>NC_060143.1:319740287-321115141 GCF_021461385.2 Schistocerca piceifrons | reverse complement strand
CTCATAGCTAAGTTGGTAGAGCAGTTACCTGTGAAAGCAAAGGTTCCAGTTTCAACTCCTGAACCAGGCCACAGTTTAAACTGCCAGGAAGTTTCAAAACTGGAATTCTTCTTGTGTGTACAAGCATCCATTTGTCCTTTTGCTGGGGTCTGAGAAGACTGTAGGCTGAATCAAGTGGAATAGACAAGATGAACAACACTACCAAGATGAAGGGATGATCAAAGAAATAAGGAGGACAGAGCAACAAAGGGCTAGGGTAAGAATGCAATACCAAAAATATCTTGCACTAGTACAGGCAGTGGTGCAGGTGTGTTGCATATGCTAGAAAAGTGGGTAAATTTTTTGGTGGTAGGTGCAGGATAGAAAAGAGTTATAAGGAGGCCTCTAAGTATGGGGGAAGATTATAAACTTGTACACCTATGAGTAAGTCTAACATGACGGGACAACAATGAAATGAAGGTAATGAATGTGTTAAGGGGATGAGAGAGGGGGGAGTTTGATTGGGACAAGTGAAAAATGAGAAATGAGCCCACAGGAAGAGTGGAACTAAAGTATGCCTTGGAGAGACATTTCCCACTTACACAGTTCAAGAAATATGGTGTTCAGAGGATCCAAATGGCACGGGTTGTAGTGCTGGGCAACCATGTTGTGCAAACAGTAAACCCAATTTGTTAGTAACCTATTGGCCAGTCTCTTTTTTTTTTTGGTGTTGTTTAGTAGGATTTTTCATTAGAATCAAATGACTGAATACAACTAATCTTCACAAACACTGTGGGTTTGAGGGAATTACCTCACATACTTTTTCAACCTTTTCAGTTATACAGGAATGATGACTAAAGTTATCAAATTCTTTCAGAGACAAATAACATAGTATCTTACTTAAATGAGGTGTGGATAAAAGAAAACTTAATCATAGCTAACACTTGGTTCAAGAATCATAAAAGAACCCTGGAGATACTAGAAGGTATCAGATAGATTATATAATCGTAAGACAGAGATTTAGGAACCAGGTTTTAAATTGTAAGACATTTCCAGGGGCAGATGTGGACACTGACCACAATCTATTGGTTATGAACTGTGGATTAAAACTAAAGAAACTGCAAAAAGGTGGGAATTTAAGGAGATGGGACCTGGATAAACTGACTAAACCAGAGGTTGTACAGAGTTTCAGGGAGAGCATTAGGGAACAATTGCCAGGAATGGGGGAAAGAAATACAGTAGAAAAAGAATGGGTAGCTCTGAGGGATGAAGTAGTGAAGGTAGCAGAGGATCAAGTAAGTAAAAAGACAAGGGCTAGTAGAAATCCTTGGGTAACAGAAGAAATATTGAATTTAATTGATGAAAGGAGAAAATATAAAAATGCAGTAAATGAAGTAGGTAAAAGGGAATACAAACGTCTCAAAAATGAGATCAACAGGAAGTTCAAACTGGCTAAGCAGGGATGGCTAGAGGACAAACATAAGGTTGTAGAGGCTTATCTCACTAGGGGTAAGATAGATACTGCCTACAGGAAAATTAAAGAGACCTTTGGAGAAAAGATAGCCACTTGTATGAATATCAAGAGCTCAGATGGAAACCCAGTTCTAAGCAAAGAAGGGAAAGCAGAAAGGTGGAAGGAGTATATAGAGGGTCTATACAAGGGCGATGTACTTGAGGACAATATTATGGAAATGGAAGAGGATGTAGATGAAGATGAAATGGGAGATATGATACTGCGTGAAGAGTTTGACAGAGCACTGAAAGACCTGAGTCAAAACAAGGCCCCGGGAGTAGACAACATTCCATTGTAACTACTGACGGCCTTGGGAGAGCCAGTCCTGACAAAACTCTTACCATCTGGTGAGCAAGATGTATAAAACAGGCGAAATACCCTCAGACTTCAAGAAGAATATAATAATTCCAATCCCAAAGAAAGCAGGTGTTGACAGATGTGAAAATTAATGAACTATCAGTTTAATAAGTCACAGCTGCAAAATACTAATGCGAATTCTTTACAGACAAATGGAAAAGCTGGTAGAAGCTGACCTCAGTGAAGATCAGTTTGGATTCCACAGAAATGTTGGAACACGTGAGGCAATACTGGCCCTATGACTTATCTAAGAAAATAGATTAAGGAAAGGCAAACCTACATTTCTAACATTTGTGGACTTAGAGAAAGCTTTTGACAATGTTGACTGCAATACTCTCTTTCGAATTCTAAAGGTGGTAGGGGTAAAATACAGGGAGCGAAAGGCTATTTACAATTTGTACAGAAACCAGATGGCAGTTATAAGAGTCAAGAGGCATGAAAGGGAAGCAGTGGTTGGGAATGGAGTGAGACAGGGTTGTAGCCTGTCCCTGATGTTATTCAATCTGTATATTGAGCAAGCAGTAAAGGAAACAAAAGAAAAAATTGGAGTAGGTATTAAAGTTCATGGAGAAGAAATAAAAACATTGAGGTTCGCCGATGACATCGTAATTCTATCAGAGACAGCAAAGGACTTGGAAGAGCAGGATATAAGATGAACATCAACAAAACCAAAATGAGGATAATGGAATGTAGTCTAATTAAGTCAGGCGATGCTGAGGGAATTAGATTAGGAAATGAGACACTTAAAGTAGTAAAGGAGTTTTGCTATTTGGGGAGCAAAATAACTGATGATCATCGAAGTAGAGAGGATATAAAATGTAGACTGGCAATGGCAAGGAAAGTGTTTCTGAAGAAGAGAAATTTGTTAACATCAAGTATAGATTTATGTGTCAGGAAGTCGTTTCTGAAAGTATTTGTATGGAGTGTAGCCATGTATGGAAGTGAAACATGGACAATAAATAGTTTGGACAAGAAGAGAACAGAAGCTTTCGAAATGTGGTGCTACAGAAGAATGCTGAAGAGTAGATTGGTAGATCACATAACTAATGAGGAGGTATTGAATAGAATTAGGGAGACGAGGAGTTTGTGCCACAACCTGACAAGAAGAAGGGACCGGTTGGTAGGACGTCTTGTGAGGCATCAAGGGATCACAAATTTAGCATTGGAGGGCAGCGTGGAGGGTAAAAATCGTAGAGGGAGACCAAGAGATGAATACACTAAGCAGATTCAGAAGGATGTAGGTTGCAGTGAGTACTGGGAGATGAAGAAGCTTGCACAGGATAGAGTAGCATGGAGAGCTGCATCAAACCAGTCTCAGGGCTGAAGACAACAACAACAACAACAACAACAACAACAACATTAATTTTATGTCAGTATCAATGAAGGAAGTAAAAATGAATTTGCTAAGGAGATGATGGAGAAATGAAAGAAACATATGTTGACAGTAAAACAAAAATTAGAATTTGTTGAAAGATTTGAGAAGGAGGAAACTGTTGCAAAACTAAGTGCTGGGTATGGCATTGGAATGAAAACTGTTCAGTATCTTAAAAAGAATAAGCAGAAAATACAGGATTTTGTCAGGAAATGTCATTCTAGTTCTGGACCATCTGCACAACAAAGAATGAAGATATCTATATTTGATGAATTAGATGCTGTTCTTTTGCAATGAATTAGCCAACAACAATCACAATGTGTTATTGTTTTCAGGCTCAATGTGGGCTGGAAAAGCTGAATTTTTTCATGAAACTCTAGGGGTAGAGGGAGAATTCAATGCCTCATCTGGGTGGCTAATCTGATTCAAACATCAGGGGATTTGCAGACTTACTGTGCAAGGGGAGTAGCTTAGTTCAGACATCACAGCAGCTAATTCCTTCTTAGAAGAGTTCCAAACATTTGTGAAAGAAGAGAATTTCATTCCAGACCAAATTTATAATGCAGATGAAAGTGATTTGTATTGAAAATGTCTACCAATGAGTACCTTTGCTTTGAAGAGTGAAGGTAGTGCTCCTGGATATGTCATCAATATTACATGTTAGAATTTTTTTGCAACATTACTGCTTCTGGGAACCAAAAAGTCAATCTGCCAGTGACCAGAAAAAAACCAATAATAGGAGGATATTGCAGCTAAGAATCTCCCTGTGCAACCAAAAATGAGTACGGCAGATAGTGAAATTTTCAAGAACTGGTTCACATATATTTTGTGCCATAAATTTGGTGATCTCTAGAAGAGAAAGAATTGCCACAGAAGGCTGTTCTATTGCTTGATAATACAGCTTTATACCCTAATGAGAGGATTCTTGTATCTGATGGTGATCTCACTGTAACTAAGCTTTTACCACTTAATGTGACTGCCATTATACAGCCAATGGGCCAAGATGTAATTCCAATGGTAAAATGGCACTACCGAGTAAGTCTACTGAGAATGCTAGAAGTATGCTGGAAGAATTTGACAATTGTAGATGTTGTACATGGGATTTCTGATACCTGGGAGGAAGTCAAGCAACGTACACTGGTTTGACCAGGGAGAAAAATTCTTCCACATTTAAAAGAAAGTGATTTTCAAGGTTTCGTTGATGAAGAAGTAACAGCTGCACAAATAATGAGTCTAGCAATGGGTTTGAATGGTTTTGAAGACATCAATGAAAAAAACTTGAATGACTGGCTGAAGTTGGTACATGTGAACCCAGCTTCCCGTACATGAATGATGCTGAAACTGTGACCAGTGCCTCGCAACAAAACACAGAAGAGAACAGTGAAGGTGTAAGTGGGGATGAAGTCAGTGACCTTCTCAGTCATTGTACCACATTTCAGTATGTAGA
This sequence comes from Schistocerca piceifrons, assembly GCF_021461385.2. Taxonomy (NCBI): domain Eukaryota; kingdom Metazoa; phylum Arthropoda; class Insecta; order Orthoptera; family Acrididae; genus Schistocerca; species Schistocerca piceifrons. The sequence continues at coordinate 321,110,473 of NC_060143.1, read as the reverse complement.
TACTCTTCTAGATTATATGGGCCAGAGGGGGTTTCAGTACAAAGACATTATTGCTGAAAAAATAAAATAAAATGCCATGCAAAAAACTGTCATCTCCTCTCAGAAGCAGGCAAAAATAACATACTATTTTAAGAAATAAACAGGCCTACTGTATGAATGCAAAGAAATTGGATAAACTTCTGAACAAAGAATACATGTTTGAAAATATCTTGCTTATTTAAGGTTCAAATGGCTCTGAGCACTATGGGACTTAACTTCTGAGGTCATCAGTCACCTAGAACTTGGAATTACTTAAACCTAACTAACCTAAGGACATCACACACATCCACGCCCCTAGGCAGGATTTGAACCTGCCACCGTAGCGGTCGCACTGTTCCAGACTGTAGCGCCTAGAACCCTCGGCCACTGCGGCCTCTTGCTTATTTATGTTTTTGATTATTCATGCATCTTGTCTCTGACATTTCCCCGAATAATCAGGAATATCAAAGACTAAAAAATTGGTGTTATATAACTGAAGTACATTAAAACATACACTCTTGTGCAAATCTATTGCATTTCCTTCTACATAAAAAAATAAATAATTGGTTTCCTGCCACTCTGGTGCAACATGCAGAGAATCATGAAATTTGTAAATAACAAATTGAGTAGCGTCCTTTCTGACTATACAAAAAGTAGACATGTATTTAGACAAACTTTGAGGCTGGTTTCTGATAGCAAACTGAGAATAAAATATGTATCATAGTGTTCATAAATACTGTTTTGGAAAATTAATGTTACCAACTGAGGTTAATCTACTGATGAATTAAATATAGTTTGTGTGGTAGTGTGATGCCTAATAGATGGATTTCCATATACCATGTACGTTCAATTATTTTTAGCTAGTCTGTAACATTTTCTTGTGTTGCACAAGTACCATAGTTATAGCTGTTCTGACATTTCTGACTTAAAGTGTGAGTGTGAATCTGGTTTTTTTCGGTTTAATCCCACAAATCACCTTCCACTTCTTTATGAGGTGACTTACTTGGAATTAGCAACCACTCTTCTTTACTGGATAGCCGATGCTGGAAACCCTCTTCACTCCTTCTACATTGAAAAATGCTAGGTACAGGAATTTTTAGACTCTTTCTACTTATGAAATAAGTAGACATACAAACTTTGCTTTTCATTAATTAATGATGTATTTGACTTTCATACACAATAAAACTCTCACTTTCAACATAAATATATAACTTCTTGTAAGTCCCTCATACAGTCAAATGTCAGAAACAAATTAAATTCCAGTTAAAAGAAAGTTGGCTTTGATACCATAACTTTTCTTAACATAAATCAGAAAATAAGTCTTGCCTATAGCAAGGTTACATCAAGAGTTTTCAAGAGTTCTTTTTCAACTGTCTTTGTTTTAATAACAATAGTCAATGACCCAGTAAGCACAGAGCTGCATATAAACTGCATGGTTCCTCCTTACACACTCACTAAAACATCTATGGATTGCCTGACAGGTACTTGTCGGTGCCGTTTGTCTACCGCATCTACTTTCTTCCCGTGACTGATTTTAAGCCTGCACACACAAATATGTGACCTTCAGTAGGTAGGATTCTGCCATTACACACTCATATCTAGAATATTGTGTGTTTGAGATGGTAGAAGGCTGAGTGGTTCTATAATTTATGCAGAAATTCTCAAATCACTACAAATCCGCCCCCCCTCCTCCCTCTTCCCCCCTCCCTCACCCCTCCCGCCTCAGATTGAACACGCAATATTTTATACATAATCATTAAGCAAATAATATCACTCATAATAACATTTCAAATCTTAACAGTATACATTTCTTACATATGTTTACATACAATTTCTTACATATGTTTATATACATATCTTTCCTTTCAATGGCAATCATCTGTCCTCTCTTGATCAATCTTTCGCTTAGTGTTTCGCTATTCTTTTCTTATTTTACTTTGTTATTAAGACATGAGATTTACTCATGGTTTTAGTCAGCTTTACTAATATTTAGGAATTGTGAGGACTCTTTTTCTTTTCTTTACTTCCTTTTTTGTAATTGTAAGCTTCAGGTGTTTATTACGTATGAATAATCTATTTTCTATTCCCATCTTTTGTGCTCCATTTTTCCTAGTACATACTATTTTCATTTTTGTAGCTTGGAGGAACTCTGGATGAAATGAAAGTGTTCTTCTGACACTCATTTATTTCCGTGAAACATAATAATGCTAGTCGTTCATAGAATTCACACTTCCCAGAATAGTCCTTATAAAATGTATGACTTTCTTCATGATAATGTCCCCTTCTCCTAGGGAAAGCACCTATGCCTTGCTTGTGGGGTGACCTGATGAGAGCACTTTCTCTTTCCATACTGGTAGACACACCCCTTACAAAACATTCCTATTTTTTAGGCCACAGATTGTCCTGTCTCCACGTAGGTACGATTGCCCTTTATACTTAGTGAATGCAAGGTATGTCCCCCTTATCCTTTCTGAGTAGGCCTCATGGTTCATTACCCTAGCATACATTTCTATGTATACCATAGTTAAATATCTTCTGATAGAGATATAAATATATATTAAGCCTCGAATTCATTCTTTAATATATCATTTACTCACTAGAGTCCTTCTCTACTTATCAATGTCTATATTTTCAACAGATACTATGTCTACATATACTATTTACATCCCACTATCCTTCAGTTCATCAGAGTATTTATTACACCGATGTTTCTTAATGATCAACACGACTAATTCCTCTCCTACTTTCATTTTCTTTCTTTGCTTGTGCCTCACTTTTATTTATCCATCACTCATTGCTACTTTATACTTGTTCGTTATGTATCATTTTCATTCCACAAACTTATATGCTTTTGTCTCTCTTTGCGCGTGAGTTCATTGTGCCTCTTCTAATCTCTATTTAGAACTGTCCATGTTCTTTATTTATGTGCACTTCTTCTTATGTACATTCAATGTAAAACCATCATAGCTTCCTATATATGGGCGCATGTTTCCATATGTACACACATTTTCCCCTACAACACCTGGCAGTTCTCACATCATGACAGGCTTCGTCTTATGTAATTTAATGTTTGTGTAGAAGTGTATATTTATGTATGTGTGGAGGTGTGTTCATGTAGTCTGATTTTTTGGCCTTCTTATCTAAAGATAAGATTTAGGTTTCAGGTAAACATGGATACAAGGAAGGACTTCAGCAATAGAAGTTTGTGAATATGAAAAGAGGGGAAAAAATAGACAGGTCCTCAAATGAGAAGCAAGAAAAGAAAAAATTGATGGGAATGCTAGGATCAAAGAAGAGAAAGAAGATAGCCCCAAAGACAGGAAACCTTTCTAACCCCCCTTTCCTAGGATCCCTACCCCTCAGATACTTCAATGAGACGCTGGAGGAGGTCTTGTGTTAAATTGTCCCCAACAGAATGGACTTGCCCCACTTTCACACTTTGAGGTCCCTGAAGGAAATCCTAGTAACCCTTTGGAAATGGAAAATGATGAAACATCAGGTACACTTCTTTGTAATTGTTCTTTGAAAGGTGTGCTGTGTGTTTTGTGTTAGACATGATTTACCTGTTCTTGTAAATCATGCTTTTAGCTACAATACCCACCCCTTTCAAAATTTATACAAACCATCCCATCTATATCACATATCATAAAAGGTATAAAATACTCTATACAAAATAGAAAATGTTTACACTAAGGTATGACAGTTGTTCAGCTAGTCACATCATATTATGTTTTCCACAAATATAATACTCGACTCAGTTAATTTCCTCTAGATATCACTTTTTTTCTGTGATACTCTTAAGTTTTTTCTCTATTTTATAGTCATATCCAGTTTTCCAATCAATAAGATTACAGGATAGTTCTAGATTTTAAAGGAATTCGGTGCAGGAAAACTATTTTGGAAGAAACACCGAAGACGGCTCAGAATCTGACGGTCGTTATTCAGTCCGTTAACTCAGAATGTTAACATCCCTGGGTGATGTACAATGTTACATCCTTTACATTTTATTTTTATTTCCCCTTCTCTAATCCAGTTGTGGGATCTACTAAAAATAACATCTTAGGATGGACAACCGTTTGTACCCGGTGTGGTCCCTCATAATTTTGGAAAAACTTATGAGACTCTTTCTTCAGAGTCAAGCTGTAAAGATGTTGTTTTATAAGAACCAGGTCATCGACTTGGTACTGAGGTTTCACAGCCTTTTTGTTATACTTACTTACACTTTGAAGCACCTTTTCAATTAATTTCTTAGAAACTACTTCTTGATTTACTTCGTAATTGACACTAGGTTTTTCATGCCAATTAAAACACTTAATAAGAGGTTCTCCTATAAAAGGTTTCCCTATAACTTCTAAAGCTGCCAATCCAGTTCATAAATGGGGTAATCCATTTAGGATAAGTTCAAAGTCGTTAATTTTCGTTGCCCATGAAGAATGATTTTCATGGCAGTAAGTATGACATAATTTTCCAATTTCCTTCATTACACATTCACATGGATCTGATGATGAGTCATAATTGGATACTAACACTTGTTGAATGTTTTTCCCTATTAGGAATTCTCTAAATTTGTTACTTACAAATTGTGGTCCATTATCAATAAGAAACCATTTTGGTTTACCTACTTCTAGAAAGTATTGTTGTAAACAGTGTATAACTGTCTGTGTATTTGCTCTTTTAATGGGATATAGTTTAACATATTTTGACCAGCATTCTATGATAACCAAAATATATGATACTCCTTCCTTTCCATGTTGAATTGGTCCAAAAAAATCCTCTGCTGTGAGGTCGTGTAATGACTTAGGAATAATAGATTACATTTTTTATTTCACATGAGCATTATTCTCTTTTACTTTCTGGCAAGTTTCACAGGTTCTAATCAATGATGCTATTTTATGACATAGTTTCTTGAAATAATAAAACTTGTTCATATGGGATGTACATTTTTTTATTCCGAAAGGTCCATATCTTGTGTGAACATACCACACAAGTTTGTCTTCCATTACCTTCGGAATACATAAGCACCAACGTTGTGATGTTACGCTGTCTCTCCAAAACAAGTTATGACCTATAATTTTCCATTTTCCTAATTGATTAGGAGGTAATGAGCTCTAGATACACATAGAAAATATTTCTGTGAAATAAGGATCATGATGGATATTCCCTGTTATTCTTTGAGCCATTTCCTTTACAATGACTTTTGGATATTATGCCGACATAAAATTAATGGCAAAAATAATGCTGGGCTCTTCCATATGTTTCATTTCTTCCATTCCTATGGGTAGCCGCAAAAAAGCATCGGGTACAATATTTTTGGAACCTTTTACATATAGTGTATTAATAACGTATTCCTGTAGGAAAAGCATCCGTCGCATCAACCTACTGTGTAGTAATTGACTACACCTCAGAAAGGATAAAGCTCGATAATCTATATAAATATGGATTTCTGATCCCCATACTAATGTTTGAAACTTTTGAATACTCCGCCCAATCGCCAATAGTTCCTTTTCAGTAGCTGTGTAATTTAGTTCGTGCTTATTTAGGCTATGGATAGCAAAAGCTATGGTTCTGTGTTCTGCATTACTTGGATCGCATTCTCCTTGGAAAATTACAGCAGCAACACCATAATCAGATGCATCTGTAAAAAATGTGAATGGTTTGCCCATAATTTGATGATATAATATGGGTGACTCAAGAAGCACTCTTTTAACGTTTTCAAACACATCATTTGAATCTTGAACCCAAGTGCACGGTACTCCCTTTCTTAATAAACTTAAAATTCTTGGGTCATTTAACTCTTGCCCTCATACATACTGTCAATAGTATCCGGCCATACCTATAAATCCTCTTAAGTGTCTTACATTTCTGGGGTGTGGACATTCTTTGATAGCTTTTACATGTTCAGGGTCCAGTCTAATCCCTTTTACCACTATAATGTGACCTAAGAACTTAAGTTCTTGGCACATGACAAAGGATTTAGACAGCTTCACCGTAATACCTTTTTCTTTCAATTTTTTCAGTCTTGCACAAAGTTAGACAATGGTCCTCCCAAGTAGCTGATATTATTGAGATATCATCTACGCATATTATCAAATCCTTTAATAAGTCTCTTCCTATTGCTTCATCTAATGCACATATAAATACGGACACAGAGATATTAAGTCCAAATGGCAATACATTAAAATGTTAAGATATTGCATCAGATATGAAGGCTGCATACTTTTTGGATTCTGGATGTAATTTATCTGCCAATATCCCGTGGTCAAGTTAATCATACTAAAGAATCTCGCCTTTTCAAATTTGGATAACAATTTGTTGGTATTAATTGGTCAATCTCTCTCCATTTATATTGGTCAATTTAATGTATGAGCATCTAAGACTAATCGTACCCCTCCTGTAGCTTTCTTCACCATGACTAGAGGATTATTCAATACTCTGGAAGTTCATTCTTTAACATTATTATCAATCATTTTGTTAATCTCATCCCAAACTGCTTTCTTCAAACTCACTGGTAATGGATACAGTTTGCAAAAGAATGAAGTGCCATCTTTGATATTGAACTTACAGATATAGTTGCTGATGTTACCAGGACAATCGAAAAACACCACTTCATACTCCATTAAAATTTTATACAAAATCTCATCTTTGTTGATCAGTTAATATTACAGATTCATTAACTTTATCTTGTATATCAGTTTGTTGTGTTACTTGATTCACATTACCGATTTTCGGTGATAATTGTGCTGTAGCTGTTAATCATAGACACTGACACTCAGTTGTTTGTTCCTCAATGTTCATCAATGTTTAAGATGACTTTCAACTCTAACAGCCAATCTAAACCAAATGATACTTCTCTATTAATATTCTCTACTATTAATAGCGTTTGACGAAATAATATATGTCTTTTTGTTCCCATTATCCCAATTATGTGTACTCCAATCACGGGCAATAACAGTAAGCACTGTTTATTCTGTATTGAGCTAAAAAATGAGTTTGAGATTAGTGATACCTCACTCCCTGAATCTATAAATATGTTAAGCTCAAAATTTTCCACTGTCCCTGCTATTATAGGTTGTGGGTTATTAGTAGCTAAGCTTGGTTCTTCAAGCAGAACCATTCCTTTGTGGGTATTTTGTGTGTGAAGTTAACATACTTATATGGAATAAGGCCTTCTAATGTATCTCCATGACCTTGGCCCTGGGCCTGGATCCAGATTGAACAACGTTTTCCTCAGTACTATTAATTATGGGTGGGTTACCAAAACGAGATACTACATTTCCATCCTGTGTTTTATGGTTACTCAGGACAAATTCTTGAGAAGCTAACACATCTAAATTTGAAGATGGCTGTTTCTTTTGATAATTGTCGTTACAACTTTTCTTACTGAACCAGTGTACTTTTACTAGGTTTGCCTCATGTTTTTTAAAATTATTTCCGCTATTTCTTTTATATTTTGAGCTTTCACTTTGGTGTAAGGTTTCATTGTGGTCCTTATTTACTGCATCAAGTGTGCCAATGAAAGACAACAACTCTTCTATTGTTTTCCAACCACTACACAAGATGTCTTTTCTCATATAGATTGGCAATCGTCTAATTAAAATATGTACTAATCCTACTTCTTCCATTGGCTTATCTAAATACTTTCCTCATGTTAAATGCTAATCGAAATATTTCCTTTTACTACCCCAAGTAGTATTATAATATTTTTGGTCCTTTAGATCTGATATTAACTTTTCTTGAGCACAGGCAGACCAGTACTTCTCTTTAAATTTCTTTTGAAAGTCTCCCCAAGAGGAAAAATTTTCAATATTTACTGTTCTCCTAGAAGGTACCCCAAAGTAAATTCAATCTCCAGAATGAGATTTTCACTCTGCAGCGGAGTGTGCGCTGATATGAAACTTCCTGGCAGATTAAAACTGTGTGCCCGACCGAGACTCGAACTCGGGACCTTTGCCTTTCGCGGGCAAATGCTCTACCATCTGAGCTACCGAAGCATGACTCACGCCCGGTACTCACAGCTTTGCTTCTGCCAGTATCAATCTTCTTGGAATATTCTCAATTTTTTGGTAAAGCTTCGTTAAATCTTTTTAAGAAATGGTTTGGATGTACATTTCTGTCTGGCTTAAATTTAGGGAATTGTCTAGATAACCCTGAATGGGCTCTCCGCTGCAGATCAGTCACTGCTTTCTTAGTTAATAGAACATTAGGTGAAGTTACCCTTTTTTCTACTTTGTCTTGGATAAGCTTAAATTCTCTCCACAGAGTCGTCCATACCCTTCCTGGTATCACTGAATTCGGAAGAAGCAATAGGTGATATATTTCCTGATGTTATTCTCTCAGTAACCTTTTGATCTATAATTTCTCCAAATTGTTCCTCCAAACTAATTACATTTATAATATCAGAGTTAGCTATTGTCTCTTTGAAATTTCTTTCTACATTATCTACCCATGTACTGACACCTGTAATTTGCAATTGAATGACTGGCATTAATTCATTCTTCTTATCTACACTCACTTTCAAGTTATTCAACCCTTGCCTCACATCATTATACTTAACATTGAACACGTTTTCAAGAGATCCTAACTTTTCGGTAAGTTCAGATCCCATGTTATTACATTTGCTCTCAATGTTAAGTTCCAATATTTTCAATAAACCTTGAAAATTGTTACTCTGTTTCTGACTAAGATTAGTCAACATATGATTTATGTGATTGGTGAAAGAATTTATTAACTCATTCTTTAAATCTACTTTTAAATTCTCTACTTTATTACTTACTGCATCACACTCAGTATTCAAAGCACCCATGTCTTTGCATAGATTACTAAATTCTTTGCTTTGAGAGTCAACTTCAGCATTAAATAAACTTAAATTTTTCATTTGAATATTTAGAGTTTCACTCTGTGCATTTTAAACCTTCACTCTGGGTATTTAATTGAGGATTTACTAAGTCTAGTTCTTTACTCAGAGTCACACTCTGAGCATTCAATTGAGAATTTAATGAGTTTAACTTTAAAATCTGAGTTTTGATTAAATTTATCAACTCAGTCCAGTCAGGCACTTCTTTGCTAATTTTCATGGCCATAACTGGGTCTTAAGTTTCCCCAACCTGTTGTATATTTTCCATACTTTTAAATGCCTTAGCTTTTGTAAGCATTTAAAACTAACTTTAAATATGATAATTACACAATAAAAGTCAACAGTATCTTCTACAACTTCATACTAAAGTAATCAAGTTTTGTTTCATGCACACCAGTGTAAAATTCGCATTGCATAGGTGTGTGGATGTGGAGGCAGGTCAGCACCAGTGAATAGCAGCTGGGGCCGGGGTGTCGGGTTATGTTGGTTTCTGTGTCTGTGTCCCCGTGATGTGTGTAAGTAAGTGCTGTATACTACTCAGACTGGATCTTCTTAATTGAAGCATTCTGTGCATACTTCTTAGACAAGTACATTGAAATCTTCTTTGCTGTTTTAATCATTGTGAAGTTTTCATTTCTTCAGCTTTTTTACATTTGAATTATGCTCCATTGTATACTTGAACATATTCCAATTTCTTGGAGTAATTCTCTTGTTGTATTACGTTTGGTTGCTATGACAACAGGTAACAGCTTCTTTTCTCATTTTTTACTTAAAATCCCTGTTTTCTCAGTCCTTTCACACATGTTGCCAAAATATGATGTTTCCGACTTAAAGTGTGAGTGTGAATCTGATTTATTTCAGTTTATTCCCCCAAACCACCTTCCACTTCTTTACGAGGTGACTTACTTGGAATTTGCAGCCACTCTTTTTTACTGGATAGCTGGCTGCTGGAAATCCTCTTGACTTCTCCTCCATCGAAATTTTTAGACTCTTTTTACTTGTGAAATAAGTAGACATAGAAACTTTGCTTTTCATCAATTAATGATGTATTTGACTTTCATACAGAATAGAACTCTCACTTTCAACATAAATATATAATGTCTTGTAAGTCCCTCGTACAGTCAAATGTCAGAAACAAATTAAATTCCAGTTAAAAGAAAGTTGGCTTTGATATCATAACTTTTCTTAACATAAATCAGAAAATAAGTCTTGCCTATAGCAAGGTTATATCAAGAGTTTTCAAGAGTTCTTTTCCAACTGTCTTTGTTTTAATAACAATAGTCAATGACCCAGTAAGCACAGAGCTGCATACAAACTCCATGGTTCCTCCTTACACACTCACTAAAACATCTATGGATTGCCTGACAGGTACTTGTCGGTGCCGTTTGTCTACCGCGTCTACTTTCTTCCCGTGACTGATTTTAAACCTGCACACACAAATATGTGACTTGCAGTAGGTAGGATTCTGCCATTCCACACTCATATCTAGAATATTGTTTGTTTGAGATAATAGAAAGCTGAGTGGTTCTAGAATTTACACAGAAATTGTCGAATTACTACACTGTTTGTCATACCAGGCTTTCCATTTTCTGAGTAGTTGGTGACTTTTTATACATTTTTGCAAATCATGATGGACAAGAGACTGCACTGCTGCATTAGTTGAAATTTCCACGCTGAAAGAAACTTATTATGAACCCGACTTACAGAGAGGGGATTCTCAGCGTGGACAACTCTTCAGCAAGAATCACTCAGACTGCTGACCAGAAAACATATTCTGCATACTACCAAATATCAGAAGAAATGCAGGTATCAAGATGGCATCTAGTATATCTGTTAATAAAACTTGACGCTTCAAAATCTGCATCAGTACTCAACAGGACACCTTATGACATATGACATGGGCCAATTTGGTACCACTTAAGATATATCATTATTATTTTTGTAGATTTGGGTAATGCATTACACAATATGATGCTAGGATGCAGTATGTTTTTCTGTATTTGTCTGTTAGGCATATAGGCCTACATCATTTACTTGTCTTGTATGGTAGATGTGTACAGCTTCATTATGGATGATGCATGGACTGATACTGCTTAATTTTGCTTTTACAATAATTACATTTTCCTCTGTGAAAATATTTGAAAGTAGTGGTATTTTATTTTTCCTAAATATTGCCTGCATGGTTATGTTCAGTCCATCCATTCTGTTCTTGTGTTAATACTTTTCTATAGTCTGAATGATTTGAAAATTACTCCACAGTTTCTCCAAAATACAATATCGTATTGCAATACCAAGTGACCATGAGCAAATTATGTGACCCTGAGACTATTATATGGTATAAGGTTTCTTAGTATCCATATTATGAAACATGTTTTGCTCCAGTTGCTTGTTTAGTCTAAATGAATATTGTATTCATTTTTTGTTGTATCCATATACAGAGAAAATTTGTACTATCTTCTTTTTCAGTTGTTGGTCCAGATTTATAATCAGACAGTTTGGGTAAAGATAGTCAGCCACGTTCTTTTTGATGACATTGATGTTGTTTTCAAAGACCGTTTTGGTTCTTCCTATGGTTAAGATGCTAGTGTCATCAGCAAATTGGTATAGTTTTCTATCACTAATTTTTATATCCAAATCATTTACATAACAGGAAAAATCGTATAGGATGTCATGGAACCTTAGGAAACTCCATTTGACCACAAATCTGTCTGATGGGTATTAACTATATCATTTAATTCATGTGCTATTTCTATAAGCTGTTTTCTTTTGAGGAGGTGTGGTTTAATCCAGAAGTGTGCTACTCCCCTAGGACCACAATTCTGAATCTTATTAAGTAATTTATAATTGTTGTTGGTATCAAAGCATTTTTAAAGGCCTAGGTATGTGCTTGAGGTGTGTTCCTGCCTGTCTGGGACCTGTAGCATTTTATATAGAAAAGAAAATATTGCTGTTTTGGTTGAGCAACTTTTTCTAAACATAATGTTGTGAATTTGTTAGTATTTTATATTTATTTTAAGAAATTAGACAGTCTGTCATTAAAAAAGTGTTTCTTTTTTAAGAAAAAGACTGTAGAAAAACAAGTTATAGTATGACATCTCTTCTTGGCTTTTTCTTTTGTGAAATGGTTTCATTTTAGCAATTTTTAACAATATTGGAAAGTTGTCAGTTGAGACTGACAGGCTTGTGAGATAACTCAGTCATTCAGAAATTTTGCGTGCAGTTTTCTTCAATAAAATCTAGTGTGTTATGTGTTCTGGATGAGTGTTTCGATTTTAGCAGCTTCATTTGTTGCTGTGTATCCTGTACATTTGTTGGCTTCTACTAGTTCACTTCATGATGTCAGATGCTGCAAAGTCTATCCATGAAATTTTGCCTTCCTCCCACAGTTTGATTGAAATGGATATTATTAATTTAATTTTGTTGCTTCCTGTTTCTTTCATTACAAAAGATCATACAGCTTTCATTTTATTTGATGCATTTCTCATGTGTCTGTCATTTTCCAGCATTTTGACACATTTTATTACCTCCCTGAGTATTGTTTCACATTTTTTAAAACATCAGTTAAACTCAAGTGATGTGTGTTTCACTTTGTATTGTATTGTTTTACGTGCAATTTTCAGAATATTTGTGCATAGATATAAACTGATATAAGACAAGTCACTTGTTAGAGAAAATGAGATGAGACAACATGAATTAATGTGGTAATTGTAAACTTCATTTCCTTTACAAATATGCAGGAGTTAATGGAAAAATATCCATATATATGAAAAATCTACTCACGAGGTGGTGGCAGGAGAACACAGATATAAAAAAGATTTTATGTAAGCAAGTATTTGGAGCCAGTGGCTCCTTTCTCTCACAAAAGGGCTGAAGAGGAGGGAAGAGGGGTGAAGAAAAAGGACTGGAGAGGTTTAGGAAAAGGGATAGAGTTGAGAAAAGTCACTCATAATACCGGGTCAGAGGTGACTTACCAAACGGGATGAGAGGGAAAGACTGATAGTTGGGGACTGCAATGGGTGACAGATCAGAAAAGGAAAGATGAAGAAAACTAAAACAGAGTGCAGAAAGGAGTAGTTAAACTGCTCCTTTCTTCACTCTTCTTTTAGTTTACCACATCTTATATTTTTCACCATCCCCTCCCACCTCTATTACATAAAATGCACTTAGATTTTTACACTTATTAACTCATGGATGATGTTTTAGAAGTAATCTCTGTCTTGCATATTGCCCTGTCTTCCACCTTTAAGCTCTCAGGTTTTCAAATTTTGTCCAGTGCAGTCCCCAAATAATCAGTTCTTCCTTTCTCATCCTATCCAGTAAGTCTTCCCTGACCCAGGTTCTGGGGGAATTTTCTGAATTCTGACCCTTTCCCTAAACCTCTCCAGTCCTTCTCCTTCAGCTCTCTTCCTTTCCCTTCAACCCTTCTGCCAGAAGAAGGAGCCTTTGTCCTGAAAGCTTACATAGGTAAAATTATTTGTACATGTGTGTACTCTTGTTGCTGCTTGGTGAACACACACACACACACACACACACACACACACACACACACACACACACACACACGCGCGCGCACAAATATACACTGAAGAGCCAAATAAACTGAGAGACCTGCCTAATATTGTGTAGGGCCCCCCCCGAACACACATACATGGGGTAACGTGCACTTCACTAGAGTCTCAAGTAGTGCTGGAGTGAATTAACTCCATGAATCCTGTAGGGCTGCCCATAAATCTTTAAGAGCATGAAGGGGTGGAGATCTTGTCTGAACAGCTCTTTACAAGGCATCCCAGATATGCTCAATAATGTTCATATCTTGGAAGTTTGGTGGACAGTGGAAGCGCTTAAACTGAGAAGAGTGCCCCTGGAGCCACTCTGTATCAATTCTGGACGTGTGAGTTGTTGAATTGCCCTGCTGGAATTTCCCAATTTCCCAAGTCTGGCCATATAAGAAAATCCCCACTTTTTCAGTGACGTAAATTTGCTGCCATGACTCATTTCTAAAATAATTTTTAGTATCCTAATCATTACAAGTTTTGCTCTGATGTGTGCTTGTCAGTTTGCTGGCCTTGTTACTTTCAATGTGGAAACATGGTTTGGCTATAGTGATATCCAGGTCCTGTATTCACTATATCTGTTTTGTAATGTTATTGGTTAGATTTAATTAGTAATTGATCTGTTGTAGATTTTGAATAGTGAATTTGTTCTGTGGTGGTATATGTAATGTGTTTTCCCACTTATAGGAGACTCACAAACTCTGTACTTTATTGAGTTTGCTAAAGTCTGTGCTGAAATGCCACAGATGAAGATGGTTTACTTTTTTTTACAGTATGAAGTATCAATCAATCAATCAAATCATGTTTGCCATGTATTGAAGAGTTTTTATGCCTTCATCATGAGATCTGTATAGGCATTGAGTGATGGTAATTGTATGGCTAATAATTCAAAATTTCTGTCATTGTTCAGTTCCTTTAGTTATCCTAGTTGTTTATAAACCACTCCTGTTTTAATAAAGATGCTTTTTACACCACGTTGGAGTTGTTTTCTAAATGTGTAGGCTGCCAATTCACATTTTGTTATGTTCACTGTTTGTAATGAAACCTCTCTTAACCATTGCTTATTCAGACACAGTACAGAACCATTAGTGAAATCATTTGAAAGCATTATTTCCAATCTGTTAACTTATTGTCCAAGGATCCATCATTCTGATGAACAACATAAAATATCAGACTATTTTTTCTGGCTATGAAATAAATTTGCTAGATGTGAATAACTTGGCTTCAGCTGTTAGGCAAAGATGCACTATCTAATGTATTTTATGGGCTATAAGGTGCTAAAGACTATAAGACACACCTAATTTCTTAACAAAACTAAAAAAAACATTTTTGCCATTTTTTAGTAGATTGGAAAGTCAGGCTAAAAAAAATCCTAGTTAATATAACTGAAGTGGCCTTTAAAATCCCTAAAAATTGTCATCTGAAATTTCCTCTTCTACTTCTTCTTTCTCTTTGTCATCATCATTGTCCTTTTCTTACATAAGATTATCTTCACTGTCATTGGGAGCATTAGTTACACAGCACTACTTGAAACATTTAACAATAATGTCTTCTTTTACTCTAGGCCATGACTGTTTTATCCACTGACAAATCTTTGGTTTTATATCATTTTAAAGCTCCCTTTGGTGTGAATTCATGTTGGTTTTCATGCATCATCCATTTGTTTCATTCCTCTCTCATATATGCTTTAAATGGTTTCAATATGAAAACATCAAGAGGTTGCAATTGTGAAGTAAGTTCTCCTAGAATAACAGCAAGCTCTGTATTTTCCTGTCTCAATTTCTCTTTCACAGAATTTTTCAGATGAACACTAAACTGATCTAGCACAAGAAGAGAACTCTTCCCCAATAAGGCACCTTTGCTTCTCTCCAATACTCTGTTAGTCCATAATTTCATACCAGCCTCATCCATCCAACCCTTGTCATGCATGTGAACAACACCTGGCAGTATTTCAGAAGGTTTCCCACGGCATCCAATATATTGCTGTTTTTAAGACTGGCAGGAATTTTAAATAAAATACTAGACATTTTTTTATTAATTTCAAGTATAGGATGCATCTGAATTTTGGAGGCAATTTTTTGAAGAAATAAGTGTGCCTTATAGTCAGTAGTATGTGGTATTGGTGACATGAAAATTTGTGCTGCACCGAAAGTCAAACCTAGATTTATTGTATATCATGAGTGGTCACCTTAACCATTATGCTATGCATGGGAACCTTGCTGACTGATTCAATCTTCCATATGTCATGCTGTGTACTTCTCTGTACCATAGTCTCCTACATTCACCACTAAATGGTTGCAGCCATACCCTGTATTCCCACAGCAGTGAGAATGATACTGTCTTCTCCCTGCCTCAGCATGTACTAACTGCTGGAAAAAAAGAACACCTGGAAAGTCTACATTGATTTTAATCTTATGATGACGTATGCCACCTGTATGATAGTAGATGTACTGATAATGGTTTCAACATCATCTACCAACAGATAACATAATGGCACAGCTACCAGCGTGCCATCTGTAGCTACACTTTAACAGGGAAGCTCACAGCCAGAAGCCTCAGTATAGCACAAACATGTGAAGCTAGCAGGCAACCATGCCATGCAGACAAACCCATGACTCCCACAGCCAAACGAGGAGTTGAAAAGGGGTCACAAGTTTAATGCGCTATGTCGATTGAACACATGAATATTCTCACATCTGTAGGTGAGTTTTGGGACATCCACACAGCATAGATGCTCATCAGGATCATCACACCGTAAGGGCAGCAGTTGCAGTTCATACAACTACCATAGCACAGATAAACAGATAAGTGGGCTTGTGAGTACAGATGTGTCAACATGAACTGTTGTGAACTGATTATTGGCATTGGGACGATGGGCACGTACGTGCACCTCAAACCCATCTTCAACTCATGTCACAGCATCGACATGCTGTGTGGGTGAACAGATATTCATGATGATAGACAGCTGACCTCAATTGTATTGAAATAAAATGTGAAGAACTTGGCTTCAGCTGTGTCAGGCACTGATGTAACCTAATGGTGACATATGAAAATTTGTGCCATGCTGGGACTCAATCTTCGAGCAGTTGCCTTAACCATTAGGCTACCTGTAAATGCCTTCCAGACAAACCCAAACTTCCAGTCACACTGTCTACCTCCCTGCACCATAGTCTTCTACATTCATCACTAAGTCCCCCAGCTATACTCTGTGTAATGGTTAAGGCGACTGCTTGCAATAAGTGAGAAATCTGGGTTCAAGTCCTGGTCTGGCACAAATTATCATAGGTCACCAATACATAGCACAGCTGAAGCCAGTTTATTCACGTTTAGCAAATCTATTTTGAAGTAGTTTCAGTCAGCTGTCTATCATCAAGAATACCTCTTCATCCAGACATGCAAGTAAATATTTTTTCTGGGTTGGTTGGTTGAGCACTATAATGTTCTGCTCAGCTAGTTACATTTAACTTAACTTTCTATTGCCTGGAGTTCATTTGATGAAAGAATATAAAATCTTCCAACTTCACAAAATTTATTGACAGCTGAACTGCATACTCGCCACATTAACAAAAACACTGACTACATACTTCACAGACTTCTTTGACTGACTAACAAAACAACAACTCAGCAACTCACTTGTAGCCTTGCTGCATCACTTTATATAGAATTTTAACAATAAATTTCAAAATAACCCATTATTAATTTTGTAAAATTTTGATGTTACAGTTAAAATTTACTATAT
Organism: Schistocerca piceifrons; assembly: GCF_021461385.2. Taxonomy (NCBI): domain Eukaryota; kingdom Metazoa; phylum Arthropoda; class Insecta; order Orthoptera; family Acrididae; genus Schistocerca; species Schistocerca piceifrons. The sequence goes on along the minus strand of NC_060143.1, from coordinate 321,093,309 downwards.
GTAAAGAAACTGATGTTAAAGCTGAATAAGGTATAAAATACAATACAGTATGACATATATTTTTTAGTATTATCTGTAGTTTTAAACATAAAACTTCAATCCGAACTTTAATTACAATAATGTCTCTTGTATTATTTTAGTTACATAATTAATTACAGTTTGGATTTGGTTACTAACATTCAATGACAGTAAAAATCTCATGCTTTATCCGATTACATACATAAAATGCACAAATAAGGCCACAAATTCTGAAAATCAGAAAGTTGTGTGATGTAAACAATTGGAGAGTTAATTAGAAATGTAATTACAAAGGATATTAATTACAGAGGAAGGCATAAAAATAGATAACAAATGAAAATACATTGCTTGGTAATAACTTCCAGTTTCTCAAGGTAATGATGTTCTCTGTGTCAACCCACCAGTCTACTGCAATTAAGGTAATTAGTGGTGCCAGCCACTTATGCCAACATTTCCACAGCCTCTTAATATTTGCTGCCAGATATTTAACACTTCACTTTCTTGATTAAACACCTAACTCAGCACCTGTACATAATTTTGTTAATGTCAACAATCCCCTGACAATCATGATAATATATGTCCTTCCAGAATATTCTATACGCTTTCACAATGAATATCAAGTATTTTAGCAAATTGGACAGAATGATATACATAAAGACACACATACAAGGCCCTAGGAAGCACTGACCCATATGCCAGCCACCTGGATGCATACGAAAAAAAGGTGGTATCAGTCTTTTCATGAGAGTCTTGGGGAAGGCTGTATCATTTTAGCACTTACTTTTGATTTGCTTTCTGGTTTCTGTTTCTCATTAAAAATATGAAACAAATGGAAAGAAATGTTAATAAGTAATACAGTAAAAAGTATCCTCTGCCATGTATTTCAGATGATTCATAGAATATAGATCTAGGTGTGGATATGCTCACATGACATTTTTTATCTTTTTGGTCTGAGGAATCAGTTCCCAAAGTTTTCCCAAGTATTTGGATACCTACTGCATACCAGAAGACTTGATCCACAAATACTGTAAATTGTCTTGTGAACATCAATTTCTCTTTTTAGAAAACATGTGTTCCTCATTTAACTGTTTTCACTGTTAAGTGAATATGTTGATAACAGCTAATTTGTTTGTTTCCTGATAAGCAGTTTATCAAACAAGTCTAGTTATAGTTGCTTAACATGTTTACTGCTTTTCGTCGAAAAGGTTTTACATTGTAATTTGTAGGGAAAGCTAAGTAAGAAAAAGTAAAAGAGACTTGACAGCATAAATATATGATTGTCTTTCAGTGAGGTAACCAGCCTTGTATGGCTTAAAAATCGGATATTGGCTACCGGATGGAATTTGCACATTGTAGAGTTTGATGACAAGGGGAAAGCTATGAAAGGAAAGGACTGGGAAAGTTTACACACTGATGATGTAGTATGCATGGTGTGCCGTGAACCAGAATCTTTGGCAACACTCTCTTACTGTGGTGAGCTTGTTCTTTGGAGGCTTGAAACAGGACAGCCATACAGCTGCTATAGTGTTGCAGATCCCACAAACAGGTAAGCTTTCTGGTTTCTATTTTGACATGAGTTTGTATTTAGCATGAGTTACAGAAAACATGAAGAAGTAAATGAATTAACAATAATGGGAGGATGACACCAATATTGAGATAAAACAACAAATTGAATAAAATTAAAGACAAAGTTAGCTCTCCAATTTCTGACATATTTTGCAAAAGCTTACTTTGTGGAAACTGTGAAGTATACATACTCTTTGAAAAAAAGAATTCCATTAAATGTTGAAGAAACATTTAGTTAGATTTTTTTTTTTTTTTTTTCAATGCTATATTCCTCAGTTTTGGAGTTATTCTTTGCCAATTTTTGTGTAATTTCTCACCAACAGCCCAACAGCATTTTGGAAAAATGAACTCTTAAATATTTGGTACAACACTAGGCAGTTGACATTTTCTGTTGACATGGAAATCTACTTGTCCACTGAACTGTGAAGGGATTTGTCTCCCTCCAGGATATCTACACTGCCATTTCAGATATGTGTAGCTAGAGCCTTCTCCATGTCAGCATTAATGCAGTTCACTATTATGACCATATGGCTGAAATGAAATCCAGGGCTTTGAACAGAGGCTTGCATGGATCTGTGGTCATAATAAGAATTTATATCCTAATTTGAGACTTCATATGAGTGTCTTTCAGGGTTTCCTTCAGTATTGCCTGAAGAATTTGCTCTTTTATACGTCTTAAAAGCTTTCAAGTTTCATCACCAAAAATTACTTTCCCACGATAATGAATCAATCTTTGACCTCTTTTCACTTGAAAAAGAGGTAATAGTTTTATCTGGCAACTGAGACTGTTACCAGAATGGTGTTCATTGGAAGAAGTGTGTTTTTGGTTGATATAACATCTAGATGAATATCTTTCGTTTTGGAAATGAACTTCCAAGATTGTATGCAAACCTCAGCCTTAAGAAAGAAAGTCAAAATTCAAAAAGAAAGTCAAAATTCAAAAAGAAAGTCAAAATTCAATTCCAACATCAGTAATCATCAGAGACCAATATTTATAAAATGCTGCCCTCTGTAGAAGCAGCTGCTTTTGAATTATTTCTCTCTCTCTCTCTCTCTCTCTCTCTCTCTCTCTCTCTCTCTCTCTCTCTCTCTCACACACACACACACACACACACACACAGAGAGAGAGAGAGAGAGAGAGAGAGAGAGAGAGAGAGAGAGAGAGAGAGAGAGAGAGAGAGAGAGAGAGATCCCTATTATCCAATTTGATTTGGGCCCAAGACTGTATGGATAACAAAAAAAAAACAAGGCTAATGCAAATAAACCAAAATGCACAAGTTTTTACCAAAAATATTGCTGTTTAATGTACTTACAAAATGTGCTATGTCACATTTGAGAGAGCATTTCATTATGAACAATCTGTACATTGGAACATTGGAAACAGTTGTCTTGAAATTATTGAATGGAAAGCGCTAAGTGATTTGTTGACTCAAAATTGGCTGTAAACATGTCCCTGCATTTTCCTGAAGATGAAATGGGCAACTGTGGAAAATTATTTCAGAGATGTTTGAGTATGTAATTGGCTTTGCATCATTTACTTGCAGTAAAAGATGCCACATACATAATTCTAAACAAAAATATTCACTATAATCATAACAATACTTCAGGCTTCTTTTTTATAGAATTACCAAACTATATACAAATAATCCATAAACCGTGTGAACCACACCTTTATAATTGGAATACTGCTGTATCTGTGTGTGTGTGTGTGTGTGTGTGTGTGTGTGTGTGGGTGGGTGTGGTTGTCCTTTAATGTATGAGGCACTACATTTATTTCAACTGTTTCTGGTTCTATTCCTTCTACATTTATCTCATCATTTCTTGCTGTTTCTCCATTCTTTCTGGTGTTCAAGCGGCTCTTAAAGGAAAGGCACATCGTGTCTATTTTCCTCTAAGCCCCACATCAGATACTGAAGTGTGGACATGTGGATACAAAATGGTAAGTCTGTACTGACAGACATAGTCCACTTTAGGGCACAGTTACTACTGTGCAGTGAATGTCAGATAGTAGATTTTGTAATATTTTTGTGGGAAGACTTTTTTATTCTCGAATCAGAAACATACAAATTTACAGTAGCCATACACATCAACAAATATATATATGTGTATATATATACAAAAATAGAGGGAAACATTCCACATGGGAAAAATATACCTAAAAACAAAGATGATGTGACTTACCAAACGAAAGCGCTGGCACGTCGATAGACACACAAACAAACACAAACATACATACAAAATTCAAGCTTTCGCAACAAACTGTTGCCTCATCAGGAAAGAGGGAAGGAGAGGGAAAGACGAAAGGATGTGGGTTTTAAGGAAGAGGGTAAGGAGTCATTCCAATCCCGGGAGCGGAAAGACTTACCTTAGGGGGATAAAAGGACAGGTATACACTCGCACACACACTCATATCCATCCACACATACACAGACACAAGCAGACATTTGTGAAGACAAAGAGTTTGGGCAGAGATGTCAGTCGAGGTGGAAGTGCAGAGGCAAAGATGTTGTTGAATGACAGGTGAGGTACGAGTGGCGGCAACTTGAAATTAGCGGAGATTGAGGCCTGGTGGATAACGGGAAGAGAGGATATATTGAAGAGCAAGTTCCCATCTCTGGAGTTCGGATAGGCTGGTGTTAGTGGGAAGTATCCAGATAACCCGGACGGTGTAACACTGTGCCAAGATGTGCTGGCTGTGCACCAAGGCATGTTTAGCCACAGGGTGATCCTCATTACCAACAAACACCGTCTGCCTGTGTCCATTCATGCGAATGGACAGTTTGTTGCTGGTCATTCCCACATAGAATGCGGGAATGTGGGTGAGGCGTCGACTTCTTCTATAGCTCCAGCCTTGCCTTCTCTGGGGAAATGGTGAGCTTTTCTGATGTTCTCAGGAAGCTCTTTCGCGATCTCAGCCATTGCTGTGGTGGATTATGTCCATGCAGTGGATGGGCACTGTCCTGTTCCACATTCAGTCTCTCCTTGTTGGCAGCCACTGTTCTGCATATCCATGGTGGCACTATTCTAGCCAGGCAGTAGAGCTTATGAGTTGGGGTAGGTCTTAAGCAACCTGTGATCAACCTGCAGGTTTCATTGAGAGCAATGTCTACTTCTTTGGCATGAGATGACCTGTACCAGACTGGAGAAGCATATTCAGCAGTAGAAAAGCACAGTGCCATTGCAAAACAGTGAATAGTTTGTGGATGTGATCCCCACTGTGTCCCCGCTAGTTTGCGAATTAGGTTGTTTCAAGTGGAGATTTTCATTTTGGTGTTCTTGCAGTGAGTTTTGAATATCAGAGTTCTATCAAGAGTGACTCCCAAGTATTTAGGTGCACGATGATGCTGGAGTTGGATGCCTGACCATGCAATATGTAGCTCACGATTAGCTTCCCTGTTCCTTAAACGAAACACACACACACTTGTGTCTTCGAATGGTTTGGTCTGAGTTGGTTCCGATTGTAGTAGCTTGACAGTATTCTAAGTGCTGTTGTCAGGTTTCTTTCCACTCTTTCAAAGCATGAGCTCTGCATAGCAAGGGCTAGGTCATCTGCATATAAGAATCTCCTTGTGCCTGGGGTCAACAGCTGGTCGTTGGTATAGATGTTGAAGAGAAGTGGAGCCAAGACGCTTCCCTGAGGTAGAAAATTTTTCTGCGCTCTCCAGCGACTGGGTTGTCCTTGAAATTCAACAAAAAACCTGCGGTTTTTGAGGAGGGTGCTGAGTGGTCTAACGAGGTGGGCGTTCTTGATCATATTGTATAGTTTTGCATGGAGTAACCAATGATGGACAGTATCATACGCTTCTGTGAGATCCACGAAATTATTAAATTTGAGAGAACTTTTATGAAGGAGAAAGTTAATAATCATATTCATTTTCCCACAGTTGGAAGGACCAGATCTAATACTTCTAATTAGGTTGAAATGTGATCATCATGTTTTTGGGTTTATTGTTGGAATTCAGTTTTGTCAGAAATAGGATGATGAAAGGTATAGTGTGTGCTTCTTGAATAGCTTTTTCAGACAAACTGTGCTACTTTTCTGATAACCAGGTGGAGTTTTTTGTATCCAACATTAGCCACAACTGTACTAATGTCAGAAATTACAAGTAATATGAAATATTGTTAATAGCCTCATTAAGTGATTGTAAGAAATGATATAATCGTTGTATTTTATGTTCTTTTCACATATCAATGAAATTTGTCTGAAAACTGATTTACACTGAAGTATCTACTCAATTAATTTTATACCAAATGATGTTTTATTAGCTAACTAAACTTCAGAGTTGTGTGTAACTATACTTACTATGACCAATAGAATCAGTATTCATTTTTTGTCATAATTGCTGCAGCATCATGACATTAATTTTGTAGTTATTAGTGGTATTTCTCACCAAAGAAACAGCTATTACTCATTTTGATACTTAGTTTTTTGTTTCTTTTAGCATTTTGTCTGTTTGTCTCCTTTTTGTAATATATTATGTTGTCTTCACAAGGAAATTAAATAATTAAAAAGTACACAAGACATGGACCAGGTTGGTATGATAAATTATAGCAAATGCCCCCATAGATTATCAATTTATATTTAGTTACATTTGAGAATCAAACAGAATTGTAAGGAATTGCCCCATACATCACAATTGTTGTTGACATGCATCAAATGAAATTATAATAAATTGCCCCATACGTCATGATTGTTAAAGATAAACTTCAAACAAAATTGTAATAAATTGCCTCCATATTTTTCCATGCATGTGACAAAGGGGAAATGTGAAATTTGTTTTATTCATCTCATAATGTACAAAATTTCATAACATAAGTCTAATGTACAAGGGACAACTCAAAGTTACGATTCAGTTGTTTTAAATTTTATCACACTTACAGTATTCCTTGGTGAAGAACCTACATATTTAAAATTTGTCAAAGTTACAATATTTGCATCCACCATAACTAGGATAAATTATAATTCCACTTTAGGGATCCAGCTCAAGGTATCACTTCATCCTTTGTCAATCTTCCACTTAGTGGTAACATCTTTCATTTAAAAAATCATGTAATTTGCTTTTTAAAATATTTAGCTTCATATGCATTATGTCACAAACTTTTAACATGCTGTGTATTTTCATGGCTTTATAATGAGGAGTCCAAGCATACAGTTTTAAATGATGTGAGGTGAGCATAAAGTTTCTACTGCATAGGAAAATAATTATCTCAAAGATGTATAATGAGGGGACAGTTAATATTTTTAGGTCTCTAATAATGGTCAACATGATGCCCTTGGCTGTGCAGTGCTCAAGTTACAAATTATTCTTTCATGCAATGAATGTTTCCCAAGTCTCGACCCCCCGCCCCCCCCCCCCCCCCCAAAAAAAAAAAAAAAAAAAAAAAAAAGCCATATCTAATAACAGATTCAAAATAGCTAGAGTATGCTATTTTCCTAGTGTCCACATGAGTGACACTGTCTAAAACTTACATGGCAAATGCAAGGCTGCTTAATTTATTCGCTAAATATTCTACATGTGAATTCATACTTCAATTTCTGTATAAATTTATCCCTTGAAATGTGACTGAGTCAAGTTTCTCCATTTTTTGTTATTGTGAGTAACACAGATTTCTCCAGTTTTTCACTGTTTGGTTTTATAACTCATCATGTGGGTTTTGGAAATGTTTAGCTTTAAGCCATTCAGACTGAACAATGTTTCCAAGTTACATAATGTATCATGACACTTTGCGGCATATTGCCAGAATTTTCATTTTCAATTAGGCAGAAAGTACTATACGCAAACAAGGTTAGATGAATATTTATATTGAAAAGCAAGTCATTTACGTACAATAGGAATAAAATTGGTCCAAGGACTGAGCCTTGAGTAACATCTTATGACACAGTTTTCCTCTCTGAGAAGTAATCTACACTATTTGATGTGATTATTACTACACTCCTGGAAATGGAAAAAAGAACACATTGACACCGGTGTGTCAGACACACCATACTTGCTCCGGACACTGCGAGAGGGCTGTACAAGCAATGATCACACGCACGGCACAGCGGACACACCAGGAACCGCGGTGTTGGCCGTCAAATGGCGCTAGCTGCGCAGCATTTGTGCACCGCCGCCGTCAGTGTCAGCCACTTTGCCATGGCATACGGAGCTCCATCGCAGTCTTTAACACTGGTAGCATGCCGCGACAGCGTGGACGTGAACCGTGTGTGCAGTTGACGGACTTTGAGCGAGGGCGTATTGTGGGCATGCGGGAGGCCGGGTAGACGTACCGCCGAATTGCTCAACACGTGGGGCGTGAGGTCTCCACAGTACATCGATGTTGTCGCCAGTGGTCGGCGGAAGGTGCACGTGCCCGTCAACCTGGGACTGGACCGCAGCGATGCACGGATGCACGCCAAGACCGTAGGATCCTACGCAGTGCCGTAGGGGACCGCACCGCCACTTCCCAGCAAATTAGGGACACTGTTGCTCCTGGGGTATCGGCGAGGACCATTCGCAACCGTCTCCATGAAGCTGGGCTACGGTCCCGCACACCGTTAGGCCGTCTTCCGCTCACGCCCCAACATCGTGCAGCCCGCCTCCAGTGGTGTCGCGACAGGCGTGAATGGAGGGACGAATGGAGACGTGTTGTCTTCAGCGATGAAAGTCACTTCTGCCTTGGTGCCAATGGTGGTCGTATGCGTGTTTGGCGCTGTGCAGGTGAGCGCCACAATCAGGACTGCATACGACCGAGGCACACAGGGCCAACACCCGGCATCATGGTGTGGGGAGCGATCTCCTACACTGGCCGTACACCACTGGTGATCGTCGAGGGGACACTGAATAGTGCACGGTACATCCAAACCGTCATCGAACCCATCGTTCTACCATTCCTAGACTGGCAAAGAAACTTGCTGATCCAACAGGACGATGCACGTCCGCATGCATCCCGTGCCACTCAACGTGCTCTAGAAGGTGCAAGTCAACTACCCTGGCCAGCAAGATCTCCGGATCTGTCCCCCATTGAGCATGTTTGGGACTGGATGAAGCGTCGTCTCACGCGGTCTGCACGTCCAGCACGAACGCTGGTCCAACTGAGGTGCCAGGTGGAAATGGCATGGCAAGCCGTTCCACAGGACTACATCCAGCATCTCTACGATCGTCTCCATGGGAGAATAGCAGCCTGCATTGCTGCGAAAGGTGGATATACACTGTACTAGTGCCGACAGTGTGCATGCTCTGTTGCCTGTGTCTATGTGCCTGTGGTTCTGTCAGTGTGATCATGTGATGTATCTGACCCCAGGAATGTGTCAATAAAGTTTCCCCTTCCTGGGACAATGAATTCACGGTGTTCTTATTTCAATTTCCAGGAGTGTATTTGGTTCCTCTCCATGAGATGTGATTCAAACCATTTCAAAGCAATGTCACTTATTCCATACATGCTGAGTATGAAAAGCAGTAAGGCATGGTTTACAGAGTCAAATACAACTGTACCTTTCCAATGTGTATGGCACATCCTTCTCTAGCATTACTTATCCTCAACAGAAGTAGTCAATACCAGAACTAATTTCTCGAATTTTGAACAAGTCAGTATTATCTCAGCTGTTTTTCTAAAGAAAATTCATATGATTTTGTATACAATGCATTATATTTCAAGCTAAAATCTATAAAAAGAAACTACTTTATTTTCTTTGTTACTATTGATATGTACTAGCTCCATATGTACAGTTAAACTTATATCTTTTTTGAAACATTTGATATTCCAAAATATTTGCCACACATAAAATTTCTATTATATTTACACAATTTCATGCTATTTATTATGGTTATTTCTGGATTCATTTATAAAATAATAACATAAGCTACCGTACATTCATTTGTCAAGAAAGATTGTAAGCCATTTGTAATACTGTTATTACCACAGACTGAATGCCTCTGATGTGATCGGACTTGTTTTTGTATTTTGGATGGACAACGTAATTTCAGTTTTGTCAATGTGCAAATTCAAGAGACAGAGTGATATAAAAAAATGTGAAACAAATAAATTATCATGAAAATAAAAAAAATCTGTGCAGGCTTTCTTCAGAATTATTTACATTAATTGGAATCCTGAGAATGTAAAATATGAAAATTTCATGGTCAACAATCATACCCATAGACATGAAGAACTGGAGCCAACAATGGGAAAAGAACATAAGTAAAAAATTTATTATAAATCTTTCTTCTCTCAAAACTTATTAAAAGAGTGAACCATAAAGACAGCTGTGACAACAAAGGAGGGAGGGGTAGATTACAAGTGGTGCGGTTGTCTGGAATCAACTGAATAACAATGAAGCTCTGTCTTTTGTGGAAAGGAAAGTACTTTCTTGCATTTATAATTTATGTGTGAATGAATTTCTGATGACACAAAGAACGGAGACTAATACTGCCCAACAAAACAAATCATATCAACTGTGATGGTGTACTACCAATAATGATGGACAGGATCGAATAAAAGAGGACTTTAAAGCTATAATCAGAGACACTGAAAAGGAAAAATAAGTACAAAGTATTTGTGAAGTTAATTTATTTGTGGAATTGTGTGCTTGTTAACAAATGAAGTGAAAGCTGTAGGATCCAGTCAGGACAAGTCTGAGCCAAGTGAAATTGCAGTCAGAAAAGAAACAGTAAAAACTGATATTTTATGCTTAATTTTGGCAAAACTAGAAGAAATGAAGACAGATACTAATAGCAAATTGAGTGCAGTTAATGGTCAACTAACTGAAATGAGAACAGATAATGATAGCAAATTTACTTTACTACAAGGAAAATCAAATGACTTGAAAACTGAAAAAATATTAAAATGGACAGGATACAAGATCAAATGGACCAACTTACTAATCAAGTTTCAGAGCTAAAAAAATGGGTTGGCAGATAGTTTAAAAAGTCTGAATGAAAAAGTTGATGTTTTAGAAAAAAAATATTGTTTTGGAAAATGAGCTAGTAGTTGAATCAGCAAGACAATTTAAGAATGTTGATGGTGTCAGTTGAACAGAAGGCCATAGAGGAAAAAATGGTTCAAAACATCAGCAGTTTAAACCAAAAAACAATATGCAAACTAATGTAACTGTTTTAGATCAGGAAACATCAGCACTTCTAGAAATTCATGTGAACCAATGACTGTGTGGAAACAATGGTACTGCATGGTCCAACACACGTATAAAAAGTTTTCGATCAGACAATTTACATCCAGTGGATTTTCTGCACCATTGTAGAGATAGTTTTGTGTCAAGCATTAATGACAATCAAAATATTAAATTTGTTGAAAGATGTCTTAAAGATGAGGCTCTATCATGGGTAAATTTAAATTTAATTCAGTTTTAAACATATCAGAGTTTTGAGAAGTTTTTTAAATAAATTTTGGTCAGAAACTGAAGAGGGGAGAATTAAAAGTGAATTTTTGAATGGTCCTAATTATAGGCATAGAAATGGTACTTTGAAAGAGTTTTGAAAGAACCAACTTAAAAAATTAACACACCTTGATAAACAATTTGACATAATGACATTGATTGAGCACTTAACAGAAGATTACCAGAGTAGTTGCAGTCGGATTTAATTTATGGATTTAACAATTGTCTTGAACAATTTTTATGGTATGTTGACAGGCTTGATAGGGCAGTAGAAAGAAGTATGTACCATAATAATCAAAGTGATAGAAATCACAATGGGAATAATTACAGAAACATAGATATATGGTAACTTCTATCAGAATTAAAGTGTCAATAGAGAGAGAAATTATCATTAGAATAGGAATAGTGGTGATAACCATGGGCATTTTAATTGAAGAAACAATCACAGAGGTAACTATTTGGCAAATGACAGTTCATCTCCATGACGGTCCACAGTTTTGAGGCAAGGAAACACAACAAGCACAGGTCCTCGAAGTTACACTTGCAATTAGGCAATAATAATAGTGTCAATAATATGGCACATGTATCTGAAGCTGAACAGAAGGAATATCAGATTTCCCATTTATGGTTTGATCAAAAGTTTTGGGATACTATGTTTAATTATGGTGATGTAAGGCTAATCACAAACCACAATGTGAGAGTAGAGAATTCTGATGTAGTACATACTAATGATTTCTTCTCTTGGTTGGAAAACAATGTTATTGATGTATTTAAATCAGGTGATGACTGTACTGGATCCCAAATAGGTAATATTTTTGATGTAGATGTGAATGAGAAGTGTGAAGTAACTGAAGTTGGTGAGTCTGAGACTTGTGGCTTATTGCAAATGAATGTAGATGAGGCAACTGACTTTGATGAAGATGAGACTTGTATTGTTAGTAATGTTGTTGATGAGGTAATTTTGGAGGAATATTATGATTATGATGAGTATCAGGTATTTGTGAAGTTTAAGAATAATGAATTTTCAGAGTTATTTGTGAATGATGCTGACAATAGCAGTAAGGTAAGTAATATATGTGATATTGTAAGTGAGAGTCATGGAATACCAGTCCAGTTGAAACAGTTTTTCATTAATGTAATGCACAGTATTGATCTAAACAATAAAGGTGAGTTATCTGTGAGCCTAGAGAATAAAGGTGAAAACTTTTTGAAGTTTGTTTGTGACTGGATGGATGATAACATATATAAATGTGCATTCTGGAATAGGTTAGCTGTGGTTACTGAGAATCTGTATCCCAATTGGTGGAATGAAGTGAAAGAAGATCTAAGCTTTAAGTGTAATTTTGACAGTAATGTGTTTTGTGTTTCTTCAGTAACTAGTGATGTTAGTTGTTTCAATCTTTACCTGGCAACATGAGTAACCAAAGTAATGTTATGACACCAGTGAAGTTGATAAAATCTTGTAAGACAGTATGCATGTAGTATTGATGACATTGAAAGTGTTCTTTTGCATGAAGTGACTGACAACAGAGAAGGTGTTGCGGATTTTGGGTCCCGTTACATTAAAATTCAAATTGATCAATGGGAGGGTAACTGTTTTGATTGGTACAGGTAGCCAAATTTGTGGTATATCTGAACAATTTAGAGACAAGTTCAAGTATAGTAAGAATTTTGTGGAAATGCCCATTGTAGGTGTAAAGATACAAGAAGCTACAGGCAAGCAAAGCAAATTGATAAAATCTCAGGTACTTTAGCTTTTAGTATGGAATGCAAAAACTTTGAATATGGATGCTTAGTGATCCCTAGTCTGGAAGAAAATATAATTCTTCATATGGATTGGATAGTGAAAGTTGAGACTTGTTTTGTATGGAATGCTAAAAAATTGTCTATTTGGAACCTAAAAGTAATACTTATGTGAAAACTAATTTCTTTTTTTTTAAGCTGTGGGAAAAGTTGTAACTATTTGCAAAACATTGTGAACCAATGTGAATATGAGGTATTTGATGATGATATAAATTTTGATGAAACTGAGGATCAGGATTTTGAAAGTGTAGTAGATTCGAATGCAAGGGAAGCTATAACTGTTAATGACCAACAATAGGAACAGCTTAGGAATTTGTTATAGGAGTTGAGAAATGTGTTCATTGGAAGACCAGGGAAAGTGAGAGGCTATCAGTGCATGCTTTACGTTAGAGATCATCAACCTTTCCTTCTCACACCATATAATTACCATCTTCAACAAGGAAATACGTTGAGAAAGAAAGTTAGAAATGAAACATGGGGTATAAATGAGAGAAGTAGGAGTGTTTACAATAATCCTTTAACTGTGATATGTGAGAGAAGTGGCATAGCGAGAATTGTTTTGGACTATAGATATCTTCTTAGTAAATTTCTTATTAGAAGGAATGACCATTCTGAGAACATGGACAAGCTGTACACTAATCTTTATATATATAATTCTACTGTACATGTGTATGTCACTGAACTCCTCCTTAACAGCTGAATGATTTTTTTGTATTCGTTTGGGTGGTGCCCTGGATGGTTTGGATTCACAAATCAGCCTGGCAGATGGTGCTGCAGTTGGTATCTAGGTCATTTATCTGTACTGCAACCAAACGGCTGGATCGACTTGAATGAATTTTTGTGTATGCATTGAAGTGGGGGCCTGGAAAATTTACATTCTTAAATCAGCATGGTAGGTGGCATTGCATTTTTGTGTGCGATATTGAGCATATTGTATTCAGATATAAGTTAAGTGCATAGGATTTCGTTTATTTTTCGACATTTTAATTTGAGTGTATCATATAATGTGTGTTTTGTTACTTTGACATTTTAGTTTTTTTTTGTGCGGTGTCTTTTGATATTTCAGATGTTGCATTTCAGTGAATATTAAGTGTATTATATTCACATATAAGTTATGAACATAAAACGATGCCATGTCTTTGTGGACGAGGAGGAAATATTGGTCGATGGACTCACAATTCACAATTAGTCCAGAACCGTCAGTTAAATAGATCGTCAGAAGATCAATTGATGGACAATGAAAATTTAAGAAACCAGGCTGCAATCAGATGTGCTAATGAAAGTCAATAGGAATACAATGATCGCCTTCGAGATAATACATTGAGACAAAGACTGGCCCATCAATGAGTCACTGACACATTCAGAACATGCGAACAACAGCATTTTCCAGTGTATCGCGCATTGACATGTGCATCACTTTTTCACCTTGCATTTGAATATGAGTTGAACAGTGACTATTCGTCACATTCACAAATTGTAATCGGTGCTATGAACAGTGCCAACACTGCCAACACTGTGATACAAATGTGAATCGGCCAGTTTCTGCTGTACATCTGGAAAAGTTGTATTGCCACCACCGAATTTGCCATCGGAACCTTTTAAAACACTATTGGCTGGAGCTACATCTCAAGCTAAATTGTTTTTGCATAAAATTCACAAATTCAATTTGTGCTTTCAAATGACACCATTTGGAGCAACAAAAATTGTTCAGAATGAGGATGGTCACAATTTTCAATAAAAGTTTAAGATTCAGGGCCAAGTGTATCATCAAATTGGTTCTTTAATGCCGATGCCTGATACCGATTCAAAATTTCTTCAAATCTACTTCATGGGTGATGAGGAGCAGCAAATAAATGCATGCTGCCATAACAAACATGTCGAGCAGATGGAGCAGCGAGATATTGTGGGTATTTTAGAACAATTTTTACAGAATAACAACCAGTTGGTCCAGCTGTTCAATACTGTTTCAAACAGACTGCAAAACAACAACTATATGATCGTCATCAAAGCAAACAAAGTACCATCTGGACAGCACACTGGCTGATATAATGCACTGACCATTAATGAAGTTGCTGTTGTTATGGTTGGCGACTCATTTGAACGTCGAGATATATGAATCCAAAGCAGAGATAACACAGTGCATACGATTGAAGACAGTCATTGCTCTTACAATGCTTTGCAATATCCATTGATATTTTGGGGAAGGAGAAGATGAGTATCATTTAAATATCAAACAAAGAAATTCAGCAACAGGTACAATATATACATGTCATTACTTAATATTTTATTTTTATGCATGATTAATTTCTTTTTGTCTTAATTATATTTTTACTTTGCAGGTGCAGGAACCAGCAAGAAAGTGAGCATGATGAACTTCTATTCATATCAGTTGATGATTCGTGCCAATGAAGACAATAATATTCTCCAATGCCACCAGCTGTTTCATTAATATATCGTTAATATGTATGCAAAAATTGAAAGCAAGCGATTATGATACATAGGGGATAATCAGGCGAAACTTCGAGCTGAGGAATACATTCGTTTACACGATGCTATTGTTGGAATGACCAGATTTGTTCATTGCATTTACGTGTAATTAGAAATAGGGAAGAAATTAAAATTGCGTTATTGCCAGGTCAAACTGCAATAGATCGGCATGATTTCAATGCATGTGTCTTCAGACAAAAGTTAAAATCATTGATGAACTTGATTATACATTCCTCTGTATCTGGTAAAACATGTTGTTGGCTGTTTTCTGATGAATGGAAAAATTAAGGTTTGGCACACCCACATATTTTGATTTGGTTGGTTGACAAAATACAGTCTGCAGAAATTGATAAAATTATCTCAGCAGAAATTCTGGATCGGGATATCGATTAAGAATTGTGTGAGATTGTTACCGCTAACATGATCCATGGTCCATGGGGTGCTATAAACATTACGGTACCGTGCATGGACAATGTAAAATGTATGAAATGTTTTCCAAAAAATTGTATAAAGTATACAGTCACTAATATCGATGGTTATCCATTGTATTTCCATAGAGACACTGACCACAGTGGTCAATCACATCAATTATGCACATCAAACGGTACAACAGTTGCCATTGACAATCACTGGGTGGTTTGGTATTCACCATTGCTGTGTAAAATCTACAAAGCACTCATAAACATTGAGCTCTGCAGTTCGGTGAAGTCCATAAAATATATATGCAAATACGTCCAGAAGGGCAGTGATATTGCTGTATTTGCTGTTCACAATGTTAATGAAAATGATGAAATAACACAGTATCAAATGGGCTGATACATCAGCAGCAATGAAGCAGTTTGGTGTACTTTGGGTTTTCCAATACACGAAAGAGACCCTGCTGTTATACATTTGGCCATCCACCTTGAAAATGGACAGTGTGTTTAATTCACGGAAGAGACTGCTCTACAACCTGCATCAATTGCCCCAAAAACCACATTAACTGAGTTTTTTGAACTATGCAACTGACCAGGTATTCCCGGTCAATTCGCAAATACATTAATGTATACTGATGTGCCATGATATTTCACATGGAACAAACAGTCAAAAAAGTGGGAACCACAAAAGCGAGGTGTTCTGGTTGAAGGATACAATGTCATATTTATTGGAAATACATTAGGCCAATTATACACAGTCCATCCAAAGCAATGTGAGTGTTTCTTCTCACCTTTGTTGTTGGTTAATGTTCCTGGACCAACGTCCTTCCAATACTTGGGAACAGTCAATGGCATTTTGTATGACACACATCCTGATGCATGTCATGAATTACATTTGCTGGAAGATGACAACCATTGGGATATTACACTTGCAGATGAAGCATTGAGTTCCTCTCCTCAACAAATTCACCAATTATTTGCCATATTATTGATGACATGTTTTCCATCTCAAGCTTCTGTCCTCTGGGACAAATATAAAGATTCCATGAGCAACGACATTCTGCATTGCAATCGGATCATTGATCAAGATTCCAATATCGATTTTTCACCAGATATATATAACAAGATGCTAATAAAGACTGAAAATATTTGCATTCTGATTACGAATAAGCCACTCATTCATTTTGGTATGCTCTCACCTAACTGCCCAGTAACAGACATCATCGACAGTGAGATTCAGCATGAACAACAGATCAATACGGCCTCTTTTACTACTTTCATTGGAAATAATGAGCAACTACTCACTGATGAATAAAATAATATATACAATCGAATTAATTTGTCAGTTGCAGCAGAACAAGGTGGATTCTTATTTTGGACGCACCAGGTGGCACTGGAAAAAAGTTTCTCAACTCACTAATACTTGCATGCATTTGATCACAAAATCATATTGCGTTAGCTGTTGCTTCATCAGGTATTGCAGCCACTTTGCTTCATGGCAGATGGACTGCACACTAAGCACTTAAGTTGCCATTGAACATTCACACAAATCCAGATGCAGTGTGCAACATAAAAAAGCTTTCCGGCATGGCTAAAGTTTTCCAAAAATGCAAAATTATTATCTGGGATTAATGCACTATGGCCCACAAGCATTCACTTGAAACTCTTGATAATATGATGGATGATCTCTATAATAACTCCAGGCTTTTCGGTGGTGCCTTACTGCTGCTGTCTGGTGATTTTAGACAGACATTGCCAGTCATTCCGCACACTACATATGTGGATGAAATTAACACATGTATAAAACAAACTTATCTATGGCAAAATATCAGTACATTACGTCTTAACACAAATATACATGTTCAACGGCAAAACGAACCATTTGCAATATCATTCTCTGAGCAATTGCTCAACATTGGAAATGGAACAATACCATTGCATGGAGACACACAATGCATCAAATTGCCAGACAATTTCTGCAACATGTTAAATACGAAATATGCTTTGACTGAAAGTATATTTCCAGATTTATAAGCTAATTATATTAATCATGTTTGGCTTCATGAACGAGCTACTTTAGCCACAAAAAATATCCATGATGATGATATTAACTTCAAAATACAACAGTCATTGACCAGCAATGAGATATTATTCAAATTGATTGACACTGTTACCGATCCTGACAAAGCGGTCAACTATCCAGTTGAATTTTTGAATTTGCTGGATTTACCAGGAATGCCACCACATAACTTGCAATTAAAAATTGACTCACCTATCATTTTGATTCAGAATTTAATGGTACAAGATTAGTCATAAAAAAATTATGGGCAATGTTCTTAAAGCCACAATTTTGAACAGCAAATTTGAAGGTGAAGTTGTTCTCCTGCCACGTATCCCAATGATCCCTTCAGACTCACCCATTCCATTCAGATATCTGCAATTTCCAATTTTCTTGGCGTTTGCCATGGCTATTAATAAGTCACAAGGTCAAACAATGTCGATTTGTGGGTTGGATCTAAAAAATCCGGTCTTTTCACATGGCCAATTATAAGTGGCGTGTTCTTGCATTGGAAAACCGTCAAGTTCATTCATTTATACTCCTCAGGAATTGACTAAAAATATTGTTCATCAGCTCACATTAAGATAAAATTAAACAAACATTATTGATTATAATGAATTATTTTTAGAAAAATTGATGTTATTTCAAAATAAAGAACAGGGAAATTAGTATATTATTTGTCTTTCATTTCATTTTTTGTGTAATATCCTAATCGCTTGAAATATTATGAAGGTCAACATCTGTTGGGTCAGCTAGTGTGTGTGTGTGTGTAGCAAGAAACATTCTACATGGGAAAAATATATTAAAAAAAGATGCTGTGACTTACCAAATGAGAAAGCGCTGGTAGATAGACACAATAAAAAACACGCAAACACACACACAAATTTCAAGCTTTTGCAACCCACGGTTGCTTCATCATGAAAGAGGGAAGGAGAGGGAAAGACGAAAGGATGTGGGTTTTAAGGGAGAGGGTAAAGAGTCAATCCAATCACAGGAGTGGAAAGACTTACCTTAGAGGCCAAAAGGGACAGGTACACACTCGCACACACACACACACATATCCATCAGCACATATACAGACACAAGCAGACGTATGTAAAGGCAAAGAGTTTGGGCAGAGATGTCAGTCAAGGTGGAAGTACAGAGGCAAAGACGTAGTTGAGTAACAAGTACGAGGGGCGGCAACTTGAAATTAGCGGAGGTTGAGGGCTGGTGGGTGACGGGAAGAGAGGATATATTGAAGAGCAAGTACCCATCTCCGGAGTTCTGATAAGTTGGTGTCAGTGGGAAGTATCCAGATAACCCGGATGGTGTAACATTGTGCCTACATGTGCTGGACGTGCATCAAGGCATGTTTAGCCACAGGATGATCCTCATTACCAAGAAACACTGTCTGCCTGTGTCCGTTGATGCGAATGGTCAGTTTGTTGCTGGCCATTCCCACATAGAAGGCTTCAAAGTGTAGGCAGGTCAGTTGGTAAATCACGTGGGTGCTTTCACCTGTGGCTCTGCCTTTGATCGTTTACACCTTCCGGGTTACAGGACTGGAGTAGATGATGGTGGGAGGGTGCATGGGACAGGTTTTATACCAGGGGTGGATACAAGGGTAGGAGCCAGAGGGTAGGGAAGGTGGTTTGGGGATTTCATAGGGATAAACCAAGAGGTTTCGAAAGTTAGGTGGATGGCGGAACGACACTCTTGGTGGAGTGGGGAGGATTTCGTGAATGATAGATCTCATTTCAGGGCAGGTTTTGAGGAAGTCGTATCCCTGCTGGGGAGCCACATTCAGAGACTGATCCAGTCCCGGAAAGTATCCTGTCACAAGTGGGGCCCTTTTGGGGTTCTTCTGTGGGAGGTTCTGAGTTTGAGGGGATGAGGAACTGGCTCTGGTTATTTGTTTCTGTACCAGGTAGTTTCAGGATGCAAAAGCTATTTTCAGGTTGTTGGTGTAATGGTTCAGGGATTCAGGATTGGAGCAGATTTGTTTGCCACAAAGACCTAAGCTGTAGGGAAGGGCCCGTTTGATTTGGAAAGGGTTGTAGCTGTCATAATGGAGGTACTGTTGCATGTTGGTGGGTTTGATGTGGACGGATGTGTGAAGCTGGCCATTGGACAGATGGAGCTCAACGTCGAGGAAAGTGGCATGGGATTTGGAGTAGCACCAGGTGAATCTGATTGAACCAAAGGAGTTGAGATTGGAGAGGAAATTCTGGAGTTCTTCTTCACTGTGAGTCCAGATCATGAAGATGTCATCAATAAATCTGTACCAAACTTTGGGTTGGAAGGCCTGGTAACCAATAAGGCTTCCTCTAAGCGACCCATAAATAGATTTGCATATGAGGGTGCCATCCTGGTACCCATGGGTGTTCCCTTTAATTTTTGGTATGTCTGGCCTTAAAAAGTGAAGAAGTTGTGAGTTAGGATGAAGCTGGCTAAGGTAATGAGAAAAGAGGTTTTAGGTAGGGTGGCAGGTGATTGCCGTGAAAGGAAGTGCTCCGCCACAGTGAGGACCTGACCATGAGGGATATTTGTGTATAGGGAAGTGTCATCGATGGTTACAAGGATGGTTTTCAGGGGTAACAGATTGGGTATGGATTCCAGGCATCTGAGAAAGTGGTTGATGTCTTTTGTGAATGATGGGAGACTGCATGTGATGGGTTGAAGGTGTTGATCTATGTAGGCAGAGATATGTTCTGTGGGGCTTGGTAAGCAGCTACAATGGGGCAACCGGGATGTTTGGGTTTGTGAATTTTAGGAAGTAGGTAGAAGGTAGGGGTGTGGGGTGTTGTGGGGTCAGGAGGTTGATGGAGTCAGGTGAAAGGTTTTGTAGAGGGCCTAAAGTTCTGAGGATTCCTTGAAGCTCCACCTGGACATCAGGAATGGGATTACCTTGGCAAACTTTGTATGTAGTGTTGTCTGAAAGCTGACACAGGCCCTCAGTCACATACTCCCGATGCTCAAGGACCACGGTTGTGGAACCCTTGTCAGCCGGAAGAATGACGATGGATCAGTCAGCTTTCAGATCACAGATAGCCTGGGCTTCAGCTGTGGTGATGTTGGGAGTAGGATTAAGGTTTTTGAAGAAAGATTGAGAGGCAAGGCTGGAAGTGAGAAATTCCTGGAAGGTTTGGGGAGTGTGATTTTGAGGAAGAGGAGGTGGGTCCCACTGTGATGGAGGACGGAATTGTTCCAGGCGGGGTTCAATTTGGGTAGTGCCTTGGGGAGTTAGATCATTAGGACTAGGAATAGGATTATTTTTCTTCATGGCAAAGTGATATTTCCTCATCATTCTTCCAGCTGACAAGTATTCCCCAACCGTGGTACTTGATCGTCAGGAGTATGTGGCTGAGGGACTGTGTCAGCTTCCAGACAACACTATATACAAAGTTTGCCAAGGTAATCCCATTCTTGATGTCCAGGTGGAGCTTAAAGGAATCCTCAGAACCTTAGGCCCCCTACAAAACCTTTCACCTGACTCCATCAACCTCCTGACCCCACCGACACCCTGCATCCCTACCTTCTACCTACTTCCTAAAATTTACGAGCCCAAATATCTCGGCCGCCCCATTGTAGCTGGTTACCAAGCCCCCACAGAACATATCTCTGCCTACATGGATCAACACCTTCAACCTATTACATGCAGTCTCCCATCACTCATAAAAGACACCAACCACTTTCTCGAACACCTGGAATCCTTACCCAATCTGTAACGCCCGGAAACCATCCTTGTAACCATTGATGCCACTTCCTTATACACAAATATCCCGCATGTCCAGCGCCTCACTGTGGTGGAGCATTTCCTTTCACGCCGATCACCTGCCACCCTACCTAAAACCTCTTTCCTCATTACCTTAGCCAGCTTCATCCTAACTCACAACTTCTTCACTTTTTAAGGCCAGACATACCAACAATTAAAGGGAACACCCATGGGTACCAGGATGGCACCCTCGTTCGCCAACCTATTATGGGTTGCTTAGAGGAAGCCTTATTGGTTACCCAGGCCTACCAACCCAAAGTTTGGTACTGATTTATTGATGACATCTTCATGATCTAGACTCACAGTGAAGAAGAACTCCAGAATTTCCTCTCCAATCTCAACTCCTTTGGTTCCATCAGATTCACCTGGTCCTACTCCAAATCCCATGCCACTTTCCTCAACGTTGAGCTCCATCTGTCCAATGGCCAGCTTCACACATCCATCCACATCAAACCCACCAACAAGCAACAGTTACTCCATTATGACAGCTGCCACCCATTCCATATCAAATGGTCCCTTTCCTACAGCTTAGGTCTTCATGGCAAACAAATCTGCTCCAGTTCTGAATTCCTGAACCATTACACCAACAACCTGAAAACAGCTTTTGCATCCTGAAACTACACTCCCGACCTGGTACAGAAACAAATTACCAGAACCACTTCCTCATCCCCTCAAACCCAGAACCTTCCACAGAAGAACCCCAAAAGTGCACCACTTGTGACAGGATACTTTCTGGGACTGGATCAGACTCTGAATGTGGCTCTCCAGCAGGGATATGACTTCCTCAAAACCTGCCCTGAAATGAGATCCATCATTCATGAAATCCTCCCCACTCCACCAAGAGTGTCTTTCCACCATCCACCTTACTTTTGTAACCTCTCGGTTCGTCCCTATGAAATCCCCAAACCACCTTCCCTACCCTCTGGCTCCTACCCTTGTAACCACCCTTGGTGTAAAACCTGTCCCATGCACCCTCCCACCACCACCTACTCCAGTCCTGTAACCCGGAAGGTGTACACGATCAAAGGCAGAGCCACAGGTGAAAGCACCCACGTGATTTACCAACTGACCTGTGAAGCCTTCTATGTGGGAATGACCAGCAACAAACTGACCATTCGCATCAATGGACACAGGCAGACAGTGTTTGTTAGTAATGAGGATCACCCTGTGGCTAAACATGCCTTGGTGCACGGCCAGCACATCTTGGCACAGTGTTACTCCGTCCGGGTTATCTGGATACTTCCCACTGACACCAACTTATCAGAACTCCGGAGATGGGAACTTGCCCTTCAATATATCCTCTCTTCCTGTTACCTATCAGGCCTCAACCTTCTCTAATTTCAAGTTGCCGCCCCTCGCACATCACTTATCACTCAACAACATCTTTGCCTCTGTACTTCCACCTTGACTGACATCTCTGCCCAAACTCTTTGCCTTTACATATGTCTGCTTGTGTCTGTATATATTCGGATGGATATGTGTGTGTGTGCGAGTGTATACCTGTCCCTTTTTCCCCCTGAGGTAAGTCTTTCCACTTCCAGTATTGGAATGACTCCTTCCCCTCTCCCTTAAAACCCACATCCTTTCGTCTTTCCCTCTCCTTCCCTCTTTCCTGATGAAGCAACCATGGGTTGCAAAAGCTTGAAATTTGTGTGTATGTTTGTGTGTTTTTTATTGTGTCTATCTACCAGGGCTTTCTCGTTTGGTAAGTCATAGCATCTTTTTTTAATGTATTTTCCCATGTGGAATGTTTCTTTCACACACACCCACACACACACACACACACACACACACACACACACACACACACACACACACACACACTATGACAATGATGATTGTATATCGTTTATGTGCATAAAAAAACTCTCATAATTCTGCATCAGGGATACATAAGAAGGAAGCGTGATTAATTAAGGATAGCATAAGGCAAGGAGGAATTAATGAACATAAGCCAGGGAGGAACTAATTGTGATAATTATTCAGGAATGTCAGTCAAACATTTGTTCTGATGATTTGTAGGATAGTGGGAGAAGTATAGCATAAGTAAATGTACGATATATTGAATAGTGTATATAAATATGGTGTTTACTGGTAACGTAGAAGTAGAAGAGTAGTGGAGGACTCTAGGAGTTTAAGGGAAGTATTAGGGAGTGAGTGTTGAGTGTGAAATAGATTGTATTTTCCAGAGGATATTTAATTATAGTGTACATCAGGCAGTATACTTGAGAAATAAACCATGAGTCCTACTCAGGAATGATAGAGGGGGGGGGGGGGGGGTGCATCCAGCATTTACTGGATACTAAGGGCAGATAGGCAGACCTGAGAAAAGCTGTCCTATACTGTGAGGACAGGGTCACCAAGAAGGGGATTAACCTGTACCATAGGAAAATGGGAATTAAGAGGGGCATACCTACCAAAACAGAAGAAGGAAGTGCACTCTTTGGCTCAACCCATATGTAAGGTATAGGCACTGTTCCTAAATGGAAAAGGACAGTATTGTGGCAGAAGTCACACATGTTGCAGAAATTATTCTGGTAAATTTGAATTCTGTATTCCACTAGCATTATTATGTTTTCTGTTTATGGGTGTCAGAAAGAACAATTTCGTTTTCCCAGAGTTCCTCTAGACTACAAGCCACTGTAGGTAATGAAACTATTATGTACTAAAGAAAAACTAGTACAGAGAATTAGAATGAAAAAGAAATAATTAAGTGTCTATGACACCTGGAGCTTGTCATTGGAAATCAAGAATGTTGTCCGCACGATTCCTAGATATAAAAGTACTAACTCCAACATTAGTTGAAAGGCTCAGATAGTTATTATCAGAACAATAAAGAAGAGCTAAACAAAGAGAAATTTGTTGCTATTGCTAATTTTCCTACTCATCACAAAAAAAGCTTAAATCATTTTTTGCATTAACTGGATTTTATAGAAAGTGTTGTAGCTGCCAAGCTTTGAATGCTTCATGCCTGTGTGAACCAGGAATGTCAGGATAATTTTGATGAGATAAAAGGATGGTTGTGTCAAGGTCAGATATTGGTCAGATTAGATTTGTCACTCCCTTTTTGTATTATGACAGACAGGAGTGAGTTGGTTTGGGAGCTCATTCATTTCAGGATGTCGAATTTGATGGTGTTATTGAACATAGATCTCTTGCATTTGCTAATAAAGTGTTGCAGAGGTGTGAAAAGACATACACTGTAACTGAGAAAGAGCTTTTGGCTGTATATTTGGTGTTCAACAAGTTAAAAACTATCTACTAGGTCACAAATTCATCATCTATGCTGATCACAAAGCTTTATGTTATCCCCAGGTGTGCAAGCTGTTACATAACAGAATTACTCATTGGGCCTCGTTTTTACAGCAGTTCAATTATGAAATCAGATACATTAAGGTCACAAATAATGTAGTTGCCGATGCTTTGTCTAGGCCAACTTTAGGGAGTGAATCATGTAACAACTTAGGAGAAGGAGAGAAAGAATTTAAAATTATGTACTTGAGAGATGTGAAAGAGGAAAAAGAGATCTTGAAAATTTGCAAAGACATTTGCAGGTGTCAAAATCATAATAAAAATTGGAAATTGGTTAAGAGCATGTTGGATAAGAAAGGAGGAGAAAAGATGGAACAATATTATAATGTACACGAGAGTTTTTAATTCAGGAGACATTATACTTACTCAGATGATTGGAAGCTATGTTGGCTGGAAGAATGTACTGATACTTTAATTACTTACACACATGAGAATTTTGGTCATTGTGTATCACCAAATCAAAAGATTCAGGAAAACATCTATTTTAATAACATAGGAAGGAGAATCAAGATGAAGATTGTCAGCTGTGATAGATCTCAAAGAGTGAAGGTAAGTAACCAGACAAATAGAGGCCAAATGCAAAACATTCTGCCAAATAGTAACCTAGATCTCATATCTGTGGACGTTTATGGACCTTTGCCTAAGTCTAAGAATGGTTTTTGTTATATTTTTGTGGTGATCAATGTATTTTTGAAGTTCATAAAGCTGGTTCCGTTTAAGAAATCTACTAGTATGAAAATTGTCTCTTAGCTTGAAAACACTTATTTTAAACGGGTGGGTATTCCTAAAACAATTTTATCTGAGAATGGTTCTCAGTTTACATCACAAGCTTGTAAAGATTTTGTTGATCACACAAAAAAGTAAGGCATATTCTACCCTCAGTGTACCATCTATTGAGTAACCCTGCAGGAAGATATATGAGAGAAATTGGAAGACTGTTTAGAACATATTGTATGAGAGTTGCCCAGAAAGTAATGCATCACATTTTTTTTCTCCAGCAATTCTTTATTGGACATAATGAGAATTATACACATGAAACAATGGTGTTATATCTGCACACACTATTTTTCCACATAGTCTCCATCCCATTCTGCAGCCTTCCTCAGCACAAAACAAGGGCATGAGTGCCCTGTCAGTATCAATCCTTGTCCTGTTGGCAAATCCAGTGCACACAGCTGTATAAATCACCTCCTCATTGTCTTCAAAATGTCTACCAACTGCTGAGTCATAATGCATCTGTCCTCACGAATGACAACATTAGCTTCCTGTAACATGTCAGGTGTGACAGCCATGGATGGCCTCCTCAACTGCTGCAAATCATGGAGGCCTGCCTTCTGATGATCTCACCCTCGGTGTCAAGCACCTAACTGTACTTCGGTCAACAGCAGATTCTCCATAGACTTTGCACAAGCATTTTTGAGTATTCCCAACAGTTTCTTTCCCTGCAGTGAGAAATTGAACAATAACGTGTTGCTTGTACTGTAAATCATGTACAGACGCCATTTTGAAACTGTCCTGCAGCTATGCTATCTGTCGGAAGTGACAGAAACTTGGTGCACTCACTCAGGAGTCTTCAAATAACACATACATAACGCTTTGCATTCGTAGCATTGTTTTTGGGTGAGAAAAAGTGTGTGGTGCATCACATACTGGGCAACACTCGTAGTAAGAACCATACCAGTTGGACAGATTATGTCAGTGATTTTGAGGATATTATGAACAGCTTACAACATTCTTGAATAGCTTCATCACCATTTGAAATCATGTTTAATTGCAGACCAGCTAACTTGATTTCTGAGAATGTTGAGTTTCCTCCACGTAAAATTCTGTCATTGCAAGAGAGGGAAGAGTGTTTCATGTAGATTATGAAAAAGCAGGGAAATAGGAGAAAGGGACATGATAGTAAAGGCAGATTTTCTAGGTTTGAGGTAGGAGATCTTGTATTGGTGAAAGCCAAAGAGAAATCTAAAGTGTTGAGATCTGACATAAAGAAATTTTTCAGTATTGATGTAGGACCAATCAAATTCTTGAAAATCTGCATCCTAATGCATACAGACTTGTGTATTGTAAATCTAAGAAGTTGTTTGGATTATGCAATATCACTGAACTGAAAGCTCATAGATGTGATCTGTAAGTATCTAAACTTATTTTTCCTTTCTTTTTCCATTGCCAGGAATGTAGTATGCAAGATGTTGTGATTTCTAAAGTTCTGTTTTATCTATTGACTGCAATTAAATCTATGACAAAGTATGTTTGGAGGACGATACAAGTATATAATTATGTTTTGTAGTAGATTTGTGCTTTAGAATTTGGTACATATATTCCATGATACTAATTGAGTAGATGCTTTTATAATTTGAAATGCATTAAATATCTAATAACAAATTATCATGCTTTGTACTGTACAAACTAGAAATAGTATCTTAGTATATCTGCATCACCTTACTAGCTCATTTTCTCACTGCATTTAGTTCTGTTTATTAAAGTTTCATACATGAACACTTTTTTATCCCTTCTGACATAAACCCTGTAAACCTTTTTTTTCTTTTTTTTATATGAGCAGAGCATATGCTGTGTGATATGAGGGAGGTACTGACCAGCATACTTGCCGGCTGGTATGGCCGTGCGGTTCTAGACACTTCAGTTTGGATCTGCGCAACTGCTACGGTCACAGGTTCGAATCCCGCCTCAGGCATGGATGTGTGTGTTGTCCTTAGGTTAGTTAGGTTTAAGTAGTTCTAAGTTCTAGGGAACTGATGACCTCAGATGTTGAGTCCCATAGTTCTCAGAGCCATTTGAACCATTTTAACAGCATACTTAGTACATTAGTACACAAAACAATGTTGCAGGATTTTATGTAACTTCTTGAAAGGAAGTAATCTATCCATTGGCACATGTGATGAGAAATCTAGGGAGGAAACTGAAAGATGTGGGTTAATCCACTTCCATGCTGCTGTATGACTGTAACCTTGCTGGTCTAGTAAACTTACAAGAGATCATACATAGGTGCTGAGATTTTTAAATTGTTAGTCAAGAAATTATCCTGTATAAAGAATTCATGGTACTATTTTTTTTTTATTTTTTTTTTTTTTATATCATTTGTAAATGAATCTTCTAGGCCTCTTTGTATGTAGGTTAGTTTGTATGAACAATTAGCAAATAGTGTGGAGGACATTTATGAATATAGACAGTATAACAACATGTCCCCCCCATGAACCATGGACCGAACCGTTGGTGGGGAGGCTTGTGTGCCTCAATGATACAGATAGCCGTACCATAGGTGCAACCACAATCTGTGAGAAGCCAGACAAATGTGTGGTTCCTGAAGAGGGGCAGCAGCCTTTTCAGCAGTTGCATGGGCAACAGTCTGGATGATTGACTGATCTGGCCTTGTAACGCTAACCAAAACGGCCTTGCTGTTGTGGTACTGTGAACGGCTGAAAGCAAGGGGAAACTACAGCCGTAATTTTTCCCGAGGACATGCAGCTTTACTGTATGATTAAATGATGATGGCATCCTCTTGGGTAAAATATTCCAGAGGTAAAATAGTGCCCCATTCAGATCTCCGGCCAGGGACTACTCAAGAGGACGTCGTTATCAAGAGAAAGAAAACTGGCGTTCTACGGATTGGAGCGTGGAATGTCAGATCCCTTAATCGGGCAGGTAGGTTAGAAAATTTAAAAAGGGAAATGGATAGGTTAATGTTAGATATAGTGGGAGTTGGTGAAGTTTGATGGCAGGAGGAACAAGACTTTTGGTCAGGTGAAAACAGGGTTATAAATACAAAATCAAATAGGGGTAATGCAGGATTAGGTTTAATAATGAATAAAAAAAATAGGACTGTGGGTAAGTTACTACAAACAGCATAGTGAACGCATTATTGTGGCCAAGATAGACACAATGCCAACTAGCTCTGCAGATGATGAAGAAATTGATGAAATGCATGATGAGATAAAAGAAATTATTCAGGTAGTGAGGGGAGATGAAAATTTAATAGTCATGGCTGATTGGAATTCAACAGTAGGAAAAGGAAGAGAAGTAAATGTAGTAGGAGAATGTGGATTAGGGCTAAAATATGAAAGAGGAAGCCGCCTGATAGAATTTTGCACAGAGCGTAACTTAATCATAGCTAACACTTGGTTTAAGAATCATGAAAGAAGGTTGTATACACGGAAGAACCCTGGAGATACTGAAAGGTTTCAGATAGATTATATAATGGTAAGACAGAGATTTAGGAACCAGGTTTTAAGCTGTAAGACATTTCCAGGGGCAGATGTGGACTCTGACCACAATCTATTGGTTATGACCTGTAGATTAAAACTGAAGAAACTGCAAAAAGGTGGGAATTTAAGGAGATGGGACCTGAATAAACTGACTAAACCAGAGGTTGTACAGAGCTTCATGGAGAGCATAAGGGAACAATTGACAGGAATGGGGGAAAGAAATACAGTAGATGAAGAATGGGTAGCTTTGAGGGATGAAATAGTGAAGGCAGCAGAGGATCAAGTAGGTAAAAAGACGAGGGCTGGTAGAAATCCTTGGGTAACAGAAGAGATACTGAACTTAATTGGCGAAAGGAGAAAATACAAAAATGCAGTAAATGAAGCAGGCAAAATGGAATACTAACGTCTCAAAAATGAGACAGGAAGTGCAAACTGGCTAAGCAGGGATGGCTAGAGGACAGATGTCAGGATGTAGAGGCTTATCTCATGAGGGGTAAGATAGATACTGCCTACAGGAAATTTAAAGAGACCTTTGGAGAAAGGAGAACTACTTGCATGAATATCAAGAGCTCAGATGGAAAGCCAGCTCCAAGTAAAGAAGTGAAGGCAGAAAGGTGGAAGGAATACATAGAGGGTCTATACTGGGGCGATCTTCTTGAGAACAACAAGAGGATGTAGATGAAGATGAAATGGGAGATATGATACTGCATGAAGAGTTTGACAGAGCACTGAAAGACCTAAGTCAAAACAAGGCCCTGGGAGTAGACAACATTCCATTAGAACTATTGACAGCCTTGGGAGAGCCAGTCCTGACAAAACTCTACCATCTGGTGAGCAAGATGTATGAGACAGGTGAAATTCCCTCGGACTTCAAGAAGAATAGAATAGTTCCAATCCCAAAGAAAGCAGGTGTTGACAGATGTGTAAATTACCAAACTATCAGTTTAATAAGTCACAGCTGCAAAATACTAACGAGAATTCTTTTCAGACGAATGGAAAAACTGGTAGAAGCCGACCTCGGGGAAGATCAGTTTGGATTCCGTAGAAATGTTGGAACACGTGAGGCAATACTGACCATATGACTTATCTTAGAAGAAAGATTAAGGAAAGGCAAACCTACATTTCTAGCATTTGTAGACTTAGAGAAATCTTTTGACAATGTTGATTGGAATACTCTCTTTGAAATTCTGAAGGTGGCGTGGGTAAAATACAGGGAGCGAAAGGCTATTTACAATTTGTGTAGAAACCATATGGCAGTTATAAGAGTCGAGGGACATGAAAGGGAAGCAGTGGTTGGGAAGGGAGATTTTAGTCTCTCCCTGATGCTATTCAATCTGTATATTGAGCAAGCAGTAAATGAAACAAAAGAAAAGTTTGGAGTAGGCATTAAAATCCATGGAGAAGAAATAAAAACTTTGAGGTTCCCCAATGACATTGTAATTCTGTCAGAGACAGCAAAGGACTTGGAAGAGCAGTTGAATGGAATGGACAGTGTCTTGAAAGGAGGGTATAAGATAAACATCAACAAAAGCAATGGCAAGGAAAGTGTTTCTGAAGAAGAGAAATTTGTTAACATCAAGTATTGAATTAAGTGTCATGAAGTCGTTTCTGAAAGCATTTGTATGGAGTGTAGCCATGTATGGAAGTGAAACATGGATGATAAATAGTTTAGACTAGAACAGAATAGAAGCTTTCAAAATGTGGTGCTACAGAAGAATGCTGAAGATTAAATGGGTAGATCACATAACTAATGAGGAGGTATTGAATAGAATTGGGGAAAAGAGGAATTTGTGACATAACTTGACTAGAAGAAGGGATCGGTTTGTAGGACATGTTCTGAGGCATCAAGGGATCACCAATTTAGTATTGGAGGGTAGCGTTGAGGGTAAAAATCATAGAGGGAGACCAAGAGATGAATGCACTAAGCAGATCCAGAAGGATGTAGGGTGCAGTAGGTACTGGGAGATGAAGAGGCTTGCACAGGATACAGTAGCATGGAGAGCTGCATCAAACCAGTCTCAGGACTGAAGACCACAAGAACAACAACAACATGTCTGATTTCACACACTGATTTTTATCCTCAAGCTGCTCCATTTTGCCATCATTCAAAGCTATTTATTACTCTGATTACCTGTATTTATCCTGAATGCTGGAATATTGTATCTCATTGGAACTTGAGCTGTGGCTAAACTTATGCCTAACTCTGTTTTGGGCACCCTGGTCAACACGACTGTGTGTGTACTGAAGGAGAACATGCAATTATTGATTGAGGCTAGATGCTTAATACAGTTGCTCTTTATGTATGATTATGAATTTTATTCATTTTGTTGTGATAAAACATTTTTTGCTGGTGTATACCCCATGTGGTTTGGATTTGTGGGTCAGTCCCCACATCATAAGCTTAGGCCCCAATATTTTTTCATTATTTTGTCCTTTCATTAGTCAACATATCCTTGAATACTCTGTTTTATGTGGCTGATTTATTTTGTGTTATATTTGTGCTCATGACTGAGTATATTCTTCTGGTCTGTACCTGTTGTTATTAATATTTTTGAGTCGGCTCACTCATCATACATTTAGGCTCTGAATTTTTTTCTCTTCTCATTTGAAGGTTTTGAAGGTGTGCCTATACAGATGTAAACTTGCACTTTGTAATTCTAGTGATTTACAGTGTCTCTGCAGTTATTTCTATAGTTTAGTGTTGCAATGTTGTAATTTTGACTTTGTATCATTTGTCTTGTGACAGACTGCTCCACAGATCTAAACATCTGAATGCTATGTTCTGTATAAATTATGACTTGCATATTAGATATTTTTCTTACATTTTTTCTAATATTTTGTGTATCAGATACTTTTATACATCTGTGTTCTATCTTTTGGCATCATGTTGTATGCCATTTGGCAAACATTGTAAACAAATTGATTTCAAATTTTGTGATGGGGATATTGTAAAGAGACATCCTCCTCTATCGTTTCTTTTCCTCAACAAAAGTATTCAAAACCAGAACTAATTTTCGATTTTGAACAGGTCAATATTATCTCAGCTGTTTTTCTAAACAAAATTCATATGATTTTGTGCATGATGTGTTATATTTCAAGCTAAAATCTATAAAAAAGTTACTTTATTTTCTTTGTTACTATCGATATGTACTAGCTCTGCATGTAAAGTTAAAATTATATATTTTTTGGAAACATTTGAAATTCCAAAATATTTGACACACTTAAAATTTCTGTTATTACTTACACAATTTGATGCTATTTATTATGTTTGTTTCTTGATTCATTTATAAAATAATAATATAAAGTATTAGAAATTCATTTGTCAAGAAAGACTGTAAACCCTTTGCAATACTATTATTACCAAGAATAAAGGAGTGGCAGGCATGCCTCCGATGTGATTGGATGTGTTTTTGTATTTTGTAAGAACAATGTAATTTTGACTTTGTCAGTGTGCAAATTCAAAGAAAGTGTGATATCATAAAATGTGACACAAATAAATTATCGTGCAAACAAAAACCCTGCATGGGCTTCCTTTAGAGTTACGTCAATTGGAACCATGAGAATATAAATATGAAAATTTCAGCTTCAAGAAGTGACCCTTAGACATGAAGAGAAATGAAGATAAGTAAAAAATTTATTGTAAATCTTAGTCCTCTCAAAACTAATTAAAACAGATAACCGTAAAGACAGTTGTGACAACAAAGGAGGGAGGGCTAGATTACAGAATCTAATGATGATGTAATCTTTTCAGTAAACTCATTTATCACATCCACTGTGTTTTAACTGTGTTGGAAGACAAATTGATTATTTGAAATGATATCATATTGGGTGATGAAGCTTTGTATCTGTAAAGAAGAAATTTTTTCAAATATTTTTGATATGACTGTATGACTGTGAGTATAGAAGTGTGGCAATCATTTCCTGTATCATCTTTTGAATCTTTTTTAAACACTGGTTTTATTTCTTACTTGTTACACCATAACAAACTGACTCAGCAGGTTGCTATGAATGTGACATGGATCAGGTTGTTACGCTATAAAAAACTGTCCCTTTTGTCATGATGCACATGACACAGAACAGGTTGTTAGACTGTAATAAATGTGGTCATACATCACCATCCAAATGATATCAGGTGGGCTGTCACCAATAACAAATTTCAGCAATCTCATTAACCTTGAATCTGCTTTTAATGGCTTGCATAAATGTGTAAATATGCTAAGAGTTCCAATGAAAACAAATTTTCTAGTTATAAGCGAAGATGATAATTCAAATAATTGGCATTATCATATTGATTTTGATAATTATATTTGTTATCCAATAGAGTAATAGAAGAGGAAATACTGGAAGTCTAATCAATGTAATCTGTATGTTGTAGACATGTATTATGAAAATGTAGTGTAACCTACTGGTTGTATGTATGTTGTAGATGCATTAAAGATGTAATCAGCAAATGGTAGCTAAAGTTGTAGGTACAGAAAAGATCTTAGCCAAGAATGTAAGTTAACTGTTGCAAATGTATTCTGAAACTGAAATTGTAATCTATAAGCTGTATATGTACATGGTGTGGATAATTGAGAACTAAAAGGGCAAGCAAGCAAACACAAGATTTTGAAATAATGGTTTCTTCATGTTTTCTTCATTTGGCTGTATTTAATCATTAAAAAATTATTTTTCTGTGGAAAAGCAGCAGCATTTTCCTCCCAGTACCTGAATGCATCTCTGATTTAAAATTTTCTGGATATTATTTGCTTTTTTCCACTCAATTCCATGGTTACAAAATCATCACAACATTAATTTTGACCTCCTGTGGGCATTTACAACTATTTGAGCCATGTTTGACAAGACATCAACAAGACACTTATTACTAACAAGTTTTTGGAAGGTCCTCAAGAAACTGGAATACAGGAGAACTGTTAATCACCTGAACAGCCATAACATTCTCAGCAATGTCAGTTTGATTTCTGGCAAGGCTTATCAATTGATGATACTATTTTCTCAAATTCTTGAATCTCTTAACAGAAAATTGGGACCAATTGGAATTCTATGTGACCTATCCAAAGCTTTTGACTGTCTCAACCATGAAATTCTGTGAAGTAAAAAAGACAACTATAAGTTAAGTGGAATAATGGAACCATGGATTAAATGCTACCTTACAGATAGGAAACAAAGGGTAATAATTACTGATAGCAGTGGAATCCCAGCTTTATCCAAGTGGGGCACAGTCAAAACTGGAGTTCCCCAAGGCTCGGTACTGGGACCTTTACTGTTCCTTATATTTACAAATGACCTTCCACACTGCACCATGTCAGTGAGCAAGTTCACCCTATTCACTGGCGATTCTTGTCTTCTAGTTGACAAAGCAACAGGGAACAACTGGGAAACATCTGTGAACAATGCATTTGATGATATTATGAAATGGTTTAACAGTAATGGACTCTCTCTCTCTGTGACTTACCGAACGAAAGTGCTGGCAAGTCGATATACACACAAACATACACACAAAATTCAAGCTTTCGCAACAAACTGTTGCCTCATCAGGAAAGAGGGAAGGAGAGGGAAAGACGAATGGATATGGATTTTAAGAGAGAGGGTAAGGAGTCATTCCAATCCCGGGAGCGGAAAGACTTACCTTGGGGGAAAAAAAGGACAGGTATACACTCGCGCGCACACACACACACACACACACATATCCATCCGCACAAACACAGACACAAGCAGACATTTGTAAAGGCAAAGGCCCTTTCGAAAGCTTGAATTTTGTGTGTATGTTTGTGTTTGTTTGCGTGTCTTTCGACCTGCCAGCGCTTTCGTTTGGTAAGTCACATCATCTTTGATATATATATATATATATATATATATATATATATATATATATATATATATATATATATATATATAACTTCATTATGTACAGTTTCACTTGGCACATAAAGAACTGGGGGATATAAATATAGAATGTAATGGACAACAAATAAAGCAAGCCAGCTCAGCTAAGTTCCTGGGTGCGTATGCAGACTGCAAGCTAAATTGGTCCAACCATATCCTAGATCTAGAAAAAAGAGTACATTCTGCAACATTTGCCTTATGCATAATTGCACCACCCACACATAAGGAGGCCATAAGAGCTGCTTATTTCAGATATTTCCATGCACTTTTGGCTTACACAATCATCTTTTGGGGCAACCAGCCTTTGACAAAAATAGGTTTTATTGCTGAGAAGAGAGCTATATGTATCATGAGTGATGTGCAGCCAAGGCACTCATGCAGGAATCTGTTTAGGAAACTACAGGTATTTACAATGATATCTCAGTACATACACTCTCTTGTATGTTTCATTAATAAAAACTACTTTTTCTTCAAAACCAATAGTGAATATCATGGTCACAACACAAGGTCAAAAGGGGACTTTCATAGTAAGTAGTCAAACTATACCCTAGTACGGAAAGGAGTAAATTATACAGGCATCAAAATTTATAATGCTCTATCCAGTGTCATCAAATTTCTTGCTCCTGAAACTCTAAAGTTCAAGAGCAAACTGAAAGAATACCTAATACAAAAGTCATTCTATTCAATTAGAGCATTTTTTAGTACATAGGAGCAAGTTTTTATTATTCAAGTGAGTTAGCCAAGCAATGTAAGTATAAAAGAACCTATTTGTTGCTGTAATGTTATACTGTTGCTCAAATACTTTGATATTGTTAATCTGAATGTGTACGTATAAGTGTTAATTGTGATGTAAGTAATATGTGTATTTCTTCCAGTGTCCCATATTGTTACAATGAATTTTGTCATGAATTAACCATGTTGTCTGCTACTGTATTGTTAACATTGTAAAAATACTGACTCATTCCATATCCTTGCAACTCCATTGCAATCAGGACCAATTGAACTTGCAATAAAATAAATAAAATAAAATAAAATGTAGAACTGAAAGTAACCATTTTTATTGTAGGGAAAGAGTTCTGTCACAGTCGCAAAATGTGACAGATTTTGTTTTCAAATTGCTATTGTGCAGAGTGCAGGCACTATATAGTGGCAGATGGCTGTGACCATAAACAAACTAGAATTTTGACTGACAGAGGAATGAGGAGCAGCGCGGGGAAAGAAGCACCACCTCCCATATTCTGTGAAAGCAGAGCTGACTCATTGTCAAAAGGATTGCCGATCTCTTCTGGTGCTGTAATTGTCATAATCAAAATATGTGATGGACCAGGATTAGATAGTTCACTAATTTCAATAGAAGAAAAGAAAACAATTAGCAGAGCATAATTTACATATGCATCTACATCTACATCTACACTTTTCAAACCATTGTGAGGTGCATGGCAGAGAGTATGTCCTAATGTACCAGTTGTGTGGGTTCTTCCTGTTCCATTTACATATGGAACATTTGAAGAATGATTGTTTGAATGCCTCTGTCCATGTGGTCATTATTCTAATTTTATTCTCACTATCTTATGTGAACAGGCTTAGGGGGTTGTTGTATATTCATAGAGCCAGTTCTTGAAACTTTCTTAACAGACATTCTTGGAATAGCTTTCGTCTGTCTCCAAGTCATCCAGTTCAGTTCCTTCGGTATCTCTATGACACTCTCCCACAGATAAAACAAACCAGTGCCCAGTTGCACTGCCCTTCTCTGTATATCTTCAACATCCCCTGTTAGTCCTATATGGTAGGGGTCCTACAAATTTGAGCAATATTCTAGTTGCATGATGGATTTGTAAGCAATCTTCTTTGTAGACTGCTTGTGCTTCCCCATTGTTCTACCAATAAACTGAAATGAATGACCTGCTTTACCTAAAACTGAGCCTATGTGATCATTCCATTTCATATCCTTATGAAGTCCTATACCCATGTAGTTTTGTAGGCTGGCTGTGACTCAATGATATTCTAGTTGTAGGCTATCACATTTTTTTCATTTCGTGAAGTGCACAGTTTTACATTTCTGAGCATTTTAAGTAAGCTGCCAATCTTTGAACCTCTTTGAAATCTTATCAAGACCTGACTGAATATTTATGCAACTTCTCTCAGACTGAACTTCATCATAGATAATTGCATGATCTGCAAAAAGTTGCAACTTACTATAATTGTGTCTGCAAGGTCATTGATACACAACACACACAGCAAGAGTCTCAACACACTACCATGGTGCACATCTGAAATTACTTCTATATCTGATGAAGGCTCTCCATCCAAGATTTTGCATCCTTCCTACCAAAAAGTCCTCTATCAAGTCACAGATTTAGCCTCATACACCATATGACTGAGCTACTGACCATAAATGTGGGCATGGTACTGAGTCAAATGCTTTTCAGAAATCAAGAAATATCCTATATATCTGACTGTCTTGATCCAAAGTTTTCACTATTTTATGTGATAAGAGTGCAAGATCTGTTTCACATGATCAATGTTTTCAGAACCCTTGGCATTGATGTCATTCTGTTCAAGATACCTCTTTATGTTTGAGATCAGAATGTGTTCTAAAATTCTACAATAAAATGTCATCGATATTGGACAGTAGTTTTGTAGATCACTTCTGCTACCCTTCTTATAGGTGGGTGTGGCCTGTGCTTTCTTTCCAAGAATTGGAAATGGTTTTTTGTTCAAGAAATCTACAATAGACTATAGTTAGAAGAAGGGCTACCTCAGTTGAAAATTAGTTATAAAATCTGTTAGGGATTCCATTGGGCCCTGGAGCTTTGTTCAGTTTCAATAATTTCAGCTGTTTCTCAACATAATTGACATTAATAACTATTTCATTCATCTTTTCAGTGATACAAGGATTAAATTGGGGCAATTCTCCTAGGTTTTCCTTTGTAAAGGAACATTTGAAAATGAAGTTAAGCATTTCAGCTTTTGCTTTGCTACCCTCAGTTTCAGTTCCTATCTCATATACTAGTGACTGTACACTAACTTTGGTGCCACTAACAGCCTTTACATACAACCAGAATTTGTTTGGGTTTTGTGATATATGATATGACAATATTCTGCTTTGTTAGTCATTGATGACATTATGAGGTTACTGTCTTGAGAGGCAAATGTGTTTCATTCAGCATCTCCCTGTCTATAGCTGTATGCTTCGTTTTACATCTATTATGCAGTGATCTGTGTTTCTTTGGATGTTTCTTTACAGTGACTGTATACCATTGAGAGTCCCTCCCATTATGAACTATTCTGCTGGCTACATATCTGTCCAGTGCCGGTCAACTACTCTTTTCAGCTTGAGCAGCAGTTCCTCTACATGCTCCTGCCCTGTGTTGAAAGTTTCAACTTCCTCACTAAAATATGACATTACTGATTTTTTTATATAGTTTGCTGAATGTATATATCTGTCTGCTTGTTATAGTTGTTCTTTTTGGTTTGGTAATCATTGTGGCCATCACTGCACTGTGGTCACTGATACCAATTTTGATACTGATATCCTCAAAGAGGTCAGGTCTATTTGCTGCCATTGGACACAATATATTTTCATCATGAGTAGGGTAACTATCTGTTCTAGGTATTTTATAGAAAAGGGATTTAGTAGTGTTTCATGGGACACCTTATTATGCCTGTCACTAACAAAGCCGTAATTTTCCAAATTAATTGTTGGATGATTGAAGTCTGCATTGATGATTACAATATGATAGAGGAATTTACATACACGTGAACTGACATCTTCTCTAAAGTTTTCAGTTACATGAGGAGATGAGTTGGATGGGTAATAGAAGAATTCCATTATCATTTTCTGCCAGTCCCTGATACTAAGTCTAGTCCGCACAATCTCACATGCAGCTTCAGTACCTAATTATAAAGAATGTAGCAACCAGCCATGGAAACATAATTTATTTATCTTGTTGCAAATCGATTTCAACTGATATCAGTCATCATCGGTGCATTTTTCTAACTGATACATCCCATAAGTAGAGGTACTGTCCTTGGCAGATTTCTATCATGATTTCTTCAATATCTATCTTAGTGGATTTGAGTTTCTTGTCCACTGCAACAAATACATCTCATCCATTTCCCATTTGGCTATCTTTCTGACATACACTCAAACTTACCCCAAAAATTTCACCACTTTCAGTTTAAGGTTTCATCCAGGTATCTGTATCTAGTATAATGTGAGTGTCACTACTTTTCAGAAGTGCTTCAAACTCTGACACTTTGTTGCAAAAACTTCAGTAGTTAACTATTAGGATTTTAATACTCTCACCTCTGGGAGGTATATCTTTTAATTTTATATTGTTACTTTCATATTTCCTACAGCTACCTTTATCTGGATCAGTTGCCTAATCTAAAAAACCTCCTGTCTGCACCCCTTACACAGTCAGCTATCTGAATAACTGTCTCTGACATGTAGTGCACACTCGACCGATTTAGGAAGCCTCTACAGTTCTCATCACTATGACACAAGTCCAGGAAGTCACAGCCTATTTTGTTACAGAACTTTGGAAGTCTCTGGTTCAGTCCTCCCACTTGACTCACAACCAATGGGTCATGATCAGTTTTGGGGACAATGCTGCAAATGTTGTGCTTTGCTGAAACTCCATGCACAATCCTGGTTTTCTCAACCTTCTTTGCCAGTCACTGCAATGGCCAAAGTATGACCTTGGGGCCCAGATGACAGGCATCATATGTTCCAATGTGCATCACTGTCTGGAGATGGTTGCTCCTGTTCTCTCAGTGGCCACCGGAATAGCCTCCTAAACATGTTGAATGCCCCCGGGCATACACACTGAGTGCACCTGGTGTCCTTTCTTGTCCCTTGCTGCCGTTTCCATAAGGGATACCATCATTTGCCATATGTTTGAACTGATGATGGGTAATAGACCCCTACTCTCTTTTATTTGTCTCCTCTTCACACTAGATGGAACACATTTCCTCAAACAGGTGAAGTGAGTCCCATTGGCTCATTTTCAGTTTCAATATAAGACTGCTCCTCAAACTTGTTGGTTAGTTGGATTGGTACAATCCCCTGAGCCCTGCCTGTCCCCATCCACTCTGTACAGGATGTCTAGATCTACCATTGGCACACCACTTCTAGTCAGATGGACAAGCAGATCCCGTACTTTTTGCAGAGGAGATATAATCCACAGAACAGGTTAGTATTTGAGGTACCTTTGGAATCAGTATCACAGGTACAAAACTCTCAGGGGTTGTTTCAATATACCAGTTCGCAACAGTTACCAGTTGTCTGACAGTAGTCAGTGCGACTTGCAGCTGCTTATGAATGTCAACCAAGTCATCCCATATTAAAGAACAGAATTCACAGTGGGGCCTCATTTTGGCTGGTGCAATGTATTACAAGGCAAAGAACAAATAACTTTGAACTAAGTTCATTGATTATCTTTTAATTTATTGGGCTAAAAAGCATTTCTTAAAAACTAACACGCAATTACTTGTTGAGGTTGGCAGGATATTGTTAATTATGTAGGTTAGGTCCAAAGTCTCACTGTATTCAATACAACCACAGTACAAAACATCCACCACCTAATTTGTCATGTTAAAAGCATCTGCATTATACAAATTTTTGAACTTTAGTTAACAAAGAAATGTAGCCTTGTGCATTTCTTTGTTATAAAATGCTAGGTCCCATACCTGAGTACCACATTGCACTATGTGGCATGCATCATAAATGGACTGTTCAACCACTCATAATTGGCATAGCACAAGAACAGTTTTTGATGTAGGCCTGCTGTCTATCAACAGATGCTATTTATCAGTTGCATTCAGTTTTTTATTTACTAAAGCAACTTCATCCCTTAGACAATGAATTTCACTTACTTAATTTTCAACCAAAGCTGATAATTTGCTCATAAAACCACTTTTTTGAGTTTGTTGCTTTACCTGGAATGAAATACGGCATTCCCTACATGTGACGCCAGTTTGCAGCTCTTTTTTCCTATATTCATTGTCTAAAGAAGAATTTTTACATATAAGCTACAAAATGATGCATTACTACATGCTGCCATGTTGCTCTCCTTTCTCTCTAGGTACCCCTTATTCTTGTTTTGATAATTTTAATGGTATGCAGTACTGTTCTCATAGCTACAAAACAATGTAATGTGGACAGTTCATCAAAATCAAGTATTTCAACCAAAGCCTTCTAAATGTTACTGCTTCAAAGACTGTAGTTTTGGAATTAACACCAGGAAACAATAATTTGCTATGAAATTATCCATAGGAAATGACTTTGTGAAAAGAAAAAAAAAAAATGGACAAAATTCTGGGGAATCATAATCCAGGACAACCTGAAATGGATCATGCCTACAGAACCTTTTAACCTGTAAGCTGCCTAAAAACATATTTTCCGTAAACATGATTATCTAATATTGTAAGGATATGTACGTACCAAAAACTGCTCAAAATACATTATTCTCATCTAATATAAATTATTAAGTGTAAATAACGGATGCAACAACACAAACCAACCTAGTATAATATAATAAAAATATATATAATAATAAAAAATAAAGTGTGTGGCTTTTTAGATATATCGAATTTATGAGATTATTTTTTTGGCCCTCGAACGAGCACAAGAAGCTGGGTTATGCCTGTAAGTGGGTAAAGAATCCTTTTATATTAGTGTCACATAAATGAAATAGTCTTTCTCCTGTGATATATTTATGCTTACCAATTAATAATATTATGTCCGATTGACATATCCACCTACATAATCTTGACTGTGTCCATGTTGCATGAATCAGATCTTTGTAAATTTTATGATGTAGACAGGTGTGCTTCAGTTCTTCTTATTACATTACTATTTGAAATAATAACTCACACAATCTTTCAGTTAGTAAAATAATACTATATTCTTCTGTTTGATGCACATGGAAAACACATACTCTTCACTTACTCACATCATCCAAAACTGCGGCCTGTGATTACACTCTACAATGACTTGGGTCAACTCTGTTCGCTAGCAGAGAGCAAGTCCTTCCTCCTACTGAGGGACAGGAAAAACATCTTATGTTTTTTAACATTTGAAGATCAAAAACACATGGTGGAAGGCACAGGTTCTACACTGGGCTAACGCTTCACCTATTCTATTTGCCTTTAAAGAAAATGAAAACATAAAAGTAAGAAATACAAAAGGTATATCACACTAGGCACATTATTAACACTAAAGAAAAAAAAAATTATCAGAGTTATTTGCGGTTACAAACCTGTTTAAACGTGTCTGCAAAATTAGATGTGCTTACAGTTATGGAGGTAAATGTATTGAAAGTAATACTGCTTGTGAAAACAATAAATCCAAACTTCAGCTGTGATCTACACCAGCATGACACAAGACAAAAATTCAGATACCATGTAAATAGTCATAGAACAGCTTTATATGAAAAAAGAAATGCACCTCATGCTGGGCTGAAGCTAGCCAATGTCCTAGCAAAACGTCTTGCAGCCCTTCCTTTTAACAGATTAAAAGACCAACTAAAAAGAATTTTAATTGAAAATTCATTTTGTTCCCTAGATGAGTACTTTATCTTCATGAAAAGTGCTTCATAAGTATGCCAAGGTCATAATTTAAAGTGACACACAAGTGATTTAATGGTAATAAAAGTATATGTAGCACTGCTATTTGTATATTAACATATGTAAAATGCATTCAAATATACAATTTATTGTTACCCACAAGCATTTAGTTTGTAATTTGTAAACTGACTTATTCTCAACAATGAGCTGTATGATGTCCCGAAACTGTATTATTTCTAGGAATTGTATTTGATTATTCTGTACTGAATAAATGTTTAACTATTACTATTATTATTATTATTATTATTATTATTATTATCTCTGTTAAGCTAATTGATCTGGATACAGCTATGAGATAGTGTCAATTAACTGCATGTTTTTGCATTTTGAGATAGAATTTGTATTTGTTTTGCATTTATCTCAATATGCAAGTTTTTGTGTGGTAAATAAAACTGAACTAGAATTGAGGAAAAAAGGACATTTACTAGTAGTGTAATAAAACTAATTTTATATATAGTTCTATCACCAGCAGTCATTCCCAAGAATACTCTTTCTTTACAATGATATTCACTTGTAATTTACTAGTTTATTTATGTAAATATCCTGTCAATATATTTACATTTTTTTCTTTCAGAATTGTGTTGCAGCAGGAGGCAATGGGTGCCGTTCAACTTGCAGCATCGACTACTAGTTCATTTCCATCAACAATAAGGTATATTGTTTTTAACTATTTAAGTGTGTGTATCTAACAGAAAATACATCTTTGTAGGAAACACATTGGAAATTGTAGAGTGTATGCAGGTAACAAATAATGATATTCAACATACAACTTAGGGAAAAAAAATGAGAAAAGGGAAGAATACAGTTTTCTGCACAGAGGATGATGTATACTTCCATTTGGGAGC
Organism: Schistocerca piceifrons; assembly: GCF_021461385.2. Taxonomy (NCBI): domain Eukaryota; kingdom Metazoa; phylum Arthropoda; class Insecta; order Orthoptera; family Acrididae; genus Schistocerca; species Schistocerca piceifrons. The sequence goes on along the minus strand of NC_060143.1, from coordinate 321,049,938 downwards.
AGAAAAGGGGGTAAACAAGGAAAAAGGAGGAGGATGGGACAAGGAGAAGAAAAGGAGGAAGAAAATCGAAAACACAAAATTTTGAAATCTAGAGGCAATGGTCAGAAACATGAGGTCCACATTAATGAAAGAAGTGAGAGAGCACAAAGAATCAAGAAAAATAAAAACATACATGAAAAACAGTCAGAGGTAATGCAGGAAGTGTCTATGTTTATGAGAAGATTGGGAGGCATATGACACATGTAAGGTGACTTGGAGAAAGTGGTACAACATAAATACATAAAACTACAACCAATCATTTTTTTGAAATGGTTATTTTTCCCAGGACAGCACCCAGTGTTATGCTTGAAACAGCTAAGTAACTTCTGGAAAACATCTGAAGATGATCCTGAAAAGGTTCAAAAACCAATTCATGGAATGAATAAATAACTATTCCAAAAAAGTGAGTATTTGCAGATTTATGTATTTACATTGAATAAACAGTCATGGGTTCTAAAACATCTGTAATGGATAAGCTTAATCTAGTGAGTGGTAAAGTTTGTAGAGACTTAATTAGATCTGCACCATGGCATACATGACAAGTATGAACTTTTCTGTGTCCTATCTGCTTTGTATTTAGCTACTGGAAGACAAAACAATGTTGTTTTGTGACTGGAGAATGTCAAAATCCAAATGATAAAACTTTTTTATACAGTGGATTTGTGGGTGTCTTATGCTCTTCCTATTATTTATGTTGTAAGTCAATCTCATTTAAATTTCTTCCTTAGTCACCCACTGAACTAAAACTGCCTCATTGTTTATCTGAAACCGATAAAAAAATTTTCATATAGAAACTTATGGTAGCTATCTAAAATTTTTTATTACAGCTTGGGTCACTTTTACATTGTGAAATTCCACATCTAAGAAATTTTTGAATTTATATTCAGAATATGAAAGATATAGCTCTTTAATACAAGTTTACTGTACCACAGAGCAGCATAACTATTTTGCGATTGCAATCACAGCATTAAACCCTTTTCAAGAATCTACAAAACATAATACAATGTAATGAGAACAATTTACAGTGAGATTAAGAGTAGGTACAACCAAGTTTGTAGTTTTTTGAATTTCATATATTGTACTTAACAAGATTTTGACATATAGGTACAGATAATAACGTCATATGCACAACTGTACATCAAAGAACAACTCGTCAGTGATATTGGTCAATATTTCATTTTACAGGATACAGCTTTGAGTGGATTGTATATATATTACACAACTGCAAGTGTGCATTTAACAATATCTCATAATAAATGTCTGGAACAGTTGAGAATATTTTTATTTCTGACATCTATTTGTTCATTGAGTACATTTTGAGGTTGCTCTTTGAAGGTGTTATAAATTTCAGTTTCTTCTAGAGCGTCCATTAATTTCCCTTTCAATACCCTATAATTTGCCTTTCTCTACCTTATGTAGCACCTTTAAAGATTCCTTGATGTTGTTGGTCTTATGGTAACAGTTTTGTAGATGTGCCATAAATGAAGAGTTAGGTTCTTGCTCATAAGTTTGTGTGCTCTCTGGATCTGGTGGAGAAACATTTAACTGTTTGCTCAAAGTAGAAATTTCACATTAACCACATTTCATTTTGTAAACTCCTGATTCTGTAAATGTTTTTGTTTTATGAGTCATGTATTTGATTATTGTCCCTATGTTGTTGTTTGCACAGAGCCAGATTCATACATCAGATTAACGAAAATTGTAGCCTAATCTGGCTGATATGGCACCATAATAAGGTAAAGCAATGTACTTCATTTTTTTCTGCTTATGCTTCTCTTGTTAATGTTATTTCTTCATATATATTGATGCTTTTGTTTTGTAATTTGGTAGCATAAATTTTGTCTGTCTTTTCAGCATTGTAGCTGTTATTTATTGCTGTTTCAGTACACGTAACTCTTTGGTAGTTTCTTTCTGTGTGATGAGAGGTTAATGGTTCTTTTGCTCATGCTTTCTTATGTATTCCTGAGTGGCTGCACATAAAATGGAATATTGACTAACATCACGGAGTACGTAGTTGTTCTTTGATATGGAGTTGTGCATATTACATTGTTATCTCTGCCTGTACATCAAAATCTTATAAGTATGAAATCTGAATGTAAGAAAACTACAAACTTGGTTGTACACATTGTGAATCCAATTTTAAATTTATCTCATAACCTTATATTACCTTTTATAGATGCTCGAAAATGGCTTAATGGTGAAACATCAATTGGAACATAAAATTCTAACAGCTGAAAGATTGATGAAATCCACTAAAAAAATTATAGAAGCTAGGGACCCATTCTACAAGAAAATATACACTCAGAATACTGGCAAATATGTATGGTATATTTTTAGCTGTGCACAAATTGGCATGACCAACATAAACTATGGAAGAAATTAATATTTCATCTTAACAATACCCTAATAGTAATGCCAGATTGAAAGTGTTTTTGTTTAATGATTTTCTTCCGACTTAAGGCATTTTTTTCCATATAATTGACAGAATGTGAACTTGTTCCAAATGGAATATAACAACAGCTTCCATTAACTACTTTTTCATACCATAGACAGTCTTTGTTTTAACTTGAAACAACTAAATAACTCCAAAAATATGTGCCAGGCAAAAAAATCTCCCATATGAAAAGCAGATATTATGAAAGGGGATTATTATTACAACTGTATTACAACTGACCACCCCTCCCTCCCCAACTGCCACCACCCCTTCCCAATGTGGGCCAACTTTTTATTGTAAAATGGGACCCCCTCCCCCCCCCCCCCCCCCCCCCCACATTTGTATTGCAGATTCAGATTCTACATCAAAAATATGTAGAGTTTACCCAAAACATTCTTTTTCCATTTGTGATGGACGATGCTGTAGTTGACTAAATTCAGTTTTTCTGATTACTGCAATTAAGAAACGGTGCAGCTGATTCTACATTACGTTAGTGATAAAAATGTAAACTTTTTTGTTCTAAACAGCCGATATTTTCATTAAAAAATTAATTTAATTTTACAAATTTGATTACATAGTAAACCTTTTATAGTCAAGCATTTAAATATCTGGTAAATAAACTACTTTTAGCATGATCCACAAAAAACAATGTATACGTAATAGCTTTCTACTGCTATCAGGTTGCTTGATTCTGTTGAGTCCCCTTGCCTTTCATCATTGGGATGCTTGATTTTGTTGACTCTTCTTGCCTCTCACTACTGCACTGCTTTATTTCATTGAATCCCCTTGCTCCTCACCATTTTGGTATGCTCGATTTTGGTGAGTCTCTTTGCCTTCCACCAGCATGATGACCTTCAGTTTCAGTACATTTATTAATTTGTGCTTCTGTTTCAAGTGCACAACTTGTGGGCATATATGGTGCAATTTTTGTGCAATCATTTCTGCTGTCATGTTCTGTTGAGTAGTTGGTACTCCTGCATACATTTTGTCCTTAAAATAACTGCACAAGAAAAAATCCAAAGATGTAAAGTCTGGTGATCTGGCAGATCACTTTACCGGGTCACCTCTAGCCATGCAGTGAGAATTGAAATCATGATTTAAAGCTTTTTGGACTATTGTGGAGTTAGGTGTTGGACAACCATCATGTTGAAGCCACATGCCCTGTCACAGTACAAGGGGTACATCTTCCAGTGGAACCAGTAGCTCACCTTGAAATAACTTTGTTCTATGTGCCCTACAAAAATAGGGAACTAATTAGTTAGTTGCCTGTGGTACTGCATCAAACATTAACAGATGAAAGACATGATGATCAGATTCACAAATCCAGTGTAGGTTTTCCGCATGCCAACACTGCATATTATGCTGTTGACTCTGCACAGTTTGCAGAAGCTGACTAATCAGAGAATATTACTTGGCAAAAGAATAGTGGATCTCTTTGCAACTACATGTGTGCCCAACTGCAAAATCCTATTAAGTTCTGAACATCATTCCCATGAAGTTCTTGATGCATGGAGGTATGGTAGGGATGGTATTGGTGATGGTTTAGGATCATCGAAACTATTGCATTAGGAATTCGTGATTGGTGAGAGTTTTCTTGGATACTCACAGGTGGTTCATGTGCTGCTGCACCTAATACAATAATTACATTTTTGTTGTTCCCTGTAACAGTTGTTCTATGAGTTCTTGTCTTAGGAGTCACATTTCCACTCTGCAACAGAGTGTTTACTGATGTATAAATTGCCGGGAAGTTTGCTACATAACCTTGTCTATGGGCCAGGACATTCCACAAAAAATTTTCTGAAATGTATTACAAATGTTAAAATAAAAGGTAGTTATAATACCTTGTTTCTTGAATTTTAAATTTGAGTGTTATAAAGCAGTTTAATTTGGAAACTGCTATGGAACTTTCTGGAGTGAATGGCTATTGAAATCTTTCTTTAAATTCCAAATTTTGTATATACTGCTGTAAATATATTATTTCCTGTGTATATACTATGTTTTTTCAATTACCAAAGTGAAGAGGAAGTGATACATAATAAATATAAGATTTTATGCCTTTCAGATAAACTTTGAATATTTTGAATAATTACATACATCTCAGTTAGTAGTTCATGAAAAAATATAAAATTAAAACTGCCATTCATTAACGTAACTATGGCTCATTTCTGGTGGCTGCTATTTATTTACTCAAAAATGAAAGAGTAGGTTTACAGACATTTGCTGTGAAATATTTTGTCTGTATTTGACATTAAAATCATAAATGACAGAAATTACTCTTGACTGAAATACAATGCTGTACCAGCTATAATTTCAGTGTGCTCAGTGACTCATTAGTAAAGTCATATTGTCAATTTCGAGACTGAAACTGAATCAGATATTTCAAAACAATTGTGGTATCGAACCGTTAATGTTATAAACCTGGTCTGTTTCATGGCGTATTACAGTCAGCAAAGCTTTAATAATAATTACTTTAAACAAACAAAATATTGCCCATTCAACAACACATTTTAGATATAAATTCTGTGCACCATTTTCAGCTTAGTATGTGACATATACACATTGATAATGGATACAAATTGAATATGTTAACATTTCTGTGTACAAGACCAGTATAATCTCAGAAGTTCATCACACTTCCATTGTCCATTTTCCTTTTGTTGATGTAACAGTTCTTGGGAATTCTGTCCATTTTCAGAACAAGGTGGCAAGCTATGGAATACTTATTGCAACACTGGAGCAGTTATTTCCCCTTGCTAAGTCTCCATGGCTGCTGTCCCATGCTAAAGACATACATTATCCCTCAATATCAGTCACCAAATGCACAGCAAAACTAAAACCAATGTAGATTATTTCCCTATGTACATTAGATAAATTATTTTATGTTCTTATTTTCTTAATGTGCAAAATACTTTGATTTCAAATATCACTTGTTGGTAAAAAGGTGTAGGCATATGCCTCACTCCTCTGGAGTCACTGAAGCAAGGCAGATTTCCTTTCATATTGCTATAATTTGCTTTTTTCTTGGTTTATTTAGCTTTTCATGTTTATAGTCTTGAATGTTACTATTGACTCATTGCTTATCATATGAGGTTCTCCCCATAATGATATTAGTAAATAATAGCTATGTGAAAGAATGACACTGTTACTACTTTTTTTGAGTCCTGCATGTCACATTTTTGCATTTTTAATTCATGTAAAAATGTCTGTCTTGTGAAAAAGTTGCTGGTAACCCATTACTGTCATAATAATTGAGTTTTTCTATCAGTATCTTGTGATACATGTATTTGATTGGTAATTGTCAGGTGTCTTCCATCTCATGCTACCAGCACTATTCACAATGTACCTTAGAACACATTGAGTTAACTTTGACCTATAATGATAAAACCTGTACCATTAACTGTTCTTACTGTTGTACATTTTCTTTTGTTTTGAAGTGCCTTTTCCAAAATCATGGATGCACCTTCACAACAACTATCACAACACTCAAAAGATTTTAGTTACAAGAGGAGGAAGACATACCTTGAGTTGCCAGAGGGCCCCAAACTTACACGCCAGTTGTCTAGAATAACATTGCCTCTGTTGGGAAGTGGATCTCGTGTATTGGAGAAAAATCTGAATGCTCACACAATGATGTTTCTCAGTGCTCGGCCTATGCAGAGCAATATTGGAACATTGCTCATAGCTTTGGATAATGGCTATGTGCAACTGTGGGCTCATCATCAAGCTGGAGGTTTTATTAGTTCATTTCTTTGCATACATGTGTCTGGAGACTACATTCTTTCCATGGCAACTGATCCGAAAAACTCATATCTTTTCACAGGTAAAACAGATTTGATGTAGAATTTATTACTTTGTGAATATTTTTTTTATTTTATTCTCTCACATAGCTAATTGTTATGTGTTTGTTAATAAATTCATGAAAATGTTTCAGAATGGAAATTTATACAACACAATATACAGAATTATCTTTCCTAAATATTATCTTCCTGATGCACTTTGAATTAACACTACCAGTAAAGAGAGATCACGAGTCAAGGTCTGGCAAATGCCTCATCACACTTCTTCTACTGTAAATAGTATGTATGCAAGGATTTTACTCATATTATCAAACAGGCAGTAAATAAAAAATGTGGCATCCAATTACTATGTTTTAGAGGATCCAATGTGCTACCTGTAACCATCCTTTGACATTATGAGGAACTGTATCTACTGCACAGAATGTGTTGCTATTGGAAATCAAGTGACATGTTAACTAAAGATCATAGCACAATGTCATAAATAAAGAAGTTAAGAAAAATTTGTCAGAATGTAAATTAGTTGTGAAAATAAAATCCTTCACACTAATTGGGAGGTGCCCTAAAAAGTCACTACTTTACATACTGCTAGACGGTCTTACAAGAAGCCATCAGTTTTTGATGCCATATGCCTTTCTTGTCTGTAGGAGACCAGACAAATATCATGTTACACAAAACCTAGCTACAGACCAAAATTTGATTAAAATGTCAATATGAGTATGAAAGTGTAAAATATAACAAATATAAAAATACTGAAATGTGCCTAAAATACCTGAAAAGCAAGTGATATGTAGTGTTGAAGCTTTATTTAGTTTAACCTTGTATAATTTTATGAACATGTACCTGTCTGTATAATTCGTGTAACTGTATCCTTAATTTATACAAAAACAAAGATTGTCAACTATCTGCACCTGCAGCACCATCAATATCATGCCTGTATGTAGTCTTACAATTGATGAGCCACCTGAGTCATAATCTCCAGTTGTAATGAGGCAATAAAGATTTTTTATTTTTTTATTTTATTGGAATACTGACAATTCAACATTGTGTTGGGGGGGTAGGATGGGGGAGCTCTGCCAAATCAATAGCATACACTTGCCAACTAAGTAGTTTCAAATGGCAAGTACTTCAAGAAGCTCTGCCAGATCGAGATGTATTTGGGTTTCTTGAAGTTGGGGTTCTATTATTGAAATCTCTTTGCACACTTGATCAACCACCACTAGTTGTGACTGTGAAGCATGGTATAGAGAGCAGATATGTAGGAAGTGCTTGGAATATTTGGATGGTACAAAGTGCTATAGAACAAGTCTCAATCCAATAGCTATTTAAGCACTGTATATTTGAGTGGTTGCTATATTAAAAGTGACATTAATGGACAATCTTTTGGGTAGTGTCAAGTTTTAATTATATCAGGTTAGGTCGAAGCTGCAAGGCTCTGGTATTGTCAACTGTCTTTCCTGTCACTTCTTTTTGTGTAACTCATATGGAACTTGATATTTAAGTGCTCTCATCAATTCCGATGGCCCAAAGCAGTTGCATATATCCAACCAAAAATCTTGAAAATGCTTGAATGGTTAGTCCCTCTGAGAAAGCTTATACATGTATACACCAAATAGTAGTAATGGATCCCATCCAGTAGCCTATTATGCATTTATCATTACTAAAAGAGAGAAATCATCTCTGAAAAAAAGTTCTGTTTTACAAATATGAAATGTTAGAAGAATTTGCCACTTTACTTAATTTAATAAAGAGGCTGTAAAATATTAGCTTCCTAGTGCAGGTAGTGAGAGCTGTCCAAGTATGCAGTTGTGTAACTCATTATGCAGCATAGCATCTATTTGTAAAAGTGAACGTAAGCAAGTGACCTCTAACTTTAAACACATCACATTTTTCCTGTGTTCTTTAAAATTATGGGAAGGTATGAAAGGACAAAGTACTGAACCACCTTAAGGATACTGACATTTTAACAACAGTTCAATGTGGATTCCACAAAGCCTTCTTCACCACAAAAGTAATGTGTGTTCTCACAAACTGAGTTTTGGTCAGATTAAACAAGAAAAACTAGTCTCATCATATTTTCTGTGATCTTGCCAAGGCTTTTGATTGGGAAGACCATAGAAACCAACTTGAGAAAATAACATTATGTGGCATTAGAAGCATTCCTCTTGTATAAGAGGAGTCACATCTTAACAACAGAAAACAAAGGTTACATTGATGAATGATACAATAGAAAGAAGATTAGATTCAGAGTAGGGGAACATTAAATCTGATGTTCTGCAAGGTTGGGTGCTTGGACTGTTACTATTGTTGGCTTACATAAATGATTTATTCAGAATATTGGAGGACTCCTCAAAAGCTGAGATGTTTGTTGATACCTCAAGTATAATGATAAAGGTCTCAAGTACATCTGTACTGTTACTATTGTTGGCTTACATAAATGATTTATTCAGAATATTGGAGGACTCCTCAAAAGCTGAGATGTTTGTTGATACCTCAAGTATAATGATAAAGGTCTCAAGTACATCTGTACCAGGAATAGCCAGACGAATAGTGGAACTGGCTAAAAGGGATGAACAGCAAACAGCAAACCCATAACCATACAAAGACTCACATTTTGCAATTACAAATAAGCAAAAATGAATTACATGTACTAGAAGAGCTCAATCACATCAAACTAACTGAACCTCTTTATCTGATGTCCCTTGACATTCAGGTGGGTGGTAAACTATGGTAGCACCATCAACCAGATAACATAACCAAAACAGTCAGTTATGTCTATTTTGTATGTAGAAATGTCTCTCATTATCTTGACCCATGGATTGGGTTTCTAACATTCTTTGCATACTTTTACTCAACATTGTCCTATGACATGATCATTAGGTGCAATGCAACTAAAGTAAAAACTGTATCTCAGAAAGTGAGCAGTAAGAATATTTTTCTTATGTTTGAAAGCAAACATATGTACAGAAACCACTTTAGGGATCTTGGGTTTCTTACATTTATGTGCCAAGAGTAGAAATAATTCACATAGACTGTGCATCCTTCTCTAGGTTTCGGAATGGAGGTTTATTTACTGGTGTTAAAGTGTATAGCAGGTTACTAGCAGACATCAGTCAAGACACTGAAAATCCCCAGTTAGTTAGAATCAAAGTAAAACAAATACTTGATGACTAATTAATCTCAATTTATCAAAATATATAGGCTTAGCAATGTGAATTCTTCTTCAATCTAAGGGTGGGTTTATCTACATCTGCATCCAAATGCATAATCCACAAGCCACTATATGATGTGTGGTGGAGGGTACCAGTACTAGTTTTTTTCCTGTTCCACTTGCAGACACAACCTAGGAAAGATGACTATCTATATTCCCCTGTATGTGCCCCAGTTTTTTGTATCTTATGTTCATGGTCATTATGCACAATGTATGTTGGTGGCAGTAGGATTACTCTACAGTGAGCTTCAGATGCCAGTTCTCTAAATTTTCTCATTAGTGTTCCTCAAAAAGCACATTGTGTTCCCCCAGGGATTTCCATTTGAGCTCCTGGGCATCTCTGTAACACTTGTTTAGACTTAGCAATAACAAGTTTAGCCACCCATAACTGAATTTCTTTGATGTCTTCCTTTAATATGACCTGGTGTGGATTCCAAAATACTCAAGCAGTGCTCAAGAACAGGTTCCCTTTACAAATGGACCACACTTTCCCAAAATCCTCCCAGTAAACCAAAGTCAACTATTTATCTTCCTTAGAAGATAAATGCTTGTTCCATTTCATATCATTTTTAAATGTTACACCCAGATATTTAATTGATGTGACTGTCTCAAGCGGGACACTGCTGATACTGCATTTGAAAATTACAGTTTTGTTTTTCCTACACATCTGCAATGACACATTTTTCTACATTTAGAGCCAGCTGCCATTCATCACAGCAGCTAGAAATTTTTTCTGAGCATCATGTATCATCCTACAGTCATTCATTGTCATTGCCTTCCCATACATCAAAGCATCAACAGCAAACAATTGTAGATTTCTGCCCACCCTGCTTGCCAGATCATTTATGTATATACAAAATAACATCGGTCCTATCACACTTCCCTGGGACACTCCTGATGACACCCTTCTCTCTGTTGATCACTTGCTGCCAAGGACAATATGCGGGGTTCTATTACTTGAGTTACTCATATATCTGAGAACCAAATCCATAAGCTCATACCTTCATTAATAGTCTGCAATGGAGTACTGTGCAAAATGATTTTCAAAAATCTAGAAATATCTAACCTGTTGCCCTCCATATAGCAAAGGGCAATAGGACAAGCTGAGTTCCACATAAGTGATGCTTTCTAGAATGATGCTGATTCATGAAATAAGCTTTTCAGTGACTAGGAAATTTATTATATTTGATCACAGAATATGTTCTAAAATTCTGCAGCAAACCAATGTTAAAGATATTGGTGTGTGATTCTGTGAGTCCATTCTTTTACCCTTCTTGTATACAGTAATCACCTGCACTTTTTTTCAGTCACATGGTAGACTTTGTGCTGGACAAGAGATTCATTATAAAGGCAAGTAAGAGGCCAGTGCCACAGAGTACTATTTGTAAAATTGAATTGGCTATCCATCTGGACCTGGTGACTTAATAGTTTTCAACTCTTTCAGTTGTTTCTCTATCCCAGGGATGCTTATTACTATGCCATCCATATGTAGCTCTGAGCATGATCAAATGATGGCATTTATGTATTATTTTCCTGAATGAATGATTTCTTAAATTCAGTACTTAAGACTTTGGCTTTTGTTTTGCTATTTTCAGCTGCCACACCAGATTGATCAATGAGTGACTCAATGGAAGCCTTCAACCCACTTAGCAATTTTACATAGGACCAGAATTTTCTCTGTTTTCCATCCAGATCTTTTGCTAAGGTGTGGCAGTGATAGTTTTTCTCTGCTTCATGCATAAATCTTATCACAGATGCTCAAATCTCTACCAACCTTTGCCTGTCATGAGTTGACATATCCTCTTGTGAACCGACAGTGCAACAGCCTTTGCTTTCTTAACATTTTCTGAATTTCATTGTTAACCCATGTTGGGTCTGACTTACTAGGCACTTACTAGGCACATAACTGCCCCGAGCATGATATAAATCTGTTTAAATTTTTTCCACTATACATCTGTCCATCACACTGCAACGAAATGATTGTAGTCTATTGTCTAGTGAGATGCTAACATCTGCTTATCTGCCCTGTCTAGCAGAAACACTCTCCTAGCTCTCTTGTCTGAGTTATTAACTGTCATAACCATAGTTGCTATGATGACATCATGATCACTAATCCCCAACTCTATACTGATGCCATTGATGATGTCCAGCTCGTTTGTAGCTTCAAGGTCTAAGATATCTCCACTGCTTGTTGGCTGTCGAACTAATTGCTCAAGACAGTATTTGGAAAACTTCTTCAAAAGTACTTCACAGGACAGTCTGCTTGCACCCCCAGCAGTGAATCCATAGACATGCCAGTCTACACTCTGTAAGTTAAAGTCACCTCCAACTGGTATTGCTTGATCTATGTATCTATGTGTTATTGTCCACAGACTTTCTTTGAATGGCTCTAGAAATATGATTGGGTGGCCAGTAAAAACATCAAACAATTAACTTTATTTAACCTAGAGCTCTTATCCATGACCCCATGACCATATATGTTCACCGTTATACTCAATATCAGCCTTAATAGAGACACTCGAACAATGGAAAATCTGGGATGGAATGTAACAATATTATGAAAATGGTAGATACTACCTACCATATAACAGAGATGCTGAGTCACAGATTAGCACAACAAAAAGGCACAAAGCCACAGTCGTGTGTGTGATTTGTGTGTGTGTGTGTGTGTGTGTGTGTGTGTGTGTGTGTGTCTGTGTGTGTGTGTGTGTGTGTGTGTGTGTGTGTGTGCGTTTATCTATAATCTGTCCTCGTTATAAATGTTCCATGACTCACGAAACATCTCAGAGCCTTCTACTGTGGATTTTAGCCAGCTCTCAATGGCACGTATAATTTGAGTGTGACAACTTTCCTGGAGGGCACTAAATTGGTGAACTTCGTTACAAATACTTTGACCATTTACTAATAAAATTTTGGTAGTGAAAGTGTTTTTGCTCTGAATGTGGTCTGACATACCTGTCTGAGAATTGACTGGTGAGTGTTCATTACAGTATTTCAATGTGCTGCCTTGCCTATAAAGCCCGTTTGCTACCTGAATAACCACTTCCATTGTATAGTGCACATCTGATCTATCAAAGGAAGGTCTACAATTCCCCAACCAATAATACAGGTCCATAAATCTGCAACCAAGACTGTCATCAAGTAGTCATAGCCTTTAATTGATACCCTCCACCTGTCTCCAAACCAAAGAACACCTGATCAACTATGGGAAAAATGCTATAATTGCAGATATGCTTGCACCCCATATGCAAGAACATCATCCTTCACTGCCTCAGCCAGCCTCCTTTATGATCTGAGGGTGGGCTCAGAACCCATAGGACAGGTATTGTTGGTAGCAACATAACCCACAAATTCCAGATGACTGCACTCTATATGCTCAATAGCCACAGACAAGGCCACCTCCACATCTTGGATGTGGCCTCTTGACAGACATAGTGAGTATGCATGGGCCTTCAGTTCAGTTCTGAATGTTATATTCCTAAAGGGTGTCATAACATGCCTAACATTGGAGCTCCTGATAACTAGTCTGCTTGGACACTGCTGAAGGAATGGCCAACTGTTCACTCACAGGGTGAATTGGCAATGCCAGATAGCAGCCTCCACATTAGCCCTCCACTTCGAGCAATGCCAATGTGTTACATCCCACCACTCAACTTTCTGTGAGGGTGGATACATCACACCAGATACACTAGAAGGTGCTTTGGCAGCAGAGCCCATGGGCAAAACAAGTGATGTCTGAGGTATCCCATGTGATGTGCCAGATTCTCAATCACTGTTATACCTTTAGGCAGCAGCCTGAAGGCAGCTGATTATAGCCAAAACTGCATTGAACTGTTCATGAACCGTGGCTAGCTCCTCCTGTGTCTGCATGCAGCATGCACATATCCTACCATCCTAGCAAGACTAACTAGAAAAGTAAACTATAAAAGCTAACAGATATCTATATATGCAAATTTTTATCCTCCTGATGTGTTACCAATGGATGCTGATATCTTTATAAACTGTGTGGTTGACTGTTCAGGAGGACTGTATATTCAGCTACAGACTGCCTAAGTAGACACTTACAAAATGCAAGATTAAACCTCTTAAATACAAAAAATGCACGAAGTTTAAGCAATATATACTAGTAAGGAAACACAGCAAAAGTTAAATACATAAACCGCAGCTACAGAGGTGTGCAAAAGGTGACAGCTGGAGCCAAACTAAGTGGCTAAATGGCTAAACTGAATAGTCACTTGTCTTCAAAACAAACAAATGAGCAACTATTGCAGTGCTGACTACCAGAATATACACTTACAAAATATGAGAGTAAACCCTTTAAATACAAAAACATATATAAAATTTATCTAATATATATTACTAAGAAAGCACAAGGAAGCCAAATATGTAACTTGTGCCATGATGTGTCAAATGTAACAGCTAGAGATGGACTGTGCTCTCACCTTGTTGTTCTCTGCTTGCCAAATGGCACAGCAATGGTGAAACATACCTACTGAGTCTTCCTGATACATTTAAGCTGCACACTGCTGCTCACCCCACTTCTTTCAGTATTTTATGCCATGAGATATTATCGAGCTGATTTTAATACAATATCATGATGATCACCACATGTCCTGAAATCTGAGCCATAAGTGCCTGCTTTAAGGTCAGTCTGGCATTTCTGTGTTTGGCTGTTCCTTGTTGCCTGATTTCTTACACAGTGTACATCTACTTTTACATTTCCATCTACATCCATACTCTGCAGAGTTCTGCAAAGTACATGGCAGAAAGTGGTTCCCATTATACCATATATTAAGATAAGGAGCAATTTGTAGATGTATTAAGATAAGGAGCAATTTATAGATTCATACTTGAAACGTTTTAAGTACTCTTTTGACAACTAGTTTATGTGTAACTTCAAACATCTTCCAGCTCAGGTTTTTCTGCATTTCTGTGACACTTTCTCATGTTCAAACTAACATGTGACAATTGGTGCTGCCAATTTTTTGTGTAATTTCAGTGTCTGCTGATAGTCTTATTTGGTATGAATCCCACACATTTGAGCTATTTTCTAGGGTGGGTCATGTGTAAGAAATCTCCTTAGTAGACTGACTGCATTTTCAAGTATCCTACCATGTGATAGAGAGGGGTGTGGAGAGGGGAGGTGAAGGAGAATGCAAACTGCCAAGGATAAATTTATTGGTCAGGAACAACGCACAAGATGTTATTGATTATTTTCCAGCAGACAGTTTCAATGATTTTCAACTGAACAATCAATAGATAACACTTTAAAATCACTGAAGAAAATTTCAAAATGATAACAGGAAATGTGAAAGGCATTTTGTCACACAGTTAAAATACTGATCAAAAGATAATTAGATAACTTTTTTAACATTATTAAAGAAAAATTGCAAAACTGTAACAGGAAATGCAGAAGGCGTTTTAACACACAGTTAAAAATAAAATTGTAGCAAAAGATCATTAGATAACCTTTTTTAAATTACTGAAAAAAATTCAGAAACAGGATTACAGAATTCACGTTAGGTAATTAGAAACCAGAAAGCAGCACAATTTATGTACAATCAATATTTTGCAAGATTCTGTATAAGGTGACATTACATTTAGAGAATAATACACTCATAAAATTTTTAGTGAAAGTGCATCCATATTAGCAAATCAGTATAATGAACAACAGGCAAGCAGATTAAAAGAAAACACAAGGACTGCTCACCTGAAGGCTCTTAATTTAATGAAAGACACTGTTATTCAATTACAGTTGTGCAAGGAATACTATTTCAAAAGAAATGTACATGCAAGGCAATCCTGTTGAAATGCAAGATTACTTGAATTGTGCAGAAGCTGACTTAAAGCATTACAAAATAAAAAATAAAGCATTACAGAATAAAACAGAGATACCAGAACTAGTGAAATGCTAAATTACAATGGAAAGAATGTTAAATGCCTCAAGTAAACAATGGAAAGTAGTAAAATTAATTTTATTTCAGCTGCGCAAACGTTCAAAATCCAATCACCGCAACTTGTTTCCACTTATTGGTGACAATTCAAAATTCACGGTGAACTATCTGACTCCCCATCAGTAGCCTTTCGGAAGCTTATCTTTTCTAGTAACATCAGATTAATTACAGTTGAATGGCCAACCAGCAAAACCCTCAAAACAACAGCAATTTCAGGATAATTTTATTGTCATTAGACCTTCACAGCAATAGTCAATTTTTTAATGCATATAACACAATCATTACATTAGCAAATAAGAACTGAATGACCAGGTCAGTTGTTAGCCTGTAATTCTGTGTTGGAGACAGAAAATTCTTTTAATTTATAGAAGGGGTTGGCAACAAGGTAGCTATTTAATGTTTTCCAAAGTTCACATTCTCGTTGGTCTTGTACCAACTGCAGATGCTTATTAAATAGTTTATGGCTTACTAGCTCATAGTTATTGATTGGCTTTGACAATCTATGGTATCACATATGTATGGAATTATTTTTTCTTGTGTTGTAACCCTGGATATTATTTCTATTTTCTACTTCATGTAGATTATTTTTGTATAGGTTAACGCTTGGTATATATACAGATTTATAACAGTCATTACTTTCATTCAGAGAACAAGGGCTTACAATGTGATTTTATGCTGAGAACATGTAATGTTGCTTTCTTCTGCAGTAGTAATATATTTTGAACATGGTTTGAGTTTCCCCAGACACTAAGTCCATATGACATAATACTTCGAAAAAAATGCAAAATAAAATGTTTTAACATGAGCTCTGGATTGTTTAACACTACTGTATTTTATGTGTTGCTCACAGGACAATTTGTCATCTAAGTATATGACCAAGAACTTTATATAACAGGGATCTTTAAAAGTACTTTTGTCCTTTAGATAAATACCATTTTTTGTGTTTTGTTCTCATTCAGGACAAACCCATTTGACCAGGACCACTATGACACTTGCGCAAGTATTTTGTCAAGAGAATCTTTTAACTTGTTTAGATCATTGTTATAGTTTAGGAAGTTAGTGTCATCTGCAAATAGCACTATATTGGAACTTATAAAGAAAGGTAGGTCACTGATCATTATAAAAAACAAAAATGCTCCCAACACAGATCCCTGTGGAACTCCCACCATAGTTTTTTTCTTGGTAGACTTTCTCTGCCAATACATACAACTTTCCTATGGTTTTGGGGTAAGACTTTAGTAGTTTTCAGCTGTTATCCCCGATGCCATAAAAATGGAGTTTCTGTAGGAGTGTGTCATGTCCTACATAGTTAAAGGTTTTACCCAGCACACAGAAAGTGGCCTGAGAAAATCCATTTTCCTCAAACACTTGAACATATTCAATTACAGAGTCTATTGCATCAACTGTTGATGATTTTTTTCCAAATTCATATTGTGCTACGTTATACATTCCAAATTTTTCAAAATGTGGAGACAATTGATGGTAAATGATGTAGTCTATTATTTTGCCCACTACTGGGATATTGATATTGGTCTGAAACTTGCAATGTTATTTTGTCACCCTTTTTATACACAGGAACCAGCCTAGATAATTTCAGTTCCTCTGGAAAGTATCCCTCTGATAAACATTTATTTATGCAGTGAGTCAGTGGATAAACAATGGAATCAATTATTTTCTTCAACAAATTGCAAAACATGTCTTAAATATAAGCATTATCTGATGAATTAAAGTTCCTTGCTGTTTCTAATACAGTATGAAGAGTAACCTCAGAGAAAGTAGGAATATTATTGTTGGGTGACCCATGATAACTTTTTTCTAAGAGATTTGATGGACTTGTACCAGGTTTACTGATGCCATTGCTTATTTCCTCCACAGATTTAATAAAATAATCATTAAACTCCCGTGGAGAGACATTGATTTTGACCTTGTGTGATTCTGTTTGTGAGATTTCAAGCAGCTCTGCATTTATTGTTAGAAGTCTCAATGTACTGGGCACTGTACTACTTTTTCACTTCAATAACTGTTTTTTATAATCATTTCTCTAGCTCGTATATAAAGATTTTGTATTTTCAGAATTGGTATTATTGTGTATATATAACAGCATCATTACATGATCTTTCATATCAGCCAGCATTGCAGTGTACCAAGAATTTTTCTTTTTTGACACCTTCTTTTTACAGCCTCAGTCTGTTACTTTACATTTGTAATGGAAATACTATCATTAAATATTTGCATGAATGAGTTAAAGCAACATTCAAAATTTGTTTTATCTGATTCATTATTTAATAGATAAAGATTACTATCATTTCTCTGGCAGAAATAATCTCCATCTTCAATGGTTTTCCTGAACTTGTCAATTTTTCTATTGGTCATTGGCCTAGTGATCTTCATTTTTGAACTGGCTATGTCACTGCTAGGATTGGCTGAGGCGATTCTCTTTGCACATATTAAGGACACTGATTTGTGATCAGGAAAGGGAAACATTGTTATGTCACAATGTGCTTGGGCACATTTAAAATTAAAAAATACATTGTCCAAGCACACTTGTTCCCTACTAGGTTTATAGTTACCACACTGTAGGCTGAACTGTTGTAATAGGTTTTCCACATCACTAACACTGCACTTTTCAGTTGACATGTCAAAATCAGAATTAAGATCACCACCACCTATTATAATGTTATAGTTGGTAAATCTGTTCTCAGTGAGTGCACATAAAAGAATGTCCAATTTTTCTAAGAATATACTGATAATACAATTGGGAGATCTGTACAATGATACTACTATTAGCTTCATACTACTTACGACCATACCAGTGGCTTCAAAATTTGGTTCTTCACATAAATAATTTAGATTTAAGTTAGCAATGGTGCAGTCAATTGATCTACCGACACAGATTGCTGCATCACCTCTCTTGTGAATTCTCCTGCCGTAACCATAATTTTTAAACTTAAAAACTGGATTTTCATCTTCAGTGGCCCAATGTTCACTTAAATACAATATATAAAATTTATTCTCTTGTCCCTCAAACCTTGGATGTTTAAAACACCAATTTCAGGTCTATATTCTGGACTCCCTTGTTTTTTGGATGATACTTATTTTTGGATTTTTTTTGCTGGCCTATCCACTTTTTCACCCCCACTAAGTCATTTTACTTTTCCTTGTTTTTTATTATTTTGCAACCATCTGAAAACATCCTCCTTAATGTCAGACTGGAATCCATCCTTTCCTAAGCAGCTTTTATTTAGCAATTTATTTGGATCTATGAACATTGCTCCAAGTCTATCACACTGTTATTTTATGGCACAGTTTATTTTACAGACATTGATCACTTACAGATCTTCTTTTTATTACTACACTGATTATGTGGTAATTACCTGCATAGACACTTCTAGCCGAACAAATCAAGTTTCTTCTGTCATTGGTGATTTCTTCTTCACTGCCAATTTTTATCAGATGTGTCCCAACATGTATAACCACACAACTAGAATTACTCTTAAATTCGTTTTCTGCAGAATATTGTTTTGAGTTTTCCATATTGTTAGATGGTTATTTAGTTGTGGTATTCTATTTCCAGGTTGGACATCAATTTTGCATCTTGCAATAGCAACATTTTCCAGTAATGAACTGCCTATCAACAGAAATTCATTTTCATTCCTTTGCACACAGTGACCAGAACTACAACAGGTAAAACACACAGTTAAACAAAGGCTTAGAATATACACTATTAAACTCTATAGAATTAAGATGGCAAACCCAGGGGCGCACATATATCCAGTTAATACACCCAGAAGAAAATAGCGCTATCATAATTGCTGAACTGCAGTATTACTTTTGCTTTAACAAGTTATCAACTCAGTACTGAAGGTGAATCAACTATTAATCTGGTGACGGCAACTGCAACTGTCTGCCATGCTGAGCATTAAAAATCAGCCTTGTTAACCATCTTCAGCAGCACAGGAAATATAAGTTTCACAAATTGCTCACCATGCAATCTTTTCTTGGCAACAGCCACTCGACATTCATTAGAGAAGTTGATCAATATTTCTAAATACAGGTTGTCTCCCTTTCTGAGAGATGATTCCATAGAAGATCCATATAAGATCAGTGAGTGAGCAACTCTAGTTCCTGCTGCTAATATGGCAAGTACAGTGTTCTAACAAAGAGATAGTGCTTACCTCAGATCAGTACAGCAGATGGATAAACAAAACAGAACAGAAAATTTATGTATCCTAGCTTTCGGAACTTTGTTCCTTCCTCAGGGAGGAGAGAGTGGAAAAAAGGGGAAGAAGGGAAAGTGGATTCAGCTACTCACAACCCAGGTTATGAAGCAACAGAGGAAAGGTAAACAGGGAGGGTAACAAAGATGGAGGCATGGGTGTTGTGATGTTACAAAATAGAAGTGATGTTGCTATTCAATGGAAAGTTGGAAATTGAGATTTAACTAACTGTTTTATCAATCACAATTGGCGTAAGAATCATGGATTGACCATTGTCATAAAATATTGCATTATGAGATGTGAATAGTTTTTACTTGCGGTTTCGCGTGGCTTGAGGCAGTCACAACTAGCGTGCTATTGATTAAGAAGTTGCGTTATCGTCTTTCTAATTACTTCATGATCGTAGATACGATCATACCCGGTTGTGAAGTTATTGTTATGACAAAAAAATTTCCTAAGGGACCAGAAAGTTCTTAAGGGCGCAAAAACAACTGTAACATCACACAAAAGAGAAATTCAATATTAAAGCTGATGCAAGAAGACGATAAAACAGTTTTCTTTTTATCAATGTAACACGCACATTGGACTGCTGATCTTGGAGTCCAATGTAAAGAGTATATGAGGAATGTTAGCTGACGAATTGATTTCAGTAGAATCAAGTTACTAAATAACCACACAGCAAGCCCCCTGTATCATAAATAAGTCCAAGTAAAGATCTTCAGAAGATTTGTAGTGTAATCTAGCGACCATTCAATACCCTAATTGAAGGCTAATCTAAAGAACAAGCAATGCAGTGATATTTAAACTTAATATTGACTATAACCTGAGTAAGACGTAGAAGTAGCAAAGCATGCTGTAAGGAAGGAGGTTGAAGTTTATATATGTGCCTATGTTTATTAAGATAATTTTATTTACATGCAGATTTTATTGCAAAAATGTCTCCTAAGACACTCCTCTTATGAAATCCATTTTCCTTCTGCCCGTTCCTTTTGATCCTGGTTCATTAACCCAGACCAAGGGTCGACTTGTAAAAGGCACGTGTGCTTCGAAGCAAAGCAGTGCTTATGAGAAATGAGACACGTAGCGTGATGAACTTCGCTAGCTTTGGTAATGTTTGTTATGAACCGGTTGCGTAAACCCAGTGAACTGTCGGTAATTCCATTCATGCAAAAAAAATAGTAGACACGCGTTACCCTATTTTTTTTTTTAACAGAGAACGATTGCTGAGTACATGAAGCGAAGAGGGAGACCTATTGTTATCCAGTCTGCCCTCAAATATAAAAACAAATTTGGCAAGCAAAAAAAAAGATTCAGCGTTAAATGCATACTCGTTAAGTAGTAGATATGCTGCGTGGCAGTAGAAAATGATCTTGGGTGCACTAAAGAATAAATGCAACGAGTGTTGCGAAACCTGTAGTTTTCATAATGAGGAGATGAGCACTTAAAAGAAAGTTTGAAAGAATATTTTTAGGTTCACTAGTGAAAGCAAATCTTGAGATATAAAGAGTCCATTCATAAAGCAGTTGTTCACTGGACTTAACAAAAGGAGTGACCATTAATTGTAAATATTAGCTCGTAAGTGATATTTTGTAAATAGTAGAATATAAGTCTTTCTATACCAGTGGAGGAAACGTGCAAAATTGATTGTTTTGTAAATAAACTCCATCGGCGAAGGAACTAAGCACGAATGCTGTGTGAAGATGCACACTAAAGTGCGACGTGCATAATAAAAATAACTGTTCACTGTATACTAGTGGTAGTGTTGTACTGCAAGTGTAAAAAAGAAGTCAAGGCTACGACAACAGGTGCAACGCAAAGTTCAGTGTTGTTCTAAGTGCAGCGACAGCTAAAACATTTGTCGTCACTTACCTGTGAGCCTCATGGGAGGCAGTTGACAGAGAAGTATGGAGGCAGCTTCAGTGTCTGGCTCCTCCGATGGAAAACGCGCGCGAGGTGTTTGTATCGATGCACTCGTGTGATACGAAGTTCATAAAAAAAAAAGGAGCACTCGACGACCACCAGCTCTGTTACAGCCTGAGCGCGAACGGATACTGAGTGTTGGAGCTCACGCAACACTGTGCAGCCGCTGTGAGTGGCTGACGTGTGGGTGACGAAACAATCCAAACTTTAAACTGCTAACCGCCATGACTTCCATCGTACATACTGGAGGAAAGACATTTGTACACTTGTGTGACTACATTTTCATATGTAAATTATGCAATTTTCTTGAGTTATAGTTAAGATGAGTGAGAAGTAGATTGTTAGATTACTCAGACCTTAAAGCCATTAATACCGGCACTCCTGAACACTGCTAAAATGAATTATAATCCTGTCTCTTGATGGACAAAGAAAATGAATGTGCACTATAGGAAGACCCTAAACTCCAGACCAGTCCCGATCCTTAATAAATGTATCCAGTAGCTTGTAAGTCATACTAATAATTTTCCACTTCTTCTGTTTCATATTGTAAATAAAAACCCGGGAAGCCACTTGAATTCCTGGCACCACAGTGGAAAGGACAGATGTACTGCATGATGAACGCCGTAGACAGCTAACACAGAAAGTGAAAGCATCACGAAGTGTAGTGCTACGTTATTAAACTGTAATTGAATCACAAGGAGTCAACAGATGCTCGAACATTGTCCACTCTAGTTTAGTGAAAATAAGCACTCACTGTACTCATGTATTAGTTGTTAAGCTCAAGAGAAAGTAATTCCTGAATTCTATCCCCTGAAGTGCGAAATGAACGTTCACTTATTGTTATAAGCAAATATGGACCAAACTTAAATATGCACATAAATGTTAGTCTTGGTATTATGGAATGAAGTGACTGATGAACAAAGAATGAAAAACTTTATTTTGAAAAATGATAAATATCTGATATATGTTTATAAATGTAATTTCAATTTAAGTACATAGTACGCCAGTAACATTATGTAAATGTCACACAAAAAAATCACGAATATCTCATGAGGACATGAGGATCGAGGTAATCCTTCGGCATTCCCTCTCTCCTCATGGGAGGCAATGAGATATTCGCTATTTTTGACTTCATTAAAACAACAAATACGAGTAGTTAATACTTTCAGCCAGAAGGCAAATACTTGTTTGTAAATAATGATTAATGTATAATAAGGCGTCGCATGGCGACGGTGGAATTTTCTAGATAATGTAATTCGTCGTCTTTGGGCGGCAATAAAAACAGAAAAATACGGATAGATATACGATCCTTCACTATTTTGTTCGAGGGAGAACAAATGAAGCCTTGAGCGCTAAGAAGACTTGTACTGTTTTTCTCGAGTAAGACGGACGCAGATTTGTGGCGGTCTGATCTAATTATTTTTACTAAATAAATAAAAACGTGTTCCGTCTAAGTTTTGAGTGAAGTGTAGGAAGAAGAACTGTTGTAACTTACCGTGACGAAGCACGAGCGACTCAAGAGGACAATGGCTATATAAAAGAGCGCTCGATGGACATGATATGGACATAAAAATCTACCGTCATTGTAGTATTAAGCTTAAGGTACGATATATGTTTTAGTTATAATAAATATTTGTTCTGGGAATACTGAATCATTTAGCAGTGCTCATTTCTATTATCTCCTCAGTATTATTTTCATTTTAATTATGCATTTTGCTAATATTACAGACTCCAAGATCAGCAGTCCAATGTGCGTGTTACATTGATAAAAAGAAAACTGTTTTATCGTCTTCTTGCATCAGCTTTAATATTGAATTTCTCTTTTGTGTGATGTTACAGTTGTTTTTGTGCCCTTAAGAACTTTCTGGTCCCTTAGGAAATTGTTTTGTCATAACAATAACTTCACAACCGGGTATGATCGTATCTACGATCATGAAGTAATTAGAAAGACGATAACGCAATTTCTTATTCAACAGCACGCTAGTTGTGACTGCCTCAAGCCACGCGAAACTGCAAGTAAAAACTATTCACATCTCATAATGCAATATTTTATGACAATGGTCAATCCATGATTCTTACGCCAATTGTGATTGATAAAACAGTTAGTTAAATCTCAATTTCCAACTTTCCATTGAATAGCAACATCACTTCTATTTTGTAACATCACAGTGTCAGAGGGAAGCCAAAGATATTCTACTGTAAGTACTGTGCCAGCTTCAAACCAAAGAGGATGCATACAGATGTAAAGAGGTATATAGTATAAAGATAAACACAACTATGTAGGATGAAAAGATGCATGAATGGCTAAAGAGAAAAGGGAAAGAGGAGAAGACTGAAGAGTAAATGGGAGTGAGGTTAGTTAACGTAGGTTCAGTCCAGGGGAATGGCGGGATTAAATGATGTGTTGGAGTGCAAGTACCCATCTCTGCAGTTCCGAGGGACTGGTGTTGGGTGGGTGAAGCCAAATCGCTTGTAAGGTGTAGCAGGTTCCTAGCTCCCTAGAAATATGCTGGAGGGCATGCTCTGCTACTGGGTATTGGACATCTCCTAGGCGGACAGTTCATCTGAACCCGTTCATGTGCTCAGCCAGTTTAATTGTCATCATACCAATCTAAAAGGCTGTGCAGTGGAGGCATGTCAGCTGATAAATGACATGTGTTGTTTCACATGTGGCCCTGCCTTGAATTGTGTGTTTTACCAGTAGCGGGGCTGGAGTAGGTGGTTACATTTGTTACATTTGTGTACAAATGTCTGTTTGTGTCTGTGTATTTGCGGATGGATATGAGTGTGTGTGCGAGTGTATACCTGTCCTTTTTTCCCCCTAAGGTAAGTCTTTCCGCTCCCAGGATTGGAATGACTCCTTACCCTCTCCCTTAAAACCCACATCCTTTCGTCTTTCCCTCTCCTTCCTGATGAAGCAACAGTTTGTTGTGAAAGCTTGAAGTTTGTGTGTATGTTTGTGTTTGTTTGTGTGTCTATCGACGTGCCAGCACTTTCGTTTGGTAAGTCACATCATCTTTGTTTTTAGGTATATTTTTCCCATGTGGAATGTTTCCCTCTATATATATATATATATTTGAGTTCTAACAAGAGCAACTTATATTTACAGATACCTGTGTAGTTACTAGTTCATTTTTGCAATTTCTTGCATGTTCGTGTGCTTACTAGGCACAACCTTTCATTTTAATAGCAGCGTAGCATACAGTACCATTGTTGTTATTGATCCTTATATCTACCCTCATACAGGCTTTTGTTTGTTTTGGTTTGTATAGCTCAATGTCAGTTGAACTGTCAGGGAGGGAGCAACTCGAGTTCCTGCTGCTAATAAGGTGTTTGTTACATAATTTTATAAGCTTCAAATAGGAGCAACTTCAGTAATGGAATGGGAACTGTGATTGCTGTGTATGGATGTGAGCTGAGTTGGTGACCTTTGCTCACAGCTCCAGGCTGTGTTGGCTTCCTTCACACAGCTTGAGGCTGCTGCCAAGGGGCATCACTGTGGAGGGTCGGACTTAGGGATGCAAGGGCCGCCCCGGGTAATACCTGTACTGAGGCTGACCCTTCACCTGTGATTGAGTGGGAGATCATTCTGAAGTCTGGTAGGCAGCAAAAGACTTTCCAAAGGACCAATCATTGAGCCTTCCTGGTTCATTTGATGAACAGGTTTCGGGTGTTATCTGTGTCTCTAATCCAGATGCAGTCATCCATCCTGTTCCAGAGGAAGCTTCTCAGCATGCAATGTCTGGGTGTTCACAGAAGGTGGGTTTGCTGATAATTGGGAGCTCCATCGTTAGGTATGTATTGGGTCCCCTTAGGAACATGGCTGCCAAGGAGGGGAAGGAAGCCAGAGTGCACTGCATATGCATACCAGGGGGAGTCATTCCGGATGTGAACAGGGTGTTTCAGGATGCCATGAAGAGAACAGGTTGCAGCCATCTGCAGGTGGTGGCTCATGTTGGTACCAATGATGAGTGTTGCTTTGGATCACAGGTGATTCTCAAAAAATGGCTCAAAAGGCTGCAAGCACTATGGGACTTAACATCTGAGGTCATCAGTCCCCTAGAACTTAGAAATACTTAAACATAACTAACCTAAGGACATCACACACATTCGTGTCCAAGGCTGAATTTGAACCTGCAACTGTAGCAGTCACGCGGTTCCAGACTGAAGCGCCTAGAACTGCAAGGCCACTGTGTCCGGTGGAGGAGATTCTCTCTGGTTTCAGGCAGCAAGCAGAAATAGTAAAGACTGTCAGACTTGCTTGAGAGTCTAAGGCACAGCTTGCCATCTGCAGCATTGTTGATAGAACTGACTGTGGTCCTTTGGTGCAGAGCTGATGGCAGGGTCTGAATCAGAGGCTCAGGCAGTTTTGTGACCATGTAGGCTGCAGATTCCTTGGCTTGCACCATTGGGTAGTGTGTTTCCAAGTTCCGCTTAATAGATCAGGAGTTCACTATACACAGGAAGCAACTACATGGGTAGAGGGGGCCATGTGAAAGAGACTGGGCAGTTTTTTTAGGTTAGAGGGTCTCAGGAAACAACAGAAGGGGCGTTCATCTAAAAGAGGGCAGGTAAAACACAAGAAGGTAGTTGTAGAAACAACCAGTATTGCAGTTTCCAGAATGAGATTTTCACGCTGCAGCAGAGTGTGTGCTGATATGAAACTTCCGTGCAGATTAAAACTGTGTACCGGACCCAGACTCGAAGTCAGGACCTTCCAAACTTCACAGAAGCTCTCCTGCAAACCAGACTGCAGGAGAGCTTGTGTGAAGTTTGGAAGATAGGAGACGAGGTACTGGCAGAAGTAAAGCTGTGAGGATGGGGTGTGAGTCATGCTTGGGTAGCTCAGATGGTAGAGCACTTGCCCGTGAAAGGCAAAGGTACCGAGTTCGAATCTCGGCCCAGCACACAGTTTTAATCTGCCAGGAAGTTTCAGTATTGCAGTTGCAAAATGGTCATAGCTATGTTGGGAAAGAGCTAGATCTCCAATCCCTAATAGGAAGCACTGAAGGTCAAATTCTTATAGATACAGAAAGCTGGCTAAAGCCAGATATATTTTCAGCTGAAATTTTTTCAGAAAGGATAGATTAAATACAGTTGTGGTGGACTATTTATTTCTGTCAGAAGTAGTTTACCTTGTACTGAAACTGAAGTAGATAGTTCCTACAAAACAGTATGGGTAGAGGTTTTACTTGACAATCAGACTAAACTGTATTTTCTAAGGTAGTTGAGAATGTTATTTATACTAGACTAATGACATTCCTGAGTCAACACAATTTAATATCTGAAAATCAGAATGGCTTTATGAAAAACAAGTCAACATCAGTAGCAGCAGCACAATTAATAGACAAAATAACAATGGCCATAGAGAACAAGGAGTATGTAACTGGAGTGTTCCTTGATCTAGAAAAAGCTTTTGATTGTGTTCTACATCATTATATTACTTGACAAGCTGTGGAACCTGGGTATCAGAGGAACTGGCTATGAGCTAATAAAATTGTATATGAGCAATAGAAAACAATTTGTCTTGCTTAAAACAAACAGTGGATCTTACAAATCTAAAATTACTGATATCAAATATGGAGTGCCTCAAGGTTCTCTCTTGGGACCCCTTCATTTCTTGATTTATGTTAATGATATACAGTATTGTTCTCCTGACTGTACAAAAATATTCTATGCATGACACATCAATACTGTGTACACACAAAGACTATGAGAGTCTGGAGGTACTGTGCAACAGTGTAACTAATGAAATAGTCAAGTATTTTAATGAAAGCCATCTAAATGTTAGTGCTTCAAAGACTGCAATGGTGGAATTTAACACAAGGAAACCAATAGAATTTGACATGAAATTATCCATAGAAAATGACATTGTAAAAAAGGAAAAATGGACAAATTTCTTGGGAATTACAATCCAGGACAGCCTCAAATGGGACATGCACATTGATTCCTTAGCATGTAAGCTGTCAAAGAATGTATTTGCTATAAATATGACTAGCAAATATTGTAAGGACATGTGTGTAGTAAAAACTGCTTATCATGCCCTATTCTCATCAACCTTAAACTATGCTGTAGAAATATGGGGTGCAACAACTCATGCCAACCTCAGTACATTATTAATACTACAGAAAAAAGTTATCAGAATTATTTGCCAAACTTCGACAATCATGTTGGAATATGTTCCCAAAATTAGGTGTTCTTACCATTATAGGTGTATACATATTGAAATTTACATTGCTTGTGAAAGCAATTAATCCAAATTTCAACTGGCACCTGCACCAGTACGATACAAGGCAAAAGTTCAGATACCATGTAAATAGCCACAGAACAGCTTTATATGAAAAAAATGCACTTCATGCTGGGCTGAATCTAGCCAATGCCCTACCAAAAAGTCTCACAACCCTTCCTACTAACAAATTAAAAAATCAAAAAGATCAGCTAAAAAGAATTCTAATTGAAAACCCTTTTTATTCCCTAGATGAGTATTATATCTGTATGAAAAGTGCTTCATAAGTATGTCAAGCTCATAGTTTTAAGTAACCTACAGCTAATATAATGTTGATAAAAACAATATTTGTAATACTGTGACTGTATAGTACTAAATGTAAAATCTATTAAAATATAAAATTTATTAATACAAACAAATCTTTAGTTTGTAATTTATAAACTGACGTATTCAGAAGAAAAATCTGTATGATGTCATGAAACTGTATTATTTCTAGGGATTGTATTTGATTATTCGATGTTAAATAAATATTGTTATTATTATTATTATTATTAACTATT
The DNA here is from genome assembly GCF_021461385.2 of Schistocerca piceifrons. NCBI lineage: Eukaryota > Metazoa > Arthropoda > Insecta > Orthoptera > Acrididae > Schistocerca > Schistocerca piceifrons. Next base: position 321,021,583 of record NC_060143.1, on the reverse strand, counting down.
AACCGGATCATTTTACTGACCCCCTGACTCAGAAGATATAATTGCTGAACTGTTCAAATAAAACTTGAGTCTCATTTCAAATTATAGTAGTGGTGACTTCAGTCTACTCTTGATATGGTGAAAAATTATGCATTTAAAGTCAGCAGCAGGCATAAAATGTCATCTGAAATTGTACTGAATGCTATCTCAGAAAATTATTTAGAACAATTAGTTCATGAGCCCACTCAAAGCATAAATGATTGCAAAAGCATACTTGACCTCTTAGCAACAAATAATCCTGGACAAATATTGGGTATCACGACAAATAAAGGGATTAATGACCACAAGGCAGTTGCTACTAGGCTGAATACTGTAACACCTACAACCATCAAAACGAAACACAAAGTATATCTACTTAAAAAAGCTGATAAAAATGCCCTTAATGCTTTTTTTAAAGAGACTGTTTTCACTCCTCCCAATCTGATCATGTAAGTGTAGGAAAGATGTGAAATGATTTTATAGAGATAGTATCAATGGCAATTGAAAGATATATATCACATAAATTAATAAGTGATGATACTGATCCCCCATGGTACACAGAATGGGCCAGATTGCTGTTGCAGAAGCAATGAAAAAAGCATGCTAAATTTAAAAGAATGAAAAAAAAATTAAATGAGATGAGCATATGGCTTTGTTGGCCAGAAGGCCCCAGACGGGGAAGATTGGCTGCCAAATTCAACTCTTATTTGAGCTGATGCCACTTTGGGCAACTTGCATGCCAGTGATGGGATGAAATGATGATGATTACAACCCAACACCCAGCCCCCATCAGAGAAAATCTCCAACCCAGCCAGGGATTTAACCCATGCCTGCTTGCATGGGAGGAGCACATGTTACCGGCCAGCTAAGCAGGCGGACTAAATGAATGTAAAGTTCCCAAGTTTAGCAAAGTACTGCAGAAGTTAGAAATATAGCATATACTTCAATGCAGGATGGTTTTAATAATTTCCACAATGAAAATCTGTCTCAGACTCTTGCAGAAAACCCAAAGAGATTCTGGTCATACATAAAGCACACCAGTGGCAAGATGCAATCAATACCTTCACTATGCAATAACAACGGTGAAGTCACTGATGACAGTGCCACTAAAGCAGAGTTATTAAACTTGGTTTTCTGAAGCTCCTTCGCCAAAGAAGATGAACTAAACATTTCTGAATTCCAATCAAGAACAACTGCCATGATGAGAAACATAGAAGTAGATATCCTTGATGTAGCAAAGCAGCTTAAATCACTTAATAAAGTCAGGTTCCTTTAGAGTACACTGATACAATAGCTCCATATTTAGCAATTATATACAACTGCTTGCTCACTGAAAGATCCGTACCTAGAGACCAGAAAATTGCTCAAGTCACACCAATACCCAAAAAGGGAAATAGGAGTAATCCACTGAATTACTGCCCCATATCACTAATGTTGATTTGCAGTAGGGGTTTGGAATATATATTGTGTTCAAACATTATGAAGTACCTCAAAGAAAACAATTCATTGACACATAGTCAGCACAGATTCAGAAAATATCGTGTGTGAAACACAACTAGCTCTTTATACTCATGACATAAGAAGTGCTAATGACAGGGGATGTCAATCTGATTCAATGTTTTTAGATTTCCAGATGGCTTCCAACACCATATTGTAGTGTCTCGAGAATTTCGGTGCTATTATCTGTGTTTTCTTGTGGCTAAAACACATTGGTGATGAGGATGGGTTATTTTTTTCACATTTTGTTGTGCAGTTGCTTTTCATATCTTGCTGTGACATGGAGTCTCTGCTTCAAACATTGGTGCAACATCAGACAGAAATTCATACCATTATGTGACAAGCTGTGGTAGCATTGTTTTCTCTCCCTTTGTCTCCAACTATGTTTCTCCCTCCATTCCCAGCATTTGATGGGGTGGCAGAACATTGGGAAGCATACGAACACATTTCCACACCTTCCAGGGTATATATGTGGAAGTATTTCATCTACTGTTTTTTGTCATCAATTTTTCCCTCCATATATCAGGTGTTGCAGCTGCCCTCCCCTCCTTCCCCACAGGGACCTTCCTTGTTGTTGTTTGTCAATTTATGCTCATTATTGTCTTCTTATTATCATGGCCTCTTGCACATCATGCCCACTAGACTTGAATTTTACCAATACATGTCCAGAACATAACATATTAAATATAATTTCTCATACATAGCATATCATACATATATTACAAAGAATATGTGCATATTTATATTCCATGTGCTGCCCAGAATTCCGCTGCACAGACTGCCTTATCATTGGCGATAATCAGATCGTCGATGGACACAGGTTCTGACAGTTTCCTGCAGTTGAGTACCGGTAGATGCTGATGATCGTGGGGTTCACCACACTCACATAATTCGTCCCCTGATATGTATCCCCAATTCTTCATGTTCCCCTACCACCGAGATACTCCAGTTCTCAGTCCATTGAGTACCTTCCATGTCATGTATGGGAGATGATGACCTGTAGCAAGTTCTTCCTTGGGGTTGTCCCAATATGTCTCTGATGATGAGCTATGCCAGAGTTGTATTCTATGGTCTGCAGATGATGTTTGAATTGGTTGCGTTGTCCAGAGAAAACCTTTTCTCCACTTGAGTCTTGGTGTTTGATGTTCGCATCCAAACAGGGTGAATCTCTGATCCACCTCCTGCTTCTTTCTTTCCACTTCAGCTGCTGTTCTCCTTTGGATGCCAAGAAGCAACCCCATCAGTCTTATAATGTCTGGACTGTGACACTCCATGGACTTCATCAAAGTGCCATTCTGTCATGGCCAAGTCAAGAGAGTAATATGTAGATATCATAGTCCATAAGGTACCATCCACTTCACACTGGACAGTGTGGCAACAGTCCCTACAATTAGAAAATCCCTTCCTCAAAGAGGTTTTGTCCTGTTGTGACATCCCAGTGGTACAGGGCAGCCCAGCTGTGTCCACTGCATCCAAGGAGGATAACATTGTGGCTGTGTAAGCTGTCTGATTTGGCAGCTCCTACACAGCATGTTACCAGCATCCTAGTTGTCATTTGCTGTTGCTGTTGTGTGTGTTTTCTTACTCTCAACATGATAGATCAGTGCATCCCTGCAATGAACCACCTGTTGTAAGAGTGAAATAAAAGGCTACATTGTGGTAGTCTGCCACTCAACTGCACAGATTGCACATCAGAAAACATGGATATGGAGATCCATGAAGTGTCATCATCAGGGATGGTTCCTGATCAGAATTCCAACAAGTTTTTTTAATCAAGATTTCTCTCATGACAGCTGTGCCTGCAGGTAGAAACCAGCACAGCAATTTCCCTGCTTAACACCCAAACATATTCAGACCTTGTCTCTCCACCACTGCTGCTTGTAGTCTTAGGGGAATGTGGTGAACAGCAAATCACTTTACTTGCCCAATTCATGGCTGATCTTGCCTATAAATCAGTGAACTGGCTTATTACCATTATTATCATCCATGATGCTAGTCAGAAAACCATTCAGGTTTGATATCTTTCAGGCCTTTGAATTTTTTGTCATGGACAACCATACAGTTGGTATGTGCAAAAGTCACCTGTCAGTCAATGCAATCTCTGTGCTCAGAATTTCAGGGCATCTGTATGGAAGGATTAGGGTGCACCACAGAGTATCAAGCCCACATAACCTTGAAGCAGTTGGCTAGGCCTAAAGTTTTTTACACTAGGCAGATTCCTATAGCCCTATCCTTGCAAGTCAAGCCAGACCTGGACTGGCTCACATCTCTCAGTGTCACGTTTCCATTTCCTCTTGTTATGGACCAGACCTCTTGTCATTGTGATGAAACCCTCTGATAAACTGTAACTTTGTGGCAATTTTTAGGTCACTGTGGATTCAGGGTCTGTGGTCAATATATACTCATTGGCACATACAGATTAGCTGTCCACATGCCTAGTATGGGGCCAGTTCTTTCCCAAGCTTGATCTTTCCATGTGTGTCATAGTTCTTAATACAAGAGGTTAATGTCTGAGATGGAAATCGCCACTGAAATTTTTGAGCTGTATCTGGAAGAGGTTGCATAATCTATTCTCCACTGTTAGAACTACCTGGATGAAGCTGTCATTACTGTACATACTATAAGTGACCACCTGCACAATCCCCAGGCCCTTTTTCAAAAACTCCAGGCCCTGGGTATGCATTATGCTCACTCTGCGGAGGTCCAGACACCCCCCCCTCCCCCTCCCATAGTTGCAAGAACTGCGGGATTGCATGGGTAAAATTACCTAGAACCTCTGGTTAATTCCAGGGGTGCCAACCACTGCATGCCCTCTCTATCTCTTTCTCCACAAAGGTGCTTCTTCTGTCTCTGGCATGCAACCAGCCATTCACCATGTAGAAGAAATGCCTCAGACCAGAACCATGTCTAGGTGCTTTTGATCCCAGAAAACGACTGACTATGGCTAAGGATGCCTTGCAGTGTGGTGTGGGAGCACTCCTCACCATCAGAATACAGATGGCTCAGAGCAGCCACTGGCGTTTGCAAGACTCTGTGTCCAGCAAGGGTCCAGTAGTCTAAAGTCTAGGAAACTCTGGCCATTGTGTATGCAGTTACCAAGTTTTACATTTTATTGTATGACAACAAATTCCATTTCATTAAAGACCACAAGTCATTACTTTCATTATTTAGTCCATCTGCCCAGGTCCATGATAAGGTGGCCCACAGGATGCTGTATGTGCCCATGTTCCTCTCCAAATACCACTATAATATCCATTTTCACCATGCCAACAAAGACACCTTACCCCGGCTGCCCATCAGCCTAGGCTCACATTCGACTGAGAGGAGCTCCTGTGTTTTCACTTGGATATTGCCTCTTACCAAGTGGTAGATAGGTTTCCAATCACTAGTACCTAAGTTTCCAAGGCCACAGTGCCTGACCCCATCCTCAAGCAGGTCATCTGCCCAGTCCGCCATCAAGTAGTGTGTAAGCTTAGGGACTGATGACCTCAACAGTTTGGTCCCATAAAACCTTACCACAAATTTCCAATTTTCCCAGTGCAGCAGGGTTGTTCATCTCATCTTCTGGGCCATTCTATCTATTCAATTTGTAATTACTCTCATTTGTAGATGGGGTCCTTCTTATCTCCATCAACAATGCATCTCTCAGCTTGGTTATTCCAAGGAGTTTGTGGCTGGAAGTCTTACAGCTGTTACATGATGGTTACTGGAATATTTCCCACACAAAGCCTTGGATGGCAGACATATGTAGTGGCCCAGTGTTGACCAGAGGCTGGAGCATTTGGTTGCTGCATGCCCCCTTAATGCTAGTCAACATGTGGGTCACAAGGCTTTGTTCTTCCCATGACCTCCATGGATTTTGTGGGTCCATTTCTGAATGTGTTTTGACTGATTGTCACTAACACATTTGCATTCACTATACATGGTCCACTGCTCCTCAGCCACTACTGAAACCACTATTTAGGCTCCCTCAAAAATGTTTTCTGTGTAAGGTCTCCCAGTTATTTTTGTTTCTGACAATGGACCTCAGTTCCTGTCCCAGGCACTTCATAATTTCTGTATGTAGTCAGGTATTCAGCATATTTGCTCCTCTCCCTTTCACCCTCATGGTAACAGGAAGACTGAGTAAATGGTTCACACCTTTAAGACCCAGATGAAAAAAATATCTGCAGGACTTTCCCACCAAGGAGACATTACAATTTTTTCTGATGGCCTACAGGACAACTCCTCATGGTTCCCGCAGCCCTTCCCAGCTTCTCCATTGGTGTCAATATGAATGCTGTTACACCACCTCCCAGGATCTCACCCACCATTGTCTTACACTGTACTGAGTATCCCACTGTCGATGCCAGTCTGGGTGTGTGGTTTTGGTTGGCACCCCTGCTGATGACCGTCAGTCATCATGCATCAGAATGGCCACCATGTCCACACTCTCGAGACTGGAGACTGGGTAGTTTGGCAACATCAAAATCAGCTCCAAGTCTAGGTGAGCACTTACTGCCCCATTTCAGCTACCCCACAACCTCTACTGGTACCGCAGTCGCTGGGAGTTGCCTATCTGCCTGGGAGTTGCTCTTGTCCCTCGCCTCTGGGGCCTCCATGGACATGAATGCTGTCTCCACACCTGAACCACCCACACATTGCCTGGGGAATCAGTGATGCTCTGTCCCCATGAGGAAGGTGCATAGTGATCCACACCTGTGATCTGGGCATGTAGTTGAATGGTGCACTTAGGAGTCAGAAGATGCTACCACCAGCATAGGCTGCCACTCTTGGATGTGTGCACAGTCTCTCCACAGTGCACTTTACCTGTCAGCTGGTGGCTTGTAGAATCAGGCTCAGCCAGCCTTGCTCTCAGCCGTATGTTGACACTACTTATGTTTATCAGACTAGTAGTGTGGCCAGTCCATGTCAGGTGTTTTCTTGTACAAGTGTTCTAGACAGAACAAAGTGTTGTGTCTGTTATTATCTGTATGTTCTTGTAGTCACAACAATGTGGAAGTTTCACCACATCTAGTGAATAGTCACTGCACAATCATAAGGATAGATTTCTTACATGAACATTGCACTAAAATTGGCCTTGGCCAGCATATTATTGAATGTAATGGGATGTAGCTCCATAGGAAAATACTGCTGTCAAGGTACACTGTCACAAAGTTCATCCCTGCCATGAGGGGGACCAATTAGACTGTGTGCAAGGCCACTAAGCATTAATTCGCATGATAAAGTATCACAAGATACAAGAAAAGTACAATGGATGAGTGCAAGAGTCGATTTACTGGTAAACATAGTGTATGTGGTTCAACTACTGGAGCGTAATAAGGAGTTGTGTTAGGCATGGTGTTTCTTACACAGGAATATGGTAATCATACAAGATTTGGACAATGGGCAATTAGTGTCCATCAGAACAGATAAATCTGAGACTGAAATATCTGAAGGGTTAGTGATCAGCAAATTGGAATCTTAGAGTACGATGATCTGGACATTGTAAGCTGCATTATGAAAAAAGGTAAAACCCTTGAAAGGAACATAAAAGTTAATAATGGAATAATAGTTAATAGATTTTGGAGCTCTGTTTAATCCTCATGGAGCTGTCCCAGTAACCCCAATGACACAGTATAGCATCTGCACTAGGAATGAACCTCCAGTGTATTGTAAACCAGACAGAATACCATGTCACCTGCAAGCAGTGATGGAAGAGTTCATTAACCAACAGTTAATGGACAGTATCATTCAGAAAAGTGCAAGTTCTTATGGAGCACCATTAGTGATCATTTCCAAAAGGAGTGTGGATGGCACAAAAACACTTCAGTTTTGTTGTAATTACAGATATCTTAACAGCTGTATAATGGATACTTTGGATAATTTATGGCAGTGTCAGTATTATTTCATCATGGATTTGTAGAGTGGCTATTATCATCTAGAAGTAGAGCCACAGGATCTCCCAAAATGGATTTATGGTTCCTTCGAGGCACCACCAATACTGATGCATGGCATCTCTATTACAGAGTGCACCGGCCACATTTCAGCAATTCTTAGATGTAGTTTTGTGAGGTTTGAAGCCAAGGTGATGTATTTTACATTTAGATGACATGATTAGCTTTGTGAAGAGCATGGAACAACTTGTGCTGCAACTAATGGAAGTGTTTTGCCTTTAGGAAGGATATGGAAGAACATGTAATATGACTGACATAGATGTTTAAGCAATTGTGTGCACCACACCTCAGACTCAGCACAGACAAATACCACTTCACACTACAGAGAGTATATTTAGGACGTATAATTAGCCAGGAGAGAGTCTGGATGGACTCTAAAATATTAAATGCCATACACGTTTTCTGGACACCATGTACAGAGGAGTTACAGTCTTTCTTCCACCAAGCAAATTACTATAGAAAATTTGTTCTTAAATTTTCAGAGAAAGCACAAACTCTCAATCACCTATTGAAAAAAAAGGAGTGAAGTTTCATAGATCACTGAAGTGTAAAGATGTCTTCATTAAATTGAAAGAATTGTTGATTAATGGTTTGGTGTTGATTCTTCGAAATTATGATAAGGAATTTATGTTGTCATCTGACAGAAGTAATCATGCATTTGGCTGTGTGTTAAGAACTGGATGGAGTGGAGCATCCAGTTGTGTATGTCTCGCAGCTGTTGAATAAAGATGAAAGAAATTACTCTACAACACACAAGGAAATGTGAGCATAATATAATGGCATAATGTACTTGTGATAGTATTTATATGGTAGGAAATTTAAAGTAATAAAAACTGTGTAGCACTGAAATGGCTGTTATGTTTGAAAGACCCATCAAACAGGTTAACACTTTAAGCCTCAGTCAAAAAGATTATGTGTTGTGAAGAATGGGCCACATTGTGTGCAGTGGCAGCAAGCACTAGCAGCTGACAAAGACTGTAAGCTATCCTTAACACAGCCACAATTTTTTGTATGCAACAGAGTGTTATGTAAGCAAACAGAACTCAGACCTCAGATGTGATTCCAGCTGTACTGTGGAAAGAAGTATTAAGACAGGCACATGTTCATGTGTTAGTGCACTGTTTTGGTCAAAGAACCATGGGACAACATGTAGCCGTACAGTACTGGTGGTGAACACATAAGTAGGAACAGTATGTGAAGATCTGTGTACCTTGCACACAGTGAGCTAAATTGAGCCAACACCATATTCTGCTACAAAGATCACCATAGGCTAGTAAACTATTTGATGTCAGCCAGTAGAAGGCCTCCGGTTGTAGAGTAACAGTTCAGCTCCCAGAAACATCAGGACTAGGTGCATCTCAAAGACCCATGGCTAGTGGAGGCAGTGTCTAGTTGTAGTTGAGGACTGATGACCCACCAATGGAATACTTTCAGTGTAGGCTGTGATGAATGACTAGTACTGCACAGCTTTTATGGGCAGTATTTCTAACCACTCAGCCTGATTCAGTTGTGAGGGTATGTCACTTCTGGTGATGAAGACTACAGTAGCGGTGCAGTGCTTAGTCCCAGAATTGTGTAACCCAGATCACTACTGAGATGGCATGGCCCTTGGCTCATGGTGCGTTGACAATGTTGTGGCCCTGGTAGTAGGTGAAATTACTCAATGTGCTAACTGTGCTTCCTTCAGTGCCACAGCATAGGCTTTTGTTATGTCAACTCAAAACCTTTCCAGCTTCTGGCAGGGAAGTGCAGTAGGCAGCCTTCTGCCTTGCCTGATCACAGGTTGTGGGTGCTAATTTGAAAAGACAGTGGCATGACATTCCATATTGCTCTCTTGAGTTATCTTCTGGCACAGTGAACCTAAAGTGAATAATGTATTTTCTTCAGAAGAAGTGAACAAAAGAATATTACATAAAGGACATAACCATACTCCCCGCAGAGGGCTTTTTAAGGATTGTGGAGTCCTTATGCTTACTTCCTAAAACATTTGCAACTTAATGGATATTGTTGCTCATCATAAAAATCAGTTTCATCTCAACTGTGATTTATACAATCAAAGCAAGACACACAAATACTTTTCATGTCAACTGTTGCCTCCTTGTCTAGGGTACAGAAAAGAATTTAGTACTCTCTTGGGAAGATATTTAACAAGCCCCCATCTAACATTAAGCAATAAATTGAGGATCCTTGTCAATTAAAAAGAAAATTAAAAATCTTTATGCAAATTATCTGCCGGCTCGTGTGGCCGAGCGGTTCTAGGCACTTCAGCCTCGAACCGCGCAACCGCTACGGTCACGGGTTCGAATCCTGCCTTGGGCATGAATGTGTATGATGTCCTTAGGTTAGTTAGCTTTAAGTAGTTCTAAGTTCTAGGGAACTGATGACCTCAGATGTTAAGTCCCATAGTGCTCAGAGCCATTTGAACCATTTGGACAAATTATCTAACTATCTGAATTCAGGGACTGGAAAGTGATGGAATATAGTACAGTAGACACCAGATACACTGTGATCTAATATACCACAGATTTGGATATAACTTGCTATGAATGATTTTTACACTCTCAGTATATTTTATAATTTTGAGAAAAACCTTACTACAGTCTGTATGTAGCCTTTCTGCAGTATAATTTACTGCTGCAACCTCAAAGCTCTGTAAACAATAACCAAAACAGCTGGACATAATTAAACTCAACCTTTGGTTTTTCTTATCAACACATAAGAATTGCTGCTGGACAGAAGCTTTGGATACACATCTCATTAACATCGTGAAGCAGTCAACAAAGTGACTGCTCAACAGTGATTGGCAATAATCAAAATGAGCACAACTATCATGTGCATCATAAATTATCAAGTTCATTGTCCAGGTTTTTGTGTGCTTTTTACAGTACATATTCTGTGTGTGATGAACTAAAAATTTTTGACTGTGTGAAGATTCGTGAAACTAAAGGAAGTGTATCACGTGAGCGTGGTGTACCTAAAAATCAATCAGGGGATGTGTGAAAGAAGAGAATAAACTTAAAAGTTTTGCAAATTGAGTTGAAGGTCTTGTGGAATTGTACCAAACAAGGAAAAGACAATTAACTCAACAACTGCCTTTATAGGTGGCTTTTAATAAAGAGAACTGAAGATGTATCACTTTCTAGGCCAATTATTAAAGCCCAACATGAAAACTTTCACTTTGATTTACATAGCAAGAAACACAGTATAGCTTCCAATGGACGGCTTTCAAAATGGAAATATCACTACGTAATTTGCCAAACGATGGTTGAAGGGGAAGCGAGGTCTTCCAACAGTGAATCTGTTTCTACAAAAAATAATGGTAGCTGAAAATTTAACAGGTTATTGAGTGTATAATTGTGATGAAATGGCACTTTCTTCCAACTAGAATTCTTGATACAAAAAAATCATGAAATAAGATGGGTTTGAAAATGAATAAAGACAGAATAATTCTCCTCTTTGCCACAAGTAAACTGGGCAGGTATAAGCTGATACCTCCTTGTACAGGTGGAAGTAAAAGCCTGAGATGTTTCCAACACATAAACATGTCATCATTACAATTCACTTACAGGCTTTCAAAGAGTGCTTGGATGACATGTGACATTTTCACCAACTGGTTCGAAGAAGAGTTTTCTCTGTCAGTGAGACAGGACCTACAGCCACTTAAGCTAAGAGAAGAAGCTCTACCAACCCTTGATCACTGTCCAGCTCATCCACCTGCTGATGTGTTGCAATCAGAAGATGGAACCTTTGTTTTTGTCAAAAAACACCAACAGCATTAATTCATCTGCTGGATCAAGGCATCATACAAGCATTTAAGGCTCATTATTACCATGAATTGCTCATTTCTAATGTTCTTTAAATTTAAATACAATATGGTACAATATGCATAAAATTGGATTACGTGTTCCTCCTAACTCTCCATGCAAAGTTTATCAAAGCAGAACTCACTCTTGATATATTGTGCACATGCTACAATGCGGGAGTGAGGCAGGTCCAGCAACAACCATGTTATGTTGGGCTTCTCCTGTACATTTATATCAACAGTATTGACAGTGCCAAGAGTGCTCTCAGCAGTGAGTGTATATACATGTACAATAGCCAGTCAGCTCCTTGCCATCCATGTGTTCACTGTGTAAAAAGAGATGTACTTTGTATTTAACCTTTCATTAATAAATGTTCATCACGTGTTAGCAGAGTGTGGTTGTTAAGTAAAAAGACTGTTATTCAGAAAAGTGGGGATTGATTGTAAACTAAAAGGAAGGCTCTTACTCACAAATGGTGCTTTGTAAAAATGGACGTGGCTGATATTAAGATACCAGCATTTGATAGAGAAGATTACAGGAACTGGAAATTTTGAATGGAAATGTGTCTGAAAATAAAGAAATTACAAAAAGTGGCTTCAAAAGTGAAAACTAGCATGAACAATGAGGATACACAGGAAGAAGTAAATGTGACCTGAATGAACTACGTATGTCAAGAGGCAACAGGAATTTGGGAGTGATAACAATATTTGAGATGAGGGAAAAGTTCAACACAATATAGTCCAAGGTATCAAGACCACTGTAAATTGTGTGCAGAAACACATTGGACAAACTGGGGTTAAAAGACTATAGCGACATGACAACACTTTTCAGTATTTTTGAGGAAAAAAAAAAGAAAAGAAGTTAAAATTAGCAAGTGTGAGAGTGACGGAAAAGGAGAGAATAAACTACATGTTGAGAACCTTGCCAGAATCTTTGAGCTGTACCGAGGACTTGATCAATGTTTTGCAAGAAGAAGATTAGAGAGTCAAATATGTTAAAAGTAAAATTCAATTGATGTATTTAACAGACAAGAATGGAAGTGAAGGTGCAAACACCAATGCATTTCAGGCTGAATAAAATACCAGTGTAAGGTACCAGGAGCAGTTTGTGATGGAAGTGACAAACCAGGATATTTCAAGAGGAACTGTTGCCAGTCAGGAACAAGCAGAAATTCATTGACACAGACATATTCAAGGAGGTAGTCATGGCAGTTAGCAACAAGGGCCAAGTGAGCAGTAGAGCAGGGATAACAAAATCTGGTCTGTGATCGATGTACATAATAAGGTTCAAGAGGTGGTAATCATTCAGGACACAGAGGATATCAGCAAAATGAAAACAGCTTCAGCAATTTGGTTATGAAGGTATAGGCCTAACCTACATTAGCATGTAGTAAGTTTGAGTCAGGTAACAGTGTACAGATTAATGGGTTATCTTAGACCGTGATTGCATAGATCATGTCAATGATAATGAAAAATATTTTTATGACTGCATATCTTTAAAAGACCCCGTGAATCTAAAAATTGCAGAGAGTTAAGTTTTGCAGACTACAAAAATAGGACACACGTGGTAAGTTATTTTATAAGTTTATAACTTTGGGAAGACATGTTTCAATTGAAATTAAAAATGGAATAATGTATTTTACATACAGGAAATTTGATTAGGTATGTTAAATTAATATAAAAGCATAAAATTGTGGCTGTAATGCAATATCCAAAAGAGAAAATGGCATCATACATTATGACAAGTAAATTTTATAAGGGGCATTCAAATGGAAATGAGCTGGGATCTGGAATGTGCAAATCAGTGACAAGAGAGTAATATTGTGGTGTGTGTAATGAGGTGTGCTTCCAACGAGAGCGTGGAAGTTCACACCCTGTCACTAGAGGGCACGCGTGCACATCACGTGACTATACAGAGCTAGCAGCAGCATGTATCAATCATCCAATGCTGCCAGTCACATTGTAAACAGTGACATGGAGGCATCAACAGAAAAGCAAACAGGTGTTATTTGTTTTCTGACAGCGAAGGAGTAGGAGGAACGGACATTCATTGACGAATGTCACAAGCGTTCAGTGAACACTGCATGTCCCTTGCAAGAGTCTATGCTCAGGAGGAGAATGCATTCCTGGCACAAGTGGTGGCTGGAGATGAGTCATGGTGTCATCACTTCAAACCAGAATCAAAATAACAGTGTCCGGTGGAAGCATCCAGGGTCACCACCACCAAAAAAAGCCTAGGCCATCCACACGAGTGCAAGAAATGTGCTGATGTTCTTCTTTGACCAAGATTGCCCCCTTTTGATTCACTTCCTGCAGCACAGGAGAACAGTGAATGCCCAGCATTACTCAAAAACTTGACCATCCTTTGCCAAGCGATCAAATCAAAATGACCAGGCAATCTCACCTGTGGGGTCATTCTGCTCCACGACAATGCAAAGCCTCATATGGGCAACACAGTCATGACCCTCCTGAAGAAATTCAAATGGGAGGTTCTTGGCCACCCTCCATACAGCCTATACCTCTCTCCCTGTGATTATGCCATTTTTGGTCCCCTTAAAAAGGCTCTGAGGGACAAACGATTCACCTCGGTCGACAATGTCCAGCTATATGTGTGGAACTGGTTAACATCGCAGCCCTGGGAATTTTATGGGACAGCCTTGTGTCACAGTGGGACAAGTGTCTCAACAACCAGGATCAATACTTCTAACATACAGGTACTGGTTTCTGTAATCATGCTTCTGGCTCGTTTCTTTTTGAATACCCCTTATAATAATGTGACTGCACTGCAGTTACAGAGGAATTAGCTACGAGTTTAGAATAAGTATTTATGAAATGTAAAGTGTACAATTTACCATTTTAAAAGAACTGAAGCAAAAGAAATGAAACATTAGAGACTATTCACACTGATATGAATGGGCCTCACTCAACTTATGGTTTATGAGGGGAAAGATATTATGTTACTTTGATGGATAAGTGTAGTAAAGCTGGTAGAGTCTACACTATCAAATCTAAAAGGCAAGTTTATGATTGTTTTGTGGAATATTTATTGAAACTGTGAATGTAACTGGTAAAACTATTAAGAAATTGAGATGTGGCAATAGAAAGGAATATTTAAATTCAGATACTTATCACTATATAAGATAGAAATGAATCATTTTAAATGCAAGCCTTCACTATGTACATAAATTAAATGGTACAACTGAAAGATGCATCAGGTCAGTTGTTGATACATCAAGATGCCTGGTAGCTGAAGCAAAAGTAAATAGATTTTGGCCTTAACTAGTTTGTGCAGTTGCATGCCTTACTATTGAAAGAATAACTCCTTATGATGTATTGTTTGAAAAGAAACTTAATGGCAAACATTTAAAGTATTATGGAAATTACAGAACAAAGCATGTTAACCAAAAATTTACTTGTTTAGCAGTCTTTTTGTCAAACCTACCTGTCACCTCGACATCTCCACTACCGGTACATGGTGAGTAGTGATCTATCCTTTTCATAATACTGGCATTTTTCCATCCTGAATTTTCCATTATTTGATTTTATCTAAAGGTATCTGATTCATGGTGTGAACACTTTAGTGTTCTGAGTGCAAAAGCATAGATAATGAATATGTAAATGAGCACATGAAAGAAAAGGTTATCAGGGAGTTCAGGCAATTGGAAACAAGAACAAGAATGTGAGTTGAGAAGGTCAGCTAGAGAACATAGTGTCTGATACGTTTGATCATTATGTCAGGAGTAATTTTATTTATGCTAACCTATTTATTTCTGATATTCCAGAAAATATTGAATGGGTGATGAATAGTTATGAGTCAAAAGTTTGGGAGCAAGCAATGGATAAGAAAATTGAATACTGAAGATCAAGATAGTCAGCATCAAGATACTTTAACCCATCCATCCTTATAATTTTAATACTATTTGTTGAATTTTTTATACATAATGTGTTATGTTTTGGCATTTTCAATAATACATATTTTCATATTTTACAACATTTTATGTGACTTGCTGACAAATCTGGCACTGCCTGTGTATTCATTTGGCCAATTTTCAATTAGAAACAAAAACTCTCTGAGTTTGTAGTGTACTAACACTAAACAAAATTCATTTCCTTATATCTTTGGAGACAGCTCATTTTGAAAACAGCTTTGAAATTATGAAATAATCAAAAAAATATTCGTAATGTACAAATGTATAAGTACAGTTTCCAAATTAAGAAACATAGACCGTAGAATTTAAATTCTTAGTAATGTTTATGTTATGGAATGTTTGTGACATCATGTCTCTTGAACTACGTGTTTTACAATAATATGCGTGTGTTGGTACTTTCAGTGACATATGTTTACTGTGTCTGTAAAATAATTGTGAATGGAATTAGGAATAAAGAAATTACAAATTTAAATGCCTTGCATAGTGGAGCAGTTTCTCATGCATCTTATTGTATATGACATGATATATTTTCTGAACTATGACAGGCAGTTGGTTCTTATCTCAGAAGGAATTGTTGCCTGATGGTAAGGTATATATGTACTATGTTGGTTGACATCAGTCCAGTGGTTTAGGAGGAGATGTCAGACATACACACATTTGTGCTCCAAATTTTATATGTATGTCTTTAGTCTTGCACCATAATAAAAGAAAAACAATTTTGTTGGGAAAATCCTAAAAACTATAAAATTCAAAAGTATTGCATGTTATCAAAAGACTTTTAAAGAATATGATAAAAGACATTTGTGTAAGAATTTGACCTACATCTCTTTGCACCAATTAGTCAAATACATACGTGTTACTATTGTTCACTAATGAATTTCATGAATGAAAATTTTAAGTTGCATTTGTAATCATGCCTTTGTCCTTCCAGAAAAATAGGATTGATAACAGTAGTTTGTTACTGTTTGAATAAGAGATGTGATTCATATTACAATCCAAGTAACTGACTATTATCCTTTACCAGGTTCATCACTGGGCTACATAAAAGTTTGGTTGATGGAGAATTATGGCTTTCCACATGATGTGAATATATGCCTACCCAAACTCAGACTACAGTTTCCATTTCTCCTGAAGGATCGTATTGAGGGGCGTGCAAAACGCATACTGTATAATCAGCCACTGCCTCTCCTCCTGTCATCATACCGAGGACACCTGCGGGGCATCAACCATCTTGAATACCTTTCTGGATGTGAGCTTTTAATTAGGTATCACATTTTCTTAGTATGTTTAACAGTCATCATTAAACTGATGAAGTAAAAGATTTTTTTTTAATGAAATGGATCTGTAGAACAAAGAAGTTTGCTGTTACATGAACAAGCAGCACTGAACAGATTATTATGAATGCAGTAGTCAGGTATTATGATTTAAAGTTAAAATATTTTGAGGCAGCCATTCCAGGGCAATTATATTGGCAAATTAAAGACAATAGTGAGCAGTTGTTTCAGCTTTGTGGAAGAATAATGAAGTTCATAAGTATATCTGAACAATTCACTTTGTCACTCATATTCTCATCTTTCTACAAATACATCTATGTCTATGCTCTGCAAAGCAGCATGAGATGAGCTGCATGCCAGAGGATACATCTCATTGTGCCAGTTGTTAGAGATTCTTTCCATTTCATTCACATATGGAGTATGGGAAGAATGATTGTCTGAATGCCTCTGTGCATGCAGTAATCAATCTTATTGTCATGATACCCACATGAGCAATACACAGGGGGTTGTAGCATATTCATAGTCATAATTTCTAGACAGTTCTCAAAACTTTGTTAATAGATTTTATTGGGATAGTTTATGTCTGTCTACAACAGTCTTCCAGTTCAGTCCCTTCAGTATCTCTGTGAAGCTCTCCCATGGATCAAACAAACCTGTGGCCGTTTGTGCTACCTTTCTCTGTATACATTCAATATCTCCTGATATTCCTATTTGGTATGGGTCTCATACACGTCAGCTGTATTCTAGAACCAGTCACATGAATGATTTTTAAGCAATTTCCTTTGTGAACTGATTGCACTTTCCCAGTATTCTACCAACAAACTGAAGTCTATTAACAGCTTTACCCACAACTGATTGTATGTGATCATTCCATTTCGTATGCCTACAAAGTGTTACACCCAGATATTTGTATGAGTTGGCCAATTCCAGCACTAACTTATTGATAATGTATTCATAGAATACCAATTTTTTGTATTGGGAAGTGCAAAATTTTACATTTCTGACATTTAAAGCACGTTGCCAATCTCTGCATCACTTTGAAACCTTATCAGGGTCTGACTGAATATTTATGCAACTTCTTTAGACAGTACTTCATCATAGATAGCTGCATCATGTGCAAAAAGTCTCAGGTTACTATTAATAGCTTCTGCAAGGTCATTAATATGCAACATGAACAGCAAGGGTCCCAACACACTTCCCTGGGGCACAACTGAAGTTACCTCTACATCTAATATGACTCTCCATCCAAGATAATATGTTGCACCCTTCCTACCAAAAAGTCCACAATCCAGTCACAAATTTAGCTTAATACCATGTATGATTAAGCTGTTGACAATAAACATAGGTGTGGTAATGAGTCAAATGTTTTTCAGAAATCAACAAACATTGCATCTAGCTGACTGTCTTGATCCAAAGCTTTCAGTATTTTTTGTGAAAAAAGTGCAAGCTGCATTTCACATGATTAATGTTTTCAAAATCCATGCTGGTTGGCATTGACATCATTCTGTTCAAGATACCTCATTATGTTTGAGCTCAGAATATGTTCTAAAATTCTACAACAATCTAATGTCTTGGATACTGGACAGTAGTTTTGTAGATCACTTCCTCTACCCTTCTTATAGATGGCTGTGGTCCATGCTTTTTCCCCAAGAATTGGGCATGGTTTTTTGTTAGAGAGATCTATAACAGTTAGAAGAGACGCTAACTCAGCTGCAAAAATCTAGTAGAGATTCCACTGGGCCCTGGAGCTTTATTCAATTTTAACGCTTTCAGCTGTTTCTCAATACCACTGATAACTTATACTTATTTCATTCATCTTTTCAGTGGTATAAGGATTAAACTGGGGCAATTCTTCTGGGGTTTACTTTGTAAAGGAACATTTGAAAATTGAGTTAAGCATTTTAGCTTTTGCTTTGCTATTGTCAGTTTCAGTTCCTATCTCAGTTGCTAGGGACTGTACACTAATATTGGTGCCACTAACAGGCTTTATATGCAACCAGAATTTGTTTGGGTTTTGTGAAATATGATTTGACAATATTCTGCTGTGGTAATCACTGAAGGCATCACACAATTGCTCTCTTGAGAGCCAAATGTGTTTCATTCAGCATCTCTCTGTCTACAGTTGTATACTTTGTTTTACATATATTATGCAGTGATCTGTGTTTCTTTAGATGTTTCTTTACAGTGACTGTATACCACTGATGCTCCCTCCCATTATGAGATGTGTTACTGGATACATATCTGTCCAGTGCATGGTGAACTATTCTTTTAAACTTGAGCTATAGTTCCTCTACATGTTCCTGCCCTATCTGAAAGATTCAAGTTCCTCACTGAAGTATGAGATTACTGATTTTTTTTATCTAGTTAACTGAAGAAATATATCTTTCTGCTTTTCCTAATGGTCCTTCGTGCTTTGGTAATCACTGTTGCCTCAACTGGGTCATGGTCACTGATACGTTTCAGTGTGGACATCCTCAAAGAAGCCAGGTCTACTCATTACCATTGGATCTAATATATTTTCATCATGAGTTGGGTTCCTAACTATCTGTTCAGAGTAGTTTTCAGAGAAAGCATTTAGTAATGTTTCACAGGATGTCTTATCATGCCCACCACTTACAAACATGTAATTTTCCCAACTAATAGTTGGATGATTAAAGTCTCCACAAAAGATTACAGTATGACTGGAGAACATCCATGCAAGTGAACTGAGGTTTTCTCTGAAGTTTTTGGTCAGATCAGGATATGACTCTGCCTGGCTGCAGAAGGATCAAATTACTATTTTATAACCAACCTTGATACTGAGTCTTGCCCAAACAGTCTCACATGCAGCTTCAGTTTCTATCTCAGTGGGTCTGAGTTTCTTATCTACTGCAACAAATACATGACATCCATTTCCCATTTGCCTATCTCTCTGATATAAAGTTAAATTTTCCCAAACATCTCACTGCTACCAATTTCAGGTGATGACCTGCTTTCTATACCTGGTATTATGTGAGCTTCACCGCTTTTCGGTAGTGCTTCAAACTCTGGCACTTTGTTATGAATGTTTCATTAACAATTAGGATTTTAATACTCTCACATGTGGGAGGGATTTCTTTTGATCTTATACTGTTGCCTTCACATTTCCTACAACTTCCTTTACCTATACTGGATGGAAAGCTGCCTAATCTAAAACAGCCATTTATACACTCCCCACACAGTAGCAGCCTCTGACATGTAGTGCACACATCACCCATTTAGGAAGCCTTTAGAGTTCTCAACCCTCTGACACAAGTCCACGAAGTTACAGCCTATCTTTCACAGAACTTTGGAAGTCTCTCGCTCAGTCCTTCCACTCAAGTCACAATCAGACATCCATGATCAACTATGGGAAAATGCTGCAAATTATGAGCTTTGTTAAAGCTCCATGCACAAGGCTGGTCTTCTCAGCCTGCTCTGCCAAGTGCTGGAATGACCTAACTATGACCTTGGAACCCAGACAACAGGCAACATTTGTTCCAGTGTGCAGTACAATCTGCAGTGGTTACAAACTGTTCCTTAAATGACTGATGGAATAGCCTTTTCAACATGTTGAATGAGGCCACCCCAGGCATGCACACTGAGTGCACCTGGTGTCTTTTTCTGTCTCTTGCTGCCAGTTCCCTATGGGAGATGATCATTTTCCATATGTTTGAACTGCTGATGATTAATTGACCCCTAACATTTTGTGTTTGCCGCCATTTGACACCAGGCAGAACAGCCTCTCCTAAAATAGGTAAAGTGAGTCACACTGGCTCAGTTTCAGTATCAAGAATTTCAAGAATTTTCAAGAATTTTATTCGCCATAGATCATTTTACAATGATATTGGCTTCGTCATACAAGATGTACTAGTACATACAGAATAACAAAATGAACTTCTGTCAATACATTATAAATACATTTGAAGCATGGCAGTGTACCAAATTACAAAGGATAGCTTTTAAAAGCTAATGCAACAAGCTATCTTATAATATAATATAATATGGTATTTTATTGTTTATAGTATAAACTTTGTAATTACACACGATCAACCACAGCACAAAATAATATGTTTAACTACAGACAACTTTTACATGCATATATTCTCCTCAGGCATCTCAAAGAATTCTTTAACATCATAGAATGGATGATCTGACAGCCAGCTGTACCACTTAATTTTAAAAGAATTTGTATGCATAGACTGAACATGAATTGGCAGTTTATTGAACATTTTGACTGGGTTAAGTTTGTGGGAATTTCCTGTTCTCGCTAATCTGTGGTGCGGTATGTCTAAATTACCGTTCGCCCTGGTGTTGTGTTTGTGTATTTCCTTTCTGGCAATAAATTCTGAAATATTATTTTTAATATAGAGTGCAGACACATAGATGTATAAATTTATAATTGTAAGTATTCTGAGTCTGGAGAAAAGAGGACGACAGTGCTCCCTGTGACCTCTTTTACATATTATACGTATGACTTTTTTTTGAAATTTCAATTCGTTTTTGATGTGAGGGGAGTGCCCCCATATAATAAGACCATATGAAATATGTGACTGGAATAGCCCAAAGTATGTCACCCTAAGGTACTCCAAGCTCACTACCTCCCTTAGTTTCAAGAGAAGATATGCCACCCGAGATATTTTTTCACATACATGATTGACATGTTCCTCCCAATATAGTTTTGAGTCAATGTGAATACCTAAGAGTTTTACCGACTTATTGCCTACTTCATTTGATGTTACCATTAAAAGTTGTTGTGTTTTGTCAGGGTTGCATAGGAGCTTATTGGCTGCAAACCAGTCCAGGGCCTTATCTAGTGTTTCTTTTGTTAGGTTATTCAGGTCTGAAATGTTCTGATGTGTGGTAAGTAGTGTTGTATCATCAGCATAACACACAACAGGCTGAGCCATATTTTTAGGTAAATCATTAATAGCGACAATGAAGAAGAAGGGTCCAAGGATAGACCCTTGTGGTACACCTGTGCTGATTTCCATGATGGAAGAATTTAAATTTCTGACTGAAACGAATTGTTTTTGGTTACTTAAATAAGAATTTATCACAGATAAAGTGCTCCCTCTCACCCCATAAAACTCTAGTTTCCCCAGTAGTATGTCAACAGGAATGCAATCGAAAGCTTTGCTTAGGTCACATAATACCAGTGATACCATGTTATTATTTTCAAAAGCTGTTAAGGTTTGGCCGATGATTTCCAAGATGGCCCCTGTTGTGTTCTTCCCTTTTCGAAAGCCAAACTCATTATTACATAGGATATTGTGTTTTTCAAAGAAGTTGCTTATTTGTGTGTGTATCAGTGCCTCAAATACCTTTGAGAATATTGGAACAATGGAGACTGGTCTGCAGCTTTGGGAGAGATGTTTGTCTCCTTTTTTAAAAACTGGGACAACTTTTGATACCTTGAGTGCATCCGGAAAAACTCCTAATTCTACACATTTATTAAAAATATAAGCTAATGGTTTGGCGATTGAGTGTATTGTCTTTTTAATTATGTTATTTGATAACCAATAACAGTCCATACTTTTAGAACCTGAAAATTTGGATACAGCTTTTATAACATCAGCACGTGTGACAGCCCTCCATTGAAATGCCAGGTTAACAGGCAGTGGTGTTCCAACAAGGTTCATTGCAGATGAATTTGTTGCTTTGATACTGTTACTTATTTCTTTAACTGAGTTTAAAAAGTACTCGTTTAATTCTTCAGGATCAAGCAGAGCTGTTTCTGTGTGTTTCAGTGTATTCTCTTGTTTTATTATTTGCCAGGCTGCCTTACATTTATTGGGAGCTCTTTCTATATAGTTCTCCACTGCTTTCTTTTTTGCCGGAAGAAGTTTTGCTTTATAGTATTTTTTGCATTTCAGATATGATCTATGAATGTTCACACTCTGTTCTGCCCCTTGGTCAGAGGCTTGTTTATGCATCTGGTACAGCATATGCAAGTTTCCTCTAATTTCTACTAGCTCTTGTGTGAACCAGTTCAGACTTTTCTTTTTCATTTAATTTGGATATCTAATTTTTTTTTACTGGTGAGCAAGAATACCATAAATCTGTGTACTTTTTAAAGAAGTTACCAAAGCTAATTTCAGCTTCCCTTTTTCCAGATTGACAATTATATATAAAGTCCCAATCTGCACTTCCTAATCTATCAACAAAGATATTTATGTACTCTTCCTTCTGTCTTCGTACCACTACTACTTTAGATTCTTCAGTTTTAACTGGCTGCCTCTTACAGAGGGTAAGGAGTAGTGGCTCATGATCTGCAAATCCACTTTCTGCAAGTCTAACTGTAAAATCCTCCTTATGGAAATTCACAATAATATTGTCTATACAGGCATTCTTACTTGTGGCACAGTTATTTGTACAATAGAGGTCTAATGATCTTAGCATATTCAAAAATGTCCTAGCAACTGGTCTCTGTGTGTTTACCATTTCTATGTTGAAATCACCACATATAGCAATTCTCGTTTTACTCTTCAATATTTTTTAAATTATTAATTCACATTTTTCAATAAACAAATTTACATCACCATCTGGCGACCTATATAGACTAACTACCACTATATTTTCATTCATTAGTTTTACACAACTAAACTCCCCATCTAGCTCTGAGGAGTATGTAAATACATCAATTCTGGAAAACATTATTCCTTCTGTGACAAAAATTCCCGCCCCACTTCTTTCTCTGTTTTCTACATATCATGTCTCCCACAACATACCCTTGGGGAATGAACATATTTACTTGTTCTTGTGTTAACCAGTGCTCAGATACACATATAACATCTACATGCTCAGTGTTACATAAATGTTCTAATTCTAAAATTTTATTTCTAATACAACGTATGTTAACTTGTAGAAAAGTAAGTAGTTTGTCTCTGTCTGTATTCCTCTGAGAGCAATTTGACTTTATATTTGAAATTGTAGGTTCCGTTAATGTCTTTAATCTTGATGCACTGTGATCATGTGTGTTATGATAGTCACATACCTGTTCATCCATTTGATGACTCACTTTGTTAACTGCTTTCATCTGTGAAACCACTGCTGATACCACCAAAAATCCTGGTCCCTCGGTTGTGGTTTCTTTTTTTCGGGTAAACTTGTTGGTTAGGGGGATTGGTGTCAGCACTTGTGCATGGTGTGCCCTGTCACCTGTCAAACCAGCACACATCAATCTGCAGTTGGTTGCACACTGTTCCTTCAATGATGCACACTGTTCCTTCAATGACTGATGGAACAGCCTCCTCAACATTTTGAATGAGGCCCTCCAGGCATACACACTGAGTGCACATGGTGTCTTTTCCTGTCTCTTGCTGCCATTTCCCTAAGGAGGATGCTCAACATGCTAATGATTAATCAACCCCTAGCATTTTGTCTTTGTTTCCACTTGTCACCAGATAGAAAAGCCTTCCCCAAAATCAGTGAAGTGAGCCCCCTGGCTCATTTTCAGTTTCAGTGAAAGACAGCACCAAGAAACTTGTTGGTTTGCAGGATTGGTACAAACCCCTGAGTCCTGCCTGGTCCTCATCCACTCTGTACAGGACACCTAGATTTACCATTGATGCACCACTCACAGGTGGATGAGTAATGAACAATCCTATACTATCTGCGGAGGATACAGAATCCACAGGAGAGGACGGTACTTGAGGTACCTCAGGTATCAGTATCACAGGTATGCAACTCTCAGAAGCTCTTCCAGCACACTGATTTGCAGCAGCTGCCAATCATTTGACAGCAGTCAGGGTGATTCCCAGCTGCTTGTGAACATCAACCAACTCATCCCGTGAATGAGAACAGCACCTTCAGTGTGAGTAGTGGTTTCACGTATCTCCTTTTTAAAGTAAGTTTCTGTTATAACAACAATCCAAGAATTTAATAGCCACTGATATTTTTCACAATATGGTACTACATTTGTCACTCATGAATTTGTCAGTATTACAATAAAACTGACACTTTAACTTGTTCAGTACCAAAATTTATCCATGTCTGGTTACAAATATTCTTTTATTTGCTAAAACAGCTCAAAGTTTAATAGTTGTGATATTTATATCTAATACTGTTTAAGCACTATCTTTTTCCTTGATACAACTTAAATTGAGCATATTAAGTTCAGCTTCATGTTGTGCCACCAGTTGGTCAACTTTGTTATTGGCAACTCAGTAAGTGGTCTCTTTTACTCATAAATTATTTACATTCTACCAGAACTTTCCCACTTAACTATGGCATTTAGATGTTAATATTTTCTTAAGTCAGTAGGTATTTTCAAACCTTATTTCTTTAACATCTTAAGTATTATTCTGCTTAACAAATTCACATTTAGACACACTTTCTCATCTCATTTTTATGTTTCACTTGGTGTCTTGCCTGTTTTGTAACTTCAATATTTTTGATTTTATTTGTTTTGTGGCTGCAAAATGAATTTTCTGCCTTTGACTCAGTGCTATGGTGCCACCTCACACTACTAGTGTCCAACTGCCACACAGCCAGGAAAGACCCAGTCCCAGCAACTCTCCAGGCTACTTACTACTCTGTTAGTGCCGCGCAGGGTAGCCACATGGTCTGAGGTGCCTTGTCACGGTCCATGTGGCTTCCCCAATCGGAGGTTGGAGTCCTTCCTCGGGCATGGATGCGTGTGTGTTGTCCATAGTGTAAGTTAGTTTCAGTTAGATTAAGTAGTGTGTAGGCTAAGGGACCAATGACCTCAGCAGTTTGGTCCCATAAGACCTTACCACAAATTTCCAATTACCCTGTTTGCCAGCTTACTTTGTGGGTTTTATTTCCACCAATTGGAGAAGCTGAAGTGTCATCTGCTGGCTAGCAGACAGCTTCAGGTGTAACCTCCTCCTGAGCTGTGCTCCCATGTGTCATGACTTGCATGTGCTGTGTCCAGTCACAAGTCAAAACAGCACATGTCAAATGCCAAAAGGCCTGGAGTGTAATAAACTCCATTGCTCACACTAAACACAAAGAGGAAATCACCATTACCCCAGAAGAATTTAATAAATATTGAATTCAGTCCATTGAAGAAATTAGTAACTCAATAAACAAACCCCCTGAAAATGCACTTAGTATTATGGACAGCTGCTTTGAAAAGCTTCCCCCAAGCACCTTCACTTTCACAAAAGTGAGTCCAAATAATATCCTAAAAACAGTGAAAAATTTCAAACCTTCAGTTAGTGTTGATTACTATGATATGTCATGTAATTTGTTGAAAGATGTTATTCATTGTGTGATTTATCCCTTAACTTTTTGTATTAACAAATGCCTAGTTGAAAGTAAGTTCCCCAACATACTAAAAATTTCTCGAGTTGTGCCCATATATAAAAAAGGGGAAAAGAACTGTCCCGCTAGTTACAGACCTATATCCATAACCCCAGTTTTTTCAAAAATTTAGAAACATTTATGTATCAGCAAGTTAGTGTTTACTTGTGTAAACTAAACATATTTAGTGATAAACAGTTTGGATTTAGGAAAGGTAAATCCACAACAGATGCAATGGACTCCCTCATAAAATTAGTACTAGATGTGTCCGAGGCTAGGGACTACACCCAGGCTACATTTTGTGACCTGAGCAGAGCCTTTCACTGTGTAGAGCATGACAATCTGCAGAACAAGCTAGTTTACTATGGTTTTGATGACAACAGTATAAATATGTTCAGGTCTTTTCTAGAGAACCTTCAGCAAGTTGTGTGCATTGGTAGGGAGAAATCAAATTTGGTTAATGTTAGGTACGGAGTGCCTCAATGGTTGGTGCTTGGACCTTTACTGTTTATACTAATGATTAATGACCTGCCCTTGTTCATAAATTCTCACACAATATTGTATGCTGATGACACAACCTTTATACATAAAAACTCTGATATAGGTACACTGAAGACACTGACCGAAAATACCCATGCTCAATCCTCATTATGGTTCAAAGCTAATGGCTTCTTACTAAATGAAAACAAAACCCAGACACTTTCCTTTAGCCTCAAAGAGATTCCTAACTACCAAGAACTAGAAACTGTCAAATTTTTAGGTGTTACTATTGTCAATAAATTGACATGGGAACCACACATTAAAAATATATTGGCTAGGCTTCCAAGAGTTATTTATCTAATTAGAAATTTAAAAAGACATGTTCCCAATTACTATGTGAGATCAGCATATTTTGTCTTCTTCCAAAGCATAATCTCTAATGGAATCTTACTGTGGGGTAGTAGCTGTCATGTAAATGACATTTTGCTTTTACAGAAGAAAGTAATAAGAATAATAACAGATTCTGATAAAACCAAACACTGGAAACCTCTGTTTATTAAATTGCAGTGTCTTACAGTGGTAAACTTATTCATCTACAATGTTTTATTGTACATTAGAAACAATGTCTCTAATTTTGTGTTGAGAAGTGATATTCGTAGCCACAATACTAGAAACAGAACATCTGTAGATGTGCCATATCATAGGTTATCAAAATCGCAAAACTCCCACCTAGTACTTGGACTAAAGATGTTTAATAGATTAAGTTCTGACTTTAAAGAACTGCCTGTAAATATTTTTAAAGCTAAATTATACAAGCTACTAGTGAACAATCCATTTTACATCATTGATGAATTTTTTGAACATGAAAATACTGTATTATAATGTGTATCCAATTTATGTAAACCAATTTACATCCATGTAGTAGTTTATGTAGAAATACATGCACTTGACTTTGTCTATTGCTGTAATCAGCCAAATTATTATTATTATTGTTATTATTATTATTATTATCATGTCTTCCTGTCATGTCTCAGTATTTGACATAAAAATCATACTGTGGATCTTTGCAAAGATTATTTGCAAAGAGGGTTTGCCACAAATGATTGACATTGACAACAGCCCACAGTTTACCTCTGCACTATTTCAATACTGCATCACAGGCAGAGGCATAAAACATTTCAGAGCCACATCCTTTCATTTGGAACATAATGGAAAACTGAAACTGGGCATGCCTCCAGGCTTAACCCTAAGTTTCATTCTCACTGTTATATCCACTTTTGATTTTTGAATACAACTATCATAGGTCTTCACAGGGGCTATACAGCATAATACCGCAGGAACAACAGAGTTGGTGCAGGACTATGGCTTTCACAACAACAAGAGATATATTTAAAATGGATTAAATGTGCTCAAATGTAACCAGCCAATCAATAGCGATGAAATAAATAATAATGACATGAAAGTTAAGTTTACAGTGTAATGCAACTGACTGAGACTCACCAACTGAATTATGTGATATATCCCTTCAGTATACATCCTGATATACTGCAACTACGTTGCCTGGAGATATATTTTCGATTGTGTCATGATTTTCAATTTATATTAATATAGCATAGATGAACTGGACCTTCAGAATGAAATGTCTTAACTGAATTTTATAATATGAGGAAACATATGATCATCATGTAAACCAATGTAATATAGTATTCAGTAGGAATTAGAACAACTTTATTTGGGATTTTAGTCAATTCTGTAGTGAGTAATTGGAGTGGTGATGTGTTTTTGATTAATTTCTACTAACCACATAATGGAGATGTTGAACTGCAGGCAAGTGGAACAAAAAAACTGCTAAACAAGTAAGATTTGGGCTGAAAGGCCTCCTTGTAAAGTTGACAACACAAACACCTGTTCACGCAAGCAAAATTCACACACAAATGGCACTGGCTCAGGTCACTGAGGCCGGACTGTGAGCAACTGCACATATCAGGAGAAGCGGCCTGGGTGGTGGAGGTAAGGAAGAGGCTGGAGCAGGAAAAGGTAGGCATAGCAGGGTGGGGGTGGGGGACAGCAGAGTGATACTTGTGGGAGGATTCAGCGGTATGGTAGAGAGAAGGTAGGGCAGCTAGGTGAAATCAGGAGATTTGACAGGGGATGGGGAAGGGTATGGGGAAGGGAGCAGAAAAGGAGAGAAATAAAGACTGTGGGTTTGTTGGTGGGATAGAAGGCTGTGTAGTGCTGGAGTGGGAGCAGGAAAGGGTATACGTGGGTGAAGGACAGTAACAAACTGAGTGTGAGGCCAAGAGGTTTGCAGGAATGTGAGGTATGTTGCAGAGAGAGTTCCCACTGGTGTAATTCAGAAAAGATAGTGTTGGCAGGAAGGATCCAAATGGCACAGGTCATGAAGCAGTCATTCAAGTGAAAAACATTGTTTTGGGAAATGTGCTCAGCAACTGAGTGGTCCACCTTTTTCTTGGTCACAGTCTGTCCGTGGCAATTCATGCAGACAGCCAGCTTCTTGTTGTCATGTCCACACAGAAAACAGCACATTAGTTGCAGGTTATCTTATAGACAGCATGACTGTTTTCACAGGTAGCCTTGCTATTGATGGGGTAGGTGATGCTGATAACTGG
Organism: Schistocerca piceifrons; assembly: GCF_021461385.2. Lineage (NCBI taxonomy): Eukaryota > Metazoa > Arthropoda > Insecta > Orthoptera > Acrididae > Schistocerca > Schistocerca piceifrons. Next base: position 320,992,750 of record NC_060143.1, on the reverse strand, counting down.
ACTGGAGTAGGTAGTGGTGGGAGAATGTAGGGGACAGGTCTTGCATCTAGGTCTGTAAGGGGAATATGAGTTTTGCAGCAAGGTGTTGTGAGCAGGGGTGAATTAGGTATAGCTGTCCCTTGGCCACAGTTTGGTAGTGGCCATTGATGTGAGCAGACAGCTTGTTAGTAGGAATGGACAAGGGTTTTGCATAGATATGATGGTCAGTGGAATACTACTGTGGGAGGGGTGGGAAGAATAGAGGGGAGGATATTTCTCATGATGAGAGGTAGATAAAACCCTGGCAGAGGATGTGAGCCAGTTGCTCCAGTCCTGGGTGGTACTGAGTCAAGAGTGGAATGCTCCTTTGCAGCCAGATAGTGAAACTTTGGGAGGTGGTGGGTGACTGTAGAGATGAGGCATCTGAGATCTGTTTCTATACAAGCTTGGGAGGCTAATTTCAGTTCTGTGAAGACCTCAGTGAGACACTTGGTATATTTGGAGAGGGACTGCATAGCACTACAGATGCAATGGCCATGGGTGGCAGGGAAGTGTGGAAGAGAATTCTTGGTATGGAATTGGCTGCAGCTGTTGAAGTGGAGGTACTGGTAAGTTGATAGGTTTTACATGGATAGAGTTACTGATGTAGCTAACATTGAGGTGGGAGTTAACATCAAGAAAGGTGGCTTATTGGGTTGAGGAGGACAAGATGAAGTGTATGGGGATAGAAGGTGTTAAGGTTCTGGAGGAATGCAAATAGGATCTCCTCACCCTTCATCCAGATCAGAAAGATGTCATCAATGAATCTGATACAGGTGAGGAGTTCAGGATTTTGGGTGGTTAAAAATGATTCCTCTAGGTGGCCCATGAATAGGTTGGCACAGGATGGTACCATGTGGGTTCCATTGCTGTAGCACAGATTTGTTTGTAGATGTTGTGCTAAAAGGAGAAGTATTTGTGGGTGAGGATATAGTCAGTCATAGTGACCAGGAAGGAAATCGTAGATTTGGGATCCAACAGATGTTGGGAAAATTAGTGTTCAATAGCACTTACATATGGCAAAGCTACAATAAAAACCAGGAAAATAGAAGAAATGTGTGGGGAAACATCATCACAGATACCAGAAGATAAGTAATTTATTGTTATATATTCTTTGTTCAGATGCAAAGACAGTGTTCAGGTAGTGTGACTTTTTTTGGAATGTTTCTGTAGTATTGTTCAGTATGGTAAATAAAAACAAGGCATCAATCAAGAATCAGTTTTAGACAATAATATGGAACTCAATTTAGTCTTGATGAGGCAGCAATAGTTATGATTATGTGGAACCTGACCAAAGTTTGGGCGAGGCAGCAATAGGCAGAAATGTGAGTAATATTTATAGACCATTCCAAGAGTTCAACCACAGAGAACTTTTAAGCTCTAACAATGATTTCTTTGAAAAATTAATGAAATTTATGAAGGAACAATTGAACCATGAATTAGTGATTTGGAAAGAATCGAAGATCAAATGAAATAGACAAAAAGCTATCTTAGCGTGGACTTGTGAGAGGGGATGGGGGAAGTGGGCCCAAATCGATGCTACAAACAATGCATTAAAAGAGTTGAAGAATGAGATTTTAAATAACATCTCTCATGTTGCAAATTTAAGAAAATAACATTTAACTGAGTCAGAGCACAAATAATTCAGTGGTCAGGTAATTTAGTTGAGAATAATTTTGTAAAGGCAAGTCCAACCACATATATGAAGTTGAAAACATATACAACGTAAGAGCTGAACCTTTGCCTGAACAAACAAAAAAATTTAAGTTTCACAGCAGAAGATTTGGAAGAAGTGGATGATGTTTGAGTGCAATCTTTTATGTCATGAATGAATTAGAAAATTTTCATGATGCTGTACCCAAAGTTCACACAAATGTCAACAAAAGTGGAGGTAAAATTTCTGAACATACATTTAAAGGAATTATCCAAATGGGATGCAAATTGATAGATGTGATATACATGTACAGACAAACAAAAAATTACAGTTTCAGAAAAACTGAATCATTTATTTGAGGGAAATAGTTTCAGCAAGCAGTTATTCAGCATGGTATTGATGGAATTGTTGGACATTCTCCTGAAGGCTAAATTCCCAAATTCCATCCAGTTGCTGCATAAAACTGTCAAAATCATGAGCTTGTTGAAGGGCCCTGCCCCTAAGGCTCCAAAAAACTCTCATTTTGGGAGAGACCTGGCGGCCTTGCTGGCTCATGTAGGATTTGGCAAGAAGGAGGAAAAACAGTAGAAACTCTTGCCTTGTGCAGGTGGGCATTACTTTCTCATGTAGGATTTGGCAAGAAAGAGGAAACACAGTAGAAACTCTTGCCTTGTGCAGGTGGGCATTACCTTCTGAAATGTAAGCCCAGGATGGAACAAAACAAGGTACAGAATATAATTGATGTACTGCTGTGCTGTAAGGGTGCTGCAGATGACAACGAAAGGGGTTTTGCTACAAAAATAAATGGCACTCCAGACCATCACTCTGGGTTGTAAGGCCATATGGTGGGTGATGTTCAGTTTGGTATCCCACCACTGTCCCAAGTGTCTCCAGATATGTCTTTGGCCTGGAATCTTGTTGAAGCTCATGGTGAGAGTTTCTAATGCTTGTCTTTTAGTTGGCCAGAAAGGTCACCAGATCTCCTCCCAACTGAGAACATTTCAAGCATCATGGACAGGGCACTCCAACCAACTAGGGATTTTGATGACCTAATGTACCAATTGGACAGAATTTGGCATAATATCCTCAGGAGGACATCCAACAACTCTATCAATCAATGCCGAACCGGATAGCTGCTTGCACAAAGGACAAAAATGGACCAGTCCTTTATTGACTTGTCAAGTTTGTGAACCTCTTTCTTTTGAATAAATCAACCAATTTATCTAAAATTATAATGTTTTGTTTGTCCACAAATACACACCATGTCTACTGATTTCCATAACATTCAAATAATTGCTTCAGTGTGTGTCATTTTTTTCTTGTCTTAGTAATGTTATCTCTTGAATGTTGAAGTAAAATGAGTTTGTGGAATGGTAAAAAAAAATGGCAAACAAATAAATGGCTATTCAGTGTACAGCTATCTCAAGAAACATAAAAAGTCAAAAGTTTCTTCTATTTCATTTCCATATTTTTCAAGGTGTATATACAGTGAGGTGTCAAAGCAAGCATTCAAAAAAAAAAAAAAAAAAAAAAAATAGAAAGGTGTGATGTTGAAAATAGTGATGATTTATGTTGACCATAGCTTCTGATCCCTCAGAGTGGTGTACACTGTTTTGTATACCATGAGACGGCTTATTACAGGGCCCCAAGTTAAAGTGGAAATTTTTCCAAAGTTTTCATTTTTCCTAAAACACATTCATTCTCCAACTAACCTGCAAATCTTTCATGTTATCATCTACTATCATGACATATGTCTTCATTAGGTAGTATGTGCACATGTGCTGGATATTTTGAAGTATAGTCTCACTGCATATTAATTAAAAGTTTGTGTTGAAAAACGTTAAAAAGTGTGTGAATTCATAAGGGACCAAACTGCTGAGGTCATCAGTCCCTAGACTTACACACTACTTAAACTAACTTAAAATAACTTTTGCTAAGAGTAGCACACACACCTAGTCCCGAGGGAGGACTCAGACCTTCAGCAGGAGAGGCTGTGCAATCCATGAAATGGTGCCTCAAACCGTCCAACCACTGTGAAAAGTTTATGTACTGATTAGTCTAAGAGTTGGAAAATTTTCATTTTTTGAAATTAAATTAGTATCCTATTGGTTCACAGTGGGAATGCTTGGAACAAGGTCCCATTTATGGTACTTTAGACTGCTATGGTGGAACCCGTTTGCCCAGTAACAAATGCTTTCTCTGATCATGATGCACTATCATTTGGAATACACAAGATAGTGTCTTACACTATGGATACTCTTTAGTGGAAATTATTTAGAGTAATTAGTGACCCCAGGGCAGAAGATTTTAAGAATAATTTATAAGAGATGACCTGGTATGAACTTTCTAATGAAAAATGCTGAAATAAAATTTAATTTATTCTGTGATAAATTCTGATAATTATTTTAAAACATCTTTCTGAAAGGACTTTAAATAACCATGCAGAAAACCATTGATCAGAACAGTGCTTAAAGTATCTTCTGAAAGGAAAAGGCAAATGTATCTGTTGGCAAGAAACATTAGAGATCTTGCAGTATTTGTACTCCACAGAAACCACTCAACCTTACATTAAAAGTATTTAAAAATCAAGGTACATACACATAATGTCAGAAACTAGTAATTCTGACAACAGATTTAAGGCTATATGGAATGTAGTGAGACAAGAGACAGGGCAGCCACCCACATTACAGGAAAACAGCACTACTGAACTGAATTGAAGGACTATAAATGATGAGTTACAGATAGTAAATATATTTAACAATCATGTCTTAAATATAGAGGAAAATATGTGAACAAACACTTCAAGGGAAAAATCACAGCAGTACATTAAAAGAGCAACTCTCATAAAATTCAACCATATGAATGGATCAACAATCTCTCCTTCAGAAATTAAGGCAGTTATATGTTCCCTCAAAATTAAACTCATCAGATTTTGATGGTATTTCCAGCAGAGTAGTAAATATTTGTTTCCATATAATAATTCTTGTGTTATCTAAAACACGTAATACATCACTAACTCAAGACATTTTTCCAGGACGACTGAAATATGTCACATTTTTGTTTGAAGGGTGTAGAACTTGTCTTATCTTTTGCAAAGAAACAATTTACTGTTTTTGAGGAAAAACATAGTTATACTTTCCATTTCCATGCTGTCTGTTTTTACAAAAAGTACCTAAAAATTATGAATCTTATTTGTGGAACACCTGCAAAAAGTATTTATGAAGAATGGCTTTCCACCTAGGCAAGTGAACAGAGTGATGCAGACCTACAAACAATGGAACAAGGAAGATGAAGAGGCCTTCAGGTCGACTGCTTATCTACTATTTCTTGGGAATATTTCTTCACAGATAGGCAGAATATTGAGAAAGTATCAAGTGAGAGTCATCTTTTGCCCTCCTTCCAAAATTTCATCACTGGTGGGATTTGTTAAAGACGACCTGGGCCTGTGTTTGCAAAATTCCGTGTGAATGCGCCAAATCATATATAGGGCAAACAACACGAACTGTGCAGGAACGCATTGTGGAACATCAACGGCATACTTGCCTTCTCCAACCCACCAAGTCCGCAATCGCCGAACATTGTATTTCCACAGACCATTCCATGAATTACGATGACACAAAAATGTTGGCCCATACATCAAACTTATGGAGCTCGATTATCAATGAATCTGTGGAAATAAGATTGTCTGACAACGAGACTCTCATCATTTGAGATAGCGGTTATCAGCTAAACTCTGCTTGGAATCCTATTATAGAAAAACTTCATAGTCAACGCAGTTATCTGCATAAAGATATTGATACGCCAAGCTTTCACCATGGAGGGCGCGAGGCACAGTGCACGGAGCTGTTATGAATGCACACGCTGAGCAGCGCGTGCGCAATGTCAACTCAGTATGGCTTTAAGTAGCGGAGCTCAGCGTGTACTCACCGGTACTACTACAGTGGCACTCACCTGAAGATGGCCAGAACTCTGCGCCAAAATATCGTGGCAGGACATTACTGATATCCAGCAGTTCTCCCGTGTTTTTATGGAACAATCAGTACGCCGGTAAAGCTTTAAACATCACATATATCAAACGTTATCTACACATATGACATCTTTGAAACTATGGTTATTTAATAATGTGGAAAAGCTGACTCGTTTCCTGGATCCTCCTATACAATAGGCTTTAGTCACAAAGACAAAAACTGACACGACAAATGAGAAGGGTCTCAGCAATAGAGACATATGCATGTGGACAAAGGGAAGGATAGCTTGGTACTCTGGTAAGAAGTAAGAAATGAAACTGAAGATTCAGAGTGTTGGAGCTGAAGAAGGAAAGATGACAGAGACCAAAGACAGGATACCCCCTAACCAGGACCCCCACTATTCCAGTACGTCACTGTGGCGCCAGAGCAAGAAGTGTGTTCGGCATTCCCTACAGAACAGTCTTGACACAGCTTCATGTTCCCAGTCCCAAAAAATTAACTCCAACACTCCCTACTGACTGATTGATGAAGAGTAAACAATAGCATTCTGCTAGACAGAGTAATTAATACATAAACAAGAAAATATATAAATAAGGTACACAAATATCATATCAAATCACTATAAGTTTCAGATCAATAAAGTTGAATGCCTCTTTGGGCTAACCATCACATATGTTCTCCTTCAAATTGACAAGACACATGTAAAGTATAAGTCCAATGACATATTACATGTAATTAATACATAAACATGAAATTATAGAAATAACGTATACTAACATCATGTCAAGTCACTATAAATTTCAGATCAATAAGTGGACAAAATGGAATGCTTCTTTGGGCTAATCATCACATATGTTCTCCTTGCAATTGACAAGGCATACGTAAAATATAGACAGAGTAATTGAAATATTTAACTTCGTATAGGTTAATACACATATCAAATGCTAGATATAACCAACTAACTTACAAGCAGTTCCTCTGATATCTGGTTCAGATCAAACATAATTAATATGTTAACATGAAAATATAGAAATATGGTACACAAATATCATATCAAGTCACTATAAGTTTCAGATCAATAAATAGACAAAGTGGAACGCCTCTTTGGGCTAATCATCACATATATTCTCTTGTCTTAGATTTCATAGCAATGGCTTACAAAATCAGCATAAAACCTTACCACCTCTTACCACAAAAATCTTTCTTATTCTGTTACATTTTACTGGTACACAGTGATAAACTACTACATGTTGATTCTTAATAAGAAAAATGGATATCACTTAACTGTGTATCTTGTGTCTTACATGTTGCTCACTGTATACCCTAGGATAGTAGAAGAAACCTAATTGCTCTTACTATCTAGATAGGATAGTAGAAGAGGAGTAATTCCAGAAAATAAATATGAAGACATTGGCTGGTGCAAGGCACCATATGCCACATGGTGTATCTAGGGAAGTACCATAGATCCCCTACATGTTAAATTGCACCATAAAATTACTGAAAAAATGTTTCTGAGAGGATTTTCCACCCCCAGATTTTTCCTTGACTATATAGTGCACAGAATGTAGTCTCAACAATTTAAAATCACTGTTTAATTCATAATTCATGATGGCTATAAGAATTCAAAAAAATGTTCAAATATTCAGTGATAACAGAAATGAAAACAAATTTCCTTTTATTAGTTATTTCACTTTCACTGGGTTAAAGTACTCATCATAGAGTTTGCTAAAGTATACACTATGATCTTGACTGTGTAATGTAAGAATAAATTTCTGATAGTGTGTCAAATATCAAAGAACAAATATCATGATGCTAAATGGGTAATTAAGGTTGTCTGTACAATTTTAGCTGTGTAACATTCGAAATAACCTTTTGGACTTTGGGTACACAAGTCTGTATGCATTTGGATGTGGATTTTCAACAATTTCAAATGGTCCTACATAAATATCAAATAATTTTTTGATTTCATTGTTTAGAGCTTTAGACTTGGTGTAATTTTTTGTCAAAACTAGATCTCCAACTTTGAATTCTGTGTTTTTTATGTGTTTGTCATGCCATCTCTTTCTTTTTTCATAATAGTCATTCATGGTTCTTCTAACTACTCCCTCTCTTTCAGCTCCTGTTATGCTTTTACATTCTGAAAACTCTATAGGTTCTTTAATGAAGTAAGGTGGCTTTTGATCAAATGCAATCTTGTAAGGAGAGTATCCAGTGGTAGTATGTTATAAGCTATTCGTAATATCTTCAAAATCATTGATATAATTTAACCAGTGCATGTGATCCTTTTGACAGGAAGTTCCACATAATCTTCCAATTTCCTTCATACAATGCTCAGTTGGGTTACAGTTTGATGAATAAGGTGAAATTAGGATATATCTGTTATTATATTCTTCTACAAATCTCTTTTAAAACTTTGAAGTAAACTGACTCCCATCGTTTGATAAAATTTCTTTTGGTATACCCACTTTAATAAAATAGTCTTTCACAAATTTGGTTGGTATTTTCTTGCTAGTTGCTTCCTTTAAAGGATAAAATTTTGCATATTTTAAAAATAAATGTGCAATAACAAAAATATACTGAAACCCTCCTTTAGCTCTCGGAAGTTGGCCATACAAATCTATTCCCACTAAATCCAACTGTTTATGAGGTATCACATTTTGTAAAAGACCCTTGTTGGTTTTGTTACTAGCTATTGTTCTTTGGCAGTGATCACAACTGGTAAGTAAAGTTCTAACCCTCCCAGACATGTTGAGAAAATATATACATTCTTGGACTTTTTGAATACATTTCAATACACCACAGTGTCTGAAACTTTCATGTGTATATTTTATTAAAGTATTGATGTGAGAATCTGGCCAGCAGATCTTCCATACATCACTGTCTGGGTTGTGTCTATAAAATAGAATACCTTTGAAGAATTGGTAGTACATTTGTACCTTCTCATTACCTTTCTTCTCTAAATAACTTTTAACAAGCTTCCAATTATCATCACCATTTTAGTATCTTCTCAGTTGATTACAGATTTTGCCAATTTCACTTTCTTCTTTCTCATCTGTAAAGTACATAATTTTGAAATTCTTTCCTTGACTGTCTTTTTCACTATCATTTGCATTTCCCACTGACATTCTTGACAGGGCATCAGCAATTACATTTTCCTTTCCTTTTATGAAATGAACTGTATATCTAAACTGGTGTAAGAACATTGACCACCTGGTAATTCTCCCATGATACAATTTACATTCCTGCATGTATGTTAATGATTTATGATCTGTATAGGCTTTGACCTCATTCCCAAACAAATAATCTTTAAATTCTTAGCATCCCCATACTATTACCAAAAGTTCCTTTCCCATAATCATATAATTTCTGTCATGTTCCTGTAAGATTCTTCCTGCAAATGCTACAGAATGATGTTCTATTTCCCCACTGATTTCCTTTTTTTGGAACAAATGTACCCCTAAACCATAATCATAACTGTCAGTCATCAAGCAAATTGCCAATGATAAATCAGGCCTATAAAGGATTTCACTTTCTATCAACTCTTTTTTAATTTCCTCAAAAACTAATTGACATTCATCGGACCAATCCCACACTGCATTTTTTCTTAACAGGTTATTAAAAAATGGTGCATTAAGTGCCTGTGTTTTCACACATTTTCAATAAAAGTTCTCTAATTCAAAATATGACTTCAAATATTTTTCATTCCTAGGTTTTGGGAATATTGTGATGGCCTCAATTTTTTCTCCATCTGGCAAAATCCCTTTTTCACTTATACAATGGCCAAGAATTTTTAATTGGGTTGTATCAAATTTACATTTTTCCAGGTGTAGTGTCATACCCCCCTGTCTCATTTTCTCTCCAATTTCCTTTGAAATTTGTTTATGCTCTTCCCAGGTTCTGCTTGATACTGAAATGTCATCCACATATATGATTAATTTTTCCAAGCGTTCTTTACTCAAAACAAACTCTAATACCCTAATGAATTCTGCTACAGGTACATTTAAACCAAATTGTAAAACACAATACTGAAAACTTTTTCCACTAAACAAAAATGCAGTGTACTTTCTAGACTCTCTCTCCAGTTCAATCTGATGAAACCCAGAAGTTAAGTCAAGGCTAGTCATATACCTAACATCTTCAAACTTGTTAAGCAGTTCATCTATACTTTCAGGATGGTCAGCTTCTCTCACTAAGTATCTATTTAGATGTCTTGAATCAAGAACTAATTGGATACCCCCATCTTGTTTTGAACCCACTACCAATGGTTATTGCATGAACTACAACTTCTGTCTATTATTTTCCACTTTTCCATTTGCTGAAGCTCTCTTTCCACTTCTTTTCTCTTGCAGATGGGAATAGCATATGGTTTCATGAAGAATGGATCATGCACTTTTAATTTCAGTTCACATTGATACCCTTTTACTTTCCCAGGTTTTACACCAAATGTGTCACTATAATCCCACAAAAAAATCCTCTAGTTCTCTTATGTTCTCTACATTAAGGCTTTCAGTTTCAGACACTTTTTAGCTACCAGTTCACTATAGGCATCAACACTGTTATCATTAATACAAAATTCTTCCCCTTCCTCACAATAACCATCACTGTTAGTCTCTTGCAACCCCCTAATCAGATTACTTTGGCCATGATCTTCCATTACAATACTAGCTTCCCCATGAATTCCACTCTTTGGTTCAACAAAATGATATTTTCATCTCAGCCAAGATAAAATTACTTTTGCCTTAACTATCCAGTTCATACTCAATATCATGTTTTCATTCAAGTTATCAATCACTAAACATCCTTGTACAAATTGCACATAATTAATCTTAAATTTTAGTAAGACTTGTCTGGTAATCAATTTACTACTTTTTCCTGTTGCACCTTTTACCCTTACCCCTATTACTGGATATTATGTGAAATTCTCATTATTCCTTATCCTGCTTTGATAATCTTGTAATTGGGCTACCTGTGTCCAGAAGACTGTTTCCTATCCAATCAGAAATCTGTACTACAATATATATGGTCTTACAAATTCTTTACCAATTTCATTGACTTCATTTTCAAATAACAGATCCTCCTCTATGTCCCAGAAATTCACCCCTTTGTCACAGTCATGGCTTTCTTCTACTGTTTCTACACATCAACTGATTATTTTTCTATTAGATGACTGTTTTAGATTTTCAAAACATCTTTCCTTCCCTAAATACACATTTTGACAAATTTCATTTATTATGTTAAAGGATAAAATTTTGCATATTTTAAAAATAAATGTGCAATAACAAAAATATACTCATTCTCATTTTTATTAACACATTCAGACACAATATCACTAATATCTACTGGCAAAATTAAACTATCATGTTCTTTTCTACTTGTTTCAAAATCATCACTCAACCTTACATAGGAGTTTCCAAAATCATTTAGCATACAATCATCAACTTTAACTTCTACATATACCATTCCATCCAATTCTGTGAGCAATATAGTATCATCAACCTCATCATCATCATCATAATAAATATTATCATCACCCTTAATATGATTCTCAACACGAAATTCATTTACATCTTCACACACTTCTTCAAATACACCAACAACTTCACAACTATGATCCTTCTGCTCTACCATATCATCATCCTTTTTCTGTGTATTGCTTACTGAAATTTTGTCTTAAATAACACTGACATCTTCACTTTCATTTCTAAGTACATGATTTTCAGCTTCCATACATACAACACCAGTATCAGTTCCTTCACGCATTTCACAATCACTCAACATTTTAACTAAACCATACTCATTAGATTTGTTCTCATCACTATCAGTAACTATATTACATTACTACTATCAAAGAAATTTGTCAAAATGTTTTCCTCTATTTTAAATTCAGATTTTATTTTCATTTTTTGTTCATCTTTGTTCTCATATAAAAAATTCTCCCAAAATTCCCTATCAAAATTCTTTCTGTTCACTTCAAGTTGTCTTCTGGGTACATAGTTTTGGTATGCCCTATTTGTTCTACCCCTTCCCTTTCTGTAATCATCACAATGTGCCTGATTATAAATACTACTTCTATTTGTCTCACTCCAAACAAGGCAGGCCTTAAGTTTTCTGGACCATTCCTTCTGTTATCAAAATTGTTACCATCATTTCCTTGACCTTGTCCCCACTGCCTATTTCTTGGTTCAAAATTTCTGTTCTCTGGTCTCTGCCTACCATTTCTTTCCCCATTTCTTCTGTCATCATTTCTGAATCTACTGTTCCCTTGGTACTATCCCCTATAATTTTCATTTCTAAAATCTCCCCTATCATTTTCATTTCTAAAATCTCCCGTCCTACCCCTATGTTCAGAATGATCATTGAAAGCTCTGTTATTTCTACTACTACTGTCGTCTTGCCTGTCATTATACCTTTCATTTCTTTCCCAGGCTAAGTCTAATTTGTGATCATATCTGAAACATTTGTCAATAGTGTCATCAGGCTCCACTGTACTGTTTGTGGCAAATGTCTTTTCAAAGCATCAATTTCAATCATCTCATTTTTCGAAACTATCTTCTTTTCTTTCTACAGAATTTAACCTTCCTTCAAAATCCTGCTGATCTTGTTTTAAAGTTGAAATTTCCCCCTCTACAACTGACACATATTTGGTATTTTTGTCTACCTGAACCCAACATTTTTCTGAGCTATCTTTTGTTTCATGTATTTGGTTCTCATAGCCATCTAATTTCTTTTCAATAAAGTCAAGTTTTTGATCAAGAGGAATTTTATGTTCATCAATCAACTTTTTCTGTTCCTCCATTAGTTGAACTAATCTATCCAAAACAGACACACTTGATTCGAACTCATGAAAAGGTGTACCTTCACTTAAATTATTGTGGTCAATGTTTTCCCCAAGTCCACTGTTTCGAGGTGTACCTTCACTTAAATTATTGTGGTCAATGTTTTCCCCAATTCCACTGTTTCGATTAACTACATTACCTTCATCATGGACTGATGAGCAAATATTTGCATAATTATCATTTTTTCCTCCCCACTAATATTTGAACTAATCTGAATATTTGCATCAACCTCCCTGTTGTTGTCCATATTAACAAAGCTAGTGAAAAAATTTTCAAATATATAACAAAAAATTCTATGCCTTTTTTTATTACTTCAGTTTAGTTCGTTTTGATGATTATTATTCTGTTCTTCGTATTGTAGTGCTGGTAATTACCATCTCATTGTTTTCCTTGTGCAATCCTTAAGTACAATATGAAGTTACAACCTTTTTCTGAAACAAAATGTAAGATTAATTTACAGAATTATGACCAATCCCAGTTCCTCCACCACATGTGAAATTATTATTATTTAACAAAGCTTACAATTTTGTAGGGTGTACTCATCCATTTTCTTTAAATCTGATGCTGTCTCAGGCTCATGTTGTCAACTGCGCATGGTTGTTATGCCATGAATAATAAATACAAACATTAAGTTTCAGAACTTATTCTGTCACTTCATAATTGTACTGCCATGCTTATAACACTGACGTACATCATCCTTAAGTCATTACATGCTTCTTGCACGGAAATTAATAAGACACTGCTCTATCGTGCCAAATGGCTGCCCCATTATATGTAAATTCGAACACTCCTCGGTATTGTTATAAAGGTTTTTTTTTTTTTAATAAAATTACAATTAGAACTGTTGTCTTACATTAATGACAAATTTCAACAGTTGCAGTGGCACTTATAGAGCAAATACATTTACTGAATTTTATGCATTTAATATTTTAGGAGTGTGAAAATATTCAAATATGAAATATTAACTATACTTTTACTATTTTTATAAAATACAAATGATACATGGATTGGAAAATGTCCCTACCAATACATTTGTTTCCAGGTCTCCCTTTGTGTGTGGCAAAATTGGTCTTTTATTTATTATTGACAAAATACCTAAAGAACTACCTATGTTTACACACCACGTATAACATTTTTGCTAATTACATTTTAATATACTAATCAATTTTGATTCTCTCAGTTGATTTTTCATTTAAATACAACAGTCCCTAATTTAGATATTGTTTTAACACAAATCCATCTCAGTTTCAAAGAAATGACTTTGACCAATGTACTCAACCATTTGTTGCAGATTTCACCTAATTACGTTAATCCTAAATGTTCCTGCCAATAACAGCACTTATATACTTTAAATGGGTTCAATGGACTGTTACATCTCAAAGTTTTCGGTGATTCACCCTGTATAGTTCATTTTAGGGTGTTAGAGCTGAGGTGCCCTAGCTGAGGGGTGGCTTCTGAAGTAAGCACTAGTAAGGAAGGTGATGAATGATAGTGGTAAAGTGTAGAGGTGAGAGGGTGACCCAGTAAGAGGTCTTTGTAGCAATTTGTGGGATATGAATATGCAAGAGAAAGTAATTAATTGTGGCTGATGGAAGTATGTGTGGTGGTACATGATAGTTACTAATTGTGCAATAACTGTTGTATAAGAGATGATTGAAGATTTGCTTCGTGTGAAAAGCACAAATTTTCTGAGAAAAAAGCACATTTTCTCTTCCATAGTTAATGTAGTGCAGTGGAAGAATTCAGCTTTTTAATATTTATGGCTTTATGAGCAGCTAAGTATTGTTGCATTATAAAGGATCTCTATAGTAAATGACATGTTTGTCCTCTAGCTGCCAATCATCTTTCAATATTTTATCACACTTTGAAACAAAATTCTAATAATGACAGTTAGGCTAGTAACCTATGGCCATTATATATTTATGTAATTATTTTTATGGGGTAAAAAATTTCAATAATTTTTAGTTTTGTTTTCATATTTTGATAAGTATAATTGTTGATTGTGGGTTTGTACACTTTTCTAGCAAGAATAATTGTTAAGATTCCAAAGGACGTAAGTTTATTCAAAGCATTTCTAGTCAAATAGTGTTTGACTTTTGAGGTAATGGAAGCCTGAATAAATTCCTGACCCATTTAATGTAAGTTGTAGCTAGTTCTTAGGAGACAGTTGATGGTAGAAACAACATCCTCCTTCATATAAATGGAAGAAACTTGTGCTGGCTTAAGTTGTCACTAGCACATTGGTCGACAAAGTTGTAGCATGAAGATCGGCCGTAGGTGCTGGATCAAGTGCACCTATCAGGAGAGAGGCCAAAGACACTCTCACAAACAACACCCTGCCAACATCCTCTTGACCAGAAGTATTTAGGCTGCTGCCACTGCTGACTGGAGGGTCTCAGTCACTAGCTCATCTGGCTCACTAGCTCAGTCACTGATGCACTAACTCGCACTCCAGTTTGGCATCTGTCAGTCCACTCACTGAGTGGGTATAGCACATCGCAGATTCAGTAGTACATAGCTATAAGAATTGTGAACATAGCAAGATTACCAATATTGTCTGCAAGAGGACTATTACAAAAGAGCTTGTACCACATCACATGGTCTCTATTAAAGTTAAGTAACAGCTGTCTGTTCATGTGAATAAAGAACCATATTGGTGATCAAAGTTAATCAATTTGGCCAAAGATTTTGCTGGCTTCTCTTGTGTTTTAGCTTGCAGGGATACCAGTTTCTATTTGCTAATTTGTTGTTGTGTTCTTGCATGTATTCCAGGAGGGCTTGATGAAACAAGCTGGGATATTTTTACTTCCCTTCTTGTTTTGCCATCTGCCTCCTTAAATTCATTTTTTCACTTTTAATTAATTACCATTAACATATGTGAGTATAATCTGCATTTTCATAAAAGAGAGAGATTGGCCATCAGTTTTAAAGAATATAACATCATATCTAATTTTGTGCATAGTTTTATGTATGTAATTGATTTTTTAATTGATTTTGACTATTCCTAGTTAATAATTTCATTATAGGGTGAAATCAGCGATTGTTTCATAACTAAAATTCTATTGTTGACATACAAACAAATAAAAATTCTGTAATAATTGTAAACATTTGGAAGAACAACTAATAAAATGCAGTAATCCAACAGATGACCCACTGTACATTTATTGTAATATAAGCTAAAATATTTCAGTAGTCAATACCTTATCACACTGTATTATAAATTGTAACTTCATTTGACATTGTCAATTGCTGTAATGGCCTAAAGAGAATAAAATCTTTATTATTATTTCTCTTTCCTGTCTCAGACGTTATGTCTGGTTAAAAATGGAAGGTGACGCGGAGCTTGATCAAGCGTGACTTCCTTTTAACTGTACGGTGTATGTTACATTGCATTTAGGAACTTTCGGGTAATTGAACAAGTATCAATAATTACAGATTTCTGTAGTTGTATATATAAGTTTGGACGTACCTGTATTGCATTGATGTACTGGTGGGTATTGTGTGGTATGACTCCCGTAGTTGATAGTATAATCGGTATGATGTCAACTTTATCCTGATGCCACATGTCCTTGATTATTATTATTATTATTAATGGTATTCCTAAAGGATCTATTTGCCTCCATTCGAAAACATGTTAGCAAAGCCAGCCCTAAATTAATTCCAAAGTAATTTCCAGTTTGTGTAACTATATTTGTTAATTTCATGATTTAAACAAATAATACAGCTTAATGCTTGTAGTAGAAGAAACTGTTAAAAAGATGCAATTTTTCAGTGTATTCAGTTAATTTAATGAGTTAAGTTTTAATTGTGATTTCTGTAAATTAAACATCAAATAATGTGTAGTTTCAGTCCCGATTATTGTGATAATATATAAGGACCTGATTTTTGGTCCTGACACAGTCAGTCCACGGCCGAGTTTCAGACGCAGAACCTGTATTGGTTAGATCAACAACAGTGCATCATGTTAACTGTGAAATAAGTATTACACCAATAGGCCATATGTTAAAACAATGACAGTGTCTGTTCAATTTCTTTAAAAGACTGTGAAATGTGTAGTTACGTTTTTGTAGATGCTCAACAGTAAACTATAGTAGCAGTATGTAGATGTTTGCCTGCAACCTATGAGGCTTATCGAAAGTTAAACAATAGTTAACTGGCCATATTAAATGTGAATATTTGGGGGTTATGAACAGTGAAAGCAAAGAACTGTGAAATGAAAGTAAAGAACTGTGAAATGAAAATGTGCACCTGCCAGCTATATCATTTAAAGTAGTCAGTGTTGAATTTCCACACCCATTTTTCAGCCAGTATAGCAACGCAGTAGTTCGACACTGAGGAAATAAAGCAGATGAATGTCACATATGGCACCCTGGGTTAGGACTATTGTATGTGGACACAATAAATTGTGACTTGAGAACTGTGACTGTGAATTCAAGAACGGGTTCCAGTACGGTGATTGTATGTGAAGGAGATGCAACAACTAATCAGCGCTTGGGTTCTATGGAAGCAGCCATCATGTATAGGGGCACCCAATCAGCACGCAGGTGGACACAACTGACTGGAGATAAACAAGATCCCTCGCCAGGAGAATTACAATTTGCAACAGCCTTGCAGACAATGAATCAAGATGACAATCACAGCAGCAGGAACAGCACCAGCAGTAGAAGAGTGAGTAAAGGTAAGGTAATTCATAGCAAAAGCCGTTTCATATTAAATGATACATAATGAGTGGTCTTAATGAACAAGACAGTGTGAAGGGACAACAGGGGACTGGTTCTGTAGATGATAGTGTTTGTAAATCAGATGTGAATGTAACTTTCAATGATGGGGATGATAGTCCTGTTGTAGATGAAATGATAAAAGCATCATCTACATTGTGTGCTGATGTGAGTGAAATAGATGGAAACAGTACTGAAATGGGTGAGATCATTAAGGTTAAGGAGGAGGATGTAGCAAAAGGCAGCAGGGGCAAAAGTTTCTGGCAGACGGAAAAATGGAAGTGATGTTAATGAAAATTATGAATAGTTTGAGTAGTATGTGTACAAAAAAAGACATTACTTGTATTAAAACTGACATGACTAACTTAAAAGATGAACTGAAGAAAGAAATTAAAAAGGAAGTTAAGGTAGTTAGCTTTAGTCTTTCAGAATTAAATAAGAAGGTTGAGGTGATAGTTAAATATTATGATGAAAAGATAAAGAGAGTAGAACAGAATACTAATGAGAAATTGACATTACTGAGTAGTAAATGGCTAGAAGAGAGAAAGAAGCTTTGGAATGATTGTAATAGGAGGATGGAGGCTTCTGAAAAACAGTGTAAAGATGAAGTCAAAGCGGCCAGGAAATTTTGTGCTGAAAACAGGGTTCAATTTGAGAACCAAATCGATCAGATTAAAAATGCTTTTGAAATGGAGGTATAAACCAAGTAGTGGTAGAGAGAAACTGATAAAAGTAAATAAAAATGTAGATTCAAAGTTGGCTGAAATAGAGAAAAAGATGGAAGAGGTACAAAAACTAATGCATAGAGTATGTAGTGTCCCAAAGAGTCCTGCATTTGTTAGTTGTAAGAAATTTAATAACTTTTGAACCATATGATGAAGAACATTCACTGGATATCATTAGGGAATTTAATGATTTTTCTGAAACTTGGAATGACAAAGAGAAAATGTCATTTGTGAGAGGTTTTTCAAAAGGGAATGGTTATGGATGGGTAGCTCAGATAGATGATATTTATACTTCATGGTAAAGCTTTGAGAAAGCATTTTTAGATAAATATTGGTCCAAAGAGAAGCAGCAGAGAATTTTGATAGAATTTTGGGAGGAGTGAGATTGGAAAAATAAACTGAAATATTTGGACAAAGAGCTAGGTAGTGAATCAATAATTATATGTTTATAAACTAAGTTGCCTCAGTATGTTAGAGAATTGCTTGTGCCCGCCCCTAGGGGTAATATTAGTGATTTCTTGAATTATGTCGATAAAGTGGAGATGGTGAAGCCATCACTGGAAGATCGTAGGAATAATTTTGATGACAATAATCAATCAGGGAGAGAATTTCAGGTAAATAAAATGAACAGGACTAATTTCAGTAGAAATTCAAGGAATGTTTGGGTGGAAGATAGCCAGAATGGGCAAGGAAATGGTAGGAGAAATTCAAGTTAAAGAGATGGAGGAGATCATTTTAATTCTGGATTAAACCATTTAAACTACATAATGCTCCAGTTTTGGCTTGCACTAGAGCAGGTAGTGATCAAGAGCCATGTGTGTATAAATGTGCTGTAATAAAAGGTAAAGGTAATGCAAATGACAGTAGTGAGATGAGTGTCATTGCTAATTCTAGCGAGATGTTGAATGATGGTGCATGAAGCAATGTTTATCCTGTAAAAAGAGAGAAGGAACTTACTGTAATAAAATTAAGTGATGAAACAGAGTGAGTTGCTGTTGCTCAGGGTGTCCAAAGTGTCAAAATGGATGGTAAAGTTTTAAGGGAACATAAGGAATTCAGGTGTTTTGCTTTGTGGTCTAATACTGGAAACAAGAATCAACTAATTAGCCAACTATCTGAGGACAATGAAAGTGACAGTGGGTCTGATTTGACAGTAGTTGTAATGATAGTAGTGATGAATCCAGTAGTGTCAAGTATGTGGTATTTGAATTTATAATTGATAATGATGACAATGTGTTAAGTAAAGAAAGAATAAAAGAGGGTAATATTGGGCCTAATGAAGAGTCAAGAGCTTGAGAGTGGCACTGGGGAAGAGGACCATGCTATATGTGGTTTGACTAGATCTGATAAACATTTTGGTAAGCAGAATGAGAATTTTTCCAGGGAAATGATTAATGAGGATTTGTTGTATAAGATAACATGCTAAGTAAGAAGGAAGTGTGACACCCTCTAATAACAGGAACTCTACAAGGTATACATGATAAGTGTTTACTGGACATTGGTAGTGATTGGAATGGCATTTCACAGGTATTTTTTGAATCTATTTAGAGTGCAGAGGGTATAGTAGTGATGCATGTTTCTGGAATAAAAATGATTGGTGCTACTGGTAAGCTATCAAAGAGTGTGAAACAAGAGGCACTATTAACTGTGGAGTTGGCAGGACAGCTGTTGGAGTGCAACTTCATGGTAATTAAAAATCTCAACGCTGATGTAATATTTGGGACTAATTTCTTATGCAAACAGTGTGTAAATATTGAGTTTTCTTGTCGTAAGTTTAGTTGTAAGTACAACAGAAGTACATACAAAGTATCATTTTTGGGAGGTATGGACGGGTGTGTGCAAACTGAATTAGTTTTGCCACTAAGAGTTTTGACCACTGAACAGGTTACTGAGTAAGAAGAGGAGGAGAGAGTAAGGTTGGAAATAATAAAGGGAATTGAGGACTGAAGTTATAAATAATCAAAGGGAGAAATTAAAAAGTATTCTCCTAAGCAACTGTAAGGATGTTCAGACAGGCTGGGTTTGGTAAAAAATTTTGAGTGCAAATTAAAGTTTAAGGATCATGAAACATTTTTCAAGAAACCTTATATTATTCCATTTTCAAAAAAGAAAGCAGTGAGAAAAGAAGAATAACAGTGGTGTCAGGTTGGTTCTGGATGCCAGGAAGTTGAACGAAATTTTTAATAGGGAAGAGTGAGAGACCAGCTAACATAGATGAAATTTTGTGAAAGTTCCAGGGATGTAAATTTCTGACTTCTGTTGATGTGACTTGTGGCTTTTGGAATATCAGTTTGGCCAAGGAATCTAAGCCATGTACAGCATTTTGCATGAAGGTAAGTGTTACCAGTATTGTGTGGTGACATTTGGTCTGCACTTGTCTGTGTGTGTGTTTTTGTCAGAGCTATTGATAAGGTGCTAGGTGAGATATTAACCAATGAAATAATGGTCTATGTAGATGATACCCTTGTAGCAAGAGCAGAATGGTTCAAGCACTGTAACATTCTAAATGAACTACTGGGACCTATGTGGAGGAAAGGTATGAAACTAAAACAAAGTAAATGTGAATTTGTAAAGAAGTAAATTTCATTTTTGGATCACAGGATTAACGAAGAAGGTATACAGCTGGATACAAAAAAGCTTGCTGCTATTGCGGATTTCTCACAGCCAAAGAACGAGAAGGATCTTAAAGCTATGTTTGGCTTGTTTGGCTTCTACCCAACATTTGTATCAGATCAATCATTTAACCATCCTTGTCTTGGTATTTTGTTGAAAAAGAGTGTTGTGTGGAATTGGACAGAGAAGTGTGAAGAGGCATTTCTGAGTTTGAAAAAAGAATTAGTAAATAGTAAGATGTTAGGACATCCAAATTTTTCACTGCCTTTCTGTATGAGTACTGATACAAGTTTTTGTGATTTGGTAGTAGAAATTTTCCAATTAGTACCTACTGAGATGGTGTTTGAACACAAAACTATTGCTTTTGCTAGCCACATGAAATGAACTATTATATTTCAGGATTAGAGGCTTTGGCAGTTATTTTTGGAATTTGAAAGTTTGAGTACTGGTTGCTTGGACATAAGACTGTAGTCTATACAGATCATAAGGCTTTGAGCTACCTTCAGAAGTGCAGGCTGAAACATACCGGGTTAACTAGGTGGGCTTTGTATTTGCAACAATTTGATTTGGAGGTAAGGTATGTAAAAGGAAAAGACAATATTGTGGTGGCTGCATTATCTAGGATGCCAGCAGGGAAGAAGGATACTGACAGTAGTGAGAACTGTGAAGAACAAGTAGGGTTGTTTTATTTGCAGGGAGTGAAGGATGAAAAACTGATTAGGAAAATTTGCAAGCAAATGAGAAGGGAGCGGAATGAGGATCCAAATTTAAGGTTGGTTAAGCAAGTATTACAATTCAGACAACATGCCAAAGGTGAAAAAGTTCTATACTATACATAAAGTTTTGTTGTTTAGGAGGAAAAATTTGAATGATCAGGACTGTAAGTTATGCTTTCCTGACCAAAATGTTGATAAATTTATTGACTACTTGTATGAGAGTTATGGACATTATGGAACCAGAAAAACAGTAGCTAAGATACAAGAGATATTTAACAACATGTGGAGAAGGGTTAAACAGAGACTAGAAAGGTGTGATAAATGTCAGAGAGTAAACACAACTGGCTTAATGCATTCTGTCCTCCCTAGCAAACCTAAAGAGCTTATAGCCTTCTAGAAGTGTTGACTGCATCTACAGGAGGTTATAAATACATTTTTGTTGTTTTGGACACATCTTCAAAATATGTAAAACTGTATCCAATTAAGAAGGCAAATACTAGTACTATAATCGAGAAGTTGACAACTGATTACATTCACAATGTAGGAGTACCAAAATCACTTTTGTCTAACAAAGGTCTACAATTTGTTTCAGAGAGGTTTGAACACTGTATGGCAATACACAAGATAAAACACATAAAGATTTCTGCCTATTTCCCATAAGGTAACAAGAGATAAGGTTACAAAGAGATTAATAGGCTGTGCAGGACTTACTGTAGTAAGAAGCACACTGCTTGGGCTGATTATATCCAACATTTTTAAAATATTATCAACAACTTATTGAACAAATAAATAGGATATGCCCCATGTGAGCTTATGTTCAATGAGAAACCCAGCAACATCATCAGAGAAGATGTGGATTCCCCTCAGGTAAGTGAAGTAGCACAGGATGAAAAGACCTGATTGGCTAAAGAGATTATGGGAAAAAAAAGCAGGAAGAAGGAAGAGAAGGTATGGCAAATGGGTGAATCCGACTAGATTCAGAATAGGTGACATTGTCCTTGTCCAAACCAAAGAAAAATCTAGCAAAGTAAATGAGGAGATTAAGAAGTTTTTGCATGTATATCACGGTCCTTTCAGAGTGGTATACATTGCCCATGACAACTCTCATGAATTGGCTTACACAAAGACTAAGAGGATTTTTGGATTGAAGAATGGTATTGACCTGGAAGCCTATGTACCACCAATGAGATGTTTGAATATTGATCCACAACAACTTAAAATGTTTCTAAGCTTGGGTGGTATTGTTTTGTTAGGACAATCGAGCTTGCATTGAACCATAAGTAAGACCTACAAGCAAGTAGGGGGTTAAACATTTTGTGATGGATTCATTATGTGGCAATAATTCTTACCTCAGCTGGCTGTCTCATTTTTTGTTTTTACTGAGGCAGTCAAACTCTTCTCCTATCCTATCTGTAGTTTATAAGTAAATCGAAACCATTCCATATCTGACTTTAATGTGATTTTGTGCAGTAGGATACTTAAGTATAGAAATATTTTAAAAAAGTTTTATCCAGTGTTATCTATGTATATATTATGTTGTGTTAGTTATAAGTAAGGGAATCATAAGATGATAGAAGAAAGTGAATTGGTACATACTATGGTTAAAGAATTTCTGTCAGGAAGGTAAGGTAAACTGAATATGAAAGGTGTTAGCATTATGTGGAGGAGAAGGTGCAGATTATCTGAAAACTATAATTAACATCTGAAGTAATAAGCTTGAGGAGGGTGTTCGGGTTGGTTGCAGCAATAATCACACCCATTTAGCAGTAGTTCATTTATTAACCTTAACACATACAAGGATCACAAAGAACTGAACATGGCGGAACAGCCAAAGATGAACACGTATCGATATTGGTGTCGATTTCATTGGCACCGCATAAGGCCCCCCCCCCCCCCCCCCACAGTCCAGAGTTCTGTTGAGTGGTCGGGGGGGGGGGGGGGGAGGGGGGGTGACTATGGCGTCGGCAGGGGTGGTCCGCAGGAGCCGGAGACCACGGTCAGCTCGACAGCGTCATTGGGGAGCTGTGTGGGTAAATGTTGTGAAGAAAGGTTCGGCCACCAAATCTGGAAGTTGTGGAAGTGATCCAGGAATCATTCTGGGCATGCTGGTTGTGCAGCAACAGGTAGGCAGGCGGTTTGTGGGTGTAACAGAGCGACAACGACAATGTCTCTGGTGGGCATGGTGAACACACGAAGCATGTCCAGGTCAACGTCAAGTGGAAGGGGGACACATTTCACCAGGTGGCAGGGAATGGCAGAGGTTGTGTCATGAGCACTGGATGAAGAGAAACACACGACGAACAGTGTATAATCGTGCAGTATTATTGAGATGTCGTGGATTATGTCCAGGGTGACAGGCACAAACACCTTGAGCAAGGGCACGTTCAATATGGGTGGGGGGGGGGGGGGCTGAGAAACCTCGGCAGGGTGAGGTAGGTGATGGTGGAGAGGTTGAAGGAACTGGCAAAGAGCCTGCTGGCGAGGGCATGATCGTAAGTAAGCTCGATGTGGGGAGCATGTGATCATTGACGGAGTGCATGAGACTGGAGTAGAGGGCGAGGTCGGAGGAGAGCTCAATGATTGGAGTTGGAAGTCACTCGACGGAGTGTGTGAGACCGGCGTAGATGGCGAGGTCAGAGGAGAGCATGACAATTGGAGCTGTAAGTCACTCAATCGAGTGTGTAAGTCTGACATGGAGGGAGTGGTTGGAGCGTTGTGAGCCATGACAGTGAGTGGCATGGTCGTAGCCTGAAGGGGGGTAGAAGAAGGCTCAACATGAGCAGGCTTAAGTCTGTTGAGAGAGACTGTAACAGCAGAATCTTTCATCTGGATGTCATAGGTGTTGGCTGAGTGCCGGAGAACTCAGTACAGGCTGGTATATGGGGGTTGGAGGGGAGCACGGACAGTGTCATCTCGGAGCATGACGTACTCACATTTGTCCAGAGATTTTGGGACGTGAACCTTAGGGCAGGAGTGGCTCGTGGGTGGAAGGATATGGAGGTTGATGAAGTGGCATCTGATGTGGTCCACGAAGGAAGGTAAGTCAGACAGAGGGAGAGAAGTGGAAGGGCTCACAAGTTCGCCAAGGAGAACAATGTTCTGGCCGTATACAAACTCGGCTATTGTGCCTTTGAGGCCTTCCTTATAGATTGCACGAATCCCGAGCAGCACAAGTGGAAGGGTCTCTCTCCATAGAGAGTCATGGCGTCGAAGAGACGCGGGTGATATGCTGTGGTATGGATGCACCGGATGCCGCAAATGTTACAAATCCCATTGAACAGGGCTGACTCGAATTGTCTGCCCTGGTCAGTCGTGATGATAGCTGGACATCTGAAACACGATACCCATGACTCAACAAAAGCTTGAGTAACAGTTTCTGCAGTAATATTGGGAGGGGGACAGCCTCGAACCAGCAAGTTGTTCAGTCGATAGACAAGAGAACATAACGAAAGCCGTTAGAGGGGGAGAGAGGGCTGACAATGTCAATATGAATCTGCTGGAAACGCCCAGCAGGGATCAAAAAGGCGCCGAGGGGGGAGTGAAGTGTGCTTGTGTACTTTGCACCATTGGCATGTGACACAGGAGTATGCCCACTGCTGGCAGTCCTTGTTGAAATTTCTCCACACAAAATGCTCAGTTACGAGGAGGGTGGACGCATGAACACCAGGGTGGGCTAAATTATGCAATGCTTTGAAGACAGCTCGAAGGAGCATGGTTGGGATTAGGGGGCGTAACGTGCCTGTACTGTCGTCGCACTAGATCTCACCAGGAATGCCAGGGAAGTTGGTGCGGATGAAGTGTAGTGAAGAAGTAGAGTCTGAAATCAGGTTTTGTGTTTCCTCATCAGCGGGTTGGAGGTTAGGCAGTTCAGAGAGGTCTAACAGCGAATGGATGGCGTCGACTCATGAAAGGAAATCAGCAACTATATTGTCAGCAACCTTTATGTGTTAGGTTAGGTTAGTGTTTTTTTAACGTCCCATCGACAACAAGGTCATTAGAGACGGAGCACAAGCTCGGGTTAGGGAAGGATGGGGAAGGAAATCGGTCATGCCCTTTCAAAGGAACCATCCCGGCATTTGCCTGAAATGATTTAGGGAAATCATGGAAAACCTCTATCAGGATGTCCGGAGACGGGATTGAACCATCATCCTCCCGAATGCGAGTCCAGTGTGCTAACCACTGCGCCACCTCGCTCGGTCAACCTTTATGTGTCTGACATCAGTGGTGAACTGAGATATGAAGTCCATGTATCTGAAGCGGCAAGGAGGTGGGTCAGCTGGCAGGTTTGTAATGGCCACAGCTAGGGGTTTGTGGTCCATTAAAACATAGAAAGGGCGTCACTCAACGTCAGTCTTAAAATGCTTGATCCCTTTGTAGACTGTGAGCAACTCCCTGTCAAACTTCTGTTGTGCATTGATGAGCTTGAGCTGTGTTTTGTGGAGCTGGAGGGAGAGCTCAAAGTTTTCCTTGCGTAAGCAAGTGACTTGTTCAAGTTTGACAAGGCACTTGTGCATGGTTTCTTGTAATGTCGTCGACAGAGGCAAGCATGTACGGATGAGATGAGCCCAGACCAATGTGTCATGGGGGGGGTTGCTCGACAGAGCACAGGGGAAGTGAGTCTTGGACGGATGATGAAACACGGTGTTTTGCACTAGGTCCAGTGAAAGTTTGTGGTGTTACAAGAAGTCAATGCCTAGTATAGGTTCATGAATTTCGCACACTAAAAAAGTCCACTCGAGTTTGCAGTTTGTGGAGAATGAGACGACAAGGGAAGTTGAACCCAATCATTGTAGTTTAGGTGAATTCACGGCTTGCAGTGAAGTATGACGAGGGTGGATGTTCGACGACACTAAGGACGTAGGCAGCAGTGGAACATCAGCACCTGTGTCCACTAGGAAAAGGTATCCCAACGAAATGTATTTAATGTAAAGTCGTCCGCAATTATCCGGTCGTTCCGGGACAGAATGGAGTGCTGGGGGGTACCTGTCATGTTGTGTGCAGGAGGCAGCACCCAGACCTACCTGCGATTGGCATTAGGGAAGTAGCTGGGTAGTCTGCAGTTCTGTGCCGCCTCACCAAACTGTGTGTGGAAGTAACAGTATGGGTAGTGCAGTTGCATTTCCTGCGGAACGTTCATTGCCAGTGGCAGTGGCCAAGGTTTGGTGGTCGCAACAGGTTCAGTTGCAGGAGGGGCCGTGACCATGGGCAGAGCCAGTGATGTCCCAGTTGCTTGTTTACTGGTTCCCGGAGCGAGCGGAATGGTCGGCACAGTACAGCCCTGGCCGCATCTGGCTGCAGGACGATGAGCCTAAACCTGAGGCTTGTCAGGTAGGCAGTGGCTCTCGAAATAGAGCAGTGATGTCTCATGTAGATTGTCAGCAATTGTCATTCTTTGCTCAACAGGTTCAGGAGACCTTTGAGCCAGAGCAAAGCGGATGTGAGGAGACAGTTTATCTGACCAGATGATGAGGAGAGCTGTGTCAGAGAGTAGATTGGCGCTGACCAGGGCACGTAGCCATCTCCAGAGCTGGGAAGGTTTGCCGTTGCCTAGTTGCTTGACATGGAGCATTTGCAGTATTGCTGTCTCAGTTGAGCATGCAAGCCAACGTAGAACTGTCGTTTTTGCTACAGTGTAGCGGGTAGATGAGTCCGGGGTGTCAACCAGGTCAGCAATCAAGTCCTCCTGGTCGTGCAGGTGAGTGATGAGGCACAGAAACCTGGTTGACTCATCGAGTTTGTAATGGTCAAACACTTCATCCACAATTTTGAACCAGGTTGTAGCTCTGTCGGGATTAAACGGCAGCAGTGTCGGTAAGTGTTGTAGAATGTTCGGAAGAACAGCTTGAGTTGAGTTCGTCGGGGCACTGCCTGAATCGAGCTGTTGTTGCTGTAGTATTCCAGGAGAGTGTGCCTCCAGGGGATGTGGCAACAATGGCTGTTTGGGTGGCAGCGTGAAGGTTACACATTGTGGTTGAGCGTGATCTGTTGCGACGCCGAAGGTCGACACGGGTGAGACACCATAATGTGTTGATTGCGGTTGCAGAAGCTCAACATGTTGCGGGTGTGTTCGGATTGATGTGTCGCAGAAGGCCGACATGGATGAGGCACCGAGATGTGCTGAGAATGGTAGCAGAAGCACGACTGGAGCCGGCGCAGGGGTGACAGGTGAGAATAAGTTCAAAGTTGGAGGACGCGTGTTAGTCCGCAGAAAGCTCGACGTATGATCAGAGCCGGGGCCACCTGTGTTCCAGGGAGGCTGCAGAGGTGCAGGCTGTCCAGAAGCACAGTGAGGAAAATGATGTCGAATGTTGGGTGGAACATGTGAATGTTAACTGTTCATAGTCACTTCACTCAAAACGGTGTGCGGATAAGGTGAATGTCGTGGCACAAAACACTGAGGCGTTGCAGTGGGATGGAGGTGGATGTCAGGCACAGATAACAAGTTATTGTTCCTGTTGCAGGCCGAGGTATCAAAGTAGGAAGGCATGTGCTGATGCTGAACCAAGGCAGGTGTGGGCTTGGTTGGATGCTGAGGAGGTTGACCTGTGAACGAAGCAGTTCCGGCCATGTGACAGGTATCCACGTGGTACTGCACGGATTTCGGATGGCAAATCATTGTCCTGGCGGTAGTAGGTTGTCCGACAAAGCATTTGCGGAAATCGGCATTGGTCCTACACTGCACAGAGATCCGTAAGAGGTAACTGAACAGTCGATGAGGGAGGGCACATGTGGTGGGAACAAAGGCTTTTGATAGCCAGAGTCATGCACACTCCTAACCTCACTTATTGCTGCAGGCTTGAAAACTTCCAGCGAAATCGGTGGAATCATCGAGTGAGAGGCATCGTGTTGCAGTCCTGGTGGGTGTACATCACCCGCAACATGATGCATGTGGATCACAAAATCCGGCATTAGGCGCTGGGCTGATGTCATTGTTCAAATGCTGTGGCGATGTAACACATGCAGGAATAACCAACACGGAGGTCGCAGACACAGTAAAATGGCAAAAACGGAAGCCATTACAGCTCAGGTTCACCAGTGAGGAGGGTGTTCAGGTTGGTTGCACCAATAATCCCACCCATTTAGCAGTAGTTCACACAAGCTCGTTGGTGCAGCAGCAGAGGCAATATGCAGTAAAATCCATCCTGAATATTAGATCTTCATATTAATTGTGGTATAATAGAAGTATTTGTTTCCAGAGCAGTCAGTATATTGAGATAACTATCTACCCATAGAAATGTGTCATGGTACAGCTTTTTCTAACATTAAGGAATTGCAACTTTAAACATAGTTGCCTGGACTAATGTAGGTGGAAAGAATAGGCAAGATTTGTATATATATCACCCTTCAGGCTAGAATCTTAAGCAATTTGATGGAATTCAGTGAAGTAATAGTTTTTCTAAGTGATAATCTTGTCTGATTGGTAATGAGAGTTAAGTTTGCCTTAGCATAAGGATCCAATATTGTGGAGTGTTTTTCAGTAAAATCAATTTTGCACTGTATAAGTAGAGTTGGTGTTTATTTATTAGTTAATGAAGTAATAATGAAATAATAAAATGTTAGGTTCTTAATGGTTAGGGAGCCTTTATCTGCAGTAGTGGTGTTTTTTGAGAATGCACTCCACTAGCTAACAGGATAAGAAAGGTAAGTAAAAATAATGGAGCTGACAGACATGATTAATGAAAAAGATGAATGTATACAAATATATGTGGTGTAACTGTACTGATGATCTAATTTTGAACTAGACAACACTTGTGTACTGTTTATATTGTGCAATTCATGACACTACAGCTGGGAATGAGAATTTAACAGAAAGAGCAAAATTTTAGTGAGGAGGTACAATTCATATAATGCTGCATCATTGGATCCATACATTATCTGAAAACTTCTGTTTGTGTTCTGAGGAATTATAAGCTTAAAGTGGTAATACTGAAACAAAGAACAATAAGTTTGCTGATTAATTTATAACTATGGTGCTAGAGTAATGTGAATGTTTGGACTCAATTATTTGGTAACATTTTGTGATTCTGTGAAGCTTTAATTTTCTGGTTGAGTGAGAGTAGTGCTCAGAATTGAGTAGAGAAGTGGGGCAATGATTCAGTACAACTTCCATCCCCTTGGTTTTGATGTGAGTAGTAATTACATTATGTGATGGTGACTCTATTCTTTTTACACAACATAATGATTATTAAATCTATGCTACTCCACATCTTCAGTTTTTGCTATTTTGCAAATGGGAAACAAACAAAAGTCTTCCAAGTTTAGCAAGTTTCAGACTGAGTTATGACTTAGAGTAAAGTTTTTTGTGTTATGTGCACTTGATTTTAAATTTTTACTAGTCACCACCTTTTGTACTACAGTAAATTTTAGTGCTAATTATTGTAATATTATGAGAACTATGTAATGTATTTATTTATGAAGTAATAACTATTATTTTCCATTAATGTGAAATGTTTTTTATACTAAGTTAGAAGTAAAAGTAAATGTACTAAAGTAGGGTATTCCATCTAATTTCTTCATGTACTGTGGCATAGGAGAACCACCTCCAAGGGAAATATTGCAGTGCATTTCCTTAGTGACTGCCACTTGGAACTGTTGAGGGTGTGGACAACTTGGTGAGAAAATGTGTAAAAGCTCTTTAAAAATGTGAAAGTGCTTGTGAAAAATACAAAACATTGATCGAGGGAAATTTTCTGTCTAAAAAGTGCACTGCAATGTGCAGTGTTATTTAACTTTTTGCAACCCATAAGGATTTATTTGTTTTGGAAAGACAGGACTTGTATGAAATGATACGAATCTTTGAATGGAATCTTTGTTTACTGAAAAAGGACATCACTTATGATGAAGATGCCCAAGTTCTATTAAAGGTATAACTCGTGGATATTTTGTGAGATTGTACAGTACACTGTATGTAAATATGTTGTATGGGGATTTTAATATGGCCAGTTCATGTATGAACAAATTTGAAAAAAACGTATGTACTGAAGTTTTGATAAGATTTTGTATGTAATATTTTTTTGTGTGTAGATCGTTTAACCAACTTTCTGGCTTCACATGTGGTCATTCAATTGCCAAGTTAGCTATTTGCAAAGTCTCAATTCAATGAGGGGGTGATGTGACAAAATAACCTGGGATATTTTTACTTCCCCTCTTGTTTTGCCATCTCCCTCCTTATCTTAAAGATCTTAAAGCACTTTGATCCATCACTTCCCCAAGTCTTGCAAATCTTAGAGCAATATGATTCAGGTGCTATAGCAGCTGATAAGTTTGACCAGGCCTTGATTTGTTGGGTCGAGTCAGCCCTTGTTCACAACCACCCCAAATAGCCTCAACAATGAGCATATACACAGCCACATGGACAGCCATGTGGACATGTAAACAGGCCTCTGAATTTAGTGATGTCTTGCTGTAGATGTTTTGCTCATCATAAAAAACAGGCCTGTACATCACATAATACAACAGGCTACACGCGTGGAAACCAAGGCCATGTCCAAGCACTGTGTTTGCAACAGCACAAAACTGTCAGTTTTGCCTGCTACCAGAAAAGCATGGTCAAATGCAGTGAACACTGTGTTTTCAAAACCTACAACAGGTTCTGACAAAAGTAAGTTTAATGTTGTGCCTGTTTCTCACCCTAGTGCTGTGCAATGAAGTTCTAACAAACTGTTTGTCCCATTACAAACTGCTGCCCATGGTGTAAACTTACAGTTAGGCACAGGCGCCTCAATAACTTTGCTTAATCATGCCACATACAAACAATTAGACTCACTATGCTTTTCTACATCTAGCAAGCACCTCACTGCTTACAAGAAATTCCAGCACTCAGACAGTGTAGTTTGCCTGCCACTTGCAAATCTTACATTAGGACAGTGAATTTTACTGTGTTGAAATCAAGAGACAGTGAGAACATATTTGGTTTAGATGCTTTTGATTTGTTTGGACTTAGCATACAAGACAATGTCCTTTCCGAGACTGTGTTTGAACCAAAAGACAATGTAGCTAGCCCCTCAACTATTTTCAGAAGGACTGGGAAAAGCTAATAACTTTGTAACACATGTTATATTGAAAGAAAATGCACACCCTAAGGTTTTTGTGTCTGCCCTGTTCCAATTGCCTTAAGGGACAAAGTAGGCAGTGAACCAAAAGAATTACAAGGTAATTGTGTAATTGCTCCCATTGAAGCTAGCCTGGGCAAGTCCACTTGTTTTGTTGCCTAAGCCTTCTGGTTGCATTGGCATTTGAGTTGACTTCAAGTCTACAGTCAACCCATAGACAGTACTTGACACTTATCTGTTACCTTGTCCTGAGGAACGCATGGACAGGCTTGGTGCAGTGCGTTAGTTTCCTAAGACAGATTAGTGTGATGCCTACTTGCAAATTCCATTGGATGCAGAATCACAGAAAGTGTTTATTATAAATAAACACTTGGGACTGTTTAAGTATTTGCATTTGTCATTCAGCAGCACTTCTGCACTCGCAATTTTTCAGCATTACTTGGAACAGCTGACTGCACAAGTGCCATTTTGTTCAAACTACCTTGATGATATTGTCATCTCAGGTCATACATCAGAGGAACACATTGCCAATTTGCGTACTCTTTTTCGAGTGTTGTCAGAAGCAGGACTCAATGTGTCATCTAGAAAAGTGTGACTTTTTTTTAACTGAACAACAGTACTTAAGTCATGTGATAAACAGTCAGGGTGTGCACCCCCTCCAATCTCACTTGCTTGCAATGCGTGACCTGCCAGATCACAAGCCTTTGCAGTCCTTGTTCCATCCTTCAAATGCCAGTTCCTACACTCACAGCTCAAAAACTGCAACGTTTAGCTTTGTTGATTTCACAGTATCAGTATGACATTCTGTACAAACCTACGGCAAAGCATGGCAATGCAGACACCCTATCTCACCTTCCAATAGGCCTAGGCTCTGATTTTGATGCATCTGCCATGTCTTGTTGCCAATTCAATGTGCTTGTCTCTGAAATTCTGGAATCTTTTCCCTTGCACTACATCAGAATTGGCCAGGCCATGGAATAGACCCAGACTTCAAGGTTTTGTTGCATTACATTCGCACATCTTGGCCTCGTTCATTGAACAGTATTCAAGACTCACTTGTGTGCCTATGTTTTACACATTGATGTAACTTTCAGCCCAATAGGATGTGATTCTCATTCAGAATGACAGTGGACAATTGAGTGCACTTACTACCAAAGTGTTATAAAAGGATGTGTGGTGACTGCTGCACCAAGGACATTTGAGAATTGTCCACACTAAACAGTTATCACACTGACACTGTACTTGCCAGGCCCTGGGTGCCCAAATTGAACAGCTAACATCACAGTGTCACACATGCACAGAAAGCCAATCTACTCTTGACCTAAGACTCAATCATCATGGCAATGAGTGCACATTGAGTTTGCAGGACCATTTTGGAACATACATTGGGTCATGGTGGTAGACTCTTTTAGCAAGTTCCCATTTGCAGTGCCTGTGGCTTCTATGACATCACATAACATCATTCAATCATTTTCCTCCATATTTTGTATAGAAGGTTTTCCAGAAGTACTTGTACTGGACAACGAACCACAGTTCGCTTCACATGACTCAAACAGTTTTGCGAACAAAATGGCATTTGTCATCTAACAAGTGCTGCATTTCACCCCCAGTCCAACAGAGAAGCATAATATTTCATATGCACTTTTAAACAACAGATGGCCAGGCTTTGCACCATCCACACGCAGGAAGAGGTGCTGCAACTCTTTCTCATCTCCTATTGCTCCCACCCACGAGACAGACCATCACCAGTGGAAATTCTGCAGGACCGTTGCCGTTGGATGCTGCTACACTTGCTACACCCACCACCAGTGGTTCACAAGTATCTCTTTGTGCCACATGAATCTTCTTCTTTTCAGGTTTATGGAAACTGTGTGCACTGGAAAATTGTCATGATCCATTAATGCATTGGCTCTTTTATGTACTTCATTGCAGGCCTTGATGGTTTTCAGTGCCACCACCTGAACCAAATTCATGCATGTCATCTGCCCCATGATTCTGCTGCTTTTCTTCCCCCAGATTCACTTCCTCACAGGACTGTGTGGCCATCGCAGCCAACCGCTGGTGCCACCAGGGCATTCCAGGAGGAGTAGATGGGCAATGTGCCATTGAGCCCACCATCCCCACTCAACAACCCAATGGATGTGGACCCATAATTGTCATCGCCATCACTATCATCACTCCAGACATGCTCTCAGGCCTGGACTTGTGCCCTGGCAGCAGTTTTCTGTAGGATGGTCCTGTTGCCTCATGAACCAGATGGCGGGGTATGGTCAGGAGTATGGCATCCTCCACAGTCAAGGCACCCAGCCCATCTTGATGTTCAGTGTCCTGCCTCCATCCCTATTGTTGTTCACATCCTCCCGACACAACAACAGTGTGACATTTCTGGGGGGAGGAATGTGCTAGTGTAAGCTGTCACCAGCACACTGGTCAGCAAAGATGTCCTGTGAAAATAGGTAGTAGGTGCTGGATGAAGTGTGCTTATCAGGAGACACACTCACAGGTAATATGCCACCAACACCCTCTTGATTGCAAGTATTTAGACCGCTCCCGCGGACTGGAGGGTCTCAGTCACTAGCTCATCTTGTTCACCAGCTCAGTCAGTGACACACTAACTTGCACTCCAGTTTGGCATCTGTCAGTCCATTTGTGGAGTGGGTGTAGCACATCACAGGTTATAATAGTACATAGCTACAATAACTGTGACCATAGGAAGATTATTGATATTGTCTGCAAGAGGATTATTAAAAAAGTGTTTGTACCACAACACATGGACTCTATTAAAGTTAAGTAGCAGCTATCTGTTCAGGTAAATAAAGAACCATGTTAATCAAAATGTGCATTTGTGTTGTAGAAAGAGGATACCAGCCACCCATAATAACATCCTCTCCCTTATCCTTGGTACAAGACTTTACAAAGCTGTTGTCTAGTATTAACCTTCCAATTCATGTGGTATGTGTCAGATATGCAGCGACAATGTTCGTTACCTTTTCATGGAAAGCCGAAAGGAGGGAAATCCCCCTTTTCCTTTTTTATAGCCTCCTCTTTTGACCCCACCCTACTTCAGTCCTGGCCACTGCTCGCTATGGTAAACAGCATGTTTTGCTTCTGAGGAATATCAGCGGACACCCATGTAAGTTTTTAGCTTTTAATTTTCCATTATTTATTGTTAAATGTTTAATGCTTATTATTAGTCATTTAAAGCAGAGTAAATGGGGAATTTACATATGTCTTGAATCAACAATGAAATTAAACCAAATTGTATGTGTCAGATACACACGACCTTCAATGCTTGTATCACGTTATTTATTGTTTCATTTCATATTTATTTCTTAGGTACTATGGGGGAAAAAGAGATGTACAACTTAAACAATCCTTTTGATGCTGAAACTGCGATAAATGCAACTGTGCGTGATATCGACAATGAGGATGGTCAGGACAACAGCTTTATAGAGAAGAGAGACAGTGATGGAGAACAGCATGTATTGGAAAGAGATGGAGATCCTGATATGAAACTGAGTACTCAGTCCAGCTCAGAAGATAACAAAGATTAGAGCAACAAATCCACATTTCAAGCTGTTCTAAGACACTGCCAGCACTGAAGATGATCACCATATGATCGAAAATCGATTCTGCAATCAAATATTATGGCCAATGCTGACCTTCCTTTTAATTTAACATATATGATCATTGTGCACAAAGCACTCCATGGAGTCGTCAAAAAAAAAAAAAAAGGGGCAAATGTGAAATGTGGCATAAAAATTCATGCTTTGAGCAACTCTTGGTTATGTTATACATATAATATGGAAATATATGCTGGAAACTAACCTTAAGGTCCATTTAGCATAGGCAATAAACCATTCAATGTTGTGAAAAGGTTAGCAGCACCCATTTTCTACAGTGGGAGAAATATAAAGGAATTGGCATAAAAAAAATTTCATACATTGGCATGTTACATAAAAATAAACCTCAGGTTCCTCCAGAACTCACAGCAACCAGAAACCAAGATCCCCACACAAGTCTGTTTGCTTTTTGCTTTTCCCATGTGGCAAAAAAGTACAAGAATGTTTTGTTGATATCCAGCCTTCACATCAATGGATAAATCGATGAAGAAATGGGTGATATCAAGAAACCAGTAGTTATAACTTTTTACAGTCACACAAAAGAAGGCATTGATACTGTCAACAAATTTTGTGGGGTCTTTCAATGTCACAAGAAACACAAAGTGATGGCCTCTGGTGGAGTTTTTTTCAATGATGAATGCTACTGCCATAAATTTCCTTTACAATCTGGAAAGGAAATACCAGCAATAATCTCAATAGAAGAAAATATCTCGTACATCTTTTGAAATTACTTGTGCAGGAACATGTAAAAAGAAGAAGTACTAAAGTAATGAGACCTCCATACAAAACTTTTAAATGTGTCACACACAGAAGACGAACACCAACAGCAAAAACAGAGAGAAGAAGCTTAACCTCAGGAGCATCTGCAGAAAAGATGTAGGCCATGTTTGGTTAGCAAGAAAACGAGAATCACCCATTTAAAATGTGAAATATGCAGAAAGTTTATTTGTTTACAGCATTCAAGAAATATTATAATGGTTGTATTTCAGCTTATAAATAATCACCTGTGAGATATATAGATGGTATGTTTCATTTACATCATTCAAGAAATGTCTGCATTGATTTTACTTCAACTTTTAAATACCATTAGTATTTTGAGTAACCAAAATTTCAGACATAATCCTGTATAAAATTGACATTTGTACACAGAAGCTAAATATCAGTACCTCGAAATGCTGTGGGAAGAAAATGAGTGTTTTGAACCATAGTTTATTTTTAAATAAATTTTTTACCTTCCTTTTTTTTGTATAATCCATGAATAATATCTAATATTACTTTTATGATAAAAATTTAATGTTTAAAAAGACATAAAGTTTATTAACGCCAGGTGGTATCTGCAAGATACACACGACTGCCCTTGACTGACTAGAAGGTGCACGTATCATAAGGTTAGTAACTAAAGTAATACTATAGAGAACCAAATTCTTTCCCGTAGGGGAACATATATTTATATTTAGTTTAGAGCAAAAGATCATAAGAAAAGTGATTAATTAAAGACATCTAGAAGCAGAGTGTAAGTTGACCCACAGACAGTGTTGTACATTGTAGTGAGTTGGTGTAACGATAATCATCCTTAAGGAATCTGAACCACTGTTATAAGAACAATAAATGAGATGCTGATTTACCTGCAGTAAGTTAGAATTGTGAAGAGTGGGAAGTAATAATATTTAAGAATTGAATTATAATGTATAACTGAACTTCGAATATTACGCAATTCTCTATTAAGCAAATAAGAAATAAAAAAAAAAAACTTTTATGAATACATCATAATTACTATATACAAATCTAAATATATTGCTCATGAAAATCACTTATTTTTATTATGATGTAGATGCCACATTTAGCACACATAGTTAGTTCATAAGGTTTTATGTGGAGAGAGAGAAGGCAAAAAGAGATGTGGTGATATGAATCATTGTTTCTATGACATGTTAGTTATGGTAATAATTAGCTTAGTGTTTCCTATGCTTACTCAGTCATAGGGGTAGCAGATACAAGGGTGAAGCTTTTTATTTTTTTGTATGAGTATTTAAGAGCATTTGTACCCTCAAGGATCTTGTATGGTTGATCAGGCATGGACATTTCAAACTGTGTTTGTCCAAAATGTAATTGGCATTTATTAATTATGATATTAGTCTGATGCAATTTTTGTTTGATGGTATTTTTAATCTGAATTTATTCCGGATATGCAACTTAACTTTAATAGGTATACATGTATTGCCTAAAGTGACATATGTAAATCTGTGCTGAACTGGAACTCAAACCCAGATTTCCCATTATCTTACATTAATGATACTAGGATTAATGCAGTTTGTATGTTGCTTGGGAGCTAATCTTAATTTCACAATTATTACTGTACTGAATTCAAGAAGGAACTTGGAAGAAGTGGACTTCACTGTATTGTTCTGTGTGTCTTTGTCTGTGTGGAACTAAGTTCACA
Organism: Schistocerca piceifrons; assembly: GCF_021461385.2. NCBI lineage: Eukaryota > Metazoa > Arthropoda > Insecta > Orthoptera > Acrididae > Schistocerca > Schistocerca piceifrons. Next base: position 320,955,387 of record NC_060143.1, on the reverse strand, counting down.
ACTAATTTAAAAAATTAAAAAAAGAAAATGGGAACAAGTGCTGCCTCAGGGTTCTATTTAATTCTTTATACAACACTGGACAGATGTACGAGGGTTGGAACTTAAATAGTGCCAACTATTTATTCACAATTGATACAAAAGAGTTACGTGTTTGTACCTGTTAAAGTCCTTCAGAGTAGTCACCAGCATTGTGTAGAACCCATTCCCAGCAATGTGGGAGGCATAGTATACCATTAGCAGTGCCTGTTCTGTTGATGGTGTGAATGAAGCGGTCTATTGCCTGTCGAATCTTTGGAACAGTTCTGAAGCAAATGCCACAAAGTGGTTCCTTCATCTTTGGAATCAAATGAAAGTCACAAGGACTTAAGTCTGCAGAGTATGGTGGATGGTACAGTACTTCTCAGTCCCATAAACTGAACAGAGCGGCCACAGCTTGTGTTGTATGCATCTGTGTACTGTCGTGCAAAATGATGGGTGGGTTGAGCAGAAAGTGTCGCCACTTCTTTCACAAAGCTGGTCACAGGTGATGCTCCAAAAATGAACAGTAATACTGTGCATTGACAGTCTGCCATGGAGGAATGTAATGCATTAGGATAACACCATCACAGTCGTACACGAGTCACAATAAAACATTGATAACACCACTGAGAGAGGTGACTGTTGATGTGTTATTATGATAGGCTGTGGGCCAGAAATTTAATAGTATTGAAAAATAAAAAGTTTTAGTCTGGCAGTGTGCAATGGTGTATTTGGACTGACATTATAGACATATTTTTGTTGAGCGTTTTTGTATTCTAATAAACTACTCTGTAACAACCTGATTGGCCCTAAACTGCTGACTTAGTTGTTCAAGATTATTATTATTATTATTATTGTTATAGCTTGATCTGAAGCACATGGACACAATTTGCCAATGTCATCTTGACCCATTTTGTATTTTATTTTGTACACTGCTGTAAATGTACTTGTGTTACATGCTTTTAAAAGTTTGAAAATTGTACTTAATTATTTTGAGTTGTTTTTTGTGTAAAGGTCATTGTCTCTTCCATGTTAATTGTTACCCTTTGCTGTGAAGAGATTATTTTGTTTAAGAGGTACCATTCTAAATTGTTATTTATGGAAATACAGTTTAATTTGCCCAACATTTTACCATTCCCCAGCCAGCTCCCTACCACCTCTAATGTGACATGAAAACACGACAAAATCATGAGGTCTAGAAATAAATACATCTGCTGGTTATAAAAGATAAACATTCAAATTTATCACTCTTACTTCCTTACTGCCATGTATTTTCTTATTTCATTTTCTGCACCTTCCTATGCCACAGAAACTTGTTGGACCTCAACCTTACCATCCCCCTGCCTCCATCCCTCTCTCGCTCTCTTCCTTTATTCCAGCACTAACCTCACCTAGTCAGTTTAGACCTACACACATATTCACCCATTACCCCACATACCTGCATTTATATCTTCCGCTATGGATCCTTGCTCCTTCTATCTCCACCAATTCAGAAATGTTCTCCATTTTGTAGCCAGAACCCAGTCCCACATACATACTGTTCTTGTGTTGTTGCCTAGCTAATGGAAATCCCCCCAAAGGCCTGACCATCAAGCTACTCCCACTGAAATTCTTGCCCTCCTGAACATAGAGCAACAAGCACAACTCCACTACAAAATATCTCCAAATTGTTTGCCTCCTACTCCCACCTTGGACTACCACTATTCATCACCTCTATGAGAGCCTCCAAACCTCCCCCACATCGTCTCATAGCTAAGAAACCTTGCCACACCCTCAGAAACTCCCTCCCACTACCAACTATCATCCAGAATCGAAACAGAGCAGGAACAAAGTCATCAACCTTTCCTCCAAAAGGCATCACCTAAAAAGAATCCACTGTACAGCAATCCTATGCCAACTTATCCATGGGCAATTTAGAGGAATCCTTCCTAACCACATGGAACCCCAAACCCTTCAGCTGTATCAGATTCACTGATGACATGTTTGTGATCTGGACTGAGGGTGAGGATATCCTATCCATACTCCTCCAAAACCTCAAGACCTCCTCAACTATTTGCTTCACCTGGTCCTCCTCAACCCAAAAAGCCACATTTCTCAGCGTTAACCTCCATCTAAAGCATGGCTACATCTATACCTCCATCAACATCAAATCTAACAATCACCAGCAATACCTCCACTTTGACAACTGCCACCCATTTCACACCAAGGAGTCCCTTCCATACAGCCTAGCAACCGATGGTCATCACATCTGTGTGTGAAGAGCAGTCCCTTTCCAAATGTAGTAAGTGTCTCACTGAGGCCTTCACAGACCAAAATTACAGAAACACATCTTCCATGTTTTGTCTCTCCAGCCATCTAACACCACCAACTACAGCCACAAAGGAGCATTCCTCAGGTGGTTTAGGATTCAGTACCACCCAGAAATGGAGTAATTGTATCACATTCTGTGCCAGGGTTTTGATTCTCATTATGTGCTCAATTCCATTTCTACTCCTTGACTACTGAAAAGCTGTCCATCCACATGAATGGCCAGTGCCAACTTAAGTCTGGAACCACGCAACCACTACGGTCGCAGGTTCGAATCCTGCCTGGGGCATAGATATGTGTGATGTCCTTAGGTTAGTTAGGTTCAAGTAGTTCTAAGTTCTATGGGACTGATAACCTCAGATGTTAAGTCCCATAGTGCTCAGAGCCATTTGATCCATCCAGTGCCAAATTGTGGCCAAGGGACAGCTGGACCACCCAGTTTCTGAGCATGCTTCCCAACAAAATGTGCTTCACTATGAAATGGGACTATCTTCCCATTCCGATCTGAAATTCCTTCCTCATGTCAACATTCTCTGAAGAGGTACTATCAGCCCAGATTTTATTATCTGTGCTTGAAATTTTCTAGTTTTAACTTGTCTTCATACTTGTGAATGGTGGAGGCCCAAACTGTTACGTTGATCTTATGATATGACTGAGAATTCACTATTACCGTTGTCCAGATATAGATAGAACAAAAGACTGTATATTTTATTCACAGTTGGCATCATTGGTAGTTAAAATGCTTTCCTCTCACACATTAAGGGTGATGTTTTAACTGCTAGACAGACTGTGCCATCTGGGCCCTTCCTATCAACACTGGCTCTTCTGAATTGTGCTGATGGGAACTCCCTCTGAAACATATTCTACATTCCTGTAACTCCCCTGGCTTCAATCTTCACTAGTTCCTGTCTTTCACCTTCCTATCCCCTTACCTGCTCCCACCTCCAGCGTTACACAGCCTTATACACTGAACAGCCAAAGAAACTGGTACACCTGCCTAATATTATGTAGGATCGCTGGGAGCCTGCAGAAGTGCCACAACATGACATGGCATGGACTCAACTAATGTCTGAAGTACTGCTAGAGGGAACTGACACCAAGAATCCTGCAGGGTTGTCCATAAATCCACAAGGGTATGAGGGGGTGGAGATCTCTTCCAAACAACGTGTTGCAAGGAATCCCATATGTGCTCAGTAATGTTCAAGTCTGGGGAGTTTGGTGGCCAGCATAAGCATTTAAACTCTGAAGAGTGTTCCTGGAGCCACTCTGTAGCAATTCTAGATGTGTAGGTTGTTGCAGTGTCTTGCTGGAATTGCCCAACTGCTTTGGAATGCAAAATGGACATGAATGGATGCAGGAGATTAGACAGGATGCTTACATACGTGTCACCTGTCTGAATCACATCTAGACATATTGTGGATCCCATATCACATCATTACATAGTCTCCACCAGCTCCATGAATCCCTGCTGTCATGTAGGGTCCATGGATTCATGAGGTCATCTGCTTAATACAATTTGAAACGAGACTCATCTGACCAGTCAACATGTTTCCAGTCATCAACAGTCCAATGTCAGTGTTAACAGGCCCAGGTAAGGCGTAAAGCTTTTTGTCATGCAGTCATCAAGGATACATGAGTGGGCCTTCACAAGCTCATATTGATGGTGTTTCATTGAATGGTTTGCATGCTGACACTTGTTGGCCCAGCATTGAAATTGATAGCAATTTATGGAAGGGTTGCACTTCTGTCACGTTGAACAATTCTCTTGTCATTGTTGGTCACAATCTTGCAGGATCTTTTTCCAGCTGCAGCAATGCCAGAGATTTTATATTTTACCAGTTTTCTGATATTCACACTACACTTGTGAAATGGTCATACAGAAAAATCCCAGCTTCATCGCTGCCTCAGAGATCCTATGTCCCATCGCTCATGCACCAACTACAACACCACGTTCAAACTCTCTTAAATCTTGATAACCTGCAAATGTAGCAACAGTAACCAATCTAACAACTGTGCCAGACACTTTTTGTCTTATATAGGCATTGCTAACAACAGAGCTATATTCTGCCTGTTTAAATATCTCTGTAGTTGAATATGCATGCCTATACTAGTTTCTTTGGTGCTTCAGTGTATTACACCAACTCACCCTACAGTCTTTTTCCCTTCTTGTTTTCTCCATTTGGCTTCCCCCCCTCTCTGCCCCTTAGCCACATCTCCCGACTGCACCTAACAGCCCTGCCCTGTCCCCCTCATGTCTCTGTGTGCTGCCACAACCTGGAACACACCTTCCCATACCTCTACCCTTTTATCATTCCCCCTCTCCGCCCATACCTCCTGAAAATCACACCAAATCACTGGTTTGATCCGTTACTGTTGCAGCCCTCAGTCTGGCCACAGTGAATAGGGACAATCATCATGTCTCTGTGTTTTGTGTGCTTGTGTGTATACGTGTGTGTTTCCTATTTTGGCCAAAAACTTAAATGTGTAGCAGTGTTTTCATTGTGGCTGTCTGCATCTCAGTTTCTCATCCATCTCATGAGTACCAATCTATCCTTTTCATAAATTCTGGTGAAAGTTGGCGTGTTTGGAACCAAAAAATCTGGGCTTCAAAACTATATTACTAAATTTTGATAATGATCACTATTTATGATTGGAATTTTACTGAGCACATGGATAACATGTGAGACTTAAATGTTTGGAAGAAGTAAAATGTTTGCTAAGAAGAGGACAATAAGTGCCTTGACATAAGCTGTGCCAATTTAGAAATAAGCAACTATCTGCTCACTGAATTTTCACCTTTGCTTGATTTGTACAGAATATTCTTTCAAGGAAAATACTATTGTAAGCATCAAATGTACTATTATCACCTGTATTTTGAAAACTGTCCACTGAATATTACATTTTAATGAAATAGAGCATTTATAAAAAAAATAGCTATTTTGTGTAACTTTGTATATGAGGTCTTAAAAGTATGAGATCAAAATTATATTACTCAATCATAGTCTGCTTTGATAATTCCAGTGCTCAGAGTAAAAAATGTATGTGGTGGCAGCAACTTATTGATGGAGACAGAACACTTAAACTAGACTTTTGTTTCAACAGCTACAGAAATGAGGAAACCAAGATGGAACTTGCAGACACACAGATGAAATGACAGGAGTAAAGAAGGAGAAAACTATGAGACAGAGTAGTACATTGCATTCCTGAAATTCTTGGTGCAGCTTCTACAAGAAATGTGCAAGACCTTGTAGTGTTACATGACATTTTGTTAGTAAATACCATGGTATGTATTTGTATTAAACTGGGGACCTAGAAATGATGGAGAGGCTTTGCCCCACCATAGCTCTCAGTTGCTCAGAACTCCACAACAGGCAACAGCAGTCCACCCACCTCCCTGCCGCCCCACACCGAACTCAGGGTTATTGTGCAGTTCAGCCCCCAGTGGATTCCCTGGGGAATGTCTCATACCAGACAAGTGTAACCCCAAATGTTTGCATGGAAGAGTAATTATGGTGTACGTGTACAGGGAGACAGTGTTTGTGCAGCAATCGCTGACATAGTGCAACTGAAGTGGATTAAGGGGAACCAGCCAACATTCACTGAGGTAGATGGAAAAATGCCTTAGAAACCATCCATAGGCTGGTCGGCAGTCCGGACCTCGACACTAATCCACCGGGCAGATTTGTGCTGGGGACTGGCATGCCTTCCTGCTCGGGAAGAATTGCATTAGACCACGTGGCTAGCTGGGTGGGGTAAATGCGATAGTGCACTCTCAGGCTCTTTGAGAAATGCATATATTGACATGAGTATAGAGAGAAAAACTATTGACAATCCTGTTGGAAGAACATCCACAACTCAGCATTATACCAGGGGTTGAAAATACTGCTTCAGTTGTAAATCTCTTTTATTACTGTGATAATAATATTTTCAACCTCTAGAAGAGCTATTATTTTAAGTTATTTTGACTAGGGTGGAGCAAAACACTGTCACTAGCTTTCTGTTTACACAGAGCCAAGAATATATTTAGGAGTTACACCTCTCTTGGGCATGTGTGTTGAATGGAAATCATCACTTGCTGTGGTGGACATGTTATTCTGTGCAGCCACTGATGGAAGGTGCTGTGGTGGACTGCCAAGGAATTACCAAAGACCCTGCATTAGCAATGAATTTTATGTAAAATTAATGTACCTGACATGTTCTATTGTATACAGACCAGAAAGGAGGAGGAACCTGGTGCTCTTTGTAAAATATATTGTACTAAAGGTTAATCTGATAATATATCATTGAAATGATGGAACTCTGGTTACCAGTGCTTTACGTTTTCTGAAGAGAGAAGTGAGCTCTTTCTCTGGCTAATACACAAAATCTTTGGGTAAGAGGATCCAAGCTAGGTGGAGACTGAATAGAAAGACTGAATAGAAAGACCAGCTGTACAAGAAAATTTATAGGCGACCGTAGTATCCAGCAAACATTAGCAAACAAATCAAGTCTACAAGCACTATGTGCTATTCCAGGAGGACGTATGTGTCTGTTAGGTTTGATGTCTCCCTGTGAACACTAGGTACATGACATCCTATCTAAAAAAGGAATCAAGTCCATATTTTACCCACTTGTAGAAATAAGGGAACCTCTGGTCAGTATGAAAGATAACCTCAGACTTTGTATGCCTGGAAATGGCAAATATCATGTGTGGATGTGGAAGAGCTTATATCAAACATGTGCAGAGTTGTGGTTTCCTATGTTGCATGGAACATGTATACAACATGAGACTGAAGCAAGAAAATAAATATGCACTGACCAAGAACTGCTAAACAGAAAAGCACATTTGATTCAACAAAGATTTCTGTTGTCTGCTCAGTTAATGATTTACGGGACTGTTGTCTGCTCAGTTAATGATTTACAGGACAGCAATGTTAAGGAAGCATTCAAGATATCAGTGTTGATGAATATTTTTAATTGTGATATGTATTTTGTGCTCAGCACCACTTTCCAACCAGCCTTTAAAGCAACAAGATAGGAGAGACAGAACTCTGCATCACAGTGGAAGGCAGACATGAGTTGTCAGCTATGTAAAGATGCAGCTGGGCTGTTGTTAAGCTGTTGTGGAGTGACTGTTGTGAGATTTTAATGCCCAATGCTGATACCTATACAAAGAGATGGACTCTGACACACTGGCACTTTGCCAGAAGATGGAAGGAGAGAACAGCTTTTCCAAAATGTTGCACTCATACTCAATGATGGCATCCCCCCCTCACCCCTCCCGCCTTTGATACCACAAAACGAAAAAATACCGGGTGTCCAAGAAGAGTAAGGACGAATATGAATTTTGCTCCATTTTGTCATACGATGGCTGGCAGCCATAGTTTTTTCATGTTTGTTATCTGCAATGCTTCTCATTAGTTGCCTGATAGTTGCCTGATAGCTTTTGTGTGGTGAGATTGTTTTCTGATGTTCATTTTCATCATGGAACAGATGACCACTGAACAATGTAACCAAGTGATAAAAAGTTATTACAAAAACAGCAGAAGTCCCATGGCAACCATTCGTGAACTGTGTGTGACACTCTGACATAATACTGCTCTAACTGAATCATCAGTTCGGAAGTTGATCCAGAAGTTTGAGACCATGGGTTCTGCTTCAAACATTAAGAAACCAGGATGAACATGTTCTGTTTGAACATAAGAAAACATTGCAGTCACATGTGACAATGTGATCATAAGCCCCAGAAAATAAGTTTACCAATGAGCTTAACAACTGAATTTATCACAAAGTTCACTGCATGAAACCCTTTCAAAAAATCTGAAAATGCATGCTTACAAGATTCAACTTACATAAGATTGTGGAAAGAGACATTGATTTGCTCAATGGATTTTGGCTCAACAAGTGGAGAATGAGAACTTCACAAAAAGATTAGTTTTCTCAGATGAGACACACTTCCACTTCAGTGGGTACATCAACAAGCAGAACTGCAGAATTTGGGGTAGTGAAAATCTGTGAGTTACAGTGAAAGATAAGATGCATCCACAACCCACAAGTGTGTGGTGTGGGTTCTGGGCAGAAAGAGTGATTTGCATGTACTTTTTTGAAAATGACAAGGGTGCTGGCACCACTGGGAATGGTGACCATTACCAAAACATGATTTCTGATTGGTCTTTCCCTCTTATTGACGAAAATGATGATTTCTGGTTTCAACAAGATGGTGTGATATGTCACATATCCCATGAAATGATTGCTCTGGTCAATGAAGTTTCCTCAAAAAATTATATCTGTGCATGGCAATCAGGAATGTCATGCCAGATCATGTGATCTTACACCTTGTGCCCTTTTTTGTGGGGATTTATGAAATCAAAAGTTTACGTGAACAAACCACAAAGAACACACCAATTGAGGAATAAAATTAAATTGGTTATTAATGGCATTCCGCCAGATGTTTGTGAACATATCATTGGGAACTTTAATGAATGCATATCTCATTGCCACATGGGCTTGGGTGGTCATATGGAGGGGATTTGTGAAATCAAAAATTTACATGAACAAACCACAAACAATACACCTATTGAGGGATAAAATTAAATTGATTGTTAATGGCATTCCAGCCAACAGCCTTGCCATAGTGGTAACACCAGTTCCCGTCCGATCACTGACATTAAGCACTGTTGGGCTGGGCTAGCATTTGGATGGCCTGCTGAGCACTATTGGCAAGTGGGGTGCACTCAGCCCTTGTGAGGCAAACTGAGGAGCTACTTGACTGAGAAGTAGTGGCTCTCATCTTGGAAACTGCCATATGGCTGAGAGAGCAGTGTGCTGACCACATGCCCCTCCACATGCATATCCAGTGACACCTGTAGGTTGAGGATGACACGGTGGCCAGTTGGTACTGCTGGGTCAGCTAGGGCTTGTGGACAGAGTTTATATTTATTAATGGCATTCTACCAGATGTGTGAACATATCATCAAGAACATCAAAGAATGCATAGCTCATTGCCACATTGCCTTGGGTGGTCATATGGAGGAGATAATTTTTCATACATGTATGAGAGAAATTACTTAATGTGTTTGTAAAAGAAATTAAATTTTCAATAAATTTTGTATGTTCTACAGCACTTTATCATTCATCCTTACTTCCCAGACACTGTCTCTAATATTATCAGGCGTTTTCATTCCAAGAAAATGATTTAAATGTCAGTATTATGGGGGTTCTTATCAGTGTCGGAAATGGAACTTTTTTATGGCTATGTACAAATTGCCACTCAGCTTCTAAAGAATTAAAGGTACTCCACACATCCAGGTCTAGCTGCCCCTCCCCCTACAAACTATCATATGGGCAATGTTTCTCACACTGCAGTCTTATGCAGCAAGAAACATGTGAAGATTTTTTTGCACTGCCATGCTGCAAAAACCCTCATAGATTCACACTTACTTCTGGTTAAGTGATTTTTTTCATACCAGTTTCTAGAGTGAATTTTGGTTCCCTGGTATTGTGGGCTTTGTTCTAGCTACATAAATTAAATGAGTTTTAGTTTTTAGTACTATGTTTTGCAGATTCTTCATTAACTGGTATCATAAAGATCAGTTTATTTACATAAGTTAAATGAAAATGATACTACCAAATTTGTTAGATTTTCAGGAGATTTATTTAGTGTTGGCATAATGGTAATTTGCATAATTTTTTGTTTGGGTGTTATGTTGTGTATTTTATTTCTTTCCATCCAATATCTAATTCTTTCAAGACTCCTGCTACTTTCATATTCTTCTTGGAATAATCTCAACTAAATTTTTTGCTATGCAGTTGTTTCTGTCTACTTGATTGTATTGATCTGTGTTCTTATGATCACTACATTGGATGAAGGTGTTAAGATTCTGTCTGCTATCTTGATGACATCATGTGAAAGCTGATGGCTGCTATCTGATGTTTCAGTACTTATCCACCTCCACATCCTCTCTCTCTTTCTCTCTCTCTCTTACACACACACACACACACACACACACACACACACACACACACACACACACAAATTGTTACAGCCTACAAATACACAAGGACCATCAAGGATAGAGGCACTGGCAACTCCTTTCAGTTTGTTCTTCGTGACACCCACTCCATTGGTGTCTCAGAAATGTTTTGTTAAATGTCAGAGGGTGTAGAGGGTGTCTTGAGGAACAAATTGAGGATAGGAACACATGACCAGAAAAGTTACCCAATGATGGTATAGAGCAATGAAATTTTAGGTGCTGGCACCTACCATTAGGCTGCCCCTTCAGCAGAAAACATGTCTTTGTATGCAGTCGGACTGTAGGCAGAACATCCTGCAGTAGTATTTCTTATTCAGTGATTGGGACTGCCATGATCACCATTGGAGATGACAGAGCTAACTGGTATGTAGACATACCTTGTGTCCTATGCCCTATTGCCTTGATGAATGATGGTTTCAGACACAGGTTTCCATCTGCAGTTTAATTTTCTCCTGGATATTGAAAAACACCGGAGATTTTAGAGGGTCTCAGCAGGAAAATAAACTGCAGATGGAAACCTATGTCCAAAACTGTCATCCACCAAGGCAATAGAGCATCAAATTCATAGGATACAAGGCCTTCCTATGCAGCAGCTAGCTCCATCAGTCAGTAACAGTCACTGAATAACAAACAATGTGAGACATTCCATCTAGGACTGTCAACATACAAAGTCACATTTGCTGCCAAAGAGGAGGCCTGGTGCACAGGAGCTGGTGAATCATTGGGGATGTTTCTGGGTAAGGTTTCCTATCCTTGCTTTGTTTTTCAAAATACCCTCTACAACCCCTCAAAGTTTGTTGCAACATTTCTACGATACTCTCTTTGTATATATTCACTCAGTCACACACCGTCAAACAGTTCCTGAGCCAGTGGCTGTAGCCAGGAATTTACATTACCGTGCTGTCTCCATTAGTTTTGCCTCTCAAATGATGATACTTATAAACTGAAAGTGTCAACTAATTAAATATTTCTAAAAAGTATTGTACTGGATTCAAACAAATATGAGTTTGTCATCTTTGTGTTTTTAAAGCTCGAGTGCTGATAATACTGTTCGCATTTGGACCTTAGCTGGACGCTATGTGGCTGTATTGGGTACACCAAGACCATGGGATCAGTTATTACCCCACATACCACTACCAGCTAAACATGCTTTCATATTGCCTCCTGATGTTCGAAAGTATGCTTCTTCAACAACACTTAAGGTATGTAGTATTTTTCTCTATTGCAAATTGTGTGATTAATTATGATGGAATTCTGAATATAAAATTGTAAAGAGTCAGAATGGCTGCACAGTAATTACGTTCAGGATGATAAATTCCAGTATTGCCAAAAGACACATTTAAAAATTAACAATTATCCTAGCTTTAAGAACTATTAGTTCCTTCCTCAAGGAGAACAGAGGCAAAATTAGAAATGAGCAACAGATCACTCAGATCCCAGGATGGGGGACACCATCTGTTGTGAGGCTGAGAGGAAACAAATATGAAGGATAGGCATAATAAAGAATGAGTGGTGAAGGATAGTATATTGGTCAGCACTGTGACAGACTGAGAACTGAAAGATGCATGAGGAAACAGAAATGATTAACTAAATGAAACAGTGCAATTAAAAACTGAAAAGGAAATGACAAAATGATAAAATGATGAGAGAGGAGACTGCAATGAAAATAATAATTATCAATTAATAATGAAAGCATCTGAGTAAGTAAATAAGTAAACGATTAAATTAAAAAAAATATAGTAATGATTTTAAAAAAGGACTAAGACAGTTGTATATTAGTGGTGGTTTAAACCAGTAGGGTGGCAAAATGTGAGGATATGTTGGAGTGGAAGTTCCCATTCCTGTACTTCAGGGAACTAATGTCCAAATAGCCTGTGAGCTGTAGTGTGCTCACAGGGCCCTTGAACCATGCTGCGGAGCATGATCAGCATTTGGATACTGGGTATGCCTCAAGATAGTCAGTTCTTCTATGTCTGTTCATTTATTCAACCAGTTGGGTGATGGTCATCCTCAAACAAAAGGCCATGCAATGATCACACAAGCGTTAGCAAAAAATATGTATTATTTCACATGTTGCTCTTCCTTTAACGTTATTGTGTAGTAATGGATGCTTGGGATGTGCTTCAGAGAAGGAACAATTGCAGGTGTATAAAACTGGGGGTGGGGCTAAGGTCTAGAACCATCTTATTGTCTGACAGGGATGTTATGGAGGGTATGAGGTAACAGAAGGTGACAGTGGGTAGGGATGATTTATTTTTAAAGTTCTAGCCTTGATGGACCAAGTATTGACACATTTGTGGCCTGGATGGCAAGAAGGGGTGCTTCTGCAGTTCTTGGAAGTAGGAGTTGTATTAGTCAGAAGACAAGAGGCGGATAGTGCCAGGAAGGTTTGTATTGTGGATAAGATTTATGGGGTAGTAGAGAGAGAGAGAGGTTATTTTGTGTAATTGTTGAGGAATTTGATGGTGGAGCAGATACATTTTCCATGGATGAGTAGCTGTGTGGAAGGGAATGTTTGTTATAGAGTGAGTGGAATCTGGCATGGTGCAGGCAGGTTTTGCTGTGAGCTTCAGTGAAATAGAGATCAGTGTCCTGGAACATGGTTTTGGATTTGGAAATTTGAGCTGGAAAAAGGAGTTAAGTTATTGCATAGAATGAAGGAGTTGTTGTTTGCATTGTGTCAGGGCCCAATGACACTAACAGTAAATCTATACCAAACCAAGGAGTCCAGTTTCTGAGCATTGATGATTACCTCATCCATGCAGTCCATGGAAATGTTAGCATTCAATGGGGCCATCCTGGTTCCCACAATATTCTATCTGTGTGTGTGGTCCTCAAAGTGAAGTAGTTATGCATAGGGATGGAATTGGTTGTTTGTTGTTGTTGTGGTCTTCAGTCCTGAGACTGGTTTGATGCAGCTCTCCATGCTACTCTATCCTGTGCAAGCTTCTTCATCTCCCAGTACCTACTGCAGCCTACATCCTTCTGAATCTGCTTAGTGTATTCATCTCTTGGTCTCCCTCTACGAATTTTACCCTCCACGGTGCCCTCCAATACTAAATCGGTGATCCCTCGATATCTCAGAACATGTCCTACCAAACGATCCCTTCTTCTAGTCAAGTTGTGCCACAAGCTCCTCTTTTCCCCTATTCTATTCAGTACCTCCTCATTTAGTTATGTGCTCTACCCATCTAATCTTCAGCATTCTTCTAAAGCACCACATTGTTTAGGGTAGCAATAAATGAAGCTACACTACTGGCCATTAAAATTGTTACACCATGAAGAAACCATGCTATAGATGCAAAATTTAACTGACAGGAAGAAGATGCTTTGATATGCAAATGATTAGCTTTTCAGAGAATTCACAAAAGGTTGGCACCAGTGGTGACATCTACAACGTGCTGACATGAGGAAAGTTTCCAACCAATTTCTCATACACAAACAGCAGTTCACCAGTGTTGCCTGGTGAAATATTCTTGTGATGCCCCATGTAAGAGGGAGAAATGTGTACCATCACATTTCCGACTTTGATAAACGTTGGATTGTAGCATATCGCGATTGCAGTTTATTGTATTGCGACATTGCTGCTCGCATTGGTCGAGATTCAATGACTGTTAGCAGAATATGGAATCGGTGGGTTCAGGAGGGTAATACAAAACGCCATGCTGGATCCCAACGGCCTTGCATCAGTAGCAGTCGAGATGACAGGCATCTTACCTGCATGGCTGTAACAGATCGTGCAGCTATGTCTCAATCCCTGAGTCAACAGATGGGGACGTTTGCAAGACAACAACCATCTGCACGAACAGTTTGACGACATTTGCAGCATCATGGACTATTAGTTTGGAGACCATGGCTGTGGTTACCCTTTATGTTGCATCACAGACAGGAGCACCTGCGATATGATTTGGCGACATCACGGTGAACGAACATTGGAAGCATGTATTCGTCACTGCCATGCTGGAATATGGTATGGTATGGGGTGCCATTGGTTACATGTCTCGGTCACCTCTTGTTCCCACGGATGGCACTTTGAACAGTGGATGTTACATTTCAGATGTGTTACAACTTGTGGCTCTACCTTTCATTCAGTCCCTGTGAAACACTACATTTCAGCAGGATAATGCACGACCGCATGTTGCAGGTCCTGTACGGGCCTTTCTGGATACGGAAAACGTTCAACTGCTGTCCCGGACAGCACATTCTCCAGATCTCTCACCAATTGGAAACAATGGTGGCCGAGCAACAGGCTCGTCACAATACGCCAGTCACTACTCTTGATGAACTGTGGTATCATGTTGTAGTTGCATGGGCAGCTGTACTTGTACATGCCATCCAAGCTCTGTTTAACTCAATGCCCAGGCATATCATGGCCATTATTATGGCCAGAGATGGTTATTCTGGGTACTTATTTCTCAGGATCTATGCACCCAAATTGTGTGAAAATGTAATCACATGTCAGTTCTAGTATAATATATTTGTCTAGTGAATATCCATTTATCATCTGCATTTCTTCTTGGTGTACCAATTTTAATGGCCAGTAGTGTATATGGAGTGTTTTCAGTAGGCATTTACATATGTAATGTTCTAGGGTTGAGAGGCTGTGTGTATGAGGGAGCAGATTTGAAACATTCCAGAAAGTGGTTGGTGTCTTTTGTGTAGGCTGTGAAGCTCTGAGTGATGGGTTGGAGGTGCTGGATTTGTTAGTAGCTTAGAAGCCAGTTACAATAGAATATTCATCCAGTTTTATGTACTTTTGGAAATGGTGAAAAGTGGTGGGAGGGGCGTAGGTAAGTTAGGAGGAATATGGAGACCTATGAAAGCAATTGTGTGAAGCTGAGGGTTTTAAGATTCCTACACCTGCAATCATTTAAACTGTAAAACTTTCTCTAATACCAAACAACTACCACTTACTCTAGCAGCATAACTGGTAAACCAAACAACATAAAAGGCAGAGCAACATGTGGAAATTTGCATGTTGTTTACCAATTTACATTTGTTCACTGCTTGGCATTTTGAACAGGGATGACCACCAAACTGGCTGAGCCTGTGAGTGGACATACGAGGGCAGTTCAATAAGTAATGCAACACATTTTTTTTTCTCGGCCAATTTTCGTTGAAAAAACCGGAAATTGCTTGTGGAATATTTTCAAACATTCCCGCTTTGTCTCATATAGTTTCATTGACTTCCGACAGGTGGCAGCGCTGTACGGAGCTGTTAAAATGGCGTCTGTAACGGATGTGCGTTGCAAACAATGGGCAGTGATCGAGTGTCTTTTGGCGGAAAACCAGGGCATCTCAGATATTCATAGGCACTTGCAGAATGTCTACAGTGATCTGGCAGTGGACAAAAGCATGGTGAGTTGTTGGGCAAAGCGTGTGTCATCATCGCCGCAAGGTCAAGCAAGACTGTCTGATCTCCCACGTGCGGACCGGCCTTGCACAGCTGTGACTCCTGCAATGGCGGAGTGTGCGAACACACTCGTTCGAGATGATCGACGGATCACCATCAAACAACTCAGTGCTCAACTTGACATCTCTGTTGGTAGTGCTGTCACAATTGTTCACCAGTTGGAATATTCAAAGGTTTGTTGCCGCTGGGTCCCTCGTTGTCTAACCAAACGCCATAAAGAGCAAAGGAGAACCATCTGTGCGGAATTTCTTGCTCATCATGCGGCTGAGGGTGACAATTTCTTGTCAAAGATTGTTACAGGCGATGAAACATGGGTTCATCACTTCGAACCTGAAACAAAACGGCAATCAATGGAGTGGCGCCACACCCACTCCCTTACCAAGAAAAAGTTTAAAGCCATACCCTCAGCCGGTAAAGTCATGGTTACAGTCTTCTGGGATGCTGATGGGGTTATTCTGTTCGATGTCCTTCCCCATGGTCAAACGATCAACTCAGAAGTGTATTGTGCTACTCTTCAGAAATTGAAGAAATGACTTCAGCGTGTTCGTAGGCACAAAAATCTGAACGAACTTCTCCTTCTTCATGACAACGCAAGACCTCACACAAGTCTTCGCACCCGAGAGGAGCTCACAAAACTTCAGTGGACTGTTCTTCCTCATGCACCCTCCAGCCCCAATCTCGCACCGTCAGATTTCCATATGTTTGGCCCAATGAAGGACGCAATCCATGGGAGGCACTACGCGGATGATGAAGAAGTTATTGATGCAGTACGACGTTGGCTCCGACATCGACCAGTGGAATGGTACCGTGCAGGCATACTGGCCCTCATTTCAAGGTGGCGTAAGGCCGTAGCATTGAATGGAGATTATGTTGAAAAATTGTGTTGTGTAGCTAACAGATTGGGGAATAACCTGGTGTATTTCAATGCTGAATAAAACAATCCCTGTTTCAGAAAAAAATGTGTTGCATTACTTATTGAACTGCCCTCGTAGAAGATCTATCAGTTTTGGGGACACCAAGTGCTCAGCTGCTGAGAATGCCCTGCAGCAGGACTCAAGAGACTTGGATACATGTACATTTCATACTCTGAAAACTACTGTGAGGTGCATGGTTAAGAGTACTTAACATTTTGCCACATGTTATGATTTCTTCTCATTTCAATAAAATATGCAGCGAGGGAAGAATGTCTGTTTTAAAGCCTCTGTGGAAACAGCAGTTAGCCTAATGCTGTCTTCAAGGTTCCCTTGGGAGCCATATATATTCTTTGCTTAACACTGGTTCTTAAAATTTTGTATATATCATTTTGCTAGATCTGTCCTCAAACATACAGGTTTTTAAACTTTTCCATGATGCTTTTATGTGAATCAAACAAACTTGTAATCATTCATGCCACACTTCACTCTGTGTGTTCAGTACCCCCTTTTGGTCTCAATTAATATGTCCCTCATAGATTATAGCATTATTTTTCAGATGTGATGCACAAGTGCTTTGTAAGCAGTATCTCTTCCAGACTGACTGCATTTTTCCAATATCCTGACAATGAATCAAAATCTGTAACATGCATTACCTAAGGTTTAAATCTTGTAATCATTCCATTTCACATCCTTCCAGTTTATTATACCCACAAATTCAAATAATTTGATTGATTCCAATTGTAACTTATTGACACTGTAGTCACAAGAATTTACTTTTCCACATTTTGTGATGTGTTTCATTTAAAACAACTTGCCAATCTTTGCACCACTTTGAACTCTTATCAAGATTTAATTGGATATTTTTTCATATAGTACTTCATTACATATAACTGTGATGTGCAAAAAGTCCAAGCTCACCATTAAATTGTTTAGTCCAGTACATTTCCCTGGGGTACACCTGACTTCTGTCAATAAGTATCCATCTGATTTAACAGGCTGCATCTTCCCTCAGTTCTTAAGCCATACAAATTTTGTTTGACATCATACATGATCATATTTTTGTTAGAAAAAATTAGTGTGGTACTTTCTTGGAAGTCATGTAATACTGCATCCAACTGATGGCCTTGATATGTGACTTTCAGGTTGTCAGATGAGAAAAATAGAAGTTAGGTTTTGCATGATGGATGTTTTCAGAATCCACATTGGTTGTCATGGAGGAGCTCATTCAGTTCAAGGCACCTCAGTAAGTTATAGCTCAGAAATATTTCAGAATTCTACAACATATGAATGTCAATAAACTGGATGCTAGTTTTATGGATCATTTCTGATACCCTTCTTGCAGATGAGAGTACCCTTATTTTCTTGCAGCGACTGGGCAAATTTTTTTTCTAGGGATCTATAATATCTTATGGTTGCAATTGGAGCAAACTCAGATTTAAAATCTGACAGGGATCAATCAGACCTTCGAACCTTGTTTTAGCTATGTCTCAATAACACTGACACTGACATCTATATCACTCATCTTCGCAATGGCGAGAGAAGTAAACTGGGACAGTACTTCTGTGCCTTTATTATTAAAGGAGCATTTGGAAACAGAATTCAACATTTCCAATTTTACTTTGCTACTCACAGTTTCAGTTCTTCTGCCATTCATGGCTGTTTAGACACTAAATTAGGTGTCAAGCAGCCTTTAAATATAAACAAATTTTATTTTGATTTGTGATACATTTTTTAATAAGATTTTGCACCAGCAGTCACTGAAGGCTTGAGGAATTGCCCTCCTTACAACCTGCTACACCAAAGAGGCTGTTTGGGTCATCTCACCCAACACTAGCTTCCTTGTACTTTAGAAATGGGAATCTGTTCTTTGACACAACCTCACATCCTGCCACTTTCCTGGACTTAATCTCTATTAACTTAAAATCCTCTAACTCCATTTACATTTTTAAAAATATGTATTCATTTAGTTCCTTATCTTCTTCTTTTTTATCTACATTACTCTTCCTCCCTCTTTTTTTTTCTTTTTCCCACATCTCTTTTGAAATTTTTAATTGTACTATTTATTTGACTACACATTTATCTTCCTTTACCCATATTTTGTTTTCCATCTAGTCCTTATATTATCTCTGGACTGCAGGTGGCATAGTGTTCACCCATATACTATCTCTGACTGCCCATTCTCTTTATCTTTGTTTCCCCCCGTCTTCACAAAAATGTGTCCTTTAACCCTGGGATTTGAGCAGCCATCCTCTCCTCTGTGGCCTGCACCAACCTATCCTTCTTTCCTCCTTGTAGAAGGTAGTAATAGATCTGAATGCTAGTATTAAAGTTTCACTTACAAATGAGTCTCCTGGCAGTACTGAAATTTTGCTTTCTGACAAAAATTACTGGCAAGATATTCTGTCTGTACATAACTTTGTAGTATTGTCAAGTCAATTTTCTTGTTGATAGAATTGTGTAAACAGAGAACTAGATTACGTGCTGCCAATAAACAGTCTTATTGTGGCCATAGGAGTTTATGTTTCGGTGCCTGTACAGTTGTGTGCGTAAATGTTTTTGCTCAAAAGCTAGTGTGATACTGTTTTTTGTTATGTATTTCTGTGCTCCGATTATCAATCTGCTGTAGGTGAGTGGTTGTCTTTCTCTCATTTTACAGACTAAATTACATATGAATTTAGAGGTTTAGAATCTAAAGCAAAATGAGAACTTTGAAAACAATGACCAATATCGATAAAGAATCAAAAGTCTAAACCAAAAATTCACAATCTTTTATTCAAAGCATTTCAGTATGTATTTGTTTCAAAAATAGTAAGTACTTCAGTAAAATCACGTGAGTTTAACAGAGAGACCTGCTACAGATCCAAAGATATTGAAGTAACCCAAACCAAGGAAAGCTTGCAGAAATTTAACTTTCTGATGTGGACATTGTTCCATTTTTTGAAAAAGGAACAATTATCGTAGTGAACTGGATGACATTACATTCAAATCCAAATTTAAAGGTGACAGAGTAGGACAAGAAGATGTAGTATTCAGTATTGAAAAATTAGGGAAAGATTAATTCATTTATTTACTTATAAATTTTAGTAGGTGAGACTGTATAAATGCCAGAGAGTATAAACAGGAAATCAGAAACGTCGAGGGGAACAAAATGGGAATGTGGCAGAGGTGAGACAAAAGAAGACATTAATTCCAAAAAAGAAAAGAAGACTTCTCAAAGAAGAAAATGTAATTAAAGAAAGGCAGTAAGAGAAACTGAAGAGCTAGAAAGTTAAATGAAAAAGCAGTATATAAATTTGATATACAGGAAGGGAATAGCAATTTAGAACTGAATGTAGGGAGCAGTAGTAACTGAATAGGAGGTCAAAAGAGGTATTAAATATAAATTGAAGTCAAGGGGAGGAGAACTGAAGAGAAGAGAAAAGGACATCAGAAACTACAAGCAGAAAAAATCAGTTTTAAGTAATATCACTGACTGAGCAGCTGTGACATGCTTTTGGGTGAAGTCACATGTAATAAATATTAAGTGTAATATTTAAGAAGGTTTTGTTTTTTATACACATATTAGTGTCCTGCCTAGTTGAGTGATTGATGGTCTTACTTTCAGAGTTAATTTATTTGTGTTATCACATAGAATGTGTACAGTGTTTCGTGTCTGTATCTCTAAGCATTAATTTTCACTTGCCTAAGGTTATTAAATCGCCATATAACTGCATTTTATTTTCTTGTCATGTTATAACAATACACATAGCATTACATGTTACACATTTGTAATCTAAGTGTGTTTATAAAAATCATGAATAAACATGTATATAAAATGTTTGAGCTTTCATAGGAAAGATGGTTCTGGACTGACGTCCAACTTGGTGCTAGACAGTGGCATTCAAGGTATGGGTGGATAGTGTGGGCAGGACGAAGGAGGGAGTGGGGGGGGGGGGGGGGGGGGGGGGGAAACAAATGTCATAGCTTCGAAACAATGAACTAAGTGGAGCTCTTCTGTCATATTCTAGAGTCTATGCCAAAAATATCTGAAAAGGAGGGAAGATTTAGGACCCTTAAAACTGAGCTGTGTGGTGCTGTCAAGAAACTGGAGGATTAGCCACGGAAAGAGAACAGTGTCCACTACTTTTATCACCAACAGAAAGTATATTTCACCTGTAATGTGGACTATTGTAACATCATCAACATGACTTAAATAGTGAATTTACTTCAGTTTTGTCAGAATAGTACTTAGGTCACAGTAATCCACAAAACTATTTCTCATTTAGTGTCAATCATCTATTCCATAATCTAATGATGATGATCAACAAAAAGTCTCTTTTTTGGTTAAAGGAATAATATATACTGTTTCTGGAATATAATTTATCCCTGAAAACATACCTTATTTTGAAATTTATATGCCAGCATTTTTTAATGCTTTCAACAGCCTATGTGTTATATAATCTGGCAAAATTACATGCTCTTCCATCAACATTTTCAAATGCCAACAGCAAAAAATCTTTTAGTATACAAAGGAATCAAAGAAATGAGTAATAAAAGAGTAAAGAAAAGTAAAGAAACATGCTTAAAAATTTTCTTTCCTGTTTTCCTGCACTACCTCTCAAATGTCGATTCGTAAGGACCATCAGTCTTTACTGGTACTGCATGTGCCTTGATAGTGGTTTTCCATTTAAGAAACATCTTGATGGAAGTATCCTCCATCTCTGCCATCAATGGCACCAAGGTTATACAGGAAGAAGTCCATATGATCATTCAAGAAACATAGTTTAACTGACATGTTATGCTTCATCAGGTGGTATGATCTCAGTTGTAGATGTACAATTTCACAATAATGCTATGCCATATAGTTGCCCAAAAATTTCATTCACTTTTGAAAGACAGCCATGATATTCCTTAAGCATCACTCAACAAGTCAAGGAAATGTTCATCAGGCATTAATTCCATAATTTGTGGTCCTACAAATATTCCTTCTCAGAGTTTTCCTTTACTGATCCTTGGAAACTTCTCTCACAAATACTTGAATGCACATAAAGTTTTGTCCATGGCTTTCCCAAAGTTATTTGTGAGACCTGTTTAATGTACAACAGAGATAGATAGACATTTCTGGAGTCACCAAAAGGAGTGTTCTCCGCATTCTTCAGTCCAGTCACAGGTTCAGCCCAAGCAGGCCATTTTTTCCATAATAGTGGTTTTTCTGTTTCTGCTGTCCACTTACGTAGTAAGTAACAATGGTTTGTGTATTTGAGCTGCATGCTGAGAGGCCCTGTTACACTCTCCAAGTGGAAGACATGCTCTGTTGGTGCTGTATGACTTTTGTTGCTCTGGATGTGATAAACTGATGCTACAGTGATCATTTTGGCATACTAGTGCAGAAAAAGTCACATATTGGGTTAAGTAAGAACTATCCATGCACGAAGTCAGCTTCTAGAATTTTTGTGTGTGATTTTCCATGTGTGATAGAGCTGATTCACAATTCTAGCGTCTAAAATTTTTGTGCATTGTCAATCATGTTATTGTTAAACTGTGCAAAGTTCATACTACACTCCTGGAAATGGAAAAAAGAACACATTGACACCGGTGTGTCAGACCCACCATACTTGCTCCGGACACTGCGAGAGGGCTGTACAAGCAATGATCACACGCACGGCACAGCGGACACACCAGGAACCGCGGTGTTGGCCGTCGAATGGCGCTAGCTGCGCAGCATTTGTGCACCACCGCCGTCAGTGTCAGCCAGTTTGCCATGGCATACGGAGCTCCATCGCAGTCTTTAACACTGGTAGCATGCCGCGACAGCGTGGACGTGAACCGTATGTGCAGTTGACGGACTTTGAGCGAGGGCGTATAGTGAGCATGCGGGAGGCCGGGTGGATGTACCGCCGAATTTCTCAACACGTGGGGCGTGAGGTCTCCACAGTACATCGATGTTGTCGCCAGTGGTCGGCGGAAGGTGCACGTGCCCGTCGACCTGGGACCGGACCGCAGCGACGCACGGATGCACGCCAAGACCGTAGGATCCTACGCAGTGCCGTAGGGGACCGCACCGCCACTTCCCAGCAAATTAGGGACACTGTTGCTCCTGGGGTATCGGTGAGGACCATTCGCAACCGTCTCCATGAAGCTGGGCTACGGTCTGGCACACCGTTAGGCCGTCTTACGCTCACGCCCCAACATCGTGCAGCCCGCCTCCAGTGGTGTCGCGACAGGCGTGAATGGAGGGACGAATGGAGACGTGTCATCTTCAGCAATGAGAGTCGCTTCTGCCTTGGTGCCAATGATGGTCGTATGTGTGTTTGGCGCCGTGCAGGTGAGCGCCACAATCAGGACTGCATACGACCGAGGCACACAGGGCCAACACCCGGCATCATGGTGTGGGGAGCGATCTCCTACACTGGCCGTACACCACTGGTGATCGTCGAGGGGACACTGAATAGTGCACGGTATATCCAAACCATCATCGAACCCATCGTTCTACCATTCCTAGACCGGCAAGGGAACTTGCTGTTCCAACAGGACAATGCAAGTCCGCATGTATCCCGTGCCACCCAACGTGCTCTAGAAGGTGTAAGTCAACTACCCTGGCCAGCAAGATCTCCGGATCTGTCCCCCATTGAGCATGTTTGGCACTGGATGAAGCGTCGTCTCACACGGTCTGCACGTCCAGCACGAACGCTGGTCCAACTGAGGCACCAGGTGGAAATGGCATGGCAAGCCGTTCCACAGGACTACATCCAGCATCTCTACGATCGTCTCCATGGGAGAATAGCAGCCTGCATTGCTGCGAAAGATGGATATACACTGTACTAGTGCCGACATTGTGCATGCTCTGTTGCCTGTGTCTATGTGCCTGTGGTTCTGTCAGTGTGATCATGTGATGTATCTGACCCCAGGAATGTGTCAATAAAGTTTCCCCTTCCTGGGACAATGAATTCACGGTGTTCTTATTTCAATTTCCAGGAGTGTATAATGTCAGTCATAAAAAAAACTGTGCTTCTTAGAAATTATCGGCAACAGCGCACTCATTTTCATGTCTTCTGGAATGTTCCATGGATCATTATTTTATATAAAATGATAATATTAGGCCATCAGATAACATGTTTCTTAATTCTAATTACATTTGAAACCTGGTATAACACAGAAATTATGAATACAAGAAAGTTAACAATAATTACAAATGTTGTCATTCTCATGTGTCAGATACTTTACAAAAGGTAGTGGATCAGAATGCATACTAGACTGTACCATTATATGTTCAGAATGGGAGGGAGCCTCAGTGGTACACAGTAACTGTAAAGAAACAGCCAGTGAAAGCATGACTACTGCATGGTAAATGTAGATAAAGCAAAAGGCTATAGACAGAGAGATGTTGAAGGAAATGCAATTGACTGTCAAGAGGGGCAATGCATGATGACTTTAACAACTACCATAGAAGACCCTTATCAAAAATCTGAAACCCAAGGAAACTGTGGCTGTGGCTTAAAAATTTAGTGTCTTGTCACTCATTAATGCCACACAAAATGAAACTGAGGGACCAAAGCAAAATCATAAATGCTGAATTACATCTTAAAATGTCCCTTTATTACGGAAGATAAACAAGTACTGACTCATTTTACTTTTCACACCACTTCATAGATAGTTGATTAAGGTATTTGTGCCAGTAGAATCGAAAAACAGCTAAAATTGCTAAAATTGATTGAATCCCAGTTAGGCATGTGAATTAGCTCCCATTTTAGCCATAATTCCATAGATCTCTATACCAAAAATCTGTGCCAAGTGATTGGAAGAACACATAGGACAGACCCATCTATAAGAAAGCAAGCAAAAGTGATCCACACAACTAATCCAATTTCACTGTTCCCAGTTATAGTACAATCCAAGAACATATTCTGAGCTCAAACATAGTAAGGTATCTTAAACCAAATGATGTCCTCCATGCCACCCAGTAAACATTCTGGAAACATTGGTGACACAAAATCCAACTTCCACTTCTCTTAGATGATGTCCGGAATGCTATAGATGAAAGTAGTCAACTGGATGCAGTATTACTTGGCATCCAAAAAGGATTTGAATTGATAGTAAAACAATCTTTGTTACCAAAAGTGTGATTACATGGAATCTAGAATGAAATTTCTGAATAGACTGAGAACTGACATATGATGGAGTGTCACTGACAGAAGTAGAAGTGATTTCGGGTGTGCCCCAGAGATGTGTCGGTATTGTTATTGTTCATGTTATCTATTAATGACCTGACAATCAAAATTAATAGTAACCTCACATTTTTACAGACAATGAAATTATCTTAATTAAGTACTATCTGAAAAAAAAACTCCACACATAATCAGTTAGATTTTGATAAATTTTGAAGTAGTGCAGAGGTTGGTAATTGGTTTTAAAAGTCCAAAAGTGTTAAACTGT
This sequence comes from Schistocerca piceifrons, assembly GCF_021461385.2. Taxonomy (NCBI): domain Eukaryota; kingdom Metazoa; phylum Arthropoda; class Insecta; order Orthoptera; family Acrididae; genus Schistocerca; species Schistocerca piceifrons. The sequence continues at coordinate 320,930,311 of NC_060143.1, read as the reverse complement.
GCACTTCTCGAAGTGCAGGAAAGTGTATCACCTGATCACAACATGAAGAAGTTCATAATTGGAACCAATGTAATATGAAATGGAATAATCACAAAGACTCAGTTGTAGGTAATGCACTTGTCAAAATTTAGTTCATGGCCAGGATACTGGGAAATGTGATCAGTCTACACAGTAGACTACTTACAGATCACATGTGCATCACATTTAAACTATTGCTCATGTGTGTGGGACAAATAGCAAAAAGAACCAAAAGGTGACATTGAATGTGTACAAAAAATTGTGGCATAAATGGTCACTGGTTTTTTTGACTCATGGGAGAGTGTGACAGAAACCTTGAAAAATCTGAACTGGCAGATGCTGGATGGTAGATGCCAATTATCCCAATAAGTCCTACTTTCAAAGTTCTGCTAACCGAGATTAAGTGAAGAATCTAGAGATATTCTTTATCCCCTAATCAATCCCTCATTTAGGGATCCTGAAGACAAGATTAAATAAATTTGTGATTTTTCCCATGTATTTGGGCATATTTTTGTGAACATTTTTGGACATAATCCTATGTTATTTAGGTATTTTTTCACATTTTGTCCACCACCATGGATAGTTGCTCCTTCCATCTGTGTCAATGCAGAAAAGTTACCCTCTCAGCCTTGTACAAAAACAGATCTCCGATGGCTTATCTTTCCAGTAATCCACCACCTCCCAATGTCCCGCCATCTGGCCATACAGGAGCACTCCTCTCATGACTCAGTACCACCCTGCTTTGGAACCACTGAATTACATTGTCCTCTAGCTTGTATCTGTACATGTAGGGAACATGCAGCAGTCCTCAACAGTTAGGAGGCCTACATTAGTTGCAAAGTCTAACAGAAAGAAGAAGGTTCTACTGCTAGGTAGTTTACATGGTTGAGGTGTGGGCCAGTAGTTGCAGGAAGTGTTGGGGAGTGAGTACCAGGTCACCAGCATTGTGAAGCCTTGTGCAGGGTTGGCTCAGGTGACTGACAGAATAGGGGAGTTATGTAGGAATTTTATGAAGGAGGATCAGATAGTGACAATGGATGGAGCAGGGAACAGTCTATATAGGGACGGGGAATATGATGTAGGTGGTTATCTGGTAAAGATAGCAACTCAAACTGGTGGCACTAATGTGTATTTTGTGCAACTGTTTCAGCGTCACGATTGGCCTCATCTTAATGCAGCTGTTAGGCACGTTAACATGGGGCTGGAAAGGGCACTTATGGCAGAGGGCATGGGCCACATTTCAGTGGTGCCAGTTGGGTCTATCAGTAGATCGGTTTTTCACTGGGCATGGCCTGCACCTCAATGGATATGGGAAGGGCAGGCTGGCAAAGCTTTTATGTGACAGTGTAGTGAGTGGTTGTGGGACCACTCATGGATAAATTCCTGTAGTAGTTGGTGTTGGAGCTGCACCTTTTTTAGACTGAAGTCAAGACACGTATACCTGCTTAAAGGAAGTCTCTCTAACTAAGGGTTCACCTTCAGAGGATGTCATGTTTCCAAACAGAGAAGCAATTAGTATATTTAATCAAATTATAAGAGGTATTAGAGATAAAGTTAATGAACTGATTATAGATGTTGACTCTGAAATAATTGGTATGTTGGAGCACCACTTAAATAATTTGACAATTTTGAGGCTTCATTTTCCAGGATACAGATTAGCTGGCTGGTTTTCAAGGAGTTCTTTGTGGGGTAGGGGAGTGGCTATATACATAAAAAGCAGTATTTCATTTGAGTCCATGACATATCATGGCACTGCACTGAACAGATATTTGAATGTTGTACAGGGACAGTTGAATTCAGTGAAACTAAACTTGTAGTTGTTTTAGTTTATAGATCCCCTAACTCTGACTTCAGAGCATTTCTGCTCAATCTAGAGAGGGTTCTTCATTTACTGTGAAGTGAAATATGGCTTCTCGGCTAAGACACAAGTTGAAAATATGGTCACTATTTTTTATTTACTTAAATTTGCCATATTTCGTGACAGTACCTTTTCCGTTAGACGTTTGCAAGGTGATATTAGTCTTGGTTTCAGTTGTCTAAGTATGATTCCACAATGCATCTATGTCGGCTGCAGGAATGACGTGGTTCAACGTGTTTCTCTCATTTTGGTGTTTCAAATACAGTTTCTTCAAATGTAGTTTCTTCTTTTTAGTTAATACAAAAATAATAGTAACATAATTCAAAATTATCTATGACGGTGACCTTCACATTGTTCTTCCATCAACACACACCAAGAGTTAGCTGCCGACTGACTAGAGTCAAAGACGACTCCAATGTCAAAGATATTTTACACAATTCACAAGTTTCCACTTGTAATCAGTCTCTTTGCTATTCTTTGATACATTTTCTAATAGTAATCAATATGCTTTTACTCTCAAAAACAGAAGTAAATTAACATATAATAAGACAAATTATAATAAATTCTGACAAAAATATAAGAAAACATTTACAATTCGGTATCGACAAATACGGTAAAAAAAAATAACATCTCCCAGATCCATTACAGAAGGAAGTACCAGAAATTAGTTATATGTTGTGACTTCAATATAAATATTGTAATAGGATGTCGGTAGATCTCCTAAATTCATATGATCTGATGGAGACATTTTTTTTTCCAACTAGGGTGCAAGGGAACAGTAGCACAACCATTGACAATATTTTTATTCATCCGTCATTACTGGATGGGCATTCAGTTAGTAAAAGGGTGAATGGCCTTTCAGACCATGATGCACAAATTTTAACACTAAAAGGCTTTTGTATTCAAACAAATGTCAAATTTAATTACAAACTATGTAGGAAAGTTAATCCAACAGCAATAGAGAGTTTTTCAAAACTCATCAAGGAACAAGAGTGGCAGGATGTTTATAGTACTGATAACATGGATGATAAATATAATGCTTTCTTCAACACATTTCTGATGCTCTTTGAGAGTTGCTTTTCATTAGAACATTCTAAATGGCATACTAGCAGTAATAGGCAACCAGGTGGCTGACTATTGAGATAGGGATATGATGTAAAACAGAGCAGGAATTATATCAAAATGTTAGAAGTAGTCACAATAAGGCTACAGGAGCCCATTACAAGCAGTATTGTAAGGTGGGTAAAACTGTTATTAAGAAGGCAAAGAATATGTGTTATGCAAATAGAATAGCTAATTCACAGGATAAAATTAAAACCATATGGTCAGTTGTGAAGGAAGTGTTTGGCCAACAGCACAAGCTTGACAATATAAAGTCAGTTCATAGTAAAGATATTTCTGTTACTGATAAGTCAGATATATGTACAGTATTTAACATTCATTTTCTGAGCATTGCTCATGAATTACAGGGTGTTTATAAATGAAAATTGGCGTTTTAATGCTTTATAATATTTATTATTTTAAACTTACAGTTATAAATGATATGTCAAATGAAAGAGCAACTCAAACAGTTTTACCAAGAACCATATAAATGTTCAACGTGAGCACCATTTGTCACACGGCACACATCAAGTCTATAGCCAAGTTCTTCCCAAACGTTGATAAGTGTGTCTTCAGTGATTGTAGCAACAGCTGCTTCAGTCTGGTTTCTTAATTCAGGGGGGTCTGCTGGTAGCAGAGGCATGTACACATGATCCTTGATGAAGCCCCAAAGGAAAAAATTGCAAGGTGTTAGGTCGGGTGAACGTGGAGGCCATGCAAAGCAAGCCCCTTGTGGCCTATCCAGTGCTTGGGTACAGTGAAGTTCAACCAATCGCATACTTTGCTATGCCAATGAGGTGGTGCACCATCTTGCTGGAAAATGAAGATCTCTGGCCCATCTTCTTACAACTGAGGGAAGAGCCATTGCTCTAGTGTATCAAGGTAAGAAGTGCCAGGTTCACCAAAAGAGAAAGGCCCATAAACTTCCCCCCCCCCCCTCCCCCCCCCCCCTCCACCACCCCCCCCCCCCCCCAGTGACTGACACCCTTTCTTCCACAATGACCTCCATCTGTTCAGATTCCAGATTCTGCCAAACCTTAGTCCTCCCAAACACAGTCCTGCAAAACCATATCAATCAAGCCCAAAGCAACCTGCAATATCTTCTCTCCATCCATAAAATTCTCCTGCTGTGCCATCTCAAATTCCTATTTCTCACAAAACACATTGAAATTCTTGCCCTGCAGCAAATAGGGCAAGATGCACAATACTACCTCAAAAAACTCTCTACCCTGCTCACTTCCTATTCTCACCTTCGATTACCACTGTCCACCCCCTCTACAACAACCACCAAACCTCTCCCATGTCCCCTCATTACTGACAAACCCTGTCTCGCAGACCTACTACATTTACCCTAGCCTCCAAAACTCCCTCCCACCACCACACAGAACCTAAACAGATCCAAAACATAGTTGTGAAGCTTTCCTCCAAAAGCATTAGCCCAGCAGAAATATCCATTCTTTCCAGAGGCCTCACCTTTTCCCCACTTCCAAATGGAATCATGCAGGATTTGTTAAAGACCTTCTGTCTTTCTCCCAGTTCATACAGTGGAAACACTTTTTCACTACCAGTGCTACTAATCTACTAATCTGAATCAACAAAGACCTATGTTGAACCTGCCTGACTCAGTTCACTCTTCCATCCAACCGTGATCCACCCACACTGCACCCAAATCACCCCTGTTAACTTTCCAGAATTTCTTAACCTCAAACCTCATTCCCCTATTTCCTCATCATGTAAACTAACCTTATGTCCACAGAAAGTCCTGCAATCCATCACCTAAAAGCTGATCCTGACCTTATAAATCTACCTTACGAGAAAGGCTCCACCACTTTTGTTTTGAACCACAAGTATTACCTGGCAGAAGGACTCCACCAGCTGTCAGATTCATCTACCTACAAACTCTGCCATAGCAACCAGGTTCCAGCAATCCAGCAGGATCTCCAGTCTCTTCTCAAATCCTTAGACCTATCCTGGAACCTCTTGCTGTAGTCCGTCACTCTCCTCACTCCTACCACTCCCCACACTCCTACCTTCTACATGCTTCATGAAGTCCGTAAACCCAACCACCCAATCATCCCTCTGTGGTATGTTATTGAGCCCTCACTGAGAAAATCTCTGCTCTTGTAGATCAACACCTTCAGCCTGTTACACAAATCCTACCCTCCTATATAAAAGATACCAACCATTTCCTAGACTGACTCTCCACAGTTTGCATTCCTTTACCACATGGTGCCCTACTCATCACCATTGATGACACCTCTCTGTGCATTGAAGTTCATAATACCCATGACTTATCACTACTGAACACTACCTTTCTCAATGTCTGAGAGATTCCAAAACAACAACCTCTTTCCTAGTTGCCATGACCAACTACATCCTCATTCACAGTTACTCCTCCCAGGCATTACCTACAAATAGATCTGGGGTACAGCTGGGCACTTGCATGGTACCATCCTATGCCAACCTATTCATGGGTCATTTAGAGGAATCCTTCATAAACATCCAGAACCACAAACCCTCAACTGCTTCAGATTCATTGATGACACCTGAGTGAACAGGATTGAGTGTCAGGACATCCTGTCCCCATTTCTCCAGAGCCTCAACACCTTCTTAACCATTCACTTCACCTGGTCCCACTGAACCAAACAAGCCACCTTCCTCAATGTTGACTTCTACCTCAAAAATGGCTACATCAGTACTTCTGTTCATATCACACCTACTTACCTCCAGCATCACACCCACTTACCTCCAGCAATACATCCACTTCAACAGCTGCCACCAATTCTGTACCACGAAGTCCCTTCAATACAGACAAGCCACTTGTAGCTGTCACATCTGCAGTGACAAGTGATCCATCTTGAATTATACTGAGGGTCTCACTGACACCTTTACAGACCATAATTACTCTCTCAGCCTTGCACAAAAACGGATCTCCCCTGTCTTGTGTTTCCAGTCACCCACCACCTCCAAAAGTACCACCATCCAGCCACAGACTCACGACTCAGTACCACCCAGGACTGAGGCAACTAAATTACAGTTTCTGCCAGGGTTCTGACTACCACTCATCATGCCCAGAAATGAGAAATGTCCTGCTCACTATCCTCCCCACCCCTCCTCCAGTGGTATTGTGCTCACCAGACATACAGAATATCCTTATCCATCCCTACACAACCCTTGCTCTCAACATGTTGCCTCACGGCTCATATCCCTGTAATAGGCCTAGATGCATGGCATGTCCCATACATCCTCCCAACAACACCTGCTCCAGTCTGGGCTATCCCATCAAAGGTACCTGTGAAACTAGCCATGTTATGTACAAGCTAAGCTGTGACCACTGTTCTGCATTCTACATGGGCATGCAAACCAACAAGCTATCTGTCGACACGAATGAACACCAAAAAACTGTGGTCAAGAAACAACTGGATCACCCTTTTGCAGAGCATGATACCCATCACAATGTCTTTAATTTCAGTGACTTCTTCACAGCCTGTACCTGGATCCTTTCCACCAACATGAGCTTTTCTGAACTGGTGCAGGTGGCAACTTCCCTGCAGTATGTCCTATGCTCCCAGAACCCTCCTGGCCTCAACCTTCATTAGTCATTGTCATTACCCATCTAGCCACTTCCTTACTCCCATTCCAGCACTACACAGTCCTCTATTGCACAATACACCCAGTCTTTTTACTTCTCTTATGCCACAACATGGGGTGATTTGGGATCAGTGGGGGTGGATCATGGTTGGATGGAGGAAGGAAGTGAGTCAGGCAGGTTCAGAATTGATCATTGGTTGATTCATGTTGGTAGGGTTGGTGATGAAAAAGTGTTTCCACAGTAGGGATGAGGAGAAAGACAGAAGGTCTTTCACAAATCCTGCATGATTCAATTTGGAAGAGGGGATAAGGTAAGGCCTTTGGAAAGGACTGATATTTTTGTGGGGCTAATGCTTTTGGAGGAGAAGTTCATGACTATGTTCTGGGTCTGTTTAGGTTCTGGATTCTGTATGGTGTTAGGAGGGAGTTTTGGAGCATGGGGTAAATGTAGCAGCTATGCAAGACAGGGTTTGTCAGCTATGAGGGGACGTGGGAGAGCTTTGGAAGTTGTTGTAGAGGCGGTGGACACTGCAAGTTGAAGGTGGGAGTAGGAAGTGAGCAGGATAGAGAGGTTTTTGAAGTAGCACTGTGCATGTTGCCTATTTCCCGGAGGTCAAGAGTTTCAGTTTGTGTTATGGGAACCAGGAATTTGCGATTGCATAGCAGGAGAATTTTATGGATGGAGAGAAGGTATTGCTGGTAGGTTTGAGCTTGATTGATATGCTTTTGCAGGACTGTGTTGGTGTGGGCTAAAGTTTGGCAGAATCTGAACAGATGGAGGTCATTGCGGAAGGAAGCATGGCAGCCATTTGGGGGGATTCCATGAGCCAAGCAACAACACAGGAACAGTATTTGGGACTGGGTTCTGGATAAGGATAAGGAAACTCTTCTGTATTGACACAGAGGGAAGGAGCAAGATTCCACGTTTTTGGAAAAAAAAAAGCAAAAAAATGTGAACATAATGTAGAAGTATGTCCAAAAAAGTTCACCAAAAAGCACCCAAATACATGGGATAGAACACAAAAAGGATGAAACAAATGAAATAAGGGAAGGGCATACAGTGATAGTGAAAGGTGAAAAACAATTGAAATTGATGTGAAGTCACAATGAGATCAAATAAAAAAATATAAGTGGAGGAGAAGGGGCAGGGGTTCAGGAGGAGTTGGTAGGATGAGATACAAGATCGTGTGGCACAGGAAAGGTGCAGCAAATAACACACAAAAATATGGGAGAGTGACGCAGGGACAGTGATCTATTTGAAGGTGTACGATTAGTGATATCGGCAGGAGTAATGTGAGATATAAGATGCTTCACCAACAATCAGTGTGGTCTTGTAGCTACCTGTTGTGCATGGCTGAGACTGTTGATACAGTGTGGCTTGTATGTAGAGTATGCAATATGGTTTGTAAGGCAACAAGAGAAAAAAGGAAATAAGGGAAGACTGACAGACACTGAGTATAGCAATGCATCAACAAATAGTAACAAAGTAAAATTGCACTTGGATAGTTGTCAAAGAAAAGCTGTCAGGCAAAATCAAACAATGGAAAATCCTGGATGGGATATTAGAAAAGGATAGTTGCTACTCACCATAATGCGGAGATGCTGATTCACCGATAGATGCAACAAAGAGACTGTCATAAAATGAGATTTTGTCCAAGACCTTTGTCAAAAATAGACAACGCACGCATGCAATCACATTCAAAAACACTCTCACACTCATGAAAACACATTTCACACCCAAATGACTACAGTATCTGGCAGCTGGAGCCAGAATGTGAGCACCAGTGCATGATGGGAGAGGCAACTGTGTGGGTTTAGGATAAAGTTGGGGCAGTTACAGCGAGGGATAGCAGGGTGGGGAGGAGGATCTTAAGGTGCTGCTAGTGGGAGTGTGCAGGGATGAGGTGGAGAGAGTTTAAGGCACTTCAAAGATGGCTACATCAGTACCTCTGTCTATCTCAAGCCTACCAACCACCAGCAATTCCTCAATTTCAACAGCTGCCATCCATTTCATGCCAAGAAGTCCCTTCCATATAGCCTAGCTACTCATAGCCATCAGATCTGCAGTGACGAGCAGTCCACCTCGAAATACACCTATGGTCTCACTGACACCTTTACCCTCTAAACCTTGTACAAAAACAGATCTACCTTGCTTGTTTTTCCAGTCACCCACTACCTCCCAATGTTCCACCATACAGCCACAGAGGGGCATTCCCCTCGTGACTCAGTATCATCTGGGACTGGAGCAACTGATTTACATTCTCTGCCAGGATTTCAACTACCTGTCATCATGCTGAGGAATGAAAAATGCCCTATCCACTTTCCTTCCCATACCTCCCACAGTGGTATTCTGCCACCCACCAAACCTACAGAATGTCCTCAACCATCCCTACACTACTCTTGCTCCCAACCTCTTGCCTTGTGGCTCATATTCCTGTAATAGATCTAGATGCAAGACCTGTCCCATGCATCTCCCATCACCACCTACTTCAATCTGGTCACAAGCATCACTTATTGCATCAAAGGCAGTGGTACCTGTGAAATGAGTCATGTGATCTACAAGGTAAGCAGCAACCAGTGTTCTTCATTCTTTGTGGGCTTGACAACCAAAAAGCTGTCTGTTTGCATGAATGACCACCAACAAACTTTGGCTAAGAAACAACTTGACTATCCTGTTGCTAAGTATGTCACCCAACATGACCGTCTTAATTTCAATGACTGCTTCACAGCCTGTTACGTCTGGATCCTTCCCACAGACACCACCATTTCTGAAAGCATAGGTGGGAACTCTCCCTGCAGTATATCATACATTCCTATAACCCTCATTGTCTCAGACTTCATCAGTCATTGTCATTACCCATCTAGTCCCTTCACTGTTCCCATTCCAGCACTGCACAGCCCTCTATTCCACCAGTTCACTCAGTCATTTTTACTTCTCTCCTTTTCTGTTACCAACTGTCTCTGCCCCACCCTCCATCTAACCTCCTGACTGCACCTAGCTGCCCTCCCCTCTTACCAGCTCATCCTACACACCCCCATTAGCTGCATTTTACTCCTCCCCCTCACCACTCTGGCCTCAACTGGTTGCCTCTCCCATCATGTGGTGCTGCTTGTAATCTGACTTCAGCTCCCAGAGATTGTGCTCATGTCTGTGTGAGCTGCATTTGCATGTGTGTGTGTGTGTGTGTGTGTGTGTGTGTGTGTGTGTGTGTGTGTGTGTGTGTGTGTGTGTCTGTGGTCTATTTTTGACAAAGGTCTTGTTGGCCAAAAGCTCATGTTGTGTTTATTTGTGAGTCAGAATCTCTGCTTTATGATGAGTAGCAACTTTTTTTTCCAATATTTTTGCTAATTACAACAAAGTAATTTAAGCAGTTATTCTACCAATAATCCATGCATATTTGTTATTTAATTAGCATATTTCTTACAGAACTATATTTCCATGCATAGTTGGAATGGTTAGAAAGCCTAACATACACTTCTATGCCACCATGCTAGCTACCACCTGACATATACTTTACAGTGATTTGCTGAGTATGTATGTAAATGTATTTGATACAGATGAAGAACTGCAATGTCCTTGAGATCTCCACATACAGAAGTTGGACAAAAATATGGAAACACCAAGAGAAATGCCTTCTTGAACATAAATGCAAGTGTTAGCCAAGCCTGCAAGAAGCACTGTTGCATTTGACCATGAACAGCAGCTATATAATGTTCTCAATACATTGAATATGTCAGTTGTGATCAGAACAGTGTTCTGTGTGGTTTTGAGTGCATAATATCAAAGCTAAGTGAATTTTAACATGGATAAATTGTTGGTGCTCATATAGTGCATACTTTTGTACCCAAGGTAGGTGATGTGTTGGTGTTTCAGTAGGTACTGTGTTGAAGATTTATGCTGTGTGTAGGGAAAGCCATAACACAGACAAAAGTGTGTGCTGAATGATAATGACAGATGGTCACTGAAGAGGATTGTGACAGCTGTAAAAGTCACTGCAGAACTGTATGGCACATTCACAGACTCTTTCAGCAACAAAAAGTTTTGCTAATTTTATTCACAGTGGCCTTGAAATTTTGTGTCAGCATTTATATCTTCTGTGCTGTCTTCCACATGTTTGTCTTTTCTCATTGTCACATTATCAGAAGGCACTGATACTGGGAATTCTTGACTGTGACATACAGATCATAAAGCGAAGGATAAATTGGGATATTGCACAGTATTCCTTGTTTTTGAGGTGATGTATCTATATAATAGGATGTAACAGTATAACAGGACTTGGAGGGAGGGGGCGGGGTAATTGTTGTTCTGGGTGTCAACCTTACACTTGAAATATAAAGTTCATAGCACTTCTTTATAAGAGGATTAAATTTTCTACTTCAGAATTAACTCCCCACAGATATAACAAAAAGACTTTGTGATATCTACTTAGGTATGAGACATTCCTCCATCCAGAAGGCTTTATGAACTTACACGAACAAGCAGTCACCTCCAACCATTATCAGAATTCTCAATATTGAGATGTAACTGGCAACAAACACAATGTGATTGTATACGTTCAAGCATGACTCATTGGCAGTGCTACCAAACCACTTTTATTTCCTGGAGGCAGATTTCTGAACTGGAGGTCATGTGTGGTAATTCCTTGCACATATTTCAATTGTTTTTCATGAATTAAATCTGAAGAATAGTTAAGTTGAGCCAAAGAAGAATAGTCAATATCTAATGTTTTAATGGATTTTAACAGATAGAAGATATTTTGTCACCATGTAACTGTGCCCAATAGCCAGAATCTGATACTGTATTTGAATTCAGTGCCCAAGTGCCCACATAACTCAAATTTTATGTAATAAGAATATATTTGACCAGTGTAAGCAATTCATCAGCCACAATTTCCATCATTAATTATTCCTTACATACAAAAGGTGTTAGCTCAGAGGACAAAATGTTATTCATCTTTCTAATAGATAATGCTGGTCATTTTGGGCCACTGTAGATGGTGTACAATGGGTACCAGGCAGTTACATTACCCTACAGCACTGGCATAAGCCATGGCAGTTATCTGGTGTGTAAGTAACATTTTGTTGTTCATAAACAGTACAGTGAAATGGGTCAATGTGGAGACATGACAGAAAGACACAAGGAAGCTATTATATTTGAATGTGCGCAAGGTCACACAATGAAATAAGTTATTCAATTAGTTGGTGAATCAGCACAGGCTCCCCAATGTGCCTACAAGTAGTGGTGTGTCATGTATTGTCATGACAATTGATTTTGAACTAGATAGGAATTTGCTGCTAACAGTGAAGGCTGGTCTATCTTAACCAGTTGCTCAGGAAACAATGCAGAAAAAACTGCATGCAATGTATTTAGGGCTGGTAACCCACAAAAGGCCATAGTGAGTGAAGGGTTTAGTTCAAGCTGGAGGTGGTTCTTGATGTTTTTCAAGACATTTTTTGCACCATGACATGGAGACACCCATTTGAGTTATTATTAACCATGAACTAGGATGTTTATTTCAGCAATGCAAGTGAGGAAGCTTTACATGTCCTTGCATATCTTCACAATGAGCATGCTGTGGAGTCTCCTGTCTTTAAAGATGATGTGTTCACAGGGCTGTAAGGGTACATTCCGGGTTTGATAAACACACAATCATCTTTTCACAAGTGGTTCACCATGTTGCCTGACACCAGTCCTGTAGAAAAGGCCTGGGACTATTGGGAACAGTGAGTGAAACATAACAATCAACATCTCTGCAATTTGGCAAGTCTGTAAGATCTTATTGTCGATGAATACCTTGAGCTGGATATGTCATGTCTGAAGAAACTCTCCTCCTTACTGAACTGAGTTCATTATCAAGACAAGAGGTAGTGTTACATGATATTAGTGTGATGTCTCTTGGGGGATGACCAATTTATTTTTTAGGATTCTATTGTATCAGAGGCAGGGTCATCAGCGAAACCAGTCATATCATTCACAAGCATTGCTATAATTTCTGCACAGCATTTTATTAGGACATAATTGTCAACCAGTTGTCCAACCTAATCAACAGCTACTGCCAAACTGTGGACAATTCCACAGTTGACCATTCAGTGACAGAACATGCTACTGAGCTCAAGATGGTAGATTTAAATGGTTGCATCACAAGTCATGCCATCTTCATCTTTCCCCAATATAATCTTCTCTGATTTACAAGGAAGTAGTCCTTGCTGCAAATTCTTTGATACTTTAGTCCTCCTGACTTCAATCTTTGGTAACACCTGCTTCAAATCCACCCCTGCCCAATGACCCTAACTTCACTGATAACACACTCACACCCTCCTCACAATAATCTCCCTCTTCCTTTGTTACATTTCTCCCTCCCAATGCATTCCTTTATGTCACTGTGTGCTGTGCTCAACTTCCCCTGCCTCTGGCTAGAATGGGCACACTGGTACCCCATTCCTATCTCATGCCCCTGCAGCTCTCCCTCCCACCCATTAGCTAGCCTTTTCCAATCCTCCCTTTCACTTTCTTCCTTCTCTCTTCCCTCACCCAATCTACGCTACACATCCCCTCACTCCTCCCGCTTCCCTCCTCTTTTCTTCCTTAGCCCATTCTATGTGACACATCCTCTCACCCCTTTTGAACAAAAGTGCCATCACAATACAGCCTACTGGGACAGTGTACCTATGCACATGGATTTGTGTGTATGTAAGTGAACTTAATAGCTCTGAAAAAGGATTTGACTAAAAGCTAGAAATATTATATATGTGGCTATTGATGGTTCATCACCCAACTACTTTGAGAGCTGTAACTTTCACTCTTTAAATTATTTATATTCCACTAACGACATCTTGTTACCAAATATGTAGAACAATAACTATAACACACCATAAAAACATAAAGAGAAAGTATTTTTGTTTGAACTCTACAGAACTTCATAACCATGTAAGTTGTGTGGTTCTTATAATCATAAACTAGGCAGCTATACAGAACAAGATAACTGTGACAGATGAAGAGAAAAGATGAAGTGATGTAGCACAGAAGAACAAAAATGGAAAATAATACCACATGACTCAGAGCTCCATGCTTGCATAAGCACTTAGCTCACAAAGAGTGTGGGTCTCCGTCAGTGTTATCATTATTACTTACCAATATTTATGAATTTACACATCAGTCCATTGGACTACAATATCTCAATCTAATAAAACACAAAATAACCACAAATTGTATTGTATAGTGGAACTCAGTTGTCTGTGTATGACACAATGTAACATAATTAATGGATCATCCGGTGAAAATTTATCTGACACAGACAGATTTATGTGTTTAAGTTTTGCTGTGCTATTACAATGTTCAATGTAATCTATAGTTTTGTTCCTTTCAGCTGCAGCTTTCTGTGGGTCCTTTTTGCCACAGTTCCATCATCACACATAATCTAACTATTTCACACTTCAGTCATTCTCTTCCTCAGATTAATAGACAAATCAGACATTTTAAATAAATCACATTATTGACTACATGTTTACCAAATTCCTGTCACTTGTCTTTAAAAAAATTTCAAAATATATTCAAGCCCTTCTCCTACCAGTGAAGATGTAGTTATTTTCAAATTGTAATGTATCTTTTCCAGATTGATTCTTTGGATAAATAAATTTTAAATTAACCTTCAGTTCTCAGTGAAGGAAACCTGGCTGTTTCTGACAGCTGCACTACGCCAAATACCTCACTTTCTCTTCTTTCTTCTGACTAAAATTCTTATTTCAAACCGAGGAAATATTTTATATCCTTATTTGCAGTTACTGCTTCCTACCACTTAAATCTGTATTGGATGTTAACAAGTTCTATACCTCTAAAATGATTTATGCTTTTCTTGCTGTAGACAGCCTGTGTTTTGAATCCTTTCCACTTTGTCAATTATCAGTTCTTTTTCTAACTAAACACTGAGAGTTATCACCTACTCATAGTGTCTCATTTGCTAATCCATCAGCATCATCTAATTTAATTTGACTACATTCCATGACCTATGTTTTAATTTTGTAGGTATTCATCTTGTAATCTCTTTTCAAGACACTATCCATTCTGTTCAGTTGCTCTTCCAAGCCATTTTCCATCTCTGACAGAGTTACAATGTCAAACCATAATGTTTTTATTTCTTCTCTCTGAACTTTGATTCCATTTCCAGATTTATCATCAATAAAATTCTTCTGGGTTTGTGACCACATTGTCAACTATAAAATTCTGACATTTTGGGACTTTTTCAAGATGCCTTCATCGGGGTGTATTGCTAACAGCTGAATGGGCACTAGGTTCATTACTTATATACTGTGGAGGAGTGCTGTCATTGGACATGAGGGTGAGGAATATAGGTATTAGGTGTTCTTTTATTGGTCTTTAGATTTCGTATTGTCATTGGCAGAAATAGACATTTTCCATTGGAGTTTCCTTTATTGCTTGCCATTGGTAAAAATTAGCAAATAGGAAATTGAGCTGTGACTACAGCGTAGTGCTGTTTACTAACTGTCTAGGTTAGGGCACGTCAGACTCTGAGTACCCTCCATGACTGTGGCCTACTGCATGCCTGTTGCTTTGTCAGAGCTGTCCTTCCACAAGGCTGTCAGTGCTGGCAGCCAAGGTGCTGGGAGTCAGTACCCATCTTCTCTATTCATGTTGTCTGGTTGTGTGGCTATTTCTATAGCCTAAATGATTAATGGAAAATCTCATATAAAGATGTGAAACAAATACTAACAAAGAGATAGAGGGGCTGGCCAGTACTTACCTCAGCTCAGTACAGCCGATAGATACACAAAAAACAGAACCAAAATTTACGTTCCTAGCTTTCAGAACAAATGTTCCTTCATCAGGGAGGAGAGAGGGGAAAGAAAGGGAAGAAGGGAAAGTAGATTCAGTTACTCAGAACCCAGGTTATGAAGCAACAGGGAAAGGAAAACGGGGAGGGTAGCAAGGATGGAGGCATGGTTGTCAGAGGGAAGCCAAAGATATTCTACAGTAAGTACTGTGCCAGCTTCAAACCAAGAGGATGCATACAGAAGTAAAGAGGTATACAGTATAAAGATAAACACAACTATGTAGGATGAAAAGATGCGTGAATGGCTAAAGAGGAAAGGGAAAGCGGAGAAGACTGAAGAGTAAATGGGAGTGAGGTGGTTTAGCGTAGGTTCAGTCCAGGGGGATGGCGGGATGAAAGGATGTGTTGGAGTACAAGTTCCCATCTCCGCAGTTCAGAGGGACTGGTGTTGGGTGGGAGAAGCTAAATGGCACATACAGTGTAGGAGGTTCCTAGGTCCCTAGAATTATGCTGGAGGGCATGCTCCACTACTGGGTATTGGACATCTCCTAGGCGGACAGTTCGTCTGTGTCCGTTCATGCGCTCAGCCAGTTTAGTGTTGTCATACCAATGTAAAAGGCTGTGCAGTGCAGGCATGTCAGTTGATAAATGACATGTGTAGTTTCACATGTGGCCCTGCCTTGAATTGTACATGTTTTACCAGTAGCGGGGCTGGAGTAGGTGGTTGTGGTGGGATGCATGGGGCAGGTTTTGCAGCAGGGTCGGTTACAGGGGTAGGAACCGCTGGGTAGAGAAGGTAGTCAGGGAATATTGTAGGGTTTAACAAGGATGTTACGGAGGTTAGAGGGGCGACGAAAGGCAACTCTGGGTGGTGTGGGGAGACTTTTGTCAAGGGATGATCTCATTTCAGAAGTTGACTTGAGAAAGTCATATCCCTGGCGGAGTAATTTGTTGATGTTTTTGAGGCCAGGATAATATTGGGTGGCAAGGGGGATGCTTCTGTGTGGTCTGGGGATAGGAACATTGTTGTTGGATGGGGAGGAATGTATTGCTCAGGAGATCTGTTTGTGGACAAGGTCTGCAGAATAGTTGCAGGAGAGGAAAGCAATGGTTAGGTTATTGGTGTAATTGTTGAGGGATTCGTCACTGGAGCAGATACGTTTGCCATGAATACCTAGGCTGTAGGGAAGGGAGCATTTGATGTGGAATGGATGGCAGCTATCAAAGTGAAGGTACTGTTGTTTGTTTGTGGGTTTAATATGGACAGAGGTGTGGATGTGAGCTTCAACAAGATGAAGGTCAACATCCAGGAAGGTGGCTTGGGTTTTGAAGAAGGACCAGGTGAAATTCAGATTCGAAAAGGAGTTGAGGTTGTGGAGGAAATTAAGGAGTGTTTCTTCACCATGAGTCCAGACCACAAAGATGTCATCTATAAACCTATACCAGGCCAGGGGAAGCAGCTGTTGGGTCTTCAGGAAAGCCTCCTCCATGCGGCCCATGAAGAGGTTGGCATAGGACGGAGCCATCCTGGTTCCCATGGCCGTTCCCCTGATTTGTTTGTAGGTCTGGCCTTCAAAAGTGAAGTAATTATGGGTGAGGATGAAGTTGGTAAGTGTGATAAGGAACAAGGTTTTTGGAAGATCTTCAGGTGGGCGTTGGGAGAGGTAGTGCTCTAGGGCAGAGAGACCATGGGTATGTACGATGTTTTTGTAAAGGGATGTAGCATCTATGGTGACAAGAAAGGTTACAGGTGGGAGAGGAGTGGGAATGGATTTGAGGCGTTCTAGGAAGTGGTTTGTGTCTTTGATGTAGGATGGGAGTCTGCGGGTGATAGGTTGGAGGTGTTGGTCTACCAGAGCTGAGATACGTTCTGTTGGGGCTTTGAAGCCTGCCACAATGGGATGGCCAGGATGATTCTCTTTGTGGATTTTGGGTAATAGGTAGAAGGTAGGGGTACGTGGCTCAGGTGGAGTGAGTAAGTCTATGGAAGCCGTTGTGAGGCCTTGTGAGGGACCTTGGATTTTTAGGATTTTCTGCAGCTCAGTCTGGATGGAGGGAATGGGATCCTGGGTAACAGCTTTGTAGGTTGAGGTGTCGGAGAGTTGACGCAGTCCTTCTGCCACATACTCCACACGGTCAAGTACGACAGTTGTGGAGCCTTTATCCGCCGGGAGGATGACAATAGAGCGGTCTATTTTCAGCTCCTTAATGGCACGGGATTCAGCTGGGGTGATGTTGGGGGTTGTCGGGATGTTCTTCAAGAAGGACTGGGAGGCAACACTGGATGTGAGGAATTCCTGAAATGTCTGCAAGGGATGGTTTTGGGGGAGGGGAGGAGGATCCCTTTGAGAAGGCAGTTGGAACTGTTCTAGACAGGGTTCAACACTGGGTCTAGTATTCGGGGGCTGTGTTTGGGTAGTGAAGTGATATTTCCAGTTGAGGTTCTGGGTGAATGAGAGGAGATCTTTAACCAGGGCAGTGTGGTTGAATTTAGGCGTGGGGCTAAAGGTTAAGCCTTTTGATAGAACAGATGTCTCTGGAGGAGAGAGGGATCTGGATGAGAGGTTTAGAACTGAATTGGGACTGGTGATATGTGGCATTTGAATGTGATCATAGTTGAGATTTGGTCTGTGTGGGGTATGTGCTGGGATGGGGAGATTGAGTAGGGTGGCTAGGCTAGGTTTGTTGGCTATGAGGGGGGTTTGTTGAAGGTTCTGTTGTGGTTGGTGTTTGTGAGGGATAGGGAGAGGGACCCCACTTCTTAGGTGTTGCACTAGCACTGTGGATAGTTTTATCAGGTGGTGTGTGGCATGGATTTCAAGTTTGCAGCTGGCTTCTAGGATGATGTTCCTGAGTGTGTTCTCCAAGGAAGGGTTTGAGAGGTGGAGGACTTTGAAGAGAGATAAGAGCTGTTGAGAGTGGTGGTTACATGAAGTAGTGTGGAGATTCAGGACAAGTTGGGTAAGGGCTAAGGATTGAAGGTTCTGGAAGTCCAGGAGAGACTGGTGGAAGGAGGAATTGCACCCAGAGATGGGAACTTTTAAGGTAAGTCCTTTAGGGGTAATTCCAAAGGTTAAGCAGGACCGGAGGAAAAGTATGTGGGATTGCAGTTTGGCTACGGTGAATTCATGTTTCCGGAATGAATGTAAATAATGTGGTATAGGATTAGGGTACATAGTGGGTAACTGGTGGGTAGGGAAATTAAATAACTAAAGTTAAAATAGTAATCATAAGAAGGAATAAAACACGGAGGGAAGGACGAGAAAGAAAGAAATTGTGTTGGTAATGTACAATACCAAAAGAAGATCACTAAATAAGAAAAATACGGAAAAAGTTGACCAGACCAAGCAAGTATGTCCAGATCAGGGGAAAAGAACACACGTTGCTCAAAAACAGAGATAGCGAGTGGCGAAAAAAAAAAGAGAGATCGCGCGTGCCGCAAAAAAGATCGCGAGTGCGCAAAAAAGATCGCGCGTGCCGCAAAAAAGATCGCGCGTGGCGCAGAAATGTCCCAAAAGAATTTTCCTGTGGCAGAGAAAGATAGCCAATGGCACAAAAAATCGCCAGCAACACAAAATCGACGGAAATGAGTGATACTGGTAGGTGTGGAAGAGATTGTTGGCAGTGATTGTTGGCTGGAAAACAGCGAATAACGAACGTTAAAACTATGGAATGTTAAATAAATAAATCAATAAACAAAAAACAAAAAAAGAGAAGTGGACTATAAACGGTACAAGATAATAGGAGGAAGATGAAACTAGCACAGTTGGTGACGAAAATATTTATTCATGTATATGTAAAACACTGAAGAAGAGAAAGTGTTAAGATGACAGATGTAAGTGATAGCTAACAAAAGGGACAAAACAATGAAGGATGTTGACCATATAGGTAGTAAGTGGGCTCACTGCAGAGAACTATTCAAAATACTTGGTATTCTAACTGTTCCCTGTTTATTTATGTTCCACACTATAGTATATATAAAGAAAAATATAGTGAATTATAGTACAAACAGCATTTTACACAGCTATAGCACAAGAACAAGCCACTGCCTTCATCTAGATAGGAGAAACAAGCATAAGACCCAAAAAAGTTTCTTGTATCTGGGTGTAAAATTGTATAACAAGCTGCCACAGGAAATCAAAGAAATTAACAGCATGTACTGTTTCAGAAAAACTCTTAAACTGTATTTTCAGGAACACTGTTTTTACACAGTAAGTGAATATTTAAATGTTTGAATGTAATTTAAGTGACATAATGACATTGTATTGTATATTCTGTAAATGTATAACAAGCTGCACAGGACATCAAAGAAATTAACAACATGTACTGTTACAGAAAACCCTTAAACTATATTTTCAGGAACACTGTTTCTAAACAATAAGTGAATATTTAATTGTTTGAATGTAATTTAAGTGATAAATGTCATTGTATTTGTATACTCTGTAAATGCATATAAAAGTGTCAATGTATCTGCAAAAATCACTGTATCCAAACTGACAACATCCATACATTGCAAAATGTCTACGGATGGCTAATCAAATAAATAAATAAATAAATAAAGGTGATCTAAATGATTAATGGAAAATCTCATTATAAAGATGTGAAACAAATACTAACAAAGAGATAGAGGGGCTGGCCAGTACTTACCTCAGCTCAGTACAGCCGATAGATACACAAAAAACAGAACCAAAATTTACGTTCCTAGCTTTCGGAACAAATGTTCCTTCATCAGGGAGGAGAGAGGGGAAAGAAAGGGAAGAAGGGAAAGTAGATTCAGTTACTCACAACCCAGGTTATGAAGCAACAGGGAAAGGAAAACAGGGAGGGTAGCAAGGATGGAGGCATGGTTGTCAGAGTGAAGCCAAAGATATTCTACTGTAAGTACTGTGGCAGCTTCAAAGCCTGATGGGAAGCTTGGACACAGAGTTAACAGAAAGCCCACCAACACGGACAGGTACCTGCATGCATCCTCCCACTACCATCCTACGCTAAAGATATCGGCTCTGCAAATTTTAACTAAGAGGGCCTACAGGATCAGCGATGAACACAACCTCAAAGCTGAACTACAGAACCTGAGGTACATTTTTGGAGCTAATGGCTACAACATGAGGATGATACATAAAACAATGACGCCAAAGGAAGAGGGAAATAGGGAAACGCAGGGTGAAGCATGGAACACCATCCGGCTACCATATGTACAAGGGCTCATTGAAAGACTGGGCAAAATTCTCCATCAGGTAGGTTTAACCTGATTTATTGTAATAACAACAAAATAAAAGACGTTCTGGGCTTAATGAAAGATACAATTTGCAAGTTGTTACATTTAAATTCTCATTTCAAAATCTCTGTGTTACAATTTTATAATCAATCTGAAATCTTTCAGTATCCCCAGGTCTCTTCCACATATGCAGTCTCCATGCATGATTCTTAAACAACGTGTTAGTTATGATTAAATTATGCTCTGTACAACATTCTACCAAGCATCTTCCCCTTTTATTCCTTTCCCATCTACCATTTTTCCTCTTATTCCTTTTACTAGTATTAAATTACATTCCCCATCACCTCCTTTAACCAACTGCATAATTTTTTTGTCTCATGATACTGTCTGCCAAATCTGTTCATCTGCAGTACTAGTTTCCATATAAACTTGTACTAGTGTAGTTGCCTCTCTTGGCAATTGGTAATTTGCTCACTGTGCTGTTTACAGTAGCTCAGTTGCGTTCCAATTTTATTATTCATTATTAGATCTACATCTGCATTACCTCTCTTTGACTTTGTATTGATAACCCTCTACTCACCTAACAAGAAGTTTCAGCCTATCCCTTTAACTTTTTAAATTCTCTGTCCTCCCAACCCAATAAAGTAATCTAACATTCCACACTCTGACCCACAGAATACGACTTTCATTTGTCCTGATGACAATATCCTCCTGAGTAGTCACCACTCAGAGATCCAGATGGAGAACTACTTTACCTCTGGAATATTTTATCCAAAAGGATGCCATCATCATTAAGCCATACAGTAGAGCTTGGAAAGAAAAATAATGGCTGTAGTTTCCCCTTGCTTTCACCCACTCACAGTACCAGTACAGAAAGATAGTGTTACCTGAAGTTACAAGGCCAGAACAGCCAAACATTGAAACTGAAATTACTGAAAAAGGTGTTGTCCATCTTCAGGAAACATAGATTAGTTTGGTCTTTTCATAGATATTCCTGCAAGACACCCACTCCAACAAGTTCATGGTTCATGGGAGGACCAGGACTGTATATTTGCTCATTGTATATTAACACTGATAGCATTTTATCATGTGATGTATCACACAGTTGGTAAATGTATGTAAGTTTCATTCCTTCAAAACCAAGCACAGCTCATATTCTCATTCATACTGATGACTGATAGCTTCCACCTCCATTGCCTAATAAAACATATTGTAAAATAGAGACATGGTTTTCTCAGTGAATTTCAGTGATGAAGTCTTCTTGGATTATCAGCTGAATCAATGTGTCATTCTGGAGCAATACTTAGACAAGTTTCTGACCCAGCCTTGACAAGGAACAGCCGGTAACATTGGGAAACATGAGTACAAACTCCTCTCAATCTAATTTCAATAATTTAAAAATAATGAGCCTTAACATACAATGCATTAAAAATAAAATATTAGAACTTGAGATTGCAGCCAGTGAAGCTAGTATAGATTGTATTTGCATTCAAGAACATTGGTGCATGAGTTATGAACTAGAAAATATTTGCATTTCCCCATACAAATTAGTAAGCCATTTTTGCAGGAAGGAAACAAGACATGGCGGTGTTTGCATTTATGTAAAACCTGGAGTAAAGGTTAAAAATATGACTGTAACTGAATCCTTGAATGAAGAAAAGCATTTTGAGGCTGCAGCAATACAGTTGAATATGCAAATGAGTAAATTAATAATAATGTCAGTGTACAGATCACCATGTGGTGATCCTGAAATTTTTAGAAATGAATTAGAGGCATTGCTCAAAATATTACATCATAAAAAATCAACAATAATTATAAGCGGAGATTTTAATGTCAACTTATTTACTGAAGGTGCATCCAAAGATCAGTTCCTGAATGTTTTACATAGCTTCAATTTGTATCCACATATAACTAACCCTACAAGAATAACAAACTCTTCAAAAAGTCTCATAGATAATATCTTCACAAATATAGATGCCATAGATATAGATGTAATAAATGTTGACCTAGGAATATCTGATCACAATGCACTTATCCTTAAATTTCCCATAGCCCCTGTGACCAAAAATAGTTCATACCAAATGTACAAGAGAACCTTCTCCACAAATAGTTGCAGTCACTTCATAAATACACTGACTAACCAATCATGGGCAGAAGTACTGTTACAAACTAGCACAAACACTGCATATAATGTTTTTTCTTCCCTGTTTATGTTGAATTTTGAAATGTGTTTTCCTAAGAAACTTGTCAAAACAAACACATATGGGCATTCACATGCTAACTCCTGGATCACAAAAGGTATTAGAAATTCCTCCAGGACCATGAAAATGCTTAACTATAGACTGAAAAGTTGGACTGACCCCAAGTTTAAAGAATATGTAACAAATTACAAAAAAATATATAGAAAAGTAATTACAAAAGCAAAATTACTAAGTAATGATAAACTAATAAGAAAATCAGGAAATAAATCAAAAACTATTTCGGAAATTGTGAAAAGGGAAACAGGTAAGGGCCTCAAGGATCAGGAAATAGTACTCAAAAATAGTGAAAATATTGAGTTAAAAGATGAAACTCTGGCAAATTACATTAATAATTACTTTTTAAGTGTACCAGTGTCATTAAGTAAAAACTTTACTAAACATGAGAAATTAACAGCCCAAAAGTAGACAGTAGTATGTTGTTAATTCCCACAAATGATAATGAAATATTAAAGGTGATAAAGAGTCTAAAATCAAAAATGTCTGCAGGTGTGGATGAAGTGCCTGTGTCAATAATAAAAAAAGTTGCCCAACAAATTATAAAGCCCCTGGTACATATTGCCAATTTGTCTTTCAGCGAAGGTGTGTTTCCTGAGAGGTTGAAAATCTCTAAGGTTAGACCTCTGTTTAAAAAAGGAGATCCATACAAGGTAGAAAATTATAGACCAATATCCCTTCTCCAATCATTTTCAAAAATTCTAGAGAAATTAATGAAAACCAGACTCATAAATTATTTAGATGCTCACAAACTTCTAAACTGCAATCAACATGGCTTTCGCTCAGGCCACAGCACAGAATCAGCTATCCATGCCTATACCAAAGAGATTGTCAGGAGTCTTGACACTAAAAAATGTGTAGTGGGAATTAACTTAGATTTATCTAAAGTTTTTGATACAGTAAATCACAAAATTCTGTTAAACAAGATGGAGGCAATAGGTGTAAGGGGAGTTGTGAAGCAGTGGTTTGAATCTTACCTTCAAGATAGAACTCAGGTGGTAGAAATCATCGCAGAGCATAAAAATCAGAAAATCAAGTGGGTCTCAGATGCAAAGAAATTGGAAATAGGTGTCCCACAGGGCAGTGTTCTCGGTCCTTTATTATTCTTGCTTTATATAAATGACATAAAAAATCCTAATATTTCTACCAAAATAATGTTGTTCGCAGATGACACTAGCATAATTATAAATGATGATAAAAAATCATTAACCACCACAACTGATATAGTCCTGAAATATATTCAACAATGGTTTAATGCTAATGAGTTAACACTTAATCTAAGTAAAACAAATTATATACAGTATGGCAAAGCAACTCAAGATATGGACCTCCAGTTAAAACTAATGGATAAGAAGATAGAGAGTGTACAATCCACAAAGTTTTTGGGCATGCACATTGATCAAAACTTAAGCTGGAAAGACCATCTCAAGTACTTATCCCACAGGCTCAATTCAGCATGTTTTGCATTGAGGATATTATCTAGAGTATGCAGCACAGACTGTACTAGACTAGTGTATTTTGCTTACTTACAGTCCATCGTGTCTTATGGCATAGTGTTCTGGGGTAAAACTAAATCAAGCTTAACAGATATCTTCAAATTTCAGAAAAGAGCTGTACGAATCATAACACATAACTCTCCAAGAACTCATTGTAGGCCCCTTTTCAAAGAACTGCAAATACTCACAATACCGTCACTGTATATTTTTAAAAGCATTCTGTGTACAAGAGCACATATGAAAAATCTACGTACAAATGAGGACTGCCATAATTATAATACTAGAACTTGTAAGAATTTGTATGTAGAAAGGGTAAGGACAACACAAACCCAAAAGCATGTAAGTTATTTTGGAAGAAAACTCTACAATGCTCTGCCAGTGTACATGAAGGCAATAATAGATGAAGTAAAATTTAAGACTGAACTTAAAAATTACCTTTTAAGCAAAACTTTCTATGACGTAGATGAGTACTTTGATTGTGTGTAAATTTATTGCCAAAAATTTTAATTTGTATGTCTAAACTTGTACTTTTAAAAAATGACTTGAAAGTGATATTCCATTATTATGTCTGTAGTACTTGTACTAGTATGATAACTTTGTTGTGATAATTCCTACATCATGTAAATGATATACAGGAAGATAATAAAATGAAATGAAAAATGAAATGAAATGAAATACAGGTGAAATTGCTTTTCCTGAAGATGATGAGTAGGTAACTTACATTCTGCCATTTTATGTTTACATTTTATTACTCTTTTTTGTTGTTATTTTTTCAATATGTTCTATGAGTGTTGTGACATGTTCAGTGACATTGTGTCTCTGGAAAGAATTTGCAACTGAGTAAAAATTAAATTAATAAGTATGCTTTCTTTGATCAAACACTTGAAGTGGCTGCTCCACTTGTTGCTATCACCTATACTACTTCCTTTATTGATACCTTTAATGTTTCCTATTTATCATTAATGATCACACATGTTCCTATAAAATTATAAAATACTAATGGTTACAGTTTGTTTTGGGTTTGTCGAGCTGAAACTGGTGATAAATGCTACCTATGAATATATTTCTTAAATGTAGTTGTCATTTTTTATAACTACACACTGTTGTAATTTGCATGTGCAAGAATCTGTTAGAATGTGAATCTGAATGTTGCAAAGGTTTTAGTGTTTTTACTTACAACATTGCTTACTTTTGAACAGCATAAGTGATAAAAACTAATTGCAGAAGAACTTCTATGTAACTTTTGCATAGCATATGTAGCAGTGCACTTGTTTTTGTGTTTTTTCTTCATTTATAATCCCAGAGGAGATCATAGAGAGCAAAACAGGTGCTCTTTATTCAGAACATACTTCTGAAGAGTGGGAAACATTTTTCACAAAACCATTTCTTTCTCTTTTACCTCAGGTACTCCGAGGTGGATGGGTTGATTATGCATCACATAAGAAAAGAGATGAGAATGAAGCACTAAGAGAAATGCCAAAGGACCTCATAGAAAAAGGAACATATGGTAAAAGGGTAAAATCACCAATTCTTGGAGATCATTTTAGAATGCCTAGCAGAGTGATGAGCCCAAGCCACCACCCAGTTCTTGATGTTTCATTGCCTGTGGTAAGTAGAAAATATTACTTTCACAATAAAATACTATGATTTACATAGATGTTTTGTAAAACCAGTGAAGTGGAGAAAGGAAACATTTTTTGAAGAAGCATTTAGAAAAGTATATTTTATCATGTTCTGTTGATCCAATCAACCTACAAGTTATAGAACAAGACATGAAATATGTTAACAAAACAGTGGCAACTCTTCAAAACTTGATATGTTCAATATATTAAGAATAAACTGCCAGCATCATTATACAGTACTTCTTAATATTATTTTTACTTATACCTTCACTTGTTACCTATTAGATTAGCAGGAAGTTCACTATTTTGAAAAAGGGGTTGCCTCTAGTTCCTTTAAATTATGTAGCTGTTATTTATGCCCTACTGGAAACTTAATTTTTACACATGTATATACTAACAATTTTTGAAGAAAATTATCACATAATTCTGAAACAGACAGAGACTTTTGCAATACACTGCTGCTTCTCATGCAATTTTACGATAGACATTATTGCTGCTTGAAATGTAGCTAGCAGCAATTATCAACCCATGAATCTAGATAATTAGATAATTTGTAAGAGTGCCTAGTAAGGCACTAGCATTATTTAATTTTCTGTTTAATTGGTAGGGATTCCCAAGTTCTTGCTTTGTGGTAGAGGGAAATTCGTTAAAGACCTTTTTACCACTTTAATTTTTTATCCATCTGGGCCCTAAAATGTTTTACACACACTGCTTCATTTAGTGGAAGTACAATAAAGGGGGAGCACACTGTACATTTGAGTCTCACAACATAAACTACAGTATTTGACATTATGAAAGTGTTGAGTTCCAGCCATCTCCTTTGAGCCATGACATCATCAAAGTGGTGATCACACATTGTAGCAGTTCTGGCCTGCTTTATTTATTCATTTTCTGTCCTCAGTGTTGTACTGCTTTGTTACACTGGCTGAAAAATGGTGTTTGTAGTTTGGACACTGACTGGTGTAAATGATGTAGCTGACAGATGCACAGTTGTGTTTCACAGTACTTTAATTTCACTTTTCACAACCCTCTAATAATACACAGTTATATGGCCAGTGCACTGTTGTTCTAACTTCTGATAAGCCTCATTAATAGTTTGCAGGCAAACCTCCACATACTGCCACAGTAGTTTACTATTTAACATCTATGAGCAGAAAAACCTAATCACAAAGTTCACAGATCTTTCAGAATAATCAGGTACATATGGAACAGACACTGTCATTGCTTTAACACATTTCCTATTTGTGTAACACTTATTTCACTGTTAAACTGAAGCATTGTTGTTGTTCTAAGCAGCACAGTTTTCTTGTCTGAAACTCGGCCACGGACTGACTATTTCATGACCGAAATTCAGACCCTTATATATCATCACAGAAATAGGTGCTGAAACTACACAATGTTTGAAGTTTAATTTACAGAAATTACAATTAAAACTTGACTCATTCAATTAACCGAATACATTAAAAAAATGCTTCTTTTTAACAGTTTCTTCTACTACAAAGGTTAAGCCGAATTATTTGCTTGAATGATGAAATTAACATATATGGTTATGTAAACAATACTTTTTATAAAGCTGTTAATTACTTTGGAATTAATGAAGGGCTGGTTTTGCTAACATGTTTTTGGCTGGAGCCAAATAGATACTTTAAGAATACTAGCATTTCATCCTCCAAATGTTTAAAATGATTACAGAATTTATATTTGTTTATATGTCAACAACAGAATTTAAGTTATGAAACAATTACTGATTTTGCCCTGTATCAAAAGATACTAATTAGGAATAATTGAAATAAATTAGAAAATCAATTACATACATAACAGTAAGCACAAAATTAGATCTGGTGTTGTATTCTTTAAAACTGAGGTCCAACTTTTCTCTTTTATGAAAATGCACATTATACTCATGTATGTTAATGGTACTTAATTATAAAATGAAAAAATGAATTTTGAGGAGGCACATGGTAAAACAAGAGGGGAAGAAAAAATATTCCAGCCTTCTTTGTCACAACCTACTTCCAGCATATACAGCGTGGCAACCATAATGTTGTTACATATTCACACAAACAAAAATAATAACAAAAACTATTTCACTCCAGCAATAAAATGAAATTATAGGGACAAACATTGGATGTAGGGGGTTTAGGGCAGGGCCAAGCTAATTATATAACAATACAAAAACAGTGTCATTAAAAAACAAATATTATTCACAAAATCAAACATAAGGAATTCTCAACATGTGACATAATGTTACAAACATGAAAACCACAGAAATTGTACATTTCACTTGACCTATATGTAGCTTAAATGAAGCCCTCTATACCCATAAATCTACACATGCAATTCTAAAATGCAATATCAAAAAATTCCCATCACTTATAAAGCTCAAGCAAAGCCAGTGATACCAAAATCCCACACAAAAATTGAAAACCTGCAACCCCAGGTTTACTTGGCAAGTTAAAATAAAGAAACCTTTACACTAAAACAAACAAACCATAAATAATGCATTAAAAACCAAATAAAAAATAGTTGACCAGTCATAGGCACTGATAAGTACACCTAGGTTAACAGTCTCCCCCTCCTACACACACAACTTATGAAAATGAAATGAAATCTTCCAAACAGCTCCCATCTCCCAAGCTGCTCCCTCCCCCTTTTAACCAACCCCAATCAGCCCAACACCACTCCTAAACAGAACACCTACAAGGAAATAGAGCAAACAAAAACTCTTCCAGCAACAACACAGAAAAATT
The DNA here is from genome assembly GCF_021461385.2 of Schistocerca piceifrons. Lineage (NCBI taxonomy): Eukaryota > Metazoa > Arthropoda > Insecta > Orthoptera > Acrididae > Schistocerca > Schistocerca piceifrons. The sequence continues at coordinate 320,901,613 of NC_060143.1, read as the reverse complement.
ACACATAGCCAAATGACCACAAATAAGATAAACATCTTCATTCATGAACACCCACCACAGGTGTACACCATCAAATACAACAACATACTATCTAAAAAGATGATCTGCTTCAAACACACAGCACCCCAAGAATGTCATCCAACATAACATACATATGTCATGGCTCAAAGCATATGGATGGAATTGGGCACTTCCCTTGATCCAACTATTTATATCTGAATGCTGACAACAGAATCCTCAATGGTTCTCAAACTTTAAAATCAATAAGTGCATATAAATGCATGACAATGAAGCAAATTTTAGTGCACCATCCAGAAAGCATACAACACCTTTATGGAGAATGAAATGAAAACTTTTGGTGACAAATAAAGGAAAAAATTTGTAAATATACAGTGCTATAGTCAACTGACTAATTTGGCCATGGTGGAGCAATGAGGACAATTAGCTTTTTCATGGCTAGTTCTCTTTTAACAAGAACATGGACAATATGATATCCATCATATCAAAGCTGATCATCAGCTTTGGGGGTGTTCTCCATACAATACTGAATGTTTTAGACAAATTACAAAAGTTTTCTACTCTGAAATACATCTTTCATTACAAACCTCCTTATTAGTTAATGGAATGAAAGGTTTCTTTAGTTTTTCATTTCAGCTCAATTTACATGTGACTAATGCTAATATACTCACTTCAATAATAATGAGAATTACTTCCAGATTTTTTTATGTATGTGTATGACTATTAAGAGGATAGAGTGAAACACATCTATGACAGATACAGGAAGGAGCATAATGGGATGGGTTTATAGCTTGTTCACAGCAAACAGCTTCAGTGTTAATATGAAATGAATTAAATGTATTGATAGGAAATGAATACATTCATGGGAATGGCATTACTTAAGGTTCACTGACATGTATCATTGAAACAGTTTAGATATACTGACCCTGCAAAGAAATGAGTTGTCACAACAGTTGAAAATCCATGCAAGACTAGAATGTGAACCTGGAGTTCCTGCTTTTAACAAGAATTTACCATAAACATTAATACCTTTGATCACATTTCATGGCCTATTCAAACTTTTGTTGTCACATGTAGTGGTGGTGCTATTGTCACATACCCAATGGGAAAAACTCTGGCAGTAGTATTCTGACATCTTTGGTGGTCTGGAATAATGTTCAGTCCAATGGTTGTCACTTTTCGATTGTGTAACATCAGTCTTCTGAGTTGTTTGATGCAGCCTGCCATGAATACTCCTTCTTTGCCTCTCTTCATGTCAGAGTAGCATCTGCAACCTACATCCTTCATTATCTGTTGCATGAATTCCAATCTCTGTTTTCCTCTAGAGTTTTTATTGCATACAGCTCTCTCTAACACCATCAAAGTTACTCTGTAGTGTCTTAAAAGGTGTCCTAGCATCCGATCCCTTCTTGTTGCCAATGTTTTCCATTTATTCCTTTCCTCCTTAACTCTATGGAGAACCTTCTCATTCTGTACCTTATCAGTCCACCTAACTTTCAACATTCTTCTGGAGCACCACATCTCAAATGCCTCAATTCTCTTCTTTTCAGGTTTTCCCACATATCAGTTTTCACTATCGTACAGTGCTGTGAAAACTGATCTGTGGGAAAACCTGAAAAGAAGAGAATTTTCACTTCTGTGCATTGCTGTGCCTCCCTCCATGAACCATGGACTTTGCCATTGGTGGGGAGGCTTGTGTGCCACAGTGATACAGATAGCCATACCATAGGTGCAACCACAATGGAGGGATATCTGTTGAGAGGCCAGACAAATGTGTGGTTCCTCAAGAGAGGCAGCAGCCTTTTTAGTAGTTGCAGGGGCAACAGTCTGGATGATTGACTGATCTGGCCTTGTAACATTAACCAAAATGGCCTTGCTGTAGTGGTACTGTGAACAGTTGAAAGCAAGGGGTAACTACAGCCATAATTTTTCCTGAGGGCATGCAGCTTTACTGTATGCTTACATGATGATGGCATCCTCTTGGGTAAAATATTCCAGAGGTAAAATAGTCAACATTCTGATTTCTGAATGGGGCTACTCAGGAGGACATCATTACTGGGAGATAGAAAACTGGCATTCTATGGATTGGTGCATGGAATGTCAGATCCCTTAATTGGGCAGGTAGGTTAGATAATTTAAAAAGGGAAATGGATAGGTAAAAGTTAGATATAGCAGGAATTAGTGAAGTCTGGTGGCAGGAGGAACAAGAGTTCTGGTCAGGTGAATACAGAGTTATAAATACAAAATCAAACAGGGGAATGCAGGAGTAGTTTTAACAATGAATAAAAAAGTAGGAGTATGGATAAGCTACTACAAACAGCATAGTGAATGAGTTATTATAGCCAAGATAGACACAAAGCCCATGCCTACCACAGTAGCACAAGTTTATGTGCCAGCTAGCTCTGCAGATGATGAAGAGATTGAAGAAATGTATGAGGCAATAAAAGAAAGTATTCAGACAGTTAAGGGAGACAAAAATTTAATAGTCATGGGGGGCTGGAATTTGATAGCAGGGAAAGGAAGAGAAGAAAAGTAGTAGATGAATATGGACTGGGGGTAAGGAATGAAAGAGGAAGCCACCTGGTACAATTTTGTGCAGAGCATAACTTAATCATAGCTAACACTTCGTTTAAGAATCATAAGAGGAGGTTATAAACATGGATGAGGCCTGGAGGCTTTGATAGCTTTTAGATAGATTATATAATGGTGAGACAGAGATTTAGGAACCAAGTTTTAAATTTTAAGACATTTCCAGGGGCAGATGTGGTCTCTGACCACAATCTATTGGTTATGAACTGTAGATTAAAACTGAAGAAACTGCAAAAAGGTGGGAATTTAAGGAGATGGGACCTGGATAAACTGACTAAACCAGCGGTTGTACAGAGTTTCAGGGAGAGCATAAGGGAACAATTCACAGGAATGGGGGAAAGAAATACAGTAGAAGAAGAATGGGTAGGTTTGAGAGATGAAGTAGTGAAGGTAGCAGAGGATCAAGTAGGTAAAAAGACGAGGATTAGTAGAGATCCTTGGGTAAGAGAAGAAATATTGAATTTAATTGATGAAAGGAGAAAATATAAAAATGCAGTAAATGAAGCAGGCAAAAAGGAATACAAACATCTCAAAAATGAGATAAACAGGAAGTGCAAAATGGCTAAGCAATGATGACCAGAGAACAAATGTAAGGAGGTAGAGCCATATATCACAAGGGATAAGATGGATATTGCCTACATGAAATTAAAGATACCTTTGGAGAAAAGAGAACCACCCGTATGAATATCAAGAGCTCAGATGGAAAACCAGTCCTAAGCAAAGACGAGAAAGCAGAAAGGTGGAAGGAGTAGACAGAGAGTCTATACAAGGGCGATGTACTTGAGGGCAATATTATGGAAATGGAAGAGGACGTAGATGAAGATGAGGTGGGAGATATGATGATGCGTGAAGAATTTGACAGAGTACTGAAAGACCTCAGCCAAAACAATGGCCCGGGAGTAGACAACATTCCATTAGAATTACTGATAGCCTTGGTAGAGCCAACCCTGACAAAACTCTAGCATCTGGTCAGAAAGATGTAAGAGACAGGTGAAATACCCTCAGATTTCTAGAATAATATAATAATCCCAACTCAAAGAAAGCAGGCGTCTACAGGTGTGAAATTTACAGAACTATCAGTATAATATGTCATGACTGCAAAATACTAACACAAATTCTTTATAGGTGAATGGAAAAACTGGTAGAAGCCAAACTTGGGGAAGATCAGTTTAGAGTCTGTAGAAATGTTGGCACGTGCAAGGCCATACTGACCCTATGACTTATCTTAGAAGATAGATTAAGGAAAGACCAGCCTATGTTTCTAGCATTTGTAGACTTGGAGGAAGCTTTTCGCAATGATGACTGGAATACTCTCTCTAAAATGCTGAAGATGGCAGGGGTAAAATACAGGGAGTGAAAGGCTGTTTACAATTGGTACAGTAACCAGATGCAGTCATAAGAGCAGGGGTGTGTGAAAGGGATGCAGTGGTTGAGAAGGGATTGAGACTGGGTTGTAGCCTATCGCATATGTTTATCAATGTGTATATTGAGCAAGCAGTAAAGGAAACAAAAGAAAAATTTGGAGTAGGAATTAAAATCTATGGAGAAGGAATAAAAACTTTGAGGTTTGCTGATGACATTGTAATTCTGTCAGAAACAGCAAAGTACCTGGAAGTGCAGTTGAATGGAATGGACAGTGTCTTCAAAGGAGGATATTAGATGAACATCAACAAAAGTAAAATGATAATAATGGAATGTAGTGGAATGAAATCAGGTGATGCTGAGGGAATTAGATTAGGAAATGAGGCACTTAAAGTAGTAGATGAATTTTGCTATTTGGGAAGCAAAACAACTGATGATGTTGACCATCATAGAGAGGATATAAAATGTAGACTGGCTATGGCAAGGAAAACATTTCTGAAGAATAAAAATTTGTTAAAATCGAGTATAGATTTATGTCAGGAAGTCTTTTCTGAAAGAATTTGTATAGAGTGTAACCATGTATGGAATTGAAACATGGACAATAAATAGTTTATACAAGAAGAGAATAGAAGTTTTTCAAATGTGGTGCTACAGAATAATGCTAAAGATTATATGGTTAGGTCACATAACTAATGAGGAGGTACTGAACAGAATTGGGGAGAAGAGGAAATTGTGGCACAGCCTGTCTAAAAGAAGGTACTGGTTGGAAGGACACATTCTGAGGCATCAAGGGATCACCAATTTAGTATTGCAGGGATTCATGAAGGGCAAAAATCATAGAGGTAGATCAAGAGATGAATACACTAAGCAGATTGAGAAGGTTGTGGGTTGCAATAGTTACTCAGAAATGAACAAGCTTGCACAGGATACAGTAGCATGGAGAGCTGCATCAAACCAGTCTCTGGACTGAAGACCACAACAACAACACAGTTCTGTGCTTCAAATGTACATTCTCAGAAATTTATTCCTCAAATTTAGGCCTATGTTTGATACTAGTAGACTTCTCTTCACCAGGAACACCCTGTTTGCTGCTGCTAGTCTGCTCTTTATGTCCTCCGTGCTCCATCTGCTCTGGCAGATTCCAGCGACTATAGGAAGCAGTGTAGTGCTGGTGAGCAAGACTCACATGTCCTAGTCATCATTGAACTTACTTGGAGGTGCTTTGCTGATCTTCTTTTCAGGATAATCAGCTGCGACGATCTGCCCAACTTCTTCTCCAAAGATATGATGCTGTTTGCAGGAATTTTCTTTACTCTTAAAATGATTGTGCACACTCAGGATACTATTAAATCAATCCTACTATATTTCTCTTGCACAAATAGAACACCACATAACAGTTTTCACATAAATGAATCACGTTTTATAAGCCCAATGACTCATGGTCTGTCAGAAACTATTATGTACTTCTACAATAAATAAAGTTCCAAAAACCTCTCAAGGTCCTCACAAGTCCATCACTCGCAGCTCTAGAGAGTCAGTAAGGGAGTAAGTAAAAGTAAGTGTCTTTTATTTCTTTTACACAGTTCAACTGTTCACAATAATGACTGACATAGCACTGTCATGCAGTAAGGTGCGCTTGCTCCTTGTGCTGGGCATGTAACTTCTGTGACAAGCACAGCAATCAGTTGCTCATGTTGATCAACTTTCCACTTTGTAGCATTCTCTCGACGCGTGTCCACCCTGTGCATACAGAAAACAGGCACAAGAGAGACACTTCCCATCTCTCGTGCTCGTACTTCAAATATAGGGTGTTCGATATGGTAGAAAGCCGAGTGTCTCTAGAATTTATGCTGGGATTCTCGAGGCACTACACTGTCATGGGTTGTTTTCCTGCCTAGGTATCAGAATTCCTTAACTTCATCTTCTTGGTGATCAGCAATCCTGACATTAAGCTTTTGGCTGTCCTCATTCCAGCTACTCTTGATTACATACGTCTGCTGGTGTTGGACACGGAAGTTAATCTTATTGTGTTGAGCTGTATATGAGAATGCTAGAATATTTTCAGTCAGGACTGTCCTATGGCATAATCATCTGGTAAATATAGCTAAAGTCAAACAAGTATTTGCAGAAATGTACAGTATGACTACTTGTAAAGTGGATAACATCTTGCAGAAGTGGTTCTTGAGCTCTTATGATTCTTACACTCATGTGTAAATATATTAACACCTTAATGGTATTTATGGCTAATATTAAGAATGGGTATGGGATTTACTGTGAAATTTTTTACTGTGGTATTAGAGCCAGAAACAATGTCCTTATAGACTGTAAATGACTTTTTAGGGTTCAAAAGGGAATTATTTATTTTAGTGCAAAAGTCTTAAACAAGTGGCTAGTAAACATTAGGCAGGTTGTTGAAAGTCCCTTGATATTCAAAAACAAAGAAAAATATTAGCTTGTTAGCCATTTATTGTGTAATTTTTCAGAATACTTGAATTGAGAATTTAATTCTGGCTGACACTAATATTTTTACCGTGCAGATTATTAATTTTTTAAGGATGTAGACAACTGATAGTGATCTCTGAAATCAGTAAAGGTAAATCAATAATATAGGTGAATAAATGCTTAGTTTGAACTACCAGAACGAAAACTCAGGAACTCATATGTGTAAGTCCAAGTTTCCTCTACTCCCTCTCATTTGTGTCCCATGTTTCTAATTCATATAATGAAACGCTTTCTGAAATATTTTTGTAATAAATTTCCTCACAAAAAATCTATTTCAGTAGCAGATTCATGACATATGTTATATATTTCTGAAACATCATTTACAAAAACGTCTTGTAACATTTCTCCCAAACTTTGTGGTTTTTTGTCCTGTATAAAAAAAAATCAACTTTTTATTTGTATTACAGACTCCTGTGTACCGTTTCCTAGAATATGATGAAATTAAAGAGCCCCGAACTATTCCTACAAACCAAAAAGCATTTCTTACTTTTGCAAAATGAAAATGATGTCACTGGAAACAGAACAGCAGCCAGTCTTGATTTGTGGCTCATAATTTCTTTTCTGGAATATATATTTGATGTGAGTATTTTGATATAATGCATTATATACTGATGAGATACCCAGTACTAAATTGTCTGCGCCATTCCTTTCTGTAACCTCATTTTTATTTTCTTTTTTCCTTTCAATAGCAAATGAGAATAATACAACATCTTTGTTCACGCTTCTGAATTTATTTCATGCTATGGCATTTGACAACAGGATGGGCATCAGAAATATGACTAACACAGTATGAAAGAAAATAGTGGGAACACCTTCAAGGCCAAAGAGACAAACCTCTGCATATTCCATAAAAATATAGAACCTTTAAATAAAGTTTTGACATTTTTATTAAGCATTATATAATTTTAAAATATTTTACTTTTATATTAACTGAATGAAAACAATTTTCTGCTTTGTTTCACAAACTTTATTAATATTGTTTCTATTGATTATTATTTTCCTTTTATTTTTATCATTCAGTTGTTTCTGTGAGAATATGGCTTACATTCCACCAATGAGAAAGTCTATGAAAGGTACACAGAGCTATATGCTATGAGTATTCATAACATGGTTATTAAGGAACTCTGCACATGGAAATGATTTCTATAATCATATAGCAAAAGTGTGTTACATGTTCTTGGTTTACTTGTCATGTCAATTTTCAGCAGAAATCCAAGTTTCTGACAATATCCACTGTTGTCTTCAACAGGAAAGCAACTGATAATGCCCATGCACCCAGAGATTACTTCTGTTCCAACAATGAAACATCATCCCCAACATCTTTGTTTCCATCACTCTGTATAATATGAGATATACACCTACTGGTACCATGTGATGCTCCTACACTTTGCAGAGAGTGTATCTCTTAATTTCCACTAACTCTCTTATAATTCAGATCCAGTTGCTTGAGCTAGAATCCATGTTTGCCCAAACAAGATCTTGTGCATATTGTAATGCTATGTTTGCTTTCTTGATGAAGATAATGGTGGATATTGTTCAAAACTCAAATTTATGTAGAGAATTAACCTGACAGCTGCACTGTGTAAATTTAATACAATAAATCTGCCACGATCACTTCTTGCCTATACATCCTACAACTGTTTTCTGCATTCAAGCTGTGCTATCTAGGTGATAAGCCTTTTACTGTAACTGTTAAGAATGCTCTACAAAACAATTTTAAACAACTGCTGCCTTTTACATAGCATGTTGTTGTCATGGAAAAACCATTATTGATGAGTATAGACCTTGACAAAAATCCTGGTCATAGACTACCTGCCACAGAGACTAAGACTGAGTCATTCACTTAAGGAAGTTTTAATCTCAGCTGTCCTTCAGAACCCTAATTCTAATATATACAAGAACTGGCAATATTGTAGGATACAGAAGTTACTGTTGTAAGAGTTTTCTTTTGTTTGAGCTGTTCTGTTGCTATATATGTGGTTTAGTGATAAAATATTGTGCAGAGTAGAGTTCAAGTCCCTCTCCTTTCCTGATTTTTAAACATAAACACCGCTCACAGATTAGGCCTTTGACCTGTTCAAACCAAGTGACTGTTGCATCCAAGGCAGTATTAGGAGTATTCAATCTTTGTGAACATGTGACCACCATGTCATCAGTCTCTCTAGCCATTATTACCAATAGATGAATCCTGATGATACCTTTGTTTATTTGTTCAAGCAGCTTCTCATTTGGCCTCACAGAGCTGAATGAACCCTGTCCCAGATCTACCTATCTTGAAAACATATGTGGTGGTACTGGGAACTGAAGCAAGGTCCATTGGCATCAACATTAGTGACATAATTTGTTTTACTTTTGGCCATCCATCTCCCTTACAGTGTCTTTTTAAAATTTTACAATTCTTATTTTCTAAATTCTATGTCTTTACACTTATAGAAATTTTATTGATTTAAGCATAATTAAAATTTCTACAAACTTCAAGTAAGAAATGTTTCTTCAGAGTGTATAATAATTCAAATGAAGTTTTTGTTCTACTTTTTTTAATTAAAAGAAAATATGGTTTGAAATTAGATACATTGTGTCCACAATGCCCTTAATTCTGGTGTGTTTGACTAAAATAAGTAGTGACACTTTATGATAATCCTCTTAAAAATAAATATAAAATTAACTGAAAATTCAAATTCCCATTACTAAGCATTGCCTCCTACATCTTCTTTGTTGTAGCAGCACCACCGTTTAAGATGGGAAAAGGTTAGCTCTGGTGCAATATTTTGGAGCGCACAAGTTACAGCCAGGTGCAGGCCTGTTAACAGTAAGTTACACTACAAGTGGTTGTGAAGTAGAATGGAGGCAGCAGGGTGGTAGACTTGCTGAAAAGAGTAAATGCAGTGGATTGCATGGTGCAAGTTACAGGCAGAAGGGGCCCACTGGCCCAACCCGGGTGTTATGAATACATGACTTAGAGTGGTGTGTTAGCAAAACAGAGGTGAACAGCCACATATAAATTGGTGCTGGTTCACGAACAAGGCATTCATTTGTGACAGCTCTCTAGGATGGCGGAGTGTGTCACACCACCGTCTACATGCAGCAGCAAATGAGGCGCCAGCATTCCAGTCCATGGCAGGTCACTGGTTCAACCATCTGAGGCCAATGTGGGGTCTTCAGCCAGCCAGTGGCGGCCCACGCCATGGCTCGCTACTGCGGGCAGTCTTGTTCACTCCCAACACATGACGGAGGCATCCTGAGGCAAGGGCCACAGATTTGGATGCCGGATCGCTGGTGCTTGTTGTCGCTGCGATCTTAACCACACCGGTGAGGAAGCATGCCAGGGTACCTTACAGCTCCCAGTGAGTGGCACTGAGGCAGCAGGGATGGAGACCACTGAGTTGACTACCAGCACATCCTGACATCATCACAACTCTGTGGCCATATGAGGCCGCCACACAGCAGGGTGTTGCACAGGTTCCTGAGGCAGTCATTCCATGCCAAGCCATTTCACAGTCAGCAAAATGGTGTCCTCAGCCTTGCGGGACCCGGTGATGCAGACTGAGAGGAACGGGTGCACTGTAGCTGGAAATAATAAATCACTTGGGAAACTCGGACGAGTTTTAATATGGCGCATCCTGACTGCTCATCCTCATTCAACGTCCATCTACATTCGGTGTCAGAATAGTGGGTGTCATCTGTACAGTATGACGTTCAAGCCCACCGCCGGCATTACAGTCACAAAATGTGGTGAGTGTTGACCAGTTTTTCTTTTTGAGTGTTGGGCGTTTTTTGTTTTTTGTTTTGTTTTTTAGTATGGCTCCTGGCAGGCCATTTTAGATGTTTTGCATAGGCATGGGTCAGTAAGATGTTGTTTTTCATGGCATTTGATTACTTTTTTATTGGTGTATGATGGTAGTGAATATGATGATATGGATCTGTAGGGAGTCAGGTTATTTTGTACTTAAATATTTTGTTTCGAGACTAACTGGGAACGAAAGCAACACAATGATAGAGTCAGGGACGCAAGGTGTGCTGGAACCAGAAGTGGAATGGATTTTGTTGGAAAAGGTAGCACAATTAACAGTGGATGATACGCAGTTGAGAAGTGAATTAACATATAGAGGTGAGTGGGAAACCACATCGGATCAGTCGTTTTTGCCTAGGGTGCCACAGCAGGAGATTGGTACAGCTGCCGCAAGTTCGATTATTCCATTTTCTGGCAAGGCAACTGAGGATGTGTGTGTGTTTGCAGAGGACTTGGAAACTTCAGCTGTGATTACTGGTTGGTCCGATGAGCAGTTGTTACATGTAGCCAAGATTAGATTAATGGGTGGAGTGAAGACATATGTTCTGAAGCCTTGAGGAAGGTTCAAGCAGTTGAAGGAGGGGCTTTTACAGAGGTACAAGAAACAGAAGTGCCGAGAATAGTGCTCGGTACTTCAGAGGGAGGTTGAGTACAATGACGAATAGGCTGGGGGAGATGGTACAACAATTTGCAGACAGAAAAAGAGAAATTAACAAGTGTACTTACAAATTGGGTCAGAGCGATGAAGCAAATGGTGTTCTGTTGCAGGAGGCTGAACAAAGAGTACTTGATGTATTTTTGAGGGGGTTACTGGCACATATGCCACAGAAAGTGCGTGAAGGGACTCAGAAAGATTTATATTCAGCCATTCAGCTGGCAATTCAATGTGAGGAAATAGACATGGCAATGGGGGTACATGATAGACAAGCATTGTTTACACCTGGTATAAAACGTTATAAGTGTGGTCGTATGGGACACATGCAGAGGCAGTGTACTCAGTCACCAAGGAATAGAGGAATGTGTGGAAATCAGCATTGCAGAGGATGGAGAAGTGGAGTTAGTAGAGGTGGACAGTCGTTAAATGGCAGAGGGGGCCCAAGACCCACCTAACGAACTTCCCGTTTAATTTCAATGCTACAAATATGTATGCAGAGGTGGAATGTTCAGCGGTAAGATCCATAGGAACTAAAATGTTTAAGATTTTGTTGGATACAGGGGAGCAAGTATCAGTGGCTACTAAGAGTTTAATGGGACGAAGGAAGTTAGACCCACCACGTTATAGGTTGCATGGAGTGGGGGATAAGAAGGTCACACCTTTGAGGTCAGTGACAGTTGACTTTTGCATAGGGAAAGTCCAATTTGGTGCATGCATGGAGCCAGTACCACAGGTATGCGAGGGCTACGACATGATCCTAGGAGTAGATTTCTTGCATCAAAATCAAGCCAAAATTGACCTTGGACAACAAACTGTGGAACTTGGTGGAATGTTATTTCACCTAGGGGAAACTGTTGTCAATGCAGAGCTGTCACGAGGAGCGTTCAACATAATGAATAAACCAATTGAATCATGTACATTAGCATTGAGGCTTAATTCAAATTAGTGTGTGTCTGATGGTATCGGGAAGTCGCTTTGGGTAAGTGTGGAGTTGAATCTACCTGTAGATACAGTATGTCTTATTGAACCATTGGAGGATAATGAATTTTTGGATCCATTAGGTTGTTTTGTGGAACATAGTATTGTACGCATACAAGAGGGAAATGGCTGGCGAGTAGTCCCCATGAACGTGGATAATTTTAGCACTGTAGATGTGAATATGGGAAAAGGAGTACCAGATGATGAAGATTGGTGTATGAGGGGTAGGCATAGCAATCAACCACTGACTGCCAATAGAACTGCATTGCGTAACATAGTTAAGCATTTGAAAGGAGAAGAAAAAGAGCATATGGAAGAATTGTTGTGGGGAATTTAAGTATTTGTTTTGTTCGTGAGGGCCATTACCAGCAACCCCATTAGTTCAACATAGGATACCAACAGGGAACGAAGCACCTGTTTACTGTAAACCATACAGAATACTGACATATTTGCAGCCAATTGTGGAGGATTTCATTGATCATCAGCTTGAGGACAGTGTTATAGAGCATAGTAATAGTTGCTGGCAGTTAAGCATTGTTGTTGTGCCTAAAAGATCTACACATAGAACTAAGAAATACAGGTTCTCTTGTGACTACTGATACCTCAATAATAAGACAGTAATAGATGCATACCTCATTCCAAACATATTAGAGACTTTGGATCACTTAGGACAGTGCCAGTACCTTTCTACAATGGATTTGACAAGTGGTTATCATCAGTTAGAGGTGGCTCTAGAGAATCGTCCAAAAACTGCTTTCTCTACTCCAGGAGGCCATTACCAGTACATCAGAATGCCATTCGGTTTGAAAAATGCTCCAGCAATGTTTCAGAGGTTGCTGGAAAATGTATTGAGGGGTCTGAAACCATGGCAGTGTATTGTCTATTTGGATGACATTATAGTGTTCTCAAGTATTATGGAGCAGCATAGACAGTGATTAAGGGAAGTCTTTGTGAGGTTAAGAGCAGCTCGTTTAATGTTCAGCCAGGAGAAGTGTCATTTTGCATTGGAAGAACTGAAATATTTAGGATGGAGTGCGAACAGATCCGAGGTTGGTACAGGTTGTAAGGGATTTTTGGGAGCTGAAAACAGTTAAGGAAGTGCAATCATTCATCAGAATTTGCAATTTCTATCAAAAGTTCATGAAGGGCTTTTCCAGATGAAGATGATACATTCTGATCAATTCACAACATGACCATCCTATGTCTCTCTGACACCGCCACTTCAGTGAATTGCCCACGTCCTGTCCTCAGCACAGCCATGACCATCACTGCCAGGTGTTTATGTCAAGAGCTCCCATACGACAGTTTCTTGGGGGAGGGGGTTTGGGGGTGGGTGCAAATTGATTGGGGATGGTTTATGAAGTATTTTTAATGTTTTGGAAGACGAATGGCAGCTTGTAAGTAGCCATGAAAACATTTCAGTTTTGATCCTGTTAAAAACCTGCATAATAACAATTTTTAAATCATTTTCTTGGAAGAAAATTATCTGTTTACACTATATTTTTTTCCTTTCCCTGAGAGCCAGCAGTCGCCTCCCCTCCACCTCCCCCACTTCTCCCCCTCCCTTTCCACTAGGTATGGACGTCCTTGCTTCACTCCACACCATTTCTGTGTGAATTGGGCTGTACTAATCTTTTTAAACCACCAGTATGCCCCTAATATGCACTGCAATGTTGCTGTGATGGCAGCAAAACAGGGAAAAGTTTACTTTACTAATCGTTAATCCATTACTAAAAAATTTAACTTCATTAAACATCAAAGCATTACTTTGCAGGAGATTTATCGTAAGTTAATTGTTAAGTCATAATAGTAAACTTTATGCTGTGGGTGTAGTGAAATGAACCAGTCAATTAAGTGTATTACCACTGGTTAAATAAAAATACAGGGTGTACATACAACTTCAAAATCTTATTTCAACGACAGTTGTTGAAATATTTTAACAACATTTCTTTTATTGAAATCAGTGTTTATAAAAATTTTTTTGACAGTGTTTAATAGACCTCTATATGGGCGCCTTTACTTGCATGAAGCACATCAAGACGATATTTGATTTCTTGACATGTTTGGTGTAGCATAGTGTCATCAATGGTGGCAATAGCATTATGAATCAGTTGCTTCAAGTCTGTAATGTCCTGTATCTGTGTTTGATACATGACATCTTTTACACACCGCATAAAAAGAAAGTCTAAGGAAGTGATATCTGGTGAATGTGGTGGCCAAGGAAATGGCCCATTCTTCCCAATCCATCTGCCTGGAAATGTTTCATTGAGGAACCAACGAACATGCAGTCCCCAATGTGGTGATGCACCATCTTGCTGGAAAATGATAGCTAATTGTAAGTCAATCAGTTTTGGTGCTAGATGTTCAGTCAGAAGGTCGAGATAAACGTCTGCAGTAATTGTTGACTTGTTGAAGAAAAATGGACCAATAATTCAGTTGCACATGATTCCACACCACACATTCACTTTTTGGCTACCCCAGTGAAGCTCCCTAGTCACATGGGGGTGTTCAGATCCCCAGATTCTCACATTGTGTCTGTTTAAAGTCCCAGAAATATGAAGATTTGGCTCATAACTGAAAAAACTTGCTTGAGGAATGTTTCATCCTCCGAAAGGCGTTCCATCATGTTGATTGCAAACTCTGTCCATTTTGGCTTGTTATTTAGCTCAAGTGTCTGTAACAGTTGCACTTTGTAAGCATACAACCATAAGTTCTTGTGGAGGACCTTGCCCACAGTTGAATGTGATACTTGCAACTGTCTGGCAGCAGTGCTGATGGACTTCGTAGGTGAACGAGTAAAGGCATTTAAAACATGATTGATATTTTCCTTGGATGTTCTTGGTCACCCGCTCCTCCCTTTATCCAACACTGTCCCTGTCTCCATAAATTTTTTGAGCCATGCACTGATTGAATGGTGCGATGATGGAGCTCTTCCGTACTTCATTCTGAAGTTTCATTGAGTCTGAACATCCAATTTTGTTTCAATAAACCAGGACACACATTGTGCCTTCTCTTGAGAAGCTGCCATTTTATAGAGGTTCAGTTCCTTCCATTAACAGAGTATCTGAAACACAAAATTTTTATACATATAAAAACTTTAGTAAACAGTGATTACAATAAATAAATTTTGTTAAAATATTTCATCAACTACTGTTGTAATAAAATTTTGAAGTTGTAAAGGGACTTAGTGACACCTTGTATTTTGATTGGGGAGCTTTAGGTAGGACATTGAAGATAAATAAAAACAACAGTTTAATCAATTAGTTACCAATGAGAAATTTTAATCGTATGCACACCAGCACTGCCCGTATTTGGGTTCTTGTGTCAAGATCTAAACAGTGGATAGTCATGCCCAAATAACATTTATTGTTATCTGACCAGCAGTGAGTGGTAGTTGCCAGTCAATTATGAGAGCTGTAAAGGACTGGAGAGATAGGGATGAATCAAATATTGCATTTTATAATCTGCACACTTCATAAGAAAATCTAAAATTATTTAATGCTACACCTCCAATGTAGTTCACAGTTCATAAAAATAAAATCTAAGATCATATTTGTTGCCAAAATAATTTTTTTAAAGTAATGATTCCTACACATTGGCTGGTTAATATGAATTTGAATGAAAAAGTGCCACATCTACTTACTTAATATGTTGTTATAATCGAATATGCTTATTAACAATCCATCTGCCCAATGTTCTCCTCAAAATTTAACTTTTGCATGGATTTAAGGAATTTATTAGCTTCTCAAATGACTTAGATTCCATGACATTCAAATAAATCATGTTCATAAGTGAAAAAACCCATCAGCTAGTGGAAAAGGAAGCAACAGCCATACAGGCAGAAATTTTGTGGCACCAAAGATTTGGACACAAAGAATGCTTATCCAAAGTATGTGGAGTCACAAAGTATAAAGGAAATGTGAAGAATCTGTGCAAGGAAAAATGAAAAGATGACCTTTCAAACCAAGCCAAACTGCTACTGAAAATATGCAGAAACTGATAGATAGTGATGTGGATGATTTACACAGACCTCCTTAGATGGAGCACATACTATGCTACTTACCTCGATGGTCACTCAAGATATTCAGCAGTGAAAGTGCTAAAGCAGAAAAATGACGTGTTTGACTCTTTTGTGGAGTTTAAGGAGTGTGCAGAGTGAGACAGAGAGACAACTGAAAAAGTTTCCAGTTAGACAATGGGACTGAGGACATATTACACTGGAAAAACAAAATTTATTCTCCTCCATCCAATGGAAAAGCTGAGCAACTGAATCAAACACTTATATACATTGTGATGTGTTTATTATTCTAAGGCGGTTTGTCGAACTCCTTTTCAGAAAAAGCTCTGATGATGGCCTGCTACATGCAAAATATATGTCCAACAAGATCACTTGGTGGAAAATCGCATATGAAGTGTGGAAGCAGTGTAGGTACATGGTGCAAGACCCCCTGGGTATGGTAAAATTAAAATTCATTAAAAATAAAAAATTAAATAAATGAAACAGCATTCAACCGTAAGTGTCAGCAAAGACATTAATTATGAATGCACAGTAAGGCACAGACAAATGACCAAAACACATCATTCACTTTTTACTCTCTTGTATGTAGGATGGTTAAGATGTATTGCTCAAAGTATGATGTGCTATGAGTGTTATGTGTTATATGTGATTCTGAATAAAAGAAGACTTAACAACAGTATTAAGTGTTCTTATTGAAGTGAAGTGGAGCCAAGTTGGGAGAATTTTCTTCATTTTTTGAGAAACACTAGTGTCCTTGGGGTTGACTACCTGCATTACAATTGAAATGTAAGAGAGGAAGTCCACATTGCACAGTTTCGTACATGCAGACAATTACTAATAATAAAATTGTACTATATTTTACATTTTTCCATTAATATATATTTTTATTTATTATAATACAACTGGCAACCTGAGTGTCATGACCACAGGGCACCGGTTGTAAGTAGGGTTTGTTAACTATTGTTATAGTAAGAAATTTCTATGTTATTAGTCACAAAAACTAATTGTCTGCATTTTCTGTTTGCAAGAATCACAATGGGGAACAAGTAAAGCAAAATGGCAAAAACAGAGGAGAACATTTTGGAAGGAAATAAAAACTGGACACAGGTTATGTAAAATGTTTCATAGTAAGCTGTTTTGTTTGGCACAGCAAATGTAGGATGGCTATGCAAGTTGCTTGCATGGTTATGCTTTGTAGCACCTCTTTTGATGTAGACAGAAACCTTTTCCTCATTATTCCTTTCCTTGAATTTTATGGTGGAAAATTTACAGGATTTTTTCAGTGTGCTATTCGTTGTCAGGAAAACATAAAGGACTGTGACGCAATAGTTTGCGTATCATACTAGATGCAAAACAGGCTTTGATATCACCTAAATTACAATTATAAAGTGTATTAATTAGCATATGAAATTTTAATATTTTTTGTGAAATTTTTATTTTTGTATATTCATACAACATGGCAGAAAAATATATGTCCATTGTTGATAGCAATAGCAAAAATGCAATCAGCCAAGATGGCATAGAATTGCAAGATCGAACAACTGAATTTCAGGTGCCATGCATGCCTACTGCACAGGGTTTAAGTAGGTCAGAGATGAATGTTGCAGGTGTGACAAATGATAGCGATGCTCCACAGCAGGATAACCTTGATGACACAATGTTTACAACTGACAAGACAATGTCATGCATCTCCCAGAGTAATATTCAAATGGTTCAAATGGCTCTGAGCACTATGGAACTTAACATTTGAGGTCATTAGTCCTCTAGAACTTAGAATGACTTAAACCTAACTAACCTAAGGACATCACACATATCCATACCTGAGGCAGGATTCAAACCTGTGACTTTAGCGGTCGCTCAGTTCCAGACTGAAGCGCCTAGAACTGCTTGGCCACAGTGGCCGGTACAGAGTGATATACTGCTCATGAATGAAACATTGGAGAACAATACAAATATGAATCTTGACAACATGTTACAGACACCACTTGTTCATAACACAAACATTAACTTGGAAAGTTGAGCTGACAGCAACCACAGTAGTACAACTGACACACTGCTATAGCTGTTACTATCTAACATAAACATGAAATTAAATAGTATTAACACAAATTTCGGTGATATGAAACAAGACATGAATACTGTATCTAACATAAACATGAAATTAAATAGTATCAACACAAATTTCAGTGATATGAAACAAGACATGAATACCGAAATTGATAATTTGACACAAGATACGAACATAGTAAAACAGCAATGAAACACTGTTACACAAGATCTAAATACAATGAAACAAGAACAAAAACTATTCAAGGATTTGCAAAAGACAGTCTTACAGAAGTTCAATGACTTAGCCAAAAATCTTCACACTGAAATCGATGAAAAATTGAATGATATTAAAAAAACAAGTAAAGCATGAAGTTCTTTCTAAAGTTAACAGTAACATATGGAGTTAACAGAGAAGGTAGAGTCTTTGAACAACCATCATGATCTAGTAGATCAACTGACAAAGAAAATCACAGATGTGAACACAAATATTGAAGCCACACAAAACCAGTTGTGTTTGATGATAAAAAAGATAACCACTACCATTAACAAACTAAACAAGGGCTATGAAGGTGTACCTCTAGCTGTAGAAGAGCTTACTTTAAGGGTAGCAACATTAGAAGTTGACTTGGCATGTGCCAAGAAGGAAAGAGAGAAGATCAATGAAAATCTAAATGATATCATTAGTCAAACTGAAGCAGGTTTATTAGATAAGAGTAATACCATTGCAGAGAAGTTAGTAACAAATTGTAAGTTATACACAGATGTAGTAGGAAAGGGTATTCAGGAAAAAGACAATGAAATAGTGAGCAAGGTAAACATTAATCTACAAGCTGTAGAATATAGGATCTGTTATCTTTTAGAAGAAACTATTACTGAATCTCAAAATATGCATGTAAATAATATGCAGGCTACAGTGAACAAACCACAACCTCTCAGAATTTATCCACAAATTGTTACGAGTCCTAGAGCAGGTACTAGTGACAGTTGTAGAGTGCAAAATGTAAACTTACCCACAACTCCAACACCTGAGCAATTACCAAACAGAATTACAGGTAACTACAGTAACAACATAAATACTACTGAAAATGCCATGTGTCTATCAGCCACTTTTGCAGACAAAGGTTTGCTGAGACATCGACAGTTTCCTACATTCACTACAGAAGGTAAAAGAATGAAACTGGTAGTATTTATCAGTGCCTTCATCATGTATTTCCTTGCAACTGGATAGAAGCACAAAAAATCAGATTTTTCATGGGATATATGGAAGGTGATGTTCTTTTATGGGTAACTGAAGTGGCCAAACATTGGGGCACTTATATCCTATTTGAACGAGCTTTCCTTGACAGATACTGGTCTGAGGCAGTAGAAAAAGACTAAGATACAAGGTTTTCAACCCTACACCATTCAATGTCAAATACAGTAGACTACATGGATACTTAGAAAAGCACCTGAACAAGATACGCTAGTGGACAAACTCAATCTCACAGTTAGACATGTTAAAAATTTTGGAAAGTCATTTACCATCTGACATTGGAGAAAAATTAGTCACAATGCCACAGCATACCATTGAATATTTCCTGTCAGTGCTTGATTCCACTGACTTAATATACAAGGAAAGACCTGTACCAAATAGAGCAACAGAAAATCAGGCACAACAACATAGTTATGTAAATCAGTTATTGAAACATTATCTAAACAAACAGCAGGGATGATACACACAACAACAAAGTTACATACCCAGAGTTAATGAGTATGGTAACAGGAATTTTAAAAAATAAACGATTTTTTAAATTTTCAAAACAGCAGGAGTAATTTCAATACATGATCAAATTACAATCCAGCATCACAAGGCCATATGCCGAATATGAGCAGAAACAGTCAGCTGCAGCAGTGGTTGACGTACGGCAACCATGCCATGCCTTATGCTGTACTGCAGCCAGCCTTAGAGCAGCAAGATAATGGCGCAGCAGCCAACAACATGAATTGGCAAAGCATCCACACTGTGCAGCTAACTGAAATTACTCCATATAATGATTTAAAGTCACACTATGCTGTCAGGAAACACCAACAGGTCATATTTAAGCCCCAGGCTGTTGACCTCTCTGGGAGTGAGGGCAAAGAAAAACTACAAACATGTTTCATAAGATTTGACAAACGAGGTGACATCAAGGATGATGTGTATCAGCATGAGTTAGATACAATGAATAATATCCAGGAAGAACAAGTACAAGCAATTATTAATGTGAAAATATTTAATATTAACACATAGTTAATTTTAGATACAGGTTCAACTACCAACCTAATGTTAAAAGCATTTTTCTGTGAATTGAAGAAGAGTGGCAAATTTCCAACATTTTCTGTCAAGAATTGCTAGGTACAAACTACTACAGGCAGTAACATTAAATTGGTGAAACATCAGGCATCTATTGCATCACAAATTGAAAATTTTACAGTGAAGTGCAATTTTCTAATAATTGTCAAATTTATAGTTAATTGTCTTATTGGTGTGGACATGTTTAGAACATACAAAACACAGATTGACATAGGTAATGGTAAATGCAACTTTTATGTAAAGGATCTGGTTTTTTTCTATTGATTTAGTCAAAACACCTGATGGAAGTAAAAAAAACAAACCAGAGTCAAATGTAATAGTACAATATTTCTTTTCGACTGTATATTTGCAAACAAATTTGATACTTAACAAGAAGCAAACACTGAGGTTAGTTACAAAATGGTAGAGTAGGAACTAAGTGAATCACAGATACTATACACTATGTAATGACAAAAACTTTCTAAATTATTATTTAAGTATGTAAATGTTTTCAGTAAGGAGCCAGGAGTAGTCAAAGGCTATGAATATAAATTTGAATTCTGTCCACATTAAACATTTTGTGTAATGTTGTATCCTATTCCATGGGCAAAACGAGAGGCAGTAATGGAAGAGATCAATCATATGATTAAATGGGGGATTATACAACCTTCATTTTCACCCTACTGTAGTCCTGTATTACCAGTGAGTAAACCAAGTGGGTCTGTAAGATTAGTTCTCATTGCTAGAGGTATCAATAAGATTTTAGTACCAGTACACATAAGACCAGACAAGTTTTACCAATAGCTTTCTTCAATATACTCAATCTGAAAACCTCCTACTGGCAAATAAAGATCCAGATAGAAAGTTTGTGGTGGCAGAAGTTACGAATTCTGTGTTCTACCTTTTGGACTGAAGGTTAGTGCAGGCATGTTTATATTTGCATTGGACAAGGTCTTAGGATCAGAAGTGCTTAGCAAAGTCACTGTTTATGTTCTAATAGCCACACCCACTCGGTTAGAATATATCACGCTGATTGAACAGGTACAACAACGTTTGCAGATTATGGAGTAATAGCCAAATTTAAAAAGTCTAGTTTTGGTCTGGAGCAAGTCAAATTTTTAGGAAATGTGTCAAAATTGATCTGAAAAAACTTGACACCACGCGCAGTTGCCCAGGAATAAAAAATACTAAAGGCTTTTTTAGGACTAGAATCTTTTTTTCGTAAATTCATACCACAGAAACTGATTAACAGTGATCATTACTCAACTTGTTACAAAAAAAATAGGCCTTGGTTGTGGGATGATAAGTGTGAGGTAAATGCAAACATTCTTAGCCAGCCTGACATATCCAAGGATTTTTGTCTATGCACCGATGCCTCATCTCAGGGGCAGGGGGCCTGCTTGTTCTAGAGGCCTGAAAAATAAGGTAAGGAAGTACTTAAGATCATCAGTTTTTCTAGTCAAACATTATCAAAAGCAGAAAACTGTGTCAAACTGGAAAGTTTAGATGTAATATGGGCATTTAAAAAGTTTGAATTTTTTGAGTCATTGTCATTTCTTTTAACATGTCAACTATTGCAGATCAGCTAGGTGGTGTCCATATTTACAAGAACTCAGTTTTGAGATCATTTATATTAAAGGAAGTCAGAATATTATTGCTGATGAATTGTCTAGGTTACCACAAGGTTTAGAGGAATATAGTGAATTAACAGAGCAAGATGCAGGAATGAAGATATTACTAATGGAAGGTGCACACAGCAGTCTGATTACCATAAGATCTGGAAGCAAATGAAAATTATACAACAGCGAGAATGCAGATGGAGTAAAGTCATGCCAAACCTTAAGCAGGATGAAGGTGGAAAGGTAAGCAGATTGTATCAGGAGAACAAGTTCATTTTGTTTCATAGAAAGCATGAAAAACCTGATGAGTGGTGTGTGTGTGTGTGTGTGTGTGTGTGTGTGTGTGTGTGTGTGTGTGTGTGTATTCCTGAAGATTATATCGATGAATTTATAAGACACACACACATGAAGTTTGGGGGCGTCATGGAGTAGGCAAATGCACTGAAAAACTTGCAACAATTTCTTTTTTTCCAAATTTGAGAAGGCGAGTCCTACAGGTATTAAGAAAGTGTGCAATACGTCAAAAATCAAAACAGTCCAATGTCTCAAAATATACTGAGCTACATCCAATACTCACCAAAAAAACCCTAGATGTAGTATCCCTGGACATAGCTGGTCCACATCCAAGAAGTAAACGAGGAGTAAGAAACGTAGTAGCACTATATGATATTTTCTCAAAACATATCAAAATGTATTCCATTAAAATGCAACAACCACAAATATCAGAAAAATAATTGAGGGAGACTATTTGAGAAGAATAACTAAGCCAAAAGTACTACTAACTGATAGTGCTTCAATTTCATTGGGCAAAAGTGCATACAATTTATGACCTCACAGGGCACAACATACGTATTAGTAAACTTTTTTCAGGCAGAAGCAAGCCCAGTAGAATGAGTCTTTAAGGAATTTAAGCAGTTTGTCAGGACATACGCCCCTCACAATCACATCCGATGAGTAGAATATGTAACTCCTTTCATGCAAGTTGTCAATAACCTTCCACATTCGTCAACAGGTTTCACACCTAACAAATTAATGTTCTGAACAAAACTAACAAATGAGTGGGAGTCACCCATACCAAAAAGATCCACTGCAGAAATAACACTACAAGACAAAATCAAACAAGCCATGATTACATTAGAAAACAAGGCCGAGTATAGAAAGAACACTTATAATAAGGAACTGAAACATGTTACTCAATTTTTTTGAAGGCCAATGAGTCCTCTTACAGGCACACCCTAAATCGCTAAAATTTGGTAAACTGAACAAGAAGTGACAATTACTCTATTCATGACCATAGATAATTTCCAAAATACCATACTCTGGGATGTACAGATTAGTCTATGAGAAAACAAGGAGAGACAAGTGTCTCCGTGACCTGTGTGCATGTGTGACAGACTGGCAGAAGGCACAACCAAATAGGAATGTGAGGTATACAAGTACCTAACTTAAATACAAAGTAAATGTAAATACTAAGAAATTACATCTACTGTCTAACCCTTAGGAACCTACCAATATATTTACACAGAGATTTAATTAAATACAAAGCAAAAGGAAGCATTGTGAAAAAGTATACGGGACATGTAAGCTAAGAAGAAATGACAAAATACTGTAAGAAATGTCAAATAATTTTCTTTGCAGGGTAAATGATCAGAATAAACGAATGTCTATGAATTTAAACAAAATATGGAAATATATCTGCAGATGGACGTAATGACCAAATGTATCAGAGACCATGAGCAATGCAATTCAATTAGTTTTAAGTTAGTTTTAAGTTTTATTTTCAGCAACCAGTCCATCACAGTGCGAAAGAAGAGACTTACGTTGAGAGTAGCAGGTACCAAATGAAGAAACAGGCCACATCTCGAGTAAACAGTTTAGTTATGAGGATATTTATACAAAGGTCATAAGGCAAATGAAAAATGAAAATATGCAATGTCGCAGTATATCTCCATGACATTTACCAGTACCTATTCACTGCAGAATATGCATTTTTAAGCATCTGATTTTACAAAAATCAATTAATGTTTATTGTGTCACATAAAAGCATAAATAATGACATTTCCAGATATTCGGTAAAGATAAGTCTATGATGGTTGAAACTTCTCCATATTTAACTCCAACCTACCTGTAAATTGAAGCAAACAGCACTAGCACATGAAGAAACAACATGATAGTATATGATTCATTAGTCAGTACACATCACTTCCACAAAATAAAAGTTCCTTAGCACCTAGTCCATGATTGTACGCGTAACATTTTGTGGGGCGGCGGGTGGAATAATTGTTAAATGTTCCTATTATTTATTTAATGCTGTTGTTTGCCATTCTCAACACTAGCTCTCTAACTATAATATTGACAACCAGAAAGTGATTAGCAAAACGTGAAGCCTGTAATTAGAATTCCTAGTGTCCATTTCATCTGAGAAATACATTTATAGCTACAGCTTATAGCTCTGAGGAATTAGGAGATTGTCTGAGATTCATAATCAAAAACCATTCTCTCTAAAATGTTCACTATATTCTGAAAGTCACAGACCAAAAAGAATCCACACAATCCAACTACCAGAGCAGTTCAGAGTCTAATGCACTGATGCAACTATACCCATTCAAATTAAATGTTTAAGTGAATGTTCGCCATAATTTGATGATAATGTTCATCAAATGCCACGCTAATAATGGTAGAATGTCTGACCTGTGGCGGCACGTGAAAATACGACATACGCAAACTAAAGATAGATCTTTAACGTCATCCCAAAATTAACACTTCACTCGAAAACGATATCATGGTTACACGTATCCCGAGTAACTTATTACTGCATCCGAGGCTGTTTATATCAACGATACTGACGCGACGCGACTCCCAGCACAGGTGGTGCGCTAATCAGTGTCTGGAGAGAACTGGGGCCTTCCTCCTCTTGCGCAGCGTTCTTACATATAAAGCTGTGGTGCGGACAGCTAAGAGAACGCCTGATCAAATCTGCTCTCCCGACTAGCCGCTGGGCTGGTAATGCACCACTTTAAGTTATCGAATAAATCACTGCTTCCTTTGCTGATGGCCGATGAAGCTTTCAATTTAATTGTGCAATCAGCACACAAGTAAGTAATCATAATAAAAGTCTGACGTGGCTAAGTCAAATATTTTGGGTGAGAGAATTAATTTAATAACACTACACGCAGTAGACGAGCTCTGAACTTGCTCTTTGGAGATACGCTATAGCTCTAGTTTTATAGTTATTCTGTTGAAACTTCTCACATTTTTATGATTATAGTGGATCTCCCTTCTACTTAAATTTAAACATCCTAGGTTTATTTATTCGCCTACTTAATCTATCTTGCTTCCTTAATTTATAAGACAAAAACCAGAAAATCATGAATTTCAACTAAAATTTTAATTTGTGAGATCCAGAATACTGTTTCTACTAAATTATTATGCAAAAGGAATCTAAATATAAATTTTTAAGTTTCTAGCTCTTTTCTGTTGCGCCAATGATTTTTAGAGAAAAACGTCCAAATTTCGAAAATGGTTAAAGTTATTGAACTGATATTCAACACATATTGATTTAGTATTACTCCTGACATGCTAGAAACGTTTCAGGTTATTTACTTGATTTTTAAAGTATTGTGTAACATTTATGACGTCAGAGCTAGTTACAGCAGACTGGCTGGCGCACAGTGGAAAGACTGATGTGAATTTTATAGGGCGTGAGTAGGCTGCTTCCTTACAATTTCCTTATCAATCCTTGAAGCAGTAGATGAATATTTCCTTTCTTCCCTCCCAAATAAAGGAGGTGGCACCAAGTGTAGTTAGACCACCAATGCATAATGTTGTAGTCCCACTTTGAATGTTTTTCTCCCTCCTCTACCTAAGGATGAAATGAGCTCCAATAAGTGACAAAAGCCAATCTATAAAATGAAGTATAAATGTATCATATCCTTGTACTGCTCCATAATAATATGTTATGTAATTAATTTGTGTATGTGATGTGTAAAAAGCAGCAAAACAACTGTAGTCACAGAACCCAGTTAATGAAAAATTTATGATGTTTTAAAAATTATGAAATTTATTTTTGTAATATTAGTAATGGATGTAATGTCAGCCATAGGTATAAGCTATAATGTTGTGTATATTGTTGTAACTCAGTACCTGTATGAATTTTCATTAGAAACCAAACTCCATGCGAAGGAATGAACTTTAAAGACAAACAATTTATATAATATTTGAGATGGCTATAGGAGTCTTTCAACAAGTGGATGGTGAAGTGTGGTGACATTAACATATGTTTCCAATGAAATAATTTCCGAATATTGTGTCTCACAATGCCTGATATGTCAGTAAATGAACTATAGTTGTTCGAGATAATACTTACCCTGTCGACGGATGCTGTTGGCCAGGGTTCTCTCTGCTGAAAATGTGAGTACGATGGATAATAATGATGCCAGGGCTATATGAATGGAGATCTTCTGCCATAGCATTGCACTTTGAACAATAAGCACACACTCACTGCACCCAGAAAGAAGACAAATACCACGGCAATTCTTTAATATGTAATACTCAGGTGAAAGTGTGACACTCAATGTGAAACCAACACCAAGGAAATGAGTGCGTGCACTTGCAATGGTAGAAGCTAGCATGTTGACTATTGGTGACTTGTGCTTAGCCGCCAAACCTACTAGCGCGCAAAGCAAACTGAACATTAATGTCAGCACACTAAATTCAAATATGTAAGGAATAATCATGTTAGTATGTAATCTCTCAATTTCTTGTAGAACTTTAACATACGTAGGATAAGATGACATATCCATTCCATTAAATAAAAGAGAAACCAACAAATAAAGGGCATCAACCCCTATTGGCAAATGAAAATATAAATAAGTACATACAAGTCTTCATACCATGTCAACGTAGAGTGTGGGGGAAATTGTGTAGGTACATGGTGTAGGACCCCCAGACATGTTAAAGTTAAAATTTATTTAAAAAATAATAAAAAAATAAACAACAATCGACCATAAGCATCAGCAAAGACATTAATTATGAATGTGTGGTAAGCTGCAGACAAATAAACAGAGAACATCATTCACTTTTCTTTGTACACGATTTTGTTTTACTCTCTCATATGTTGAAGGATGGTTAAGTTGTACTGCTTGAAGTATGATGTGCTATGAGTGTTATGTATTTTATGTGATTCTGAATAAGAGAAGACTTAATAACAGTATTAGGTATTTTTATTGAAGTGAAGTGGAGCCAAGTTGGGAGGGTTTTCTTAATTTTTTGTGATGTACTGGTGCCCTTGGAGTCAGCTGCCTACATCTATATTTGAAATGTAAGAGAGGAAGTCTGAATAGCACAATTCCATACATGCAGAACATTTACTAATAATGCAATTGTACTATACTTATTAAATAAGACTTGAAAATGCTCAAAGTGCTTGGCCCCAGAGCCCGGACAAGCATATTAACATGTGACAAGTTTGGGGAATGAGCATAATGTGTTTTTTCTTGGAGTAGGCCAAAAGGATGTGATTCTGTGGAGCCTTGGACAAAGAAAAATCCTTTTGGGAAGAGTTATCACCTTTAATGAGAGAGTGTTCACTCTAATGGCTGCAGTAAACAAAGAAATGCGTCTTCCAAGGGAAGTAATCACAAAGCAGACAGCAACAGCTGATCCACACAGCACACAACAATGAGGAGACAGCAGACAATAAAAATATGGTGTGGCTGAGCTTTCCTGATCTATCAACAGATGGCAACAGCACATTACTGAGGAGTGTAGAAATGGTAGCAGATGATGTGGTTGAGCCAACAGCTGTTCGAGAAAATGGGGCCAATGCAGGGTCAGAGAAAAAGATGGATATGGCACTGAAGGCAGTGTAGTTACCAGCAGTGGAGATGGTGATGTGTATGAGAAGTACAGTACCATGTTGGAAAGTGAAATTTCTACTGCAAATAATGAAGAATAGGGGAGTAGGGTTATGATGGTCTTCACATCTGGTGAAACCAAAAAAGTATGGTCTTTGTCTCTTTGCATGGTTTTTTGCTACCAAGTGTCAAGTGAATCTGTATGATCCAAAATCAGTAAAGAGGTTTTAGCCTCATTCACAGGGACAAGAAGTGTACAGCCATGGTATAAGAGATGAATAGCCTAAAATGCTACATTACATGGTAATTTGTTGCCAGATTGAAAGCTGATCATGTTATAGGAAGTAGGTGTGGGTGTTTACTACAAAGAGAAACAGGGAAGATGAGATTACTAAATTTAAAGCAAGGTTTTTAGATCTGGGTACAGCCAGGAATTCAGAGTAGATTATTGGGAAACCTACAGCCCTGTAAAGAGATGAAGTAGCTTGAGGATTCTAATAGCAGTTTCAGTACTTAAGGGACGGAAAATTAAACATATTTATGTAGAAACTTTTTATCTCGACATCCCCATAAGTGGCACTATTTTCCTGGAGCAACGAAAGTTGTTTAATGTGGGGAATAAAGTGTGTTTATTGAATTAAGAGTGTGTATGGGCTTCACCAAGCAGGTAAGGTTTAGAATGATTTTTTTTCTGCTCTGTGATGAAAAAGTTAGGTTCGAAACAATGTGAAAAAGATCCTTGTGTATTCTTCTCTAATCATTTGATCACTGGGGTTCATGTTGATGATGTTGTTGTAATAAGTGAGGAAAAGAGGACTGAAAAATACAAGAATGTTTTGAAAGCTCACATTAGAATTAAAAAATGGATGACATGTTGTTTGCTTTAGGATTTAAGACCGAGCAGTCTCAAGGACAGGTGAAATTAAACCAAACTAATTTCATTCAGCAAACACTGAAAGAGTTCACAATCCATGACTGCAAATGCATAGCTACATCATATAACGATAACCTTTTCGGTGAAGATGAGAACAATAAGCCCTTTGACCAAACATTATACCAAAATGTGGTGGGATGTTTATTGTATATATCCACATGTACTCAACCTGATATTGCAGAAAGATTTTGTCAGTTCAACTTTAAACCAAGTGTTTCTCATTGAGCCAGAGTAAAAAGGGTGTTTTGTTACCTGCAGCAAACTAAAGATTTGAACTTGTGTTTCAACTCCAGTTCTGATCCTAGTGCATACAGTGATGCTGACTGAGCAAATGACACAGGTGATAGTAAATCTTTAACAGGGTACACAGTTTTGTTAGCTGCAGCAGAAATCAACTGGAAGACTAAAAGGCAATCCATTGTACCACCTCCACAGCAGAAGCTGAATGCATTGCAGTGTTTGAGACATGTACGGAAGCAGAATGGTTTGTAGAATTTTTAAATGAAATCAAGTGTTTTTGATTTGTTAGACTACCCATGCAGGTCAATGCAGACAACACAAGTGCCATTGAGATTATCAAGAAAAATGGTGTATCAGAAAGAACCAAACATTTCAGAGTGCACTCCCTCAAAGTCAGGCAGACTTCCTTGGATGGTTTTCTTAAGTTTAGGTGTGTGTCAACTGATGACAATGCAGCAGACATTTTAACCAAAGGTCATAGTGGTATTTAAATTGAGAAACTCAGAGACATGTTAGAATTAAAATAAATATTATCTCATGTTGGACTACCTGCATGTTAAATTTTGTCTTTTTATGTTTAATAGTGTGTTTTTGAAATGTGAAACTTATAAAGTATTCTCTTATGATGCCCACTGAGGGGGAATGTAATTATCTTTAATTAAAAGAAAAAACATCTCTGTGCAAAGAATGTAGTGTGTTGTTCATGCCATTCTGTGTATTGTATGTGTGTATTTCCTGTAAAACATTTATCAACTGTGATGATGTATGTGTTTTAACTCAACTGTCTACCAACGTCCATGTGTCAATAGTTGGTGCACACTTATAAATTACAACAGTTTCAGATGATCAATGTTTTAATAATAGAAATAAAAAACAAACAACAATAGAGAGCCAACACCTGGTTATTCTTGTTTGCAGTCAATTGTTTACACCAATTGCACGCACTCTGATGTACCTACACACCTACAAGATGCGAACTTTTCAGAACACGATTTCCTTGGGTGGTGGGGGATGAACAGACTCAAAGTTAACAGAAGATAAATAGGCCATTAATGTTTTCCAAAATTCTTAAAGGTCACTCTGTTACTCAAAAAATTAACTTTCTTAATTAATGATTAATGGTCTTATGCCCAGCTACAAATGGCGACATGCTGACTTGTGACTGAAAGCCTCATGAAGCAGCCTTTGACTTTCCTGATACGGCGGCTGCAGTATCAACTAAGATGTGCCAGGTCGCTTCATTCCTCAACTGTGCTTTAATGCCTGGTGACCATTATACATGACATTGTCATAGAGCACATAGCCTTAAAGAGTGTGATCCGAATTGCCCACACTACCACAGGTGCAACTGTCCATCGTTCATTCAATTTTGCTCAGATACACAGCATGCAGACCATTATTGATCAGGCAATGTGTCAATCCATTCCCCGGATGAAGAAATCTCATTCTTAGCCGCTCCTTGATGTTATACAACAATTCATGTATTCTCATGACCGTGTCTTATTCATTTCGCCGCAGTTGTAAACTGTATTAATTTTTTTTTTTTGGACTTACCTCAGCTCCCATCGCAGTTTAATGAAACACTTTCCTGTAGCCAATACTAGACTCCTCTTCTCTTGATTTCCAAGCCCAACGGGCAGACGAGCTTTCATCAGCATAGAAAGTGAGACCACTTGCCCTCTCCTGTAATCATCATTACACAATGCTTAACGCTTTTCTCCAAATAATTGTCCAACCTGCAGATTTAGCTTTACGATGTTCAGTGGGAAACATTGTGGTATCAGCAAGTGCTACATAACAGGGCTCATTTGATTACTCTAGAAGGAACAAGAGTTTCCGCATTTTGCAATCAGTACTGTGTTGTTCTTTTTTTTTTTTTTTTTTTAAATTTGTGTCCCTTTGTTTTGGGGACTGTCCAATTGGAAGTATTCTGAAGGAAAACAATTTTTATGTCCATAATAATGATAAGTACAAAAAAGTGTTAGGTATGCATGATGTCAGTGGGCTGCTAAATCAAAGCGAAATGCATTTCTGTCAGAGCGTCTATTTACCACTGCGTAGAATTGCAACAAATTGAGCTGTTGGCACAGAAGAGAGGAAAATGCAGCAATCATCCCTACACTAGAATATAACCATTCAGTAATTAAACACAACCTACTAATGGCAATATATTTGCCAGATAAGATGTCAAAGATTTTGCAGAAGAAGCTAAACTTTGGCCTGGTAATATGGTGTAGAGAAATTTCAAACTTCTACAGCTGTTTCACTGAGCAGCATGCCAATACACAACTCACAGTGGAAATGAAAAAGAATAGCGTGCTTCCTTTCCTTGATATGGAAGTCTACAGAAAACCTGATGACTCACTCAGCCACAGACTGTACAGTAGTGGTTCCCAACCTGGGAGTAATTACCCAATGAGGTGTAAAATGAAACTTTTTGAGAGGTCAAAACAATTGGTTCAGTTGTGCTTCAGATGTGAAACTAAATTATTTTTTAGAAGTGATTACTATAACCACTATTTCGTAAGACTGCAGTACTGATACCAGGACTGATGACCTCAGCAGTTTGGTCCCATAGTATTTACCACGAATTTCTAGTACTGATCCCATAAGTTACCAATAATTACATTTTCTTCCAAATATTATCATTAATATGTGGCACAGGTTGTTGCAGCTCGTGCTACAGGTGTGTGAAAATCTCCTTCACATAGTCCACCCACTACACACGTACTTTAAACCACGCGCCTATGACAGTAAAACTGAAACATGTATATCAATAGCCGACTGGTCTAATGCTCTGCAGTCATGGACTGTGAGGCTGGTCCCGGTGGAGGTTCGAGTCCTCCTTCAGGCATGGGTGTGTGTGTTTGTCCTTAGGATAATTTAGGTTAAGTAGTGAGTAAGCTTAGGGACTGATGACCTTAGCAGTTAAGTCCCATAAGATTTCACACACATTTGAACATGTTTTTGTATATCAAATGTTCTTGAATATCTCATGAATATGCACTCTGCAAGTTGTTGATAGTTCCCTCAAAAGACCAGACATTGCTTCACTATTCACTTTGCAACAACAAATAAACAAATTGAAAGCACAGCACAATAATAACTATGTAATGGCTGGTACACTGCTGTAGGGACTACACTATTATTATTATTAGTGGCAGTGGTCAGACACAAATGGTTGACAGCCTGAAGTCTTCCAATTTCCAATGTGGCCGAGCGGTTCTAGGTGCTTCAGACTGGAACCGTGCCGGGCGACCGCTACGGTTGCAGGTTCGAATCCTGCCTCAGACATGGATGTGTGCGATGTCCTTAGGTTAGTTAGGTTTAAGTAGTTCTAAGTTCTAGGGGATTGATGACCTCAGATGTCAAGACCCATAGTGCTCAGAGCCATTTTTTTCTTCCAATTTCTGGCACTGCAAAAGTAAAGAGTCCAATAGTCAAGTGATTTATAAATGGTAAATAAGCGCACACTTCACTCTTAACTTGGCTGATTGCAAGTGGGATGGGGGCGGGGAAAGGGGGGGGGGGGTTGAAGAGTGTGGGCGTAGCAAATGTCACTAAGGAGAAGAGTGGTGCAGAGGAAGCATATTTTATAACAAGATTATACTGTTCCATTTCCTCACCGTTTCTTTTCTGAAAAGGAGTTGTATGCATTGGGTCTTGCCCATTCATCTCATATAGGATGCCAAAGGGATGCTACATTCTTGGAATGCTATACAACAATTCAAGCAAATAATATTATCAGTTTTATTTCTATAAAGCAGATTGACAGTACTTAACTTTTATTTACAGCAATTGTCGAAAGCGAGGGACGACATACAAACAGTAATATTCGAGTCCTTGCTATACACATTGTTCCTGCAAGTTGACATATGTCACTGGTAACTGATCTGCTAGTGCTGGTCTACCACTGTGGCTATACTGTCCACTAATGTACATATACGGAGCCAAACTGAGTGGCTGAGGCTGGCACGAGTGGTGTTTATATTTACTTCTTGCAGGAGCACTCCTACCGCGGTGCCGTCCTAATCGGCACACCATTGGCCGACGTTGTTTCACTTCCTTCTCTGGTCTTGCATTCTTCCTCTTCATTCCAGCACTTGTGGTTACACCAGAACAGTATGTATCATTCTTGATGCACTGAGGATTGCTTCGCCATTTAATAAAAAAGAGGTTGTAGGAAGTAAGTAATGCCAACTGTCTCACTAATTTGTTGTTCAATAAGACATCAATAAGAACTAAATATGATAGGCGCTAATGCTGATTGGGGAGGGGGGGGGGGGTGATTTCATTCAGTGGTAATGGTCTGTGAAAGTTTGGGAACCACTCCTGTAGAGGAAATGTATTGTTACTGAAAGATACCTGCAGACCCCCTACAACCTTCGCCCAAAACTGAAAAAGTTACTCACTGAGATGTGAGTTAAGAGGACACACCAAATCAGTGAAGCAAGACTCGTGAATAAACTCCAGTTCACTCAAAGAGTCAATGAATACTACAGGAGGACAATATGTAGCATTAGGGCAGCAACAAAATGACCTAAAGCTCCTTTTACACGCGTGACTTTCTTGTCTCAAATAACTATTCATGACAAATGAGTTTACTGTAGCGACCCTGGCTCATTGTTCTTGCAAGTAGGGGAGAGTGGGGCACATTGAACCATAAAAAATATTTCCCCTTTTAGTCATCCAATAATTTTATTACAGAGTAGTGATTTACAGAAGTTACAGTTTAATCCTTCAAGTATCAAATGGCCTTATATGATTGCATTGTCATTAATTGTTTTTTAGCTGCATGCCTTCGAAGAAAATTTGGTAAATGGTTCATTGTGCCCCACATGTGGGGTACAATGAACCACTTTAAACAGGTTCATTGAAAGAACCTATTTAGCATACAAAGTAAGTGTAAATGTACTTTAAACACAATGTTTACACATATTCCATGTGTGAATCATATAATTAAATCTGTAGGCACACAATCATGTAAATTATTTTGGAATTACCGAATATCAATGGACTCGAAGCTGATTCCAGATTTTAAATATGATTTTTGCCTCTTTCTCAGACCATCAGTAGCAGGTCATAGGAGCATGTAAAGTATGTTGCCAGCTGGAATAAAAGCTTTATCCTTTACCTGAGGAAAATAAAACTTCCCTCCCATTTTTTCACCTTTTCTCAAAAATGATACCTGATATTCTCCTGCATCGTCCTTCGGTTTCAAAATCTTCCCCACATAGTAAAGCGGTGTTTTATTTTCCAGTTCACATTGGTCAAAACAAAATCATCTGTTTCAGGTAATTTGTCCAAGTCTTCAAAGTTGTACTCAGGTTCACCAGACACATCCACAAGCCTTAAATACCTACACATATGTTTTTACCCTTGCTAACGAAATAAAGTACAGAGTGCTTGTATTCGACAATTAAAACAGTCCTGGGGCACAATGGACCACCCTGGGGCACAATGGACCATGGCTCATTATGCCCCGGTAGAGCTTGGTTCAATATGCTCGAACAGTACTTATTTCAAACAAAGCTCATGTGAGGTTGTGTATGAACATTGTTAATATTTGAAAATCTATATCATTAAAATACAGTATTGATATTGTTACAATGACTTACTTTCTCTAAAATTTGGTGGCAAAGGATTGAACAAAACTCAGTCTATCTATGTTTCCAAAAATTACTTCATTGTTCCAAAACTAACATTTCACCAGTACAACACTAATGGCGGGAACTAGATCCCGCAGAAAACAAATGGCAGTCGGTAGAGCAGTATTAACAACATATGCACAGAGGAAAAAATAATTTACCACGTTATACTGAAATTATGCTACCTGATTCATTGTGCCCCATGGTTCAGAGTGCCCCACTCGCCCCTACTGAGCATTGCTTGTCAAAAGTGGCTGTTTTCTTGTTTTTTTACATGTCAGCGCCAAAACTGGGCGTTTTTTAGTGTGTCAGCTATGCAGTTTGGCAGCTAAACGTTGAAACTGAGCTTATGAGGAATCATCTTTCTTACGAAAAGTCGAAATTTTGTACAGAATTGAGGAAATAGTGATACGGTTTACAAATGACCTAAGAAAAATTCTGGAGAATGGTCTTGACAAGGGTTCTATGGTAAGTTATCCACACTCCTGGGAACTAAGATAATAGGAGAAATGTCATCCAAATGTACACTCCTGGAAATGGAAAAAAGAACACATTGACACCGGTGTGTCAGACCCACCATACTTGCTCCGGACACTGCGAGAGGGCTGTACAAGCAATGATCACACGCACGGCACAGCGGACACACCAGGAACCACGGTGTTGGCCGTCGAATGGCGCTAGCTGCGCAGCATTTGTGCACCGCCGCCATCAGTGTCAGCCAGTTTGCCGTGGCATACGGAGCTCCATCGCAGTCTTTAACACTGGTAGCATGCCGCGAGAGCGTGGACGTGAACCGTATGTGCAGT
Organism: Schistocerca piceifrons; assembly: GCF_021461385.2. Taxonomy (NCBI): domain Eukaryota; kingdom Metazoa; phylum Arthropoda; class Insecta; order Orthoptera; family Acrididae; genus Schistocerca; species Schistocerca piceifrons. Next base: position 320,866,239 of record NC_060143.1, on the reverse strand, counting down.
TGACGGACTTTGAGCGAGGGCGTATAGTGGGCATGCGGGAGGCCGGGTGGACGTACCGCCGAATTGCTCAACACGTGGGGCGTGAGGTCTCCACAGTGCATCGATGTTGTCGCCAGTGGTCGGCGGAAGGTGCACGTGCCCGTCGACCTGGGACCGGACCGCAGCGATGCACGGATGCACGCCAAGACCGTAGGATCCTACGCAGTGCCGTAGGGGACCGCACCGCCACTTCCCAGCAAATTAGGGACACTGTTGCTCCTGGGGTATCGGTGAGGACCATTCGCAACCGTCTCCATGAAGCTGGGCTACGGTCCCGCACACCGTTAGGCCGTCTTCCGCTCACGCCCCAACATCGTGCAGCCCGCCTCCAGTGGTGTCGCGACAGGCGTGAATGGAGGGACGAATGGAAACGTGTCGTCTTCAGCGATGAGAGTCGCTTCTGCCTTGGTGCCAATGATGGTCGTATGTGTGTTTGGCGCCGTGCAGGTGAGCGCCACAATCAGGACTGCATACGACCGAGGCACACAGGGCCAACACCCGGCATCATGGTGTGGGGAGCGATCTCCTACACTGGCCGTACACCACTGGTGATCGTCAAGGGGACACTGAATAGTGCACGGTACATCCAAACCGTCATCGAACCCATCGTTCTACCATTCCTAGACCGGCAAGGGAACTTGCTGTTCCAACAGGACAATGCACGTCCGCATGTATCCCGTGCCACCCAACGTGCTCTAGAAGGTGTAAGTCAACTACCCTGGCCAGCAAGATCTCCGGATCTGTCCCCCATTGAGCATGTTTGGGACTGGATGAAGCGTCGTCTCACGCGGTCTGCACGTCCAGCACGAACGCTGGTCCAACTGAGGCGCCAGGTGGAAATGGCATGGCAAGCCATTCCACAGGACTACATCCAGCATCTCTACGATCGTCTCCATGGGAGAATAGCAGCCTGCATTGCTGCGAAAGGTGGATATACACTGTACTAGTGCCGACATTGTGCATGCTCTGTTGCCTGTGTCTATGTGCCTGTGGTTCTGTCAGTGTGATCATGTGATGTATCTGACCCCAGGAATGTGTCAATAAAGTTTCCCCTTCCTGGGACAATGAATTCACGGTGTTCTTATTTCAATTTCCAGGAGTGTATATCACTTGAGACAAATGCCAGGATGGTTCCTTTGAAATGCCACAACCGATTTACTTACCCATCCTTCCGTAATCTGAGCTTGTGCTGCATCTCTAATGACCTCATTGTCGATGGGACATTAAACGCTAATCTGCTCCTCCTTCACAACATGATCTCCTTGAGGACTGTACAATAGGCTTGACTGAGCTGCAAAGTCCCAAATTTTTCACCCATACTGCATGTATAGAATGTGACGGGAAGACAGGTACTTGTACACCACCCTGCAGCCAGAAATTTTCATGAACTGTCTCAGCATATGTCAGAGGCACGACATGAAGTTCCTCAATGTGTTATTAGGTAGTTGTTTGCTTCCATACCACAAAAAATATCAGAGGGTTTCAGTGGTTCACAGGCATCACATCGGGTAATGTTGTGAAACAAGATACAAAGGTACTGAAGACATTAACTATCAATGGGTATTGATCTATATAAATGGGGCAACTTGAAAATTTGTGCTGGGCTGGGATTCGACCAAGCCTCCTGCTGACAACTGCCCCATCTGGCCACAGTGGTCACCACAACCACAGGGACTACCCTAGTACGCATATCATCAAACCCAAATTCTCATTTTATACCACACGCTGCTGAAGTATGTCTCTGCTCATTAGCCCCATTACTCACGGCATCTTTCATATTCCCGTAAAGGTAAGACCGCACTGTATCGAACTGCACTGCAGCAGAACGGCACGACACAACGCTGCCATATTTAATATTCCTCATTTCAACTGCAGTGGTGCGACAATACGTATCTGTATCTAAGTCATTCGGTAACCTCCGAGAAAAATGGACGAAAGTGACATGGACGAGATAGATTCAAACACTATTTAAATTCCCCACAAGGTAGTTTGGTCTGGTAAAACGACATGGTAAACAGAGGATATCGTCGAAGAGAAAATAAGCATTGTATGATGAACATCTCTTCAAAGTTTGATAAATCTTGGAATGATGCTTCTTAGTGTAACTTTCTTTCATTGCCGTCAGTGTCTATTATTAAACAAACACAGAATTAAGCACTGAGTTTTTAAACCTTACTGAGTGACTCACATTTGGGAAAAACACTGTTCAAATCATCCTTTGGCCACCCTGATTTAGGAGGTCATGACATTTCCCTAAGCTAAAAATTGCCGGAATTGTCCCTGTGAACAGGACAAGGCCTCTTTCCTTCCTCACCCTCCTCCCAATATAGATCTTATTACAGAACGTTAAACTCTAATCTTCTTAACCTCCATTCAAAAAACCTGAAAAATGAGGTATAGCTTTATTATAGTGTTATTGTGTTTTCTACTCCAAATAACGGTTTGATGTTGCTTACTGTTGTCAAATCTTGACCTCCTACGATAATTTTCCCCTAACACTCCCCCAAGCCCATCTCCTCCCCCCCCCCCTCCCCCCTGGCACTGTTACCAAACTGATGATTTCTTCATGCTGCAGGACGTGTCCTATAGAATAATACTGTCTTTTAGTGACATTATAAATTTCTCAGTTAGATTCAGTAGCTCCTAATTAGTTTATTCGACCTACCATCTAATCTTTAGCATTCTTTATTATATTTCTGCAATAATATTTCATATTATCTGACGCAGATGTTATCCACCTGTGTATGCAAATGAAAATGGAACTATGAAAATTCCTTAATTTCTGTGAAATATTGTGATTTAATATTAAATGAAATTATTAGTGAACAGCAGTAAGTTCAATTAATTACCACTGCAATCTCGGTCTGTTAAATGACAATCCAATCCGAATACCTTTCTGTGCTTGAATGTGATCTCTCATGTTCAGCTAAACTACGGTGCATCAAAGTTCAAACGCCCTAATCATAGTGCATTAGCAAATGCTTTCATATGCTCCTCCGTATCCGCATTCGGCGACGCCCAAGGGCTGAAGACGTTACGGCGACCGGTCGGAACTGATGGGCCTCCATGGGCTGTTCGGACGATGTTTGTCTTTTTTGTCATTTTTGATTGTTCACTTTCAGTTCAGAGTTGTGCGTCATGATTATAAGTACCAGGGAGTCCGCATCTCTGCCAATGCGGTACTCTGTGTGGAGGGTGAACGGGTTGTAAATTAGTTGTGCTTACGAAATGAAATTACGTGATTAAATTATATGCTCCAGAAGCACAGAGCGTGGTGTGACCTTCACGTTTCTGCACACCTGCGTAGATATGAACAGTTAAACATGAAAACTGTGGTTCAGGAAAATGCAAGAAAAACGCGGGACACGCAAACTCTGAAAATCAATCATTACCAAGCCCTAACAAACTTAATTACAGTAACTGTTCAAAACTCGTACACAACCGTACGCAATTTTCTTAATTACAGACTTGTTAAGAGAGCTACGAGCACATTATCACGATTGTGTTCCGTACGTATCGACTCCACAAAAGTTTAGACAGTCGTCGTCTTAGTTCATTGCCGTGAGGAAGAGTTACGCATTTTCCAGAGAACACAATGCTCTATTACAGTACTCTGTGAAACGTTATTGCTGGCTGTGCGCTGTCACGCATTGTATCATTACATATGATTATATGTTCTTACATTTTCAACAAAGTTAATAATTCCTCTGAACACAGCATAAAACACGAAATTAAAAATATTGGGAAAATATGGCACAGAAAAAGGGATAGCTTAGCCTCTGTAGTACCACAGTTTAAAAGCTTCTATTCTCTTCATCTCTGAACCGTTTATCGTCCATGTTTCATTTCTGTACAACGCTACACTCCAGAAAATGCTTCCAGAAAAAACTTCCTAAGACTTAAATTTACATTTAACGTTAATAAATTCATCTCTTTGAAAAAAACTTTTCTTGCTATTGCCAGTCTGAATTTTATATTCAGAGTATTATGGGTATGAGCGCAGATATTTCTATTGGTGACTGAGCATAGTGTACGGAACAACTGTACATCAGTATTTACACCATTTGCAGACCAAAAATTGTAGCGTAGCTAATACAAATCGTGTGTTTTTAGGTTGTATGGTGCCTCCAAGTATGTGTGGCAAGAACAAGCCTTTAACGCTTACTTTCCCCTGGACAGCAGGTCAGATGTTCAACCATACAGACAGGCGTAGTCCACTTTGTGGTGCAGTTGCGACCATGCTAAAAACATCAAGTCGTGAAGTTTGTGATGTGTTTGTTGGAAGATTGTTCGATTCAGAGAAAAAGCAACCACCACCTGGATGTGTGCACATATTAAGGCAGCACATATAAAAATATTTGTACTTAATACACATTACATCCTGTATAAGAAGCGGTCAAAAAGTTTCTTTTGAGTGCGTTGTTGCAGAGTATATGCGATGTAGCGCGACACGGATGCGGGCATTTAAGCAGCGTCATGAAGGCAAGGGATTAGTGTGCCATACGTGTGTTTCCGATGTGCGAGCGGTAAATGTGGAAACGTAAATTATGGCCATGTTATTACCAAGTGCGCACAGACAGGACTAGCTTACTGTTATTCATTTCTTGGTTGCTGAAGACAAGCACAGGTAGACATCTATTGGAGAATGAATAACGTGATTGAGGCCACGGTGCCATGCATCATCCCCTCATGCCAACAATTTCAGGAGCCAGCAATCTGCTGGAAAGATGATGCAAACTCTGTTCTGTGATTAGCAGGACCCACTTCGTGCTGCCGTAAGCTGTCGCCAGCAACCAGTCGACAAAGATGTAGCTAGAAGATCGATAGCAGGTGCTGGATCAAGGACACTTATCAGGAGAGAGGCCAAAGACAGACTCGCAAGCGATACATCGCCAGTGCCCTCTCAACCGCAATTATTTAATCTACTGGCCATTAAAATTGCTACACCAAGAAGAAATGTAGATGATAAACGGGTATTCATTGGACAAATATATTATACTAGAACTGACATGTGATTACATTTTCACGCAATTTGGGTGCATAGATCCTGAGAAATCAGTACCCAGAACAACCACCTCTGGCCGTAATAACTGCCTTGATACGCCTGGGCATTGAGTCAAACAGAGCTTGGATGGCGTGTACAGGTACAGCTGCCCATGCAGCTACAACACGATACCACAGTTCATCAAGAGTAGTGACTGGCGCATTGTGACGAGCCAGTTGCTCGGCCAACATTGACTAGATGTTTTCATCTGGTGAGAGATCTGGAGAATGTGTTGGCCAGGGCAGCAGTCGAACATTTTCTGCAGGACCTGCAACACGCGGTCGTGCATTATCCTGCTGAAATGTAGGGCTTCACAGGGATCGAATGAAGGGTAGAGCCACGGGTCGTAACACATCTGAAATGTAACGTCCACTGTTTAAAGTGCCGTCAATGTGAACAAGAGGTGACCGAGACGCGAAACCAATGGCACCCCATACCATCACGCCAGGTGATACGGCGATGACAAATACACGCTTCCAATGTGCGTTCACCACGATGTCGCCAAACAAGGATGAGACCATCATAATGCTGTAAACAGAACCTGGATTCATCCGAAAAAATGACGTTTTGCTATTCGTGCACCCAGGTTCGTCGTTGAATACACCATCGCAGGCACTCCTGTCTGTGATGCAGCGTCAAGGGTAACCGCACCCATGGTCTCCGAGCTGATAGTCCATGGTGCTGCAAACGTCGTCGAACTGTTCGTGCAGATGGTTTTTGTCTTGCAAACGTCCCCATCTGTTGACTCAGGGATCGAGACGTGGCTGCACGATCCGTTACAGCCATGCAGATAGGATGCCTGCCATCTCGACTGCTAGTGATACGAGGCCGTTGGGATCCAGCACGGCGTTCCGTATTACCCTCCTGAACCCACCGATTCCATATTCTGCTAACAGTCATTGGGTCTCGACCAACGCGAGCAGCAATGTCGCGATACGATAAACCGCAATCGCGATAGGCTACAATCCGACCTTTATCAAAGTCGGAAACGTGATGGTACGCGGTCAACTGCTGTTTGTGTATGAGAAATCGGTCGGAAACGTTCCTTATGTCAGCACGTTGTAGGTGTCGCCACTGGCGCCAACCTTGTGTGAATGCTCTGAAAAGCTAATATTTGCATATCACAGCATCTTCTTCTTGTCGGTTAAATTTCGCGTCTGTAGCATGTCATCTTCGTGATGTAGTAGTTTTAATGGCCAGTAGTGTAGATTGCCGCCATAGACCAAAGGGCTCAGTATCGGTCAGTAGCTCAGCCACTAGCTCAGCCGCTCAGTCACTGGCGCACCAACTCGCACTCCAGTTTGGCGTCTGTCATTCATCGCGTAGCGGGACTTTTACTTCACCGGCAGTGAGCCTAATGTGCACTATCGCGGAAGAGCTTGTCCCACAACACATGGACTCCCTTAAGATAAGCAGCTTAGTGTTCATGTAAATAAGGAACCCTGTTAATACATGTGTGCAGTTGTGTTGTAGAAAGACGATACCACCCTCCATATAACATCATCTCCCTTTATCCCGCAGTACAAGACACTTCACACCTCTTATTGATTTCAAGGAACCTGGTGTCTCCATCACAGGGAAACGGCACCCATACGATTATCACATCATCTGTCCCTGAAGAAAGTTCTTGAAAGGTCGGCGATTTCTGTCTTACAAGGACGTGCAGCATGCAGGTACGGACATTTTCACGCAGCAGGGCACAGTGTTTTACCAAACAGGTATCTTCACCCTGGTGCATCGGTGGAACGATTGCCTCAGTGATCGCGGCGATTGTGGCCGGTTGGCATACCGATTCTGGAATGTACGGTTCTGAGCAGAAAGGTTTTGATCTTCCCTTATACATTTTACTTTAGGCATGGTCAGTTGTTTCGTTGCCCATAGCAAAACTCGTCTCCTAAGTCTCATTTTCTAGCCCGATTCCCTTAGCATCAGCTGATTTAATTCAGCTGCATTCCATTTTCCACAGAGCATAACTTAATCATAGCTAACACTTGGCTCAAGAATCATAAGAGAAGGTTGTATACATGGAAGAAGCCTGGAGATACTCGGAGATTCCAGGTAGATTACATAATGGCAAGACAGAGATTTAGGAACCAGGTTTTAAATTGTAAGACATTTCCAGGGGTAGATGTGGACTCTGACCACAATCTATTGGTTGTGAACTGTAGATTAAAACTGAAGAAACTGCAAAAAGGTCGGAATTTAAGGAGATGGGATCTGGATAAGCTGACAGAAGCAGAGGTAGTAGAGAGTTTCAGGGAGAACATTAGGGAACGATTGACAGGAATGGGAGAAAGAAATACAGTAGAAGAAAAATGGGTAGCTTTGAGAGATGAAATAGTGAAGGCAGCAGAGGATCAAGTAGGTAAAAAGACGAGGGCTACTAGAAATCCTTGGGTAACAGAAGATATACTGAATTTAATAGATGAAAGGAGAAAATAAAAAAAAAATGCAGTAAATGAAGCTGGCAAAGAGGTATACAAACGTCTAAAAAATGAGATCGACAGGAAGTGCAAAATGGCTAAGCAGGGATAGCTAGAGGACAAATATAAGGATGTAGAGGCTTATCTCACAAGGGGTAAGATAAATACTGCCTACAGGAAAAGTAAAGAGGCTTTTGGAGAAACCAGAATCACTCGTATGAATATCAAGAGCTCAGATAAAAACCCAATTCTAAGCAAAGAAGGGAAAGCAGAAAGGTAGAAGGAGTATATAGAGAGTCCGTACAAGGGTGATGTACTTGAGGACAATATTATGGAAATGGAAGAGGATGTAGATGAACATGAAATAGGAGACATGATACTGCGTGAAGAGTTTGACAGAGCACTGAAAGACCTCAGCTGAAACAAGGCCCCGGGAGTAGACAACATTCCAGTAGAACTATTGATAGCCTTGGGAGAGCCAACCCTGACAAAACTCTACCGTCTGATGAGAAAGATGTATGAGACAGGCGAAATACCCTCAGACTTCAAGAAGAATATAATAATTCCAATCTCAAAGAAAGCGGGTGTTGGCAGATGTGAAAATTACTGAACTATCAGTTTAATAAGCCACGGCTGCAAAATACTAACACGAAGTCCTTACAAACGAATGGAAAAATTGGTAGAAGCCGACCTCGGGGAAGATGAGTTTGGATTCCGTAGAAATATCGGAACACGTGAGGCAATACTGACTCTACGACTTATGTTAGAAAATAGATTAAGGAAAGGAAAACCTACGTTTCTAGCATTTTTAGACTTAGAGAAGGCTTTTGACAATGTTGACAGGAATACTCTTTTTCGAATTCTGAAGGTGGCAGGGGTAAAATACAGGGAGCGAAAGGCTATTTACAATTTGTACAGAAACCAGACGGCAGTTATAAGAGTCGAGGGACATGAAAGGGAAGCAGTGGTTGGGAAGGGAGTGATACAGTGTTGTAGCCTATCCCCGATGTTATTCAATCTGTATATTGGGCAAGCAGTAAAGGAAAAAAAAGAATTCGGAGTAGGTATTAAAATCCATAGAGAGGAAATAAAAACTTTGAGGTTCGCCGATGACATTGTAATTCTGTCAGAGACAGCAAAGGACCTGGAAGACCAGATGAACAGAATGGACAGTGTCTTGAAAGGAGAGGCTAGATTGAACATCAACAAAAGCAAAACGAGGATAATTGAATGTATTCGAATTAAATAGGATGATTCTGAGGGTATTAGATTAGGAAATGAGACACTTAAAGTAGTAAAGGAGTTTTGCTATTTGGGGAGCAAAATAACTGATGATGGTCAAAGTAGAGAGGATATAAAATGTAGATTGGTAATCGCAAGGAAAGCGTTTGTGAAGAAAAAAATGGTTCAAATGGCTCTGAGCACTATGGGACTCAACATCTCAGGTCATAAGTCCCCTAGAACTTAGAACTACTTAAACCTAACTAACCTAAGGACGTCACACACACCCATGCCCGAGGCAGGATTCGAACTTGCGACCGTAGCAGTCCCGCGGCTCCGGACTGCAGCGCCAGAACCGCACGGCCACCGCGGCCGACGTTTGTGAAGAAGAGAAATTTGTTAACATCGAGTATAGATTTAAATATCAGGAAGTCGTTTCTGAAAGTATTTGTATGGTGTGTTGCGATGTATGGAAGTTAAACGTGCACGATAAATAGTTTGGATAAGAAGAGAATAGAAGCTTTCAAAGTGTGGTGCTACAGAAGAATGCTGAAGATTAGATGGGTAGATCACATCACTAATGAGGAGGTATTGAATAGAATTGGGGAGAAGACGAGCTTGTGGCACAACTTGACAAGAAGAAGGGATAGGTTGGTAGGACATGTTCTGAGGCATGAAGGAATCACAAATTTAGTACAGGAGCGCAGCGCGGTGGGTAAAAATGGTAGAGGGAGACCAAGAGATGAATACACTAAGCAGATTCAGTAGGATGTAGGTTGCAGTAGGTAGTGGGAGATGAAGAAGCTTGTACAGGATAGATTGGCATGGAGAGCTGCATCAAACCAGTCTCTGGACTTAAGACCACAACAACAACAACATTCAATTACCCTTGCTTTATTTTTGTTGATGCTCAGTATACAGATTCAATAACTTGGGGGGAGGCTATAACCCGGTCTCAAAATGTTGCAACTACGGCTGCTTTTCATGTCCTTCAACTCTTATAATCGTAATCTGAAATTTGCACAAGTTTTACTGAATAGGAAGCTTTTAAATGTTAATTTGCATTACTGCTAGACATTTACAGCAAGTCTCAAAAATTTATTCAACTAATGCACTTTTCATTACCCCTTTTATACTGAAGCCTTTAAAAAATGTTTTTGGTTGGTTTGGTAGGTAACGTTGACCTACAAGTACAACACAGTTTTGATTGTGAAGGATGAGGAAATCATTTAATAAGAGCCTGTTTGCTTCAAGTACACTCTTCTTTTAGACGGAGAAATCCATTTCCCATTCATTCCCACTCCTGGGCTGAGAGCGGTATTAGAGACTGCCAAGTCGCAAAATCCGGGTGGGCAGACAGGGCCATCTGCGCGCCGGACTTAAGGCGATTAAGCACGCCAGCGCGTCGGAGGATAGGCTAGGCGCCGCTGCCAGGTGTACAGCTCTGGTCGTAAGCTCTGCAGCAACCGGCCCCCAGCCCGTGTGACGGCCACCCCAACAGGTACACGGCACTGCGAACGCTACTCAGGAAATGCGACAGTCCCGTCCAAAATTCCGATTTTAGTTGCCCGATAGATCACTAGCATCATTTGGTTTTGATTCTCATCAAAATCAAAGTTAATGGAATTTAAAAATTACAGTTACCTCGCGTTGACATTGACCACCTGAAACAATGTTTTAAGAAACATGTCTGCTCGACATTTGTGCCTATCGCCGAGGTTGATATATGCTTCTCTGCTCTGTTCGAGACTTATTTAAGAGAATAATGATCAAGACTAGTTTGACTGCAGTAGCAGTGTTTTCCATAGAACAGGATGTGACTCGAAACATGCCTACTTTCAGTGAAAAGATTACACATAATAACAAAATTTAACCAAGTTTTTGTCGATCTTAATTTTTCTATTTAGTTATTACACTACTGGCCATTAAAATTGCTACACCACGTAGATGATGTCCTACAGACGCGAAATTTAACCGACAGTAAGAACATGCTGTGATATGCAAACGATTAGCTTTTCAGAACATTCACACAAGGCGACACATACAACGCGCTGACACGAGGAAAGTTTCCAACCGATTTCTCATACACAAACAGCAGTTGACCGGCGTTGCTTGGTGAAACGTTGTTGTGATGCCTCGTGTAAGGAGGAGAAATGCGTACCATTAAGTTTCCCACTTTGATAAAGGTCGGATTGTAGCCTATCGCGATTGCGGTTTATCGTATCGCGACATTGCTGCTCGCGTTGGTCGAGATCCAATGACTGTTAGCAGAATATGTAATCGGTGGGTTCAGGAGGGTAATACGGAACGCTGTGCTGGATCACAACGGCCTCGTTTCACTAGCAGTCGAGATGACAGGCATCTTATCCGCATGGCTGTAACGGATCGTGCAGCCACGTCTCGATCCCTGAGTCGACAGATGGGGGCGTTTTGCAAGACAACAACCATCTGCACGAGCAGTTCGACGACGTTTGCAGCAGCATGGACTATCAGCTCATAGACCATGGCTGCGGTTACTCATGACGCTGCAACACAGACAGGAGCGCCTGCGATGGTGTACTCAACGACGAACCTGGGTGCGCGAATGGCAAAACGTCATTTATTCGGATGAATCGAGGTTCTGTTTACAGCATCATGATGGTCGCATCTGTGTTTGGCGACATCGCGGTGAACGCACATTGGAAGCGTGTTTTCGTCATCACCGTACTGGCGTATCTCCCGGCGTGATGGTATGGGGTGCCATTGGTTACACATCTTGGTCACCTCTTGTTCGCATTGACGGCACTTTGAACAGTGGGCAGTTGTACCTTACATTTCATCCAAGCTCTGTTTGACTCAATGCCCAGGCGTATCAAGGCCGTTAGTACGGCTAGAGGTGGTTGTTCTGGGTACTGATTTCTCAGGATCTATGCACCAAAATTGGGTGAAAATGTAATCATATGTTAGTTGTAGTATAATATATTTGTCCAATGAATACTCGTTTATCATCTGCATTTCTTCTTGGTGTAGCAATTTTAATGGCCAGTAGTGTACTTTACCATGCTGATGAATTATATGAAACTCATTTTTCCCCAATTTCAGTACTTTGCGTCCAATTTAAAAATATGCGCTTTTACTAAACCTAGAGTGACATAAGTAACATATGTGTTCAACAGACAGAGCAATATATTAAAAATTTGCGAAGAGCGAGTAGGATTCGTGCTCAGAACCTTCCATAGAAACTTTATTCTGTATGTAGACAGTTCATCAACCCCGTGAGTCGAGAACATCGATATCGATGTTTTTTATTTGTTTACTAAAACATGACTTACAACTGCATTTAATGTTTGCGTTCTGTAATTTTTTCTATTGTGCTTTCGACAGATGATGGATGGAATGTAAATTCTTATGGCAAAAGGTGTTTTGTTGTTTTTGTGGTCTTCAAGCCAGAGACTGGTTTGATGCAGCTCTCTAACCATACAGTAAAGCTGCATGCCCTCGGGAAAAATTACGGCTGTAGTTTCCCCTTGCTTTCAGCCGTTTTCAGTACCAGCACAGCAGGGCCATTTTGGTTAGTGTCACAAGGCCAGATCAGTCAATCATCCAGACTGTTGCCCCTGCAACTACTTTGAAGGCTGCTGCCCCTCTTCAGGAACCACACGTTTGTCTGGCCTCTCAACAGATACCTCTCCGTTGTGGTTGCACTTACGGTACAGCTATCTGTATCTCTGAGGCATGCAAGCCTCCCCACCAACGGAAAGGTCCATGGTTCATGGGGGGAAGGTGTTTTTATGTGGTGTAGTTATAAATTAAAAATTTACAGAATTTTTTTCTTTATTTGTACTGCCAAAACTTGTTTTTCACCAAATTCCGTGATTCTAGGTCACAGGGAAGTACTATACGGGTTTTGAGGAGTGAGTTTGCCAGTATCAGAATTTGATTCCATTGACTCAGAGGCTTAAATATTTCACAACGTCAAGGAAAAAGAAACCTTATTATTTTACATAAATTTGAATTTGATCCCTCTACCCATTCCTGAAAATGAGGGGTCTTAAAAGACAGACAGACAAACGGGCAACAAATGACAAAAGAACCATTTTTTCGTATGATATAATTGTTAAGTAACAGTTTTCTGATTTTTTTCTCTTACATGTATTGTGAAACATTGCTTCTTGCCAAATTTCACCATTCTAGATCAAGAGGAAGTCCCCTATAGTTTTTGATGAGTGAGTTTGCGGTTATCAGCATATGTGGCATAAATAGCCGTATCTTTTGAATGATTTGACTTAGAATAATCTGAAATGTTTTACACTGCAAAGAAATAGTAGACCTTACTACACCATAATTTTCAGATTCATACACCTATCCGTTTGTAAGAGAAAGGGGTCTTAACAGACAAACAGACAGATAGATAACAAATTACCAAAATAATTTTTTTGTGCGATGTGATTACCAGTTAACAATATTCTGATTTTTTATTTACTTTTAATGTGAAACATTGCTTCTTGCCAAATTTCACGATTCTAGACCAACGGGAACTCGCATTCGGGAGGGCGACCGTTCAATCCCGCGTCCGGCCATCCTGATTTAGGTTTTCGGTGATTTCCCTAAATCGCTCCAGGCAAATGCCGGGATGGTTCCTTTCAAAGGGCACGGCCTAATTCCTTCCCCGTCCTTCCCTAATCCGATGAGACCGATGACCTCGCTGTCTGGTCTCCTTCCCCGAAACAATCCAACCAACCAACCAACGGGAACTACCCTACGAGTTTTGATGAGTTAGTTTGCGAGTATCAAAATATGTGACGTCAATGGCTATATATTTCGATTGCGTTGATGTAGAAGCTTAAATTGTTTTATATCGTCAAGGAACTATAGACCTCAGTGTGTGATGTAAATTTGAACATGATAAGCCTACCAGTTTCTGAGAAAAAGAGTTCTTAACAGTCGGATCCTTTATGGTTCCGTGTTTACCGATTTAGGCATGGAACGCTAAAAATTAATGTTTACGAGCGCAGCTGTTCTTATAATACGCAATAGACGTTCCAAAAGAATATTCTTTGGTTTGAAGATAACTGAATTAAAAAATGAGCACCAGAACAGCTTTCTCGTTTATGTAATGCTGCCATCGTTCCACGCACTAAGCCCCAGATATAGTCCCTCAATCATAGCTGTATCCTACTTTCGTTGGTATCTTTTTTTCCATAGACCGAACATTTTGGTGAAAATGTGCGCGATGTACTTCATTCACGTCTCCCAAACTGTAACTGAAGAAATCAGTACGTGAATGCAGGTAATGTGTTTTAATTGACGTCCTGCATCCAAAGACATTCTAATGAGCAAGAAGAATCAAGTAAATTACATTCTTTTAAACGAGACGCCAGAAGTTCAGCTTTTAATTTCGTTAACTGAAAAGCCTTTGTTAAGACGTGCATACCTTCCAGTTTCGGTGAATACGGTTCCAGTCCTGAGTCTTCGTCATAGTCGCTGAAATCAGAGCCGTTGTTCGTGTGGTAAATGGCTTGATGATACTGGAACTTCTCTCGGTGTGCCATTGGAGGAATAGGTGAGGCTATGGAGTAACATAAATTTGTTCTTTTCTTTGTACTTTATACCTTGATATAGCCACAATACAAGAATAGCCATCCTCATGACACGTTTGTAGGTGAACTCAAAATCTGAGGAATTACGAAACGCATATCTTTACTTGTCCCACGAAGCTATGCTTCCAATGTAGACTTACAGCCTTCAGATGACACAAAAGACCCAACAACCATTTAGATCTACAGTCGGCATTGAAAAGTAAGCCTTTTTCTTGAGTCATTAGTCTTTTGACTGGTTTGAGCTTTATGGGTCCCAAAACTTTGTGCCTAATACAATGTTATGTTCAGTTTCTTTTGGAGCAATCTAATACCCGCAGAAACAGCATAAAGACTCGGAACCTACTGGTTGACATTCTTCTAAATCAACTGTAAAAATAATACGACGATAAAATTAAAACCAGTTTTGAATAATCAAGGAAATAGTGGAATAATTTTGCCCTTGAATGTTTACAATACATCGTGTTGTGAACCCTCCAAAGAACATCAAGTACCGTAACGAGTGAGCGTGCGGCCTTGCTAAACCGGAAACAAAGAATGAGTCGAGAAGTTATTAATGAATATGAAATCAAGTGACAGATTCTGGACCTTTTGATAACGAGCAAACTGCTGCTCTATCCATAATTTGCAAACCAATTTTATTTCGACCTATATAAAAGTTCAGCAGCCAATTAGAACAAAAATATTACGGACTGGAAAGAAACCTTTTAATAATGATTGCGGCTGATATCATTTTGAGAAGATTTAATATTTTTTTCAGTATGGCGGTGGCCGTTAAAGGATACAAGTGTAAACAGAGCAGCTTGTTGGTCTTGAAGCGCACAAGATACAGAAAATCCCACTGTTCCAATGGCGGAGGCTGCAGCAAGTTAGGCAACCTCTGGAGGAAAAAGGAAGCGCCCAGTTCTATTGCCACACAGGTGACAGCTAGCCTCTTCACCACCCAGAAAGTTGGCAGATGTGTTATTTTCAGCCTTAGACATACTAGAGTGAGCTGCTACAAGAGAACAAAACCCATGAGCATCGTCGCTACGGCCGATTCCATGTCTTCTTGGAAGAACGACGTCTAGGTTATACGTACACTCTGCCATGTTGGAATGAATTTTAACGATTCGTCACATCGGGCACAGTCCGTTAACGATGTTCGGATTCCATGGCCGTTTCGGTCATTTGGCGATCGTGGGTATTCCGGGAGAGCAGCAGTACCAATCCATGCGGTAAGGTTCCCCGAAATCTGCTACCCCGCCTTTTTATTGCCAAAATCAGGTTTCATGGTGATATTCTCTCTTCGAACGAACCTCAAGTTAAACTTGTGTAGATATAGATCAATACTCTTTCTATACGTTGTTCTGGGATTTTTTTTATGTCAGTGGAGGCTGACCTCTGTTAAGAGTATCTTGTTCTGTACTCATTTCAGAAAATATCTCTATCTTATTTTCGAAACTTTTTACTTATGTTCCGTTTACTACCATCTATCCCCTGTGTCCGTTCAGATCAATTGCTCCCTGCAAGGTCTGATACTGGGTAGAGTATAAATATGAGATCCCGCTAGGAGGAGCAAACTCTTCTCATTTAGGCGGCCGAGGGAAGATACATGAGTTGTGGTGGTTAGGTTAGGTGTGGTAGCGTGCATGCTGTCTTATAATTATGACAATGACAAAGAAAATTGGGAAAAATCTAAAAATAAACACACAATACTTGGTGCTATTTGATAATTATTTATCGAAGTAAATTAATGAACAGTTTTTGTTCTAGGTCTTTTTAAAAAAAGATTATCCTAAATATTTAAAACAACAGTCGCTATTCGGGCAGAATCGTAGTCATTTTCGTGTTCTGCAGGTCTGTTATCTTCAGAAAGTGCTGTTAAATTGATGTAAACGATTTCTTGTTACGTGGTGTTATTCACTTTTTCCCTTCATGAAAGACAGAAGAATGGACTTCGTGTCCAAGAACTCATGAAATAGGCATTTCATTTACAGATGATACCTATCGTACATTAACATAATTGAATTTTAATCTCTACTCCAACGTTTACAGAAAATAATGAGTTAAAGAGGATCGATTTTCTTTTTATTGTTTTCTACAAGCACGACAACAAGCTTAAAATTCCATTTCAACGCCATGTCAGGCATATCCCTCGAAGCTCCACAACAAATCAGGAATACAGTAATTCAGATCCACCAAATCATACTACGTACATTAATTAGGAACTAAATGGCTCTGAGCACTATGGGACTTAACTTCTGAGGTCATCAGTCCCCTAGAACTTAGAACTACTTGAACTTAACTAACCTAAGGGCATCACACACACCCATGCCCGAGGCAGGATTCGAACCTGCGATCGTAGCGGTCGCGCGGCTCCAGACTGTAGCGCCTAGAACCGATCGGCCACTCCGGCCGGCTTAATTAGGAACTGTGGCTGATTTATGTTGGCAACCGAAGGGCACAAGTAATATAAAAAAAGAAACAATACAAGAAAAACCCACTGAAGATTCCTTTACTGTGGTCTGGGGATGAAACAAAACTGAATTATGTTCTTGGAAGAAGGCAGATCATCTTTAATTCATTACTATGTTACTTTAGGCCAATATATTTAATTTGCAACTGTGTTTTCAAGTAAAATCTATGTATTTCACATTGACTTCCTGCTGATATTCATGTACATTGATGAATTTGAATTCGCATAATACGCACGGTAAGTCTCGAGCTGCCTCTGTTTCCATTTTGTCTCAGAATTTTTTCAACGAGCAACCAAGCGCCAACCTTTGCTTCTGTACGTCTCTGTCGCTTGAGAGTACCAAGTGATTTCTCTGTCATTTCGTTTCGCCTTTCTTCCTATTAGTAATACGATGCTAACTACGTCGTGTTCAGTTTTAATCTTTAACAGTATACTACAAACAAAGAAGCCACGCTAAAGTCTAAGTCGACAATTGTCACACAATATTCCATAGATAGGCAGCGTGGCCGGCTTTTTTAATTGGTGTTTATACGCCGTCCGCACTAGAAAAAAAAAGCAATTGTTTGAAGACGAGCTTTGTTGGGTCTCGCGGCCACAACGCGACCGCTGTCAAACGTGCTCATTAATCCAAATAGCCCTCTAGAGCGCCGCTGTGGCGTCATTAATTACTGCTGAACTAATATCGACAGGCGGGGGCCTATTAGAGAGGCGATTTTCCCACAATAACTGTCAGTCTGCGCCATGTACTGCTGCCGTGTCTGTTGGGAATGAAAAGAGGCTGCAGGATAAAATGATTGCGAAATGTTGGCCGTCCTTCGGAGAGGAGCGTTCAGTGGCAAGCTGATAATCTTCTATTGCATCATACAAGGAATTCTGGCTTAGAAAATCATTTCTAAACGGTCATTAAGTGAAAACTTCCTGGCAGATTAAAATTGTGTGCCGGACCGAGACTCGAACTCGGGAACTTTGCCTTTCGCTGGCAAGTGCTCTACCAACTGAGCTACCCAAGTACGACTCAGGCCCCGTCCTCACAGCTTTACTTCTGCCAGTACCTCGTCTCCTACCTTCCAAACTTTACAGAAGCTCTCCTGCGAACCTTGCAGAACTAACACTTCTGGAAGAAAGGATATTGCGGAGACATGGCTTAGCCACAGCCTGGGGGATGTTTCCAGAATGAAATTTTCACTCTGCAGCGGAGTGTGCGCTGATATGAAGTGAAGCTGTGAGGACGGGGCGTGAGTCGTGCTTGGGTAGCTCAGTTGGTAGAGCACTTGCCCGCGAAAGGCAAAGTTCCCGAGTTCGAGTCTCGGTCCGGCACACAGTTTTAATCTGCCAGGAAGTTTCATATCAGCGCACACTCCGCTACAGAGTAAAAATCTCATTCTGGTCATTAAGTGGCTGTTATGGACAAGTGAAACTGTTAAAATGTAAAACGGAGAGAATGTATAAAGAAGAACCCGAACTTCACCGACGAAATTTCGGAAATTGTTCAGAGATATCTTCGAAGTAGTTTGGTACGAGGGCTGTTCTATTAGTAATGCAAAACATATTTTTCTGATAACAGCTTGATTTTATTCTGTATCCAGTAAGCCATATTATCATCCACTCTTTTGGGTACAAAACCCTAGTTTTCGGCATAATCCTCTTTCAGTGCGGTGGACTTACGTCACTTTACTGTGAGGTCTTGTATACCAGCATGGTATCACTTTACTGGTCGACATCGGAGCCAAGGCCTTGCTGCATAAATAACCTCCAGCAGGCAGTCTGATATTCGCGTTAGTCTGTCGACATCTCGCCTACAGATAGCGTGTTTACATAATCTCCGTGTACGAGTGGACGTTGTGGATTCATGAGGTTTCGCTTGTGACCCCATTGTTATTTGCGTGTTTTTGTTAATCGGCTCCGGTTCGGTGGCCGTCGTTGTTCGTGTCCGTCCTTCCCCGTTCGTTTTGTTTGTCTGCAGGCCGCTCCCGTTTGGTATCGCCATGCTTTCGACTCGGCAACCTCACGACCATTTTCGTCGCGGTTACAACAGTTCTTAGACTTGAGTGATGCCTTGCGTGGTCATAGAGAATGTGAAGTTGGTTTGCATTTTGGTGGCGGCGAAAACATGCTGAAGCCGTTTTTTCAGTTTCCTGAGGTTCTCGTTGCACTACGAGGGAGGGCATCAAACAGAATAATCCATTCAGTGTTCTAAAAGACCTTTGCTGTGGCTTTACCGGCTGAGGGTGAGGCTTTGAAATTTTTGTTTGAAGGAGAGGTGGTGTGGCGCCACTCCATGGGTAGCTGATTTGTTTCCGATTCTAAGTGATCAAACCATATTTCATCGCCTGTGACGACGTTCGACAAAAAACGGTTACGATCAGCCTCCTGACGTGCAAACATCTCCGCACAGATGACCCTTCGTTGCTCCTTCTAATCTTCTGTTAGGTGGCGAGGAACACAGTGGCCACATACCTTTGAGAGCCCCACTGGTCGGCTAGCCGCGCTTTCTACGCACTGTTTCCTGAGCAGGAAGGCATGCCAGTCCCAGGCACAGATACTCCCAGCGGATTAGTGTCGAGGTTCGGTGTGCCAGCCAGCCTGTGGATGGTTTTTAAGGCGGTTTTCCATCTGTCTCGGGGAATGCAGACTGGTTCCCATTATTCTGCCTCAGTTACACTACGTCATTATTGCAACAAGGTCGCGGAAACCTGTCGGATCTCCCGCCTGTTGGCTGTATGCATACAGCTGTGACCCCCCGCAGTGTTGGAACGTGCACACACACTCATTCGTAGATCACAGTCAAATGCCTCACTGCACTACTGGACGTCTCTGTTGGTAGTGATGATACACCCATTCACCAGTAGGGGTGTGTGTGTATTGAACTGGGGACCTAGAAACGATGGAGAGGCTTCGTCCCGCCATAGCCCTCGGATGTTCCCAGGGGGGAGGGGGGGTTCCATTGTGGGCCAAGCCACACAGTAACCGTGGGTTCGGTGTGGGATGGCGGTGGGGCGGGTGGACTGCTGTGGCCTGTTGTGGGTTTGTGAACCACTGAGCGCTACGGTGGGACAAAACCTCTCCATCGTTTCTAGGTCCCAGGTTCAATACACACACAATGCACATACATCCCTACTGGTGAATGGGTGTATCAGCACTACCAACTGAGACGTCCAGTAGTGCAGTGAGGCGTTTGATTGTGATCTACAAATGAGTGTGTGTGCACGTTCCAACACTGTGGGGGTCACAGCTGTATGTGGATGGCCGACAGGCCGGAGACTGAACGTTTTTGCGCGACCTTGTTGCAATAATGACAGAAAGTGATCGACCATGCTCTTGTTCACTAGTTCACTACCATGTTGAAGTGGACATTTTGAATGTGCCCATGGATATCTGCGATGCTCTGGTTTTGTGCCAGAAGAAACTCAGTGACAGCTCTCTACTTGTAACGCACCTCCATTACAGTCGCTATTTTGAAAGCTACCAATAGCGCTGCCACCTCTTGGAACTTCATCAAATTGTAGGGGTGAAGCGGAAATATAGCAAGATGTCTCACAACAAGTTCAGTATTTTTTCAACTGAAATTGCCTGAGAAATAAAAAAGTGTTGCATTACTCATTGGATGCCCTTCGTATATGGGATGCATGGTCTCTGGTGGTTCGTTACACAGTTATTTCATTTCTTTTCTTACTCCCATTTACCTTTATGTCTGTATTTCACTGGAAGTATCTAGACCAGTGCAATGTAAACATTATATGCTAAGTGTCCTGTTTGGAAACAGGTGTATTCCATTCACACTCTGCAGTTTCTGTTGGCAATATTAATACACAGTTTACTCTTTGCTCTCAAGCTATCATTCAATACTTTTGATTTACGTCTCGTTTTTTACAGACAGTTAAAGTTGTACATTAAAAATAACACACAGCAGAGTGGATAGATTTACTAATGAGCACACGGTCAGTACCCACCTGGCTTTAGTGAACGCAATGGAAGAGCAGCGACGAAAACCACATCACAGTACATTTTTTCGTCTTGATGATGGCACATTATAGGCGTTTTCATTTTTGTGAAAGTATTTTTACAGAAACATACATTGCCTCATAAAAAAGTGGTGCACTTAGAAGACACGGTCATATGTCAATGTAACTACATACACATATTCACCGTTGCCTGGTACGTAACTGATAAAAGCTTCAGTTCTCTGTGAGAGGTGGATCAGCAACCGCAGTTCTTTAACGTTGTTTGTTTTTAGTACTGTAGGGTATATAATGGGGCTGAACAGCGTCAGACGATGACTGATTACTGTGAAAGCCACAGAGATGCTGCGGACTCAAGTGAGACACTATTATCAGCTGCTGACAGTGTTTAAAATGGCTCTTACTGTGGATCTCCCTTTGAATGGCAGGGGGAATCCTGCAGTATCCAGATTGTGACAGTGGCTCGATGTTGGACTCCATGGGGACGTGAGGGCAGAAATACTCGTTGTCAGAGTCACGGTCGACTATGATCATCACAAGTGAGGATTGCCATATTATTAACCAAGCAGTCTTAACCCTGTCATATTTCCACCTATGATCTGAGAACAAGTAATGGACTACCTGCAATTCTCTGGATCACTTGGCACCATTGGTCACAGATTTGAAGCAGATGGCTACAGAATTATCACCCCACACATAGACAACCCTGAACAACATAACACAAACGAATGCGTTTGGAGTGGTACTATGACCAGGGAGATTTTACTGCTGATGAATTGTGTCACATTGCGTTTAGTGATGAATCACAGTTGAGTACTATCCTGGTAACCTGGATGACCATCATCAGTTGATACGTCAGTGATCTGGGGAGAGGTCCCATTCTTTCAATGTTTTGGAGATGTGCAGCTTCGTTACTCATTGCATCATGACTTGGAGAGCTGTCTGTAGTGACTAAGAGAAGTGACATGGTAAACAGTAAGTCACAGACATACTGCATCTACATGTATTACCTTTCATGTGGCAATAATGTGATGCCATTTTAAAAAAGGACAATGGTCATCCACATGTGGCACATAGATCAACTGTCTGACTGATGCTGAGGTACTCCCGTGGCCAGCAAGATCCTCAGATCTCCTCCAGCAGAACATGTGGGGGCCCAGCTCGGATGTCGACTCTGAACCAGCATCATTATCAAGGATATCAAGGACCAGTTACAGAAGTTGTGGGCCAGCTTGCATCAGGAGAAGGTTAACGATTTTATGAGACCTTTCCCAACCAAATAACGGCATAAATCCAGGCCAAAGGGAATGCAACATCATACTAATAAGTGGGCTCATATTGCCAAATTCTTTGTAATTTTGACTCGATTTTACAATCTCTGAAATAACATAGATACCATCTCAAGATGTGAAGTTTCATTTCGTTTCGTCCCCCTCCTCACACCCCCCCCCCCTTCTAGATGCTTCGCTTCTTTTTCCCAAGCAATGTAGTTGCTAATGATCCAGTGGAGATTGTGAATACCCTATACCAAAACGCTCAGAAAACTTCTCTGGGAAACCTTCAAAATTTCTTCAATAGCGTGTGGGGTCACTCTATAGATGAAAGACAGACTTATGTCAACAAAAGACCCACAAGTGCAGTGCTATGTCATCTATGACTTTATTAACATAGAGTAGTATATTTTCAGAATAGTTAATCTTGGATAATGGTTTCTGAAGTGATAGGTTTGTGCATAAAGTAAAAAGGAACATCCCTAACCCCTTCTCCCTTCCCCTTCCTATAGCCAAACTGGATGAGGTGTAAGTGGCCAGGAGAGATGGTGCAGCCTGCATATCTGCCAGATTTCCAATGTTTATTTAGGACACGATATATGGTTATTATTTATGAGCCTTACGTAAACAATCTGCACCCAGTAGTCGAGGTGTTCTCTCATACAAGATATTTTTAGGCCTAAATTATGACGTACCTTATCTTAATTTCAATTATTTATCTACCATCCTTATCTTAATAATTGGAATTTGTCATCTAAAACATGGTCGCTCGCATATTTCATCTCATATTTATTAGTATAGTCTATGACAGATTATGATATGACTATAAAAACTTAGCTGCCTGTATATATTTACATCATTCTTATCTTAATGGCTATAATTTATGACACCAAAACTTATCTGCCTGTACATAATTGCGTAATCCTTATCTTAATGGTTATAATTTATGACGCACTATGATATTAGAATCAACATGACTGTCTAAGAGGGGTCAGACAATATGGCATTATTGTGGATTTGAAATTAAAGCCGGCCGTTGTGGCCGAGCGGTTCAGGCGCTTCAGTCCGGAACCGCGCTGCTGCTACAGTCCCAGGTTGGATTCCTGCCTCGGGCATGAATATGTATGATGTCCTTATGTTAGTTAGGTTTATGTAGATCTAAGTCTAGGGGACTGATGACAAGTCCTATAGTGCTTAGAGCCATATTTTTTTTTAAATAAAAAGAATCCATGTAGGAATGTTTCTACAGGAACGTATGTACATTAAAAACACACAATTCAGATCACAGACATAACTTCGGTAAAATACACTGATCACAGACATAACTTCCGTAAATTACAGTGGTATGCCACATATAAACTATTTCACAAATGTGTGCTGTTACCACAATCACTGGAATAAGAGAGAAACATGCGCCATGCTAACGCCAGCCGTCTAGACAGCACTTCTCACAGCAGCGAGGAACACTATCGTCCTTGTCACTGCCATATCTGGTTGAATGAAGGTCCAGTACGGAGTGATTACAAAAATGTTTCAGCCAGGTCCCTTCCACTACCACGATAGCAGGCTATTAATAACTCCCACACCACCACCCCTGCGTGCCTGCTAGCACCTGCCACAAGTACACCTTAGAAAATATATTACACTGCCCTTCCACTCTGAGCATAAATAAACCTTTCCTCAAGTCTCCACGCAGAGCACTGTAGTGAAGCAGCAGTTGTCAGTCTGAAATACGTTCGAATAATTTTATAACTGGCTTCTTAGTCGCCTGGAATATTACCGGGAATGAGATATTATTATTAACAGTCCAGCATCTTGACATACTACGCCCTAGCAAAGTTCACATGTATAGAGCTCTGAGGCAGTTTGGTCACAAACTTTAAGGGGACGAAAAGTATATATATATATATATATATATATATATATACTCCTGGAAATTGAAATAAGAACACCGTGAATTCATTGTCCCAGGAAGGGGAAACTTTATTGACACATTCCTGGGGTCAGATACATCACATGATCACACTGACAGAACCACAGGCACATAGACACAGGCAACAGAGCATGCACAATGTCGGCACTAGTACAGTGTATATCCACCATTCGCAGCAATGCAGGCTGCTATTCTCCCATGGAGACGATCGTAGAGATGCTGGATGTAGTCCTGTGGAACGGCTTGCCATGCCATTTCCACCTGGCGCCTCAGTTGGACCAGCGTTCGTGCTGGACGTGCAGACCGCGTGAGACGACGCTTCATCCAGTCCCAAACATGCTCAATGGGGGACAGATCCGGAGATCTTGCTGGCCAGGGTAGTTGACTTACACCTTCTAGAGCACGTTGGGTGGCACGGGATACATGCGGACGTGCATTGTCCTGTTGGAACAGCAAGTTCCCTTGTCGGTCTAGGAATGGTAGAACGATGGGTTCGATGACGGTTTGGATGTACCGTGCACTATTCAGTGTCCCCTCGACGATCACCAGTGGTGTACGGCCAGTGTAGGAGATCGCTCCGCACACCATGATGCCGGGTGTTGGCCCTGTGTGCCTCGGTCGTATGCAGTCCTGATTGTGGCGCTCACCTGCACGGCGCCAAACACGCATACGACCATCATTGGCACCAAGGCAGAAGCGACTCTCATCGCTGAAGACGACACGTCTCCATTCGTCCCTCCATTCACGCCTGTCGCGACACCACTGGAGGCGGGCTGCACGATGTTGGGGCGTGAGCTGAAAACGGCCTAACGGTGTGCGGGACCGTAGCCCAGCTTCATGGAGACGGTTGCGAATGGTCCTCGCCGATACCCCAGGAGCAACAGTGTCCCTAATTTGCTGGGAGGTGGCGGTGCGGTCCCCTACGGCACTGCGTAGGATCCTACGGTCTTGGCGTGCATCCGTGCGTCGCTGCGGTCCGGTCCCAGGTAAACGGGCACGTGCACCTTCCGCCGACCACTGGCGACAACATCGATGTACTGTGGAGACCTCACGCCCCACGTGTTGAGCAATTCGGCGGTACGTCCACGCGGCCTCCCGCATGCCCACTATACGCCCTCGCTCCAAGTCCGTCAACTGCACATACGGTTCACGTCCACGCTGTCGCGGCATGCTAACAGTGTTAAAGACTGCGAAGGAGCTCCGTATGCCACGGCAAACTGGCTGACACTGACGGCGGCGGTGCACAAATGCCGCGCAGCTAGCGCCATTCGACGGCCAACACCGCGGTTCCTGGTGTGTCCGCTGTGCCGTGCGTGTGATCATTGCTTGTACAGCCCTCTCGCAGTGTCCGGAGCAAGTATGGTGGGTCTGACACACCGGTGTCAATGTGTTCTTTTTTCCATTTCCAGGAGTGTATATATATATATATATATATATATATATATCTATATATATATATATATATATACTCCTGGAAATTGAAATAAGAACACCGTGAATTCATTGTCCCAGGAAGGGGAAACTTTATTGACACATTCCTGGGGTCAGATACATCACATGATCACACTGACAGAACCACAGGCACATAGACACAGGCAACAGAGCATGCACAATGTCGGCACTAGTACAGTGTATATCCACCTTTCGCAGCAATGCAGGCTGCTATTCTCCCATGGAGACGATCGTAGAGATGCTGGATGTAGTCCTGTGGAACGGCTTGCCATGCCATTTCCACCTGGCGCCTCAGTTGGACCAGCGTTCGTGCTGGACGTGCAGACCGCGTGAGACGACGCTTCATCCAGTCCCAAACATGCTCAATGGGGGACAGATCCGGAGATCTTGCTGGCCAGGGTAGTTGACTTACACCTTCTAGAGCACGTTGGGTGGCACGGGATACATGCGGACGTGCATTGTCCTGTTGGAACAGCAAGTTCCCTTGCTGGTCTAGGAATGGTAGAACGATGGGTTCGATGACGGTTTGGATGTACCGTGCACTATTCAGTGTCCCCTCGACGATCACCAGTGGTGTACGGCCAGTGTAGGAGATCGCTCCCCACACCATGATGCCGGGTGTTGGCCCTGTGTGCCTCGGTCGTATGCAGTCCTGATTGTGGCGCTCACCTGCACGGCGCCAAACACGCATACGACCATCATTGGCACCAAGGCAGAAGCGACTCTCATCGCTGAAGACGACACGTCTCCATTCGTCCCTCCATTCACGCCTGTCGCGACACCACTGGAGGCGGGCTGCACGATGTTGGGGCGTGAGCGGAAGACGGCCTAACGGTGTGCGGGACCGTAGCCCAGCTTCATGGAGACGGTTGCGAATGGTCCTCGCCGATACCCCAGGAGCAACAGTGTCCCTAATTTGCTGGGAAGTGGCGGTGCGGTCCCCTACGGCACTGCGTAGGATCCTACGGTCTTGGCGTGCATCCGTGCGTCGCTGCGGTCCGGTCCCAGGTCGACGGGCACGTGCACCTTCCGCCAACCACTGGCGACAACATCGATGTACTGTGGAGACCTCACGCCCCACGTGTTGAGCAATTCGGCGGTACGTCCACCCGGCCTCCCGCATGCCCACTATACGCCCTCGCTCAAAGTCCGTCAACTGCACATACGGTTCACGTCCACGCTGTCGCGGCATGCTACCAGTGTTAAAGACTGCGATGGAGCTCCGTATGCCAAGGCAAACTGGCTGACACTGACGGCGGCGGTGCACAAATGCTGCGCAGCTAGCGCCATTCGACGGCCAACACCGCGGTTCCTGGTGTGTCCGCTGTGCCGTGCGTGTGATCATTGCTTGTACAGCCCTCTCGCAGTGTCCGGAGCAAGTATGGTGGGTCTGACACACCGGTGTCAATGTGTTCTTTTTTCCATTTCCAGGAGTGTATATATATATATATATATATATATATATATATATATATATATGTGTGTGTGTGTGTGTGTGTGTGTGTGTGTGTGTGTTTGTGTATTTCAGAGATCCTAGAATGCCTCTATTGTAGATATGTAACATCATCCCATTTTCCCACTTTTGTACTGTAGTGCAATCCTATTTGACAAAACGTTCCTACATCATTTAGTGTTATGTATACACATCACTTAAATACAGTACATGTACAACAGGCACTACCCAAGCTCAGATACTACAGATAGCAGTCACCCAGCATCAGTCTGAATTTCTTGCATACACAGGCACAGACAGTCTCTCTCTGCTGTAACAATAATTGTTATTACATTAACTGGTCAACACAGGTGGCGAGGTACCAAACTGAACCAGATGCGTGACTTAGCCTTTATCCATTGCATGAAGATTATATACCCTTATCAATAGTGAATTGTTCAGTAATCTGTCTTGTTTTAAGTTAGTGAGATTTATTCATATCTAAATAACATTTACCATTCACAGAAAAAATGGGATGAAATACTGTGATTACCCTGTACAACATTGCTAATGTCACATGTAAGGCTGAAATGTACATTTTATTGCACAGACATGTAATGATGTCGCAAATCTGTATTGAAAGGAAATGCCTGCACTACATTTATCAGTTCCCTGTTCGAGTACTGATGGACGGTTCTGGCTTACCCTATATTACTGCCACTAACATACTTTCCCTTACAACTATAGGCGGCCACTCGCATAAAGTAGCAAATTTGGGTTCGAGTGTCAGCCCGGCATGAATTTTCACTGGTCGTCATTGGATTTATTTCAGTACCCATTTGCGACTGAGGTCTGAATTTCTCCTACATCATGTTTACGTACAGCCTACAGAGTCGAAAAACAGTGGGCATTCTTTTGGACATGATCAAAAGAACAGATACCACACATTAAAGATACTCATTTTTTCCATGAAAGTCAAATATATTAATTATTTCAAGCATAAAAATGGTGCCAAGGTACATGAGTTACGATCACATACATACCTCTGATGTAATAGAAGTGATGCCAAGGTCAAAGCTGTGCATTATTTATGTATATACATGTATTTATGACATAATATTAAAATGAATCCATTATATATTATAATGAATCCATTATATATGAAAATGGCACACATCCACCCACATACATAAACACACACACAAACATCTCCCTATTTCATATGTCAAAAATACTGTACTCCCTTAAACACAGCTGTGATCTCTCACTTGTGAAGTAAATATTTCTACCTCTATCACACAAACACATACACTCAAAAATGACTCAAAAGTACCGTATCATTATAATATAGTACTTAAGGAAAACATTAACAATTTATACTGTCACACACACTGGAAATATACAACTTTAATTCATAGTCTACATCAGCTTTCATACTTTTTGTGTCATCATAGTAGCTTCTTGCAATCTGAACAGATATTTGAGACGCAACCAAGTTTTCACTGCTATATCTGCCTTAATGAAATTTAAGTGGCACTGGGTAACATTTTGTGGGCAAACTGCGTACATCATGAATAACATATCTTTAATAAAGCAATCGAGCAGCTTCTTATATTGGGACAGAAACAGTTCTGTCATTCATACGTATCATGCACTTCAAACACAACATAATATTCAGAATCAATAAAGCACTCTCTCTGAAGCGATTGTATTATTCCCTCATTCATTTCTATAAAAGCGTTTAGTTCACCAAAGACTTAATACGTGAGAACTAAACACTCACACGAATAAAACAATGAGCCACTACTTCTTTTAGGTATCTGATGTAAATATCTCTTATTCTTCCACTACATGGTAGTTCACGAACAGAAATCGAAATTTTTATGTACACAAACAATTGCATACCAGTTATTTCGAAACTGAGTATACCCTTGCTATTCACTCTTCTGTGTATGTTATGCCCACATTAGTGCTGTTCAGGAAGCCGAGTTCGGCGGGACTGATGGTCGAGAATCTTGATGGTACACATCTCTTGCAGACCTACTGATGAACCAGCACCATTACTCCAGAATTGACAGTGGTGAATTTCACGTTCAGTATCAAATGGTGCCGTTCCTTCTCCATGATCAACGGTCTTACAGTGCATAACGCACTCTAATGCATCCCCGAGATTCTCCAGGGTCTGTGACATGGAATCCCTGCTTTCATGTATTACAGCAAGTAATTGATTAGCGAAACATGTGTATAGTTTCTTATTAATAGCAGTGCATGCTGTACTTACATTTTTGGGAAGATAGTGTCAATGATGACCATAGCGCATTGCCGCTCTGACAGTTCAGCATCAGCTGAAAGCTCCTTAGCGAGTCTTCCTGCATTTATAGTACACATCGATGCTGAGTCAGCACGAAAAATATTATTGGTGAGCATTAGTCAGCAAGATTTTTTTTCAATCTTGTTATTGTTTACAACACATATTTCGTAGGGAAGAGGACCAATCTGTTCTGCAGATATCCCTGGGAACACGATACCTTTGTGGATGTGCATGTTAAATCTCTTGGAGGGAAACAGATTAAGTGGATCCAACTTCTCTGGAACACAACCTGCGGCAAAAACAAAGAGTTGTTGTAAATGAGCGTGCATGATATCGCAATGCAGCAGCACGTGTGTCTTATGGGTAACAGTGATGCAAGCCCCTACCATAGCCTTGCAAGAGATAAGGCTGGGGCATTACCTCTTGCAGATTGTCACGTCAACTTGCATACCTGTCTCACACTTGCTGTACATTGTAGACATAAAACTGCCTCTATTACACTGCTGTAAAAAATTAGTATACCATTTTTTATGTTTCTAATTCACTCAAGACTTATTGTTGGAACAATGCACTTGGAGTAAATGAAATTATTAAATTTACAGATTAATAGCTCAAGCGGTTCTGAGTTACTAGGTATCGACCCACGCTGAAGCACCCATGTAAATAAATGGTGTAGTCTCCACGGGTGGTTAATTAGGCGCTGACCCTGGTATCCAGTCAATCATACAGGTTGCGAATACTGTCCTGGGATACGTTATGTCACCCCTGCTCGTACTGTTCACGTAGTTCTGTAAGAGTTGTTGGTTGACAAGTCACACGAGTCACTTCTTGTCCCACGATATCTCACACATGCTCGATTGGAGACATGTCCAGAGATTGAGGTGGCCAGGGAAGTTGCTGCACCTCTTGCAGAGCACGTTGAGTTTCACAGGTAGCATATGGGTGAGCATTATACTATTGGAACAACACATCACTGGGCAATATGTGGGTGAGCATTATCCTGTTGGAACAACACATAACTTTCCTGTTGCAAGAACCACAAAAGAATGGATCAAATAACATTCTCCATGTACCGAGCGATCGTTAGCGTCTCCTCCAGAAATACCACAGTTGAACGAGAGTTATAGCTTATCGCACCCCGGACCATAAGGCCTGGGATGGCGCCAGTGCATCTTGGACGAATGCGTTCTACTAGACAGCACTCATCAGATCTAGGTCTTACGCGCAAACAACCATCATTTGTGTGCAGGCAGAAACTGCTTTCATCGCTGAAGGCCACGACGCGCCATTTTATTTTACAAGCGATACTCTGACGGCAGCAGTGGAGCCGCGCACATCGATGCTGTGGCGTGAGTGGAAGACTGGCTAGAGGTGTGCGTGGCCATAGTCTCAGTGCTAATAACCAGTTCGCAACAGTTCGTGCTGACGCATCTGGCGTCACAATCCTTCTTATCTGTGCTGTGGTAGCTATACGATCTGCCACTGCTGCCCTTACAATATGACGATCCTGGCGGACCTGTGTGTTGTGTAGATGTCCAGAATCTCGTCTACGTGTGTGAGAATGTTCACATGACTACTGATATCAGCATCGCTGTACAACTGACGCAGCACGTCCAAATTGAGTGGCAATTCTTCGAAAGCACCATCCCGCCACTCGGAAGACCACAATTTGACCGCACCTCAATTGACTGTATGTGGTACGAGTGCTTCACTTGCCTGCACCACACTGAGCCTGCTAACTATGAGAATTCCCTATTAAAGGGTAGACGCACATGGCGCTCTGTTGGCGCGCTCATTGACGCATTTGGTTTGGGTTGGATTGTTTGGGGAAGGAGACCAGACAGCGAGGTCATCGGTCTCATCGGATTAGGGAAGGACAGGGAAGGAAGTCGGCCGTGCCCTTTCATAGGTACCATCCCGGCATTTGCCTGGAGCGATTTAGGAAATCACGGAAAATCTAAATCAAGATCGCCGGACGCAGGATTGAACCGTCGTCCTCCCGAATACGAGTCCAGTGTGCTAACCACTGCGCCATCTCGCTCGGTGCTCTGTTAGCTGTGCCACTACACTTAGTGTTCGCGGACGACGTTGAAATGTCCACAGCTCGTGGTCTAGTGACTAGCGTTGCTGCCTCTGGATCACGGAGTCCTGAGTTCGATTCCCGGCCGGGTTGGGGATTTTCTCTGCTCGGGAACTGGGTGCTTGTGTTGACCTCATCATTCCATCATCATCCTCATTAGCGACAATGGCTAGATTGGACTGCGTAAAAACTGGATTGTGTAACAATTTTAACTTTGTACGGGTGCTGATGGCCGTGCAGTTGAGCGACCAACAAAGCAAACACCACGACGTTGAAACGTTTATCAGATCATCTGCTACCACCCAGGTGGCTTCTGCTGGTATCGGTCTGAAATCGATGTCGACTTTCCAGGTGCAATATTTTTCTTTCGGCAGCGTATTTGCCTAACATTTTCAGTTTTTCGAGGAAGCGAATACGATCCCTCATCATCTGTTTACATAATCCAATCCATGCTATCCGATATGCAAAATTCAAATCAGTAATTACATGGGCTGCTTCTGAATCTGCGAAATGAACTCTTAGGAAGCGTCTCTCAGCCGTTGAAGTGTCTCCATACGCAACATCTCAGTATTTCACCGCAGAGTTTTCGTGAGACATAATAAACTTTTAGGCCCTAATAATGCTTCGTGAAGTTCTTCTTCAGTAGATACTCTCGCATTCGGGAGGAGAACGGTTCAATCTCGCGTCCGACCATCCTGATTTAGGTTTTCCGCGATTTCCCTAAATCGCTTCAGGCAAATGCCGGGATGGTTCCTTAGAAAGGGCACGGCCGACTTCCTTTCCCATCCTTCCCTAATCCGAGCTTGTGCTCCGTCTCTAATGACCTCGTTGTCGACGGGACGTTAAACAGTAATCTCCTCCTCCTTCTGTAGAAACAATTTCACTATCGTGTAAATTACTGCCCACTGCTTTTGAAGCTATCAATATACGAACCTCTCCAGCAAATTCATTTGGATTATTCAAGTGAACAAAATGGATATGTGCCGGCGATTTGACGGAGACTGTGTTCCAGTCACAAACATCAAGCACATTTTCGTTTTCTCTCTTACTGTATGTCATTGTCTCTCACTATTGATCTACTAGTTTTATTTAATGCAATTTAATTGTTTGAATGTGTTTACAGCCTCAGTTTGAATTTAATGACATAACTTTGCTTATGAGAAATGCAAGCCTTGAGAAATTTACCATAAATTTGTAGAGCTCATGCTGTGTAACTCGTTTTAGGAGGTATAATTTTAACGATATCATTATAATAGCCCCCTCATTTCGTGGTATCTTACATTGTGACTTGCTAAATTTTCTCTTTCGGTATTTACTTTCCAACTACCGGTCATCTACACTACTGCTGTTTGTTCAAATCTGATGCCGCATACAGTATCATGCATTCTGTTCATTGGATTACTAAAAAAATTTTATTGCCAGAGTACCCAATGCCTCCAGCACAATTTTCTATCGTGGCTCTACATCATTTTCATCACCATCTTCCATGTCGTACTCATCTTCTTCTGCTTTCGTAAATGATTTATTTTCATTACATTCATCTTGATTCATCTTCTTTCCAAATAGCTTTCACAGTCTCTCTAGCGACTGGACAACAGGTCTAAATGATCTTTCCAGTAACGAGTGAACTTCAGCTTGCCTTTTTTGCAGCAAGGGTAGTTTCCTGTGAGTATTTCGTCGATGCTTCAATACCTGACATTTAAGACTAATCTTTCTTCGAATCCAACTAAGAAACATGTTGAGAAGTGCAGCTGCTCAATCACAACTGAACCAATTACAAACAATCTGAACAATTTATACCACTGCTCAGATGTAGCGCGTAATGTAATTATCAAAATTAATAGGATGTTGCCTGTTATTTAAATCATCATCTTTGCTTCTAATCAGGAATTTACATCATTCTCACTCCACACTAGTTTACAAATTTCGAGAAATACGTTAACAGTCATGCCTGGGTTTAGACGATTGCTGAATTGTTCCTCAAATTACGATCTTCTTGTTTGAAGTGCACGGAATTTTGATATACATTGAGGTGATAGCAGTTATGTAATACTCCTAATACCGTGTCAAACCTCCTTTATCCTGGTGTAGCGCAGTAACTCGATGTGGCGTGGACTCAACTAGTCGTTGGCAGTCTGTTGCAGAAATATTAAGCCATGCTTCCTCTGTAGCTGTACATAATTGTGAAAGTGTTGCCGGTGTAGGAGTCTGTGCACGAACTGACCCGTCGATTATATAAACGTTCGATGGAATCTACGTCGGGCAGTCTGGGTGGGTAAATCACTCGCTCGTCCGTCCAGAATGTTCTTCAGACCAATCGCGAACAACTGTGAACCAGTGGCATGTCGCACTACCATCCCTAAAAATTCCACCGTTATTTGAGAACATGAAGTCCAGGAATGGTTGAAGTGGTCTCCAAGTAGCCGAACATAACCATTTATAGTCAACGATAGATTCAGTTGGACCAGAGGACTCGTCCATTTCGTGTCATCACTGCTCTCACCATAATGGAGCCATCGCCAGTTTGCACAATGCCTGGTTGACAACGTGGGTCCACGGCTTCATGAGTTTTGCGCCACACTCGAACCCTACCAGCTGAAATCTGGACTCATCTGACCAGGTTACAGTTTTCCAGTCTCATAGGCTGCAACCGACATGGTCACGAGCCCAAGTGGGGCGCTGCAGGCGATGTAGTGCTGTTAGCAAAGGTACTTGCGTCGGTGTTCTGCTACCATAATCGTTAATTTGCAATGCCAATTGTGTCAGACATAGGGGATATAAAAATGAAAAAGCTGGCATACTATGCTTACTCTCATTCCATAATGTCATATGGGATTATTTTTTGGGGTAATTCATCAAGCCAAGTTAAAGTTTTCCGGGCACAAAAATGTGCAGAAAGAGCTATACGTGGTGTGAACTGAAGAACATCCTGCAGAAGCCTGTTTAGGGAACTAGGATTACTAACTTCCCAATATATTTATTCTTTAATGAAATTTGTCATTAAAATATATCACTTTTTCAAACCGACAGCTCAATTCATGGAATCAATACTAGAAATAAGAATACTCTTCACAAGGTTTTAAAGTCACTTAGTCTTGTACAAAAAGATGTGCATTATTCAGGAACACACATTTTCAATAACATGCCAGCAGCCATAAAAAGCTTAACAACCAATGAAATTCAGTTTAAGAGAAGTCTAAAGGATTTATTGGTGACCAACTCCTTCTACTCCATTGATGAATTTCTCAGTAGAACCAACTAATTTGTGTGTATATATATATATATAAGTACAATATAACTTCTGCACAATTTCAGTGCAGTAATGTATTCACTGTAAATAAGTGTGTGTGTGTGTGTGTGTGTGTGTGTTTGTGTGTGTGTAAGTACAATCAAACTTCTGTACCATTTCAGTGCAGTAATGTGTTCATTGTAAATAAGTATTATAGTAGTTGTATTACTTGTTTATTACCTTATAAATAAATAAAAAACTTTTTTATTTTAAATTCAGTGCGTTAGTATTTGTAAAATGATTCTTTCATACAGCGTTCATTAAAAAATGACGATCATTCCACTTGGGACCTGTGGAATGGTACATTAGCTTATTTGTTTGAGTTGTAAATATTTGTCATGTATTACTGTTTTTCTGACATGTTCTACATCCTGGAGGACCT
The DNA here is from genome assembly GCF_021461385.2 of Schistocerca piceifrons. Taxonomy (NCBI): domain Eukaryota; kingdom Metazoa; phylum Arthropoda; class Insecta; order Orthoptera; family Acrididae; genus Schistocerca; species Schistocerca piceifrons. The sequence goes on along the minus strand of NC_060143.1, from coordinate 320,831,369 downwards.
TCTCACTACGGATCAATTGGAATGAAAGTAAATCTAATCTAATGCTAAATTTCGCCGCACTGCCCTAACAGATACCTTTTTCGTACGTCCCACATCAATTTCTGCGGTTATTTCACGCAGTGCTACTTGTCTGTTAGTACTGACAACTTTACGCAAACGCCACGGCTCTCGGTAGTCAGGTGAAGGCCGTCTGCCACTTTGTTGTCTGTGGCGAGAGATGACGCCTGAAATTTGGTATTCTTGCCGCCCTCTTGACACTGCGAATCTCGGAATACTGAATTCCCTGACGATTGCCGAACTGAAATGCCCCATGAGTCTAACTCGAACTCCATCACGCGTTTAAAAAGTCTGTTGATTCCCGTCGTGTCGCCATTATCTCGTCGGAAACCTTTTCATACGTATTAATCATCTGAGTGCAAATGACAGTTGCACCTGTGCACTACCCTTTTATACCGTGTGTACATGTATTTGTGTATATGTGCATATCGCTATCCCATGGCTTTTGTCACCTCCGCGTATTTTTGACACTGGTAAAAGCTTTCTATTCCATAATGAAAATCCTTAGAAATGTGTGTTTTCATATGATCTTGGTTCTCATAAGCAATGTCGTCGATAGTAAAAATCGAAAGTGGTAGCGCTGCGTCGAGTGATATTAGACCTTCTGACTCGAAAATGTAAAATATCCAATACCATTTAAGTTTTCAAACGACGATGGCAGAAATTTTTACTTATATTGCTGACGCAGTCAGGAAGATACAAAGAAATTCTAAAATTTGAGGCTATTTTCTTGAAGGAGAAGATTAATAATAACATTCGTTTTTCCACAGTTGGAAGGACTGGCCATTAAAACTGCTACACCAAGAAGAAATGCAGATGATAAACGGGTATTCATTGGACAAATATATTATACTAGAACTGACATGTGATTACATTTTCACGCAATTTGGGTGCATAGATCCTGAGAGCCCGTGGTCTAGTGGTAGCGTCTTTGATTCATAATCAAAAACGTCTTCGGTCCCGGGTTCGATCCTCGCCACTGCCTAAATTTTGATAAATAATCAGCATTGGCGGCCGAAGACTTCCGGCATAAGAAGTCAGCCTCATTCTGCCAACGGCCTTGTCAAAGAGGACGGAGGAGCGGAGAGAGGTTCAGGGCACTCTCTTGTCCTAGGGGTGGGAAATTGCCCCTAAAGGTGGAAGAATCAGCAATGATCAACGACATGAGGATGCAGAAGAAAAAGGAAACCACTGCATTAAAGACACGTAACGTGTATCCACAGGACATGTGGCCTGTAATTGAAGAAGTGTCATGATGATCTCTCCATTGGCAAAAGATTCCGGAATAGTCCCCCATTCGGATCTCTGGGAGGGGACTCCCAAGGGGGAGGTTACCATGAGAAAAAGATTGAATAATCAACGAAAGATAACGTTCTACGAGTCGGGGCGCGGAATGTCAGAAGCTTGAACGTGGTAGGGAAACTAGAAAATCTGAAAAGGGAAATGCAAAGGCTCAATCTAGATATAGTAGGGGTCAGTGAAGTTAAGTGGAAGGAAGACAAGGATTTCTGGTCAGATGAGTATCGGGTAATATCAACAGCAGCAGAAAATGGTATAACAGGTGTAGGATTCGTTATGAATAGGAAGGTAGGGCAGAGGGTGTGTTACTGTGAACAGTTCAGTGACCGGGTTGTTCTAATCAGAATCGACAGCAGACCAACTCCGACAACGATAGTTCAGGTATACATGCCGACGTCGCAAGCTGAAGATGAACAGATAGAGAAAGTGTATGAGGATCTTGAAAGGGTAATGCAGTATGTAAAGGGGAACGAAAATCTAATAGTCATGGGCGACTGAAATGCAGTTGTAGGGGAAGGGGTAGAAGAAAAGGTTACAGGAGAATATGGGCTTGGGACGAGGAATGAAAGAGGAGAAAGAGTAATTGAGTTCTGTAACAAGTTTCAGCTAGTAATAGCGAATACCCTGTTCAAGAATCACAAGAGGAGGAGGTATACTTGGAAAAGGCCGGGAGATAAGGGAAGATTTCAATTAGGTTACATCATGGTCAGACAGAGATTCCGAAATCAGATACTGGATTGTAAGGCGAACCCAGGAGCAGATATAGACTCAGATCACAATATAGTAGTGATTAAGAGTGGGCTGAAGTTCAAGACATTAGTCATGAAGAAACAATACGCATAGAAGTGGGATACGGAAGTACTAAGGAATGACGAGATACGTTTGAAGTTCTCTAACGCTATAGATACAGCAGTAAGGAATAGCGCAGTAGGCAGTACAGTTAAAGAGGAATGGACATCTCTAAAAGGGGCCATCACAGAAGTTGGGAAGGAAAACATAGGTACAAAGAAGGTAGCTGCGAAGAAACCATGGGTAACAGAAGAAATACTTCAGCTGATTGATGAAAGGAGGAAGTATAAACATGTTCCGGGAAAATCAGGAATACAGAAATACAAGTCACTGAGGAATGAAATAAATAGGAAGTGCAGGGAAGCTAAGACGAAATGGCTGCAAGAAAAATGTGAAGACATCGAAAAAGATATGATTGTCGGAAGGACAGACTCAGCATACAGGAAAGTCAAAACAACCTTTGGTGACGTTAAAAGCAACGGTGGTAACATTAAGAGTGCAACGGGAATTCCACTGTTAAATGCAGAGGAGAGAGCAGATAGGTGGAAAGAATACATTGAAAGCCTCTATGGGGGTGAAGACTTGTCTGATGTGATAGAAGAAGAAACAGGAGTCGATTTAGAAGAGATAGGGGATCCAGTATTAGAATCGGAATTTAAAAGAGCTTTGGAGGACTTACGGTCAAATAAGGCAGAGGGGATAGATAACATTCCATCAGAATTTCTAAAATCATTGGGGGAAGTGGCAACAAAACGACTATTCATGTTGGTGTGTAGAATATATGAGTCTGGCGATATACCATCTGACTTTCGGAAAAGCATCATCCACACAATTCCGAAGACGGCAAGAGCTGACAAGTGCGAGAATTATCGCACAATCAGCTTAACAGCTGATGCATCGAAGCTGCTTACAAGAATAATATACAGAAGAATGGAAAAGAAAATTGAGAATGCGCTAGGTGACGATCAGTTTGGCTTTAGGAAAAGTAAAGGGACGAGAGAGGCAATTCTGACGTTACAGATAATAATGGAAGCGAGCCTAAAGAAAAATCAAGATACTTTCATAGGATTTGTCGACCTGAAAAAAGCGTTCGACAAAATAAAATGGTGCAAGCTGTTCGAGATTCTGAAAAAAGTAGGGGTAAGCTATAGGGAGAGACGGGTCATGTACAATATGTACAACAACCAAGAAGGAATAGTAAGAGAGGACGAGCAAGAACGAAGTGCTCGTATTAAGAAGGGTGTAAGACAAGGCTGTAGTCTTTCGCCCCTGCTCTTCAATCTGTACATTGAGGAAGCAATGATGGAAATAAAAGAAAGGTTCAGGAGTGGAATTAAAGTACAATCAATGATACGATTCGCTGATGACATTGCTATCCTGAGTGAAAGTGAAGAAGAATTAAATGATCTGCTGAACGGAATGAACAGTCTAATGAGTACACAGTATGGTTTGAGAGTAAATCGGAGAAAGACGAAGGTAATGAGAAGTAGTAGAAATGAGAACAGCGAGAAACTTAACATCAGGATTGATGGTCACGAAGTCAATGAAGTTAAGGAATTCTGCTACCTAGGCAGTAAAATGACGAACGGAGCAAGGAGGACATCAAAAGCAGACTCGCTATGGCAAAAAAGGCATTTCTGGGCAAGAGAAGTCTGCTAATATCAAATACCGGCCTTAATTTGAGGAAGAAATTTCTGAGGATGTACGTCTGGAGTACAGCATTGTATGGTAGTGAAACATGGACTGTGGGAAAACCGGAACATAAGAGAATCGAAGCATTTGAGATGTGGTGCTATAGACGTATGTTGAAAATTAGGTGGACTGATAAGGTAAGGAATGAGGAGGTTCTACGCAGAATCGGAGAGGAAAGGAATATGTGGAAAACACTGATAAGGAGAAGGGACAGGATGATAGGACATCTGCTAAGACACGAGGGAATGACTTCCATGGTACTAGAGGGAGCTGTAGAGGGTAAAAACTGTAGAGGAAGACAGAGATTGGAATACGTCAAGCAAATAATTGAGGACGTAGGTTGCAAGTGCTACTCTGAGATGAAGAGGTTAGCACAGGAAAGGAATTCGTGGCGGGCCGCATCAAACCAGTCAGTAGACTGATGACCAAAAAAAAAAAGATCCTGAGAAATCAGTACCCAGAACAATCACTTCTGGCCGTAATAACTGCCTTGAGACGCCTGGGCATTGAGCCAAACAGAGCTTGGATGGCGTGTACAGGTACAGCTGCCATGCAGCTTACACGCAATACCACAGTTAATCAAGAGTAGTGACTGGCGTATTGTGACGAGCCAGCTACTCGGCCACCATCGACCAGACGTTTTCAACTGGTGACAGATTTGGAGAATGTGCTGGCCAGGGCAGCAGTCAAACATTTTCTGTATCCAGAAAGGCCCTTACAGGACCTGCAACATGCGGTCTTGCATGATCCTACTGAAATGTAGGGTTTCGCAGGGATCGAATGAAGGGTAGAGCCACGGGTCGTAACACATCTTAAATATAACGTCCACTGTTCAAAGTGCCGTCAATGGGAACAAGCGGTGACCGAGACGTGTAACCAATGGCACCCCATACCATCACGCCTATTGATACACCAGTATGGCAATGACGAATGCACACTACCAATGTGCGTTCACCGCGATGTCGCCAAACCCGTGTGCGACCATCATGATGCTGTAAACAGAACCTGGATTCATCCGACAAAATGACGTTTAGCCATTCGTGCAGCCAGGTCCGTCGTTGAGTACACCATCGCAGGCGCTCCTGTCTGTGATGCAGAGTCAAGGGTAACCGCAGCCATGGTCGCCGAGTAGATAGTCCAATCTGCTGCAAATGTCGTCGAACTGTTCGTGCAGATGGTTGTTGTCTTGCGAACGTCCCCATCTGTTGACTCAGGGATCGAGACGTGGCTGCACGATCCGTTACAGCTATGCGGATAAGACGACTGTCATCGCGACTGCTAGTGATACGAGGCCGTTGGGATCCAGCATGGCGTTCCGTATTACCCCCTTGAACCCACCGATTCCATATTCTGCTAACAGTCATTGGATCTCGACCAACGCGAGCAGCAATGTTGCCATATGATAAACCGCAATCGCGATGGGTTACAATCGTGATGGTACGCATTTCTCCTCCTTACACGAGGCATCACAACAACGTTTCACCAGGGAACGCCGGTCAACTACTGTTTGTGTATGAGAAATCGGTTGGAAACTTTCCTCATGTCAGCACGTTGTAGGTGTCGCCTCCAGTGCCAACGTTGTGTGAATGCTCTGAAAAGCTAATCATTTGCATATCACAGCATCTTCTTCCCGTCGGTTAAATTTCGCGTCTGTAGCACGTCATCTTCTTGGTGTAGCAATTTTAATGGCCAGTACGTAATTCTGCAACCTCAAATATCTCTGGAGCAACAACAGATATTTAAAAACGGTTTTCACCAGAATGAATGTACAGAAAACCAAACACTACGCGAAATTTTAAAACGTAAACAAATACTATTTTCAACACGAACTTGCGTATTTTTAAATGAACACCCCCTATTACTTCATATGCAATCAATGGCATGAAAAATCACGAAAATAGTGGCTTTGGTGGCATCTCAATACGTCAACAACATCCCGATAAATTGCGAAGCGAAGTTGGCGCTTGAAATAAGTGAAGCCCACAGCTAGTGCGCGTTCTGAGACTCAAGCGTGCACCTCACGCTGCCGGTAATCGTGATGTGATTGACGTACTGCGTCAGTGGAGTGTTAATCTATGGTGTGGTACTGTATGACAACGTATCATTGGCCCATGTTTCATTGATGGCACTCCTAAAGGGGGATAGTTTAGCTCCTTTTTGAGCTGTACCTTACTTGAACCGGTCCACCTCTTATAATGTGTCAAATAATGCGATATCAGAATAATGGATGTCCTGTGCATAATGTTTATTGTTGCGAAATGACAACTAGAGGTACAATTACTGGTAACACACTTGGTTTCACGTTTCTAAACCTCATAAGTTCTGAAATATGTGGCTTGTAAAGGATAGCAACGGCGTTACAGTTTCTGACGTAATGTATCGCAGTGCTCAGAGCAGGGGTTGCCTGCACTGGCGCCTTCATCCTGCCGTAAGCATACCAAGCTCTACCTTCAGTGTGCAAGTATCTCCTAATCTGGTCTGCTGAACAGCTCTCTTACTGTAACGTAATTCACATATGTTGCTGGATTAAAATCTGTTTTCTTGTGGCTTGTTATATTTGCCGTCATCTAGTCGATATGCCGGCCTTCAGTAATGAAGAAAAACTAGATATTATTTTAATTTACGGCGAATGTCACAGAAATGCAACCGCAGCTGTGACACTGTATGCTGAACGCTACCCAGATCGGCGGTGTCCTTCACGTCGAACCATTGGCAGCATCTGCAAGACACTCACGGAAACAGGAAGCTGGGCTCCCACAAAACGTAAACGTACAGCGCCAGCGACTGGAAGTGGAAACGAAATTGCTATTCTGGCTGCTGTAGCGCACAATACGCAGGTGGGTGTACGAGAAATTGCACGAGGTGTAGGAATAAGCCACAGTAATGTGTGCAGAATATTGCATCGGCATCGGTTTCATCCGATCCATATCTCACTGCTCCAAGAACCGTACGGGAATGACCGAATCCCGCGTAGCATTCTATCGTTTTGCACTTAGGCAATCCAGTATTCCTAAGCAATACGTTGTTTACGGACGAGGCTTCATTTACAAATCATGGTAACGTGAATCGGTGGAACATGCACTTCTGGTCCGTGCAAAATCCCCCCTGGATTCTCCAAACTGCTCATCAACGATAGTGGAGTGTCAGTGTTTGGTGCGGTATCATTGATAATTGTGCTGTAGGTCCCTGTTTTTGCCGTGGAACATTGAATGGACAGCGATATGCATAATTTCTTCAACACACACTAGCGCTCCTCATGGAGGATCTAGGATTGGAAACTTGTCTATCAGTGTGGTTCCAACATGATGGATGTCCCGCACACAATGCAAAAGTTGCCAGAGACGTTCTAGAAGCGACATATTCAAATAGGTGGATGGGGCGGGGAGGTACTGTGCGATGGCCAGCACGGTCCCCCGACTTGAAGACATTAGACTTCTTTCTCTGGAGCGCAGTGAGAGACAGAGTGTATCAAGAACTCCCAACGACAGTAGAGGACATGCAGCATCTTATTGCTGCTGTGTGTGCGGCACTATCTGCAGAAACTCTACAATCTGTGCAACACTCTCTCGTTACCCGTCTGCAAACGTGTATTGATGCAAACGGAGGGCAGTTCGAACATAGGGTGACGTGACACAGTTTCATTGGTCAAGACGTGGGAGTTTTTTCTATGCTGGATGTAATGCACGACAATACAGTTTCTGTGGGCGACAGGGCAAAGTGAATTCAATTGTGTTATCTCTATCTGTAGCTCTAGTTATCATTTTATTATAATAAACATACATTTACCATTTGAAAAACGAAACTTTTCGTTGGACGTGTTACTTGTTTATTTTTGTGGATTTTGCTTTGTGTGAGTCCCTGACACAGGCAGCGCGAGGTGCACGTTTGAGTCTCAGGATGTGCGCTAGCTGTGCGCTTCATTTATTTCAAGCATCAACTTCGCTTCGCAAATTTCTCGGTATGTAACTGACATATTGCGATGCAACCAACGCCATAATTTTTGTGATTTGTCGTGCTATTGATTGTATACGAAGTAATGGGGTGTGTCCATTTAAAAATACACAAGTTTGTGTTGAACATAAGTGTTTGTTTAGGTTTTAAAATTTCGTGTAGTATTTGGTTTGCTAACCACCGGCCGTGCGTTCATGCTAGTGAAAACCGTTTCTGAATATTTTTGTTGTTCCAGAGATATTTGAGGTGAGAGAGTAGTTGGGTGACACACCCTCATTGCTTTAGGAGAAGATGGTGCACCAGGTGATACAAACAAACGCCGTACGAATCCACACCAGTTTCTGGTCAACAACAGAAGGGGTATCAGCAGGGTGGGGAATATGCCTGAGCAGAGTCCCGAAGAAAAGAGAGTAGCATACATCGATATGCCAAATGTTATTCGACTGCACATCACGATGGTAGACGGAAGCGTACTGTTAATGTGGTCGCCATTGGAAGTGTGCACTGGTAGGAATGGACACTTGGGACTACTGCGTCCATCATCCAATAATGCCTGCAGACCATGTATGATGAAGAGGTCATGTCACTTGAAGTAGTTGGTCACTGGTGTAGCGGGTTCAGAGAAGGAAGGCAGTGTGTGGCGGGTGTAGGTCGAAGTGGGTGCTCCTCCACGTCCAAGAATGAAAACAACATTTGCTAGAGTACACGAAATGGTGCTAACGGACAGGCACATAATGGTTCAGACGTGCTGTCTGCACTGCGTACTGGCAATGTTCAGGCCCTTCACATGCTCCATGATGTGTTGGGTTACCCTGCAAGACGAGTGCTGAGAAACCTGAGCCCAGACCACAAGAGTGCAAGAAAGGAAATGAGCCTCGATAGAATTCAAGGTTGTCTCAATGACGTGCGAGCATCCCAGTCTACCATTGAGAAAAAGTTTCGAAGTGTCACCTTTCGCAGGAAAGGTGTTCTGGGATGCGAAAAGTGTAATTCTCCTTGATTTCCTCCAGCAAGGAACCATCACTGCAGCTTGCTACTGTGACATCCACACCAAACTCAGGCCCACCATTCGACGAAAGAGACCATAGTTTTTGAGAGAAGGTGTTGTGCTCTTGGACGACTACGCAAAACCACACAAGCGAGCCTCACACAAACTCATATTTGTCGCTCCGGACGGGAGAGACTAAATCACACGGTCTACAGTCCTTACCTTGTCCCATAGAACTTTCACCTGTTCCCTGCATTGAAAGTGCTACTTTTGAGACGTCACTTCCAAACCAGTGCTGAGGTGGAGCAGGCTGTGCAACAGTTCCTTGGATCGCAGGACACCGAGGTTTATCTGAGTGGTTTTTTCAAACTGATTGCACGCTGTGACAAATGTCGTAGTGTCTGTGGTGGATATGTCTAAAATAGTGAAAGGTGTATAGTTCAGTCTGCAACCGCACGGCCACCACGGCCGGCTAGCTTTTTTGTGTTCTAACAATACTAAAACAGTACCGCGACCCCACCAAGGAACGATTATTTGGCAGTCAGGTCTTTGAGTTTCAACAATAGCCCACTTCTTCTTTCCACGTGGCAGTAAGTTGTCAGTTGTGTATCAGAATCGATTCCGTTCGCATTCAAATGAACAATTGGTTCAAAAGTGGAAGTTTGAAAGGGAAACAGTTTAACAAAATCGCAAGTTAGTGTTGAGTCAATAAATCATTCAGCTTCTAGTGATGTGAGTCAATCTGACAAAAGTGAACAGTGTGTAAAGGACAAGTACGATGATAATTACATTAGGTCTGGATTTTCATACGCAGGTGATAGAGTGTTGTTTGTGGCGACATTCCTGCTAACAGTGGTCTGAAACCTTCTCTAAACGCCATTTAGAAATCAAACAACTCACTGACACAAGCAAATTTCCTGATTTTTTGCACGGAAAGGTAACGAGTGGAAATATGGTTTAACTACTTTTGTATCCGCTGCAAACTGTGACAATGAGAATGCTCTTGAAGCGTGTTATCGTGTTATGTACAAAACTGTTAAAATTGCGGAACCTCATAACCTCATTCAGTGGCTGTAGATTTAGTGCGGCCATGTATAAATGATGCGGTACAGCGTACGCGTGAAGAATCTTTCACAAGAAAAGTCATTATGGCACCATTGTCCGACAATAAGATTAACCGCCGTCAGAAAGACGTGTTAAATTGTGTCGAAAATAAAATTTTGTAAAGAGTTCGTGCCAGTCCTTCTTTTGCGATCCAACTTCACGAATCGACTGATGTTTCCAATTTAATCATTCTGTTACTTTTAGTCCGTTATATTAATGGTGAAACTGTAGAAGAGGAACTAATATTCTGCAGACCCTTAAAAGAGAGTACTACAGCAGAAGATATATTTAATTTAACCGACGAATACTTTCGTGAAAATTCAGTAGACTGGACCCGCTGTGTAGGCATTTGTTTAGAGGTGCGAAATCTATGACAGGATGTTAGGCTGGGTTTGTTATCAAAGTGAAATTGATAGAGCTGAACGCTTCTTGGACACGTTGTTGCTTTGATAGACAGGCTCTTGTTCTAAATGCATGCCCGATGAATTGAAATATTTGCTGGACGATGCAGTGAAAATGTTAAATTCTTTAAGGCTCGCCCTACAAATTCCCGCGTCTTTACATAGCTTTGTGAGGAAATGGGAAGCATTTATACATGTTCATTCTCTCAGACTGAAGTTAGGTGGCTATCTCGAGGTAAGACTTTTTCCAGACTATATGAACTTAAAGACGAAGTTTACTTTCTGCGACAGGAGGAGGGGATTAGTGTTTAACGTCTCGTCGACAACGAGGTCATTAGAGACGGTACACAAGCTCGGATTGGAGAAAGACAGCGAAGGAAATCGGCCTTGCCCTTTGAAAGGAACCATCTCGGAATTTGGCTTAATCGGTTTAGGGAAGTCACGCAAAACCGCAAAACGTAAGTCACGATGGTAAAAGGCGGGACTGAACCGTCGTCCTCCCTAATGCGAGCCCATTGTGCTAACCACTGCGCCACCTCGCTCGGTTTCGTGTTTCTCACCAGCCACGCCTTTCACAAAACAAAGCGCATGGAAGATGAAATCTGCCTTCAGACTTGAGCTTCTTTGAAAGACATTTTCTCAAAAATTGACAGTTTAAACTTATCTCTCCAGGCCTCAAATATACAGTATTGTGCAGGACGGTATCGAATCATTCATTAAAGACTTAATTTTTGGGAAACGTGTTTCAATAGGAATCAAACCGAGTTCTTTGGTAACTTTTGGAGTTCTTGGTGGAAAATAAGCTTTCTTTGGACCAAAAGTGTCAAGACTGTGGTTAAGGAACGTATGAAGGAACTTGGAAAGCCTTCAGAGAATATTTCCATGCTACGTCCAAAAATAACAACTGGAATCGCAATCCCTTCGAAGAGTCAACAATTTTAGAATCCACGTTAAGTGTAAATGAAATTTCCAGATGAATTGAAATCTCTAGTGTTTTTTAGTTACAGAAAAGTTATAAGTAATTGTCAATAATTATTATTTTGTTAAGTGTAAAGTAGTTGCCAGTGTTAGCGAATAAAGCCATAACCGTTTTTATTAAGCTTTTCATCCACGTATTTGTACGAAAGTCGTTTTCTATATATGCATATTTAGAAAATAAATACAGAAAGTTTTTTTCTTTTTTTTTCTGAAAGTGATCTAAGACGTTATTTAACTTCCGTGATTGACTTGAAAGCTCTGCCCTGTGGCAAGCAAGCGCAGCCTTTACACTGAATTCCAAGGAAGGGCTGAGTAATTACAATGAAAACTTGTATATTTTGTTGCAACTAGGCCTACACATTGTGTAACTTTTAAGCCATAGCTGGAGTAAGCATCAAGTTAATGTGAGATTATTACACCTTTTCCTTGCAATTAAATTTTATGCATGCTTACTATATGTACACCACTGGCCATTAAAATTGCTACACCAAGAAGAAATGCAGATGATAAACGGGTATTCATTGGACAAATATATTATACTAGAACTGATCCGTGATTACATTTTCACGCAATTTGGGTGCATAGATCCTGAGAAATCAGTACCCAGATCAAACAACTCTGGCCGTAATAACGGCCTTGATACGCCTGGGCATTGAGTCAAACAAAGCTTGGATGGCGTGTACAGCTACAGCTGCCCATGCAGCTCCAACACTATACCACAGTTCATCAAGAGTAGTGACTGGCGTATTGTGACGAGCCGGTTGCTCGGTCACCATTGACCAGACGTTTTCGGTTGGTGAGAGATCTGGAGAATGTGCTGGCCAGGGCAGCAGTCGAACATTTTCTGTATCCAGAAAGACCCGTATAGGACCTGCAACATGCGGTCGTGCATTGTCCTGCTGAAATGTAGGGTTTCGCAGGATCGAATGAAGGGTAGAGCCACGGGTCGTAACACATCTGAAATGTAACGTCCACTGTTCAAAGTGCCGTCAATGCGAACAAGAGGTGACCGAGACGTGTAACCAATGGCACCCCATACCATCACGCCGGGTGATACGCCAGTATGGTGATGACGAATACACGGTTCTAATGTGTTTTCACCGCGATGTCGCCAAACACGGATGCGACCATCATGATTCTGTAAACAGAACCTGGATTCCTCCGAAAAAATGACGTTTTGCCATTCGTACACACAGGTTCGTCGTTGAGTACAGCATCGCAGGCGCTCCTGTCTGTGATGCAGAGTCAAGGATAACCGCAGCCATGGTGTCCGAGCTGATAGTCCATGCTGCTGCAAATGTCGTCGAACTGTTCGTGGGGATGATTGTTGTCTTGCTAACAACCCCATTTGTTGACTCAGGGATCGAGACGTGGCTGCACGATCCGTTACAGCCATGCGGATAAGATGCCTGTCATCTCGACTGCTAGTGATACGAGGCCGTTGGGATCCAGCACGGCGTTCCGTATTACCCTCCTGAACCCACCGATTCCATATTCTGCTAGCAGTCATTGGATCTCGACCAACGCGAGCAGCAATGTCACGATACGATAAACCGCAATCGCGATAGGCTGCAATCCGACCATTTCCAAAGTCGGTAACGTGATGGTACGCATTTCTCCTCCTTACACGAGGAATCACAACAACGTTTCACCAGGCAACGCTGGTCCAACTGCTGTTTGTGTACGAGAAATCGGTTGGAAACTTTCCTCATGTGAGCACGTTGTAGGTGTCGCCGCCGGTGCCAACCTTGTGTGAATGCTCTGAAAAGCTAATCATTTGCATATTATAGCATCTTCTTCCTGTTGGTTAAATTTCGCGTCTGTAGCACGTCATCTTCGTGGTGTAGCAATTTTAATGGCCAGCAGTGTGTATATCTAAAACTCAGTGGTTCCCCGAAGCCAGAATGTTGTAGAGCGGGTTAGCGAGTCGAAAAGGATTGGGAACCACTGGGCCATGGGGTGTATGAACATTTCACCTGAGCCGCCATACCACCTGCAGAAACAGGGACGCAACTATTCCGAACAGAACCGGGACTGTCTGTTCTTCGTCCAAAGCAGGATTTTCCCACGTCACTACAAGTTCACGTGTAGCTGACAACGAATTATTTAGGGGGCATTATGTTCCTTATTTTCGCGTGTGCTACAGTGAATTTAAGAGGATCAAATAACAAATGAATACGTAAAATAATGATTCAGATAATTTCCTTGTTCTCTGAACTTTTCAATTTCTACAAGTATGAAGAAAAATTAGAAATCAAGGGGCTAGATAGGACGACTCCTTCTCTGATGGTTTCACAGACAGTTATAACGAAAAGATGTAAATTCAATAGAAAATTTAGCTCCGAACTGTACAGCAAGCATGAATGGTAGTGTGGTTCTGATTTGAGAAACGCCATATTTTGATTCCCTTGCTTATTACGTAGAGGAGAGCTTTCGTGTTCTAAACCTGTAGTCCGTGACATTTATCATCACCATGACAAAATGAGGAAACATGCTCTTTCTTTAGTCCATGTGAATAACATTTTGAATCTGGCAAGTCTAGGCAATGTAAATAGTTTCCCAAATAGACATTGGGTACAGAATATGAATTGCAATACACTAACAAAAAGTTTCCGATAATAGGTGCATATTAAATCTGATTATTAACTGTATAATATATTATGTTTCTGTGCTGAGCTGGAACTTGCTCTCAGAGGACATGATGAGACTGCATCATCTTCCAGTCCTGGTGTTTTTCGTGCCTTGATTAGCTTTAGTGCTGAATTAGACTCTGTATTAAAATTGCATTTGCAGAAAGGAACAGTTTTCAAAATCATCTCTATATCCAGCCAGAATGAACTCCTTCAAGTCTGCCACGAGGAAAGTAGAGAGGAGTTTTTGGCTGTACTAGCTGACAAAACCAGTGATAAGCTTGCGTTTTCCTGATTTTTTTCAATGTATAGGTAAATCAATTAATGGGAGACTAGTTGTAAGATTTTGGGACTTCATAGCATCAGGAAAGTATGTTGTCCAGTTTTTCGCAACGTACATCACAGAACAGATAAATCACCACTTCGAGGACTGTCCACGTAAACTAACAACATAGACACATGATGGTGTAGCAGTCAACAGTGTTTCCTCACGTGGGTAGCAGGCTTTGTTAACTCAAAGTTTTCCAGTGTTTCATATATTTATTGGTATTCCCGGCAGCTGAATGTCATTATGCTTAAAACTACTTCGATAAACAAAAATATTTGAGTATTTTTGACTAAACCAGGGACTTTGCAGCTTATTTTCAATATCTCCGTCGAGCACAAGAATTCTTGACGAAACAGTACGAAAACGAATGCCATGTTCAGTGGTCTCTCGATGGAACTTCTAGTCAAGGAGTGTCAACAAATTTTCGAATGTAGGGAAAATATTATCAAGTGCATGAATAATATTAGCAATGGGGAAAAACTGTGTGATGAAAACACAATAGGTCAAGCCTATGCCTTGGTAACGATTTTAAAGGATGGAAGGTTCATTATCTGGCTCTCATTATTTTTCTTAAATTTATGATCCAAGCTGTTTTGTACACTCAGCTATAGAAAAGGAATATTGATTCAGCTTGTGCACAAAATTAGCTGACAGAATTTGAGCATGAAATTACAAATTAGGGAAGGAGTAAATGTAAATTTAACAGATTTGCACTAGTATCATAAAAGAGGGAGAACTGAAGATGTGTAGAGTGAAGTGTAATCTAGTGTGGAAGGCAAGAGAAGTATTTGATGACCTAAGTTACGAGGCGAAAGGCAGGTTTAAGTTCACTGGGTACCTAATTACAACTTCTCTTTCTCTACCAGAGAAAATCACCATTTACTCTTCCAGTTTTCAAGAAACTTCTTCCAGAATTTACTATTGAACGCTGTTCCTTTTTTGGAAACAAAGAAACTTCGAATGGAATTCTCTGTTGTTTATGGAAGAAAGGAGTTCAAAAAAATGTGCGGAGTTTTGAGTTTGTTGGACGAGGTAACAGATAATAATCTTTGTGATACACTTAGCGAAAGTGTGCAACTCTTGAAAGCGATAATTATAATTCCAATGACTACATCAGAAACGGAGCTTGTGTTTTGTCGCTGAAACGCTTCAAAACCTTCTTGCGGAGTACTATAGATCAAGAAAGACTATCAGCACTCGCAATGCTCTCTACTGAAAGAGACCTCGTTTTAGTAATTCCTGACTTCAGTCAAAGAGTCACTGAAAAATTTGCAAATGCGAAGGAAAGAAGTATGGAATTCTTGTACAAATGATCACTGCCACTTCAAAATACAGAGATACTATCTAACAGTGTTAACGGGGGTCCCTTCTGAAAAAGGTTAGTAACGGAAGACAACTGCATTCTGCGCACAAAGAGCAGCAGTTTGCTTAATTTCTTTTAATCTGCGAAGTAACACTTTATTCTGTGCTCACGTTTTGGTGTTATTATGGGTAGAAGCTGCAGTGACATGAGAGAGCGGTCTGTTTATATCACGCATTACAACATTATGAGCAGAAAGCTGATTTTCTCCCCGTTGTTCATTTATTTCTTGGTAAGCAAAAGTGCACATTCGTCTTCTTTTATCACAAGCTGCCATTGCAAAAGACGTTAAGCTCAGTGATAAATTAGCTGTTTTTAGCAGTGACTGGCGCCATGAAAGCTAAAGTTAAAAGAAGTATGGATATGAAAATGAAGAAGAAAAAGATGATTGCAGAGAATGTATTGAACAGAGTAATTAAAACACTCTGAAGCAGTTTAGTAACCTCTTAACAGCCACGGATCGGGCAATAATATCATAACAGCCACGAAAATAGCTTGAAAAATTGCTTCACAGTTGCTCCAAAAGCAAAATCTCTCTAGGGAGAGTGTACAACACCCATTCCCAAAGAAATTCCAATATTTGCTGGATTATCACCGCTTGGAGGATTAACTGGTGGAGCGGCAGGCATTGCTAAGCCAGTTAATGAAGCTGAAGGTACTCACAAATAGTTGGGTCAGACGCTGTAATTCTTCTCATAAAGTAAGTTCTAGAATCAAGATAGAAATTTAATTTTTCTGAGAGGGGAGATATCACAAAGGCTACAGCGTGAGTAAAAACACTTAAGTTTAATTTTGAAGTAAATGGTAGATCAAAAAGTTTCCCACTTAGCTGAAATGTGTGCTCTGTTACCTTATAGTTTTCAGTTTTTCTGATTCCAGGAGCAGAAATCGCCGTAGAAGAAAGATAAATTATGTGATGGACGACAATGTTGCAATGCGATGAAATATATCGCAGTACTCAACAAAAGTAATCGGATTCCGTATTACAAACAATATTAGACTGGATGTTCAGAAAGAGAGGATCAAACATGCATCTGACAGCACGCGGATGTCGTGTAATCGTCACATCACCAGTAAACCAACGCTTCCCTGCGGAAATTATCAGCTGAAATATAAAATTTGCTAATACTGATAATAAGTGATATTTCAAGTCTGCACTGAATCTAACAGTGCATAATTCAAGTCTGAGTTAACATTATTATTCAGAATTAAACTAGAACTATAAACAGGGAGTTCTTATGTGCGTTGTGACACAAGAAAGAGAAGAAGTCAAGTGAAGTGCAAGGATTCTTAGTCAACCTCCCTTGTTCTTCAGAAAGAAATACTTCATAGATTTTAGCATACTCATTCCAGGGATATGCGCACTTTTTTCATTACTTTATTTCAATAAGCGGTATAATTTAATGTGCTACAGTGCAAAGGCATTATCATACAATGGAAGCAATAGCACTTCGTGGAGGAAACGACATGCACTTAGGACCACATATGAAACATGGACTTGGTCAGTATTTGATAGAAAAAAATATTTTCTTGAACAATTTTACAAGAGCGCTTACTGATACTGACTTTGAATATTATATTAAAGAACAGGAAATATCACATTTTCGAAGTGTGGTTATGAGATATTTCTTCCCCAGAACACCTAAAAGATTGTTAACCTGCGGAGCGAAACTGAACCAAGTTCACATCGGATGTCTTATAAGATGAATGGTGATGTGATACGCTACTTTGATAGCTTCAGCAACTTTCCACGTCTTCCGGATATAGTGAGGTATTTCAGAAACTACACTGAAGCGCTAAAGAAACTGGTATGGGCATGCGTATTCAAATACAGAGATATGTTAACAGGCAGAATACGGTGCTGCGGTCGGCAACGCCTATATAAGACAACAAGCATCTGGCGAAGTTGTTAAATCGGTTTCTGCTGCTACAACGGCAGATTATTAAGATTTAAGTAAGTTTGAACATGGTGCTATAGTCGGCAAACGAGCGGTGGGACACAGCAGCTTCGAGGTAGCGATGAAGTAGGTATTTTCCCATACGATCATTTCACGAGCGTACCGTGAATATCAGGAATCCGGTAAAACATCAAATATCCGTTATTGCTGCGGGCGGAAGGAGATACTGCAAGAACAGGATCAAAGACGACTGAAGAGAATCGCTCAACGTGACAAAAGTGCAACCCTTCCGCAAATTGCTGCAGATATCAATGCTGGACCATCAACAAGTGTCAGCGAGCAAACCATTCAACGGAACATCATCGATAAGGGCTTTCGGAGCCGAAGGACAATTCGCGTACCCTTGATGACTGCACGAGACAAAGCTTTACGCCTCGCCTGGAACCGTCAATACCGACATTGGACTGTTGATGACTGGAAACATGTTGCCTGGTCGGACGAGTCTCGTATCAAATCGTATAGAGCGAATGGACATGTACGGGTGTGGAGACAACCTCGTGAATCCATGGACCCTGCATGTCAGCACGGGACTGTTCAAGCTGGTGGAGGCGTGTGCAGTTGGAGTGATATGAGACCCCTGATACGCCTAGGCACGAGTCTGCAGCTGACATGTACCTAAGCGTCCTGTCTGACCACCTGCATCCATTCATGTCCATTGTGCAGTCCGACGACCTTGGGAAATTCCAGCAGGACAACTCGACACCCCACACGTCCAGAATTGCTGCAGAGTGGCTCCGGGAACATTCTTCTGCGTTTAAACACTTCCGCTGGCTACGAAACTCCCAAGACTTGAACATTATTTAGCATATCTAGGATGCCTTGCAACGTGCTGTTCAGAAGAAGTCTTCATCCCCTCGTATTCTTACGGATTTATGGACAGCCCTGACAGTCGTGCAGGATTCATGGTGTCAGTTCCCTCCAGCACTACTTCAGACATTAGTCGAGTCCCTGCCACGTCATGTTGCGGTACTTCTGCGTGCTCGCGGGCCCCTACACGATATTAGGAAGGTGTACCAGTTTCTTTGGGTCTTCAGTGTATATAATAAAGTACGAGTACAGTACTTTGCAATCGCCTGAAAGTCAGTGGTGTGATCATCTTTATTTCCAGTTTCTGAATTGTAGATAAATTAACAAGTCTCTTGGCACATACTGATAGTATCATAATGGGCGTGGTCGAGCAAGACCTACGTTTATTCTATTGGTGAAAACTCTATTACAACTGCTTTCTTTAACCCTGCTCTCAATTTATCTCATAATCTGCATGAAATTTCTAAATTCAGTCTAGTTACCTACATTTCCACAGCGAATATTACGTCGAGAAACAGTTTCTACTTTTATAAGAACAAAGTTACTTTAACACGTGGAATTTACAAACTCGCCGAATTTTTTCCGCTCTGTTGAGAGAGATAAAGTCATACAAAATCAAGAAAAAACGAGGAAATAGTGAGGAGAAAAAGAGAAAAAAAATCGATGGTAAACTGTTAGTATATGTATGCCTTCTGAGACAAGACGGTCAATGCTTTCACGGAAAAATATTTCCAGTTGCGTACAGAACCATGATTGCACCCAGGCGTACACCTCTTCGCCCGAGCCAAATTGATGGCCGCCAATGTCTTCCTTACAATCGACAGGTAGTATTAGCACTAGGTTACACAGTACTAAAAATGCGACCATCATGCTCTTCGAGCTCTAATTCGACATTGCTCTGTGCGATAAGGAAGAAGAAGGAGGCGAGTTACATACTGAATCTGACATAAAAAATGCATCCCTCCAAGTTTATCTTTTGAAGCACTAAGTCACAGTATTTTCGTCACGTAATACCATCTTTGGGTTTCAGTTTCTGGAAGATCTGCTACTTGTATGAATGGAATTGCAAATACTGTCTTAATATTCATAAGACTCTCGAACTATGAAACTGTAAAGACGCTGAATGACGGCGGACAGGGACTTTTATGACAGCATCTCGAACAATTATGGATATTTCCTTGCGTACGAACGATTCACACAGGGCCTGGAGGTTTGTTTTTCATTGTCGAACCAGTTTCATTGAAATTACGTGCCCATGTTTTAAGTGCGTGTGCTGCTGAAACTCGATCGTGGCGTCCTTAATTAAAGTGGCGGTGGAATTCTCTACGTGCTCCCTTCACACTGTCACTGTTCGTGTAAAACGTTTTGATCGATTTATGAAGTGCACCACCCAAAGCATCCATGATAACTTAACGCAAGGTGCGTTGCAGTACTGTTAGTAAGTCATTACAAGCGGATCACGCAACCCACTGCAAAAATATCATACAACCTCTGAAAATGTCTTAAATTTTAATTTTTTAGTCTCTGCCCACCTACGATCATCTCGGTCTCTTATTAATTGGCTTATGTTCCATAGTTAAAAAACCTTGAAAACTATTTAACAAGATAACATTAAAATGAACAATGTCACTGCTAGGACCGTTTGCACTTGTGTGGATATGACTTCAGCATAATTGTCTGATGGTGCTGGAAACTTAGGAACTTGATCTACATCCTTCGATGGATAAATGTGTGTGGTTGTCATTCTTTCAGTCATAGACTTCATCACCTGTGTTAAAAGGAATGTCATGACCTGTTAGGAAAGCAGCAATTCTAAGCTCGGCTTCCGTAGTTTGTTTGTCGGATGCTGTCATATTTTAGACAAAAACTGAGCAAAAGGTGCGCATGATTCTTCATTGAGACTATCCATTTTATTAATATTCTCTTCTGGTTGCTGCCTTTCTGCAATACAGTTAAAATAGCTTCTACAGAGTCCTTACAGTGTTCGCATGTTACCTTATAGTAATTATTAGTGTCCTTTGCTATCCATGAACGAATTGCTGGATGCTCCTCCTATGCAGTGCCATATTGATGAAGCCTGTGCTGAGGTTTATCGCTTTTTGGCAGTTCACCTATTTGTATCTTCTTTTCCTCTGGCGTAAAAACACCACACATCTTTTCATCACTACTTGACATTATGCTCGCACAATAAATTACACAAACGAACACAAAATGTTAATGTTATTTGTCAAGGTATACTATGTACATACCGAACTAGAGCATGAAGAGCTGGGAATAGCTGATAAACCGCTCACAGCACAGCCGTTGATATGAAATAAGTAATCATACACCGCAGGAAGCACCTTGCCAAAATCCATTGTTAGTCAAATGTATAAGTGTTAACCCATAAGTGCCCAGAATTATTAAGTTCATTTTTTCGGGTTAAAAATAGTTCTACGTTATTGGTTTGTAACAGTTTGACATGAAAAACATAATTTCAATTTAATTTTCACTTATACACTCATAAACAATGATGGCAACTTAAGTTGCCAATGGGCACTTGAAGTAACAAACGAAACATATTTCCAGGTTTATTAAAATTTTTATTTTTGAACTGTTCTTATCACACATTCTTACTTTATTTAAAAAAAATTTAAACAGTCAAAACAGTTTAGAATCATTAGATAAAGTCTCATCTAGATCTTACAAAATGTATGAAACCCTCGAAACAATATGGATGAAGAGGTAAAATTTGAAGAACAACTTGCCTTCGAAACCGAAGAAGCGGCAGATCATTTCCCAACATCCGATATAGCAACCATCCCTGCACACGAACAGAAACCACCACCATTTTGTAATCCTAATTTTTGTTTTGTATAGAACTATGAGTTGATCATTCAGATAAACACCTCTATATACGGATTATGAAGTTTCACAGTACAAGACATCTTTATCGTTACTCTCTTTCTTTCTGTTCTGCTAAATCTTTCCACACCTCTTAAAGGTTCTTCATAATCACAGTTGAAAAGAACAGTGGCTATTGCATTGTCATTGCATCTCTTTGCTGTCATCTGGCTGTTAGATACTGAAACACATTTTCTTCTTTCTTGTTTTCCAAACTCATTTTTCGATGGAAAGTTCAATCGCTTCCCAACTCTGTGTCTCGTGTTGTTCCTGTGTCAACCAAGTTTCTTCTACACAGTTCTCCCAGGTACGGAACTGACGTAAACAAATTGTCCAAGTAGATTTTTGTTCCACCTGGAATATTACTATGCTGTATCAAACCAATCACTACATATCCACCCTGACCAAGACCAATTTCAGGTATTTTTGGATGCGTGCCACAGTAAGGTTCTGCGTGTACAGTATAAGGTAGCTATCAGGATTTCCCAAAACCCATAGCTTGAAACCAAATCTAATTGGCTTGCCTTTGATAGACTGTTTAGCCCCATGCCTCCCGTCATTTGGTACAATACTCTCATTAATACACACTGCATTGTCAGTGGGGACTTGCTTGAAATCCTCATTCAGAAAGTTGATCAGTGGCCTTACATTATAAAACCCACCTTCATTTACGTTTGTGTTGTCATTCAAGTGTACATATCGCAAGATTTATTCAAATATGTTTCGCTCATAGATTCCCTAACTGAAGCTACTTTGCAATGAGGTTCCTCCTGCCATTTCATTCTTTTCTTTGACAATTTACGATAACCTGAGAGAATCAGTATTCCCAGGACAGTGCATAACTCACTATAGAGAACGTTCAGATTTGATTACCTTTCTGTGGAGCATACAAATTTGTTTGAGAAACAATAAAATTTACTAATTCCTCATAGAGAAACTTTTTAAATGAATCCAGCAGGGATATTATTGTATTTGAATGAAAATCTAATAAATATGGACCATAGGACTCACTCTCTTCTTTTAGTTTCCAACTTCGCTTCTTCATTTCGTCCCAAACTGAGGTGAACGGTTTTATACGTTATACGTGATTTGGTCCTCGACTGTTTCAATGGGGCTGGGGGCTCTGCAGAATCGTCAGTATCTTCTACTGCTTCTTGTCCTTGGTTCACTCCCCTCACCGCAAAATTTTTACTTAGGCTCCCGTTTCTCTTTCCCTTCGTATTTATAACAGTTGTTGCGGTTGCAGTCGCTGCACAAACCTCAACTTCTACCTCTTTCAGCTCTTGACTTTCCATATTGACTGCAAAATTCTGACTTGACGTGGACTTACTATTTTCTTCAGTATTTGCAGCAGGAAGTGTAGTTTGAATGCCTGCGGAATTCTCGATTTCTTCTTCTCATTCACTTCTGTCACTCATTGCAAAATTTTCCCTTGACATGCCCTTCTTCTTTCCCTTTGCATTTACAACATGTTCATTTTCCTTGAACTGAACTTGTGCCTTTGCCCTTGGTATACGTGCAAGAACACGACATGGTTTTCCTGAACTTCAGTATGTGGCGAATCGGAATCTCCATCCGTATCTGCACCATGTGCTTCATATGGAGGTATGATGCCAACTCATCGTGTAGTTAAGTTTCCATCTGCTTGAGGAAAATTAATTACTTCGTCTTCAGTCCATAAACTGTCGTCACACCTAAAAGACGAGTTCCCTGCGGCACTAAAGATGCCAGACTTATTTTTCCAACATAAGTCATGCTAAAAACAAATTTACAAAAATGGTTCAAATGGCTCTAAGCACTATGGGACTTAACATCTGAAGCATCAGTCCCCTAGACTTAGAACTAATTAAACCTAACTAACCTAAGGACACCACACATACACACACATCCATACCCGAGGCAGGATTCGAACCTGTGACTGTAGCAGCTGTGCGGTTCCAGACTGAAGCGCCTAGAACCACTCGTCCATAGCAGCCGTTTTAACAAATTTACAAACTCCAAAGAAATCCTGCGTATAACTAAGACTATTTATTACAAGATAGCAAAGAAAATTCAGTTAAGATACTCATATATTGTCACGTACTTACATTTTTATTCGAAGAGGTTTTTAAAACTCATCCATTCGTAAGCAACAACAATGGACTGAGTACTGATACTTCAGATATTAAACAACAAAGAAAAGTGTCCATAAGTGCTTCCAACAGTTAAATTGCGTACAGCATTATCGTTGTTGCCAACATTAATTTTTAAATTCATTGGCGACTTTAGTTGCCACTGGGCATTAAGGCCGAATTGTAATTGACACATGGCGCTAAAATTATCTTACTGCGCAACAACGTCCCTGCGAAGCTCGTGTATCAGAAAACGTTCGTACACTCAACTAAATAGTTTTAACGTGACTGTAGTTCATTGTTGTGGACGTGCTTCGTAATCGCTTGTTAGTAATCGAATAATGAATGCAGAATTGATTTGTTTCGCTACGATTTCTCGCTCAGAGTGTAAAAATCCCGAAATTACCACATTTTCAAATGTAATTCTTCACAGGATCATTCACGACTTGAAATTATTGTAAGCGCATGAATTTCATCATGCACCTAACAGCCTTGGTGCGTTGACAGGTGGCGTAGGCTATTCTGTACTACCAATAGCTCACGGCTACCAACATAACATTCAAAATGTTCCTTCCTTTGAATCACCTTGTAATTTAGTTTGACTAATAAATGAAAAGCACCAGTTTGCTTTTGTTCTACAATATTACTTTTATTGTTAACCGGTTTTCGGCTTACAAGGCCATCTTCAGACATTTTCTGAGTATAATCACCAAAGAAGTTAAATGTTAGCAGACAACATTGGAAGAGAAGTAACACATCTAGAGTGAAGTAGAAATATGCAGTAAGTAACATCTTTGCAATGAAAAAGTTAAAACTGAACAGTTCATAAAAAACAATGGAGTAGACAGGAAAACCTTTAGCACAAAATAGGAATAGCATGCCTACATAACGGTTTCTACTAATAAACAAAACTAATAAAATAAAATAAAATTAGTACTAGACAAGGCTGCATCAGGAGGTATGAAACATGGAGATTGATACACAATCAATTAACAGAAGAGACAGTTACCAATGTAAATACGGAATACATAAGGAACTTAAGCAATATCAATAAGATAAACAGAAATTAATAAATGCAGGAAAATGGAGGTGTTTGAGGGAACCTACAGTTTGAGAGTGAGGTGGTACTGCATTTTAAATTTAACGTCATTATCAAAGGAGTGGCTGTGAACCAGTTTTCATTAAATAAATGAGCAAAGTAAAATATGAACAGTTTTTGATGAGACAACTACAAGGGGTGTTAAACATGGACAGTAATACAAGTACCAGTTAAAACAAAGCCTTAACTATTGAAAGTACAATCTATGTGGAATACCAAGACAACTTCAACTAACAAAACAACTTAATGAATACAGGAAAATGGGAATATGTAGGAAGAGAGAGAGTGGGAAGTAATGAACAACAAAGATGATTATATGAAGTTTAGGAGAGGGGAAGTGTTGAGCTGTGTCTGGTCATTTAGGATGAGATCTGGACTGTGAGCAAGATATTTGTTAATTTCCAGGGCTTCCAACAGGTTGAGTTTATGGCCTTTGTTTGCTAACTGAAGTACATGGGACACTGGCTGGTAGTTGTGACCCTCACTCAGTACATCCTCAGCAAATGCAGAGTCTGAATTCTGCAACCTCCAGATGCGTTCATGTTCAGCCAGCCTAGTTGATATGGCTCTGCCTGACTGACCAATGTAAAATTTGTCACAATCAGAACAGGTGATTTTGTATACCCCACTGTTGGCTAATAACTGGATTTTGTCTTTGCTATTAAAAACACACTGGGCTGACGTTCTCCTGACATAGCAGGAAAGCCTATATTTGCAGGATTTCAGTGCTTTGGCTACAATCTGTGATACCTGACCTAGAAATGGTAGTGTGCACCATTTCTTGCAGACAGTGAATGGGGAAGCAGGTTGGGCATAGAAGAGGGTTATAATTTTCCGTTTTTGTTTCCTGTGCAAGATGTGGTCAATAAGAATTGAATTGTAGGCATTGGCTGTGGCAATAAATTTTATTGTATGTAACTCTGCTTTAAAATCATCTCTGGACATAGAGATAGATATGAGACGGTGTACCATTGAGTGGAAAGCTGCATGTTTGTGAGCTATGGGGTGTTGTGAGCAAGAAGGTATTACTGTGTCTGTAGTTGTTGTTTTTCTGTAAATTTTGAAACAATGTGTGTGTGTACTGATGTTAATGGCGACATCTAAGAAGTTTATGGATTTGTTGCCAATTTCCATAGTTAACTGGATATTTTTATGTTGACTGTTTAGGTTTTTCAAGAATGTGTTGAGTTGTCTTGTAGTACCAGTCCACATACACAGGACGTCATCTACATACCTAAACCAGTATTTGATGTTTGCAGTCAAAGGTTCTATTTTTAGAAAATTTTGTTCAAAATGGTACATAAATATTTCAGCCAACAGTGGACTAACAAGCGAAAGGCCTCAGACACGGCCAACCAATTCGGCTAAAATTTGGCAGGTTGCTTGTGTACAACCTAAAACGAAGGAATCTAAGATATTTTGGGTCAACACCCCTGCTTTTTTGAGAAAATCACCCCTAAATGTTATGACGAGCAATCGACTCAAAATTGGCGGGATCGATAGATAACTAAATAGAGCATTTTTCATCATCAGGTATGGGGTCCGAAAACGCGTACTTTTCCAGAAATCGAGGCAAGAAACTTTTACAACCTACGCTTCTGTACCCACATGGTAAACTCTTTTCGCCGGCAGCACCGATAGCGCTACGGCCAAGGTAACTGGCGGGGAATCGGAGAACCTGGGTCCGAATCTCGAAGAAACCTATGGGATGTTCTTTTTTTTCGTTTGTATTTTTCCATATCTCAATTGATAGGGATAGGAGGGATAATAAGGTAAGTAAATCAATAAGGAATGATAATAATAAGGTAGGCAAATAACCCTCCTATCCCTATCAATTGAGATACGGAAAAACACAATCGAAAGGAATAACATCAGCTAGGTTTCTTCGAGATTCGAACCCAGGTTTTCCGATTCCGAGACAGTTACTTTTTCTTTCTTTTTCTTTTTTTTCGTTGTTGATCGTTGGGTTTGGTCGTTGCGGAAGTCACATGACATCCGTTCAAGTTCGTTTGTTGATCCTTCCACTCAGTTTTTTTTATTACAGAGGCCAACCAGCTCTCTGACCGAACACACTGAGCTACCGTGCCGGCTTTACCTTGGCCGTTGCGATATCGGCGCTGTCGGTGAAAAGCTTTCACCATGTGGCTACAGAAGTGGCAGTTGTAAAAGTTTCTTTTCTCGATTTCTGGAAAAGTTTGCGTTTGCGGACCCCATACTTGATGATGAAAAATGGTCTATTTACAATTATCTATCGATCCCTCCAATTTTGAGTCGATTGACCGTCGTAACCTTCAGGGGCGATTTTCTCAAAATCGCGGGGGTGTTGACCCAAAATATCTTAGAGTCTTTCGTTTTAGGTTTTGCACAAGCGACCTGCCAAATTTGAGCCGAACCGGTTGGCCGTGTCTGAGGCCTTCCCCTTGTAAGAGGGGAAATACAAGCAGTTTTCACAATCACTTGAAAGTGTATTCATGTACGTATGGATTAATAAAGCGATAAGACTTTTCTTTCCTTGGGTCCCTGTCGACTCTTTTTTGGTAGTGAACCGCTTCCGCTGTTTCCACATTCGAGTCAGCCATCGGAGGCGTCTGTTGTAGCGGCAGTCCTGACCCGCGGCAGGGAGCTGAGGCGCGAGTACTCCGCCGTGCCCGTGACGTCACGCCGCCGGCGTATCGAACGCCGTGGCGCGGCGGCGGCGGCGGCGGCAGCGGCGCTTGCCGGGCTGGCCGCGCTGCGGCGCTGGCGTGTGCGGGCGGCGTCGGCGGCGGCGTCGGAGGCGTCGGCGTCGGCGGCGGCAGCAGCAGTAGTGCGCGAGCTGCGGGCGCGCCCGGGCCCGCCTGTGCCGTGCGTGACGTGTGCTACGCCGCGCTGCGCGTGCTGCCCGGCCCGGACCGGCTCGGCCTGCGCCCTGCACAGGATACCTCCCACGCGTAAGTAGCCTCGCTGCCCGGCCGCCGCTCCGGGGGCGTCGCGTGTGCGGCGAGTCCACCGCCTCGGCTGCGGCGGGCGAGCGGTGCTGTGCGAGCCACATCGTGCTGCACCGACGGCTCGTCCATTCCCCTTCTCCCGTCTTTACGACCGCACTACTCCCAATATACAAAACTCGAAGCGAATTTCCAGAAGCTTCTCACTTGGCTGAAACGAGTCGACGCTACCTTCGGAATGAATCATTTCGCGAAAGTGGATGAAATTTCAAACCGTGTGTGGCAGGTGTCAAAGGTTCCGGTGGACGAGTCTATGTCTGCTACCTGGAAAGTGACATTCTGGAACAAAATATAAATTCAGTTGCACCCTCGGAAA
The DNA here is from genome assembly GCF_021461385.2 of Schistocerca piceifrons. NCBI lineage: Eukaryota > Metazoa > Arthropoda > Insecta > Orthoptera > Acrididae > Schistocerca > Schistocerca piceifrons. Next base: position 320,803,634 of record NC_060143.1, on the reverse strand, counting down.
GAAAATTTTACTGGTCTTTCGCTCAATTCCAGCAAGTGTTTTCTGCTTTCGCCAATTAGTTACAATTTCCAAGTATCATTTGTACGATTAACCTTGATGATGCAGTGGGAATCATTTTATATTCGTATTATAAAATCTTATTAAACAGAGCTACACGCTGTAAATTAGTAATGTGTACACACAATATTTTGCATGTTACATAAATCGAAAATCTTCTCTGGAACAGAAACTTTTTTCGTTTAGTCTTCAAATTTAACATCGCCGTCTGTTTAACATTTTATTTCATTGGATAGGTAACCAAATATTTTTGGTGCCAGGGATGTGCAGCGCTTTCCGCGCTAATCTAGTAATCCTGTACGTAGGAAGACAGCTTGTGCCGCTCAGAGCAGTTGGTAATGGTCGAGTAATGTTACTGGCTGCAAATATCTTCGGTGTGGAACGACTTAAGCTCAACTTGGAAATGGCCCTGTTAAAGCTACTGCTTTCCATTGAGCTAGGAAGCACGCGTGGTGTTAGTATCTGGGACAGTCTGCAGAGTAATTTCATTCCGTAAGCAGGGTGGCGTGTCATTACACGCACTCCTGGTGTGGGAAATGGTATCTTCCGCGCCGACTGATTCAACTGTTTGACCACTCACGTGCATCGTTTTCAAAAAATAAATTCGTTTCCAAGAGTGTGAGAATGTTACACATACGTAACTTGCTACGTACCCAAATATTATAGTTTAATTCTAGAGTGCTATGTATATATATATATATATATATATATATATATATATATATATATATATATATATATATGTGTGTGTGTGTGAGTGAGATTTCTGCTTTAATGCAGACGACATACAATCATCTCGTCCCTATTGCTAAAGCATTTTTTTGAGGTAAACTGCCGCCGTTGATTGTTAGAAACGATTTTCAGTGAACTCAGAAGTGATATCTAGGTAACATACAGACATTGCGTCTTGATGCTGCACTCGGTTGAGTGACCATGATTGTACCATGTTGTGTATCGGAGTGAAACAGAAGGAGCTATTCTTACACTCAGGTTAAAGGAAAAGTGGAACAGTGAAGACACCGACTAGCGGTCGAATTTGTTCCACTTCTAGGAGAAAGAAGACAAAGGAATAGGAAAGAAGAATGTTCCGGTGATGCGGTACGGCGTGTAGTTCCCAATTACAGCGCTGCTGGCCCATTTACACAATTATCAGGGTCAGGGTGTACAAGGGAATATACTTATGTGATTTAGAAGAAAATTTGAGCAGCCCAGTTAAATGTTTCCAAGTGATGGAGTCGTTTACCGCCTAGCAAAGTTATCATAAAATCAAAACGAATTGCAAAATGCCTTAGACAAGTCAGCTACGTGGTCGTAAGGCGTTAATTGACCCTGATGAATAAAAACTGTGGGGTCGCCGATATGAAACTAACGAAAATTCAGCTAAGTTTCGGTTATCGCAAAATTTTATTGGTTGTTGATTCAACTAAATACGTAGGGGCTATAATTACGAGCAACTTAAGTTGGAACCATCACGTAGAGAATGTTGGTGCGGAAGGTGATCCAAAGCTGAGCTTAAAGGGCAGAAAGCTTACAACATGCAACAAATGTACTAAAGGGACTCCATACACTATGTTTGTCCGTTCTTTTGCGGAGTACTGCCGCGTGTTATGGGATTCATACCAGATATAAGTGACGGAGGGCATTGAAAATGTTCAGATAATGGCAGCTCGTTTTGTATTATCGCGTTATAGCACAGAGACTGTTACGGATATGATAAATGAGTTAGGGATGGCAATTATTAAGAAAAAGGTGTCTCTCAGTCCATCGAAATCTTGCCACGAAATTTCAAGCAGAACTTCCTTTTTTACGCGAAAGTACTTCACTGAATCCCACCTACACAGAAAGAAACGGCGATCGTAATAAATTAAGAGAAATGAGAGCTCCGGCGGGAAGATGGGAGTTTTTCTTCCTTCAATGTGCTGTTCGAAAGTCGAACGGTCGAGAAATATTCTGAATGTGGTTCCATGCACCCTCTGTGAAACACTTAAGTGTGAAATGGTGAGTAATCATGTATATATAGATTTTGTGACTAGTTGTATATACGGAAGAGGTTCTACCAGCTGCGGTTGTGGAGCTGCTAGGTAAACAGTTATATATATAGTTGAGGATTGTCCACTGACAGCCTTCACTGATTACCGCTCCGAGTTTTTGCTTGCTGCCGAAAAGGTAATATGAACATTCGGCTTGAGTCGTGTTTCTGCATAGTTTGTCGTTTTATGCGTTTTATGCATTTTTATGTGTACTCTTTTTTGGGATACCGTACCTCATTCGGTAAAAACGGAGCCCTAATATGATCACTTTATTCCCCGTTTGCCGCCTGTCCGACAGTTCAGAACTCTTCTCCTCAGTAACCGGGTAAACGTATCAAGTTGAAATTTGTGTCACATAGTAAGGTCTATGGTCCCTTACCGGTATTAAAAAAATTAAACTTGTACAATGAAAAGATACAGCCGTTTATGTCACATATTTTTCTACTCGCTAACTCACTCATCAAGACCTATAGGTTTCTTCCCTCTGTCCTAGAAGCATAAAATTTGGCAAAAAACAACTTTTCGCAGTACAAATAAAGTAAAAAAAGGAAAATTGTTAAATTGTAATTATATCACACCAGAAAACATCTTTTTTGTCGTTTGACTGTCCGTCTCTTAAGACCACCTTCTCTCAGAAACTGGTAGACGTTGCAAGGTGAAATTTATGTCAGCGAGTAAGGTGGATGGATCCTTGGGCGATGTAAGAAGTATAAGCTTTTACGTCAATGCAGTCAAAATATACGGACATTTATTTCACAAATTTTAACACCTTGCCGGTATCCACACCGGTAATAGGCAAAAATTGAAAATGTCAATTATCGCAATAGATGAATAGTATTGTTTAACAACATTCTCGGCTGCAATTTTAGTTTTTTTATTTTTCAACTACGTGTTTCGCCTTATTTAGACATCTTCAGGTTATCTTAATTTGGTATTTCTTAGAAGGATCCTTTAGTCAGTGTAGCCAAAGGGCATCGTAGAATAAAAAATGGTTCAAATGGCTCTGAGCGCTATGGAACTCAACTTCTGAGGTCATCAGTCCCCTAGAACTTAGAACTACTTAAACCTAACTAACCTAGGAACATCACACACATCCATGCCCGAGGCAGGATTCGAACCTCGACCGTAGCGGTCTCGCGGCTTCAGACTGTAGCGCCTAGAACCGCACGGCCACTCCGACCGGCATCGTAGAATATATCAGGCTAACATCGACTTCGTTAAACTCAGTAAACTGATTCTGTTACTCGCTCCTGTGAATGGGAACGCGTTATGCAGATCTTGGTATCACTCGCGTCCATCTAGAAAAGTTTTTACTGAGTTTAACGAAGGCGATGTTAGCCTGATATATTCGACGATGCCCTTTGGCTACACTGACTAAAGGATCCTTCTAAGAAATACCAAATTAAGATAACCTGAAGATTCCCTAAATAATCCGAAACGCGTAGTTGAAAAATAAAAATAAAAAAAATAAAATTGCAACCAAGACTGTTTTTAACCAATACTGTTAAGCAGTGGTTTGCTGTATGCCACATACGGACTGGAATAGATGAACTATATTATACACAACAAAGTTTTTACGGGAACCTTCGATGCGCAAGTGTCACTCGCACTTAACCGCATTTTTTTCTTTTCGTATGACGCGAAGGTTTTTTGTGTATTCTTCATGTTTGTATTGTAGGCTATTTACATTTAATCAGTTCGTGTGATGTATACACCATACGCAACATAAATAAATGCTGATGAAGACTCGAAGCATAAGAGTTTCTAGTTCAGTAGAGGTGCGCGATTTTGCATTTGCCCCCCGGCACTCATCCGCCTATCAACCGGTCGCAAATAACAGCCGGCGATAAGATAGCACGCGATTATCGACCTCAGTAGTTTTCGTACTTGTCTAGTTGGCGACACCGAGTGCTGAAGAAGACTGCTTCTATTCGGCATCCTCTGAAATTAAGAGGCAGCGATTTTCGTGCCCTTTTTTGCGCGATTCGGGCGAGGGAGTTCCGGATGCGGCACGAGAGTAGAAGCAGCGCGACGTGCTGGCCTGGAGGACGCTGCGTGGGCGCAGATCGCGTCGCCACCGCAGGCCACGCCACGGCACGCGGCCAGCGACAAGGCAGGCCTGTCGATACGGCCGGCGGCCGGACATGCTCCTGGCATCCACCGCCAATCCTATAGAGGCGGCAAAGGACGAAGGGCGTTCAATAAGTAATGCAAACACATTATTTGTCGGACATTTTACACTACTGGTCATTAAAACTGCTACACCACGAAGATGACGTGCTACAGACGCGACATTTAAACGACAGGAAGAAGATAATGTGATATGCAAATGATTAGCTTTTCAGAGCATTCACAAAAAGTTGGCGAAGGTGACGACACATACACCGTGCTGACATGAGGAAAGTTTCCAACCGATTTCTCATACACAAACAGCAGTTGACCGGTGTTGTCTGGTGAAACGTTGTTGTGTAACGAGGAGATATGCGTACCATCACGTTTCCGACTTTGAAGAAGGTCGGATTGTGGCCTATCGCGATTGCGGTTTATCGTATCGCGACATTGCTGTTCGCATTGGTGGAGATCCAATGACTGTTAGCAGATTATGGAATCGGTGGGTTCTGGAGGATAATACGGAACGCCGTGCTGGATCACAACGGCCTCGTATCACTAGCAGTCGAGATGACAGGCATCTTATCCGCATGGCTGTAACGGATCGTGCAGCCACATCTCGATCCCTGAGTCAACAGAGGGGACGTTTACAAGACAACAACCATCTGCACGAACAGTTCGACGACGTTTGCAGCACCATGGACTATCAGCTCGGAGACCGTGGCTGCGGTTACCACTGACGCTGCATCACAGATAGGAACGCCTGCTATGGTGTACTCAACGACGAACCTGGGGGCACGAATGGCAAAACGTCATTTTTTCGGATGAATCCAGGTTCTGTTTACAGCATCAGGATGGTCGCATCCGTGTTCGGCGACATTGCGGTGAACGCACATTGGAAGCGTGTATTCGTCATCGCCATACTGGCGTTTCACCTGGCGTGATGGTATGGGGTGCCATTGTTTACTCGTCTCGGTCACCTCTTGTGCGCATTGACGGCACTTTGAACAGTGGACGTCACATTTCAGATGTGTTACGACCCGTGGCTCTACCCTTCATTCGATCCCTGCAAAACCCTACATTTCAGCAGGATAATGCACGACCGCATGTTGCAGGTCCTGTATGGGCCTTTCTGGGTACAGAAAATGTTCGACTGCTGCCCTGGCCAGCACATTCTGCAGATCTCTCACCAACTGAAAACGTCTGGTCAACGGTGGCCGAGCAACTGGCACGTCACAGTACGCCAGTCACTACTCTTGATGAACTGTGATATCGTGTTCAAGCTGCATGGGCAGCTGGACCTGTACACGCCATCCAAGCTCTGTTTGACTCAATGCCCAGGCGTATCAAGGCCGTTATTACGGCCAGAAGTGGTTGTTCTGCATACTGAATTCTCAGGATCTATGCACCCAAATTTTGTGAAAATGTAATCACATGTCAGTTCTAGTATAATATATTTGTCCAGTTAATTTCCGTTTATCATCTGCATATCTTCTTGGTGTAGGAATTTTAATGGCCAGTAGTGTAGGTTCAAAAATTAAGGAATTAGTGGTGGGACATCTTGAAATATTTGCGCTTCAGCTGCTATAGTTTCGTGAAGTTTTGACTGGTGTCGACTCTATACGTAGCCATTAAAATAGCGTCTGTAACGGAAGTGCGTTCCATGCACAGAGCTGGCTCTGAGTTTCTTTTGGCGGAAAGCCAGAGCCTCGCAGACATTCAGAGGCGCTTGCAAAATGTCTTCGGAGACCTGGTAGTGATGAAAAGCACGGCGAGTTGTTGGGAAAGGCGTTTGTTATCGATGCAGAAAGGTCCGCAGATCTGTCCGATCTCCCGCCCAGCGGCCGGCTGCGCACATCCGTGAGTCCTGTAGCTGTGGAACGTGCGGACACTCTCAATCGAGATGACCGACGGATCACAATGAAAGACCTCGCTGCTCAACTGGACTTCTCTGTCGGTAGTGCTGGCACACTCGTCCACCAGATGGGGTGCCGAAAGGTGTCTACCAGCTGGGTTCCTCGCCGCCTAGGAGAAGACCATGGGAGCTACGAAGGAACTGCAAGCCCGTTACGAGGCTGATCGCGGCACTCTTTTTGTCGAACATCGTCACAGGAGGTCATTTCGAACCGGAAACCAAACGGCAATCCATAGAGTAGCGCAGCACCACTTCTCCACCGAGGAAAAAGTTGAAAGCAGCGTTCTCAGCCTGTTTGTCCCATTGAAGGATGTATTCCGCGAGAAGCAGTACTTGAATGACGGCGTGGTTATTGATCCAGCACTAATTTGGCTCGACCGTTGACCAGTAGAGTGGTACCATGAGGGCATACAGATTCTTTAAGTACCGTGGCGTAAGGCCATCACATTCGACGGAGAGTACATTGAAAAACCGGGTTTTGCAGCCAAAACAATGGGGAATAATACAGTGTATTGGAATCCTGAATGAAGCGAACCTGCTGTCGGAAAACAAGTGTTGCATTATTGACTTTCATTCTGTACTTTTTAGAACACCAATTTGAAATCGTTCAAGGCTTTCAAAAAATATTGAAAAAACAGTACATTCTTAATTCTGGGAAACACATATTTTTTTACACTTTGCATTTATGTAAAACTGCGTGAAACTTATCACATACATTCATACGTGACACTTTAAACTTATGCGAAACCATTTGAAATTTCCGCCGTTAATAAGAAAATTGGTATAAAAACAGTTTCAAACGCCAAATGAACAACAGCTGTGTTAGAATTAATGGTACTTCCGAAAATCGATGGACAGCGTGTGTCTTTAGATACTGTGGAATACAAGAATTCAGTTTTTGCCGTTATTTAAATGTAAGTTTACTTTGCATTTATCACACATGACAATCGTTACAGCCTTTACAGTTAGAGCCTTTGACGTTGTTCTCTTCTCATTCCACATTGACCAGTGATTAAAAGGGTCTATCTTATATCCTTTGGAAGCTACAATAATCCATTATATTTAAGCCTGTTGACCTCTGTTGCATCTATGTTAGCTGATCTATCTTGCTTTTCGCTCCAGGACGAAGAGTTTGAGCAAATTAAATTCTAAACTTCTTCTGGTTAATTGACATGACTGCTGTTCTTTTTTCAGTGAGTACGCTTCTGTAGACAATCCACAAATTTATTATAGTTCTAACAGTCAGACAGAAAAACAAACGTAATGCCGGCCGCGGTGGCAGAGCGGTTCTAGGCGCTTTTGTCCGGAACCACGCGGCTGCTACGGTCGCAGGTTCGAATCCTGCCTCGGACATGGATGTGTGTGATGCCCTTAGGTTGGTTAGGATTAAGTAGTTCTAAGTCTAGGGGACTGATCACCTCAGATGTTAAGTCCCATAGTGCTTAGAGCCGTTTGAACCATTTTTGAAAAACAAACGTAAGTAGAATTGTTTTGACCCAATCCTTATATGATGTTTGCCAGTGTTGCTATCTAATAAATCTGCATTTCCCATATGTGAGTTGTAAATAGAAACAACGGCAGGACGTAGTATCACTGTGAGTGCTCACTTTTCACTTCACGTTTTGGCAGCTCGCCGACAAAAGTAGACAGAAAAGAGACAATACTATTGTCTTATACAAAATGGAGGACATGTCCACTTTATCAACGGTAAAAATGTGTTCAACAGAATACCCACGTACGTTTTCTTCAGTTCCCCTTCATTTTGAAATTCTCAGCTTGGGTTGTTCCCACACGCTGAATCTCTATCTTGACTAGGTATACAGCTAGACTCTTAGAGATATAATATCTATCAAAATAGATCTTTTGGTTCTGTTCCCTTGGAATATCCCTTGCGAGACGAATTACGACGTCTCTCGATGCTCCAGCACCAAGTTCGCTATGAAATAAACCAATTTGTTTGCTTTTTTTTTTCAAATGATTTGATTTCTCTGTATCTTTCGGCGTTTTTCAGAAGCTTGTAGTACCGGTTATCAGCAACAAGTTCGTCATCTCTCAAAAATTATCTGATTTATGTGTAGTCTCTCCAGTAGTCTCGCTATCACTGTCGTGCAGATTTCAGATCATTTACGGTCATAGTAGGATCTTCATCCGAATCGTGAAATTCAATGCCACCTTCACTGTCAGACGGAAATTCTAGGCCCGTGAATTCTTCACAAGTCATCACTTTACGTCGTCCGTTTTCAAAGGTCGTGAATGACTCCATCACAACACTCGAAAAAGCAAGAGAGACCAGAGAAAAACAGAATGAAGAAAACACAAATCTGTTATCGTTGGAGTGAGGGTAGGAGAATTACTACACTTTACTGCACATATGCACACAAAATTGATTCATGTAGTAATACGAGTTGAACTGAAAAGAATGCTCTCCAAAGATTATGGAAGCACTCGCAGCTAGCAGCCGGAAGCACTAGCAATGATGGGTGTATAAAGAGCGTCTGGGGGACGCGGGAAACAGTTGTTGTGATGTGGAAACTGAGATATTTACCTAGCATCCAAAAGGTCGTGATCAGTAGCTTTCAGGTCAAAGATAGAAGGATTTCCGAGACGGCTAAGTTTTTAAACTGTTCGCATGCCGATGTGGTTAAAGTATATCACGCAAGGGAAAATCGTGCTATCCTAAACCGGCGCCGAGGCTACTGTAGAACATCAAGGACCACAGACGTTAGGGGTGATCGACTGCTGCGGAGATGTGTACAGGCGAACAGATGGTGCAACGTTTGAGCAGCTGACCACCCAGATGAATGAAGGGGCTACCGACACTGTCTTCTCAGCGACTGCTCGGTGAGCGCTGCCCGCAGTAGGTGCGTGGTTCATGCACACATGCTGACTGCTGTTCATTGGCAACGAATGCTGGAATTGACATGCCAGTACCCGAACTGGCTCTACACTGAGTGGTGATAGGATTCGTTTACAGATAAATCACGATTTATGCTCTTCGGACAGATGGCCGTTGGGCGACTACGGCATGAATTCAATCAACCTTCGACAGTCGTCGGAAGGCCCCAGGCCAGATGAGGGAGCGTGTGGGAAATATTTTCGTGACATTCCGTGAGTGATCTCGTCATTCCGGAAGGAACAATGGATCAAAAAAAGTATACATCTATCTTGGGGACCATGCCCATCTGTATATGCAGTTGCTTTTTTCTCGGCAGTATGGCATCTACCAGCAGGCCAATGCAATGTGCCCCGCAGGTCGCGGTATATGTGCATGGTTCGAAGTGCACTGAGATGTGTGAGCCGTGCTGTGGCTCGCGATGGTGCTGTTTGTAGGTTTCTGTCCTCTGTTGGAGGCCAGACCGTATCGTTTAGTTGACATGGTTGCGGTTGTTTGTCTTCTCCTCGTGTTGACTGACGCCACTTGGTTTCGCAAGTTTTGTCTGTCCGCTAGTGGCAGCAGCGGCGGTTATCGGTATGTAGTAACTGTGACCCTATCTTTGGGGCGACGTCGTGGTTCTTCCGGGTCGTGTTCGATTGAGGAGTCAGGAGGAGCCAGGTTTGCGCAGTGCGTGCACACGCCGGGACCGCTGGTGGTGCACATGGTCTGCCGGATCAAAGGCCTCTGGCCATGAGGGTTGCACGACCTCGTCGTAAACCGGATCCTGCAAGTTTTGAGTTGAGTGAATTTGGATTCAAGAAGAGAAACCTCCACCATTGTGATCTTGCGATTCTCCAGTGAGTTGGGTTGGTGTTGCTGCACATAGTGCTGCCGTGGTGAAGAGCAGCGAGTGGAGTGCTTGGGGAAGGCAGATCTGATTAGCTTTCCTGGACTTCTAATGACTATATTGCGTTCAGTTTGTTACTATTTATTAAGTTCAGCCAGCGGTATTTTTCCTGCCTCGTGGCCCGCTAACGCCCCAGTTACCTGCCCTGGGGGTTAGTGTATGTAACGGCAGTGTACTTTTCCTCGCCTTGCCGCTGCTGTCCAGTGAGGTGTTTAGTTTTGACAGCTTTCTTGATTGTAGGTTGGTTGGCGATTTTTATACTCTGGTGGTAGTGATTGCTTTCTCGTTCCAGGCGCTCTAAGCACAGTATTCTGCGGGCGGAGTCCAGACCGCCGGTTCCGGCTTTGGCGTATTTTTACACCTTTGCATTTGGTTTATTGGACGTCAGGTAGCATCAGCAAGATTATCATTAGTCATTCTTTAGACTGCTACTAGTCCGAGTTACCATCTTGTGAAGCGAATGCAACTCTTGGCTGCCTATGTTATCGCACGCGAAAGTGTTTTTGCAGGACCTACTCAGAGGTCGATTCCTGGTTCAAAAATGTTAAAACGTGTGTGAAATCTTATGGGACGTAACTGCTAAGGTCATCAGTCCCTAAGCTTACACACTACTTAAGCTAAAGTATCCTAAGGACAAACACATACACCCATGTCCGAGGGAGGACTCGAACATCCGCCGGGACCAGCCGCACAGTCCACGACTGCAACGCCTGAGACCGCTAGGCTAATCCCGCGCGGCTCGATTCTGGTGCACCGTCTGTGACTGGCCCTTGTGTTTTATTATTGAATTTGCTGTTTTATTGTATGTTTCTAATTTTTTATATAATTGCCATTCATGGCGTTACAGCAGGTTTAAATGACTGTGCTACCAAGTTTACCATCATTTTGTCTCACCTGTTTGTTGGTTAGTCGCTTGTCCTTTTAAATTAACGTTTGTTGTCGTATTTGCTGTTTTACTGTATATTTTTAAATTTTTTTTGTATAATTGCCATTCTTGGCTTAACAGCAGGTTTAAATGGTTTTGCTACCACGTTTACCATCATTTTGGCTCACCAGTTTGGTGATCAGTTGCCTGTCTTTTTAAATTAACGTTAGCTATTGCATTGCTGTTTTACAGTATGATTGTCAATTTTTTTTATAATTGCCGTTCTTGGCGTCAAAAGCCTTCAGCCATGACTGGTTACTTGCCTTAAAATTCTAAATGGGATCACATTGGCTTGTTTTTTAAACGTTATTGGTTGTGTCTGTATTTTATGCTCATTTGGTAAATTGTAACGCACTGAAAGCATTATTAATTACACAGTTTTTTATGCCTTCGTTAATAACGTGTGATGTCTTTATATATTGCTGAGTCTGTAATCACCGTTTTAAAATAAATGTGTGTAATTGCAAAAGGCAACCAATAGTAACTGATTACGGCCCCGTCCACAATCGTAAGCGAATCCTGCCTTCCTTGACTACCATATTTCAATGGGTTTATAGTGTTCCCTGGCCACCACTCTCTCCGGATCTAAACCCAGTCGAGAGTCTGTTGGAGCACCTCTTTCGGGCTGTTCTCGCCATGAAGCGTCCAACCGGTGCAGTTGGCCACGAACTGCAGTTGCCATGGCCATCCCTGTCGATACCTTCCAAAATCTCACTCAACTTCTTGCAGCGATACGCACTGTAGAAAGTCGTTAGTGAGGTTTCTGACGAATGGTAAGATTAATGCGACTGCACAGAGTATATACGAGTACGTAACAATAAACACAGGTTAAAATACAGAAAATCAGGGACAGCAGTAGAGACAAAACATTTTCCTCACACGTGTAATTTAGAAATTTTGGGGACATTGTTATATGCTCATTGTTTTTTTCTGTAAGTGGACAGTGCACTTCAAGTACCTTGTCTATGTTATAACCATAACGAGCTAAGAGTATAAGTACAGTAAAACCTTGTTTTTAGGCCTCCAGATTTTTCGTTCTCCTGCCATTAACTGTTATTTTCTGTTGGTCCAGTCGTGAGTACTGTTCTCTCAATTAACTATGTTTTTACCATTAAACATGTCGTGTGGATGATATTTCGCACAGTTTTCGCTTTTGAACCTCTACCACAACCTTCAAACGTTGATTTTAAAATCTGTTTATGCGGAAACTACGTGTCTCATGCACAACCTATAATTTAGTGCATTACTGTACATTTTTAAGGTTTTACTTAATTTTGGCAAGGTTTGTGTTTAACGCCCTTTGTTGTTGTTGTTGTGGTCTTCAGTCCTCAGACTGGTTTGATGCAGAACTCCATGCTACTCTATCCTGTGCAAGCTTCTTCATCTCCCAGTACCTACTGCAACCTACATCGTTCTGAATCTGCTTAGTGTGTTCATCTCTTGGTCTCCCTCTACGATTTTTACCCTCAACGCTGCCCTCCAATGCTAAATTTGTGATCCCTTGATGCCTCAGAACATGTCCTACTAACCGGTCCCTTCTTCTTGTCAAGTTGTGCCACAAACTCATCTCCTCCCCAATTCTATTCAATACCTCCTCAGTATTTATGTCATCTACCCATTTAATCTTCAGCATTCTTCCGTAGCACCACATTTTGAAAGCTTCTATTCTCTTCTTGTACAAACTATCGTCCATGTTTCACTTCCATGCACGGCTACACTCCACACAAATATTTTCAGAAATGACTTTAAATATGATGCTGGCAACAATCAGAGCAAAATGCCTCGGACCTTTGGAGGTGACGGAGTCCCATCTCTAACTGACAAACCAGGGACTCCAAAGATACGACTTGGCAAACAAATGGTAATGAGATGGGGAGCTATTAATATCAATGGGGGCTACTCTGGGAAGAAGGTACAGCTGACAGAGGCTGCAAGTAAGATGGGGCTGGACGTTTTAGCTGTTAGTGACATTCGGGTAAGGGGTGAGAAAGAAGAGGAAGTGGGAGAATACAAGGTCTACCTGTCAGGAGTCAAAGCAGGAATAGCACAATGGGGTTTAGGGCTTTATATCAGGAAAGAAATGGAACCCAGCGTAGTTGCAATAAGGTATGTAAACGAACGACTGATGTGGATAGATTTGACAGTGTCTAGCAAGAAAATTAGGATTGTGTCAGTATATTCGCATTGTGAAGGGACAAATCAAGATAAGATGGATAGTTTTATGAGGCACTCAGTGATGTAGTTGTTAGAGTAAAGGACAAGGACAGTGTTCTGCTCATGGGTGATTTTAACGCCAGGATTGGAAATCGAACAGAAGGGTATGAAAATGTTATGGGTAAATTTGGAGAGGATATGGAGGCCAACGGGAACGGGAAACAACTCTTGGATTTCTGTGCCAGTATGGGCTTAGTAATCACAAACTCCTTTTTTAAACATAAGAACATTCACCGCTATACTTGGGAAGGCAGGGGAACCAGATCTGTCATTGACTATATAATAACAGATCAGGAATTCAGGAAGGATGTGAGGGACACACGTGTATTCAGGGGATTCTTTGATGACACTGATCATTATTTAATCTACAGTGAAATTGGGATTGTGAGGCCGAAAGTGCAGGAGGTCAGGTCCATATGTAGGAGGATAAGAGTGGAGAAACTTCAGGATAAGGAAATCAGGCACAAGTACATAACAGCGATCTCAGTAAGGTACCAGTTAGTTGAATGTAGTCAATTACAGTCATTGGAAAAGGAATGGACAAGGTACAGGGACACAGTACTAGAAGTGGCTAAAGAATGTCTTGGAACAGTAGTGTGTAAAAGTAGGATGAAGCAAACAGCTTGGTGGAATGATACAGTCAAGGCAGCCTGTAAAGGGAAAAAGAAGGCGTATCAAAAATGGCTACAAACCAGAACCCAGGTAGACAGAGAAAGTTATGTTGAAGAAAGAAACAAAGCCAAACAGATAATTGCGGCATCCAAGAAGAAACGGTGGGAAGACTTTGGAAACAGGTTGGAGACTATGGGTCAAGCTGCCGGAAAACCATTCTGGAGTGTAATTAGCAGTCTTCGAAATGGAGGTAAGAAGGAAATGACAAGTATTTTGGACAGGTCAGGAAAATTGCTGGCGAATCCTGTGGATGCCTTGGGCAGATGGAGGGAATATTTTGAAGAGTTGCTCAATGTAGGTGAAAATGCGATTAGTAATGTTTCAGATTTCGAGGTAGAATGGGATATGAATGATGGTGGAAATAGGATCACATTTGAGGAAGTGGAAAAAATGGTCAATAGATTGCAGTGCAATAAAGCGGCTAGGGTGGATGAATTAAGTCGGAACTCATCAAATACAGTGGAATGTCAGGTCTTAAATGGCTACACAGGATAATTGAAATGGCCTGGGAGTCGGGACAGGTTCCATCAGACTGGACAAAAACAGTAATCACACCAATCTTTAAACATGGAAACAGAAAAGATTGTAACAACTATAGTGGTATCTCTTTAATCAGCGTTGTGGGTAAAATCTTCTCAGGTATTGTTGAAAGGAAAGTGCGAGTATTAGTTGAGGACCAATTGGATGAAAATCAGTGTGGGTTTAGGCCTCTTAGAGGTTGTCAGGACCAGATCTTTAGCTTACGGCAAATATTGGAGAAGTGTTATGAGTGGAACAGGGAATTGTATCTATGCTTTATAGATCTAGAAAACGCATATGACCGGGTTCCTAGGAGGAAGTTATTGTCTGTTCTACAAGATTATGGAATAGGAGGCAAACTTTTGCAAGCAATTAAAGGTCTTTACATGGATAGTCAGGCAGCAGTTAGAGTTGACGGTAAATTGAGTTCATGGTTCAGAGTAGTTTCAGGGGTAAGACAAGGCTGCAACCTGTCTCCACTGTTGTTCATATTATTTATGGATCATATGTTGAAAACAATAGACTGGCTGGGTGAGATTAAGATATGTGAACACAAAATAAGCAGTCTTGCATATGCGGATGACTTAGTTGTGATGGCAGATTCGATTGAAAGTTTGCAAAGTAATATTTCAGAGCTATATCAGAAATGTAAGGACTATGGTATGAAGATTAGCATCTCCAAAACGAAAGTAATGTCAGTGGGAAAGAAATATAAACGGATTGAGTGCCAAATAGGAGGAACAAAGTTAGAACAGGTGGACGGTTTCAAGTACTTAGGATGCATATTCTCACAGGATGGCAACATAGTAAAAGAACTGGAAGCGAGGTGTAGCAAAGCTAATGCAGTGAGCGCTCAGCTACGATCTACTCTCTTCTACAAGAAGGAAGTCAGTACCAAGACTAAGTTATCTGTGCACCGTTCAATCTTTCGACCAACTTTGTTGTACGGGAGCGAAAGCTGGGTGGATTCAGGTTACCTTATCAACAAGGTTGAGGTTACGGATACGAAAGTAGCTAGGATGATTGCAGGTACTAGTAGATGGGAACAATGGCAGGAGGGTGTCCACAATGAGGAAATCAAAGAAAAACTGGGAATGAACTGCATAGATGTAGCAGTCAGGGCGAACAGGCTTAGATGGTGGGGTCATGTTACACGCATGGGAGAAGCAAGGTTACCCAAGAGACTCATGGATTCAGCAGTAGAGGGTAGGAGGAGTCGGGGCAGACCGAGGAGAAGGTACCTGGATTCGGTTAAGAATGATTTTGAAGTAATAGGTTTAACATCAGAAGAGGCACCAATGTTAGCACTGAATAGGGGATCATGGAGGAACTGTATAAGGGGGCTATGCTCCAGACTGAACGCTGAAAGGCATAATCAGTCTTAAATGATGATGATGATGATGATGATGATGACGACTTCCTGACACTTAAATCTATACTCGATGTTAACAAATTTCTCTTCTTCAGAAACGCTTTCCTTGCTATTGTCAGTCTACATTTTATATCCTCTCTACTTCGACCATCATCAGTTATTTTGCTCCCAAAATAGCAAAACTTTAAGTGTCTCATTTCCTAATCTCATCCCCTCAGCATCACCCGACTTAATCTGACAACATTCCATTATCCTCGTTTTGCTTTTGTTGATGTTCATCTTATATCCTCCTTTCAAGACACTGTCCATTCCGTTCAACAGCTCTTCAAAGTCCTTTGCTGTCTCTGACAGAATTACAATGTCATCGGCGAACCTCAAAGTTTTTATTTCTTCTCCATGGATTTTAACACCTACTCGAAATTTTTCTTTTGTTTCCTTTACTGCTTGCTCAATATACAGATTGAATAACATCGGGGAGAGGCTACAACCCTGTCTCACTCCCTTCCCAACCGCTGCTTCCCTTTCATGCCCCTCGACTCTTATAACTGCCATCTGGTTTCTGTACAAATTGTAAATAGCCTTTCGCTCCCTGTATTTTACCCCTGCCACCTTCAGAATTTGAAAGAGAGTATTCCAGTCAACATTGTCAAAAGCTTTCTCTAAGTCTACAAATGCTAGAAATGTAGGTTTGGCTGCCCTTAATCTACACACCTGGAAATGGAAAAAAGAACACATTGACACCGGTGTGTCAGACCCACCATACTTGCTCCGGACACTGCGAGAGGGCTGTACAAGCAATGATCACACGCACGGCACAGCGGACACACCAGGAACCGCGGTGTTGGCCGTCGAATGGCGCTAGCTGCGCAGCATTTGTGCACCACCGCCGTCAGTGTCAGCCAGTTTGCCGTGGCATACGGAGCTCCATCGCAGTCTTTAACACTGGTAGCATGCCGCGACAGCGTGGACGTGAACCGTATGTGCAGTTGACGGACTTTGAGCGAGGGCGTATAGTGGGCATGCGGGAGGCCGGGTGGACGTACCGCCGAATTGCTCAACACGTGGGGCGTGAGGTCTCCCCAGTACATCGATGTTGTCGCCAGTGGTCGGCGGAAGGTGCACGTGCCCGTCGACCTGGGACCGGACCGCAGCGACGCACGGATGCACGCCAAGACCGTAGGATCCTACGCAGTGCCGTAGCGGACCGCACCGCCACTTCCCAGCAAATTAGGGACACTGTTGCTCCTGGGGTATCGGCGAGGACCATTTGCAACTGTCTCCATGAAGCTGGGCTACGGTCCCGCACACCGTTAGGCCGTCTTCCGTTCACGCCCCAACATCGTGCAGCCCGCCTCCAGTGGTGTCGCGACAGGCGTAAATGGAGGGACGAATGGAGACGTGTCGTCTTCAGCGATGAGAGTCGCTTCTGCCTTGGTGCCAATGATGGTCGTATGCGTGTTTGGCGCCGTGCAGGTGAGCGCCACAATCAGGACTGCATACGACCGAGGCACACAGGGCCAACACCCGGCATCATGGTGTGGGGAGCGATCTCCTACATTGGCCGTACACCACTGGTGATCGTTGAGGGGACACTGAATAGTGCACGGTACATCCGAACCGTCATCGAACCCATCGTTCTATCATTCCTAGACCGGCAAGGGAACTTGCTGTTCCAACAGGACAATGCAAGTCCGCATGTATCCCGTGCCACCGAACGTGCTCTAGAAAGTGTAAGTCAACTACCCTGGCCAGCAAGATCTCTGGATCTGTCCCCCATTGAGCATGTTTGGGACTGGATGAAGGGTCGTCTCACACGGTCTGCACGTCCAGCACGAACGCTGGTCCAACTGAGGCGCCAGGTGGAAATGGCATGGCAAGCCATTCCACAGGACTACATCCAGCATCTCTACGATCGTCTCCATGGGAGAATAGCAGCCTGCATTGCTGCGAAAGGTGGATATACACTGTACTAGTGCCGACATTGTGCATGCTCTGTTGCCTGTGTCTATGTGCCTGTGGTTCTGTCGGTGTGATCATGTGATGTATCTGACCCCAGGAATGTGCCAATAAAGTTTCCCCTTCCTGGGACAATGAATTCACGGTGTTCTTATTTCAATTTCCAGGAGTGTATTTTCTAAGATAAGTCGTAGGGTCAGTATTGCCTCACGTGTTGCAACATTTCTACGGAATCCAAACTGATCTTCCCCGAGGTTGGCTTCTACCAGTTTTTCCGTTCGTCTGTAATGAATTCGTGTTAGTATTTTGCAGCTGTGACTTACTAAACTGATAGTTCTGTAATTTTCACATCTGTCAACACCTGCTTTCTTTGGGATTGGAATTATTATATTCTTCTTGAAGTCTGAGGGTATTTCGCCTGTCTCATACATCTTGCTCAGCAGATGGTAGAGTTTTGTCAGGACTGGGTCTCCCATGGCCGTCAGCAGTTCCAATGGAATGTTGTCTACTCCCGGGGCCTTGTTTCGACTCAGGTCTTTCAGTGCTCTGTCAAACTCTTCAAGCAGTATCGTATCTCCCATTTCATCCACATCCACATCCATTTCCATAATATTGTGCTCAAGTACATCGCCCTTGTATAGACCTTCTATAAACTCCTTCCGCCTTTCTGCTTTCCCTTCTTTGTTTAGAACTGGGTTTCCATCTGAACTCTTGATATTCATACAAGTGGTTCTCTTTTCTCCAAAAGTCTCTTTAATTTTTCTGTAGGCAGTGTCTATCTTACCCCTAGTGAGATATGCCTCTACATTCTTACATTTGTCCTTTAGCCATCCCTGATAAGCCATTTTGCACTTCCTGTCGATCTCATTTTTGAGACGTTTGTATTCCTTTTTGCCTACTTCATTTACTGCGTTTTTATATTTTCTCCTTTCATCAATTAAATTCATTATTTCTTCTGCTACCCAAGGATTTCCACTAGCCCTGGTCATTTTACCTACTTGATCCTCTGCTGCCTTAACGCCCACGTACAATGCAAAAACTCATTTTTTTGTTGGAAAGAGCGGAAAATGCACATGCATTCAGGAAGGCCGTAAAAACTGTTGCTCAAGAGTGTGTATGTACATGTTGGAAATAAATTTGTGGTTCATCTGCTTATTGTCTTTATCACGTCAGTTATGTTATTAACTTGTAGCAGGTGTAAGTGTTTTAAAAAAAAGGTATCTACATCTGAATTACACCAAATATAATGTCCATTTGAGAAACGGCGACAATCTTGAGTCGACTTTTTAGATTCGTTTCTGAAGGTAAAGGAAATATCGAAGGGCAGACTACAGTTGTTTCAGCAGATGTAGAGAGAGAAGGTGACCACATATATAAGAATCGAAGTTGGGACCAGTTTTACAACCATTCACTGCTCGGAATGCAACAGTCCTCTGTAATTGTCGTACTGGTAAACAATCTACAACTGCCTTTACCCAGCATTATGTACTATGTGTGCTGCATATCCTACACGAATGATGTCACGACCAAGCCGTATAATTTGTGGAAAATACTGTTTGTTCCTCTTTGAGACCGTCCACCATAGTCTTTATTGGCACTGCCCCTACAGAATGCAGTAACCTTACCATTCAAATTGTTTCTGAGGCGGTATCACAATGATAATTTCCAACAATATCTGCAGTTTCACCAGGCTGCTCTTTAAATTGGAGATTTTTCACACATATACCTTCAAGAGGCAAGACGTTTCGAACAGATACAGGGGAGATTTTTGTGTATCCTAGATCAGATAGACCAGAAAGAAAAGTAATACGATGCACTTTGTACAATCTCTCTACATCTGATTCCGACAATGTAGAGCGAGCACGTTAACAACAATGGATTCGAATTTTGTACGGCCACAAGTGTACTTAGATTCGTATAATTTCTGAATAAGTTTAGAAGTACAATTACCTGAACGAAAGCTGTGGTTCTCTTGTACCAAATGGAAGATCCATGTGCCTCCCTCTGCAGACGGTTCAAGTTCGTGTTCACTTGGAACAACTTGCCGAAAGAAGCCCGTTAAACTTCCTGGAGACGCGGCGCTAGTATTTTACAACTTGTGTTTGGTCATTTTCAATTGATACTCTCTTTCGCACTTCCGCACATGGCCAACAGAAAACTCGCCTCCACATTCCGTGCAACAATCAGTCATCGCAATCTGTTCGACCTGCCTTTATTATAAATGCATGCTTGTGTTAAAAATAAGTAAATAGCAATATATGAAAGTGTGTTTGCTTAAATTAAAACAAGGTTATATCGCATTTTTTACGACATTGGATTATGAATACGCTAGTACTTCCTCTGAAGCTCAGAACTGACAATACAGCGACGGTTGGGCATTACAGAGTTGGTTACAGTCCGAACAATGTGAACAAACTATACCCGTTCTATACGTCCTACAATAAGCACGTCAATGAAATGCAAGTGAAGCCATTGGGCTTATCGCTAAATCAAATTCAGTTCAGTAAAACCAGCTTCAGCACAGCTATTATCAAAAACCTCGAATTTGTACTCATCATCACGTAGGCCGTGTAAATGCATTTCATAACATGGTGCGTCACGGTATGTTAGCTTGGGGATACGATATTGAAATAAAGCATAGACACTATTACAATCGTAGAAATATAAAAAGTTCCGTGTTGAAGCTTCACATGACTGAGGACTTGATTTTTAAAAACCAGAACATTTAGGCGTCCCGGCAGAACCCGATGGTGTCAGGGGGATTGGACTCCAAAAATCGGACGTATTGTCGTTTTAATAAAGGTTGTTTAATTACAAGCATGTGGTTTCCGACAGGTGACGTTGCCTCACTTTTGAGAACCTATGCGTGCTGACTACCATATACTACATTAATTATAAGATGGTTATACAATAATTTTCGCACATCTTCAAACAAATTAGATTTATTCGAAGAAAACGTAGCGATTTTAAATTAGTTATCCTTTTTGTAAGTTCAGTTCCAAACTCATCTAAAGTTTTTCATTACTCTAGTTCATTTTACAATTCACTTATATTTTGCATCATTCTTATGTCGTTTAATCGATATTGTCGGGTAATTTTATTGGTAATATTCGAAGTGTTTTAGCTTATAGAAAACCCAGACCTTACGATTGTAGGTTCTTTTTCATATTCTTAAACTAAAGGAATTATCACTAGGGGCATCTGTCCCCACTGCAACCCCTCTCCCCCATCCTCTTACAGATGTCCTAGTATAAACGCGCAAGAGGCACATACTGTAAGCCTTTACCTGCATTGCCAATAATACTGAAGGCAATAGCAGGTAGAGGTCGAGATTTTGTAGGCGAAGTGAAACCCTCTCTTGTCTATTCGGGTATGCTTATATTCGTGAAAGGTATACCTGCTACGGCAAATTTTAGAATTAGATTTATAAGAATAATGTGATGTTGCATTTTAACAAAGAAACTTCTATTTTTTTAAAAAAAGGATGATGGATTTAGGGCAGTAGTTCATGAGCAGTTGATCAAGTTGATAAATAAACAAGGAAATTATTGGCTAATAAAAATAATTAATAACACGAAGGTGACGTAATTATTTCTTGTAACAGCACGTACATTCAGTTCATTATGACATTGCTAATTTCTAATTGTATATATTTTTGCCCCTCGCTCACCTTGAGAATCACACCTCTTTTGTTTGTATTTTCTGTCATTTTTCTTCTCACTTATCCAATTCTCGCTTTCTGTACTACAATGGTAGATATCACCATAGTTTGAATGAAATTTGGTTTTCGTTTCATTTCAGGTTTTGTAGTTAACTGCTCTCTTTTTTTTACTATATAATCCTTACAGTATATGTAGTTTTTAAAGTGTATTTTTATCGTAACTCGCTTCGCAAACCAGATATTTAACCCTTCTTGGTTTATGGGACATTATGTCCTACTAAAGTACCCGCATTTTGAAGAAACACCGGATCGGAACTGTGTTTCGTCCTCCGAATAAAATTCGTGCACTGATGGGGAGCGCCAAAGATGGCCTCGGTTTAAGGAAGGCCGGCGTGTACCAGATTCCGTGTCAATGTGGCAAGTCGTATATTGGTCAGACGATGCGTACCGGCGGGGATCGATGCCGTGAACACCAGAGGCACACTCGACTGATGTATCCGAGCAACTCGGCGGTCGCTGAACATTGCTTGTCGAAAAATCACGCTATGCAGGATGAACGCACGAGGATTCTGGTACAGACGTCGAGATACTGGGACAGCACTGTTAGAGAGGCCATCGAAATTCGCACCAATGAGGACCTCATAAACGGTGACTGTGGCTATAATCTTAGCAAGGCTTGGGAACCAGCTATTGGGTTAATCAAGAGTAAATCGAGCAAACGTATAGTTGTGACGACTACGGCGGACAGAGCCATCACACCGACGTCACTTCAGACGCCGTCGCAACCTGTTCCACCGCGCGACCGTGGCGCGGGGCGCGGACGGCGGAGTAAGCGCGCCGCGGGCGGAGGGTATTTAAATCGGCCGCCGCCGCGACCGAACCCAGTTCCCCCTGAGCAGCCATAGCTTACCGATCTCCGAGCCGGCACGTTCACAGGAGCTCAGTCCGTCAGTTCACCTGATGATGGCGACGTGTATGATCGCCAAAATATTGTGCCCGTTGGACACTGTAGACCGGCAGTACACCCGTGGATATTTTGATTATCAAATACGCCGGGAGAAACTCAAGAATCACATCATACACCTTTACGAGGAGGAGATGTACCGCAGCATGAAGAAATTTGAAAAGTTGCGCCACCGTAGATGTCGTTTACTAAGTACCCTTGCCTTTCTAAAGAGATGTCGTTCCGAGAATGTTGTTCCAAATTTTGCTAAGGTTATGCATCTCATCGATTCTGCAGCAGCTAAGAGAATCAAGAAACGAGCCAGCCTCGCATTGGTACGTGAGAGAGTGCAATTCACCCGCCGGAGCCTTGAGTTTATCCCACAAGAATTACTCAAACTACATTTGCAACTGGCTAGTAATTTCACTTCTTTTTCCTGGGATTGGATTCATGGCGTCACCTGGGTTGCAGCTGATTCCGCCCATAAGAAGGCAACGGGACGTCAAACAGCTAAGTTCTCACGTCTCCTTGACAAACCATCTCTGCAGGTTCCGTGCAAGACTGTCATCAATTTGAGTGGCATGGTGTTGAGTGATGATGCGGTCTCGGTTTTGCAGAAAGGTCTCAACTTCGCTCCCACCCCCAAGTTCACTCCGGTCGCAGAAATTGTTGGTGCTGTTGAACAGGTTGCAGCTCGACTTCCGCCTGAATCAGCTGAGGAACTACGTCGTGAAACTTGTCGCGCGTTGACGAAATCCAAACCGATGAAGTCAAATATCACCAGTAAAGAGAGGGCGGCCATTCGCGATCTGAGGGAGCGCTCTGAAATTTTTGTCTTACCGGCTGACAAAGGCAATGGTACAGTTGTTGTCTCCCATAAGGACTACACTGATAAGATGCAGAGCCTGCTAAATGACGATTCCTACCGGAAGATCAGCGTTGACCCTACAAAGAAGGTGGAGAACAAGACGAGGTCGCTTCTCAAGGACGCAGATTTAACGGAGAGTGACGCTAAGAAATTGTTACCCCAAGGTCCGGTACCGCCTAGACTATATGGACTCCCGAAGGTTCACAAAGAGGGGGTACCATTACGCCCCATTATCAGCAACATCAGGGCACCTACATATTTGTTGGCCAAATACCTGACGGGAATATTAAGTCCTTATGTGGGTAAATGCCCTCATCACATCCGTAACTCCGTGGATTTTGTTAAACGCCTTGATAGCTTCGGGTTGGATGAGTCAGATATCATGGTGAGTTTTGACGTCGTTTCCTTGTTGACGAGAGTAACCCTGAGAGAGTCACTAGAATTGGTTAGTCAGAAGTTTACGAGAAGACCACTGAACTTTTCAGGCATGTCTTAACTTCCACGTATTTTCTTTTTAATGGAGAATACTACGAACAGACGGAGGGAGTCGCCATGGGTAGCCCACTCACATTGGTGGTAGCGAATTTGTACATGAGAACTTCGAGGAGGAAGCCCTGTCGTCATCCGAATGGAAACCTACTTGCTTTTTCCGTTACGTGGACGACACGTTCGTCATCTGGCCACATGGTATGGATAAACTCCTTGACTTCCTTATACATCTAAACTCCATACACCCCAACATCAAATTCCCTATGGAGACTGAAACGGAGGGTAAATTACCTTTCCTTGAAGTCTTGGTCAAGAGAAGGGCTGATGGCACCCTAGGTCATGGGGTGTATCGGAAGACTACGCACACTGATCTGTATTTGCACGCAGACAGCTGTCACCATCCTTCACAGAGGAATGAGGTACTTAAAACTCTAGTACATAGGGCGCGCACCATCTCTAACGCAGAGAGTCTACCCCAGGAATTGGAACATCTGAGAACTATGTTTCGAAAAAATGGGTACTCATAGTGGCAGATTCAACGTGCTCTCCGCCCAACCACTACACCAGAACCTGTGGAGATGGATGAAATCACGAGGGAGGAGGTAGGCACTGCGTTTATTCCATATACAGGCGCACTCTCGGGGAAAATCGCCCGCATTTTGAAGAAACACCGGATCGGAACTGTGTTTCGTCCTCCGAATAAAACTCATGCACTGGTGGGGAGCGCCAAAGATGGCCTCGGTTTGAGGAAGGCCGGCGTGTACCAGATTCCGTGTCAATGTGGCAAGTCGTATATTGGTCAGACGATGCGTACCGGCGGGGATCGATGCCGTGAACACCAGAGGCACACTCGACTGATGTATCCGAGCAAGTCAGCGGTCACTGAACATTGCTTGTCGGAAAATCACGCTATGCAGGATGAACGCACGAGGATTCTGGTACAGACGTCGAGATACTGGGACAGCGTTGTTAGAGAGGCCATCGAAATTCGCATCAATGACGACCTCATAAACCGTGACTGTGGCTATAGTCTTAGCAAGGCTTGGGAACCAGCTATTGGGTTAATCAAGAGTAAATCGAGCAAACGTATAGTTGTGACGACCACGGCGGACAGAGCCATCACACCGACGTCACCTCAGGCGCCGTCGCAATCTGTTCCACCGCGCGATGTGGCGCGGGGCGCGGACGGCGGAGTAAGCGCACCGCTGGCGGAGGGTATTTAAATCGGCCGCCGCCGCGACCGAACTCAGTTCCCCCTGAGCAGCCATAGCGTACTGATCTCCGTGCCGGCACGTTCACAGGAGCTCAGTCCGTCAGTTCACCTGATGATGGCGACATGTATGATCGCCGAAATATTGTGCCCGTTGGACGCTGTAGACCGGCAGTACACCCGTGGATATTTTGATTATCAAATACGCCGGGAGAAACTCAAGAATCACATTTTTTTGAATCATTACGACGCTCAAGAGCAATTCTGCTGGTTTTCACATCATTTACATTTAATGTAGCGTATATACCCCAGTAAGCTTCATAGAATGTGAGGATAAAAAAATAACACTGATATGTGGTGTATCAAAGCCATCTTCAAGCTTGATGTTGAAGATTTGTATGTGACAATTCACGTTTTCCATTGTCATGAGAATAAACGTATTTCGATGTAATGACATTTTATACATTTTTATTTTTTACCTTTCGGATAGAGTCCTTCTACAAACAAAATAAATTACTTCATAAATTCCAGCTTCAAATGAAAACATCGACCTAGTGAGACACATATGCCCCACTATAGTGATTTTCCAGATTGGTCAACACTTTTCTTTTTGTTACTGAAAGTATAATGTTGATCATTATTTTTTATTGTTTAACATACGTAAAAACTTTGAGCCACGAAAGTGTCAAAATTTCACTCATGTTCGATTATTTAGTTGTTAATTATTATCATCAACTTTATCGGCTACATACTACTGAAAGAGATAAGTTCTGTTATTGTGATATTACTTCACCATCTGCAAACAATAGTGAACTTTGAATTGTGTAGCAATCTAATTCAATTCTTGGATAATTCTCTGATTTCGACTTCTTAAGGACATCCCGCATGAGTCCGCAGGCATGCTTCTACAATGCAGAATCCATGTCATACATTGTTACTTTTTATTTATCGTTTAAGTACTAGCATATCTGTCATAGACAAGGTCGGCTGGTATCGATCTCTCCTTCGATTACTGTTAACTGCCTTGATATTAACCTTGGTATTGTTGTGAACAGTGAGGAACGGCAAAAGTGTGAGTTGTCTGGGGCAGGCAAAGATAACTTGCACTAGAGGTAGCGCAGATTGTATGTAGTAATGTTTTCTGATGCATCCGAGATTTTCTCAGTGCTGTGTGCTATCATCTTTAAATTTTGTGTGTTCTTGTTTCCTTTAGGCTTTGCTGACATTATCACAGCTGGGCTTCGTACTACAATCCCACTTGCAAACAGTCGAGCGTTCCCGCATGTGTACTTGGCTCATTCTATAACTCTTTGCCTTTTACTGGGAAAAGCACTGCGTTAGATTCTATAATTATTATGGGACTATATAATATGAAGGACATACGAATACGAGAAACTCTAACTTGTGTTTAAGAGCACAGCAAATCTGGGCGATGGGTTGTTATATAAAAAAATTTGAAATTGATGTCTCCTCTTCATGATACAGAGCGTCCATTAATTATGTTTGCAACACCAGCATTTAATAACATTAAAACTATACTAGATAATAAGAATAGGTTCTCAAGATGTGACAGGATAACTCACAAACTTTTGTTTCCTCCTTGATACACGTCATTGTGGGGCCCCACTAGTGCCACGGACAACGTCCAGCTGGTATTTAATTTCCCTCCATATACGCTCCAGTAACACCAGGGCGACAGTTTGAAATGCAGTGCGAATGCGTATCTTCAGGAGGAGGAGGAGATTAGTGTTCAACGTCTCGTCGATAACGAGGTCATTAGAGACGGCGTATCTTCAGGTCTTGTAGGTCTGTCACCCAGGGAAAATCTGATGGTGTGAGGTCAGGTGACCATGGTGGTCACCAAATTAGAACATCTCGTCCAGTGCACGTACCTGGAAATTTCTTATCCAGAAACTGCTGACCTTTACTGACCTGTGGGGAGGTTTCCAAACCTGTTGAAATACGGCGTAAGGTTGTAGATTTTCCAGTTGTGGCACAGCACACTCCTGGAACATGTCCATGTAAACGTCACTGTTGGTGGTAGACTCGCTGAAAAACAATGAATCAATGATGGAATTGTAAGGCCACATGCTCTGTCTCTGTCCATTCCTCGTGTGACACGAGGACACTCCGATAATACACGAAATTTGTGAGGGTTCACTGCATGAAAAGTTGACTCAAAGAAGGAACAGATTTCCAGTCATTGTTTGCACCAGTCTTCACTAGCATATGCGCTGTAAACTGTTCGCCCTGAAGTTAGTCCGCCAGCTTTGTAGCCTCCACACTATATTTTGTTTCTGCTTGGAATTAAGCCCAACTGTACCTCTCACACCATAAAATCTACGTATTACCAAAAACTGTGCCTCCACGAATTGTTATCCAACTTAAACTCGTGTCCCAAACTTTGACTAATCAGAACCTAATATGAACTAAAACTAATATGAACTGAACTGTAACTGATCTACATGGAACTTGTCTTTATGTTAAATGCGCAACTGAAGTAAAATAATTATCTGGTCCTAATCAAAATTTCCACTTACCTCGTGTCTTGACCAGATTGTTGCAGATTTCTCGAAAGCATAACAGCAAACAGCAAGCAGGCAGCGGCTAAGCTAAATTTCTGTTTCAATATATGAGGGTTGGAGCATTAATAGTGACAACTATTTATTTATAGCTCGTACAAAATAGATGCTCATTTCTGGAGCACAATCTACGACCAGCTTAGAGACAGAAGTGATCACACTTTCTGCAGGACCTGACCATCATTTGGCAGGACAATGCTCAAGCACGTATAGTGCAAGCTGTTACTGATTTGTTTGACTGATGGGGCTGCTAAGTGCTATACCATCTACCGCACTCTCCTGCCTTAAGCCCTCGTGAGTTCAACTCGATTTCTAAACTGAAGGAAAAACTTCACGCCATTCGCTTCAGAATTGCTACAAATTCATAGGGAAATAGGCCGCGCCGCTCGAACTGTCAACACAACTGGCACTGATAAGAGTATCCTACGACTTCTATATCGCTGGTAACGGGTTATACTCAACGCTGGTTACTACTTTGAAGGTCAGTAAAACTTTGAAACACCTATTTATTTTGTACGAGCTGTAAATAAATAGTTGCCGCTATTAAAGTTCCAACCCTAGTATATATTCAAACTGGAAAACTCAGTACTCCATGAACTGTGTACAAAGTCAGACCAACAGGTATTACATGCATTGACCAAAAAAGGATAGTGCATTGAGAATGGCTAATTGCTAGCTGAAATCTAGAACTGCCAATAAAAATTCTAAAGGATGACTGATAGCTGAAATCTATTATTTACAGATCAAAATAATGGTCGCTGCGTGCAACAGCCTCTGAATGGAGGGTAACCTGATCATTTAACTATCATAATTTTAAATATAAAAAACGTTCATAAAAAATTCTATTTCATTCTACACTGAGGCAACGAAAGGTATGAA
This sequence comes from Schistocerca piceifrons, assembly GCF_021461385.2. Classification (NCBI taxonomy): domain Eukaryota; kingdom Metazoa; phylum Arthropoda; class Insecta; order Orthoptera; family Acrididae; genus Schistocerca; species Schistocerca piceifrons. The sequence continues at coordinate 320,775,451 of NC_060143.1, read as the reverse complement.
TTAGCGAAATGCAAATATACAGTTGGCGGTAGTATCGCGTACATAAGGTATAAAAGGGCAGTACAGTTTCAGAGCTCTCATTTGTATTGAGATGATTAAGGTGAAGAGGTTTCCGACGTAATTATGACGAAACAACGGGAATTATCAGCCATCGAACGCGGAATTTTAGTTACAGCTACATGCACGGGACATTCCATTTTGGAAATCGTTATGGGATTCAGTATTCCGAGATCCAAAGTGTCAAGAATGTGCCGAGAATACCAAATTTCAGGCGTTACCTCTCATCACGGACGACGCAGGGTCTATACCATCACATAACGACGAAGAGCGGCGCAGTTTGCTTAGCGTTGTCAGTGCTAACAGACGTACGACGAACATAACCGTTTTCACAGTGCGGCGAAATTTGGCGTTAATGGGCTACGACAGAACACGGCCGACGCGAGTGCCTTCGCTAAGAGCACATCACCTGGAGCGCCTGTCCTGGGCTCGTGACCATACCGCTTGGACCCTAGATGGTCGATGATAAGAGTCCTGATTTGGTAAGAGCTGATGGTCATACTTCAAGTGTGACGCAAAACTCAAGAAGCCATGAACCTATGTTGTCAATGAGGCTCTGTGCAAGCCGGTGGTGGCTCCATAACAGTGTGGACTGTGTTTACATGGAATGGACTGGGTACTCTGACCCAACTGAGCCAATCATTGACTGCAAACGATTATGTTCGGCTACTTCGAGACTATTTCCAGCCCTTAATGGACTTAAAATTCCAAAACAACGATGGAATTTTTATTGACGACAATGAGTCATATCACCTGGCGACAACTGTTCGCGACTGGCTTGAAGAACATTCTGGACAATTCGTGCGAAGTATCTGGCCACCAATCAAACATTTATGAGACGTAATTGAGGGGTCAGTCCGTGCAGAAAAGTCTGCACTGGCATCATTTTCGCACTTATGGACGGCTACAGAGGCAGCACGGCTCAGTATTTCTGCAGGAGACTTCCAACAACTTGTTGAGTCCATGACAAGCCGAGTTGCTGCACTACGCAGAACAAAAGGAGACCCGACACGATGTTAGGCGGTATTCCATGGCTTGTTTCACCTGCGTGTGTAGTGAGGTGCTTATGTTGATGACGGCGAGTGGGGGGGAGGGGGGGGGGAGCGGTTTCTAGCTAATATCCCCTTGCACTCGGAGTGAGGATATAGAGTGTCCCTCCAAAGGACTTCGGATGCATTTTCTCTTATCTTTCAGAAAATGTTTGCATTTTCGTTTCTGCAGTATGTAGCTGGAGTCATGCGAAACAAATGCTGCTGATTACGTCTTACATTCGACACCCACTGTCGACGGAAAGCGTATGTTCGATTCCTGTTACAACCAAAAAGATGTTTAACGCCAAATTTTACACGCCCATTCGATAGAGCAGTTCTCAATTACTCTAGAGTGATAGTCGTTTAATTCATAAGTGTTCACAGGAATTGAGATCCCTGGGCTAGCAGAACAGGGCGGATGAGGTTATATTTGTGGAAAGGGGCCAAAATAAGTTACTATCAGTTGCACTCAGCATACAAACTTTATTTCTTAAAACACAGAATCACACAACCAGGAATCAAAACTCTCAAGGTTTTAACGAAAGACCTCCTTAAATTTAATTTAGATCGGCTGAAGGCCGTATCGAAAATCCAAGGCACAAAGCCTAAGCAAGGAATTGAGGTACAAGAGTTTTTCTGGAGGTTTCTCTTCTTCAGAAACAAAAATCTTCAATATAAATAGGCTGAAGGCTTTAGCTAAAATCTTTCTCATAGAACTCGGCTGAAGGCCACACATTAATCAAGAACAGTGTTACGGCTTAAGGCCGAGGCAAAAATTTTCAATGTTTAATTTAAATGTGCTGAAAACTCGACCGAACACTGCATATCAACAAAACAGTTTAACGGTTTAAGGCCTAGGGAGAAGAGCTTTCAATTTGAAAAGGGTGAAAGCCTTATCTTAAAATATTTCTTGTAGAACTCGGATGAAGGGCTCATACTAAAGAATAACAATCTTATGACTTAAGGGCAAGACAAGGACTTGGAATTATTTATTTAAAACATATTAAAACTCGGCTGGAGGCCACACATCATGCAGAAAAAAATTTTACGGATTAAGACCTAAAGTGAAGAGCTTCTAAATTTCAACTAAAAGAGGCTAAAGGCTTTATTCTAAAATGCTTCATATAAAACACTGCTGCAGGCCACATACGAAACCCAAACAATCTCACGGCTTAAAGACCAGGCAAAGAAATTTCCAGTTTTTAATGTAAGCTGGAAAACTCGGCTGAAGGCCACATACAAACTAGAAAATATTTCTTATGGCTTAAGACCTAGACAAAATTTTTCAACTTTTGATTTGAAAAGCCTGAAATCTCGGCTGAAGGCCACGTACCAAATTTACGGCTTAAGGATTAGGTACATGGAATTTTCAATTTTAATTTTGAATGCCTGAAACTCGGCTGAAGGCCACATACCAAACAAGAAACAATTTTCTTTTAGGGCCTAAGGTCTAAGAAGAAAAGCCTCGCAATTTTAATAAGCTAAAACTGGGCTGAAGGCCACACAGAGTACTTGAGACTAAAAAGGAAATCACTATGTATAACATAAGGAGCGGCGCTCAGAAGGTTCCAAGGGTCGGCCTGGGAAGGTAACACTAACGCACGCTTAGGTGAGACAGGCAGCCAGACCGACAACCTCTTAATCGGAAGGTAACACAACCTGGGGACGGTTCACGACCGATCGACAATCTGACTGATTTCCAACGATCAGATCCAACTGCACAGATAATGGAAAAAATCGCCCGATGAAGAGTAAACTGAGATACCTATAACCTCAAACTCGGCCTCACCAAGAATAACGCATCAAACACCACTCAAGACAAGTTTAAAAGAATACCGAAAACACAAGTCACAACTGCCAAGTGACTACGGGAGGCTGCAGATTCTAGGCAATAAAACACAGGACTTGTTATCACACGCGTCAACGGCTAAGGAAACAACAATCCACAAATAACGAACAAATCGTAATAAACAACAATCCACAAATAACGAACAAATCGTAACAGTCGAGTTTTAATAACAGGTAACTAAATACTCAACTTGAGGATCCTGCTTCGAAGGAAAGCGAAAAGTCGGTCACACAGCTAGCGTCTCCAAATGCAACAGCACGTGCCCGCCGCCAACAGCCCCGGCCTGGCTCCGCGCTGTGGAGACTACGTCGGTGCTCAGTTCCAACGAACCAACAAGGTCCAATCACATCCCGACTCGGAAAATGATGTTCGTCCTGAGGATCCAAGACATCCAACGGCAGCCCATTTTCGCCGACAACGACCGTTGCTGGCTGCGATCTCTTCCCCGACTGATACTGATGTCAGTGCTCAGCAGACCACATGTCGTCATCCGACGACCAGCCGACCGACCGAGTATAACGAGTATAAATGCAGATATTTATATGTGGTACCTAAATATATATACACACACAAGCGTGATGATGTTTGTTTTTCTTTGTATCAAAAAGTCTTCCCACAAACACGTCACAAACTTTACGACCTGATATTTTTTGCATGGCCGTAACTGCACCGCAAATTGGACTATACCTGTCACTACAGACAATCCTTTTGCACCCATGCATCCACACTTCAGTAACTCCCCTGCTTCCCAAGGAAAAACAGACATTAATGGCTTGCTTGCGCCACTGGAACATGGAGGTACTCTCCATCCAAAAAATGTAAGACTTGGAGTAGGTGTAATTAATAGTCTGTAAGTGACGCAGATACTGATGTAATGCTGTTCAGTACACTGCCCTCAATCACCAATGGAAGTGTGTGCGCTTGTACTCATCACACCCCATATATTCAGGTATGTAAGCATGTAGAGTTATAAGTGCAGGTATTGTGGTTATCTGTACGTTAATATGTACGCACTTCAGTGTATTATTTGTTCTTTCTCTGCATCTTACAATTTTCCCACAAACAAATAACGTTATTAACTGCTTGATGTCTTCTGCACAGTTGCAACTTAACCACTAAGTACATACCATTCTCAGGGTTTATGTCCACATTTCAACACCTGCTCCGCCCCGATAGGTGAGTGATCAGCGCGGTGGTCTGTCACGCCAAGGGGCCCGGGTTCGATTCTCGGCGTGGTCGGAGATTTTCTCCGCTCAGGGACTGGGTGTTGTGTTGTCCTCGTTATCATTTCATCATCATCATCAGTGGAAGGCAACGGTAAACCACCAATGGAATCACTCCCCTCGACGCGCATGCGGTGGACCTCTCTGACGAGGCTTCCCCATGACAAGACCTGCCGTAAGGCAGAACACAAAGTGTTTTCAACACCTGACCCGCTGCGTGTGGGGAAAATAAATATTAGTGGCATGCTCTTGCGACAGAAACTTGGGCGTACTAATCGACAAAAATATACTACTATTGATAGCTATAATTTAAACTGTAAATGAACTAAATGCTGATGTAATATTGTTCCGTATACAGTCACCAGTCACCAATGAAAATGTCTACACTTATACTCAGAACACCGGGGGCTATACTAGAAAAAATTTTGAAAACCAATCCATCTCCAGAAATGTATGGTCTTTGATGTAAAATAAGTTTGAAAGTCGAATCACTTTAAAAAAAAAAAATCAAATGGCTCTGAGCAGTATGGGACTTAACTTCTAAGGTCATCAGTATCCTAGAGCTTAGAACCACTTAAACCTAACTAACCTAAGGACATCACACACATCCATGAACGAGGTAGGATTCGAACCTGTGACCGTAGCGGTCGCGCGGTTCCAGACGGTAGCGCCTAGAACCGCTCGGCTACCCCGGCCGGCGAGTCACTTTCAAATATTCCTCTTATAAGCAGGAATAACAATAAATATATCACCATTCTACAGTTTCTAGACACAAAACTGATACAAAATAATTCTTTTACCCAGCGCCAAGTTGTAGATGAACAGTTTATGGAAATTATGTAAATTGATGGTGATTATACCATTCCCCTGGAAGTGCAAGTGAAATACAGAATTCCGGCCGAAATCTCAAGTCCGTTGATATACTAAGCAACGTTGAAATGCAAGTTTCTGTGTAGTCTTCGGATTATAAGCCCAGAGCGCAGCCAAATCAACACCGAACAGCAGGACCACCACAGCGTAGCACTTCCTAGTTGTAGAGCAGAACATCGCACGATGAGAACTGGCTTGTACACGTCAGCAGCGGCGTTAAATAAGGCTCCATAGTTAATGGAGACGGCGGCTGGGATCACTATGTATTCTGGGTGACCAGTCGCTGAGTGTTATGGCGGCCAATCTCCGTGGTTTGAAGAGCGCGCGCGAGGGCGGCCTGTGATGTAGCAGCGGTTCACGCACGGGGAAGTGCGGCAAACGATGCATTTCTCGGTCCCGCGTAATGGAGCTTGGTGCGGAGCTTTAATAGCGTTGGATATCAGAATCCCGTTTCCTGGTACGCACAGAGCGGAGGCAATGAGTTCCGACTTGTGTGCTCTACAGAAGTTGCTCCAGGTAGTGTCCTTATTGGTCATTGCACAGGTATATTTGTGACTCATGTTTTGCATATACACGGTCCAGGAACCATTAGCATGTGTTGAATAATTTCTGCTGCCGTCAGAACTCGTGCAAGGAGACCTTCTTCCGACGGAAGTCTTACCAGACTCTTCATATGCAAACATCGAAAGGCGATGGTGGTGGCTAGGGAATTCATCCGCCTCGAACTACCCACCTTTCATCGTATGTTCGGTTGAGATGTTGGGGGCCGCTGTGTGAAAACTACGCGTTGCTACCACATTTGCTGATGGAGTGGCAATGGAAAATCTTCTAATAACGCCACCGGTAACTCCTGCCCCCTCTTCATTTTCCGTTCGTACCGTGAAGCGAGTAATTTGAAAGTAACCCGACCTTGAAACTTGTGGAAGCCTGTAATAGAAATTGTGAAACTAACTTTCAGTGGTTGTTCAGGGACAACTTCTAAGTATTTTGATATAAGTCTTCCTCGTTACAGAGTAATAACGTAATTGTGATTACGTTCATTGGTTTACGGTCGTCGCATCAGATAATGATACTGAAGCTGTACAATATTTCAGCGAGAAGGCTGTCGTCATCTTGAGGTGCTTACTGGCGTGTTATGATTTATTGGTTTTGTCACTGCAGTCACTTTGTTCTGTGAATATACCTTCACAACAGTGAAGAAGACTGTAATACGCAATAGCCAGAAGGTACGTCGCACGACACACACAAATGCAACGCCTCCCGGAGTAGACTCAGTACTGCAACCTGATTTTCTTCGCTGTGGGAACGGCAAAGCATAGAGCCTTTGTATGCTCTTCCACTATATTCAGTGAACCCACACACGAGGTGCATATTGGGCAACTCTTCGTCGTTAAACCTAGCCACACAGTTGTATATCACTCTCACAGTACAAATAACATTGCCGGTAACAAACTCTACACAGAACCGAGCAGTACTGGAAGCAAACTTGAATGGGAAAGATAAAATGCGTAATAATGTTGTCAACAAGAGGTTCCGTGAACGAATGGAAACAAAACACACAGCGCATACCGTCAACATCTGCATTGTTGTTCACGATTTTCATTGCAATATAGACGCAACACTAAATGTGGCAAAAAACCAAACGAAATGTAATAACTCAATAACGAGCCGCCAGTGACCGAGGGTTCTTTATCCCAAAATACTTAGAAGGTATCTCCGAACAACCTCTGAAAGTTTCATCTACGTCAACGTCTAGATCGTACTCCTCAAGCCACCTATCGGTTTGTGGCGGGGGAAACTTACGGTACCACTAAATGACCCTCCTTCCCTGTTACACTCCCCAATGGGACGTCTACATCTACATAGATACTCCGAGAGCAACTATACGGTGCATGGCGGAGGGTACCCTGTACCACTACTACTCATTTCCTTTCCTGTTCCACTGGCAAATAGAACAAGGGTAAAGGACTATCTATATGCCTCCGTATGAGCCCTAATTTTTCGTATGTTATCTTCATGCCCCTTATTCGCAATGTATGTTGGCGGCAGCAGAATTGTTCGGCAGTGAGTTTCAAATGCCGGTTCTCTAAATTTTCTCAACAGAGTTTCTAGAAAAGAAGATTTGGAAGAATGATTGTCGGTAAGCCCCAGTATTACTCCTAATTCCTCGAATCTTCTCGTCGTGGTCGTTTCGCAGATGTAGGTGGGCGGAAGTAATATGTTGCCCGACTCTTCCTGGAAGATGCTGTCTCGAATTAATAGTACCTCTCTCCGTGATGCACAGCGGCTGTCTTGTAAAGCGTGCCAGTAGAGTTTGTAGAGCACCGCTCTCGCAACGACTAAACGATACCTTGACGGATCGCGCCCCTCTTCTTTGGATCCTCTCTCTCTCTTCTGTCTGTCGTATTGGTAAGGATTGATGAACAGTAGAAGTAAATATCCTCGGAGTAGTGGATCAATTTAAATCACTTAATAAAAGCAAGTCTTCTGGTCCAGATTGTATACCAGTTAGGTTCCTTTCGGGGTATGTTGGTGCATTAGCTCCAAACTTAACAATCATATACAACCGTTCACTCGACGAAAGATCCGTACCAAAAGACTGAAAAGTTGCACAGGTCACACCAATATTCAGGAGAGGTAGGAGGAGTAATCCACTAAATTACATCCGGCTGGAGTGGCCGAGCGGTTCTAGGCACTACAGTCTGGAACCGCGTGACCGCTACGGTCGCAGGTTCGAATCCAGCCTTCGGCATGGATGTGTGTGATGTCTTGAGGTTAGCTAGGTTTAAGTAGCTCTATGTTCTAGGGGACTGATGAACTCAGAAGTTAAGTCCCATAGCGCTTAGTGCCATTTGAACCACTAAATTACAGGCCCATATCGTTAACGTCGATGTGCACCAGGATTTTGGAACACATATTGTGTTCGAACATTATGGATTACCTCGAAGAAAACGGTCTATTGACGAACAGTCAAGATGGGTTTAGAAGACATCGTTCCTGTGAAACACAACTAGCTCTGTATTTACATGAAGTGTTGAGTGCCACTGACAAGGGATTTCAGATCGATTGCATAGCTCTGGATTTCCGGAAGGCTTTTGACACTATACCACACAAGCGGCTCGTAGTGAAATTGCGTGCTTATGGAATATCGTCTCAGTTATGTGACTGGATTTGTGATTTCCTGTCAGAGAGGTCTTAGTTCGTAGTAATTGACGGAAAGTCATCGAGTAAAACAGAAGTGATTTCTGGCGTTCCCCAAAGTAGTGTTATAGGCCCTTTGCTGTTCCTTAGCTATATAAACGATTTGGGAGACAATCTGAGCAGTCGTCTTCGATTGTTTGCAGATGACGCTGTCGTTTATCGACTAATAAGTCATCAGAAAATCAAAACAAACTACAAAACGATTCAGAAAAGATATCTGAATGGTGCGAAAAGTGGCAGTTGACCTTAAATAACGAAAAGTGTGAGGTCACCCACATGAGTGCTAGAAGGAACTCGTTAAACTTCGGTTACACGATTAATCAGTCAAATCTAAAAGCCGTAAATTCAACTAAATACCTAAATATTACAATTACGAACAACTTAAATTGGAAGGAACACATAGAAAATGTTGGGGAAGGCTAACCAAAGACTGCGTTTTATTGGCAGGACACTTAGAAAATGTAACAGATCTACTAAAGAGACTGCCTACACTACGCTTGTCCGTCCTCTTTTAGAGTACTGTCGAGGGCTGTGGGATCCTTCCCAGGTAGGACTGGCGGAGTACATCGAAAAAGCTCAAAGAAAGGCAGCACGTTCTGTATTATCGCGAAATTTGGAAGAGAGTGTCACAGAAATAACACAAGATTTGGGCTGGACATCATTAAAATAAAGGCGTTTTTCGTTGCGACGGAATCTCTCACGAAATTCCAATCACCAACTTTCCTCTCTGAATGCGAAAAAAATTGTTGAGACCGTCCTACATAGGGAGGAACGATTACCACGATAAAATAAGGGAAATCCGAGCCCGTACGGAATGATATACGTATTCATTCTTTCCGCGCGCTATACGAGATTGGAATAATAGTGAATTGTGAAGGTGGTTCTATGAACTCTCTGCCAGGCACTTAAATGTGATATGCGGAGTATCCATGTAGATGTAGATATAGAACAGTACTTAGGAATTGGTCGAACAAGCGCCTTTTAAGGCACTTCATTCGTGGATGACTTACATTCCCATAAGATTCTTCCTGTGAATTTCAGTCTCGCATCCGCTTTTCCTACTATTTGTTTCATGTGGTGATTCTATTTAAGATCTCTCTGAACATTTGCAATAGATACCGTTAGTGTTTTGCAGCACTGGATTCCATATCCAACGCGTGCACAGTATGTTGCATTTGTTTACGTTCACGGTCAACTAGCAGAGCCTGCACCACTCGTGAATCCTCTACAGGTCATTCGTTACTTTCCTGTAGACAACAGCATCACCTGTGAAGAGGCTTGAACAGCTTCCGACGCTTTGTACCACATCATTTACTCGTACACAGTAAACGGTAACGGTCCTATTACACTCTCTTGGTGTACTCCGAAACTTAGCTTTACATCTACCCATTTTGTTCCTTTAAGAGCGCTGTTTTGAATTCCATATGCAAGTATGCCTTGAATCTAGTCGCAAATCTGGTCTGATACTCGATAAGCTTGTATTTGTTACACTAAATGGCAGTGCGGAACGGTGTCAGACACCTTCCTGAACTCAAGGATCTCGGTATCTACATGACCCCATTGTCTACAACGCTACGGATCCCATGGAGAAACAGAGCGAGATGAATATGGCAAACTTCTGTTTGTAGAAGACATGTTGATTTTTCTAGAGGAGGTTTTCGTTCTCCAAACACGTCGTAATTCTTGAGCATAAAATGTGTCCGTAATTCTACAACAGATTGGCGTCAAAGAATAGGCCTGTAATTATTTGCGTATGTCCCACGACCTTCCTTGGAAGCGGTAATGACATTCCTTCTTTTCCAGTCACTAGGTACAATTCGTTGCTCTAGCGATCTACGATAACCTGCTTATAGAAGGGGAGCACGTTCTTTCGCATAATCCTTGTGCAGTCTTACACATATCTCATCTGGTCCTGATGATCTTCCACTACTAAGCGGTTTGAGTCGATTTCCTATTTTGCGATAGGTTACCTCAATATCTGCCATTTCAACGTTCGTTCTATGAGTTTGTGAGTGGAGTTCAGGTTCGCCCCCTATACATATAACCTAAATGATTACAGTCACTGAAAGTTAACATTGTCAGTACGTAAATGAGTGCAGTGAAGGCTGTTTTCTGAATAGTGATAGAATCCTATGGTTATGTAAATCAGTCGGGCCATGAGCAGTTATATCCGTATTACGTTGTGAACGAGGGGCGATTGCTAAATTATGACAAGTTCTGCTACATGTTGTGGGTATGTCTTACCCACTCTCCTAGTAAATTTGTTTGTCGTTTGGTTTATCGTGATCTGTTACTGATTTTTACTGTGGATGTGAGTTCTCAGGAACGTTGAATAAGAAGATGTCCGTTGAAAGTGCTAAGGTGCTGCTGTGAGCTCAAGGGAGCGACGGAGTCCGGGAGAGCGTGGTGTTGGAACAGCGATGCGCATTAAAGTCCTGAGAAGGCGCCAAGAGGAAAGCTTTAGCCTGTATCGAGAAGGGAGCTCCAGGGAATCTTCGTAGGAAAAAAGGAAGTAGTGAAGCAGCGAAAGCTAAGAGCCGCATTTAGAATTATTTATCGCACTTGACATTCAGTGTTAATATGTATACTGACAGGAAAGAGCGTCCGTAGAAATGTTGCAACACGCGAGGCAATACTGACCCTACGACTTATCTTAGAAGATAGATTAGGGAAAGGCAAACCTACATTTCTAGCATTTGTAGACATAGAAAAATCAGGTGACAATGTTGACTGGAATACTCTCTGTCAAATTCTGAAGGTGGCAGGGGTAAACTACAGGGAACGATAGGCTGTTTACAATTTGTACAGAAACCAGATGGCAGTTATGAGTCGAGGGGCATGAAAGGGAAGCAGTGGTTGAGAATGGAGTGAGAAAAGGTTGTAGCCTACCATGAATGTTATTCAACCTGTATACTGAGCAAGCAGTAAAGGAAGAAAAAGGAAAATTTGGAGTAGGAATTAAAATCCATGGAGAAGAAATAAAAACTTTGAGGTTTGCCGACGACTTTGTAATTCTGTCAGAGACAGCAAAGGACCTGGAAGAGCAGCTGAACGGAATGGACAGTGTCTTGAAAGGAGGATATAAGGTCGACAAAAAGAAAACGAGGATAATGGAATGTAGTCGAATTAAATCACGTGATGCTGAGGAAATTAGATTAGGAAATGAGACAAAGTAGTAAATTCGTTTAGCTATTTGAGAAGGAAAATAACTAATGATTGTCGAAGTAGGGAGAATATGGAATACAGAATGGCTAAGGCAAGGAAAGCGTTTCTGAAGAAGAGAAATTTGGTAACATCAAGCGTAGACTTAAGTGTCAGGAAGTATTTTCTGACAGTTTTTGTATGGATTGTAGCCTTCTATGGAAGTGAAACATGGACGATAACTAGTTTAGACAAGAAGAGAATAGAAGCTTTCGAAATGTAGTGCTACAGAATAATGCTGAAGATTAGATGAGTAGATCACGTATCACGTAACTAATGAGGGGGTTCTGAATAGAATTGGGGAGAAGAGGAGTTTGTGGCACAACTTGACTAGAAGAAGGGATCGGTAGGTAGGACATGTTCTGAGGCATCAACAGGTCACCAATTTAGTATTGGAGGGAAGCGTTGAATGTAAAAATCGTAGAGGAAGACCAAAGACATGAATACACTAAACAGATTCCGAAGGATGTAGGTTGCAGTAGTTATTCGGTGATGAAGAGGCTTGCGCCGGATAGAGTAGCATGGAGAGCTGCATCAAACCAGTCTCTGGAAAAAAAAAAAAAAAGTTTCAAATGGCTCTGAGCACTATGAGACTTAACATCTGAGGTCATCAGTCCCCTAGAACCTAGAACTACTTACACCTAACTAACCTAAGGACATCACACACATCCATGCCCGAGGCAGGATTCGAACCTGCGACCGTAGCGGTCGCGCGGATCCAGACTGTAGCGCCTAGAACCTCTCGGCCACACCGGCCGGCTCACAACATCAACAAAGATGAAACGTCGGAAATATGCTTTTCTAGATAAAATATTTATTAACATTGCGAGTTCACAGGCTGATGTAATTGCGAGACAGGTTATTGCAAGTGTGGAACGCTAGTAGGTTAATAACCGGTGTAACGGCAAGGATGTTGAATGCAAGCATATAAATGCCTATGTACAGTGTTGTACAGGTGCCGGATGTCATTTTATGTGATCGTGTTCCATGCCTGTTGCACTTGGTCCGTCATCACAGGAACGGTTAATACTGGTTGTGGAAGACGCTGGCGTTGGCGTCCGATGATGTGCCATGCGTGTCCGATTGGAGATAGATCTGGTGATCGAGCATGTCAAGGCAACAGGTCGACACGCTGTAGAGCGTGTTGGCTAACAAAAGCGGCAAGTGGGTGAGCGTTATCCTGTTGGGGACCACACCCCTTAAATGTTGCTCTTGAATAGCACCACAACAGGTCGGACCACCAGATTGACATACAAATTTGTAAGCGTGTGTAGGATAACCACGAGAGTGCTCCTGTTGTCATTCAAAATCGCAATCCAGAGCATAACTCCAGGTGTAGGTCCATAGTGTGTAGCACACAGACAGGTAGTTATCACGCCCTCAACTGGCCCCTTTCTAATGAACACCGGGCTACCACTGCCACCGCGGCAGAACCTACTTTCATCAGAAAACACAACAGACCTCCACCCTGCTCTCCAGTGAGCATTCGCTTGACACCACTGTAGTCGCAAATGGCGGTGGTTTGGAGTCGATGGAATGTACGCTACAGGACATTTGGCTCGGTGCTCTTCTTGAAGTAACGATTTGTAACAGTTGGTTGTCACTGTGATGCCAACTGCTTGCCAGACCTGCTGCAGAAGCAGTACGATGCGCCAGAGCTATACGCCGAACAGGAAGGTCATCCCTCGGAGCCCTGTATTCTCGCCATCGTACTTTCTCGTGAACACTGCTGCGAGGAATCAGGTACAGTGGCTACATTTCTGTCAAGTATTCTGGTGATATCGGAGATGGAACATACGGGTTCTCGTATCCCTATTACATGACGGCATTCAAACTCAATAAAGTGCTGATAGCGGCGTCTTTGTGCTTAAAGGCGCTCTTGACCAACATAAACTCACGATGTCCCAACTCAAAGGTAACTAACACTCACGACCGTTACAGCGTACATGTAAAGCAAACCTGATTTGCACCCTCATAGTGGTGTTACTATCGCCACTCTTATGTGGCTGGTGCGAAATCTCAATAAATATCATCTTACAGAAGTAGAAAGACACCTACTAATTTAAGTATATGTCGCACATCTCCTTCTTTGTGATGCGATTTTTTTTTATCATCGTATGTGTAGCCAGTATCAGACATAGGTAGGGACTATGATGGAAATGAAATCTCAAAGTTTATTGAATTCCAAAAACAAGTACCCAAAAGGTTTGGCAAAGGGGAAAATCACAAACAGAGTAATACGTGGTCAACAGCGTCGCAGCCAGACTGAATGAAGGAAGGTTAGTGTTCAACGTGGTGTCGTGTCAGACGTCATTGGAGATGGAGCACAAGCTGGAACACGGAAAGGAAATCAGCTGTGATATGTTTAACGACTGGCCGTCCGCTGTGGCCGAGTGGTTCTAGGCGCTTCAATCTGGAACCGTGCTCCTGCTGCGGTCGCAGACTCGAATCCTGCCTCGGGCATGGATGTGTGTGATGTCCTTAGGTTAGTTAGGTTTAAGTAGTTCTAGTAGTTCTAAGTCTAGGAGACTGATGACCTCAGATGTTAAGTCCCATAGTCCTTAGAGCCATTTGAACGATTTTTGTTCGATGACCTTGCCTTAAACGATTAAAGGTCAACACGAAATACTCACATCTACAAGGACGTGTGGATATATGTATCCTGTTCTCAGCAAATTTGAGTCTATTGTCGTTACCACGTGGCGACAGCACTTAACACGATTGTTAGTGGAGTGTTTGTGTAACTAGTCAGTACGATCGTTATATATCATTACTATGTGCTTTTTGACACAGTCATTTCTATTAAATATTTAGGCGTTACGCTGTAAAACAATATGAAACGGAACGAGCACGTAAGGTTTGTAGTAGTGACAGCGAGTGGTCAACTTTGATTTATTAGGAATATTTTGAGTTTTAGGAATGTATGATTCATCTGTAAAGGTCACTAGTGCCACCCATTCTTGAGTAATGCTCAAGTGTTTGGGATCCGTACCAGGTCGGATTAATGAAAGGCACTGAAGCAATTCAGAGACGGGCTGTTAGATTTGTTACGGGTAGGTTCGAACAACAGGCAGTATTACGAAAGTATTACGAAGATGTTTCGGGAACTCAAATGGAAATCCCTGGAGGGAAATCGAAGTTCTTTTTGAGGAATTCTACTGACAAAATTTGGAGAACCGGCATTTGAAACTGACTGCAGAGCGAATCTAATGCCGACAACGTACACTCGGCGTAAGGACCAGTAAGATAAGGTAAGGAAAATTAGGGCTTATACGGAGGTATACAGAGAGTCGTTTTCCCCTTGCTGTATTAGCAAGTGGAACCGCAAAGGTAGTACATGATATTCTCCATCACACGCCTTTCGCTGGCTTGCGGAGTATGTATGTAGATGTAGATTTTTTATGGTGTGGAATAGGGTTACGGCAAGGGGAAAATCGCCAAGAGGGGACGGAGGGGGAAGGATGGGTTGGGGGAAATAAAAATTAAAATGTTATCCAGTGCAACAGTCATCGAATTACCGTGGTGATCAAAGTTATGTGGGGTTCAAAGTAAATGTTCTTGAGAAAATCTTCACTATCTCGTTGTAGGAGGCGAGGCTGACAAAAAGATTTCCGAAAGAGACGACGAGGCCTCAGATCCCCACCTGGTAATCCAGATTTAGGTTTTCGTAATTTCCTCAAATTGCTTCAGGTAGGTCTTTTGAAGGAGCACGGCTGATTTCCTTCCCCATCCTTGAAACAATCAGAGCTCGTTTTCCGTCTCCAATGACCTCGCCATCGACGGGACGTTAAACTGTAATCTTTCTTTCCGCAAGCACCATCTTCATCGTTCTGGGAGCTTCGTGGCTCCATCGTATTGTATTGTACGTCTCTGTATAGCACTGAGCAGTGAACAGGTCTTTTGTTGATTTATAGCACGTTCTGTCGTGGGACAATGTACATGGTGACGATTATTGAACTTTATGAAAGAACATAAATTAGTTACAAACCACGGCGTGCACACACTTTGTTCAAAATGTAAACGTCACTTCTGATTTTCAGATTTAGGTTATGACATGTTCGATATGCCTGCCGTCATTGGCGAAGATGCGGCGCAGGCGAATAGCCAAATTATGCATGACCAGCGGAAGTATCGGATGACCTCCTGAATGGCTGTATTCAGCTCGGCCATGGTTTTGGGTTTATTGCTGTATACTTTGTCTTTTGATACAACCCCAAAAAAAGGAGTCACATGTGGTTAGCTCTGGAGAATATGGCGGCCAATCGAGGCCCATGCCAGAGGCTTCTGGGTACCCCAGAGCCAGAATGCGGTCGCCAAAGTGTTCCTCCAGGACATCAAACACTCTCCTGCTTCGAGGGGATCGATCTCCGCCTTGCCTGAAACAGATCTTGTCGGAAGCGGGGTCACTTCGGATCTTCCAAAATCTTCACGCACCGTTCGGTAATCACCGTGCCACCAAGGAATATTGCACCGATTAATCTGTGACTGGACATTGCGTACCACACAGTCACCCGTTGAGGGTGCAGAGATCCTCCATCGCGAAATGCGGACTCTCAGTTACCCAAATCTCAAACGCGCCAATTTTGCTTATTCAAACCCATCCAAATGAAAGTGGCTTCGTCGCTAAACCAAACCGCATGCGCATAATAATTCCTATCATTCCCCGTTGCCAACAGCGCAGTTTGGTCGTCCTGACGCAAACCGTTCAGAAGTTATGACGATTTTATGTCATATAGTCCAATAATTGTCACCCTGTTTGTACTGAACCACAGAGGGACCTTATGAACAAGTAAAGTAAGCGAAGCTTGCACCTGGAGTTCCTGGGAATCGGGCTCGTCCTCCTTGTTTCCTTGGAGGAAATAAAGAATGTACACGTAAATAAACAGAACAGTACATGTAAACTTGTTCGCATGTTAGTTGTAAATAAGCCGCAAAACAGTAAAGCTAGACAAAACGGTATACAAGTTTACTTGCATATCTCATTAACCTGGCTTCTCCGATCCCTGGTTCCCTACCTAAAATTGTTCAGTGGAGCATTCTCTATGTCCTCTTACATTTTTACAATCTCTTACGGAAAATCCCGTATATCCTCCACTGCGAGTGCTGCCATCTGCTAACTGTGAGTGTGTATTGCACGTTCACATCAAATACAGTCAATAGTCACATTAGTGTGACTGGACGGTGTGATATAAAAATGGGGTAATGCAAAAAGTTACTGATACATCTAACTTTTCGACATAATTGCAGTGACAAGTAGTTCTCGGATTCCACCACTACGGAAGTTCATGGATACCTCGTGACAAGAATTCTTTCATTTGTGAATGCAGTCTCTTGTGCATCGCGGCTTATCGTCTCTTCATTGCTTCTGAATTGGTTGCCTCCTAGCGCTTTCTTAAGCCGCCCGAACACAGTCGCTTTTAACTATGAAATGTAGTAAGAAATTAGCGAATGAATAAGTAATTAATTTGCTATACTGGGTCTTTACTGGCGTCACTGATGAAAGCCGTAACTCCTACTGTCAAGCCGCATTGACGATCACATTTCTTTTACAGTTCGAATAGAAACTGCTTTATAATGTAAATAATAATAGGCTGTGATAACTGACAAAGACCAGGCCGGTCATCAAATTACTGAGAAGAAAAATGGAATCGTTAATATTCTAGAGTTTGTGAAATCGTTTTTTCGCGTCATCGTTGTCATTCAAAAACAATTAAGATTACTGATTCATAGAGACGTTTCATGAGTAATTATATCTTAAACAGTTATCTCTAAAAGTAGTATGCCTGCTAATTGCAGAAGGTAAAAAAATTTGAAGTTGATAAACACGAGCATTTTGGTGAAAATTCCTTCAGTGAATCTGAAAACCAATGAAGAGATGTAAAGCATAAACTACACTTTCACATTAGTTATACTGTCCGCCTATGACCTTATCCCTCTGTTTATTTATTTATTTATTTATTTTTTGATTTTCCGGTTTGTTACGTGGGAGTTTGCTAACGTTTTGGGCCTTCACTTTTTATATTACTGCACAGTCCCTCCTTGGTTAGTGGTTGGTAACTCCTTTTTGGGTCCTACCTGTAACGTTTCTCCCAGGTAATCATCCACCGTTATTGCATTTTTCTAGTGCTCTGGTGAAGCTGGAAGCATCGAATTTTTTCTTACAAGGAGCCTATTTGATCTTCTGCTCCATTATTTCCTCCCACAACTATTTTATTTCATCACATGCTGTGCCGTGGAATCGATGCAGACTCGTCTGTATAGAAACAATCCTTTGTAACTTTAAACGAGTTTCTCTTATAGCTTTCTGTGTACGGCTACGCTCCTGTAAGCCGGATTCTTTCTATAATAGTGATCGCTGTTCTAAAATGTACATTTAATTCCTCAGCAATAATCGCGTATTTCTTGTAGTTTGTTCTGTGTGCATTATTGTAAGTAGGAGGAAGACAATTTTGAGTTAATAGCGGATAATGATGGGTTGAGGCTTATATTTGTTATTTTTCAACATGTGTATTCAAGAAACAATGTAGTGAAAGAATTGTTTACGAGATAAATTAAAATGTAATATTTCACAGAAGACGTAGCCTTCCACGTCGAAAGTAAGGAACAGACCAAAGAGTTGCCGCACTGAATGAATGAGAAGCTAACGTAATACAAAAGACTGGTAACGTTAAAAAATCTAAGACGAAAGTGAAGGAAGGTAGGAGAAAGGACAAGAAAAACTTGATTAATATCGAAACTGGTGCAAGCGTAATAGTAAAAGTGATGGTATAGTTAGCAATCTACATTACGTAAGTAGTCTGAAGTAATGAAGAAATTAGAATTAGATTACTGTAGCGAAGAAAGAGATCCACATTTGCATTTTTTCACTCCTTTCTACGAAAAAACATGGGAGATTTTGCAGGGTTCCAGGGGAAAATAAATTGCTAATGGAAACCCTTCTCCAAAATCGTAGTTCAAATGGTTTAAACGGCTCTGACAAGGGAACCTCCCCATCGCACCCCCCCTCCCCCCCCCCCCCCAGGTTTAGTTATAAGTTGGCACAGTGGATAGGCCTTGAAAAACTGAACACAGATCAATCGAGAAAACAGGAAGAAGTTGTATGAAACTACGAAAAAAAAGCAAAATATACAAACTGAGTAGGTCATTGCTTTTAAGTCTTCCCTCGTGTAAAAAGGTTAATTTTGTATTTTCAGACAATTATTTTGCGAAGCTGCACAGGTACACAGAGCAGTATTGTTTAAGTGATCGTGTTTCATTATCAAAGTTCAGGTACTCACACATAATCAACTTCGCTCTCCGAAATCACAGGACATGTTCAGATTTGCTTGGACATATGCAGGATTTGACGGTCTACACAAGAAAAAATTTGAAAACGTTGAAAACCAATGTTTTGACAGAGCACAGGGAAAACTGTGCGACTGTGAAACAGTTGCATTTTTTTGTTGCAGTTTATGTGACAAACTCTTATGTATTCATCAATTTTTTGGGAGTGATTATCATATTCACAAGAAAACCTAAATAGGGCAAGGTAGAAGAATCTTTTTACCCATTCGCCAAGTGTACACGTTAGGTGGGTCGACAACATATTCCTGTCATGTGACGCACATGCCGCCACCAGTGTCGTATTGAATATATCAGACGTTTTCCTGTGGAGGAATCGGTTGACCAATGACCTTGCGATCAAATGTTTTCGGTTCCCATTGGATAGGTACGTCCTTTCGTCTACTAACGGCACGATTTTGCGGTGCGGTCGCAAAACACAGACACTAAACTTATTACAGTGAACAGAGACGTAAATGAATGAAAGGACAGATCATAGCTTTGCGAAAATAAAGAAAGAAAATTTTTCACTCGAGGGAAGACTTGAATCAAGGACCTCTCGTTCAGCAGCTGCTCACGCTAATCACTTTTTTTCCCAATTTATTGGTCATAACATTCCACAGTAGTACATAATTTTCAACTGACATTTAAAAGTAATAAAACAAACTAAAATTAATTACAGGTTCCTTGACATTTTAGAAAAAATCCAAGTCTAAACCAGGTAGTGATGTTCGTCACTCGATCGTATTTGTTTTTGTTTTTCAAAGATCAAATTAACCCCTGGAGCACTGCGCTCCTGAGCTCACATTATCCTTGATGTTGCCTATCTTGCGCATGGACTACTCAGTTTGCATATTTTACTTTTTTTTTTCATAGTTCCACACAACTTCTTCCTGTTTTCTCGATTGATCTGTGTTCGGTTTTTCAAGGCCTGTCCACTGTGCCAACTTATAACTAAATCTGAAGGGGGTGCGATGGGGAGGTTCCCTTGTGAGCACTATGGGACTTAACATTGGAGGTCATCTACATCTACATCAACATCTACATGACTACTCTGCAATTCACATTTAAGTGCTTGGCAGAGGGTTCATCGAACCACAATCATACTATCTCTCTACCATTCCACTCCCGAACAGCGCGCGGGAAAAACGAACACCTAAACCTTTCTGTTCGAGCTCTGATTTGTCTTATTTTATTTTGATGATCATTCCTACCTATGTAGGTTGGGATCAACAAAATAATTTCGCATTCGGAAGAGAAAGTTGGTGACTGAAATTTCGTAAATAGATCTCGTCGCGACAAAAAACGTCTTTGCTTTAATGACTTCCATCCCAACTCGCGTATAATCAGTCCCCTAGAACTCCTTAAACCTAACTAACCTAAGGACAACACACATCCATGCCTGAGGCAGGATTCGAATCTGCGACCGTAGCGGTTCGACCACAACATCCAGTGAAAACCGTCGTCCACTGAGGCAACAGAGCGGCGCATTCGTAGGAGACAAGACCTTTCTACACAATAGTTAGCCCCATCTTCTTCACTGGCGCCGTGGCAATCAGTCGCGATGCCTGTATGACAAACAACATTGCAAGATCTTCCACCTAAGGCGTGTCAGAGTACGAAGTCACATTTGCTGCTGAAGGGGTGGCCTACTGGCAGGCGCCGACGCCTATAACTTCGACGCTCAGTAGCGTCACTGGATGACTTCCCGGACACGGGTTCTTACCTTCGATTTGTTTCTCAACATACTCTAACCCCGGGAAATTCGTCGCAAAATTTCTAGAGTACCTTGTTGACAGATACTGAGCGATATGATGACGTACTAGGTCGCTTAGCATTGACTGCACAAATGTATATCTCATGAGGAGCTGCTCGACCATTGTTTCCCATTGTTTTTAATGTCCAGTGATATGCTAGCTGGGCTATTGGTAGTACTTTGAAATTCACGAGTGATTCCTTGCCCTGATTTCATGTAATATTTACACCCACACTCTTCAGTGCTCGACTGTCATTGCCTGTCAGCGCATGACGTCTGCCTTGTCATGGCAGTGATGAAGCAACAACAACTATGGTTGCTCCATCGCTGTTCCACTTCATAATCACATCAACGTCAGGCAGCTAGGACAGCATAAAATGGGTTGAAATATTCGTGATGGATATGTTACTCCGGTGACATCCAACGACTAACCCAGGTTCCAAGTCATGGAGGTCTTCTAACAGACCCATTATGCTGTTATTGCTTCCCTTCTGACAACCTAATACTCCACGCCTCGTTTTTTATACTGGTAGGTCTACCTCTTGTGACATCTAGCGGCACACTCCGCATAGCATCTTCTTATTTTAGGGGTAGGGAACGAGAAGTATAGATAACTATACAACCTGACCTACCATCTACGAGGGTTGGAACTTTAATAGTGGCAACTATTTATTATAGCTCGTGCAAAATAGGTATGTGTTTCAAAGTTTTACTGACCTTCAAAGTAGTCACCAACATTGTGTATGACCCATTGTCACCATTGTGGAAGTCGTAGGACACTCTTAGCAGTATCAGTTGTATTGACAGTTCGAGTGGCGCGGTCTATTGCCGAAGAATTTGTAGTAGTTGTGAAGCGTATTGCCGTGAAGTGTTTCCTTCAGTTTAGTAATCGAGCTGAACCACGAGGGCTTGAGTGAGGGGAGTGCAGTAGGTGGTATAGCCGTCGTAAGTTCAACTCGATTTCTAAACTGAAGGAAACACTTCACGGCATTCATTTCAGAACTGATACAAATTCATCGGGCAATAGACTTCGTCGCTCGAACTGTTAACACAACTTGCACTGCTAAGAGTATCATACGACTTCCACATCGCTGGCAACGGTTAAACACTATGCTGGTGACTACTTTGAAGGTCAGTAAAAGTTTGATATACGTATCTATTTTGAACGAGCTGTAAATAAATAGTTGTCACTATTCAAGTTCCAACCCTCGGATATTTACGTTTACTATTGCTTCACCAAAGCGAGCACGTTTAATGTTAGGATGGATCTTTTAAACTGATACGAGTGGTTTACGAGAGTGATGCAAATGGCTGCTAATATTGGTTTCACTCCATTTTGGATGTCTGATGCTACGTAAACATAAACATCATGCGTACTTAAAGGATATTTGGTATCCTAGCTACTGTTGTTTCACTTACATGTAGTTTTATTTAAGGTTCTCTTGAACCCTTTTACAGACTATTGCAATTTATAGATTAATGTATTGGCTATGCCGCTCAGGAATTTGTGGCACAAACGTCACAGGTTGATTCTTCGGCTACGCAATGAGACTCCCTTATTCATTGCACTTAGTTTATTAACGTTGCTGTGCTTTTGTTTACCTTGCTATTATGAGCATTCTTTGAAGTGAAACTGATTCATCTTTTGCTATTATGCACTACTGGCCATAAAAATTGCTACATCACGAAGATGACGTGCTACAGACGCGAAATTTAACCGACAGGAAGGAGATGCTGTGATATGCAAATTATTAGCTTTTCAGAGCATTCACACAAAGTTGGCGCCGGTGGCGACACCTACAACGTGCTGACATGAGGAATGTTTCCAACCGATTTCTCATACACAAACAGCAGTTGACCATCGTTGCCTGGTGAAACATTGTTGTGATGCCTCGTGTAAGGAGGAGTAATGTGTACCATCATGTTTCCGACTTTGATAAAGGTCGGATTGTAGCCTATACCGATTGCGGTTTATCGTATCGCGACATTGATGCTTGCGTTGGCCGATATCCAATGACTGCTAGCAAAATATGGACTCGTTGAGTTCAGGAGGGTTATACGGAACGCCGTGCTGAATCCCGACGGCCCCGTATCACTAGCAGTCGAGATGACAGGCATCTTAACCGCATGGCTGTAATGGATCGTGCATCCACGTCTCGATCCCTGACTCAACAGATGGTGACGTTTGGAAAACAACAACCATCTGCACGAACAGTTCGATGACGTTTGCAGCAGCATAGGCTTTCAGCTCGGAGACTATGGCTGCGGTTACCCTTGACGCTGCATCATAGACAGGAGTGCCTGCGATGGTGTACGAATGGCAAAACGTCATTTTTTTCTGATGAAGCCAGGTTCTGTTTACAGCATCATAATGGTCGCATCCGTGTTTGGCG
The DNA here is from genome assembly GCF_021461385.2 of Schistocerca piceifrons. Classification (NCBI taxonomy): domain Eukaryota; kingdom Metazoa; phylum Arthropoda; class Insecta; order Orthoptera; family Acrididae; genus Schistocerca; species Schistocerca piceifrons. Next base: position 320,752,550 of record NC_060143.1, on the reverse strand, counting down.
ACATCGCGGCGAATGCACCTTGGAAGCATGTATTCGTCATCGCCATACTGAGGTATCACCCGGCGTGATGGTATGGGGTGCTATTGGTTACACGTCTCGGTCACCTCTTGTTGGCATTGACGGCTCTTTGAACAGTGAACGTTACATTTCAGATGTGTTACGACCCACGGCTCTGCCCTTCGTTCGATCCCTGCGAAACCCTACATTTCAGCAGGATAATGCACGAACGCATGTTGCAGGTCCTGTACGGGCCTTTCTGGATACAGAAAATGTTCGACTGCTGCCCTGTCCAGCACATTCTCCAGATCTCTCACCAATTGAAAACGTCTGGTTAATGGTGGCCGAGCAACTGGCTCGTCACAATACGCCAGTCACTACTCTTGGTGAACTGTGGTATCGTGTTGAAGCTGCATGGGCAGCTGTACCTGCACACGCAATCCAAGCTCTGTTTGACTCAAATCCCAAATGTATCAAGGCCGTTATTACGGCCAGAGATGGTTGTTCTGGGTACTAATTTCTCAGGATCTATGCACCCAAACTGCGTGAAAATGTAATCACATGTCAGTTCTAGTATAATATATTTGTCCAATGAATACCCGTTTATCATGTGCATTTCTTCTTGGTTTAGAAATTTTAATGGCCAGTAGTGTATTTTGGGTGGGGTGGGTGGCGGTTAAGTTCGTATGGGACCAAACTGCTGTGGTCATCGGTCCCTAAGCTTACATACTACTTAATCCAACTTTTAACTAACTTACGCTAAGGACAACACACACATCCATCCTCGCGAACCTGGCAAGGCACCTCAGACCGCCCGGGCGGCTATCCCGCTCGGCTATTATATTTTCTATGTATTTTTACGTAGCCCTTATGTCCAACTGTTTTTAACAAGTTTCCGTTAGTTCTTTGTAGTTTTTTAACCACAATGTGATTTGCCCTCTTTTTAAGTGTTAACGTATACATTTTAATAAATTTTTACATTGTTGACATTAAACAGTGCAATTAGAGTAATGTGTTAACATTGGAGCCTTTGCCCCGTCTAGCTACACCCATGACAATGGCGCTGCATATCCGATCGCACACCTCATAGTCAGTTTTGTTCTTACGGTGGCGGACCTGCTTAGACGACCGTTTCCTGCTCTACATCGATATGTTGTAGGCGTGGTTCTGTGCTGTTTATACCATGCTGAGCCTGCTCTGGAACACGTAAGGTACCTAATTGGTCTAGCATTTTATCCATTTTATATTTCAATTTCTCCCACCACGCACCGTTAATCTTGTTTAATTTGACTTTTGTACTTTTACTTCCCGTTTAGGTCCTTCACGCATCTGCCATTTCACGGCCCAATGTTACAACCCGATGCAGTTTATTCTTGTTTAATACGCTTGAGGAGAAACTGACTGATGATGTTTATCCTACTACAGTTCTACGTGAGTTGATCCATATATTTCTGCCCCTTGCACACGTGGCGGAACAGTTTAGAACCACGCCTCATTCTGTTTGCCGTTTTGTCATAATAATATCTTTGTGCTATTGTCTACAGATAATATAGTGTTGCTTTGCAAGGGCGAACGCGTAATTCTTATTAATAAAATCATTTTTGCAACCGAGACTGTTTTCATGCAAAAATCAAATGAAAATCTTATAAGTGCAAAAAAGTTCCTAAACGTTGTATTACCGATTTCGCAGTTGCCCTCTTAGGTCCCTGCCTAACCGCACACTCTAAAATCGTCAAATATTTGCTTCATCCTTCATTCTCTAATCAGATGGAAATGCAAAAACCCATGAATATTAAATTCATAAAAAAGTCTCAGAATGTACTAAAAACGCTTAGATGAAAAAGAAGCATGTAGCGGGGTGAATCCCTACATCCTTCGAGTTCAAAAACCACTACATTACGTGTTACGCCAGCGCTTGTTCATGTTTTTTAACCAACCTGTGTTGGCTGTGATGGTATCTCTTTAAGACTTACGTCATTGATGTGTTGACTGACACTTAATGATAAGGCTGACATGTTTATGACTCATTTCCAATCTGCTGTTGCCTTGAATCGGTATACTACTAGATCTAATACGAAACCGGTAAATATGCGAAACTGAACATGGCGCCTACTGCATTGATTATCGATTTGCGTCAATGTGAAATCACGTTTTCAGGAAGTCTCGTGAGATATGTGTTACGCTCGACACATGATCAACAGTTGGCAACCTGTTGTTGCATCACAGAAAAAGAAACTGTGTCTCTGCAAAGAGTGTCGACTTGCACCGCATTGGAACAGCGACCTGAGATACCTTTTTGGAGAGTAACGCTGTTGAATCAGTGTAAATGCATCTCAGGACGAAAGCACAATACGGTGATTTGAGTGTTCCGTACAGCAAGTGCACGAGTGGCGTAGAAAGTTTGCAAGCGCCGTAACTTCTATGGAAGGCGTCCGCGATCGGTCCACGCACAGCGCGAAGTGGAGAACAAAGATATCGCCGCAATGGCAGAGCTACAGAATTGTTACGGAAGATGATACAAGGGTGCACTATAACCAACCTATAACGAAAATTTCGAGCAAAGAATGGCGTCGTATGTCTTCGTCGGAACTAAAATACTACCGCCTTCAGCAGTAGGCAGAAATAAGCTATGCTGGCTCTCTTTTAGGATGCAAAAGGAGCAATTTTGCAGCGTTACGTGGAAAAGGAGTTGAAATGACGAGTAATGCATACTCAGATCTGCTACTAAATCATATTCGACCTATCATTTGAGGTAAACTAGGAGGACTGTTGAGTGCAGCTGTATTGTTGCAGCACGATGATGTTGCAACACGACAACCATTGTACCCATACATCTTATTCAGTCTTAACAACAATGCTGACTATGAAATCTGAAGTCTGGAAAATCTGACTCAATCACCATACTTCGTCTCGGAGAATGGATTTAAAATTCAATAAAGAAACATTCTCAAGAGAACTTGCAGATTCTCTGTTTAACATGAATCGCAGTTTGTCTCTTTGCTCACGGTAAACGAGCTGACATTTCTACCGATTTCACAGTGCTCTACACAGCCAGATAAGACTTTGATTGGATTTATTAAATGAGTTAAGAGAGTTAGCTGATGAAAGTTAAACCCGTTCACAAAAGGCCCAATAAAATTTCCTCATCCGCTTAACGTTGTAATCTCCGCTGAAAAATCGTTTAGGAATTACATTTCTACACAACGTAACTTCATTCAGTAATTTTCCTGACCCCTAAGCAACTTAACTTCCATGTGGATATTATTAATAGCAGTCTTAGCGAAAGATCCGTACGTAAATGCTGGAAAACGGCAGAGGTCACGTCAATACGGAAGAAAGGCAATAAAAGTGACCCACAGAATTACAGAGCAATATTATTTACGTCAATTTGTCGTATAACTTTGTAACGTATACTGTGTTTCAACGTTATGAAATACATCGAAGAAGACAATATGTTGATATATAACCATCACGGATTCAGAAAAATTGATCTTGTGAAACAGAACCGGCTCTTTATTCACACGAAATAATGTGCTTTATGGACAGGGGATCTCAAGGTGATTCATGACTCTAGATTTCCAGAAGGCTTTAACGTTCCTCAGAAGCGCCATATAATCAAAATACGTGACTGAGGAGTATCTTCTCAATTGTGGTACAGAATTTGTGGTTTTCTTTCCGAAAGGTTACAAATCTAATCGTAACTGACGATCAGTCATCTAGTGAAACCAAATTCATGTGTATGATCCCCCAAGGAAGCGTGATAGGCACATAGGCACGCTGCTATCCTAGTCACTACAAACGATACAGAAGACATCCAGATCAGCCCTGGTAATTTGTTTCCAAGTGATATTGTTGTTTACTGTGTAGTCAAGATATCAGAAAGTCAAAACGTGATGGAAGTGATTCAGACAAGAAAGCAGAATGTTGCGAAAAATGGAAAGTGATTCTAGACAATAAAAAGTGTGTCTACAACTGGCTGTTATTTTCCCCCTAAAAATAATTGTGCAGTAATTTAACGTCAGTTTTCTGTTACGTTATTTATAGCACATCTAACCAACCACGATTTAACACAAGAAGAACAAAATGAGTTTCTTTGGAGAAACTGGTACTCTAACATACATTCAAACCTGACAACTGGTGCTCTTTTTGAGACTATAACGTTGAAAGAGGTACGGTCAATATACTGGCTTTGAATATTATCAAAGTATGAAAAATCAGATCAACCCGTAAGACGCACTCGTTAATTCAAGAAAATATGCTTTTAGTTATTATAGACGACAGCATCCATATATTGCACGTATTTCTGTGTATGTGGAACTTATTTCTGTCCTATGACTTTATGTCTGTCTGGCTCTAAGTCCTGTTGCGAGCATTTCTCCTGTTGTCTAGATGTCTCAATGAACTGAGTAAAGAGAGATTTATGCTGTATCGGGGTCTAAATTCGACGTTAGGTTTTCTGCTTGTACACTGACGATAAAAGTTCAGTGATGCGTACTGCGTCCCTCTGCAACCTGGAACATTGAAACAGCATTTTATTTTAAAATTAATTTACATCCAAACTATTTTAGTTGTATTTTTATTGAACTTAGGTTTATCAGGAGATTCCAACTTCTGAAGGCCCCAATGTATGTCATTCTTGGAATTGTTTCACTATGTTACTTTCTTTGTCCAATAATTAAGTAATTCCTTGACCTACAAAACGTATCCAGGTTTTTAGATGTTTTCTGCGTCTTGCACTTCCAGTATTTGATCAACATCTTCTGAGATTCTGAAAAAAATGGTTCATATGGCTCTGAGCACTACGGGACTTAACATCTGAGGTCATCAGTCACTTCTACTTAAACCTAACTAACCTAAGGACATCACACACATCCATGCCCGAAACAGGATTCGAAGCTGCGACCGTAGCGGCCGCGCGGTTACAGGTTGTAGCGCCTAGAACCGCTCGGCCACACCGGCCGGCGAGCCTCTGAAAAGTGGCAACTGAAGTTAGTGGCACAACAGCTTTAGAGCAAGGAGTTTTTACTATGCTAATGTTCAATAGCAGTTCCAGTTAAGATTTTCTGTATGGAACATTTTATGCTGTTGAGCGAGTAGTGTTACTGTGGTTCAAAGTCCATCTACTTTCTCTATTATTAATAACTGCTCTCGTGCTGTGGCTACACAGAATTGTTTCACTGGTGTGCTATATCGGTATGCAATGCCTTGCATTTAGCAAGGAAATAAAAATCTAAATATTGTTCATTGCTGATATGTTTCACGTTATTTATGCAGCATCTTATTTCATTCACCTTTACCCCAACTCCAAACACACTCCTGTAGTCCTACTGGTAGTGAATGTTACCAGAGAATTATACCCATATTCATGACGTCAGATAATGAAAATGCTATTCATGGCAATTATTCACAAGTGTAAGTGTGTCATCCATCAGTCTTTAAACAACATTTTGTCGACAGCAGCGTTGATTAGGGTAGTGATTCGTTTAAATGGCATTGTTTCCAATCGAAGACTTCACTGCTCTCGGGATCGTCTGAACAATATCTTACACCGAGACTGGAGGCAAAACTTTCTATGCTAGTCTGAACTGAACTACAAAGTAGTCCTTTTTATAGAACTTGAATTATTCAACACGCTAGTTTCCTTCTGCACCTTCTTACCTTCCACATATTTGGGAAAATACAGGTTTCCAATAGAAGTGCGTATTCGAACGTGCAAATTTCCCACTGTTGAATACATCTACTATCCTTTAGTAATTTGTTTGAATTCTTTGTCCTCGGAGGTACCTTTAGTCGGTAATAAAAGAAAAAATCTGTCAGAAATGTTATCATCGAAGAGATACAAACAATTTATTACTCGTTTGGTATACGAAAGGTTAAACTTGTATAACCTCCATTCCGTAATACCAGATAATCTATCAGAAATCTTACCAACAGAAAAATTGCACATTATTATTATATGTTATTTATGTAACAGACTGTATTCATATAATTTATTTTCTTTGAAATAAAAAAGAAATTTTCTATGGATTGGATGTATTAACATTTTCATAGGCAGCTTAGTAGAGTACAAATTACGCATTTATTTTGTCAGCCATCAATGTTTTTTTTTTGTTGTTAGCCTTAATCTTTCTGTCAGTGCTGTGTGCTGTTAAATGAAGGAACACATATTCTTATGATAAATTTAAACATACCTTATCAGCTGCAGATAGGTGAGCTACTGTTGTAGTGTCTATGCACTTGGGTGTGGGTGCATTTAAATTACTCATCGGCGCTGTTATTACTGACATCATTGTTTTGTACCTGCGCTGAACCAAATTAAGCAAAGCATATTTGTCAAATGAATTGAAACATTGCGTATTAAGTACAGTTAACTGAAATTCATTGTGAAATCCATAATTTTTATATGCTGTATTCGAAAACATGTTTCATTGTCATTATTTGTGCATTTTGCACGTCTGTTCTGCTGAGTGTAACTAATCAAAACACGTTCAAACGAAAATTAAGGAAAACAATGCAGTTAATTACTGCTATAATTTTCTATCAACTTCATTACTGTTCCTAACTTTACGTGTGGGTGTATTGTATAGAACAGAGTTTTTACATCTGCAATTAGAGTGAAAAACAACGTTCAACTCTTGTTACGACTCATTTTTTCGGCTGAAAGCGTTTCTTCATATTAGCTAGTTACCGAAATCAAAATGCTTATGATTTATTTTCGTAATTTTCTATATGGTCTTTACAGCCTTGCACACGTAACGCTATTTGGTCAGAATTTTCTACAGTCTTGTCTGAGAAGTTTTCCTTGACGTCATACACACTAACATTATAAATGCGAAAATAACTCTGTCTGCTACGTTTTCACGGCCAAACCGCTGAACCGATTTCTGGAAAATGCGGCATGGAGACAGGTGACTAAGAGTGTGTATTGATTTGTCTGTACGTCCATCTTTGGAATATGATTTTGGGATCTCGGCTGTTCAGTATAGAATGTCGAATCAAAACACCTTTCAGCAGTCTAAATTTCCAGATTACTATTTATGTTGAGCACCAGTTTTGTCTACATATTACACCATCCTCAGGCACCTGACAGACGGATAGGAGGATTCCCACCATCTATCCAGTCAAAACAGCTGCCAGCATTCAATGACTGGTGTCCATATATTTTTGACACAGACTTCTGTTCATAGATTTTTCGTAACAGTGCCAGTGCAATATTTACTTGCGTACGGTTTCTGAAATTTTAAAAACAATTGCTATATCATCCAGCTATGATGGACAGTTGTTACGGAAAAATATCGTGGAGCTACAATAACAAAATTCGACGGTAAAACTGTTATGTAGGGAAGGCCTTAAGAAAGATATTATTAATATGATTTATTTTACGATGTGCTTCTCAAACACAATTCTGATTCAGGGCATAGTCTAGGACAGTTCGAGCTGCGGAAGTTACTTGAACTCAACGAACCTTGGAGCAATCTCAGATCCACCGGAAGTTAGATGCAGAAAGTCATGTGGCCTTAAGAGCTTACCATCATTCATCGTACACTCAGGAGCCAAATAAATTGGTACAACTGCCTAATATCGTGTAGGGTCCCTGCAAGCACGCAGAAGTGCCACAACTCGTAGGAATGCACCACGGACATGAATAGATGCAGGTGATGAGACAGGATGCATACGTACGTGTCACCTGTCAGAGTCGTTTATAGACGTATCAGGGGTCCCATATCACTCCAACTGCACGCGCCCCACACCATTACAGAGCCACCACCTGCTTTAACAGTCCCCTGTTGACATGCAGGATCCATGATTCATGAGGTTGTCTCCATACCCGTATACGTCCATTCGCACTATATATATTTCACTTGACCGACCAGGCAACATGTTTCCAGTCATCAACAGTCCAATGTCACTGTTGAGGGCGCAGACGAGGCGTGATCTTTCAGACGTGCTTTCATCAAGGGTACACCAGGAGGCCTACGGATCCGAAAGCCGATATCGATGATGTTTCGTTGAATGGTTCGCACACTGACGCTGGTTGATGGCCCAGCATTGTAATCTGTAGCAATTTGCGGAAGGGTTACACTTCTGCCATGTTAATCGATCGTCTTCAGTCGTCGTCGGTCCCATTCTTGGCGCGTGGTAGCCGCTCGGTCAGGGGAGCCTTGTCACAGTCAGCGCGGCTCTCCTCGTCGGAGGTTCGAGTTCTCCCTCCGGCATGGGTGTGTGTGTGTGTTGTCCTTAGCATAAGTTAATTTAAGTTAGATTAAGTAGTGTGAAAGCTTAGGGACCCATTACCTCAGCAGTTTGGTCACATAACACCTTACCACAAATTTCCAATTATCCCATTCTTGCAGGATCTTTTTCCGGCACTAGCGATGTTGGAGATTTGATGTTTTACGGGATTCCTGATATTCACGGTAAATAGTGAAATGGTCGTACGTCGAAACACTACTTATTAGCTACCTCGGAGATGCTGTGTTCCATCGCTAGTACGTCGACTGTAGCACCACGTTCAAACTCTCTTAAATCTTGATAACCTGTCATTGTAGCAGCAGTAACCTATCTAACAGATGCGCCTTATATAGGTGTTGCCGATCGCAGCGCCGTATACTGCCTGTTTATATATCTCTGTATTAAAATACGCTTGCCTATACCATTTTGTTTGGCGCTTCAGTATAACATAAGGTGCCCGCCCGGTTGGCTGTGCAGTCTAACGCACGGCTTTCCTGGCGGGAAGGAGCGCCGGTCCCCGGCACGAATCCGCCCGGCGGATTTGTCTCGAGGTCCGGTGAGCCGGCCAGTCTGTGGATGGTTTTTAGGCGGTTTTCCATCTGCCTCGGCAAATGCGGGCTGGTTCCCGTTATTCCGCCTCAGCTACACTATGTCGGCGATTGCTGCGCAAACAAGTTCTCCACGTACGCGTACACCACCATTACTCTACCACGCAAACATAGGGGTTACACTCGTCTGGTGTGAGACGTTCCTTGGGGGGTCCACCGGGGGCCAAACCGCACAATAACCCTTGGTTCGGTGTGGGGCGACGGAGGGGTGAAGTGGACTGCGGTAGTCGTCGTGGGGTTGCGGACGACTGCGGCTGCGGCGGGGACGGAGCCTCTCCGTCGTTTCTAGGTCCCCGGTTAACATAACATAACATAACATAACATAGGGTCTGATATGCGCTATCGCATCACATAGTTACAAATTTACGGTAAGGATATATTCTTTGAAGAAATACTGAAGATAAAACCATACATGTCACCTCTAAAATACATAAAAAATAATGAATATGAATAGTGCAGATTCAAGGGATAGTCATAAAATATACTTACTTCATAACTGTTGTAATTGACTCGACGGGAAATCAAATCCTAATCTCCCTTTATTCTTTTTGACTCCCATATTATCACGTTACAATTCAGAGAACAGGGAGAGAAACAGCACTGGACTGCTTCTCAAGAAAACGCAAAAAACCGCAGTACCGAGTTTTCTGGGGAGAAGCTCCTCCCCTGTACAATGGTTTCTTGCAGTGCTTGGTTTTTGACTAAAATGAAGATCAGAAACGTCAGTCACATGTCGTCTGGTAGTGTGACCTCATTCTCTATCACCCCCTCGGTTTAAAAACGAGTGCTCTGACTTCTGATAGGAATTAGTCCACTTTCAAAGACCGATTACAGCATTTCGTTTCAAGTACGACAAATCTATGAAATACGTGAGCTGTACAAAGTATTCGCAGTTGAGAATACAACAACCATCAGGTTTATAAGGGAACGACGACAGTGAAAATCTGTGACACACCAGGACTCGAACCCGAATTCCCCGCTTGACGCTGGCGGTCGTCTTAACCGCTTTGGCTATCCGTACAAGGGTCACACCAGCCCCAAACTTCCGTATGTCGCCGCACCTTCGTCACAACCTGTACTTGTATACATATCATGATAATTCCCGTACAGAGGAGAACATTTTTAATTGAAAGTCGGTGCCCTGTATCGGCAGATCACTACGATATTCTAGTGCCTGTAGAGTTAAGATGAACGATGCAGTGTTTCTTCGGATATGCATGCGTGACTCAGGAACAAAGACATACGGAAGTTTGGGTCTGGCCGTGATTTGTGCACGGATAACCAAAGCATGTAAGAAGACCGCTCATGTAAAGTGGAAAATCCGGTTTCGTGTCCCAGTCTGCCACAAGTTTTCACTGTCTTCCTTCCCTTACAAAGCTGATGGTTGTGCGTATTTGCAACCAGAACTGCGAATACATGTCAGGTATTTCGTAACGGCTGTAGTCGCCACAGTGGCTATTCCTTCGGACTTGTATACATGATGGTCGCATCCGTGTTTGGCGACATCGCGGTGAACGCACATTGGAAGCGTGTGTTCGTCATCGCCATACTGGTGTATCACCCGACGTGATGGTATGGGGTGCCATTGGTTACACGTCTCGATCACCTCTTGTTCGCATTGACGACACTTTGAACAGTGGACGTTACATTTAAGATGTGTTATGACCCATGGCTCTACCCTTCATTCGATCCCTGCGAAACCCTACAGCAGGATAATGTACGACCGCATGTTGCAGGTCCTGTACGGGCCTTTCTGGATACAGAAAATGGTCGACTGCTGACCTGGCCAGCACATTCTCCAGATCTCTCACCAATTGAAAATGTCTGGTCAATGGTGGCCGAGCAACTGGCTCGTCACAATACGCCAGTCACTACTCTTTATGAACTGTAGTATCGTGTTGAAGCTGCATGGGCAGCTGTACATGTACACGCCATCCAAGCTCTGTTTGACTCAATGCCCAAGCGTATTAAGGCCGTTATTACGGCCAGAGGTGGTTGTTCTGGGTACTAATTTCTCAGGATCTATGCACCCAAATTGCGTGAAAATGTAATCACATGTCAGTTCTAGTATAATATATTTGTCCAGTGAATACCCGTTTATCATCTGCATTTCTTCTTGGTGTAGCAATTTTAATGGCCAGTGGTGTAGATTCCTTTCAGAGTATGCTGATGTAAAAGCTCCATACTTAGCAATCGTATACAACCGCTAGAGACTGGAAAGTTACTCAGGCCACGCCAGTACTCATATAAGGAAATACGAGTTATGTGGTGAGTTACGGACCCCATATCACTGACGTCGATTTGCAGTAGGATTTTGGAAATTATGAATTACCTCGAGAAAAACGAATTCAGAAAATATCGTTCTTGTGCAAAACAACTGGATCATTATTCTCATGAAGTAATATCGGCGATGGAGAGGGGATCTGAAATTGATTCCATATTTCTAAGTTGCCAGAAGGCTTTTGATGCCGTTTCTCACAAGTCACTTTTAATCAAACTCCTTGCCTATGAGGTATCGTGCTAGGTAAGTGTCTGGATTCGTGATTTCCCGTCAGAGAGGTCACAGTTCGTAGTAACTGACGGAAAGTCTTCGAGTAAACCAGAAGTAATATGTGGTGTCCCCAAGGACGTGTTACAGTTACTCTACTGTTCCTAATCTATATGAATGATTTAGGAGCCAATCTGAGTCAATTCAACAGAATACCTTCGGATAACAGTTACCATTAACTTAAACTGGAATGATTACATAGCTATTATGGAGGGCAAGGCGTAGCAAAGACTCCACGTTATAGGCGCAATACTTAGAAGATACACTAAATAGACTGCCTACACTACGCTTCTCAGTCCTCTGCTAGAGCATTGCTCTGTGGTATAGGTTCCTTAGCTGATACGATTCACAGACATCGAAAAAACTCATAGAAGGGCAGCTCGTTTAATATTGCCGTGAAATAGGAGAGAGAGTGTCAGATATGAGACGCGTGTTGTATGCCAATCATTAAAAGTAAGGCGTTTTTGTTGCCGGTGAGATCTTCACAATAAATTTCAATAATCAACTTTCTCCTTCTTGTTGACGTCAACCTAAATATGATAAGAAAATAAGAGAAATCAGGGCTGGCATGGAAATTTCTAAGAACTGTTCGTTTCTCCCGCGCTCTGTTGCAGAGTGGAACGGTAGAGAAATAGCGTGAAAGTGGTTCTATGAACCCTGTCATGTACTGCAGTGTGAACATTAGAGTGGTCATGTAGATGCAAATGTACATTCTGTGCGGTTTATCGACAAAGTTCTGCACCAATGCATCCGTAGGCCTACTGTTCACCATTGCTGTTAGCCATATTCTGAAGCACTGGACGAGTCTAACAACACTTGTACCTTATCCTACAAAGAACGTTTAGTAGACCATATATAAATAACGTAGCCACTTTGTTTGCAAAATTCAACATATTTCCCTTATTACACCTGGTGCATTGGCTCTTTTCTCGTACTTCTACGTCTGCATCCATATTCCGTATGTGACTGAACTTGACAAAGCGAACTCCCGTTACCACTAAGACTTCCGTCTCGGCCATCCTCTTTTTCTTTCTTCCATTCACAAATGGGACGAATGATCTCATGTAAGCCTCCGTATTAGCTCCTCTTTCTCAAATTTTCTCGCTGTAGCCATTTCGCGAGCCGTGTATGGGAAGAAGTAATAAGTTACTTGACTCTTCCCTGAATGTAACCTCTCCGAATCGCAATATTAAACCTCTCCATGACTCACAACGGTCCTCTTATAACATCTGCCACTGGAGTTCGTTGTGCATCCCTGATCCCTTTAATATTCTTGCGCCGACTGAACGGATCCTGTGGCGAAAAGCGCCGCCCTTCTTCGAATTTTATTTATCTCATCTATCATTGCAACCTGATAAGATTTCCGGACGGATGAGCAGTACTCAAGAATCGGTCGAGCAAGTATTTTTCAAGCCACTTCTTTCGTCAATGAATTAAATTTCCTTAAGACTCTTCCTGCGCATCTCAATCAGTAATCTACTTTTCGTACTTTTTAATTTTACGTAGTCGTTCCACTTTTGTTAGCTCCGGGTGGTTAGTCTGAGGTATTCTACGAGCAACAGAAAAATGCTCCTATTGGAGTACAAGAAAGGCTAATTTACCCGTACCAGCTGCCTCATTCTACCTTCCTTAGCACTTTTAAATCTTTCCCAAAAATTTTAGCTTGCGAACATATTCGCGCTCTTTTTAACATGAACCTCATGTCTCACTCCCACAAACTCACCTAACTGTAATTCTCCCGTATCCACTAGTCCACACTCTAAGTCGTTAATTCCCTTCCGCTCCCACATGCCCTTTCTTACTGACTCTTTCAGCCCAACTCATTGTCATTATCTCTTTGTGTGTCTTCAACTGCCACTGCCTCCTGTCTGACAGCCACAGTCCTGCAGTCTGTCCTACTACTACTGTTTCCTCTCTCTGTCACTGTCTCCCTCTTACAGCCACTGCCTCATTCCTTCCTTCCCACTGCTGCTGTCTCTTTTCAGTGTCACTATCTCTCTCTTCCTCATCGTCATTGTCATACACTCTGTCCCTCACCCACTTCCACTTTCTCCTTCTCCTTGTTCGAGTCCCACTGGCACTGTCTCCTTCACTCTTTTCCTACCACCGTTCTGTCACTGTCAACTATGTCCCATTGGCACTGTGTCTTCTTTCTCACGCACTGCCGTTGTCTCCTTCGCTCTTTCTATAACACAACCACTGTCTACTATTTTCCAGCATTTTTTTACATTTCCGTCTGTTTCCCACTGACACTGTTTGCTTCTCTTGACCATAAAAAAGCTCGAATATGTTTGTACGCCAAGATTTTTGGGAACATTTTTAAGGGTGCTGAGGTAGATAGAATGAGGCAGTTGGTACCTCTCTTTACAGACAGACTCTTAATAAACAAGTGCACATTCACCTTTTTTGTGTTCCGATATGACCATTTTTCCATTGATTCCCTCCTCTTCCCTGCCACAGCGGGCCACGTCACTCATATAAAAAGACCTCTATGGAATAAAATTTTAATAGTTTACTTATTTGAAACTGAAATAATGCAAAACTGATTTTACACCCCAGACAGATTTTACGCGCAAAAATTTTCATGTTCTTCATTACTATAAAAAGGGTTTTCCAGAACCCTTCTTATGACGACGATGACACTTTACAGCATATTTATCCTCGCTACGTCACTTTATAAACTACGTTTTCTTCTCAGACCGGATTCTACGTGCGTATTGTACGTGTACAAGTAGGGTAACTTTGAACCTCTGTATCTCGAAAACGGATGCATATATCAATAAAATTTTACAATTTTGTTCTAGATCGGGATCTTAGGAAATTTCCGTGAAAATAATAGCCATTTGCCGTGCATAGCCGTCTCAGAATTCACGGCTTGGTTTTGGTACCCGAGAGCCTTCATGGTTTTCGGATTTTTGCAGAAACCGTCAATGAACTAAATGATGTCTCCATAAGCGTATTAAGTAGCACAATAGACCATAATTAATGCAAAAAGAACCAACCGATTTGCTCCATTTGCCTAAGCTCGAGGAAGTGTATAATGTTCCCTGTACTGCAGCATAGTTACGAAAAGATAATCCTTCTGTTGGATATACAAATGGTCCCTAGTCCAAAGGCGATCCAAAAATACTTGACCCTACCTTTCTATTACCAACAGAATCCGGAGTCCCGGAAAAGCCGGTTTTTATGCGCAGTTCTCGTACCCTTCATCAATCTTCCACAATTCGCTAGTCTTCTCGCTTTCCTCCCTGCTTGCAGACAGCCTTATCATCTGCGAATATTCACATCCAGTTGGCAGCCTTATTCGAGAGATCATTTGTACATATTTTAAACGGTAACGGTCCTATCATTCTCCTTTCGGGTGCTCCCGAACTTATCTTTCGATCTTTTGATCTCAATGTAAGAAAGCCCAGTATCCAGAGACAAATCTGGACTTTCACCCGATAAGCTACTATTTTCCTCACTTAACGACGGTTCGGAACTGTGTCAAAAGCCTTCCTGAACTCAAAGAACGTGGAATCAACCTGGGCGAAGATATCTACAGAGCTGTGAATCTCATGGACGAACAGCTGAGTTTCGCCTGTTAATTTTATCATAGCATTTCCGAACAAATTATGTCAACCTTCTCTCCACTGCTTGTGATTTATTTTTATGGCTCTCTGTCACGCAGACGTTACTACCTACAAAAGAAGAGAAAGAAGTGAGATATTTTGGCGTTCCACCAGGAGTTTCCCACTCCGTATGTACCTATGTGCAAACCAAGAGTTCTAAGCGTTCAATGCCATATTTTACACTAACAACTATCAAAAGTTCTTGTGTCATAAAATGTAAATTTTTAATATCATTCGACAGAGAATGTTTCAAATCCCACAAATCCTTAGCTGTATAACTTTTAATTTATTATTGCGTCATTTAATAGTAATTTGCGTCTGTCTTCCAACTCATAACAGAAAAATAATGAATGTTATTTTTAAGTATGCTCCTTATTTTCAAGGATAATCCATATTTTGTGCTTTTACTCTTATTCAACCAGGGTCAATGAAGATTAAGCAAAAGCGGTAATGTAAGTAAAACAGGATGTGTAGAATTTGAGCCCAATAAATTAAAAAATCGGCATTTTTATTATTTTCTCAGGGTATTTTGTGCTTGAAACTGAAGTGCTTTCAGAAACATTTTTGGTTTTGAAATAAAATAAGAATGATGATTTTTTTCCAGCCACTAAGGAAGAATATCCTGTATTAAAAAGAATTATTACTGGGTGGCAAAGATCATTATTAGATTGACAAATGTGATTTGAGAACCTTGCTAGATACGTTTTGCCTTCTGTTGTAGCAGGAAAATAGTCATGGTGATAAAAAGGTCCTGAATGGCGGATAGGGATAACATCCTGAGTTGAAAGAAATCATGCAGCAGTCGCTGTAGTAAAGATGAGGTGTGGTGCATATTGAAAACTTTGAATTTTCTCGTACGACAGTTTGCCACAACACAATCTATGATTGAGAAGGTACGGGAATTAGATGAGATGAGCAAAATTGAGATGAGCAAAATATATAATCCCTTGAAAATATATTACAAGATAAACATAGATAAGAACCTAAAAAGGATAAGGAACATACTTGAATTAGATACGATCAATTAGACTAGGAAATGAGACTCAAGAGGTAGTAAATGACTTTTTTATTTTGATCAACAAAGTAACTGATTATAGCAGAGGAAGAGAGTATATAAAACGCACACTGACAATAGGAAGCGAAGAGTTTCTGAAAAACTACAATTTATTAACACTGAATATAAATTTAAGCGAAAAGAAGTCTTTCCTGAAAATATTTACCTGGAGTGTAGCATTGCAAGGAAATGAAACGCCGAGGATAGTTCATTAACGCAAGAAGAGACTAGAAGCTTTAGAAATGTGGTACTATAGAAGAAAACTAGAGATTAGGTGACCATATAGGGTAATTAATGAACAGGTACTAATTTGAAGTGGAGAGGAGACAGGTTTTTGGGTAAAAGGTGTCTGTCTGTGTGTCTGTCTGTGTGTGACTGTCTGTCTCTGTGTCTGTGTGTGTGTGTGTGTGTCTGTGTGAGTGTGCGTCTTTGTGCGTGTCTGTGTGTCTGTAAGTGCCTCTGTGTACGTCTGTGTGTGTGTGTGTGTGTGTGTGTGTGTGTGTGTGTGTGTCTATCTGTGTGTGTGTGTGTGTGTGTGTGTGTGTGTGTGTCTGTCTGTCTGTCTGTCTGTCTGTGTGTGTGTGTGTGTGTGTGTGTGTGTGTGTGTATGTCTGCGTCTGTGTGTGTGTCTGTGTGTGTATGTCTGTATGTATGGGTGTGTGCGATTGTGTGGGGAGCGAGGAGGGGGGGAGAAGGTGAAAATTATTGAGAGAGATTAGCTCTCGACTACGATACCAAAGAAACCGTGTGTTCCTACTGAAGTATTCATAGCAAATGGAACACGTCATTCTTAACGGAGTAGCTTCCGTCGTTCCGCAAGGGAGTGTTATCGGACCATTACTATTCACTATATTCATTGATGCATACAACTTAAGGCGAGAGTAACGTTCCCGTCAAGTGTCACTGACATGTAACATTACTCGATGAAATGATGATGTAGAACTACTACAGTATAGTACAGAAGGTATCTGAAAGAATCGCCGGCCGGTGTGGCCGAGCGGTTCTAGGCGCTTCAGTCTGGAACCGCGCGAGCGCTACGGTCGCAGGTTCGAATCCTGCCTCGGGCATGGATGTGTGTGATGTCCTTAGTTAGGTTTAAGTAGTTCTAAGTTCTAGAGGACTGTTGACCTCAGATGTTAAGTCCCATAGTGCTCAGAGCCATTTGAACCATTTGAACTGAAGGAACCACGAAGAAACGACACTTTAATTCAAAGACAATAAATGCACTGGCGTACTGTGACTCATGATGGTCGACTGGACATTACAAAAGGCATGACATGGTTCTTACCAGGGTATGTGATCATCACAGATTGTAATGCATGCTTTGCAACCTACTCATACTCGATGAGACTTAACTGAGGGAAGGAGCAGCCCAGTCCATTTCGATCATTCTCCGGTTCCAATAGGTCCTAAACCTGCACTGTTTGATGCAGTCGCATATAGTCATCCATAAAATGAAGGGAGGACCGAAAACACTTCTGAAAAGACGTACATGGGGAACGAGTGTAGTGTCACAATAAGGTTGAACGGTGAGGGTAATGTGACCAAAGGTTTGGAGATCAGCACACCAATGCAACATTATGCTCCCCACACTGCAATACTTGGACCACCAAACGATCATGTTCGACAACGTTCCCTGGCGCATTACGTATTGCCACTTCTCGGCGTATGAGGGTTAGTCCCGAATCACTATTCAGACTGAATTTGCTGTTCGGTGTGGGTCCCCTCTTTTCTGCTGAGCAATGTGGCGGCCATCTGTTGCCCCAGTTGTCCGTGCTCGACCACCCCCTCTCCTTTTGGAGCGATGCCTGTAGTTCTGAACGCTCTCCATGCGCTTGAAAAAGTGCTATGAGCAGTACCAACATTCTGAACTTCAATCGTCACACGTTGTCCTTCTTCCTGTTTCCCGATGACCCTTCCACGTGTGAAGTTATTCAAATTTTGTCCCCTGGCGATGTTGCATTGAAAAATGCCACAGACTGCACGGCAGATGCTCGTTGTCTGACACACGCTGTATTTTCCCGTTCCTTCAGCTGCCTCGTGATGCGGGGCCAGTTGGCATGGACTCCGAAAACATCGGTCATGTGACATGCAGCTCACACTTTTCTCGCATGACATGCTCCTTTACATCGAAGCGGTCTGGTATATCCAGTACTTCTCGACTTCCGAAAAGTGTCTGATGCAGAACTACTTCAATTTCTATTATCAAAAGTACGATCGTGTGGAGCATCAGGCGAAATTTGCAACCGGGCCGAGGATTTTTTGGTAGGGAGGAGGCAGCACGTTATATTGGATGGAGAGTCGTTGACAGATGTAGATGTAACTTCGGATGTGACCTAGCGAAGTGTGCCAGGTCCCTTGCTGTTACTGTTGTACACTAATGATCTTGTGGATAAAATTAATAGTAGCCTCAGACTTTCCCCGATGATTCAGTTATCTATGATAAAGTACAGTCTGAACGAATTTGCAAAAAATATTTAGTCATTCATTGATAAGATTTCAAAGTGACTGAAAGATTGACAACTTGCCTTAAACATACAGTTGTGGAAAACTGTACGCTTCACAAAACTAAGAAACGTATTATCCTATGACTATAATATCAGCGAGTCACAGGTGGATAGGTAAACGCAAACAAATACTGACTCACGATCACACAGGCGCAGTTGTGGATAAAATAGTTGACTGACTACGGTTTATTGGTAGAACACTAAGGAAATGAAATCAGTTTACAAAGGAGATTGCTTAAAAATCACTCATGCGAAACAGTTTACAATTCTGCTCATGTGTGTGTGTGACCAGTGTCAAATAGTGCTAAGGAAAGATATTGAACATATACAGAGAAGGGCAGCACTAACAGTCACAGGTTTGTCTGACCTACGGGACAGTGTCACAGAGCTGTTGAAAGAACTGGACTGGCAAACTGCTGATGATGTGAAACATCCCAAGAAAACCTGCTTACTGTCTCAAGAACCGGTTTTGAATGATGTCTCTAGGAATGTACAACAATCTCATACATATGGCTCCTCTATGGTTCGTGAGGACTACATTAGATCAGTTACAGAAGTACAGTGGCATTTAGACATTCGTCCCGTGCTTCATACGTGAATGAAAGGGGGAAATTGCTAATAAGTGGTACAATGGGGCGTACGCTCTGCCAAGTACTTCACAGTGGTTTGCAGAGTGTAGATGTACTGGGTGGTTATAATGAAACTGATGAAGTTCAGAGTGCATGCTGTACACATCGCAGGGCGCTGAAACATCGTTGTCTGTTTATTAATTGGTGCGCTGGCAGAGTATACTGAATAATAAAAATACCACTTTCTGCCATGAGGTGAACATACGGTGCTATAAGCAGTCAGAATGTGGCGTGGATGGAGGAAAAGGGGAAGGATGGATCAGTCACCTAATAACGTTGGTTCTGGGAAGTTTTTTGGGATATGGTCACAATTTACAACATGTGCACAGTATGGTCTCCCGACTCAACAACACGCGTAATACGGCTTAGTAGACAGTGGCATATCCGGCGTATTCACAGCAATATCTATCTTTCAGGTCACGAAGAGTACGGATTCATAAGTGATAGATACGATATTACACATGTCTCCACAGCGAGAAGACATACAAATTTTGGCCGGAGGTTGTGGAAGGCCAAACTCCTCGAAATGGCCTAAGTGTGAGCAGATCTTTCAATGGACAAACAAGAAGAGGTGTCGCCCCATCTTGCATGAAAATAATGGTGTGGGCATAGTTGCGTTCCTGCATAGTTGAAATGACGTGTTGCACAAGAAGGCCATTATAATGTGCGGAAGTCACTATACATCTCACATGTCCGCGAGGTGCCATCTCCCCAAAGACCAACAGAACGAGTATGAAGGAGCTTGTGAAATCACACCACAGACTCACATAAGCTGAGTGCAGTGGATTTTCCTGCACAACATGTGGATGAGTAGAAACCCATATGCGACATTTCAAAAATGGTTCAAATGGCTCTGAGCACTATGGGACTTAACAGCTATGGTCATCAGCCCCCTTGAACTTAGAACTACTTAAACCTAACTAACCTAAGGACATCACACAACACCCAGGCATGACAAGGCAGAGAAAATCCCTGACCCCTCCGGGAATCGAACCCAGGAACTCGGGCGCGGGAAGCGAGAACGCTACCGCACGGCCACGAGATGCGGCCTGCGACATTTCCGTGCATTCCTGTCACCATGAAGAGTAAACTCTTTCTCATCCAGCCAAAGAATACTCCCTGGTGATATGTCATCCACTTTCATGCATACCACAAGACGAAGGGCAAACTCACGGAAATGTAGCATATATTGGGGCCTAATTTGGTGATCTTGATGGAGTACCAATATAAAATGCCCCGCAAAATCTTTTGAAAAGTTGACAGGGGAGAGAAACTCCCTGTGACACTGCTTGAGCACTCATTGCAGAATTTGGGGCATATGCTACGTGGTCGGCTGTAGCTACAGCAGCATTCTAACAACAGCCATGGGGATGGACCGCCTCCCTCTCCCTGCTGCACCTCCTAATTGAAATGTTTCTTCAAATATTTTGATTGTGTTATTTAGGCAATTTATTGACACGGGGCCTCTTCACAGTTGTTACTGTCGGCAATATTCCCACAACAAAGCGCTGCTGTTGCTGTCGTTCTGATAAAGCAACTTCACCAGCAGTACATGAAGTTTGTTACCAGTAGCCATTGCGTTTCACATGGAAAATTTCAAACTTCTTAACCCTTTACACCAACCGTTACTTCAGAAAAGAAATCACTGGTGGCCAAGCGACAAGCAGCATACTGACATGAAAATGGAAAAAAATTCACATTCTGGCTGCTTACAGCGCCATATCATCACCTAGTGGCAGAAATTGGAACTATTATTTTTCCAGCATACTCCGCGAACGCACCGGTTAATTAACGTACCTACGATGTTTCAGCGCCCTGTGATATATACAGCCTACACTGCAGCACTCAAACTGTCATTTTAATAACTATGTGGTAGATGAAGATTTTTTGAAGCTCTTATAGTTTTTGGAGATCGATTCCTTAAAGAATGAAGGGTGCGGTTGATGGTACAACTACACTACTGGCCATTAAAATTGCTACACCAAGATGAAATGCAGATGATAAACGGGTAATCATTGGACAAATATATTATACTAGAACTGAAATGTGAATACATTTTCGCGCAATTTGGGTGCATACATCCTGAGAAATCAGTATCCAGAAAAACCACCTCTGGCCGTAATAACGGCCTCGATACTCCTGGACATTGAGTCAAACAGAGCTTGGATGGCGTGTACAGGTACAGCTGCCCATGCAGCTTCAGCACGATACCACAGTTCATCAAGAGTAGTGACTGGCGTATTGAGACGAGCCAGTTGCTCGACCACCATTGACCAGACGTTTTCAATTGGTGAGAGATCTGGAGAATGTGCTGGCCAGGGCAGCAGTCGACCATTTTCTGTATCCAGAAAGGCCCGTACAGGAACTGCAACATGCGTTCGTGCATTATCCTGATGAAATGTGGGGTTTCGCAGGAATCGAATGAAGGGTAGAACCACCGGTATAAGACATCCGAAATGTAACGTCCACTGTTAAATGTGCCGTCAATGCGAACAAGAGGTGACTGAGACGTGTAACCAATGGCACCCCATACCATCACGTGGGATGATATGCCAGTATGGCGATGACGAATACGCGCTTCCAATGTGCGTTCACCGCGATGTCGCCAAACACCGATGCGACAATCATGATGCTGTAAACAGAACCTAGATTCATCTGAAAAATGACGTTTTGCCATTCGTGCACCCAGGTTCGTCGTTGAGTACACCATCGCAGGCGCTCCTGTCTGTGATGAAGCGTCAAGGGTAACCGCAGCCATGGTCTTCGAGCTGATAGTCCATGCTGCTGCAAACGTCGTCGCACTGTTCGTGCAGATGGTTGTTGTCTTGCAAACGTCCCCATCTGTTGACTCATGGATCGAGACGTGGCTGCACGATCCGTTACAGCCATGCGTATAAGATGCCTGTCATCTCGACTGCTAATGATACGAGGCCGTTGGGATCGAGCACGGCGTTCCGTATTACCCTCCTGAACCAACCGATTCTATAATCTGCTAACAGTCATTGGATCTCGACCAACGCGAGCAGCAATGTCGCAATACGATAAACCGCAATCGCGATAGGCTACAATCCGACCTTACGGAAACGTGATGGTACGCATTTCACATCCTTACACGAGGCATCACAACAACATTTCACCAGGGAACGCCGGTCAACTGCTGTCTGTGTACGACAAATCGGTTGGAAACTTTCCTCATGTGAGCACGTTGTAGGTGTCGCCCCGGCGCCAGCCTAGCGTGAATGTTCTGAAAAGCTAATCATTTGCATATCACAGCAGCTTCTTCCTGTCGGTTAAATTTCGCGTCTGTAGCACGTCATCTTGGTGGTGTAGCAATTTTAATGGCCAGTAGTGCAGTTTCAATTCAAACTCTTGACAATTAACTCACCCACGACAGATTTCCCAGTAAGTTGCAGAGCGCTTCTGACAGGTTGAGCAACATGTGCTGTGTGAGTATAGAGCCTTTAGTCTGAACCCGCCCGTAGCCGTTCCCCGGATCAGCGGCAACCGCGAGTCGTGGCAGCCGCTGTTTGTGGAGGCTGAGACTGGGGAAGACGGCCCCCCAGGGTGGGTTGCGCGGCGCCTTTGTTCCCGCGGCTCGCTGATTACTGGCGAGGGCCGGGGCCGGCTCACCGCGCCTTCCGCCCGCAGCTGTCGTCGCCACACAGGCCGCTGTCCCACCCAGTCACCGCTGACGCCTCTCATTCCCTCCCCAAAGGCACCGCACCTTAGTTTTCTGCGACTAAACTCCTCATAAAAGCTTTTGCACCACCTGCATATCAACACCTACAGGGCACTGCCACATTAATGTGACCATCGCATATGTTCGACGTCAACCATTCATAGGTGGCAGGTGGCAACACTAACAATGGAGTGCAAGCAGCGTGATTTTTCCAGCATGTACGAACTCTAGAGATAGATGAGAGGATACAGAATGACCTTATGTCTAGGAATGCATGGTTTCCATGCTAGAGACGATTTATTCGATCATGCATTGTTACAGAGATTGCAGTCCAACACGCGCTATACCATGCAGCCACGGTTACAATATGTGTTGAATATGGTTTTCACGTGCTTCGATGCATGTGTGTACACGCCAAATCGTGTTCTGTCTCACACGTTCACATCGGCCAGGCTGCATCCGAACAGTGTCAGCATGGATATGCTCCTCCACTGTCTCCATATCTTGAATGAGCTCTGCATAAACGGTACTTTTGAGGTGCCCCCATAACC
This sequence comes from Schistocerca piceifrons, assembly GCF_021461385.2. Classification (NCBI taxonomy): domain Eukaryota; kingdom Metazoa; phylum Arthropoda; class Insecta; order Orthoptera; family Acrididae; genus Schistocerca; species Schistocerca piceifrons. The sequence continues at coordinate 320,729,134 of NC_060143.1, read as the reverse complement.
ACAAATCGCACAGTCTGAGATTCGGTGAATAAGCGGGCCATGCAGCTTGACTCCCTCATCCGATCCATTGACCAGGAAAGACACAACTGAGATCCATTCGGATGTTAATGGCAAAGTGGGCTGGAGCACCACCGTGTAGCAGCCACATAACCCTTCGAATCATCAGTTCCCGGGTTTGATACCCGGAGGGGTCAGGGATTTTCACTGCCTCGTGATGACTGGGTGTTGTGTGATGTCCTTAGGTTAGTTAGGTTTAAGTAGTTCTAAGTTCTAGGGGACTGATGACCATAGATGTTAAGTCCCATAGTGCTCAGAGCCATTTGAACCTTTTTTTTTTTTTTTTTGAATCATCAGTGGCACTTCTTCCAGCAGGTTAGGCAAAATCACCCGCCAGAAATATAGTTATGACCTGTTAGGCGCCTTGGAAGGAAGAATGGTCTCAAAATACGGTCGCCAGTAATCCCGCCCCACACATTCTGGCTGCACTGATGCTGATGATGCACTGCCACCATATGATGGTGTTCTGCATACTATCACACAGATGACTGTTATGAAAGTTGATGATACCACTCCACCTAAGTTGGCCTCATGTGTGAATAGAATGTATGACACAAATCCTGGGATCAAGGCTGGCTAGTGAAGACAAATCTGCTCTTTATGTGGAAAATATGTCACTAGTAAGCCCTGTACACATCACATCTGGTAAGTGTAGTAACAATTGTCATGGAGAATGTCCCACTTGGTCGTCTGCCTTACCCTGCACTTGAGAGCCAACAGTCTGGTATTGACATGGCGGTCGCCTTCCGAGTGTTAATCACATTTTCCTCCAAGCCTGGTATCCGAACATTTCACATAAAACCTTCATGATTACCTGCTTCTTGAAACGACCTGGTTTGAGACAGACGGCGAAATGATGTTGCAAACATTGAATGCTGTGGTAGTTGTCAGTGGGGATAGGTCTCCTGATACAACCTTGGGCACGCCGCCTCTTCTGTTTCCCTTTCCGTAAGTAAACACCATTTCGCCAGTCTCTTGATTCGAATACAGAACCCTTGTGTACAATTCTGTATCATATCAACTACATGATGATTCAGCAAGAGAAGCGAAACGGACACAACATAACCAATTACTATGACAGGAGAGGGCACTAGGGCATGAAGCATGAGGAACAGTACCACCATCTAGTAGGAAACCGAGCATACTGTAACTGTGGCTGCATGGTACAGTGCGTATTAGTCCACAGTGGTTCAAATGGCTCTGAGCGCTATGGGACTTAACATCTGAGGCCATCAATCACCTAGAACTTAGAACTACTTAAACTTAACTAACCGAAGGACATCACACACATCCATGCCCAAGGCAGGATTCGAACCTGTGACCATAGCAGCAGCGCAATTCCGGACTGAAGCGCCTAGAACTGCTCGGCCACAGCGGCCGGTAGACTGCAGTGTCTGTAAAAAAAGTACGACTGAATAAATTGTCTCCAGCATGGAACCCATGCGTTACTGGACAAAAACTCATTATACTTCTTTTGTTCCGTCTGCCTACATCAATTAATCCCCAGAGTCTGTACACGGTGTAAAAAATCATCCAGTAAAAAGCCTGTCGACGGGACGTGGAAAATAGCACACTCGCTTTCGTGATATGAAAACGTAGCTCTTTATCTGACGTCCAAAAGGGCATGATCATTGGCTTTTGGGCCAAGGGTGGAAGCATTTCCGTAATGGCTAAGTTTCTAAACTGTTCGCATACCACCATGAGTAAAGTACACTGCGCACGGCTAAATTGTTATATCCAAAACTGGTGCCAAGGCAAGTGTGGTACACCATAGGCCATAGATGGCAGATGTGAACAACGGCTGTGGCGATGTGTATGGGTGAACAAATTGATCGCCCATATGGACCAAGGGACCACCAACGTCGTTTCCAGCACGCTGTTGCTTCATGTACCGAAGCTGACAGCTGATCATTAGTGACGAAGGATGGAATCTGCACGCCAGTACCGCAACTCGACGTTTACTGAGTGGCGACACATGGTCTTTTTATACTCCATCAGATAGATGGCAGACTCCCTGCAAAAATCTTCAGAAGGGTCAAGGCTGGAGGACGGTGGAATGTTTTTGTGGCGATCCATCGGTCATCTCGTAATTCTGGAAGGCATAATGGATCAAGACAAGTAAGCATCTATCATTAGGAAGCATGGAACCATGTCCATCCCTACATGCAGTGTGTTTTACCTCAGCACTATGGTGTCCACCAGCAAGTAAATGTAACATGTCATTCAGCTCGCAGTGTACGTGCTTGGTTTGAAGAGCAGCAGAATGAGTTTACCATGCTCCCTTGGCCACCGAATTTCGCAGAATTAAGCCCAATAGAAAATCTTTTGGATCACCTCATTCGGTCTGTTCACGCCATGGATCTTCAACTGAAAAATCTGGTGCAGCTGCCCATGGCACAGGAGTCAGCATGGCACCGGTCCCTGTCCGGACGTTCCAGAGTCTCAGTGCTCTCGTTCTGAAAGTCTCAAAGTCTCATAGTGGCTCACCCTACAAAAGGTGGTCCACCCTTACCTATTCCAGTTGCGAATGGTCTGCACGGGGAGGGGGGAGGGGGGAGGGGTGGGGGCAATGCACGACTGTCGATACGCTCCCACGTGAGCTCTGATCTCTCTGATTTTATCTTGATGGTATTTTCGAGAGATATGCGTACGACCGAACAATATATTGCTTGACTTTTCTAGGAAAGCATGCTGTCGGAATTTGAACAGTAAACAATATCGTGGTGCAGAACTCTCCCGTTGTAGCTCCTGCTAATTGAGTTACCCGAGCGTATCCTTATTTATTTTGTCCTTGCTAAATGAGCCTGTCACGAAACGCGCTGCTCTTCTCCGGATATTCACTGTTTCCTGTGTCAATCCTATCTGGTAGCATACAGATCGACGAGCAATATTCAGGTACTGGTCCAACTAGGGTGGTGTAAGTTATGTCCTTTGTGGGTGGACTACACTTACTCAGGATTCTTCCAATAGATTTCAATCTGGCATCTACGATTGTGTGTGGGCATAGGTTAATGGAGATCGGGAATGAATGATTAGACGTTGTTTTAGTCTTCAGTTCAAAGACTGATTTGGAGCAGCTCTCTACGCTAGTCCATTCTGCACAACCTTATTCAGCTGTGCGTAATTACTGCACTCTACATCTATTTGAATCTGTTTGCTGTAATTGACCCTCAGTCTCCCTCTACGTTTTACCCATCACACTTCCCTCTGTTACCATACTAACTATTCCTCGATGCTTCAGAATGTTCCATATCCATTCTTCTGGTCAAGCTGTGTTAAAAACTTCATTTTCCTCCATTTAGATTCAGTGCATTATTACCTATTCGATCAGTAGCCTGAAGCAATTCCTGTGACATATTTTCTGCATTACGTCTTTTGTTTGCATCTTTCTTCAGTGCTTCTATCAATCCGACAGTTTTCTTCAGTTTATTAATGTAACTAAAGTTTCTTCTTTTTAATCCGTATTTCTTCCATTCTTTTTAAAAGTCCATGAAATTTTATCCGTCTCGTAATCATTGTGTCTGTGATTTTTTTCTGTATTTTTATGAAGATCTTCATTTCTTCTTTTAACCTTCATATTTTCGTTGTTTTCTCAGGGCCTAGAATTTTTCTTAGTATTTTCTCCTCTCTTTCTTCTAGTTTTCTTCGCCTTTCTTATTCAATGTAAGGCTCTGTGATCCATATGTTGTTTGGGTCTTGACAACTGAATTATAACGTCTAATGTTCGCTTGGATGGATATTAATTTCTTGTTGTAGTAGTTTTACGTAAATTTGTATGCAGATTCTAACTTCTGTACTCTGTCTTTATTTATTGTGTTCCTGGTCCATTGGCTTAGACCCATTATTTTTAAACTTTCTGTACTTCATTTTCATAAAATTCTCTTTATCTCTCTCTCTCTCTCTCTCTCTCTCTCTCTCTCTCTTACACACACACACACACACACACACACACACACACACACAAACATATCAGTACTCTGGGATTTATAACATCCTAGTTCCAACAGGATCATAGATACGGGCGAACATGTGATTTCCATCCCTGGCCTGGCATATCAACTTGCTTTGCGGGGCAGTCTACATGTCAAGAGCAAGAAAATTTTCTAGGCCCCAACATGTAGGCTGACCTGCATCTAAAGTGTGTTGTGTTGGCCTGCATTATTGACTTGATTCACATCACAGCCTGTTAGTCAGTGAGAAACAAATTATTTTCAGTCCCCTGTATTTAATGTGTACTGCAAGGACCACGTGTGCCAATGAGTATGATTGGGGACAGGATGAGATCACCTCAAGCATTGTTAAGAGCTTGGATTTTCCAAGGAGTGCTGTCAATAAGGTGGTCGCTCTTGGTGCTCGAGCCTGTCCCAATTCACGCAGTGGTGCTCCTGAGATCATCCAGTGCGTTGGTGGGAGGGGGAGGGGGTCGCTGCGCGACGCACTGAATTCTTTAGGTGATCCCAAGCATACTAAATCGGTTTCGTATCAGCAGATACGACAGGCTATTCCATTAGGTAGATCCCATCCTTCTGGCGGAAGCCGTTGCAAGATGAGAAGAGTGTGGTCGTGAATTTTTGTGAGGTCATTAGTCACTGATTCATTTTTGCAGCCTGCCACAACTTCCTCTCCTGTGCCATCGTCTTGATCTGAGAGTAACACTTACTACTCTACATTTTCGATTATTTGTTGGATACTATCCAGTCTCTGACTTCCTCTGCAGTTCGTGCGCTCTGTGGTCCCATATCGAGTCTGTTCCTATTAAACTGATAAATTATTACTACTTCTCGTCTTTACCTAGTAGGCCTATCCATCGTCGCTATGGAAAGACAGAATCACCTGGAGACACTCCACGGTGGCTTCCTGAAACCTTACTCTCGCTCTATATTAGATAATGGCCCATACGTATGAGGACGTGCTGAAAAGTTTTCCTCCGAATTTTTTATGAGAAAACTCTTAAAACTTTTTAAATATAAAAGGTTATTTACATTCTACGTCTTTATTCTTCCTGTCAATATATTTGCAACCCTCTGGCGCTAGAGGTTCCGAATTGTAGCAGTTAACATAGCAGTGGAAGACGTAACTACGTCGGTGCGTGAGAAACAGCTTGCTGTAATCGAGTTCCGAATTCGAGGAGTTCGCCCACACCTGAAGTACACACTCCTTCAGCATGGCAATGTGAGACTACACACGAGCGCTGCTACATTTGCAACAATCCGACGCCTTGGGTTCACAGTCATCGACCACTCTGCATACAGTACTGACCTGGCCCATTCCGATTTTCATGTTTCCCAAACTTCAAAGACCGAGGACTTCACTTTGATAGCGCAAGCAGAGGTGAGGTTGTGATTCCATCAACAAAGTCAGACATTTTACAGTGACGGTATCAGCAAACTGGTCTCTCGTTGGGAGAAATCTGTTCGTCTCCAGGGTGACTATGTTGAGAAATGAATATCTAGACACGAAGAACAAGGATGTTGAATGTTAATGACATTAGTTTCATTTAAAACGTTTAAAGAGTTTACTCATAAAAAAGTTCGGTGGCGTTACTTTCAGCATGCCCTCGTACTTGTGGTACTTGGGGTACTTGGCTGGTAGCAGATCGTGTTCAAAATGTATTGATAGAAGAAACATTTATTAAAAATTTGCGTTTCCTTGGCGTGTTGATTCTGTACAGACCTGTGTTAAAAATGAACTTTCAAAAATCACTGAACATATCAAAATATATATTTCAAATGATTAACTGTTCATTAAAGAAATAAACCAGCAAAACAATTTGTTTCAACTGATACATTTTCAGTAACAATTTCACCCATTCTTAACTTACAAAACAAAAAGAGGTTTCTTTGATTTTGAACCAGTTCACTTCTATAACATCCACGCAAAAAATTGAGTCTTCCATTGCCATGTGAAAGTCATTTCAGTTTAATCAAATAACGCAGGCTTTTAGAGCTGGTATTTACAATATTCTTTATTTTGTTTCATCGACATTAGACTTTGGTCCAAGGCATAATTATCATATTAATGGGTCGTCTTCTAATGCTTGTGGGACATTAACGATTCATAAATCAGTCTCAAACTCACCAAGTCCAACTGTTTATATGAATCCACGCAAGGGTCAGTTCGTGAAGTCACCAGGCCGCTTGTCTGAGCCAGCGAGATATACGAGCTGTATAGAGTACGTCACAGCACGTGACAGTATATATCTTACGAGCTGCAGCGACCGCCTCTAGCTTGGAGGGAGTTACTATTCGAAACCACTTTATTACTTCACTGCTGCGCGTTTAAACAGATTCACGCTCTCGGTTACATAGACCTATTCATTGTCGTTCTGATCTACCATCTGATTTCGGATGCAGACGAGTGTTCACGATGTATGTCGGGAAAGGCAACTAGTGTGACGTCACAAGTTCGTCCAGGGCCCGTCTTCAATCGCTCCGCCGCTTCCTAATATCACAGAGTAACAGCGACGTGTGTTGTGCAGCTGGTAGTGAGGAAGAGTTTGCTTTATGTAACACTAAGGCCCACACCTTGTCTAGTTTGAATCCTTTTCTGTTAACACATTCCTTGAAATACACGAGATAAATTGTCACCTAATTAGGACAGATAAATCAGCTGGAGCAGATGGTGCACTAGGACCAAGGAACCAAAAATTCGTTTCTTTGACGCTGTGGTCTTAGCAACATCTGATCATTACTTCGCTAAGATGAGTAGAGAGGCCATAGAAATCCAAATCCTGAAAAACAGCTACAGCAGGAAAGAAGAAAGACTGAAAGCAGAAAAGCTGTGAGCCTTAGTGGTAAATAGAGCAAACAGTGCCAACTCTTCCTCACTACAGGCTCCGTAATTTTCACCTGTACGACTCCGTGATCTTAGCTAGAGGTTTGATGACCTCACGAAACGACTGTTGCGTGTTTACGTATAAACAGTTCGGTTTGATGAGCTAGTTCAACCGCTTTGTGAGTCTTTAAAACCTCTGACGTCACCAGAATTGGACCACAGCCTGTTGCCATGAAACAAATATCATTTCCGTTTGCGTTTCTTTGTGTAAGAGGTCCACTCTCCACACTGTCTTTTCTGGCAAATGTTAGAACCGTTGCCTGCGCTCTGTTTCATTGCATCGTTAAAAGAGCACGCCTTCTCCATCTGGTAAAAGCATCTCACTCCATTACGGATAAGGAGGGGAATGAACTTTTGGATCTTATGTATCATATCGTCACATAAATTCGAAATAATTCCCATTGCGTTTCTAATAAGGTGGAGAAGTGAAAAACGCAAAGAAAAAAAAATCACGTGACAGCTACGTATGTGACGACAAAGTATCACCTGACATTCCTTTAAAGCTATGGGAGCTATAGCTTGATCTCTTAACAATGTCGCTGTCATTCCTTCTTGTAAGTGTTGGCCAAATAATCCTGTCTTGAACTATTCTGCAGAGACCCTAATTTATTATTGGGCTCATACATTATCGTCTTGGAAGGAGAACCATCACCGAAATGTTGATTATAGGGCTGGACGACAGGTTGGAAAATCGTCCCAGCAATTCAAATCTACCAAATCAACCGCCATCAGGTACCCGATAGTTGAACAACATTATAGCGCTGAACATAACTGATTCATCTCCCCGATGAACCTGTACGGCTGCTTACAGGAGACGTGCAATGATATCTACTCGCCCATGCATTTATCTATGTCACCAGGCGGCCAACAAACCCTACACTCACAGTTGACCATCACCCAATCCTACTGATCCAGGTTGCATTCTAGATGCTGTCTTGCTCATATTATTGACACACCAAGGTGTCGGTAGTATCATACTGTTCGTAATGAATGCCTTCAGTCCAAATCGGTCATGTCTGATTCGACAATGTCTCTCCTCCCGCAGTAGCCTCCAAAAGGGTAACGTGGAGTTCTGCAGCATTCTTCTTGTGATACCTAATATGGAATTACTAGGCAGAAGACATAATCTGCAATATCGTGGGCTTACACCTACACCTCCTGTTACCCACATCACATCCAAGTTAAACGGGCAGCCGGCTTTTTTTCCAGTCAACACTAGAGGGTTGCCACGATGCACATTGTCACTAGATGGCAGCTAAAGTCCCACCAGGAGTCGCTGGCTCCACAGAGCTCTTTCCTACTCGGGCCACCTGACAGGAAGCAAGACTGACTGCATCCTGGCGCTTAGGTCAGCGCGCTGGACCTGAGCAGGCAGTTCACTTCGGTCCCACTCTCGTCACCAGTTAAAGTATACACTGCAGGACGTCATAAAGCAATGACGGAGGTATTCAACGAACAGTAAGTTTATTTGAATTAATTCAAATTATTCTCTTCTTGGAAACATGTCTAGAAATAGCCACAAACAAAATAAACTCTGATGCTTTGAATACCATACAGTACATCAAGAGTAAGGCATGATATTAGAGAAAACAAAGGTTCTGATTTTGGTTCTTGGCACACTTAGTGCAGAGACAAAGTCCAGAGGGGATAAGCCTGAGTCAAAGTTTCCAATGAGAAAACGTTCTACGTCCAGTGAAGCTGAATTAAAACAAACATTGAAATATTAAAAGTCCGCTGGTCAGTCACTTCGTCTCGGCCGCGTCTTCTTCTGGATGGCCGTGTTGCAAGATCCGGGACGAAAAGGCTGGCTCGGGCGGCGGTGGCAGGCAGTCAGGGCTCCAGAGTAAGCTTCTCATTCAATAAATACATAAGCATTCGGCGCCTGGTGCAGGAAGCCTGGAGATGGACTGATGAAATGATATAAGATATCAACAAAATCTGTTCTATAAAAATAAATACAGATAGCCCAAACAGAGATCTTGCGAAACTCAGCTCACTCTGTTCCTCCATCATATCCCTAGCGCTCAGGTTGATGCCGTGTTCCTCCATTTCAGGAAGCATTTGACAGCGCCCTGTACTGCCTTTTAATGAAAAAAAATAGAGCTTACCGAGTATCGAACCAGATTTACGATTGGGTGCAACACATTCTTGTAGACAGATGTAAAGGTAATTTGCAAAGTGCTCCAAGTAAGTGCTTACAGTGTATATACACACATCAAAAAAAGTTTTGCATCACCCGGTTCCCAGAACTCCTGAAGATAGACGTTGACTGTGGATATTGTATCACAGACACAGTAACTTTGACTATTCATAGATGTCACTAAACGTGCCCGAAGATGTAAACAACCATGCATGAGCAGTGTCTATTAGACGGAGGGAGTCCGACAGCCGACCAGTTCCACACTAGGAAGGAGGTACACGGCTCGTGTTGTCTGTAGTTCAATCATGCCTAGACGCTCAATACCACGGTTCGATCGCGTCTGCATTGTTACTTCGTGCCAGGAAGGGCTCTCAACAAGGGAAGTGTCCAGGCGTCTCGGAGTGAACCAAGGTGATATTGTTCAGACATGGAGGAGATACAGAGAGACAGGAACTGCCTCGCTCAGGCCGTCCAAGGGCTACTAATGCAGTGAATGACCGCTACTTATGGATTAAGGCTAGGGGGAACCCTGACAGCAACGCCACCATGTTGAATAATGCTTTTGGTGCAGCCACAGGATGTCGTGTTACGACTCAAACTGTGCGCAATAGGCTGCATGGCGCACAACTTCACTCCCGACGCACATGGCAAGGTTCATCTTCGCAACCACGACACAATGCAGCGCGGTGCAGATGGGCCCAACAACATGCCGAATGGACCGCTCAGGAATGGCATCACGTTATTTTCATTGACGAGTGTCGCGTATGCCTTCAACCAGACAGTCGTCGGAGACGTGTTTCGAGGCCTTAGACACACTGTCCAGCGAGTGCAGCAAGATGTAGGTTTCTCTGCTGTTTTGGGGTGGCATTATCTGGGGCCGACGTACGCCACTGGTGGTCATGGAAGGCAACGTAACGGCTGTACGATACGTGAATGCCATTCTCCGGCCGAATGTGCAACCACGTCGGCAGCATTTTGGCGAGACATTCGTCTTCATGGAAGACAATTAGCGTCACCATAGTGCACATCTTGTGAATGACTTCCTTCAGGATAACGACGTCGCTCGACTAGAGTTGCCAGCATGTTCTTCAGAGATGAGCCCTATCGATCATGCCTGGAATAGATTGAAAAGGGCTGTTAATGGACAGTGTGACCCACCAACCACTCTGAGGGATCCACGCCGAATCGCCGTTGAGGATCAACAGTTGCTTGATGAACTTGTGGATAGTTTACCACAACGAATACAGGCATGCATCAATGCAAGAGGACGTACTACTGGGTATTAGAGGAACCTGTTGGTGTACAGGTTCCGGAACTCTCGGAACCGAGGTTATGCAAAACATTTCTTGATGTGTGTAAATGGTCTAGTAGAAAGCGTCGGAGGCTCTTTGACTGTTCGCAGGTGATGCAACTGTCTGTAAGAAAGTAGCAACGCCAGAAGACAGTATCAATTTACAGAATGACTTGCAGAGGACTGACACTGAACAATTGACACTGTACGTCAATAAATGTAACATATTGTGCATAAATAAGAAAAGAAATCCACTATTACAAATCTATATTACTGATGATAAATTGCTGGAAACAGTATATACCGTACAGTATCTAGGAGTAACTATCCAGAGCGACCTTAAGTGGAGGGACTACATTTAGCACACAGCGGAAGCCAGACGACATTCATAGGAAGAATTTTAAAATCAAATCAAATGGCTTGGAGCACTATGGGACTTAACATCTATGATCATCAGTCCCCTAGAACTTAGAACTACTTAAACCTAACTAACCTAAGGACATCACACAACACCCAGTCATCACGAGGCAGAGAAAATCCCTGACCCCGCCGGGAATCGAACCCGGGAACCCGGGCGCGGGAAGCGAGAACGCTACCGCACGACCACGAGCTGCGGACGAAGAACTTTAAAGAAATATAACTCGTTCAAGAAGAAAGTATCGTATAAGGTGCTTGTTCGACCGATTCTTGAGTACTGTTCTTCTGTCTGGGATTCTTACCAGGTAGGAAGACAGCTGGAAAATATTCAACAAAGAGCGGCGCGTTTCGTCATAGGATCGATTGGTCGATGCGAGAGCGTCACTGAGATGCTCAACAAAATCCAGTGGCATATGTTGCAAAAGAAGCATTGGGCATCTCTGTGGCTTTTACTATTCAGATTTCGAGTGAGCACTTTCCGGGATGACCCGGACAAGATATTACATCCTGCCACATACATCTCGCGAAATTACTACGATGAGAAATATGAAAAGTTAATGCTAATACAGAGCCTTACCGTCAATTATTCTTCCGACGTGCCATTCGGGAGTGGAATTGTGAAGGGAGGATCAGTTAGTGGCACCGGAAGCACCATCCACCACACAGCGTTAGGTGGCTTTCGGAGTGTTACGTAAATGTTGAAATAACCCGCAAAAACTTTCACTGATTAATATTAGTCGGAGGGGACAAACAGGAAAATGTTAAACCTTTTGGTGCCATCCGTAATACTTTTTATTTTTAAAAAAACTTAACATTTGAACATATTAATTGACTGATTCATTATAGGCTTGTCTCTCAGTTATTAACGCTGATTGTCATAATAAAATAGACACAAATGTGTTATGAAAGCTACATTTCTGTGGGTATGTAATTTTCGCTATTCAGCGGAGTGTGCGCTAGTATAAAACTCCTGGCAATTTCTGTTTGTTTGGCGGACCGAGACTCGAACTCGGAACCTTTGCCTTTCTCGCACAACTGCTTTACCAACTGACCTACCCAAGCACGACTCACGATCCGCCCTAATTTTTTTTGTTTATCAGTGTGAAGTTTAACTCAACACCAGCATTGGATGAGATGAATGTGGGAAACCTTTCAAATCAATCCTTAGCTCGGCCGGTCCGGTAACCGACTCTTAATAGTGTGACACGTTATTATGAAGTCATGCCATTGGGCTGTAGCATTTGCAAATGTATAACAATGTGTGCCGGCCGCGGTGGCCGAGCGGTTCTAGGCGCTCAGTTCGGAACCGCACGACTACTGCGGTCGCAGGTTTGAATCTTGCCTCGGGCATAGATGTGTGTGATGTTCTTAGGTTAGTTAGGTTTAATTAGTTCTAGGCGACTGATGACCTCAGAAGTTAAGTCGCGTAGTGCTCAGAGCCATCTGAACCATTTTTTTTTTTTTTTTGCTCAGAGCCATTTGAACCATTTTTCGAACCATTAGAACTGAATGTGTCGATCCGTAGAATTTGGAAAGGTTCTAACTCATAGAGACATCATGTTTTCGATCTTGAAGTTTTGCACTTTACTCCCTTCTAGCGCATAACGTTGTATTTCTTCTTTTTGAGTGAGTAATTTGGGTTCATGTATGAACTATGAAATAACGAACCTCCAATGTAGCAGGCCAATGTCTTTTTAATCTTACTACAGTCTCTCTGCTATAAAAGTAGTCTTAGCATCCATAGACGGAGCTTCTTTGTCCACAGACGAATTTTGGACGAATTTTGGCTTTGAGCACTATGGGACTTAACATCTGAGGCCATCAGTCCCCTAGAACTTAGAACTACTTAAACCTAACTAACATAAGGACATCACACAGACGAATGGCAAACTACTGTTGTGATCAAATTGTGCAGCAATGCATGAGTAAATGGGACGATATTTGTTTTGTGATGAAATCTCCATTTCTCGTTTCTGCAACTTGATAATCTGGAATGTGGGGAATCTACAGAGATAACTTCAGCAAATTTATGGAACGGATCGCATCCATTATGACTTAAAAACAGAGCCGAAACCACCGCCGCGGAAGGAAAAGAGTACAGTTTACCGTGAATTGCCTTACAAACCGAAGTTCTGTAGCACTTGCTAAAGTCGCATTATCTCGTTGCGTCCGGTGATGGTAGAAGTTCTAGTCGAGTCAGAAATGCGCTAGTAAAGTCTGTACCTCAAGTTCGGCCCTCTCCTTCCCCCCTTCCCCCCTTCCCCCTCTCCGACTCCCACCCCCTACGGATCTCCGTCATGAGAGGAGGAAATGACGATGGAATTGATACCTCGGGTCAGTGTCTGGCAGGGAGGGTGGCGTCTTGCGCAGCAGGTAAGCAATAGCGGGCCGGCAGCTGGCCACCATTGTGCGCCGGCCAGCGTCTGTGGGCCGCAGACGGCTGCTCAGGCTCTGCGGGATTAGTCTGTCAGTGCCGTGAATGGCCTGTCAGGCTGTCTCGGGGAGCCACTTGTTGCTGAATGGAACGTCCATCTGGCGACACCGCCTTAAGCGATCGTCAGCCGTATCTTCGGATGGCGAACCGAACAGTGCGAGGTAATGGTACAAGAGAAACTTATACCACGACTCTTTAGTTGGACTCTTTCTGATACCGAGATGGCGCGGATTCTGGGTTGGATTATGAGAGGATGGAAGTGCGTGGGATTCACAGTCTTATAGTATCCCTTTGTGTGTCACCATCGATTGAAGGCAACAATGCACTTCTGTCGTTTTGTTTAAAAGAAACAATAAAAAATTAAACCCTTTTTCACACCTTGAGAATTCATACCTAACTATAACATTGTGTTTATAACACTGTTCTAGTCTTTACTGAAATTTACCAGGACGCATCTATCGTATATGTCATTACCATTTTTAACCCCCGACCCAAGCAGAGGCATATTTTAACCTGTGCATCTGTGTATCTGCCTGTGGCATCGTATTTGTCAAACGATACGCCCGATTTTAATGCAGAGCTATTTATTTGAAAGATGGTCTAATCTGGATGTTTCTTAGGTATGTTCCATGAAAGGCTGTTTAACCGTTTAAATTTCATTAGCTAAATTATGTAAAAACGTTTTCCGCCAGCGCGCTCTCCTTATATAATCCATAAGAGTTAGAACAAGCTACGTACTACCAGATTGTAGAGTTACAAAAACATTTAAATAATAGTCACTGAGAACATATGTTTACGGTTGACCAATAATGATGATTTTCGTCTTTTGAAGTTGCCCGTTTCAGCACCACGAAGCAAAAATATGATGATTGTGACTCGACTGTAACAAGTAAACATATGCTCTCGCAGACTTTTCTGTAGCTCTTTGTGAGGTCTGCTATTCTGTACTAAATTAAACGATTTTCCCCTAATAGCTTAGGCAGCCTATTACAATAGTGCGCAATGGCAGCCTTCTTTCTTCCGACGTCATTTAGAATTGCTTATGTTACCTAAATTAGCTAAATATGTACTAAAACGTAGTCAATGAATATATATGAATTTAAAAAAGAAACACATAAGTCACATAAGTGAAAAAGATCTCGCTACGCAATTCGTGTTTTGTTCCAGGAAGTATTTGTGTGAAACGGAGATAGGGTGTCTATCGTACTGTGTCTACTAGTAAAATATAAAGTTCAAAAAGCGTGAAAGACAAATTAAAAAGAAGTCCGACACAAACTACAAAAATTAAAAAAAATTCTGTATTGCCCCTTTCAGTTTAATGTCAGTACCAATATTTTGGTCTAAACGCCGTCGAGCCGGAGAACCGCTAAGTAAATAAGAAAAAACAGCGTACATCTAAAAACGATTATGTACAAAAATCTAAATACAAGTAAGGTACCTAGGCAACGTAGATAAATATCAAAACAAAAATATCTTGTTTCAGAGTCTAAGTCTTAAATAGTACACTCCAAAAAATTCGCGATATAGAGACAACCGTCGACGATGTCTGGCCTAAGGCGACTGCCCGTTCGGGTCGACTCGTTTGGTCAGGCATCGCGACTCTTTCTCACGGTCTGACGAAGCGGGTGTCAGTACGTTGTCATCAGACCACTGCCGGACATAGGTCTCATAATACATGAGACCAAGTTCGTAAAAATACGATGTGAATGGTTGGTTGATTGATTTGGGGTAAAGTACCAAACAGGGAGGTCATCGGTCCCATCGGATTGAAGGATGGGGAAGGAATTCGGCCATGCCCTTTCAAAGGAACCGTCCCGGCATTTTCCTGAAAAGATTCAGCGAAATCACAGTAAACCTAAATCAGGATAGCCGGACGCGGATTTGAAACGTCATCCACCTGAATGCGAGTCCAGTGTGCTAACCACTTCTCCACCTCGCTCTTTCTTTAACAGTCTTAATCTAATTAAAGACGGATTGGTTTTCGCTTAGATAATAATTCACTATAGCATCAGTAACTGTTTTGAGTCGTGGAAGCGAATTGCACGAGACTAGAAGAGATGACGCCGAACAGAACAGTTTTATATCCAGGAATAATGAAAGTACGCTGTTCGCGAAAGAAAAGTTGCTATTAACCTCTCATTTTTTATTTACTTAGCGTTCCCCCAATGTGATGACGCTCGCGTCAAAATATTATTACTGAAATTAAAATTAAAGGGCCGTATATATAACTTTTTTCTTACTTTTTAGAGGTTTTTCTGTCGAAACCTTTTTAAAATTTTAATTGAATTTTTTTAAAAAAATTACGAATAACTCTACGCTTCACAATTACATTTTCGGTACGCTCATACGATTTTTGTTGCTAATTCTTCACATAATTTTTATCCTGTTGTGTATTTTTATTGTGTATTGGTAACGGTACATTAATATAAGTCATACAGGGCAAATGAATATCGGGATTACGAACGGCTTCAAGTCCACTGTCTCAGTAAAATTTAAAGGACACGGAAGGAGAGGGGAAACGGAATGAAGCTTTGCGCTTCGACACGGCGTGTGAAACTACCTCAGTGACTACAAAGTCGAGTCATATTTACAAAAACCTTGATAGTATGACACCTCTCATCAGTATGGCGTGGCACCTACTCTTGCCTGGATGTACACAATGATTCGGTTGGAAAGGCTGCCATAAAACCGTTATATTCAATCCTGAGGCAAGCTGGCCTACAGCTGTTTTATATGGCCGTACCTGGATGCTGGTACTGCAATTAAGTTGATGTCCGAAATAGGCACACATGTTATATCGGGAGACAGCTCTGGTGACGATGATAGGCGCGGGTGAGCCTCAAAATCACGTAGCATTCCATAGACATGTCACGTGTGGACAAACATTTTCCTGTTGAGAAACGACACCACGAAACTCACCTATGAGAGGTAATACGTAATGACACTGGATGTCCACGACCTAGAGTTGTGCCGTTAGACTACCCTCAACCACCACCGGCCGTCACCGGAAATTGTACCGGATGGCTCCACAGACAATGGAGATAGCCCTCTCCAAAACATTAAATAACCACCGATCGTGAGTGCAAATGCGAAGTTACATTGACAATCGGCTATGTCATCTTTCGACTTTATTTTCAACATCAAGCAGTGTATTTCATACATAGCGATGCATCGGTAAGAATGGAAGAGCAACTAACAGAAAGTTCAATACTTTTACATGCTTTATATATGTGCTATATGAGTCATCCTGGTGACATGAAAAACAGACATCGAAGCAATAACCGATTTCACGCCGGACATTCTGAAGCATACACACTATGTGATCAAAAGTGTCCGGACGCCCCCAAAAACGTTTTTCTTATTAGGTGAATTGTGTTGCCACCTACCGCCAGGTACTCCATATCAGCGACCTCAGTAGTCATTAGACATCGTGAGAGAGGAGAATGAGGCGCTCCGTGGTACTCACGGACTTCGGACGTGGGCAGGTGATTGAGTGTTTCCGTCATACGTCTGTACGCGAGATTTCCAACTCCTAAACATCCGTAGGTCCACTATTTCCGATGTGATAGAGAAGTGAAAAAGTGTAGGGACACGTTAGCACAAAAAGGTACAGACCGACCTCGTCTGTTGACTGACAGAGACTGCCGACAGTTGAAGAGGGTCGTAATGTGTAGTAGACATATATCTATCCAGACCATCACAGAGGAATTCCAAACTGCATCAGGATCCACTGAAAGTACTATGACAGTTATCCGGGAGGTGAAAAAGCTCGGATTTCATGGTCGAACGGCTGCTCATAAGCCACACATCAAGCCGGTAAATGCCAAACGACGCCTCGCTTGGTGTAAGGAGCGTTAAGATTGTACGATTGAACAGTGGAAAAACGTTGTGCGGAGAGACGAATCACGGTACACAATGTGGCGATCCTATGGCAGGATGTGAGTATGGCGAATGCCCGGTGAACGTCATCTGACAGCGTGCGTAGTGCTAACAGTAAAATTCGGAGGCGGTGGTGTTATGGTGTGGTCGTGTTTTTCATGGGCGGGGATTGCACCCCTTGTCGTTTTGCGTGGCACTATCACAGCACAGGCCTACATTGATGTTTTAATTACCTTCTCGCTTCCCACTGTTGAAGAGGAATTTGGGGATGGCGACTGCATCTTTCAACATGATCGAGCACCTGTTCATAATGCACGGCCTGTGGCGGAGTGGTTACACGACAGTAACATCCCTGTAATGGCCTAGCCTGCAAAGAGTCCTGACCTGAATCCCATAGAACACCTTTGGTATGTTTTGGAACGCCGACTTCGTGCCAGGCCTCACCGACTGACATCGATACCTCTCCTCAGTGCAGCACTCCGTGAAGAATGAGCTGCCATTCCCCAAGAAAGCTTCCAGCACCTGACTGAACGTATGCCTGCGCGAGTGGAAGCTGTCATCAAGGGTAAGGGTGGGCTAACACCGTACTGAATTCTAGCATTACCGATGGAGGACGCCACGAACTTTTAAGTCATTTTGAGCCAGGTGTCCGGATACTTTTGATGATATAGTGTATGTAGAACTACCGAAGGGAGCACGTTAGAAATGCGTATTTTGAGTTCTGGAATCGTTTTCAGCAAAGGACGCGAATACACAAGGTCTTTCGCATAAAACCACTGAAAAAAAAAACCAAGGGTTTCAGGACAGGAGAGTTAAGTAGCTAAGAGTAGAACACGGGGTCATCATATCCAACAAGACCCCTACAATTGTCTGGATGACGTTGACGTAAAAATGTGCGTCTCTCCATACACAAATGTGGGAGTACACTACCTTGCTGTAAGATGTAATCCGTGGAATCCGTATAAAAACTGTGGTATCAGCCATTTCTCAAAGATGTCCAAGTAAACGTCTGTTTAAACTGTTAGCTCGATTGAGAAAACAGGACCGTGAATTTTGTGCTGAGATCATACAGAACAGAATAACTTTCGGTGAGTGAAGGTGATGTTCGATTACTCACGACGGCTTTTCTCTACACCACATTCGCATGTGTGGAAGGTTGCCTCAACGCTAAAAGTCAGGCGTCTAGCAAATGTTTCTTCCTCAACGGCATCTAGCATTTCCGTAGCATAATTCGTATATTCGAAGTGTATTCCTGTTTGAATTCCTGTAAAATTTGAATTACTTACGGTTTCATTTTCAACTTCGCCACGAGAACTCACCAAACCGTTGTTTGTGCAATTTGTAGCTCCATACTGGTTTCGCTCATCGAATACCGTGTATTACATTTAAACGGAAGGCGAATTATTTAACGTTTTACGTTAATACAAGTGGGAGGCCGGTATTTTTCCCTTCGCGCAAATATTTTAATTCTTCAACTGGCCGATGATATTTACGATGTATATGGCATTTGTATGTGATTGATTTGTATCTCTGAGGTAATCCTCTCTGCACTTTGACGATGTGACGGCAACTGCTACATTCTAACAGGCAGAAATCCTTCTGTACGTACCCGCCATTGTCACTTAGAATATGGAACATTTCAGTTATGCATCACTGCGCATGCTCCTGCTTCCGACTGACTGCCGTGGGGCAACGATCGAAATTTTCAACTCCCTTTTGCACTCTCTGTAATTCTTATCGATATGTTACTTTGCATTAAATAGTTATAGCCATGTTTAGTGTTCCTTACCTCAATCGGTAAAAACGGAACCCATATAGGATCGATTTGTTGTCTGTCTGCCTGCCTACCTGTCAGTTCGCCTCTTAGATTACTTTTTCTCAGGGAGAGATACGTGTATCAAGCTTAAATATATGCCACACACTAATGTCTACGGTCCCTTGGCGGTGGAACACATTTAAGCTTCTAAATCAATGAAATAAAAATAATCAGACATTTATCTCACGTATTCTGATTCTCGCAAAGTTACTCATCAGAACGTATAGGGTATTTCCCGTTTACCTACAGTCATGAAATTTGGCATCAGTGAAGGTTTCAGAAAGTGAAGGAAAAAATTCGAAAATTGTTAATTTGTAATTATTTCACTTTATTTTATCCGTCTGTTTTCGCCCGCATCTCGTGGTCGTGCGGTAGCGTTCTCGCTTCCCACGCCCGAGTTCCCGGGTTCGATTCCCGGCGGGGTCAGGGATTTTCTCTGCCTCGTGATGGCTGGGTGTTGTGTGCTGTCCTTAGGTTAGTTAGGTTTAAGTAGTTCTAAGTTGTAGGGGACTGATGACAATAGCTGTTAAGTCCCGTAGTGCTCAGAGCCATTTGAACCATCCTCCGTCTGTTTGTGTGTCTGATTGTTAAGAACGCTTTCTTCTGAGGGAAGCATAGACGTATCAAGTCGAAAATTATGTCACAAAGTAATGACTACGGTCCCTTGGCGGTGTACAAAAAAATGAGCTTTTGTGTCCAAGAAATCAAAGATACGGCCATCACGTATTTTTATACTTCGTAACTCACTCATGAAAACCTGCAGTGTACTTCCCATTGCTATGGAACCATGAAATTTGGCAATAAGCAAGGCTTCACAGTAAAATCAAAGGACAACTGTAATTTTGTCACATAAAAATATCTTTTTGTCAATAAAACTTACAACGCATACTTATCCGTCGAAAGCATAATAGAAAAATCATGGAAACGTAAATTAACAGTTGTGGTCAAGTTTTAGTAAGTAAATAAAATATTTTATTAAATCTTCTGGATCTATACATATATAATTATTAGGTTTGTTCGGGACACTCAGCACGCAAATCCTACTTGCACTTGCCTAATTTCTGATCGGCATACGCATTTTGATTTTCTATATATTAGCACAATGTGTTGCTAGCTCTGGAGATTCCAGTCATCAGTGGCCGTTAATTTTAAAAGACCTAATATTTTTTGTAGTGAAACCATAAATAACATGAATTGTATAATTAACTAAATACATTGTCAGAAATTTGTACGGAATAAGAAAAAAGTTCAGTTCCTCTGGGCGTAGTTGTTACCACTGTCACCAGCCTCCTTTTCGAGCAGTAGCATCATGTCAAACTGCGTTGTGGCTTGACCTACGCGCACTAGATTAAACCGCTGCGAGGTGTCGATGAATTAACAAGGCATGGCAAGCAGACGTAATTACGCCAGTGCCAGTGGGAATATGTGTGAAGCGTAATTGCCCGTTCTTATCAACAGGCTTGTACCGCCCGTGTGACCTACTAAATCGGTTGATGTGTCGCACCTAACGTTCGGCAAACGTTGTATCACCTATTGCAAATATTCCTGACTGGTTGGAGCTTCTGCAGATAATGACTTGGTTGCGCCCGGGCCAAGGTTGCGTGTTTCTTGTATTACTAGCGTACATATACATGTGTCACTGCCAAATAACATAGCCTGATGAATCCTAGACCATACTTTGAAGGAATTGTTACGGGATAGTACAGAATGTAACTGAAAGAAATGCGCAATGACACACATTTACTTTAAGGAAATAGTTACACTATATTCACCACATTTCATGATGGTACCCTGGACATTGAAACCGGACATGGTTGCTTGTGTGGTGTGTGATCACCATGGACAGCAATGTATGTTTTGCAAGATGCTTCGATATTGGTTACAAGATAGGTAAGGAGATCTGGTTAAAATGGTTCAAATGGCTCTGAGCATTATGGAACTTAACATCTAAAGTCATCAGTCCGCTTGACATAGAACTACTTAAACCTAACTAACCTAAAGACATCACACACGTCCATGCCCGAGGCAGGATTCGAACCTGCGACCGTAGCTAAGGAGTTCTGGAAGTAGAGCGTATCATTCCTCCACCAGCGTATTAACTGCTGGACAGTCTTTGTCGAATGTGGTCGTGCTGCAATACGTCACCGGCCGCTGTGGCCGACTGGTTCTAGGCGCTTCAGTCCGGAACCGCGCTGCTGCCACGGTCGCAGGTTCGAAACCTGCCTCGGGCATGGATGTGTGTGATGTCCTTACGTTAGTCAGGTTTAAGTAGTTCTAAGTTCTAGGGGACTGATGACCTCAGATGTTAAGTCCTATAGTGCTTAGAGCCATTTGAAGCATTTTGCAATACATCTCCCACAAGTGCTCGATGGGATTTAATTCGGGGGAACGTGCAGGCCATTCCATTCGCCGAATATCTTCTCGTTCCATGAACTACCCCACCTGTGCTGTTCTGCATCTACACGGATACCCTACAAATCACATTTAAGTGCCTCGCACAGGGTTCATCGAACCACCTTCATAATTCTCTATTATTCCAATCTCGTATAGCACACGGAAAGAGCGAACACCTTTATCTTTCCGTAGGATCTCTGATTTCCCTTATTTTATTATGATGATCGTTTCTCCCTATGTAGGTCGGCGTCAACAAAATATATTCGTATTCGGAGGAGAAAGTTGATGATTGAAATTTCGTGAGAGGATTTCTCCGCAACGAAACACGTTTTTGTTTTAATGATGTCGGTCCCATATCCTGTATCATTTCAGTGACACTCTCTCCCCTTTTTCATATACTCTATCAATCCTATACGGTAAGGATCCCATACCACGCAGCAGTATACTAAAAGAGGGCGGACAAGTGTAGTGTAGGCGGTCTCTTTAGTAGTTCTGTTACATTTTCTAAGTGTCCTGCCAATAAAACGCAGTCTTTCGTTATCCTTCCCCACAACAATTTCTATGTGTTCCTTCCAATTTAAGTTGTCTGTAATTGTAATTCCTAGGTTGGATTGACAGCCATTACATTTGCCTGATTTCTCGTGTAACCGAAGTTTAACGGATTCCTTTTAGCAATCATGAGGATGAGCTCACGCATTTCTTTATTTAGGGTCAATTGCCACTTTTCGCACCGTTCAGATATCTTTTCTAAATCGTTTTGCAGCTTGGTATGATCTTCTGATGACTTCATTAGTCGATAAACGACAGCGTCATCTGCAAACAATCTACGACGGCTGCTCGGATTGTCTTCCAATTCGTTTATATAGATAAGGAACAGCAAAGGGCCTATAACACTACCTTGGGGAACATCAGAAATCACTTCTGTTTTACTCGATGACTTTCAGTGAATTACCAAGAACTGTGACCTTTCTGACAGGATATCAGAACTCGAGTCACATAACTGAGACATTCTAAAACACGTAGTTCCACTACAAGCCGCTTGCTTGTGTGGTACAGTGTCAAAAGCCTTCTGGAAATCCAGAAATACGGAATCCATTTAAAATTCCTTGTCAATAGCACTCAGCACTTCGTGCGAGTAAACAGCTAGTTGTGTTTCACAAGAACTATGTTTTCTAAACCCTGCTGACTGTGTGTCAACAGACCATGTTCTACGAAGTAATTCATAATGTTCGTACGCAATCTATGTTCCAAAATCTTGGATATCGACTTTAATGATATGGGCCTGTGATTTAGTTGATTACTCCTACTACTTTCCTTGAATATTGGTGTGACCTGTGCAACTTTCCACTCTTTGGGTATGGATCTTACATCAAGCGAACAGTTGTTTCTGATTCTTCAGTATGGAGGCACTGCATCAGCATACTCTGAAAGGAACCTAATTGGTATACAGTCTGGACCAGAGGACTTGCTTTTATTAAGCGATTTAAGTTGCTTCACTACTCCGAAGATATCTATTTCTACGTTACTCGTGTTGACGCCTGTTCTCGAATCGAATTCTGGAACATTTATTCGCCTTCTTTGTGGCGGAATTTCGGAAGGCTGTGTTTAGTAATTCTGCTTTGGCAGCACTGTCTTAGGTAGTATCTCCATTGCTATCGCGCAAGGAAGGCATTGTCATACTTCACATACGACCAGAATCTCTCTGGATTTTCTGCCAGGTTTCGAGACAAACTTTAGTTGTGGAAACTATTATAAGTATTGAAGTCCGCGCTAAATTTCGAGCTTCTGTAAAAGATCGCCAATCTTGGAGATTTTGCCTTCGATTAAATTTGGCATGTTTATTTGTTGTTTCTGCAACGGTATTCTGAGCCGTTTTCTGTACCAAGGGGGAACAGCTCCGTCGTTTGTTAATTTACTTGGTATAATTCCTCTCAACTGCTGCCAATACTGTTTCTTTTTATTCAAGACTCATCTGGTCTACACCTACGTTGTTAATTTGGAAGTAGTGCAGACTGTCTCTCAGGAAGGCGTCAAGTGCATTGTTATCTGTCTTTTTGAATAGCTATATATTTCGTTTATTTTTGGAGGATTTGGGGGTTACAATATTCAGTCTCGCTACGACGACCCGGTGTTCACTAATCCCCGCATCCGTTTTGATGCTCGTTATTAGCTCAGGAATATGTATTGCTGACGGGTCAGATGGGTTTACACAACCGTTTACTATTCGCATGGGCCCATGAAGTAATTGCCTGAAATAATTTTCAGAGAATGCGTTTAGCACAATTTCGGATGATGTTTTATGCGTACCTCCGAAATTAAACATGTGTTTTCGCCAACATATCGAGTGTAAATTAAAGTCACCACCAACTATAATTGTGTGAGCCGGTTACGTGTTTGAAATCGAGCTCAAGTTTTATTTGAACCTTCCAGCAATTGTATCATCTGAATTGGAAGGGTCCTTAAAAGGATCCAATTATTATTTTATTCCTGTTGCCAACAATGACCTCTGCCCATACTCACAGGAACTATCGACTTCAATTTCGCGAGAAGATAACTATTTCTAACAGTAACAAACACACCACCGCCAACTGTGTTTATCCTATCCTTTCGGAACAGCGTTAGGATCTTCGCAAAAATTTCGGCAGATCTCCGACTTTAATCAGCTTTCAGTGCCTATAACGATTTGAGCATCAGTGCTTGCTATTAGCTATTGGAACTCTGGTACTTTCCCAACACAGTTACGACAATTTGCAACTGTTATACCGATGGTTCCTGTATCTACGTTCTTCCCGTGTTCGGCCTGAACCCTTTGTGACTGAAGCCCTTTTTGTGTTTTCTCGAAACCCTCTAACCTAAAAAATCGCCCAGTACATGCCACACAGCCCCCGCTACCCATGTAGCCAGCTGTTGCATGTAGTGGACTCTTGACCTATTCAGTGGAACCCGAAACCCAACCACCCTATGGCGTATGTCGAGTAATCAGCAGCCTACACGGTCGCAGAACCGGCTGAGCCTCTGATACAGACCCTCCACTCGGCTCTGTACCACAGGCCCGCGATCGGTCCTGTCGACTATGCTGGAAATGGTCAGCTATGCTTTCATCTCGCAAGCAAGACGGCAGCCTTTAACACTTCTGTTAGGCGTTCGAAACTAGAGAGAATCTCTTCCGATCCAAAGCGACATACATCATTGGTACCGACATGAGCCACCACCTGGAGTTGGCTGCCCCCAGTGCTCTTCATGGAAAACGGAAGGACCTGTTCCACGTCTGGAATGACTCCATCCGGTATGCACATGGAGTGCACACTGGCTTTCGTCCCCATCTTGGCAACCATATCCCTAAGGGGCCCCATAACGCGCCTAACGTTTGAGTTGCCAACTATCAATAATCCCACCCTGTGTTACTGCCTGGATCTTGCAGGCTGAGAGGTTTCCTCTGAAACAGGACACTCGATTGCATCTGGTTGAGCGACAGTGTCAGCGACAGACATCACCTGAGACCTGTTTGTCAGACTAACCAGGGAGGCCTTACGTGCGGCCTTCTGGGAAGTCTTTCGCCGCCTGCCACGCCCTGGGCCGATCTCCCCCTTTACCACAGGGGAGGGGTCAGACTCAGTGCTAGCAGTAACTGGGCAGGCCACCAGTGATGACCGATCGGATGACTCGCAGTCCCTATCCATACTAAAGACCGTGGAAAACTAAACTACCGAGACAAATTGACTATCAAAATGGTTCAAATGGCTCTGAGCACTATGGGACTTAACATCTCAAGTCATCAGTCCCCTAGAACTTAGAACTACTTAACCCCAACTAACCCAAGGACATCACACACATCCATACCCGAGGCACACCGGCCGGCAAAATTGACTATCGGCACTGGCCGCGGAACTGTACTGTAGACCATGACGAAAATGCAGGAACTGTGTCCAATAAATCACATTAATACGCAGAGATTATAGAACCGGACTACCGAAGCACTGGAGTAAGACTAAATAATTCGCCCCTGATTGGGAACTTGCAACATGTCACAACACAAACGAAAACGCGAGAGCTGTGACTATTAATATTACATTAATACACAGAAAATCAAGAAACTAAACTATCAAAGCACACAGATGAAGTTATACAATTCGCTCCTGGTTAGTAACTCGTAAAAGGCACAAAATCGGTTACTTCCCTGTTGCTGCGTCTGTCTCGGCCGGCTGCTGCTGCCTGATTGGCTGACTAACGCCAACAAGCGGTCACTAGCTATCAAAACAAACGAACAAATGATTATCGACTCGCGCTAGGGAAGTCTAGTGTATACCCTGACAGAAACGCAGGAACTGTGTCTAATAAATTAGATTAATACGCAGGGATTTAAAAACCGAACTACCGAAGAACTCAGGTGAGACTAAATAATTCGCCCCTGATTAGGAACTTGTAATATGTCACAAAATCGGTTTACTTTCCGACGCAAAGGAAAATGTGAGAATTGTGGCTATTAAACATTAGATTAACACGCATAAACTCAAGAAACTAAACTATAAAAGCACACAGATGAAATTATACAATTCTTCGTGGTTAGAAACTCGTAAAAGTCACGAAGTCGGTTACTTTCATGTTTCTGCGCCTGTATCGGCCAGTTGCTGCTGCCTGACTCGATGCGGTCGCGCATTGTGATCCATAAAAATGAAATCAGGACCGAATCTATCTCTGAAAAGACGCACATGAGGGAGAAGTACAGCGTCACAGTAACGTTGACCGCTGAGTGTGTCGTGTTCTAACATCTGAATATCAGTACACCTATGCAACATTTTGCCTCCTCGCACCGTAACAACTGGACCACCAAAATTACCATGTTCGCAAACGCTGGACGTACTCTCATACGATGAGAGGTCCAAACACGTAGCGACATCCAACCAACTTTAAACATAATTTAAAACCAACGCTAAACTTTTTCTACCTTACAGACCCACTAAATAATGAAAGGAAAACAGTTTATCAGAAATTTTAAGTTCATTGTTCATGCTGTAAGACTCTAACATCAAACATTCACACCCATTAAGTGTATTGCAAAATGAACTCCATATTATTAGCATGAAATTACGTTGTTAAGTTACAATTTCATGACTTTGGTTTTATAACTTACTTTTGCTATAGTCGAGCTTAAAACTAATTCTTTGACACTATGCATTATCGACCAAAAAGATCTTTCGCGAACGTCTAAAGGAGTTATCACTTCCTTAGCTAACCAGGTTTGCTTTTCATTTTTTCAGGAGTGTTCGGATGAATAATCCGAAACTAATAAAACCAACATAATTAGGATTTTCCGTCTTCAGCCATAAAGTTTTTAATACATTAACTAACTCACTTGCAAACTAATCAGACTTTTGAACCTCTTTTATACGTGGGAGATAGATTTTTTAAAGAATTAGAGGTAGGTAAGGATTATTGGTTACAATATAATTGGGAACCCATTCCAGATTTTCAGTTCGTTTGCATTTTCATTAATCTGTTTCAAATTAAGCTAGAAGGATAAAAAAATACAATATAAAAATTTATTATGTATTAGTCAAAATAAAAATGCAGTCGAATGTTATTCTGTGTATTAAAAGATAGCATTGAACGGATCAGGAATTACATTTTACTACGTTAACATACCTTGATATGAACTGATGTGTTCTTATTCATGTTTTAATGAGCTGATATTAATTAAAACACGGTCATTTATGTGAATGTAGTTGCCTCGCTCAAGTTACTTTGATCGCTTATTTCGATAGGAGAATTGTTTTTAGGTCTGTTTTTGAGAATCATGAAAAAAGAAATCATTGTGACTTACAACCAATGTTAGTTATACAGGGTGAAAAGATTTAAACCGACAAACTCTGGGAGGTTGTAGGGGACACCAAAACAAATATTTTTCCCTAATGTCATTTTTTCCTATGAGGATTATTTAAACCAGTGGAAGCCGTATTACGCTCTTCAGTTGTTAGAGGTCGTATTATGATCTTCAGTTATAGGCAACTGTTGTCCACCAGCGCAGTAGTGCATTGTCTCTGTTTACTAATGGAGCGATACACATGGCGTGAGTACACTGATATGGTTGGTGCGTAATACGTAGCGCACCACAACGGACGAACTGCACAGCAGGTTTATCAACAACAATATCCTAACCGCCATATCCCGCATCATACGACCTTTCCTGCTGTGTACCAACGTCTGCGAGAGACCGGGTCATTTAGCAGATTACCTGACACGGACGCCGTCGCACGATAAGAACGCTGCAATTTGAGGAAGCTGTCTTGCAGCATGTGGAGCGGGATCCTTCAATCAGCACTCGTGCAATTGCAAGTGACATGGGGACGAACAGACGAATGTAAGAACATTCCTTAGAGAGCAATTGTTACGTAGATTTCACTTACAGCGTGTCCACAACCTGGAACCAGTTGATTATACACCCAGAGCACACTTTTCGTAGTGATATCTGGAACAGTGTGAAATGCATCCTACATTTCCATACTCCGTGTTGTTTACCAATGAAGCAACGTTCTGGTGTGATGGAGTCTTCAACATGCACAATTCGCATGTTTCGAGTGAGGATAACCCACATGCCACAGTTACTAGCGCTCGTCAAATGCGGTTCTTCGTTAATTTGGGGGTCGGTGTTGTTGGGGACTGTTTAACTGGGCCGTATCTGCTACCTATGCCATTAAATGGCAGGCAGTATTACAATTTTCTCGCCAGAGCATTGCCAGAATTCCTGGAAGACGTCCCGCTCCCTACATGAGAACGCATGTGGTTCCAACATGACGGGGCGCCGGCACATAACAGTCGTCGTGTGCGTCGATGGAGATCAATGGAGGCATTTTTGAAAATCTACTGTAATTGAAATTTGGTTGTGTTAATGTGTTGTCTCTTGGTCATAAAAAGTGGAAAAGTGTTTGTTGATTTAATTAATTTGCCACCAGAGAAATCTTCCTCTACCGGTTTAAATACTCCTCATAGGAAAAAATGACATTAGGGAAAAATATTTGTTTTGATGTCCTGGACAAACTCTCAGAGTTTGTCGGTTTAAATACTTTTCACCCTGTATAAATAAGAAAATTGGTAGCATATGTCGCAAGAGGTTTGAAATCATTTATTATCATCATAGATCGGTTTCAGTCACTGTGTGGCCGTCTTCTTTGCAAATATTAAGGTCTTGAGCAGGCATGTAGTAAAAACACATATTAAAACTTCAACAAATAGCGTCATTACAGAAGAAACAAAGCAGCTAACGAACAAATTTTGAATTATATGGTCAGGACTGTGTAGAGGCTGTCAGTGAACTCAGGCACTGGATTGTTGCAGCACTCGTGTGTAGTCTGCCCTTGTCAAGCTGAAAGAGAGGGTGCTTCACGTGAGGCACGTTTTCTGCGGCTAGAAAGTCGATTACAGCAAGCTGTCTCTTACACACCGATGTAGTTACGGTTGGCGGTTGATTTGGAGGAGGGGACCAAACATCGAGGTCATCGGTCCCATGGGATTAAGGAAGGTTGAGGAAGGAAGTCGGCCGCGCCCTTTCAAAGGAAACATAGCGGCGTTTGCCTCAAGCGATGTAGGGAAATCGAGGAAAACCTGAATCAGTACGGCTGGACACGGGTTTGAGCCGTCGTTCTCCCTAATGCGAGTCCAGTGAAATAACCACTGCGCCACCTCGCTCGGTACATAGTTACGTCACACTGCCATGTTACCTGCTGCAATCCTGGTCCCTCTAGTGACAGAGGGTTGTAAATATGTAGTCATGAAGAATAAATGTGTAGAATGTAAACAACATTTGTTTTGTTTAAAAATCTTTAAGAGTTTTCAATTAAAATTCGGAGTCATAACTTTTCAGCACGCCCTCGTAAGTATGTATTTAAATATGTATCCATGTTACACACCTCCTACTAAACCAGTGGACCGATTTGTAGAAAAAACTTGGTACGCATATCACTTGTGGCCTGGAAAGAATCGCTGTGTGAGTAAGAACCACCTGCCTATCAAAGGGTGAGAGTGTAAAAGAAATGCGGCCTGTAACGCGCTAGTACCCCGACTTAATTCATCAAATATTTGCGAATCAGAGCACATAATTTCAAACTATTACGAAAGGTTTCTCGATGACAACACCTACAAAATGATGAAAGGGAAAACGTTATATCACTTATTACATTTCCGCTGTTCGTGCAGTAAAACTGCCGCACCAGGCATGACTTTTTAGCTATTACTTCTTTACTACTAACTACATTCGTGACATATTCTGAAGATCGTGTTCACATTCACTGCTGAAAGTACCTGCAAAATTATATCATTGTACGATACATAGTTCAGGAGATACGACGTTGTGAACACTGAGATGCATGAAAAACTACCACATTATGTATGACGTTTAAATTCATTACATCTTCTGCTACTATTTCCATTCGCAAAGCAAATCACAGACAGTTTCTACATAGCCCACTGAATGTACTTACAGAATTATGTCACTGCACGACACATAGTGCAAGAGATATGACGTCATGACCATTGAGGTGCGTGACAACGAAACTGCAGGGCGAAATTCGCTAGAGATACAGCCGAAATGTGTGTACAAATATATGTGCAGTGTATTAAATATATGTGAAATAAGTGTCCTGTGTACATGTGGCTATGGTTGCGGGTGGAAAACCACTCCTAAACCCCTACATCGATTTCAACCAAACTTGTTATACTAATGTTCTTACTATCTGAAAAGAAATACTTTGGGTCTAAGAACCAACAACTTCCTATTGGAGTAGGAGTGATACTGTGGAGATGAGAAGAGGGAGGAAGAGATAGACAGACAGAAAGGGGGAAGTAGGATATGTACCCAGATTTGAGAGAGGAGCACATGGACAGTGTGAGGGGAAGGTGGAAATGGACAGTGAAAATGAAGAGTAGGAGATGGACAGGGGTGAGGAGGAGTTGAGGTTGGATGTAGAGGTGGAGAGAGAGATGGGGAGAAGGAAATGGGGAGGAAAGTGAAGAGGACATAGACATAAGGAGAGGGGAAGAGAAGATAAAGTGAGTGAGGAGAAAATAGAGGGGCAGAAGGACATGAACTAAGAGAGGGATGATACAAAGAGAGAAGGAGCAGATGGACAACAGAGGTTGCAGAAGAGCAGACAGACAGAGAGGGAATTAGAGAGACAGGAAGAGATAGAGAGAGACCTGCCAGGGTAGCTGAGAGCGCTAATGCACTGCTTCCTGGACTCGGGTAGTAGCTCCGGCCCTGGATTGAATCCGCCTGGCGGATTAGCGTCGAGGGCCGGTATGCCGGCCAACCTGGATGTGGTTTTTAGGCGGTTTTCCACATCCCGCTAGGTGAATACTGGGCTGGTCCCCAAGTTTCGCCTCAGTTATACGACTCACTGACATTTGAAACCGTTCGCACTATTACACTAGACACAGACAGCTGGGGTACACTACTTCCGTCCCGGGGGGTTCGGGGTGGTGGTAGGAAGGGCATGCGGCCACCCTCTGCAATTAACACTGCCAAATCCGTCATAACAAAGCTACCCCGCGTTGGAGCGGGACAAAGGCCCGAGAAAGGAGAAAGAAAGAGGAGATAGAGAGTGGTGGATGGAAGAAGAGGACAGAGAGAGGGGGAGAAGGAGAGTGAGGACGACAGAGGAGATGTATGCAGAAGGAGGAGAAGGGCAACGCCAGGTAATCAACTAGTTTTTTTTATAAATGTGCCCACAGAAAGTGATTGTATGGTGCTAAAGACCTAAAGCGAATAAGGACGAATTAATCAAAACCGGTCATCTTTATGGCACATCGATATGTTCTCTAGTGCTACATCTACACCTACATGAATACTCTGCAATTCGCACTCGAGGGTTCACTTTCACACAATTTCTCTAGCGTTCCACTCTGGAACATCAAGTGAGAGAAACGAACACTTAAATCTTTCCGTGCGAGTTAAGATTTCTCTTATGTTATTACGATGACCATTTATCCCTTTGTAGGGTGAAGTCAACAGAATATTTTCGTGAAAAAAAAATCATGCCTTAGTTTAGAAGATTGGCACTCCAAATCGCGTATGATATCCTCGACACTCTCGCCTCTGTATCGCGATAACACAAAACGTCATGTGAAGTCTCCAGTGGGATGGTGAGAGGCAGGCGTGGAAGGAGGTCGAAGGAATAGGCCCGCCAGGGGAGCGGCGCGTTGCGTCAGCCGGTGGCGGTGGCGGGGCGCCAGGTGACGTGTGCAGAATGGGGCGACGCCATATTAATCCGCGCTCGGCGCTGCGCCGCCTATTGTGGAGCGGCCTATACGCGTATAAATAACGGAAATTAATGAGGCGCGAGGCGGCAGACTTTGCCAGCCCCGCCATCGACCGGTGACGTGCTCCGGTCTCCGTGCCCCGGCCTTGCGAGGGACGCGTAGCGCCACGTCTGCTGCTGAGCAGGCCGAGTGGCGGGGGGTACTTTCTCCTGTACCGTTCGTTAATCCTTTCACTAGCATTGGGACACGTAAAGGGATGTTAGATAAAAACTGAATACTAGCCACAGCTGGACCGTGGAACGATCATTCAAATGTCATCGCAGCACGCGTTAAGACATTTGTCCCCTGGGAGACGATACAATCACTTCTCTTTCGTAGAATACGGTCGGTAAATGACGGATCCACAACCGCACCCACTCTTGCACTTCCTCGTCCAATTGAAACCGACCTCCACCCAAGTATTTTTTCAGGTCACCAAAGATGTGGAAATCACACGGTGAAAGATCAAGGTTGTACAAAGGATGTTGCAGCGGAACCTTCGTCCGATCGGAAGTGTGGGGGCGTGCGTTAAGGTGTAGCGAGAACACTCCGCCCGACAGCTTTCCGACGACCCGAGGCCAAACGACAAGGCTAACAGTAGAAATATCGTACATATCCACCGCCAAGGAAACCCAAAGTTGTTCGGTCATGATGATCTTCTTTGACTCAGAAACATCATACATTTCCCCCGCCAAGGAAACCCAAAGTTGTTCGGTCATGATGATCTTCTTTGACTGAGAAACATCGTACATCTCCCCCGTGAAGGTAACCCGAAGTTGTTCGATCAATATGATCTTCTTTGACTGCAGGGACCCTCAGCTCCTCGAGTTCCTCGAGCTTGGAGCCACAATCAATGCACAGCGCTGTGAAGACAATGCGACACGCCATGAATTCAAAATGCCCAGGAATGCCGTCAGACGGAATCATCCTCATGCACGATGACGCCTGTCCCCATACTGCCAAATGGATGAAGGGTACACTTCAGCGATTTGGTTGGGAAACACTGCTACATCCTCTATACAGACCGGATCTTTCACCTTGCGACTTTTTCATCTTTGGTGATCTGAAGAAAGACATGCTTTGAAGTACGTTTCAGTCGGACGAGGAAGTGCAGGAGAGGGTGCGGTTGTGAATCCGGCACCGGCCGAATGCATTCTAAGAAACAGGAATTTTTCGTATTGTCTCCCATTTGGATAAATGTCTAGACTCGTATGGTGATTAATTTTGAATGGAAAAATTCCATTACCTTGTTGTGGTGGGGATTCACTTTTCATTTGACTGCCCCTCATACGTGTCCCATGACAAATTATCAGAGTGTACAGTATTATTAAGGATTTACGCCCCTATATCTACCACATACTTTCCACTCTCACCATTCCCTCCACTACTGTAGCTATACGACGTAATGTACTCAACTGAAAGCAGAAACAAACTGGATAAGATCATTTTGTTAGCAACGCAAAAATAGACACTATTTTAGCAATAAAATCTGAAAAACTGGCGCAATGGTGAGACACTTAGCTCGGTTTTTGGAAGGCAGTGGTTCAAATTTACATCTGTCCAGTCACGTTATTGTGATCACCTGTCAGAAACCTGAATAACCATCTTTTTCAGTGTGCACGTCAGTGAGGTTCTGGAAGGTACGGACCGGTGCGTTAGGTTTCTCAGTTGAGGATCCATGGCGTGAACAGACCAGCTGGGGTGGTGCCACAGTTTATAGAGTGGGTTTAAACCCAGGGAGTTTTCTGGGCAGTGGAGTACGGTAAAGTTATCCTGGTGCTCTTCGAACCATGTGCCATATGAAACATTGCATTGTCCTGCTGGTAGATGTCATCATGCCAAAGAAAAAGAAACTGCATGTAAGGATGGATCGACATGGTCCCCAAGAACAAATATGTACTGACACTGAGCTTTGCAGAATAAAGAGATCACCCAGGGAATGCCACGAAAAGATTTCCTAGGTCATAACGCTATCTCCTCCAGCCTTGATCCTTCCGACGGTTGTTGCAGATCCGGTCATCTGTCCGGTCATTTGTCCGATGGTGCATTAAACGCGATTCATCCGGTTGCGGTATTGGCGCGGAAATTCCAGCCTTCGTCGTTGCTGAACAACAGATAGCACAGATGCATGAAACAGGTGCCTGCTGCGGGGGCACATATACAGCAACGTTCACTGAACAGTAACTGAGAAGACACTTTTGGAGCTCAGTTTCTGAAGAGTGCCATATCTTTTCGCCCGTGCACATGTCCGCAGCCCTGGTTCCCCCTGTCATCTATGGCCTGTGATGGCCCACAGTAGCCTAGACGCCAGTTTTGCATAGAGCTATTTTGCTTTGACGGTATATTTAAACCACAGCACCAGGTGAATAGTTTACAAACTTAGCCGGAAATGCTTCCATTCTTGGCCAAAAGGCCAATGATGATGCCCTTTTGGACACCAGATAAATAGCTCCATTCCCGCATTACGGCAACGACTACAATGTTTCCCGCATATGCCCGACACGCATTATACGCACTCCAATGCTAGTGCTGCCACCTGCTATCTGAGTGGTTCTTGAAAACTGACGTCGAACATAGGCGATGGTCACTCGAATGTGACTCGATAGTATAGATTCTCATCGTTTCCCAAAATGTCTCGAGACAAATGCCCGAACGGTTCCTTTGAAATGAAATTTTACTCTAACTAGTTACATCTACGTTTACATTCCTCATGTCACCTTCTGGTGTGTGGCGGAGGAAGGTAGTTAGTGTTCCACAGTCGCTTTCCTCCTTGGTGTTCCAGTCCCCAATGGTACGCTGGAAAAACAACTGTTGATAAGAATACGTCTGAGCTCAAATATTTCTATTTTTACTTTCATGATAAACGTTGGCTGAATTTGCTGAGTTTTCTAGGAAAGAACGCTGAATTTTAAAAGTAAACTGCAGCTTCCTTCACAACGCCTTTCCTGTAACGTCTGCCACTGGCACAGAAGGAGGAGAGGAGGAGGAGATTAGTGTTTAACGTCCCGTCGACAACGAGGTCATTAGAGACGGAGCACAAGCTCTGATTAGGGAAGGATGGGGAAGGAAATCGGCCGTGCCCTTTCGAAGGAACCATCCTGGCATTTGCCTGAAGTGATCTAGGGAAATCACGGAAAACCTAAATCAGGATGGCCGGACGCGGGATTGAACCATCGTCCTCCCGAATGCGAGTCCAGTGTGCTAACCACTGCACTGGCACAGAATAAGCATCTTGATAACACTAGCTAAACGACCATGTGATGAAACACGCTGCTCTATTTTTGGATGTTTTTAATTTCCTGTATCGATCCTTTCTGGTGTAGATCCGAGACTGACGACCAATGTTCAAGTATTGGACAAACGA
Source organism: Schistocerca piceifrons (assembly GCF_021461385.2). Taxonomy (NCBI): domain Eukaryota; kingdom Metazoa; phylum Arthropoda; class Insecta; order Orthoptera; family Acrididae; genus Schistocerca; species Schistocerca piceifrons. The sequence goes on along the minus strand of NC_060143.1, from coordinate 320,694,218 downwards.
TTGTAAGCTTTTCCCTCCGCTTGTGGACTATCCTTCCTCCAAACTCATTCATGTTATTCTGCTATCTTGCCTTTGTTTTACCTGGTCGTTTCACTCTAAATCGCTAGGTATGTATACTGCCAAATATTCTAACGATGTGACTACTTCCAATGCTTGTTTAGCGTAGAGTAGTCATAAAATAATGGGTCTTCTTCCCACTTACTTACGCATAGTACGTTATATTTGTTTATGTTGCAGGTTAACAACCAATCCATGCACGAAGGGTAGACCTTTTGGGTGTCTTTCTACATTTCGCTACCATTTCCTAATGTCGCGACTTCTTTTTATACAACGGCATCATCCGCTAACAGCCTGACGGGGCTTCCGAAGTCATCAACTAGGTCACTTAATGTCCTGTCTTTCCATTTTCTGTCGTCGGTCAGAAACCTCTGCCCGTCCGGAATACCGAGAGTGTTAGCGTGCCGTTTTCGAGATTCGAGCAGGCACGCCGGCACTGGATCAAATTCGCCCTGTGGATTAACGAAGACGACCGCTGTGTCGGTCAGCCTGGAGCTATTTGGTTAGTTAGTTCCATGTATCTTTTGCACGATATATCGTAATGATAAAGAACGAGTAATTTTACATACACTTCGCAAATTAATTTGTTCGTAAGGTTACATTCCGAACAATTCTAAGTTTTTAAAGAAAGATGCACAGTAATTGAAATTCTTTTACGGAATAGAAGAAGTAGTCAAGGAGAAACTTTCTCAATTTGTCTTCAGTTTCTACTATGCTGTCGGACATTTTATACCCCTGGGTAAGTGATCAAAAATTTGTTGCAGTGTTGGTGGACCCCTGTTTATGCTAAAGACAGCCTTAATTCGGAGTAATGTATGTCATTTTTCCTTCTGGTGGTATAATTATGTACTTCATGGTTCCTTTTGAACTCTACTGGACTACGTACGATAAACGTCATGAAGGAATACTGTGAAGGAGTATCAGAAAGCCCAACCCCTTAAACAGATGTCTACGAAATGATCGCATGTGAGTACCACATATTGTTCTTGCGCAATGATGACTTTTTCTTGAAGATGAGTAACCCCAGAACACTATTCCATATGACATTATTGAATGAAAAAGTACAAAATATGCCCACTTACTGATCTGTCTCTCCCCAAGAATTGGAAGGATTCTAATGGTGAAGTTCTTTTGGGGGGGTCCAAAATGTCCTTTTTTCAATTTAAATTCTCATCAATATGGATACCTAAGAATTTTGAAGTTTCCACTCTGTTTCCTATTTCCTAGCCATGTGTTACTTATTTTGATGCAATATCCTTAGATGTGCGGAACTGAATATGTTGTGCCTTTTTAAAACTGAGGGTTATACGAACAGTAGAACTTTGTTCAACGTTTCTACTGTTTCTGTATGTATGTTTGGATTGATTACAATACTAGTTTTACCCCCAAAAAGACTGATTCTGGTTTTGTATATTAGACGGAAGGTCTTTACATATACGAGGAACAGTAGTGGACCTATGATTGAGCCTTGAGTGACCACATACGTGGTTTTTCCTCGGTCACGATTATGTGACCCCAGACTATGTTGGTTAATTACTAAGTACAACTTTCTGTATTCCTTCGGTCAAATGGCGTTACCCGTTTGTTGGCTATACCATGAATCGCATAAGATTTCAATTGAGCTATATTTCAATTTAGCTTAGATTGGTCGAAAAAATTACTAAGCGCCGCTATTTTATTATTTAGTGCTTGTAAAATGTCGTGCGTGAACAAGTAAATGGCATTCTCAGTAGAGCAACCCTTCTGGAACCCAAATTGTGATTTGCTGTGGATATATGGTTTTTAGGCGTCCTACAAAGCAAATACTGGGCTACTTCCCAAGACCCGCATTAGTTACACGATTCACAAATAATTTAGAAAACGTTCGTACATTTTCAAATGGACAACACTACGCACAGACAGTTGTTGTGCACAAATTCCGTCCTGGGGTTTGGTAAAGAGGTGTCGATTGAAAGGGCATCCGGCCACCCTTTAACATTAACGATGCCAAATCCGATGATCACCATGCCGACCACGTGTAGGTACCGGATAAAGGCGAAATTAGGAGGTGATGACAAATGCATCTGCTGAGTGTGAAATGCAACCACTGCAATGTATCGTCCGGAAAGAGTGTTCGGTTACAATTGCTAACGTAGCGAGATGGGATTTCTGCGAGCCAATGGAACTGTGGCTGCAGCTAGCGCAAGAAGCAATTTCGGCGTGTTTGATGGCGGCCTGCATACAGAATGGCTCATCTCGCGACACCTAAGGAGGATTGAGGTCTCTCTGCCCCGGGCAGACAAGACTAGACTAGACTAAACTAGGCGATCCACCTCTGCACGTTTCCCATCAGCTTGGGGCCGTTCTGTCGTGGGCACAGCCATCTGAGAACTCGACCGAAATGCTGCCACGTGTCTCGACCGAAAATGCCGCCACGTGTCTAGCTCACGTACCGTGTACTGTACGTCAGGCACGCATGCAGAGGAATGGCGTTTATGTCTGAAACAACCAGATTTCGCGTATAACCGGTTTTTCTCAGCTACTTCATTGTTAGAACCACTCAAATAACCTGATTCCGAAATAACTGATTTTCCGTTTTTTCTTGATATTATTTCCCGTAGTAAACGTAGATATGGAATAAAGAGTTAAAAATTCTAAGACACACTCCGGCTTTTGCACTCTAAGTTTCAAGATACGTATAATAAAAATATTAAATAAAATAGGCAAATAACAGAGATCTTACTCCACCCACTTTTCGCTGCTTTATTCGAAAAGTTATAAGGGGCTCAACATTACAAAAAATCACGAGTATTCTCCCACTGACACTGCTAAAAAGATCAGATAATTGAGGATTATACCATTATTTGTGCACTGCAAATAGTTAGTGCCAAGGGTTGTAAACTGAGATCGAAGAATTATTTTTCGTGTTATGTTGTGCGTTTCCAAGTGCTACAAGCAAGTAAAGGCATATTATGCGGACAAAGGCAGCAGATATTCTAGTTTCTATTTTTAATATCAACTGTTAATTAATTGTTAATTTTTAGGTTTTTCCGTTGTGCGATGTCACAAGTTTTTTGTGAATCATCCCATTTCTAATATTTAAAGCAAATGGAGCCTTTTACTTCATTGCTGCCGCACTTCTTACAATACTTCCAGATTAGGGATGGTGCCATTCCGTAATTCAACCGATGCCCGGCGGCGACAGCGAGAAACTACCGAACAGGACAGGTGGGGCAAGCATGTTTCCTATTTTATATTATAACCCAAAAGCAATGAAAATTTTACAAATAAATATTAGTTTTTTTGAAAAACAAAGATTTTAGAGCCACTGCTATGGTAAATTCATATAGCGGTTTTTTCCTGATTATTGGTAAAAAATAAAAATCAACCCCTATAACCGAAACCTATCGGAATGTACCGGTTATTCAGAACTATTATAAAGGTACCGGTCTTAACCGATCTGTTTCTCCTATCCCTGCCAATCACCCGAGCTGGATTGCAGGTTGGCTATCTATCAGTTTCCGGCGCCAAAAATATTTGGTGTTCAGTATTCCAGACAATTACGAATTTAAAAATTTTAAAATGCTTTCATAATATACTCATTAAGAGGTTTACTCTGACGTTAAATGTTTAACACAACAATTCAGGAATTAAAGCTAGCGATCGTGTATATGCTTTGACGCAGTATATTCGTCCAGCATTTGAAAATGTGGGCACTGAACGACTTCCCGCAAATTTTACGCCTATTTTCAAACATTTTCGAAATGTTTGCTCGTTGACACTCCGCATAAAATAATGAAAAAAAAAGGTTGTCGCTTACTACATTTTCGCAGTTCATGCACCAAAACTTCAGCACCACAAATGGTGTTTCTGTTCATTACTTCTTTGTTGCCAGCTCTATTCGCAAGATGTTTTACAGACACTATCCACACATGCCACTGAATGTACGTGCAAACACATATCTTTATACGCCACACAGTTCAGGAGATACGTCATAAACATTGAGATGCGTGAAAAAGTAACTTTTCTTAAAACGGGGCACAAATTACCCAGGCTATGCTCACCTAGTATGCAGTATACAAAAGGGTGATCACAGTTTTTGTTTACCAGTTATGACTCTGACTTTGTCATTAGTCTGTGGGTGAATAATCCGAAACCGATAAATCCATAATAATTAGGATTTTGCGTGATTAATTAGGAAAAGGTTTACATGCTTAATGTCAAATATTTTACACATTACCTCATTTTTAGAGTAATCAGACATCTGGTACTATTTAAACGCAAAGGAGCTCGATTCTTCAAGGTATCGGGGGTAGGGGATTACTGATAAGGTCTAAAAAATTCAATACATGACTCTCAGATCTGGCATCGGCTCACGTTCGGTGCATCCCACAATTTTTGATCGCGTCAGTTGCTCGACATTGTAAGGTGTGCGCTGCTGATTATTGTTGGCAAGTACCAACTGCGTATGTGCACTTGTTTTCTTTGTTGCTATTTCACTTCCCCTCAAGGGGGCCGGATTGGCAGCTGCTGAAACCGGTATTCAGCCGAAGGTTTTATGTATCTGTGAAAAAAAAATTTTGCAACATCTTCCTCTTATTCTTCTTTGGTAGCGCTACAGCCCATGGTGAGCCTTGGTTTTTTGAACGACTTTCCCCCACATTTTTCGGTTGTTTGCTGCTGTTTTCCACCTCAGGACTCCCACACTGGTGTGACCCACTATCGCGTCGCCAATCCATCTTCTTCTAGGTCTCCCTTTTCGCCTAGCTGAATGGATCACACCATTATTTCTTTTATTTTTCCAGGCTGAAGCGTTGTCCTCACATTCCATGATGCTGCTGTCAGCTCCTTTATCCGTTTCATTTACCGGTGTCGTGATACGTGTTTTCTATATAGTTTCCGAGGATTCTGTTGAATTTCAGTAATATATATTTTTGTACAGTATTGGGTCATTAGCCCCACACGCAACCTCCAATTTGCAACATTACTGCCACAAACGTGGCTATGTGGCCGGGTTGAAATAACCAGACATTTCTCGTAGGCGTTGCAGGTCGACATGTACACATCATGCATACGTTGCGAATGCTCTTTCCTCTAACCTTGTATCTTCTGTCTAGATTTGCATCACACTTTCCAAACCACCTAACGGTATGTGACGAAGGTTACTTCTGGTACCGCTGTTCCACGCCTACCTTGTTCCAATCGCGAATGGTGCGTGGGAAGGATGCTTGCCGGTAAGCTTCTGTAGTGGCTCTAATTTCTAGAATTTCTCGTCGTTGTCATTTCTTGATGTATGTGGAAATGAGTAACATGTTGTCCGAGTCTTCCCGGAAAGAGGTCTCTCGAAATTTGAACAGAAAACCACATCGTGATGTGCAACGCATGTCTTCTAGTTTCTGCCACTGCATTTGTCGAGCATCTCTTAACGTTCTCTCGCCAACTAATCTGTTCCGTGACGAAACGAGCCGGTCTTAGTTGGATCTTCTTTGTCTCCTCTGTCAGTCCTACCTGGTAAGGAGCCCAGACTGATGAACAAAACATAAGAATCGGTCTAAGAATCCCCTTGTATTCCGCTTCCTTAGTGGATGACTTACATTTTATTAAGATTCCTGCTATGAATCTCAGTCTGGAATCTGCTTTTAGTACACTTTGTTTTATATGGTCACTCCACTTGAGGTCGCTTCATATTGTTGCTCTTAGATATTTTGGTGTGGATGCCGTTTACAGCAGGTACCCATCAATAGTGTAGTTGCAAAATAGTGGATTTGTTTTTCTGTGTATTCGCGATGTATTACATTTGCAAGCCTGCACCATTCCCACTCCTCTCTGGGTCATGCTGCAAATAGTTACTGTTTTCTGACGCTGCTACTTAATAAATAACCATATCATCTGCGTACATTCCTAAAGAACACCTGACAGTTTATTCTAGATCATTTATATGAGTTGTAAACAATAGCGGTCCTACAACACTTCCTTGTGGTGCTCTGGACTTTATCTTTACATTTGTCAATTGTGTTCCGTTAAGAGCGGTGTTTGAATTCTATCTTTAAGGAAGGCTTTGATCCAGTCGCAGATCTGGTCCGATACTTGATAACCTCATATTTTTTCACTGGCGGCAGTGTAGGACGGTGTCAAGTGTCTTCTTTAGGACAAGGAACACGTCATCTACCTCAGTGCCGCTGTCAACAGCGGTATGGATGGCATGGAGGAAGATCACTGTTTGCGCAATCCATGTTGATGTTTGTAGAGGAGAGTTCTTTTTCTCCGAAAACATCATAATTCATGAGCATAAAACATGTTCAGCAATTATACTTCATATTGACCTCAACGATAACTATGCGCATCTGTCCTACGACCCCTTCTAAAAGGGCGCATTTTCCAGTCACTAGGTACCCGTCGTTTCTCCAGCGACCTACGATAAACTGCTGCTTGAAGGGAAGCGAGTTCTTTCGCATAATCTTTGTAGCATCTTATAGGTATTTCAGGTATTTCACTTCCGTAGATGTGTCCCTTACACAGATGACATCACGTTGTCGTAGATCCGTTGGTACACTCTTTGACTGCAGCGAGGATCTGTACAAATCAGTAACAGCTTGTTTGGCTGCTGGCAATGAGTATTCTGTGGCTATTGTTATGTTGCACAGTGTTATTGGTGCAGAAACGTATTTGATCTCCTGTCCAGAAAAAAATGGCAACTTGGTAGGAGGTAGTGCCTAGAGAGAGAGTAAATGGAAACAATTCCTTTTCTGCTGGAAGTTTGAATTTGCGGTAGGTGATTTTCTTTTATTTCCGTATTGACCAACTAGGATCATGTAAAAACTTCAATTCCTCTTCTTTCGCCGGCAAGAGTGGCCGAGTGGTTCTAGGCGCTACAGTCTGGAACCGCGCGACCGCTACGGACGCAGGTTCGAATCCTGCCTCGGGCATGGTTGTTTGTGTTGTCCTCAGGTTAGTTAGGTTTAAGTAGTTCTAAGTTCTAGGGGACTGATGACCTCCGAAGTTAAGTCCCATAGTGCTCAGAGCCATTTTTTTCCTCTTTTTTCTTTGCTGTTTTCAATTTTTCCAATGCTCCTTCACCTTCACCTCACGTTATCTTTTCCTTTCTTCTGCCCAAGTTGTTCCTGATTTATTCTTTCCTTATTGAGAGACTTCTGAATATCCTATACTTAAAAAATTTCTATATGTTACTTCCGATTCTTTGATGTTGTTTCTTTCTAGATCTTTCCTTATTTCTGTAATCCGTGCAGTTGTCGCGTTCTCCTTCCAGAAATACAGGATTATTTGTTTCGTTGGCCTGTTCTCATTTATTTGGCAGTGGTGTGCAAAATAAGAAATCTTCTTCTAGCCATTACTTTTGATATTTTCTCTTCATTTTTCTACATCTCCTCATTGCTTCTCGTTTCCCTGCCATCTGCTGTTTGTACTGCACCCATTATTTTTCTAACTATCCGTCTTTCAAGTTCCTGTGGTTCGCCCAGCTAATAGTTTACTGTTAGACATTTACACACATATAAAACATACTGGCCATACCACTGTTGTATTGCGCTTTAGTTTTTTTTAGATATGCATTTTTGCTGTAAATGTTATTTAACAAATTACATGCTACCTCCATTTTGTTAACGCTTACATCTACTGTAAATTTTTCTGGTCCATTCTGTTGCATAGTTTCTTCAAGATATTTAATTTTACTTACTCGTTCTATTTTTAACTGTTTGTGTTTCTAACAGTTTTGGTGGATTTTTTACATTCGTCATTAGTTTTGCTTTTTGAGCGGAAATTTTGAGACCAGTTCTATTTGCTGTTTCTTCCAGATTTATCTGAATAACTGCATCTGTCAGATTTTTTGAATGTATTCCAAAATCATCTGCAAAAAACAACCACCTTAATTCCATTTGTTTCCCTTCGTAGAATTATTGGTTCAATTTTGTAATTCTTTAGCTTCAAATACCAGATTCTCACAACTTTTTCTACATGGCTTTCAAACAGTAAAGGAGATAAACCATCTACTTATCTAACACCAGTTTTTATTTCAAATGGGTCAGGTAGTTCTCCCACAAATTTAACTTTAAATATCGCCTTTGTTAGAGCTACAGGTGATTTACTAATTTTAATTTTACTATGTAGCTGGTTAATTATTTGTTGCTTATAGCCATTATTTTTAGCTACAGGTTTCAGAATATTAGTTTCTTTCTCCTGGCCAGATGAACTGAGGAGAATATTATGTATAAAGTTAAACATGGATCTGAAATAAGCCATTTGTGCTTTGTAAGGTGATATGAAGAATTATTTATTGTTACATCTGTAGTGATGAGTCAGACACATTATGATGTTAGTTTTCAAGATCTTAGACTAAAGAAGTTAAATCGAAAGCATGCCTTCGAAATTCCTACAAAATCAACCACAACAAATGTAATAATAAGTAGTTGTTCATGCCACTCTACTCAGTACAAAGTGGCTTGTTTCAGTTCCATGTAATACCATACACATAAAAATCCACTCTTGTAAGGAGAAAGAAACCAGTACAATCAAACCTATACCTAAAAATAATGGCTACAAATCACAAGTAATTGACTACTTATTCTGTTTCTAAAATTAATGATACTTTACAAACATTACATACCACTAACGGAGACAAGAAAATGGAGCTATTAGAGGAACTATAATGTATAGTCACACCTTCAGTTGACCCCAATACTTTCAAAATGAGCAACTGGAGCTCCTAATAAACAATTCCTAAATAATTTCCTTGGGCTATTCGAAGAAATTAAACACTGCAAAGACCCCTAACTGTCAGAAAGTTGTAAGTTGTACAACATAATATGTAATAAACTGAAATTCATTGCATCTTCAATAACTGCTGTAAAAAAAAAAAGTAACAGGCACCATATCAACAACACAGAGTAGCAGAGTAGTCTAAGAAAAAAATATCACTTTCTTAAACACAATACGATGTAACTATATTCGTGTAGGGCCCCCTTGAGCAAGCAGAAGTGCCGCAACTCAACGGGGCATGTACTCGACTAATGTCTGAAGTAGTGCTAGAGGGAATTGATATCATGTATCCTGCAGGGCTGTCCATAGAACCGTAAGAATACAAGGGGGTGGAGATCTCTTCTGAAGAGCACGTTGCAGGGCATCTCAGATATGCTTATAATGTTCATTTCTGGCGAGTTTGGTGGCCAGCGGAAGAGTTTAAACTCAGAAGAGTGTTCCTGGAGCCACTCTGTAGCAATTCTGGACGTATGGGGTATCGTATTGTCCTGATGGAACAGCCTATCGGAATCCAGGTGATCATACAGGATGCTTACTGACGTGTCACCTGTCAGAGTCGTATCTAAACGTATCAGGGCTTCCATATCATTCCAACTGCACACGCCCCACACCCTCACAGAGCCTCCACTAGTTTGAACAGCCCCAAGGTAACATTCAGGGTCCATGGATTTATGAGGTTGTCTCCATACCCGCACACGTCCATCGACTCGATACAATTTGAAACGAGACTCGTCCGACCAGGAAACATGCTTCCAGTCATCAACAGTCCAATGTCTGTGTAGATGAGCCCAGGTGAGGCGTGAAGCTTTGTGTCGTGCAGTCATCAAGGGTACAAAAGTATGCCTTCTGTTCCGAAAGCCCATATGGATGTTGTTTCGATGAATGGTTCACAGGATGATACTTGTTGATGGTCCAGCAATGAAATCTGCAGCAATTTGCAGAAGGGTTGCACTTCTGCCACGTTGAATTATTCTCTTCAGTCGCCGTCGGTCCCGTTCTTGCAGGATCTTTTCCCGGCCACAGCGATGTCGGAGATTTGATGTTTTACCAGATTCCTAATATTCACGGTATATTTCGTGAATTGGTCGTACGGGAAAATCCCCACTTAATCACTACCTCGGAAATGCTGTGCCCCATCGCTCGTGCGGCGACTATAACGCCATGTTCGAACTTAGTTAAATCATGATATTCTGCCATTGTAGCAACAGAAACCGATTTACCAACTTCGCCATATACTTGTTGTCTTATATAGACGTTGCCGATCGCAGCACCGTATTCTGACTGTTTACATATCGCTGTATTTGAATACGTATGCCCAGTGTGGTTATTGAAATCACGTTCAAACTGACTTAAATCTTGATAATCTGCCATTGTAGCAGCAGTAATCGATCCAACAACTGCACCAGACACTTGTTGTCTTATGTAATCGTTGCCGACTGCAGCGCCGTATTCTACCTGTTTACATATTCTCTGTATTTGAGTACGCATGGCTATACCAGTTTGTTTGACGCTTCAGTGTGTATATACACGTATATACATAACGAAAACAATTTTTACTATAATGCTAAAAACATGTTGCACATCCCACTTATCTCTTTGCTCAGCTTGCAACCTTGTTCAATAGAAAGTGAATGATACCTTCTTATCTTCGCTTAATGGATAACCTTTGCGTTGTAATCAAAAACATCAACCGTGTAGGACTTGGGTGACGCTCAACACTGACATTAAGAATATTGTGAAGTGTACCACAGTGGTTTCTTTATAGTAGCTGTACTGTTTGCAATACAACAGCATTGTATGGAAAACCAATCACCATATACCGGAGCTTACGTAAGGCAATTAAACTGTTCCACATTATGTTTCAATAAATGCTAGCATTTCAGCGCGTTTTTATTAATGAAACAACTTATTAATTGGCAGCAAGTACTCTAATACTTGCAGTGCTGCAACAGACGACTTGCTGCTGTCCAAAACATTTACGCAACTGAAAATATTAGCCTTGCAATGAGGGGCATGGTAGACTGAAATCCTTTATGGCAGTAAAATAAAATATTTTAAAAGTGTTTGTGGCTGATCATTCAACATCAAACCTGTCTTTTTCATTGATAAGACACCTTCTCTTTCTCTCTCTCTCTCTCTCTCTCTCTCTCTCTCACTCTCTCTCTCTCTCTCTCTCTCTCCCTCCGTCCCTGACGACAAGCGGCTACGTCAGCTGTTTCAGGCTTTAGACTCATACTCGTGAATGAAGTTTCTTTTATAAAAAGTTTCCATGAAACTGTATGAACATTTTAAGTAACGGGCAGAATAGCCTTTTAAAGCACAATCGACTTCTTCGGCAAAGATAGCGAACTTCCGTTGACCTTATAGAGTGGCAGCGGAAGGAGCGTGGAGGCAGTAAGCGGTATAGATGGCCGATAGAAGGGTCGCAGCCCTAAGACAAAGTGGAAACGCTTTGACCTCTAGCTGGTGTGAAGGGAATAGGTCAATGCCCTTCAGAAGCGAAGTTACGAGTATCGTAGTTGGCAATGGCTGCGCCGTTAAAGGCTTTTCGGTGTTGCAGTGGATTCCACTTCATTCTTAAATATGATAACAAGCTGTATTAGTCCTCTCATTATCTTTGGAAGACTCAGACCACTTCAGAGAAAACGGATCGTCTAAGGATGAGCTAATAACAATCTTCCGCACCGGAATCATCACAATAAGATGACTTTTGAGCAAAATAGTTTCCTCTGAACTCGGGCCAGCGCACTTTAGAGACAGGTGATGAATGGGCAGACTTACCAACATTGCAAGCATTTCTCTCCTTGATACCACTACTACAGTACCCACGAAACGAACAGAGTTTCACATCCCCACTCTTTTTCGTGGCAATAAACGATTTCAGCTATTAGTCAGGAAATTGTGGACAGTAGAAATCGCCTATCTTCAGCAGAAGTTGACGACGCAAGAAAAGGTAGCATCTCCGTTAGTAGATAATTACTAAGAAACGCGTCGTGAGAATTTTTTGATGAACACATTAATCAGTTTGTATACGAAAACGTGGAATAAATGAATGCACTAAGACGATTTGGAAACCAAATTTTTGAACAATATGGAAGGATTTATCAAACCAAAACTTTTTCATCACAAAAAATCCATATTCATTAGATCACGCACCATGATAGCTAGGTGGACTTGTGTTCTAAGTCGTAAATCACATAATAAATGTGATTGTCCAGTTTTTCCTCATGCTTGGATCCACGGCCAACGATTAAAAACATGCCAAATTTCCGCTCAGACTTAACTGTTAATTTTGGCAACGTGGCCTTTATCAAGTTTAGTAATACAGTATACAGGGTGAGTCACCTAACGTTACCGCTGGATATATTTCGTAAACCACATCAAATACTGACGAACCGATTCCACAGACCGAACGTGAGGAGAGGGGCTAGTGTAATTGTTTAATACAAACCATACAAAAATGCACGGAAGTATGTTTTTTAACGCAAACCTACGTCGTTTTAAATGGAACCCCGTTAGTTTTGTTAGCGCATCTGAACATATAAACAAATACGTAATCAGTGCCGTTTGTTGCATTGTAAAATGTTAATTACATCTGGAATACTGTAGCCTAAAGTTGACGCTTGAGTACCACTCCTCCGCTGTTCGATCGTGTGTATCGGAGAGCACTGCAACATACATCGCGTTTCTACAGAATGATCTGCCAACGTTGCTCGAAAATGTCCCACTGGAAACGCGTCGACGTATGTGGTACCAACATGATGGTGCACCTGCACATTCCGCAGTTAACACTAGGCTGACCCTTGACAGGATGTTCGACGGGCGTTTCATAGGACGTGGAGGACGCATAAACTGGCCAGCCAGTTCTCCTGATCTTACACCTCTGGACTTCTTTCTGTGGGGTACGTTGAAGGGGAATGTGTGCCGTGATGTGCCTACAATCCCAGAGGATATGAAACAACGTATTGTGGCAGCCTGCGGCGACATTACACCAGATGTACTGCGGCGTGTACGACATTCATTACGCCAGAGATTGCAATTGTGTGCAGCAAATGATGGCCACCACATTGAACATCTATTGACCTGACATGTCGGGACACACTCTGTTCCACTCCGTAATTGAAAACGGAAACCACGTGTGTATGTGTACCTCACCCCTCATGGTAATGTACATGTGCGTCAGTGAAAAAGACCAATAAAAAGGTGTTATCATGTGGACGTAATGTGCTGTTCCAGTCTCTTCTGTACCTAAGGTCCATCACCGTTCCCTTTGGGTTCCTACGTAATTCGGTGCTCTCCGATACACACGATCGAACAGCGGAGGAATGGTACTCAAGCGTCAACTTTAGGTTATAATATCTCCAGATGTAATTAACATTTTACAATGAAACAAACGGCACTGATTACTTATTTTTTTTTATATGTTCAGATGTGCTAACAAAACTAACGGGGTTCCATTTAAAAAAACGTAGGTTTGTGTTAAAAAACATACTTCCGTGCATTTTTTATGGTTTGTATTAAACAATTACACTAGCCCCTCTCCTCACGTTCGGTCTGTGGAATCGGTTCGTCAGTATTTGATGCGGTTTACGAAATATATCCAGCGGTAACGTTAGGTGACTCACCCTGTATACACTGCCGCGATAAACTAAAGGAAGAGGTAGGTGAAGTAACGTATTACATTAACTATTCGATGAAAGTAAATGACAGTGCGGCAGCATGATGACAGAAGTTTCCTAGTTGTGCGTAGAACGCTGGACGTCACATGCTATCTACATCTACATGGTTACTCTGCAATACACACTTAAGTGCCTGGCAGAGGGTTCATCGAAGCATTTTCATATTACTTCTCTACCATTCCACTCTCGAATGGCGCGTGGAAAAAAAGAAAAGCTAAATATTTCCGTTCGAACTCTGATTTCTATTTTATTATGATGATCATTTCTCCCTACGTAGGTGGGTGTCAACAAAATATTTACGCATTAGGAAGAGAAAATTGGTGATTGAAATTTCGTAAATGGATCTCGCCGCAAAGAAAATCGCCTATGTTTCAGTGACTGCCACCCCAACTCGCGTATTATATCAGTGACACTCTCACTCCCATTGCACGACAACACCAATCGAACTGCCCTTCTTTGCACTTTTTCGATGTCCTCCGTCAATCCTTCCTGGTATGGATCCCACATCATGTAGCAGTATTTCCAGCAGAGAACGGACAAGTGTAACGTACGCTGTCCCTTTAGTGGGTTTGTCACATCTTCTAAGTGTTCTGCCAACGAAGTGCAGTCTTTGTTTCACCTTCCCCACAATATTATCTATGTGGTCTTACGAATTTAAGTTGCTCGTATTGTATTTCCTAGGTATTTAGTCGATTTGGCAGCCCTTGGATTTGTGCGATTTATCGTATGCCCAAAATTTATCGGATTTCTTTTAGTACCCATGTGGATGATCTCGCACTTTTCTTTGTTTAGTGCTAATTGCCACTTTTCGTACCACACAGAAATTCTCTCTAGATCATTTTGTAATCGGAACTGATCGTCTGATGATTTTACTAGACGGTAAATTACAGCGTCATCTGAAAACTATCTAAGGGGGCTGCTCAGATTATCACCTAGTTCATTTATGTAAATCAGGAACAGCAGAGGGCCTATGACACTACCTTGCGGAACACCAGATATCACTTCTGTTCATGGGAGCTTGTTGCAGATCTTGCATAGTTGTCCGTGGTGATCACACACCCTATTAATATCCATATCCCGCCTTTTGTGATGTCCAGGTCACGATCATAAATCGAGGTGACCATAGTGTAATTATTGTCATTGACTGAAAGTATCATTTCTCTTTCTCTCTTACAGGTTCCTTTTGTACTATATTGTAGCAGTTCTTTCTATATGTAGTCTAAGTTTCATCAAGCTGTGTTACTTGGCAATGACACATCATGTGAAAGTCCTTAATTTTTGTACATAATCTTTGTGCGCTAACAGCAGATCGTATCGTCCAACCAAATGGTGGAAAATGACAAGAGTTTAATTTACTCACACCTACTGGTAAATGGAATGTACAACGCAATGCGTTTTCCTGTACCCATGTGGGTCCAAATGGCGAAGAAGTCATTCTCGTTATCTTACAGCTTGTTGAAGTCAGCTGCTAAGTGCCTGGCCACAGTGAATATAAACTATTTATTACTTTATCTCCAGTCGCAACGTGTTCCTCTTTATGTTTTTTGTCGAAACACATGTGTGTATTCTTCAGTGGGCCTCGTTTTGTTTCTGTAAATTTTGGTAGGTTCTCTATTTTAAGCCTATAAACTACTACATTTTCATTTTTTACGATTGCTCACCTGAAACATTTTTAACTTTATTCCGGTATTGTACATGTTGGGCTATTTTTATTCGTTTCATATTTTTCCAACATGTCGTCTGCCGTTGCCAGAAAAAAAACTGTTTATTTGTTATTTCAACAAAAAGAAAATACTTACGTGAAGGTTTGTAGGTGTATATTATTTCACAGAAATAAAAAGAGACTCGCAGCAGATGCGATGTAGCATTTGAAATGTGTTGGATAAAGAATAAAAAAGGAATGCGGGTTTTAATTTGCAAACACTGCGAAATAGCGACAGGAACTTCCGACGTCGGTAGGACGACTATTTGCAAATATTGTGTTTTGTGCTTTTATAACAATTTGGGATAGATTTCAAAGCACCAAGGCTTTTCCTTAAGGTACGTCTCCACCTATATTTCGCCGTATGTGAATGAGTGAAGGTATTTCTGGTACTAATATCTCTTCCATTTTACCCTGTTCCATTCGCGAAAGCCACGTGTGAAACGTGTTTCTCGGTATCTTCCGTAAGAGTTCTAACTTCGCTGATTTCCGAGTCGTATGTGGGCTGATGCAATATGTAGCCACACTATTCCCTAAAAGTACTCTCACAATTACAGGACTAAATCTCCGTGGCGCACAATGCCCCTTGTGTAGGGTCTGGCATTTCCGGAGCTCTCGCTCCGAGTAAACAATACAATGACAAGAGGTGCCGGTCTTTCTAGATCTTATCTTTCTCGCTTCTATTTATCGAACCTGGTAAGAGTTTGATTAGCAATACTTTTGTGGACAAGATACACTTTCTTATGATTCTTCGAATGGAACTTGACATCTGCTTTCCCTGCAGTTTATTATATGTGGTCATTCCACTTAAGTTACAGTTAGGTATTTGATCGGTTTTACTATTTACAGTGATTTGGAATAAAAACGTATTCAGACAGTGGTGCACACACTCGCCTATTCATGCACCATATGTTAAGTTTAGTTACTTTCAAAATTAGTTGTAAGTCATTGCACCAGTCATTGATCACTTCTAGATGCCCTATCACACTTCATTAAAGTCATCTGCCTTTGCTATCTTTCTGTAGACAACTGTATCACCTGCGAACGGCGTCGTGGAGTTAGTCGCTATCCACTAAATTATTTATATGTATTGTAAGCAGTAACGGTATACAACCTAAGGGAAAAAGAACGACACTCCATAAAAGGGTTACCAGAATTGGACGGATATCGGTAGCTGTATACAGACAGGCAAATGATTACAATTTCAGAAAATTTGGAGGATTCGTTCAAGAGAAAGAACTACACAAATTGAGAAAGTCAATAACGCGTTGTCCACCGCTGGCCCTTATGCAAGCTGTTATTAAGCTTGACATTGATTGATAGAATTGTTGGGTGTCCTCCTGAGGGATATCGTGCTAAATTCTGACCAACTGGCGCGTTAGATGTCCAAAATCCCGATCTGGTTGGAGGGCCCTTCGCGTAATGATCCAAACGTTCTTAATCTGGGAGAGATCCGGTGGCTTTGCTGGCCAAGGTAGAGTTTGGCAAGCACGAATACTAACAGCAGAAACTCTCGCCGTGTGTGGTCGGATATTGTCTTGCTGAAACGTAAGCCCAGGATAAGTTGCCATGAAAGGCAACAAATCAGGGCGTAGAATACCGTCGACGTACTGTTGTGTTGTTAAGGGTGCCGCGAATGGTAAACCAGAGAGGACCTTCTATGAAAAGCAATGGCACCCCAGACCATCATTACTGGTTGTCGGGTCGTATGGTTGGCGACATTCAGATTGGTACCTCACCATATTCTGAGGCGTCACCAGACACATTTCCGCTGGTCATCGAGGCTCAGTTCGGAGTGGGACTCATGACTGATGATGATTCTACTCCAGACAGTGAGACTCCAGGAAGAACACCTGTCTGCAGACGCTTTGTTTAGTTGTGGGAAACCAAGCTGACTGTCGCCCGCTACACGCCTGACAACGAAGAATGATGGTCAGGGATGCCATATCGTTTCATAACAAATCGCCGGATCTCTCACAGATTCAGAACGTTTGGAGTATTGTAGTCAGCGCCCTGAACCAGCTTGGGATTTTGACGATCTAATGCACCAACTGAACAAATTTTGGCACGATATCCCTCAGGACGACATCCAACAATGAAAACGCGAATAGCAGTTTGAGTAAGGGCCAAATGTGGACCAACGAGTTTAATTCCTTCGTGGTCGCCTTTTTTTGTATGTAGAATATATATCGGGTTAATGTAAGCCAGTATCATCTGGTATGTCAACAACTAGATCATCTGCCCGTGAGAATAGTGTTTACAATTTACGGGACTCGCGTTTTAGTAAGTAACAGACTAGTTGATACTGGCCTAGGGGCTGTGACATTTCGTAAAAAAATACGTTCTAATTCAACTGGAGTTGCCAATTAACCAGTGTGATAACGACAGCTTGTGACACCCTCAAATAGACTTTCACCTCTGTAAACTGGAAAAACGAAAGCAGTCTAGAATTACTTCGTTATCGTGGCTAATAGGGTGATATATTCAGGTATGTAGCTGGTAAAGCTGATGAACTGAGCTGAACTCAGATTTTATTATAGTCAAAATCGCTGATGAACTTTAACGTAGACAAGCATATTTTTTAAACATAAATATGAAGCAGTCACTCCTTCATCTCACAAACTAATGACGGTTAATATGGACATAGGCCAAAATGAAATACTGATCATGATGCCCAATGTGGTGACACATACATAATCAACACTGCTGTGCTATAAAACTGCGGCTCAGGTTGACAGCCGCGGTGGACGCGAACACTGCCTTAATATTCAATGATATGATATCGACAGAATTCTCCTATTACCTTAACCACGTATAAAAAAAACCGTCCTCCGTAATCATTACTGAGGGTCTGCCCACGGCGAAGGCGAATGCTCAGCCGCTGCCTTTCAACAGCCATCAGGGAATCCACAACTAATACAACTGACACAGCGCTTTGTCCGCAACAAACTATACGTCACTTTTAGGCTTCCGTGCCTCAGTCTGTACAAACAGAACACCTATGGGATCGCATTGTTGTCCGTCTGTTGTCTGTCCAACTGTTAAGAACACTTTTTCTCAGGAACGGGTAGACGTATAAAGTAGAAATTTGTTACATACTGAGATCTATGGTCCCTTGGCGGTGGAATAACGTCAGGCTTCTAAGTCGATTCCCTCAAATATTTTGATGCTCGCAAACACACTCATCAAAACCCATAGGAGACTTCCCGTTGACATAGAATCATGAAATTTGGCACGAATCAGAGTCTCACAATTCAAGTAAAGGGAAAAAATCCGAAAATTGGTAACTTGTAATTATATCACAAAAAATATGTTTTTGTCATTAGAACTTACATTGCATCCATCATCCTTCAAAAGCGTAACAGAAAAGAACTGTGCTACTGCATGCAAACATAAAACGTAAATAGTTGTCATGTTTTAGTAAGAAAATAAAAAAAATATTTCACTAATTCCTCTCTCTACGTACATAAACTGCAGTCCCCTGCTCGCTTCTTTTTATATGTGTGGCCTAATCACAAGAACTACGGTAGAGATTTTGATACTGTCTTGGAATTCGCGGGATCGATATCTTATCAGTATCAATACCGATAACAGGCTAAAGTTGTGGAGATTCGCGATTCCCTGACGGGATGAACTGTCTACAGAAGTAATGGAGTTTTGTACGGAACACTCAGTGGGCGAGTCCTACTTGCGCTTGCCCAATTTTTGTCTGCTTGGATGAGGCCTCTGGTGAATTACTCTCGTGTGCCCAGACCTTTTCATCTCAAAGCATCGCTTGCACCAAATCTCCTCAATTATTAGTTGAATATATTCCAATCTCTGTCTTGCACTACAGTTTTTACCCTCTACAGCTGCCCCAACTACTAAAGATTTTATTGATTTTATTCCTTGATGTCTTTATAAAATTTCTGTCATCCTGTCCCTTCTTCTTGTCACTGTTGTCAGTTTCTTCCACATGTTCCTCTCCTCGCCGAGTCAGCGAGGAACGTCCTCATTTCTTATCATTCAAAAGAATGGTGCGATAAAGCAAGCAGTTACGCTGAGTAAAGGACTGTGGATTCAAATGGTTCAAATGGCTCTGAGCACTATGGGACTTAACATCTGAGGTCATCAGTCCCCTAGAACTTAGAAGTACTTAACCTGTGACCGTAGCTATCGCGTGGTTCCAGACTGTAGCGCCTAGAACCGCTCGTCCACCACGGCCGGCCTGTGGATTCCTTACAACTAACGGATGCCCTGTGTCCGAGAGAAGGAGGAATCCAGTAATTACGCGACGCTTTTTTTTTAACGCCGATGGAACTAGACCACACAACAATACCATGTACAATGCGTTTTGCGAAGTGAAGAGGCGTTTGCAAAACCTAAATTACGCAAGGTACATTTAATAGAGGTGTGTGTAGTGCCCTCTGAAAGCGAAAAAAGAAGGATAAGTCACGACAAAACATGACAAGCTAGCAGTGCAGGACGTAATACAGATGATCCTGCAAAAGCATATAATGTAAAACCAAGTTGTTCAATAAACAAAATCCACTGATGATGGCACGGAGATGCCGGAACATGTTTGAGTAGCAAGAAAGAGTGTTTTGCATAAAAGGCGGAACCTGTATCCAGCAATAGTGTTTATCGTTTTGACGGATCCCTGAAAAAAAATAATTTTATTGATATGTTATATATATTAAATATCATTGAACCTTTGCTTTGCAGATGAGAGACATCCTTGTCTGTACATTTCTTTGAACCGTATGATTGCGTAGCTTTCAAGTTTCTTGATTTATGTGGTCTTCAAGAAAATTCTTATCGGTAAACTTCAGCTTAGCTTTCTTCCACAAACAAGTATCTTCTTGCTGGCACGTTTATTTCTACTTGTCGCCGGCCGAAGTGGCCGCGCGGTTCTGGCGCTGCAGTCTGGAACCGCGAGACCGCTACGGTCGCAGGTTCGAATCCTGCCTCGGGCATGGATGTGTGTGATGTCCTTAGGTTAGTTAGGTTTAACTAGTTCTAAGTTCTAGGGGACTAATGACCTCAGCAGTTGAGTCTCATAGTGCTCAGAGCCATTTTCTACTTGTCAGCGTGCTGCTTAACATACGCATTGTAAAAGTTTTGATGCACATTCATTTTGAACATAATCAGATCGGCTTTATATATGTTGCAGAATATCGTGAGTGACTCATTGATTGTCACGAATTGATTTCGACAGGCGCGGCATGGAACTCAACGAATGAAATCCGACACCTGTCCGGCACTTATTTTAAATCGGCGAATCTCGGGCTTGCACAAGCGTAAAGGAATAAGGTTAGTTCCGGGACGCCATAAAGATTGGTGGGCGCTTTAACATTGTCTATGCTCGGGATTTATTACATAAATGATGTATATTATGTGAGATTTTCATTGCTCAATCCCCGTCCCATTAAATGAAATTTGGTGAAATTTTGCCGGACCCCGCCTCCCCTCCCACCCCCGTCCTTTTGAGCTCATTTAATAATGGTCGTGAAGGCAGGTAACACAGGACACAGTGGGGCCTTGCTGTCGGAGTGCGGGACCCCCGCTCTTTAGCATCTGTGCCCTGCCGAAGCCACTGCAGTGCAGGTCTAAACTAAGACACGGCTCGCAGTATTTTGCGCTAAGGCGGACGTCTGCAGCGACAACAGGCGCAATGTTGCAATAAATAGATTACTTTTCACGGGTCCATTTTCCGAGAGGTCAACGATTCGGCGAACGTACAGATACCCTGCCTAAAGGGGCTTTAAAGTTAGTTGTTTATTCGTTCACAGATTATTTTGCAATGATATTACACTTCCGGTTAATACAAAGGTAAAATATAATTGAAAGTTAACATGCAGGTATACAAGCACATAAATGTCAACGGGAGCGTACCGAAAAGTAATGCTTCCGAATTTTTTACGTGAAAACTCTAGACCTTTTTTAATTAAACAACCTTTATCCTTCAT
This sequence comes from Schistocerca piceifrons, assembly GCF_021461385.2. Lineage (NCBI taxonomy): Eukaryota > Metazoa > Arthropoda > Insecta > Orthoptera > Acrididae > Schistocerca > Schistocerca piceifrons. Next base: position 320,673,081 of record NC_060143.1, on the reverse strand, counting down.
GTCTATGTAATTGCAGCCCTTTACACTAGAGGACTCCGAATGGTGTAACATAACTATGTTGGACCGTGAGAAACAGCGTGCTGTAATCGACTTTCGAATTCGAAGATTTCGTCCACACTTTGAACACCCTCTCCTTTAGCATGACAATGTCTAATAACGCATGAGCGCTGCGACATCTCCAAAAATCTGACGCCTCACTTTCGCTGTCATTGGCCATCCTCCGTACAGTCCCGACTCGGCCCCATCCAATTTTCGACTGTTTCCAAAACTTACAGAACATCTTCGAGGACTTCACTTCAGTAGCGGTTAAGTGGTGCAAGCCGAGGTGAGGTGACTCCGTCAACAAAATCAAACATGCTACAGTGACGGTACAACAAATTTGTCTCTCGTTGGAAGAAATCTGTTTCTCTGCAGGGTGACTATGTTGAGAAATAAATACGTAGACACGAAGAATAAAGATGCAGAATGTTAATAACGTTCTTTTATTTAAAAAACTGTAACAGTTTTGACATACAGCATTCAGAGGCATTACTGTTCATCACATCTCGCAACTAATTACACATCTAATATTGTTCTATTTATTTACGTCTCATAATGAGTAGCTCCACATACTGCTTTCATTGCTCTCTCTCTCTCTCTCTCTCTCTCTCTCTCTCTCTCACACACACACACACACACACACACACACACACACACACAATATTTTCGGCTGACATAAGCACCATGAGCCCCCTGAGTATTCATTACATTATTTATGTGTTCCCATTTTTCTGTTTGGAAAACCGAGCCATTATCTTGTCATAACAAGGATGTTGAGTGCAGGATGATGAAAGTAGGTTAACCTTTTCCATCTTAGATACTAGGCAACCAGTTCTGTAGAAATATCTTTCGTGCTCTGAAAGTATATTGTGAAATGACACAGAACTTACTTTTTAAATTTTTATCAACTTTAACATTTCTTCTACGAACTACTACTTTGTGTCATTTAAATAATGATTCACTGTATAACACGTATAACTTGAGAAGTATCCTTTAAGTGCCTTTTTGTAGAAGTACTTTTTGTTACCACTTTTTCTCATTTCCTTGGGCTGTTTACTGTGCAGTTTGATCTCCTAATAGAGAGTGCTGTTTCAAGAGGGTAATGTTTATAGGTTATTACTTATTTTTATGTGTGGGATATGGATATTTGAGTCGACCCTGAATGTGTGTTCGGATAGCCGAATTTGTTAAGGCGACTGCTCACAACAACCGGGAATTCCGGATTCGAGCCCCGGTCCAGCACAGATTTCCATGTGTCACCAATAGGTAATGTCTCATACTTAATACAGCTAATGTCAGAAAGATTCCTCAGTTGCGACAAATATCTTTATTCGTTAGTCTTGCTGCTGATCCGTTATCATAATTACTAATGTGTTTTTAAAATGCGTAGTAGACTGGTAGATGCACCTACACGGTACAGTTACGATCCCAGACACATTAATCAGATTTTTACAAAAGGATACACTGTGTCACGTCAAATAAACGTGTAAGTAAAATGAAATATATATTTAACAATACATTCACTGGAACTGTCACAGCAGCGCCTTTTTAAAAATGGTTCAAGGCTCTGAGCACTATGGGACTTAATTTCTAAGGGCATCAGTTCCCTAGAGCTTAGAACTACTTAAACCTAACTAACCTAAGGACATCACACACATCCATGCCCAAGGCAGGATTCGAACCTGCGACCGTATCGGTCGCGCGGTTCCAGACTGTAGCGCCTTTAACCGCTTGGCCACCCCGGCCGACCCTTTTTAAGACATTTTACAGCATTTGGTGTTCATAAAAAGCACCCTGCACTGTTTTTCAGAAGTGGTACTTCCGTTGACTAATAATAAAAAAGCTCTGAGGCTACAGAGCACGTGGCACAGAATGTGTCCGTAGAAATAGTCTCAACTATAGGTGTAGTTAACTATCTCTTTAAAAAAAACCTGGAATATTCTGTAAGTTGCGAATAAAGCTCTTTAGATCACTTAATGTATTTATTTTTCGGTCACTGCCAGTATCACATACAAGGGTTGGAATTTGAATAGTGGCAACTATTTATTTACAGCTCGTACAAAATAGATACGTGTTTCAAAGTTTTACTGACCTTCAAACTAGTCACCAGCGTTGTGTATAACCCGTTGCCAGCGATGTGGAAATCGTAGGATACTCTTAGCAGTGCCAGTTGTGTTGACAGTTCGAGCGCCGCGGTCTAATGCCAGACGAATTTGTAGCAGTTCTAAAGAGAATGCCGTGAAGTGTTTCCTTCAATTTAGAAATCGAGCTGAACTTACGAGGGCTTAACTCAGGGAAGCGCAGTAGGTGGTACAGCACTTAGCAACCCCATCAGTCAAACAAATCAGTAATAGCTTGTACTGTACGTGTTTGACCATTATCCTGCAAAATGATGGTCAGGTCCTGCAGAAAGTGTCATCACATCTGTGTTTAAGCTGGTCGTAGGCTGCGTTCCAAAAATGAACAGCATAGAGACCGCTCTCCATGCTACTCTATTCTGTGCATGTCTTTTCATCTCCGAATAATTATTGCGAACGAATAATCACTGCGACTTACATCCTTTTGATTCTGATTACTGTATTCATTTCTTGGTCTTCCTCTGCGACTTTTACGTCCCACACTTTCCTCCAGTGCTAAATTGATGGCCCCTTGATGTCTCAGAATGTATCCTATCAGCTGATCCCTGCTTCTAGTAAAGTTACGCCACAAATTTCTTTTCTCCCAAATTTTATTCAGTAGCTCCTCATTATTTACCTGATCTACCCCTGATTCAGCATTCTTCTGTAACATCGCATTTCAAAAGCTTCTATTCTCTTCTTGTCTAAACTGTTTATCGTCCATGTTTCACTTTCATACATGGTTACAGTCCAGGCAAATACCTCCAAAAAGGACTTCCCAACACTTAAATCTATATTTTATGTCAAGATATTTCTCTTCTTCATAAACGCTTTTCATGCCATTAGGAGTCTACATTTTATATCCTCTCTACTTCGGCCATCATCAGTAATTGCTGCTCTAATAGCAAAAATGATCTACTATTCTAAGTGTCTCGTTTGCTAATCTAATTTCCTCAGCAACATCTGGTTTAATTCCTTTACTTTCCATTATCCCTTTTATTCTTGTGTTGATGTTCATCTTATATCCTCCTTTCAAGAGCTGTCCATTCCGTTTAACTGCTGTACGGAGTCCTTTGCTGTCTGTGACAGAATTGCAATGCTTCCAGAATGAGATTTTCGCTCTGCAGCAGATTGTGGGCTAATTTGAAACTTCCTGATAGATTAAAACTGTGTGCCGGATGGAAACTCGAACTTGGGACCTTTGCCTTTCTCGGGCAAGTGCTCTACCAACTGAGCTACCCAAGCACCACTCACTACCTGTCCTCACAGCCCCAATTCTGACAGTACCTCGCCTCCTACCTTTCAAACTACCCTGAAACTCTTCTGCGAACCTTGCAGAATTAGAACTCCTGGGAGAAAAGATATCCTTTCTTCCAGGAGTGCTAGTTCTGCAAGTTTCACAGAGGAGCTCCTGTGAAGTTTGGAAGGTAGGAGGCTAGGTACTGGCAGAATTGAAGCTGTGGGGGCGGGTCATGAGTCAGGCTTGGGTCGCTCAGCTGGTAGAGCACTTCCTGCGAAAGACAAAGGTCCCGAGTTTGAGGCTCGGATTGGCACACAGTTTGAATCTGCCAGGAAGTTTCAGAATTGCAATACTTTAATTCCAGCTTCAAATTTTTCTTCGATTTTTCTTAACCTATAGTGAAACTATAAAAAACGATTTAAATTGATTCAATTGTACGTCCATAAAATTTGCTTTTGAGATGGCAGCAATAGACTCTTGCGTGGTCATCTAAATATGGTAGCTAGTATTTCTTAAATCTGCTTTTCAATCTGAACCGCATAAAACTTATTATTCAATAAATTTTGACTTAACTTAAGGCTGTTATTATGAAAGTTGTGGCTGCTCTTATAATTATGTGTGTGCGTACATAAAACTGTGGCTCATGAGCTGAATTTTGACCCAACAGTGAAGTAATATGTCTAGATTTCGTAAAAGGATTTGGTTATCCAGTTCATACATTGTGGAAAGGCAACTCCATCCTGTGATAGAACTGGCAACTTAGTTGCTCGTGGCGCAGCCAGCACCAGCAGAACAATTTTGCCTACTCACTTCTTTGTCTTGAGATTGATGTGATAGTAGTGGAAAACTGATGTTTCAGCTTAGTCTCGAGCGCAAAGTGACTTGCTGGTCACAGTAATAATCACAGAAAAGAATAAACGATTTAAATCAGCTTTTTTCAGATGTTTCAGATGTTAAGTCGCACAGGCAAGGTGGGGAATCTCTGACGCCCATGATGTGGAGGTCTCATATGTTTTTTACTGTTCTTTCCGATAGATCGCCCGATGAATGGCTCCAATGAAGCCAGTACGTTTCCTTTGCCGAGATAGATTTGTGGCTATACCATGTGTAGAAGTATGAAACTGGAATTTTTTTGCAATAGATACACGTCTCTTGTTTGAAACTGATAAACCGTATTTTATTCAAAATAATCTCCATCGCTAATTATACAATTCTTCCATCTCTTCGGCAGGCTATGAATGCCACACACACACACACACACACACACACACACACACACACACACACACACATAAACAAACACACACACACACACACACGAAAACAGTTCCTCTTTTGAAGCGAACCAGTCAGCGAGCTATTTTCGTTCATTTTCATACGATTTGAAGCGTTGTTCAGCGAAAGCGTGTCCCAGTGATGCAAACAGATGATAATCGGAAAGAGCCAAGTCTGGAGAATAATCTGCATGCCCTAGTAATTTCCAGCTGAACACCTCCATTGTTTCCCTGACCCGTTTTTCTGTGTGTGGTGGGGCGTTATCATGGAACAATACGACTTTGTGTTGCCTTTTTTCCATACTCCTATCGTCTTTCACGTAATCCTCGATTTAAATCGATCATTTGCTGTTGGTAGCGATCAGTGTTAACGGTTTCACCAGGTTTCGGAGTTCATAGTAGATGAGACCCTTCTGATCCCAACAAACACATAGCATTGTCGACTTTCCAAAGCGATTTGGTCTTGCAATGGATGTCGATTGTTTGCCTGGATTCACGCATGATTTACGACGCTTAGGATTCCCAAAGCATATCCATTTTTATCACCTGTCATTATTCCATAGAGAAAAGACTTTCTTTCGTATCTTGCAAGCAGCGTTCTACAAGCGGTCTTCCTAACTGCTTGCTGTCTTTCATTCAGTTCATACGGAACCCATTTTCCCACTTTCTGCATCTTTCCCATAGCTCTCAACGACATTCAGCGTCACATTCAGTTGTTCCGCGCGGCCCTGTTGAGTTTGAGTATCGTCTTCATACAATAAGGCCTGCAGTTCGTTGTCTTCGAACTTTTTTGGTGGTTTAACGCACTCGTCGTTACTCACGTCAAAATCATCACTTTTGAATTTTTTGAACCACTCTAAACGCTGTGTTTACCCAAGAGCATGTTCACCGAAAGCTTCGACAAGCATTCGATGAGGTTCTGTAGCAGTTTTCTTCAAATGATAACAGAAAACGAATGCTGTGCGCAAATCGTAGTTCGTAGGCATAAAACTCGACATGTTTACGGGTCTTGGTTCCTGTGTGTCATCAATCGTTACAGGAAGCAGATGACGCTGCAGATGCGGTCTCAAGGGATCTACACTGACGGCTAACACCACCTATAGGAAAATTCTGGTTTCATACTTCTGCATCTGGTAAGTGTGCCTTGTTTTCATGGATATCTCTGTACTATCTTTTCCGGTAAATATGTGGCCAAAGTGTTTTAATATTGTTTCCGACACATTGCCCGTTAAGTTAACTGTAATGAATCAACATTTACTTTGTTTACCTGGACACATGATGGTTAGGTATTGTAGTGGGGCATGTGTACCAATAGGGGCCAGCTTTGGGCTGTCACAATAGGCGAGTACACGTTACTAGTGACTCGTGTGTGTGTTTAGACTCTCAGTTCTCTTCTGCTTGTTTACCTATGTACGTAGCCCACAGTCAGTCATTTCTCCATGAGCACGTCAGATATTTAAGTGAAGCGATTGTCACTCGTTACACAGGGTGCTACAGGAGAAATCATCAGTATTCAGGAATACGAGAGGAACGATCAGCTGAGACAGAAGCTCTAAAATGAATACTTTAAGAGCCATGAGCACTTACTCGTCTTCCATGCTGTGAAACAAATCTTTTCTTGAACAAGCACTTTGCTATTTTGAGAGGTGGCTGTGTGCACCAAAATATGAAAGAAAGTATAGTAAACATGGGCCTAAGAGCTGTGAGCACGTTTTCATCGTCGCTACTGCGATACACATCTCTTCTTCTGAACAAGTGCTCCTAACTCTTAGTGGAAGCACCTTAAAACTCATCTTTACTAGACAGATTTGCTTCAACTGATCGCTTCTGTTATATCCCAGAATACTAAGCATTCCTCGTGGACCACTGCCAATTGATTCTCGCTTCATAAAATGAGAAGTTTGCTCTTTTCCTTATTACAATATTGTATTCTTTTCTAACGAGTCGTTAACTGACGATTCGAGTTTCTGTATGTTAATGCAAAAGGTTTGGATTAATATTGATACAAATATTGGCGATATGCGCGGCATTAATCACATTAAAAGTTTATTCAGCTTGTGTTACTGAAAATTCTAACTGCTATATCCCTGTTTTTAATCGATTTTGTGGGCTAACTAGATCGCATACTGGCTTGCTTTTCATTCCTGCGTTTCAGACAAATAGCAAACTGGCTACTTCACAAAATAGTGGCTCCTGCCGGAATTTTTTTATAAATAACAACCTCATGTTAGACTACATGCAGTATATATTATATACATTTAAGTAAGCAGAGGTAGTGTGTTAGAAACATTAATTGTGAAGGACATAGAAAATAATAATGATTGAAACAACACTATCTGGACCACTGTTTCTTTTAATAATGATTGCCAGTTTCAATCTGTCCGGCAAATAACCTTCAGAACTAAGATGGGAAAGCAAAAAAGACGACAACATAAACCTTTCGTCAGTGTGACATTAAAAAAATATCACAAAGATATTACAAACAGCATCGAAACAAAATAAATGCTCACATGTCTGGCCCCGCGAAGGGCAGTTTGATATTTATGCTAGCTTTGATGGTACTGTTCGTGTCACACTTAGGTGATTTTTATGTTGTCACCTTTTTTCCTTTCGAAACTAATATCTGAAAATGATATTGTGCTGTCTGAGAACAGATGATGTTTGTTGATTTATTTCAACAACACAGATCATAGTTCCTGATATATTGACTCAAGTATGGAATTATATTGCTGAAGTGGCAAATTTATATAACAATTTTGCGAACTGACCTTGATCTGTTGTGTGTATGTTTGTAAACATTGTGTATATGTGTGTGTGTGTCTGTGTCTGTGTGTTTGGGGGGGTGGGGGTGGAGGGGGGGAGGGCAGGGTTGATAGACGGAAAGCTAAAGTGACAGAGAGACAGCACAGATTATGGCAAGTTTCGGATTGTTAAGTTTACATGTGTAGCATGTTGTATCTAAGAAACGGTTTCTGTAACACGTGGATTGTGTTTTAAATAGTGTACATCGATATATGGCCTCTTAATAATGTATGAAATGTGTACGTAATGTGAACCCAACAGAAAACAGTCCGTGAGCACTCGAGATATGTATGTGTATATTTCTGATAATCGTTGCAACCAAAGACCTCCACAGTCTCTGAGATGTTCCAAAATAGCATTTAGTTTTTGCCCCCATTGGTAAAATTATAATTTGATATTTTCTTTGCACTTACAGATTCGAGACAACTTCTTTGTTTAATTCGGTGTTGGCAAGGAGCGTGTCATGACAGAAAAAGGACCCTGAGATCACTGCAATTATTTTTACTTTTACATTTGTATTTTTGCCACATTTGCAATCAAAGGTTCCCACATAATTATGAGCGATGTACTGAAGTGTTTTGTTTTCGTCTTGTCCTCAACCCAACACATATGTAAGGAATATATATAGTTAATCACTTAAATCCGCCTATTGACAGACCTACAAACCTCTGCAAGGTGCAAAGGAAATAAAATAAATTTTGACAGGTAACAAACTTGTTTGTATAGATATCAGTAACAGTCTTGTAAAGCCTAACCTAAAATTTTCCCGTATAAGAGTTATGTATCATGAAAACTTCCGAGTTGTTTGAAATCTGAATGAAAACCCAGAAATGAGTAAAGTGAGTGTTGGGATTTAGCTGTTAACATTTTTTTTATATTCTCTAATTTCCTAATGCCTTTGGAGAAGAAACTAGCCTGTTAAGTACTTTAGTAATGACGTCATATGTTGAAATGTCTGATCTAAGGTCCATAAACATGGATCGAAACTCGTGACGAAAGGGTGTCTCCCTTTTGGGGCGTAACGAGGCAGTTAGGTAACAGAACTGCCTTGACGTTCCGAAATTAACCGCGCGGTGCGGTAAAACTCTCGACGGGATCGTTCGATCGCCGCGAATTGTCGTCTGAAGTGCCGCGCAATTACTCCTGGAGTCGTCTCGCCAGTCTATTACGTTCCCTCCGCTTCATCTGGATGAGAAGTTGAGCTTCCGTGATGGAAAATGGGTCTTATTTCTTTAACGAGTCAGGACAACTCTCGTCAGTGGTAAAAGGAAGAAAGCTTCACTTACCGAGCGAAACGAGGCCTTCTAATTATCGCAGAGGCCATAGGGATTCCTGGTATCGCTGTATCCCGTGCCTACCTCTGGGCCTCGACGATTCTCATCATCCTTCAGAAACGCATTAGCCCTTAGTAAACTGATAGCTGTTTTAGCAGCACTTACTGTTCTTGTTGGTTTATAATTGACTGCTATCATGGAATGGCATCTTACTTCGCTCGAAAAACGACACATCGCCGGCTGAAAGACGGGTGCTTCACAAATAATATGCACACAAATGCGTAGCGGAATCTGAAAAGAAACTGAAATTGTAGGGGGAACAGAAGAACATTAATACGAAAAGAGAGAGACGAAACAGCTAAGTTCGAGGATGGATTATGTTTATTAAAGGTTCTTTTTTGTGGTTCATCTATTTTCCATCTGTTTTGATTCTGCCCGCCAGAAATTCCTTTCCTGTAGCAACCTCTTTGTCTCCGAGCAGCAGGTACATGCAACTTCGTCGAAGTCAGTCCTTGGTTAAAAATTGCATCATCGTTACTTTTCCTACTTTGTAGTTGGATGTAGGCTGTCTGTATAGTTCTTGTCCCTGAGCAGCATTACAACTATTCAGTTTACTGTACTCAACACCAGATTCGCCAGCATATGCGTTCGTCACATACATTGAGCATACCTTCTCCTCCCTTTCCGTGTGTCCACTTCTTCCTTCCTCTGTCTGTCCACCTTATCCTTCCACCTTCATCTGTCAATCATCTCCTTCCATTCCTCATCTCCTTCCCTTCTCTTTGTCCATTTGCTCCACCTCTTCTCTCTGACAATATCTTCATCCCCTCCTTCTTACCATACCCTCCTCCGCCTCTATCTTTCCTCCTCAGTCTCGCCCTCTTCCTTTTTCATTTTCCCACTACGCTTTTACACCTTCCACCTGCCTAATGCATCTCCCCCTCGGTCCTCTCCAATATAACAGGCCACATTACTCCCACAACCCACCTTCCGTGCAGGGAAAGATACATATCAGGGGCTTGAAAATCATTTATTTCCCCCTGACATACAAGCTGCTATGGGGAGTAGGCAGATGAAGTAGGCCAATACTCGTCAACGTAATACGTCTGTCATGCAGGGCAACCTAACGTATCAGGTGCCCTGCAAAGCAGGTTAATTGGCAGCCTGATACTGTTTCCAGGCAACTTGCCTGCAGTGCAGGACAGCCTATATGCCATGGGGCCATATCTTTACTCCTACTGGAGGCTATAAACAAGGCAGTGCTGATTCTTTGTAGGTCTTCTATTTCTGTGCCAGATTTAGTTGAAATCGATCCAGTGTCTTAGGAGTATATCCTAGAAATACATGCACACAGTCCGCTTTATACACTGGTTGATTCATCTTCCCTGAAGGTTTATGCAGCCTGTAATGTTATTCCTTGCTTTCATAAACGACAAGTGAGATGTTTATGTTCTGTCACTCACTACACATGCAAACTATCAGTCCCAAAGAATGAAAGAACACGACATTTTTTTAGGAAATTTGTTATTTTTGATCATGTATGGGCCCAGCAGCACCATGCAAAGTACAATCCATCAATGTCACGTTTGATGGTTAGCCTTTCTTTGTGCCCAAATTTGTTTCATCCTTTCAGAATGAAGTCTCATTCTTCCATCTCAGACAGTATGTTTTCTAATTTCCCTCTGACCAACTTTCCAATCAAATATCTTTTATCTTAATGTTTTCCTATCTGTAAGTCTGCCTCAGTTATACCAGCTGCTTTAAGATCCTAATTAATCCCAGCAATTTATTTCATTGGCTCACTTTCGTCCTTACTTCTGTTTTCCTAGAATTCTACTATTTGTTGTGTCAACCTAGTGGGTGGCATTCTTTTAATGTGCCCACAAAATTTAAGTCTTCATTTTCTCATGTCACCATGTATATCTGTGTATTCTTCTACTTCCTTGTTACTCCTCAGCCTACAAGTTTCTCCATTAGTAATTATGGGGCCTAATATTTTCCTAATCATCTTTCTTTCTTTCTTTCTTTCGAATTTCTCCAATATCCCTCAGCCTATTTAAAATTAAATTTCTGCTCCATAAAGACATTCAGGTTTGCTTACAGTGCTGTAATGTCTAAGTTTACTGACTTTAGAATGTGATTTTTTTCGATGAATATTTTGTGTTAACCTGAATGCAGTTGCCATATTTTGACAGCGAACTTGATTTGCAGCTTTTTCCATACCGTATTCTGATATGATTTCCCCCAAGTATTTAAAATGAGATACGATTTTTATTTTTCCATATTTTATGTCCAAAAACTTTTGTGCTTGTTTGTTGCATGTCATGTATTCGGTTTTTTCTAATGGTATTTGTACCCCTATGGTTTCCGAGACTTCTTTAAGAATTTCAATTTGTTTTTGAGCTGTGCCAACATCCCTAGTTAAAACTGCCAGATCATCTGCAATGGCGAGGCAGTCTACTCTAATATCACTTCTCCCTAAATTTATTGATTGGTCTATATTTTGAATCGACTTTTTCTCTCGCCATTCTGTAATTACCTTTTCCAAAACACCGTTAAAAAGTAATGGAGAGAGTCCATCTCCCTGTCTAACACCACTCTTTATTTCAAATGGTTCAGGAATCTCTCCCATGCATTTAACTTTTGATCTAGTGTCGGTTGACGTTTCATTAATCAGTGTTAGAGTTTCATTATCTAGCCCTTGTTTCTTTAAAATTTGGAAATGAGGTTCACGATCAACTGAGTCGTAAGCCTTTTTAAAATCCTCAAATGTACATACAATGTTGTTACTAGAAATCCTTTGGTGTCTGAGTATTAGATTTAAAGCAAGAATATGTTTCGGGCAGGATCTGTTTGGTCTAAAGCCTGAATGGTATTTACAGATTTTAGGTTCTAGCTGTTCTTGTGCTCAGTTAAATACTGCTAGAGAATTTTGTATGCGACTGGGAAGAGGTAATTATTAAAGTTTGGCCTATCCCCTTTTTTATGCAATGGATGAATTAGGGCAGTTTTGCAGTCCTCAGGTATTTTCTCAGTTTGCCAGATATGTCCTATTAGTTGAGTGATGTCTTCTATAGTGTTAGGGCCAGCTGATTTTAGTAGTTCTGCGATTATACCGTCTTCTCCGGATGCTTTATTGTTTTTAAGTCTCTTAATTTGTTTAGTTATTTCGATTTCGTCAGGTGCTTTAGAGTTAGAGTTGATGTTATTAATTTTCTATAGTTGGAATTTGTTCACTGGTTATGGACAGTTCAATAGTTTTTCAAAGTAATTAGCAAGTATCTTACAATTTTCCTGGTTGTTAAGAACCAAACTGCCATTTTCATTTTTGAAGCAAAGACTTTGATATTGGTAACCAGTTAGTTTTGTTTTGAATGTTTTATAAAAGTTTCTTGTATTGTTCTTATGGAAATCGTTTTAGATTTGCAATGGTTGCGCATTTTCGTAGTTTATTTTAGTCTGTCGGTTTAATTTAAATGTTTCTTTTCTCACAGTGAGAAAGGCGTTGTGCTTTTTTTCAGTTTTGTTACTATTACAATTTTTGAATGCCTTATGCCTAGACTTAACAGCTGCTTCTCGATCCGCTTTCCACCAAGGGTGTTTTTGTTTCTTTCGAAGTGAAATTAAATTTTGTGCTGTTTGGATGAACTTTTCTTTTAGACGTTGCCAATTGGAGTGTTTTTTGTCAAGTTCACTTGTTAGACTTGGGGTTATTTTAGCAGTGTCAAATTTTGAAATAACATTTGTTGTTTTGAAGAGTTTCTGAGGCTAAAGTTTTACTTTTATTCGCGATAAATAATGGTCAGAATCAATATTAGCCCCTTTCCTAACTTGGACATTTAAAATTTATTTGTAGTTGGGGTATAAAATTGCTACTTGATCGATTTAAAATTCCCCAATAAATGTACTGGGTGACCGCCAGGTTTTTTGTTTAGAAGGGTTCTTTTTAAAATGTGTTGACATGATTTTAAGGTTAAAATTTTTGCTTGTTTCAACAAGGCTTTAGCCATTTTTGTTTGTCCATTTATGCGCAGGAAATCCGCTCAGCCTTGCTTATATTTTTTCGCTTTACCTGATTGAGCATTAAAATCACCCATTAAAATTTTAGCATGGTTTGAGGGAATTTTCGAGACGATGCTTTCTCATGTGTGCCAAGCTTCATTAACTTCATCAGGTTTTCCATGTTATCCTCAATGACTGTATACTTTATTTGCACATTTAAGAGAAATTGTCATTAGTCTATTATTAATGTGTTTTACGTCCGTTATCGAGGTCAAAATAATTTTGGAGACTGCAAAAGGAACTCCCAGATGTGGCTCATTATTAAGTATTCTTTCATTAGTTTTCCTTTTAAAAAGACGATAATTGCCGAAATCCATGTTGTTATTGCCCGTCATTCATGTTACTTGAAGTGCCAAAATTTGAACCTTCTTTTCTTTCAATGTATCTCCAAAGTTATGAAGTTTACCTGGATGCAAAAGTATTTCTATGTTAACTGTTGAAAAAATGTATTTGTTTTCGTTCTAAGTTGGCCAGACGACTCCGACTTCCTCTGCTGGATCACACTGCATTTTTACCTGGTCGCCCCAGAATCCGAAAGACCAGTTGCGCCAATAATACCGGCGGTGGATTGACCACCTGGGGTAATATTGCGATTATCAACATGCTCCATGATGATTGTACCTGGAATCAGGTGGGGTTGAGTAGACTCATTGAGTGAACTCAGAATGTTAAGACTGGAAGGGTTAGTTCCAGAATATGACTTTCAGCCGCACCACTGGTGAAGAGACGCTGGCCACTTCGCCGCCTGCTGCAAGACAGACGCAAAGTGGGTTCGGGTTTTGTTTTCTCTATTAGGTTCTTCCGCTCTCTCTGTCGTTGGGAGTTAGGATTCCTCTTCCGCCTTTGAGACCGTTGACTGGGCTTCACCTGTAACCCTAGGCAAGGTGCTACCACCCGGAGCCAGATGGACCCAGGTTTGTTTACGAGGTGTTACTCCTCCCCCTCCTCCTTCCTCGTCACTTGCGAGATGCTTGGGACCGGCAGTGGCGGAATTTTAGGAAATTTGATGTACTTAAATTTTGTATTGTGATACTTTTTCACTGAAGGCCACGGTTTTCGGGTTGTTCAATACGAATGTACCAAAGTGATCCTCAAATACACAACCATCTCCACACTCAGCCCTCATCAGTCGGGATTACTAGTAGTTGCTCGTGGCATCTCCTCCTACCGCTGTACACAAATTCCCGACTACATGACCCGTTCCCAATATCGACCTTTTTTGCTCTCTATCGGTTTGGCTATTATGTCAGCAGTATAGCCGGACATTTCGTTAAAATTATTAATTTCAACGTGGGCATGATGTTAATGAAAGTACAACGTCTTTTGTAAACGTGACACGAAAACTAATTACATTGATAAGTCAGTTCACACTTAACGCTTACAAGAACAGCAGTTATTTAGTCTCAAGACAAGACGAATACAACAATGTAATTGTTTATTTTATACGGTTAAAATTCACAAAGCTGTTATGTACAGTTTACAAAAATTTCAATCTTATAATCCACTAAGCGGGTGGCGTAATAAGGCCAGATCCAGAAATTTTGTTTAAGTCACCTTTTATCCTCTTACCCTGCCGTATGCCACAGCATCATCAGCAGACAACCGCAGATTGCTGCCCACCACCCGGTCTACTAAATCATTTATATATATATATATATATATATATATATATATATATATATATATATATATATATATGGGGAACAACAGCGGTGCTACCGTACTTCCCTGAAGCGGTCCTGACAATACTCTTGACTCTGATGATAACATATGGGGTTCTATAACTTACTTCGAGCCACTCACATATCTGTGAACCTATTTCAGACGATCGTACCCTCTTTAACAGCCTGCAGTGGGGCAATATGTCAAAGGCTTTCCGGAAATCTAGAAGTATGGAATCTGCCCGTTGCCCAACATCTATATTTCGCAGTATATCGTGTGAGAAAAGGGCAAGTTTTCTAAAACAATGCTGAATCGTGGATTTTCTATCTCAAGACAATTTATTATATTCGAACTGAGAATGTGTTCAGTCACTCAGCAGCAAACTGATGTTAGGGTTATTGGTCTGTAATTTTTCGGGTCCCTTCTTTTGTCCTTATATGCACGAGTCACCTGCTCTTTTTTGCAGTTGCTTGGGACTTTGCGTTGGGTGAGAGATTTTCGATAAATGCAAGCTAGATAAGGAGCCAACGCTGTAAAGTACTGTTTGAGGAACTGAATTGGGGCTGCATCCGCACTTGGTGACTTGTTTCTTTTCAACGCTTTCAGTCGTTTCTCTACACCAGGGATGCTCGTTAGTGTGTCGTCCATACGGGAGTCTGTTCGGTGGTCAAACTACGGTATGTTTGTCCTGTGTACTGTTTGCGGAATGTGAATTTTAAAACTTCCGCTTTAGTTTTGTAGTCTTCAGCTGCCACACCAGACTGTTCAACAAGTGACTGGATGGAACTCACTTAGCGATTTTACATAGGACCACATTTTTATCGGATTCTCTTCAAGTTCTTTTGCTAAGGTATGACTGTGGTAAAAATTGTTGTATGTCTCGCGCATAGATCTTTCAACAGAGGCACAAATCTCTGCTAACGTTTCTTTGTCGTCATTTGCGCGTTTTCTTTTGGACCAGGAGTGCGACAGCATCTGCTTCCTCACCATTTTTCGAATCTCGTTATTAAAACGTGATGGGTCTTTTCTGCCCCTAATCTACTTACTAGGCACTTAAATCTCCAGACCACGATTTACAATCTGTTTAAACTTTGCCCATAACTCCTCTACGCCCATCTTACTGGAACTGAGTGATGTCAGTTCACTAGCAATTATTTTTCTGCGCTTTCTAGCAGAAACACTCTCCTGGCCCTCTTAACTGATGTATTAACTTCCGTAAGCATAGTTGCTATGATGACATCATGATCGCCAATCCCCGTTTCTGTACTGACGTTGTAGATAAGGTTCGGACTGTTTGTCGCGCTAAGGTCTCATGTATTTCCATTGCGTGTGAGCTGCCGAACTATCTGCTCGAAACAGTTTTCAGAAAACGCGTTCAAAAGTACTTCGCATGATTTTCTGCATGTACCCCCTACAATGAATCCATCATCATCACAGTCTATACACGGTAGTTTGAAGCTGACTCCAACCAGTGACGTTTGATCTGGGTATTTACGCGCTAGTGACCGTAGACTAAGTGGACTGCCGAATAAAAAATATAGAATGCTATTTAAAAAAGACGTACTGCTGCTCGTATCTTCGAAAAATAACAAAGGTACAAAGAAGGCAGTCGTGCTGGTTAATATCCCTCTGCTAAGTAAACATTTGTCTGATATTTTTTTTTATTTCACTTCAGGGCGAAATGGTATTTGATAAGGTCAATATAAATGGGACACCTGTAAGCAGGGTGTTTCATGGTTAATGGCTTACACGCATACAGTTGAAATCACACGATACTAGAAGCAAACAAGTCTGATAAACATAGCTATGGGAAGTTTTTCATCCTCAACACCGTGAAACAAATTTCTTATACTGCAAGCTCTTTGCTTTCCATATTTTAGGATGAAAGTGCTATGGACCGAAACAAGAAATAAATGTACAATTAAATGCATACTTTAAGAACTACGAGCAGTTGATCGGTAGAAGAGATATGTTTCGTAGAAGCACAGATGAGCTAGTGCTCATAGCTGGTAAACTGTAAGTTTTAGAGCCCTTTTACCCTGATTTTTTTGGTTCTGGTGTCATGTACTTTCAACTATACGCATTTACGCCATTAATTATGATACATCCTCTATATAAATCTCTTCCATGTAACATACATCAAGGGGAGTTAGTACATTTTGCAGAAGATATAGGCGTTAAACGAGTAAGTTTGCTAGATGTTCCACACATAATCTGAACGATTATTTTATCGGAATCATCTGCAAGCAGTCGGATTACAGTACATGAATACGTGATTGGTGTTGACTTTAACGAACACTTTAGTTCTTAGTCCTACTCGTGCAACCACACTTAAAAACAAGTTCTTTTTTATACAACCTACCAGTTTTTAAATACAAATTCGTCCTTGGTATAGAAGGAGTTGTCGATGGTTTCAGGCTATATTTAAAACTTCCTTTGATACTGTCAGACGTGTTATGTTGTTGCACAAATGACAAGAAACTTTTGTTGCAACGTATTGAAATCTTTTCTGAACCACTAAAGGATTTCAGAGACAGTTACATCGAAAGAAATAGAAGGAATTGTTAACAATGTTTTGCAGAGAGTTGTTAAATTTTGTTCTGAGAATAAACTGTCCCTTGACTTTAGAACAAAACGCAGTATATTCAGTTCTACATAGCACAAACACTTAACGTACAACTTGTGCAGAACTTAGTAAATACGCTCGAATGTGTACCATTGATAAGTATGAAAATTTTAATTAGAATGAACATATTATTGAGCTGTTAAAGAAACAAAGTTTTACAAATTTTTCCCTTCTTATAAATTGTTAGTGACGAAAAAATCTTATATTATTTTGCATTTCCCCCCCCCCCCCCTCCATTAACGTCGTATGACAATGTTTTACAGGTAGCAAGATAAATTTTAAACTGATCCCAAAATTAGTTGTTCGGGGAACCTCATTGTATTTCATAGACAAATTTTTTACTTAAAAGCTAACAGGAAGTGTAGCTAAAAAAGAAAAAACACTGAATTTACGCGTATCATAAGTTACAACGAGATTATTAGAGACTAATGCGGGTATTCTTATTAAATTTAAGCAAGTGTGTTTTTGATTAATATGTAAATAGCAGGTTTAATGAGGTACTCGTAAGATATAGCCTGTAAACTGACATGTTCCATAAGCTTTCGATAAAAATCCTGCAAATAATCCTTTGAACACGAAATTATCTAACTCCTAAGATCATTTTTTTGTCGAAAGAGATGCCAACAGTCTTATCAGTGTCACATCCCACTCAAATCATCCAGGATATTATGACCGTTTCTTAACAGCGTTTTGGTCGACCTTTGGAAAACCATACTACTGTGATTCTGCTTGGTACGGATCAGGCAAGTCCTTCGTAGTTTTACGGCGGTATGCAGGACCAGATGTTCATGCACAGGCAAGTCATTCCCCGTAAATCACGGGACCGTGGTTGCTTCCTGGAGTGAATCAGGCTCCCTATAGCGTCCGAGATGTGACTCATTGAGTCGTGAATAGGTGAACTGGTAGCGAAGATCACAGCGTCAGATTACTGCTATGCTCCTTGAACCACTGTAACACGATTCTGGCCTACATGGGTTTTATCCCGCAGAAAGATGCTTTCACTGTCGGGAAAGACATCAAGCATGAAGGGATGCAGGTGGTCTGCAGTAATGTTCACGTGGTCTCCAGTTGTCTTGGTGCCTTTCTACCACAGGTCCTTTCCAAGCAAAGGTGAATGTCTCACATAGCATAATACTACCACCTCCGGCCTGCTTCCGTGGCATGGTGCGTGTATCGAGCATCCATTCGCCTGGATGATGGCGTATCCGGGCACGACCATCGATTTGATGTAAAAAAAAAGAGGATTTGATGTAAATGACGAGTTTCATGTCACCAGGCTCCAAGTTTCCATTGATTCAGGGACCAGACTCGATGACCCAGTGTCGCCTGCAATAGTAATTGGGAATGTTGTTGGGTCACCATGGGAACACGTAGGGGTCGTATGCTGTAGAGTCTCATATTCAGCAAAATGCGCTGAAAGGTGCGCGCTCCGAAGCAGCACTGATCTCTGTCCTCCGTCCTCCATGTCTGGTGACGAGATGTGGATGCCGAAAACTTTCTCACTTACTTGTTTCTAAGTCCTTCATCCACTTTCCACACATGCGCTAACAGCAGATTGTCTTTGCTGCTTCCGAGATGTTCGCTCCCAGGCGCTGATCGATAAAAATCTGCCCCTCGCCAAACTCGCTCATATCAATTAATTTCGTCATCTGAGGGCCCGATGGTAGCTGCAAGGAGGATAGGGTATTCGTCTATGGTCTACCGTGTCACGTCCCCGCAATGCTTCTAGGTGGCATTCAGTTTCGCATTGGACAGTGGGTATAACGTATTGTCTCGTAGCTATGTTCGGTACGTTTCAAACCTGGAATGCTCGTACAATTACTCTCGATTTCAATTACAGATTTGAAATCTTGCCTCCGCTCGTTACAATGGGACGTAAATCCGTAGAAGTGACGTAAATGTACAGAAAAACAGACGAGTACAATTTTAGAAAAGCTGTATTACTTATTCAAGAGATAGAGCTTCACAATTAGAGCAAGTCAATAACGCACTGGTCCAACTCCAGCCCTCATGCAAGCACTTAGTCGGTTTAGCATTGACTGACAGAGTTTTGGATGTCCTCAAGAGGGATATTGTGCCAAATTCTGTCCAACTGGAGAGTAAGATGGTCCAAATCCCGAGCTCGTTGTGAGGTGGGGAGGGGGGGGGGGGGTAGGGGGTGGGAGGGGGGGAGGGGGCTGCCTGTAATGCTCCAAACGTTCTCAGCTGGCGATAGATTCGGCGGCCTTGCTGATTCATATATGGTTCGGCAAGAACAAAGATAAACTGTAGAAACTATCTTGTCCGGCTGGACATTATCGTGCCAGGAGTCTCGAGATACATCTTCGTTGGTCTTGTGGTTCAGTTCATAGCGGGACTCAAAACTGAAGACAGTTATCCTCCAGTCAATGAGATTCCAGGCCGAAGACGTGTCTGGAAACGGCCCGGGCAGTAGTGGGTTACTAACCTGGCTGTCATCCGCCATACGACCCGACAGCCAAGGGTCATAGTCTAGGATGCAATTTTATTTCATAACGGGACCCCTTTGGCTGTCATCCGCGGCGATCTTACAGCATAGTGGTACGTCGACGATATGCTACGCCCCGTTTTATTGGCGTCCATAGTACGTAATCCTGGACAGACATTTCAGCAACCTGAGGCGCTTTGTCACGGTCCGTACGGCTTCCCCCGTCGGAGGTTTGAGTCCTCCCTCACGCACGTGTGTGTGCGTGTTGTCCATAGCGTAAGTTAGTTTACGTTACATTAGCTAGTGTGTAAACATAGGGACTGATGACCTAAGTAGTTTGCTCCCATAATATCTTACCAAAAATTTACGAAATTCCATTTCAGCAAGATAATGCTCAACCGCACACGAGAGTATCTACAGTTCATTTTCGTGCTTGCCGAACCACACCTTGGCCAGCAAGGTCGCCGGATCTGTCACCAACTGGTCAAGATTTTGACGATGTGACGCAACTGGACGGAATTTGGCAAACTATTCCTCAGGACATCCGGCAACTCAATCAATCAGTGACATGCTGAATAACTGCTTGGAAAAGGACCAGATCTGGACCAACACATTGACTTGCTCAATATTTATGCGCTTTCTGTTGAATAAACCGTCCAATTTTTCTGAAACTTTTAGTCATTTCTTTATCACAGAAATCATTCCACTTCGTTCAAATGGTTCAAATGGCTCTAAGCACCGTGGGACTTAACATCTGAGGTCATTAGTCCCCTAGACTTAGAACTACTTAAACCTTACGAACCTAAGGACATCACACACATCGATGCTCGAGGCAGGATTAGAACCTGCGACCGTAGCAGCAGCGCGGTTCCGTACTGAAGCTCCTAGGACCACTAGGCCACAGCGGCCGGCTTCCACTCCGTTCCCAAACTCTGTGGCACTTGTGATAATGTTACAGAGAGACTTTAGTCGTGGTTGCAATAGGAATGGATTTATTCTTAATTTGTGACGCGTTTCGCCTGTATTGAAAGGCATCTTCAGAGAGTCTAAAAAGATTACAAAAAACCTGTACAAATATAATGGTCATATACAAACATTCTGAAACAAAAAAACTACGTAAAACTTCATTAATCTTACAACATAGAAGTTACAGATCCTAAATTGCGTTTTGAGGCGGAGGGGGATGACAAAGAAACAGTACTGGCTCCATAGTATGAAATACAAAATTTAACTCATACACATAATCATCTCATAAAATGAGGAGTCAAACGCATAAAATTACATCCAGGAGAATGGGCCAAGTGCTTGTGTAACACTAAAATACTGAACATTACCAATGGTCGCAATTTGTACCTAGGGCGTTGTTAGCAATAGCCATGAAAGAAAGAGACAAAAGACTACCTTGTCAAAGTTTACAGTAATGTTGTAAAACACCCCAAGCCAGTAATGGGAATAAAAGAGAACTCTCATATGGTAAAAAAAAATGTGACTCTTTTTAAAAATGCGGGGTCTGTGAACAGCAGACGAAACCTAACGCCTACAATGTCGTAGTAGCGGGAAACTCGCCAGGTGTAGACGCTACGGTTTCTAGCTATGAATGGCTGTATGTAAACAACCGGGAAAAACGCGCAGTACATGAACGAATATAATTTCATAAACTCTTTCGAAGATACGCATCGTGGCATCGAAAAATGTCTGACTTTTCGACAATATTTTTGGAGATTTAACCCTATGGGTGAAACAGTATGGGAAAGCTTTTTGAAAATATATTACTATTAAGGAACTACTAAGGTAGTTTTAAAGGTAGGGTACGAGATTTTAATGAAAGTATTATGTTGTGGAATAATTTTAAGGCTAAATCTATGAATATTTAAATTTGACTTCTCGGTTAAAAATAAAAAAAAATACGTGTTTCAGTGTTTCTGGAAATCCTACCGCTAAGAGAGGGCAATAGGGGATGATACTTTTTAACAATACATTTCGTTACCATAGAACAATTTTTGAAGCTATATTTATGATAATTTGAATTTGACTTCTTGATTAGAAATAAATAAATATTTGTTAGGGGACGAAAGTTGCTACGGAAATATCCCCACAAGAACGTAAAAGGCTTGATTAACGAAACGTTTGGTCTCCTGTTACCAGAAAAGCTCTTTGGTCAGATGTACATTCGGAAAAGACCATGCTTATATGACCTCAATTAGTGTGAAAACCTTAGAAGGCTTTGCAATTTGTGAACAACACAAAAATTTAATTGAAGAATAAAAAAATATGTGCTGAATAATAGTCTACCCGAGCGAAGCAGCGGGTGGTAAACTAGAATAAAATATGCGCCAAGAGAATAACAGACTATCTGAAAGAGAATAACAGACTATCTGAAACTACGATCCAGGAGCATGCAGCCAAACTTCCATGAAGAATTATGAATCGCAAAGATAAATTCTATAATTTGCTATCAGTTACCTGCGGGAGTATATAGATCAATGCTTCGTTAAGCGTGGCAGAACGCTTGTTACGATATTGGTGAACCGCTGGACGGCTTTAAGAGTGTCTTGGGTGTGGTCGTTCAGCACTGATGTTATAGAATGTGCAGTTAGGACATGCGATCAACTTGATCTTTCTCCCTTTGGGTTTGGTTATCATTCATATAACTTTGAGAATCTGACTGAAGATCCTCATTTGAATTTATAGTTGAGATATCTGCACTACATCTGGCTTCTATAGTGACATCTGAAGTGACATCTGGGGCACGTTTTCAGAGTCTTGGGAAAAAAATGATAATCACCAGCACACTGAGAGGTACGTAAGGATCCTGCAACAAAAATTTCATACAGATTTGTTTGTTCGAACTCATATACTTTCCTTGTCAGTGTAACTTGAGGTGTGTGATCTTTAAACAGGACTGCCAACAACCAACTGCGTGTTGCATTTGTCTAAAAGTTCTCTCTGTCTCGTAGAAAATTAACAGATTTATCAGACCACTCTCGTACGCTTGCTGAACATCTTCACGTGTCAGTTAGAAGCAAATGGTACGAAAATATCCAGAGCGTTACAACTTCCTCGGTTAAACAGCCGTTGTAACTTGAGAGTAAAGTTCCCTACGGTGCAGCCGGATGCAAGTGAGTAGCTGCTTCAAAGTTTGGACAACGTGATTCATCACCTGGTGGCGACGGCCACCCACGCGCCGAAATAATGGGCCAGCGATTAGGTTTCGCCTCACTGCGTTCTTGACAATCGTACACCTGGAAGACATCGACGCAACAAACCGGTACTCACCAAATGTAGGGACTTTCGGCAAATGTTGCAAAAATAGCAATAATAAAACAGATCTGTAGCATTTAAACACTGACAAAAGTCGTCAGTAAAGGATTCTGATTTGATGGATACGCAAGTTCTGATAAGAATCGTGGGGAACGTCGCCCCTGACAATAAGATACTTTAGTACCGAATCAAAGGAAGGGTTTCTAGGCGAAACCACGAAGTAGAAGTGAGACAGGAAGATGAACAACTGCTAGCTGACTTTAGTGGTACATTACGAAATGTTGTAAGAGGTTCGAGAGAAACTGCGAACTCAGAAAAACCAAACGTACATTTACGTCTACATGATTACACCGTAGTTCACCAATAAGTTACTGGCAGAGCGCTCATCGGACCGCCTTCAAGTTGTGTCTGTACCGTTCCACTCTAGAACAGCGGGCGGGAAAAACGAACACTTAAGACTTTCTGTGCTTGCGCTCACTTCTCTTTCTTTCTTATGATGATCATTTCGCCCAATGTAGGTGGACGCCATCACAATAATTTCGTTTTCGGAGGAGAAAGTTGGTAATTGAAATTTCGTGAGAAGATCCTGCCGCGACGAAAAACGCCTTTGCGTTAATGATGGCCACCCCAAATTCGCGTATCACATCCGTGGTGCTCTCTCCTCTATTTCGCGATAATACAAAACGAGCTGCACTTCTTTCAACTTTTTCGATGTCCTCTATCAACTCTGTCTCATGTGGTTCCCACATCACACCGCAATACTCCAGAGGAGGACCGACAAGCGTGGTGTAGGTAGTTTCTTTAGTAACCCTGTTGCTTTTTCTAAGTGTTCTGCCAATAAACCGCAGTCTTTGATTCTCTTTCCCCACAACATTATATTTGTGATCATTCCAACTTAAGGTATTCGGAATTGTAATAACTAAATATTTAGTCCAATTTACTGTCTTTTGATTTCTGTGATTCATCGTGTAACCGAAATTTAGCGAGATTCCTTTAGTATTCGTGTGGATGACGCCGTATTTTTCATCATTTGGAGCCAATTGCCACTTTTAGCATCATACAGATACCGTGTCTAAATAAGTTTCCAGTTGTTTTTTATCATCTGATGCCTTTACAAGATAGTAAATGACAGCATCATCTGCAAACAACCTGAGAGAGCTGTTCAGATTTGATGTAGGAGTAGGTCCGACGGTTATAATCTTGTCATGTTAAATAAGTTAATGATAAAATCTTAAACATGGCTGCAATTCAGCAACTGTAGAACAGTAAATCTGCAGGGACTGAAAGAGTAAGCCAACCAGTTGCAAATAGAGGTTTACTGGAATCTTCGATCTAGGTTTATATTTTAAATAGAATAAAGGAGTAACATCCGTAGACAAAAATTGTAAGATGAGCATACGCACTTGTTACACTACATGCCGATAAAGTACACTGATTAAAGCCAAACGACCCTTGTCATATGAGACATTCGCCTGACGAACATAAATAGCCACAAGCCATACATTAAGGATAAAGCAACACAGTGTTTCAGGTGTGAAGATAAATGTCAACTATGGTGGCCCATTAACATAAGGCTTTTGTCGGCGTAAAAGTTGACTTATATACATTACAACACAATGATGGTATATAGATTACAACAGTATGCACATGACAGACATCAGCGTCAACTGCCCAAATTTATAGGTACCAGCACTAAGGAAAGGTACATGCAGACGGCGCTAAGTATGCCTACAAAAAAATGCGTCTAGATTGCTTTGAATAGCCGATGAAAGTTAAAGCAGAAAAGAAAATCGTATCTTCTGTATGGCTACTGTTAATCTCAAACGACATAAAATCAAACAGATATAAAAGTACATGTAAAAATGGAATCTGAAAACACTCTTATAACAGAGTAACATTCCATCTACAATTGGCCGACCAATTTGTAAAAAGTGCTAATAAAAGTAGTAAATACTGTAAAGAAAGTTTGTCCGTTTTAGTAAATACACATTAATAAATGTATTAACATCTATTAAAATGTAGTTACTAAAACGGACAAATTTCCGCGTAGCATCAAACTACACTAATGCTCATAAATTAAGGATAATTGCAGAATGTGGTGCACATAGGGAACACACACAACACAGATCTGTAAGTCCACGGTATTGGTGATAAGTTGAGATAACCGTCCCGAAACACATGGGCTACAAAACACCACAGCTTCCTGCATATGCACCCCGACTTCAGTATGGAATATGATCACTATGCACACGTACACAGGCCGCACAACGGGTTGGCATACTCTGGATCAGGTGGTCGAGCAGCTGCTGGGGTATAGCCTCCCATTCTTGCACCAGTGCCTGTCGGAACTCCTGAAGTGTCGTAAGCGTTTGAAGACGTGCAGCGATACGTCGACCGAGAGCATCCCAGACGTGCTCGATGGGATTTAGGTCTGGAGAACAGGCAGGCCACTCCATTCGTCTGATATCTTCTGTTTCAAGGTACTCCTCCACGATGGCAGCTCGGTGGGGCCGTGTGTTATCATCCATTAGGAGGAAGGTGAGACCTACTGCACCCCTGAAAAGGCGGACACACTGGTGCAAAATAACGTCCCGACATACCTAACCCTTTTACAGTTCCTCTGTAAAAGACATGCAGGTGTGTACGTGCACCAATCATAATCCCACCCCACACCATCAAACCACGACCTTCATACAGGTCCCTTTCAAGGACATTCAGATGTTAGTATCTAGTTCCTAGTTCACGCCAGATGAAAACCCGCCGAGAATCACCGTTCAGTCTATACCTGGACTCGTCCGTGAACAAAACGTGGAACCAATGTTCCAATGTCCATGTACTGTGTTCTTGACACCAGGCTTTACGGGCTCTCCTATGACCAGGGGTCAGTGGAATGCACCTTGAAAGTCTCCAGGAGAATAAACCGCGTCTGTTCAGTCGTCTGTAGACTGTGTTTATGGAGACAACTGTTCCAGTGGCTACGGTAAGGTCCCGAGCAAGGCTACTTGCGCCGACCGCGGTGGTCTAGAGGTTCTAGGCGCTCAGTCCGGAACCGCGCGACTGCTACGGTCGCAGGTTCGAATCCTGCCTCGGGCATGGATGTGTATGATATCCTTAGGTTAGTTAGGTTTAAGTATTTCTAAGTTCTAGGGGACTGATGACCACAGATGTTAGGTCCCGTAGTGCTCAGAACCATTTGAGCCATTTTGAAGGCTACTTGCAGTACTCCGTGGCCGTCTGCGGGCACTGATGGTGAGATATCGGTCTTCTTATGGTGTTGTACACTGTGGACGTCCCGTACTGTAGTGCCTGGACACGTTTCCTGTCTGCTGGAATCGTTGCCATAATCTTGAGACCACACTTTGTGGCACACGGAGGGCCCGTGACACGACCTGCTGTGTTTGACCAGCCCCACACAGTCACCTTTAGTACGTCTGTAAACGTCTGCACACTTACTCGCTGAACAGCACTCTGACATGCACCAGCACACCTCTGCGTATCTGGACTGCTGCCAGCGCCACCGTGCGACTGCCGCAGGTCAAATGCACCACATGGTCATACCTCGAGGTGATTTAAACCCGCAAACCGTCCACCCGAGCGTTGTTTCACCATGTATCAGCATTATCCTTAACTTGTGAGAATGAGTGTAGTTTACAAATAGTCTATAACAGAGTATTTAAACGACATTTCGCCGCCCATGTAGCAAATAGTTCTATTAAAAGTAACAAATACTGTAAGGGAGGAGAGAAGTAGACGTTGGAATAAAATTCGTTGAAAGCTAACTGCTAAAACAGAGGAAAACATTACAAAGAACATGCCAAAAATGCTGAGAATAATGCTACATGCCTGTAAAAATAGTCAAACAAGTAACAAACGGTATAAATTGCCATATAGAGAAATGTTTTGAGGAAAATGACATGCACACCGAAAGCAGTGGAGATCGGTAAACACACAATATGAGGCTGTGAGTAGCGGCTTTAAGCCGTCGAAGAAGGTCTTACTTGCCTGCTCCAGCTGATCATTCAAGATGTTGCCATCTCTTTCAGTTAATTGTTTGAGCATTTCAAGCTCTTTTAACAAATCTAACTTCGAGCCGTTTACCTCTAAAAGTAGAATAACTGTTTCTTCCAATTTATTCGGTTAATAGAAACAAGCAAATGCTCAGCAAGAGAGGACTTATCGGTCCAGCGACACTGATGTGACCACCAGTCAAAAGCCTGAATAACCATCTTTTGCAACACGGACGTTCAGGAAGAGACTCATTGAGGTTCTGCAAGCTGCCGACAGGGATGTGAGCCAAGATGACTCCAATCCGTAGCCAGCTGAGCCAGATTTATCGTTTGAAGATCCACGGCGCTAACAGCTCGGTTGAGGTGATCCCATAGATTCTCGACTGGGTTTAGAGCCTGGGAGCTTGGTGGCCAGAGAGAACGTAAGACTCATGGTGCTCTTTGAACGATACACGTACATTACGAGCTGTGCGACACATTGCATTGTTGTTGTTGTTGTGGTCTTCAGTCCTGAGACTGGTTTGATGCAGCTCTCCATGCTACTCTATCCTGTGTAAGCTTTTTCATCTCCCAGTACCTACTGCAACCTACATCCTTCTGAATCTGCTTAGTGTATTCATCTCTTGGCCTCCCTCTACGATTTTTACCATCCACGCTACCCTCCAATACTAAACTGGTGATCCCTTGATGCCTCAGAACATGTCCTACCAACCGATCCCTTCTTCTGGTCAAGTTGTGCCAAAAACTTCTCTTCTCCCCAATCCTATTCAATACTTCCTCATTAGTTACGTGATCTACCCATCTAATCTTCAGCATTCTTCTGTAGCACCACATTTCGAAAGCTTCTGTTCTCTTCTTGTCCAAACTATTTATCGTCCATGTTTCACTTCCATACATGGCTACACTCCATACGAATACTTTCAGAAATGACTTCCTGACACTTAAATCAATACTGGATGTTAACAAATTTCTCTTCTTCAGAAACGCTTTCCTTGCCATTGCCAGCCTACATTTTATATCCTCTCTACTTCGACCATCATCAGTTATTTTGCTCCCCAAATAGCAAAACTCCTTTACTACTTTAAGCGCCTCATTTCCTAATCTAATTCCCTCAGCATCACCCGACTTAATTAGACTACATTCCATTATCCTTGTGTTGCTTTTGTTGATGTTCATCTTATATCCTCCTTTCAAGACACTGTCCATTCCATTCAACTGCACTTCCAAGTCCTTTGCTGTCTCTGACAGAATTACAATGTCATCGGCGAACCTCAAAGTTTTTATTTCTTCTCCATGAATTTTAATACCTACTCCGAATTTTTCTTTTGTTTCCTTTACTGCTTGCTCAATATACAGATTGAACAACATCGGGGAGAGGCTACAACCCTGTCTTACTCCCTTCCCAACCACTGCTTCCCTTTCATGTCCCTCGACTCTTATAACTGCCATCTGGCTTCTGTACAAATTGTAAATAGCCTTTCGCTCCCTGTATTTTACCCCTGCCACCTTTAGAATTTGAAAGAGAGTATTCCAGTCAACATTGTCAAAAGCTTTCTCTAAGTCTACAAATGCTAGAAACGTAGGTTTGCCTTTCCTTAATCTTTCTTCTAAGATAAGTCGTAAGGTCAGTATTGCCTCACGTGTTCCAGTGTTTCTACGGAATCCAAACTGATCTTCCCCGAGGTTGGCTTCTACTAGTTTTTCCATTCGTCTGTAAAGAATTCGTGTTAGTATTTTGCAGCTGTGACTTATTAAGCTGATAGTTCGGTAATTTTCACATCTGCCAACACCTGCTTTCTTTGGGATTGGAATTATTATATTCTTCTTGAAGTCTGAGGGTATTTCGCCTGTTTCATACATCTTGCTCACCAGATGCTAGAGTTTTGTCAGGACTGGCTCTCCCACGGCCGTCAGTAGTTCCAATGGAATATTGTCTACTCCTGGGGCCTTGTTTCGACTCAGGTCTTTCAGTGCTCTGTCAAACTCTTCACGCAGTATCGTACCTCCCATTTCATCTTCATCTACATCCTCTTCCATTTCCATAATATTGTCAAGTCCATCGCCCTTGTATAGACCCTCTATATACTCCTTCCACCTTTCTGCTTTCCCTTCTTTGCTTAGAACTGGGTTTCCATCTGAGCTCTTGACATTCATACAAGTCGTTCTCGTATCTCCAAAGGTCTCTTTAATTTTCCTGTAGGCGGTATCTATCTTACCCCTAGTGAGATAGGCCTCTACATCCTTACATTTGTCCTCTAGCCATCTCTGCTTAGCCATTTTGCACTTCCTGTCGATCTCATTTTTGAGACGTTTGAATTCCTTTTTGCCTGTTTCACTTACTGCATTTTTATATTTTCTCCTTTCATCAATTAAATTCAATATTTCTTCTGTTACCCAAGGATTTCTACTAGCCCTCGTCTTTTTACCTACTTGATCCTCTGCTGCCTTCACTACTTCATCCCTCAAAGCTACCCATTCTTCTTCTACTGTATTTATTTCCCGCATTCCTGTCAATTGCTCCCTTATGCTCTCCCTGAATCTCTGTACAACCTCTGGTTCTTTTAGTTTATCCAGGTCCCATCTCCTTAAATTCCCACCTTCTTGCAGTTTCTTCAGTTTTAATCTACAGGTCATAACCAATAGATTGTGGTCAGAGTCCACATCTGCCCCTGGAAATGTCTTACAATTTAAAACCTGGTTCCTAAATCTCTGTCTTACCATTATATAATCCATCTGATACCTTTTAGTATCTCCAGGGTTCTTCCATGTATACAACCTTCTTTCATGATTCTTAAACCAAGTGTTAGTTATGATTATGTTGTGCTCTGTGCAAAATTCTACCAGGCGGCTTCCTCTTTCATTTCTGTCCCCCAATCCATATTCACCTACTGTGTTTCCTTCTCTCCCTTTTCCTACACTCGAATTCCAGTCACCCATGACTATTAAATTTTCGTCTCCCTTCACAATCTGAATAATTTCTTTTATTTCATCATACATTTCTTCAATTTCTTCATCATCTGCAGAGCTAGTTGGCATATAAACTTGTACTACTGTAGTAGGTGTGGGCTTCGTATCTATCTTGGCCACAATAATGCGTTCACTATGCTGTTTGTAGTAGCTTACCCGCATTCCTATTTTCCTATTCATTATTAAACCTACTCCTGCATTCCCCCTATTTGATTTTGTGTTTATAACCCTGTAGTCACCTGACCAGAAGTCTTGTTCCTCCTGCCACCGAACTTCACTAATTCCCACTATATCTAACTTCAACCTATCCATTTCCCTTTTTAAATTTTCTAACCTACCTGCCCGATTAAGGGATCTGACATTCCACGCTCCGATCCGTAGAACGCCAGTTTTCTTTCTCCTGATAACGACATCCTCTTGAGTAGTCCCCGCCCGGAGATCCGAATGGGGGACTATTTTACCTCCGGAATATTTTACCCAAGAGGACGCCATCATCATGTAATCATACAGTAAAGCTGCATGCCCTCGGGAAAAATTACGGCTGTAGTTTCCCCTTGCTTTCAGCCGTTCGCAGTACCAGCACAGCAAGGCCGTTTTGGTTATTGTTACAAGGCCAGATCAGTCAATCATCCAGACTGTTGCCCTTGCAACTACTGAAAAGGCTGCTGCCCCTCTTCAGGAACCACACGTTTGTCTGGCCTCTCAACAGATACCCCTCCGTTGTGGTTGCACCTACGGTACGGCTATCTGTATCGCTGAGGCACGCAAGCCTCCCCACCAACGGCAAGGTCCATGGTTCATGGGGGGGGCATTGCATTGTCCTGCTGGTATATACCTGTGTGACAAGATTAGTCAGGGAATTAAAGAAAACATTTCCAAGGCCATACCGCTCCATATTCCGGCCTGGAACCTTCCGACCATTGTTGCAGGGCGGTACACGCCAACGGCCATATGTCAGAGGGAGCATACAATGTGATTCATCTGAAAGGGTCACCTGTTGCCACTTAGTGGACCTCTAGTTGCGGCATTGGAGTGTAAATTCTAGCCTTCGTTGCCAATGAAAAGCAGTCAGCATAGGTGCTTGACCCAGGCACGTCACGCAGCGTGAGATGTTTGTATTTTCCCACCTCCGCGTTGCAAATGTTTTGAGTGAAATGCCTAGGCGATGCGCTGTTGTTTTCACGTCAATTCTACCAACGTTGAGAGCTGTTTAGTTGTCGGGGTTTTGTAAAATTCCTGGATTCATGTCTCGTCGCTATGCAGCCTATGAAAAGGATTACGGAAGACTCCCAAATAAATTCCAAAATACAGTGCAGCTTTAATACCAATATATTTCCAGGACTCTGGTGTCCGAGCCTGGTGAACTGTACCGGTTACATCAGATGTACCCAAAGTTGACATCAAACGACACAGAGTTCACAACAATCAACAAACGGGTGAGCCTACGATACATTTGCTCGCAACCCTAGCCAAAAAACGAGTGCCCCAAGGCGCCTGCGTGGTCTCTATTTATACTTTTGTTAACAATTACCTCCAATGAAAATTACAATTTTATGTAAAATCACGATTAAAAGTTAAACCGAATATGAGCTACACATTGCTAAAAATTTACAATCTCAGTGCTGAACAAGGTGAACCTATTTTCAACTTAGTTACGAGTTAATATAACATTTTCTGACTAATTACGTTACAGGTAAGAATTACATTTCTAAATTTGTTTATAACAAATCAACTTTTTAGTGCTAACATATATCGGAGATTCAATTAACGTGCTTTATTTATATGTTCTATTTAAATTGTTGAAGTAATTTTAGCCGGCCGAAGTGGCCGTGCGGTTAAAGGCGCTGCAGTTTAGAACCGCAAGACCGCTACGGTCGCAGGTTCGAATCCTGCTTCGGGCATGGATGTTTGTGATGTCCTTAGGTTAGTTAGGTTTAACTAGTTATAAGTTCTAGGGGACTAATGACCTCAGCAGTTGAGTCCCATAGTAAAATTAAAAAAAAAAGAAAGTAATTTTATAATGATAGGTTTACTGGTACATCCTGACCATGTGCTACATTTCTTTCGATTAGTTGCAGTATTAATTTCACATTTATATTGTGTTTTTCACATAAGAACAATGTTAATCAGCAAAGCATCGTTTTCGAATTATATGTATACTGAAATAGTGGTTATTTCTGTATGTAATTTGGAAACAGGTCACTTTACAATTGGGCAATTAGGACTGGTGTTTATCTTTAATGCTCTCCGAGGGGTTCTGATAGGTAGCAATGAGATACAGTAATATTTCAAGCAACACTGGCTAAACATAAAACTTTTGAAAACATTATCAGCGATCTTTAAAATTAAAATTTAAAGATTAAAAACAGTCTTGATCACAACTTTTTATTTTTATTTGAGTGACCGGTATCGATTCTACTCAAGAACCATCTTCAGGCTCTGAAAAATGCGTACTACCAGACAGAGGGGTCGTTTTAATAGTACGTATATATAACAAAGTGTAGGACTAATAAATATATATACCCAGACTCCGTGGAGCAAGTTGCGCCGACCATCGACGCTGGAATAACTGCTAATCGGACAAGGAGAGAACGGTAATTAAATAGGCATGATCACGCCCACCGTCCTGGGTGTGACACCATTGCTAGCCAATCAGAAAGACGTCTATGATTAGGTAAGCACAAGAAGTACATTAAAAAGTGCGTTATAGTTAAATTACATCGTAACATCATTATAAATGATTATTCGTCATAAAATATAAACTACAAAGGCTACTTGGTTTAAGATCAGCTAAAAGTATGCTGCCCTCTAACGCCTATTCTGCGAAGATGGACCAAAGGTTGTTAAATCCACGGAGAGACGTTACTCGCAAACATACATTGAGGGTTGCCGTGGAAACGGCGTCCTATTCCGATGTGGTAGTCTACAGTGCTGTCAGAGATTACAATAGGCGAGGACCAACGGCCTCTGCCGATATAACATGTTGGAGATAACTAGAAAGTGTATTATATTATATCGTAGCATCACATAAGTCTCATTATTCGTCATGAGATATAAACTGTAAAGGTTAAAGATTTAAGATCAGCTAAAAGTACGCTGGCCACTAATGTCAATTCTGTAAAAGGTGCAGCAACGTTTGCTATATCGATAGTGAGACGATGCTAGCCGAGGTACTGGCTAAGCAGTCGTTGAGGAGATACCGCTGGTAGTCCCTTGGTTCGTCTGGATGGTCAGTTCTTCAACAACTGCACGTCTATTCGCCCGTACACATCTCTACAACTGTCGTTCGCCCGTGTATTCTATTGTCCATGATGCACCACAGATGCCCCGACGTCGGTTTTGGCCAGCGCCATTTTACCATGCACGGTTTACTTTAACCATAACAACACGTGAGCAATTTATAACTTAGCAGTTTCGGGATGCTTCCATCCTTGTTCCTATAGCCAGTGATCATGCCCTTTTGGATGTCAGTTAATCGCTCCATTTCCCTCATAAGGGCAACGATAGCACTGTTTTCAGCGTTCCCGCGACACCTTTTATATACTCTGCACTGCTAGTGCAGCGATCTGCCGTCTGTTGCACGTTGACGTCTAATACTGGAGGTGGTCATATGACTGGGCTGTGTAATATGTTCCCCAACAATTCTTCGAACGTATGCTCTCGGAATTTCAGCAGTAACGCTCTTCTAGCGTCATTCACTCGAGTATGCTGAGCATCTAGGTAAATGCCCAGACGAATCCATGAAGAAACGTGCCAGCCTTCTTTGGAGGTTGTCTGTTTCGTTAATCCAACATGGCAAGTGTCAGTGACTAATGAACAGTACTGAAGAGCGGTTCGAACAACATGTTTTATATTCCATTTCTTTCGTGGAAGAATTGTATTTCCTCATCATTGTTCCAGTAAATCTCAGTGTCGTATCTGTGCTTCGTTCAACTCGTTTCACGTGGTCATTTCACTTTGGATGCCCCAGACGTCTACTGCTAGGTATTTTATTGATGTTATAGTTTAAAGCGATTTTTCATTATTACCACAAAAAGTCAGTGGCGGAGGTCTTCGCCGAATTATGCACAATAACTTACACCAATCAACCATTACATGCAGGTCTTTCTGCAAAAAGCCTAATAGAGCTTCCGACATTATGCACGATATCATATATACGGGGCGTCCCTTGTAAGAGCCGTCAGGCCAATTTTCTCTAGTGTTTCGGCAGATGTTTGCGCTCTCGTTTTTCAGTGTGTAGATGGATACAGCGCAAACACCACTTACAACGTGTTTTATTCGACAACTAGCGACGACGGAAAGCTAAATTTAAAGCGAAATATTGCGTGCCTGTTCGATCAAGCGCTTGCAAAGTGATGTGGGGTGATATTCGTTTTATCGATGTTTGTCTGCAGGAACACTAAAGTCCGCAGCTCGTGGTCTAGTGGATAGCGTTGCTGCCTCTGGATGACTTGGTCCCGGGTTCGATTCCCGGCCGGTTTGGGGATTTTCTCTGCTCAGGGACTCCTCATCATTTCATGATCATGATCATCATTATCATTCATAGCGGCTAAATTGGACTGTGTAAAAATTGGGACTTTGTACGGGCGCTGATGCCCGCGCCACTGAGCTCCCCACAAACCAAATTATCATTATCAGGAACAGTAAAACACGAAGAAGAAGGAATACTCCTGCAGCCACTGAGCACCGCTGCTGCGTGGTTGTAACAGTCAGTGCGCATCGCTATTGGAGTACTGGCTTTTCTTCCTGTTTTGCTGTCTCTAAAATGAACATCGTAATAGACTAATATGCGTCTGATCTATCTAACAGGCATATAAAATTCCGTTTCAAAGATTATTTTGTTTGTAATGGAAAATGATCAGATGTTTGCCTTCGACAGTGGGAAGCGCATGAAACATGTGATAAACATCATTTTTTTCGATGACTTCACCTAAACATTGCGAAAACGAAATTGCAAAATGTTTGCAGAATTACTACACAAAATACGCCTGACTAAAGGTTCCTCTAACACTTTTTCGGTATGCTGCAAAAACTACATCTATCGATCTCATTCCGTTAAAAATAATGTATTCAGTTCTGTCTCTTAGAAAGTTCCGAACCCGTCGAAAATCTGGCCCGACGTTCGGAAAACAAGTATTTTCTTCATTAAACGTCAGTGTGGAAACGTATCGAAAGCCTTCAAGAAGTCAGGTAATACGCCATAAACCTGGGCGTACAGTTGTAGAAGTACTGAAGGCCACCGTAGACTCATAAGCAAGTGATGATTACGGTAGCTTTCCTAGTAGCCTTGGCCGGTTCAGATCGTAAACCCCCTATCCGTACGTCAGGCGTGTTAT
Organism: Schistocerca piceifrons; assembly: GCF_021461385.2. Lineage (NCBI taxonomy): Eukaryota > Metazoa > Arthropoda > Insecta > Orthoptera > Acrididae > Schistocerca > Schistocerca piceifrons. Next base: position 320,637,968 of record NC_060143.1, on the reverse strand, counting down.
ATACCTGTCAGGAGTTACCTTACTTCGATCACACTATTTCTACATCTACACCTACATTTATACTCCACAAGCCACCCAACGGTGTGCGGCGGAGGGCACTTTACGTGACACTGTCATTACCCCCCTTTTCTGTTCCAGTCACGTATGGTTCGCGGGAAGAACGACTGTCTGAAAGCCTCCGTGCGCGCTCGAATCTCTCTGATTTTACATTCGTGATTTCCTCGGGAGGTATAAGTAGGGGGAAGCAATATATTCGATACCTCATCCAGAAACGCACCCTCTCGAAACCTGGCGAGCAAGCTACACCGCGATGCAGAGCGCCTCTCATGCAGAGTCTGCCACTTGAGTTTGCTAAACATCTTCGTAGCGCTATCACTGTTACTAAATAACCCTGTGACGAAACGCGCTCCTCCGTAAACCTGATCTGGTACGGATCCCACACTGATGAGCATTACTCAAGTATAGGTCGAATGAGTGTTTTGTAAGCCACCTTCTTTGTTGATGAACTGCATTTTCTAAGGACTCTCCCAATGAATCTCAACCTGGTACCCGCCTTACCAACAATTAATTTTATTTGATCATTCCACTTCAAATCGTTCCGCACGCATACTCGCAGATATTTTACAGAAGTAACTGCTACCAGTGTTTGTTCCGCTATCATAAAATCATACAATAAAGGACATTTGTCTATGTTAAGGGTCAGTTGCCACTCCCTGCACCAAGTGCCTATCCGCTGCAGATCTTCCCGCATTTCGCTACAATTTTCTAATGCTGCAACTTCTCTGTATGCTACAGCATCATCCGCGAAAAGCCGCATGGAACTTCCGACACTATCTAGTAGGTCATTTATATATGTGAAAAGCAATGGTCCCATAACACTCCCCTGTGGCACGCCAGAGGTTACTTTAACGTTTGTAGACGTCTCTCCATTTACAACAACATGCTGTGTTCTGTTTGCTAAAAACTCTTCAATCCAGCCACACAGCTGGTCTGATATTCCGTAGGCTCTTACTTTGTTTACCAGCCGACAGTGCGGAACTGTATCGAACGCATGTTCTAAAATTCTACAGCAGATCGACGTCAGAGATATAGGTCTATAGTTTTGCGCATCTGCTCGACGACCCTTCTTGAAGACTGGGACTACCTGTGCTCTTTTCCAATCATTTGGAACCTTCCGTTCCTCTAGAGACTTGCGGTACACGGCTGTTAGAAGGGGAAGCAAGTTCTTTCGCGAACTCTGTGTAGAATCGAATTGGTATCCCGTCAGGTCCAGTGGACTTTCCTCTGTTGAGTAATTCCAGTTGCTTTTCTATTCCTTGGACACTTATTTCGATGTCAGCCATTTTTTCGTTTGTGCGAGGATTTAGAGAAGGAACTGCCGTGCAGTCTTCCTCTGTGAAACAGCTTTGGAAAAAGGTGTTTAGTATTTCAGCTTTACGCGTGTCATCCTCTGTTTCAATGCCATCATCGTCCCAGAGTGTCTGGATATACTGTTTCGAGCCACTTACTGATTTAACGTAAGACCAGATCTTCCTAGGATTTTCTGTCAAGTCGGTACATAGAATTTTACTTTCGAATTCACTGAACGCTTCACGCATAGCCCTCCTTACGCTAACTTTGACATCGTTTAGCTTCTGTTTGTCTGAGAGGTTTTGGCTGCGTTTACACCTGGAGTGAAGCTCTCTTTGCTTTCGCAGTAGTTTCCTAACTTTGTTGTTGAACCACGGTGGGTTTTTCCCATCCCTCACAGTTTTACTCGACACGTACCGTCTAAAATGCATTTTACGATTGCCTTGAACTTTTTCCATAAACACTCAACATTGTCAGTGTCAGAACAGAAATTTTCGTTTTGATCTGTTAGGTAGTCTGAAATCTGCCTTCTATTATTCTTGCTAAACAGATAAACCTTCCTCCCTTTTTTTATATTCCTATTAACTTCCATATTCAGGGAAGCTGCAACGGCCTTATGATCACTGATTCCCTGTTCTGCACTTACAGAGTCGAAAAGTTCGGGTCTGTTTGTTATCAGTAGGTCCAAGATATTATCTCCACGAGTCGGTTCTCTGTTTAATTGCTCGAGGTAATTTTTGGATGGTGCTCTCAGTATAATGTCACTCGATGCTCTGTCCCTACCACCCGTCCTAAACTTCTGAGTGTCCCAGTCTATATCTGGTAAATTAAAATCTCCACCTAAGACTATAACATGCTGAGAAAATTTATGTGAAATGTATTCCAAATTTTCTCTCAGTTGTTCTGCCACTAATGCTGCTGAGTCGGGAGGTCGGTAAAAGGAGCCAATTATTAACCTAGCTCGGTTGTTGAGTGTAACCTCCACACATAATAATTCACAGCAACTATCCACTTCTACTTCACTACAGGATAAACTACTACTAACAGCGACAAACACGCCACTACCGGTTGCATGCACTCTATCCTTTCTAAACACCGTCTGTGCCTTTTTAAAAATTTCGGTTGAATTTATCTCTGGCTTCAGCCAGCTTTATGTACCTATAACGATTTCAGCTTCGGTGCTTTCTATCAGCGCTTGAAGTTCCGGTACTTTACCAATGCAGCTTCGACAGTTTACAATTACAATACCGATTGCTGCTTGGCCCCCGCATTTCCTGACTTTGCCCCGCACCCTTTGAGGCTGCTGCCCTTTCTGTACTTGCCCGAGGCCATCTAACCTAAAAAACCGCCCAGTCCACGCCACATAACCCCTGCTACCCGTGTAGCTGCTTGCTGCGTGTAGTGGCCTCCTGACCTATCCAGCGGATATGATTAATGTCTTAACTAGACTCCGCTTAAAAACGGGAAGCGGTGAATCTTCAAAAAACTCAGTGACGATATATAAAGGGCCGTTCAACCTATGCAATAAAAAATAAACAATACTTACAGCAAAAATGAAACTGTCAATGTTTAATTCTGTTTTTTTTTCGAAATTTGTTGATTTATAACGTGAAAGAGAGGGATGCTGTAGTAAAAATGTAAAAAACGATATAGATTTATCAGACACCGCTAGAAAGTGGAATTTTCTCAAAAGAAAAGGCAAAACCAAAACGTATCACACATCGCTTCAGTGCTTCATGGAGGTTATATAAAACATCTTTCTGTTATTCATAAATAACTTTGGGCCAGTAAACGACCTTGTATTGAGTACAAAATAACAATAATATTTATACGAAGTAATTGCTTTGTTTGCATAAAAACGCAAAAGTTATGGGATCAATTAATTTTTATTGCTTATGAAACGCAATTTATATAATACCGAATGGACTAACACTGCACGATGTGCGGTTCTCATTATGTGCAACTAAAAACAAAGGGAAGTCGTCGGCAATCAGTTTCTCTGACACATTCATTTATATTTTTTTCTCTATTAATGCCAGAAACACTACCTGTAATCCTACCATTTACTACGTCATTTATGTACTGTATCAAAACTACCGAAATGTAGTTCTGTAGAGTGCAACTCTACCTGGGCACCTATCGACAGTGTTCTTGTCACAGTTTCTGAAACGAATGGACCATGGTGCACTATGGTCGAAAGAGTGAATAATTTAGTGGAAAATTTTGGAAGGGTGTTCGCGTTACACGCCTCGAACTCTATTACTGGACAGCGGGTTAGAAGTTGAGTACCGGCGCTCCAGCCTGGACTGGCCGTGTTAGTAGAGTGCCCACATGCTTCGGCGCTGACGTCAGAGGCACAGCGAGTAATTTGAGCGCGCGCCCCTCATTCCAGCCACCCCCACCCCCACCTCGCGCCCCCTGAACGACGCGAGCAATTGACTTTGCATTGCCGGCACTACAAGGACGGTTGATTAGCACCAGCTGCCTTGCTAGGACACAAAGCGTGTTGCGCCACCGTCCAGACCGTGGGCGATGGGCGGCGCCGGACCAGCGAGGAAAAACCATCGTGCGGGGGTGGGGCTGACCCGGCCTGGATTGTCCTGCGTGGTCGCTCCAGTTTGCCGGTCGCTATACCAAATGGTGCGAATCATCCTAATTCTATTCTAATACAATTATGTAGAAATCACCGTTGTTTTTACAAAGCCGAGATCAATTGTGACCACACGATCTATTTAAAACTAGTTGCTTCAAAATGAAAGACCTCTTTTAGTTTGTAACCAACATTCCGTATTAGATTGGTGTACAAGTTCTTAGCGTTTTCCCGTAAGTTTAACAGATACACATAACAGACTTCAGTCAGCAATAATATATTCTCCTTCAAAATTTACAACAGTCTGTCGACGCTGGCGTAACTTTTAGATTCCGTGACTACAGAATTCACGTAGATTTGAGGTGAAAAACTCGTTGATCCATGTTCAGAGCGCATTTTGATCCGGAAAGGAAGCTCTTTGAAGGTTGTTCGATAGAGAACGGTAAAGGTGAAAATCAGAGGGCACAAGATCATGTGAATAAGATGGGTGCGGAATAGCAGACTGCGGACGGGTGTTATCATCGAGTATAACCACATTATGCAATATCTGTTGCTCCATTGAGAACATGGGACCAATATTTAACAAAGAAATTCGCCAAACACCCATACAATTGAGAAGCTATTTTATGTTATTTTCGCTACTAGTTTTGGCAAGTCATTGTACCATCTTGAGGTCCCATATGCATCTCTCAGAAATAATCGATATTGGCATACAGACGGAAGTCAAGTCTTCCAAGGAAGCACTTGAAAATTCACAATATCCAGAAATATATGACCCTAGAATATCAATATCTATTATTTTTGAAAGGCGCTTTAGGGGTCTGAAGAGGGGATAATTAATTGCCAAGGCTGGTAGCTAAAGTAAAATAAAATAACTTCTCAATTGCACAACTGTTTAGCGAATTTCTTTGTTAAATGGCTTCACGCAGTCTTCTGGTGTTGTTCTTGGACTGTTGTCGTTAACAGTAAACGTCAGCAGTGATGTTTACACCTCGGGGAAGCAGATCGTAGCACACCATACGGCCGCTGTTCCACCAGATGCATAACATTATCTTTTGAGGATGCGCGCAGGTCTTTGTACTGGGAGTTGCTGCTTTGTTTGGGCCCAACCATTCCCTTCTTTTCCTTATGTTAGCATATCGACGTCATTTCTCATCACCAATAACGATACAGGATACGAATAGTTGCTGTTGTTTACGAGCCAGTTTATGACGAGCAAGCAGAGATCCACATATGGCCACATGCAGATTTTTTGTGATTTTGGCCTAGAGTATGCGGCACCCTTAGACCCGAATATATATATATATATATATATATATATATATATATATATATATATATATCAGTTGGTTCTACTGAGAAATTCATCAACGGAGTAGAAGGAGTTGGCCACCAATAAATCCTTTAGGCTTCTCTTAAACTGAATTTCATTGGTTGTTAAGCTTTTTATGGCTGCTGGGAAGTTATTGAAAATGTGTGTTCCTGAATAATGCACACCTTTTTGTACAAGAGTAAGTGACTTTAAATTGTTGTGAAGATTATTCTTATTTCTAGTATTGATTCCATGGATTGAGCTGTTGGTTTGAAAAAGTGGTACATTTTTAATGACAGATTTCATTACGGAATAAATATATTGGGAAGCAGTAGCTAGTATCCCTAGTATCCGAGTTTTGAACCTTCCTCACTGCATGCAAAAATCGCACGATGGTGGTGGAATGATCACTGTGCATTATATTGGCCAGTTATCGAGTACAATGACGTGGATCATTATGGTTTAATGCGCTTAAAAGATGTTCATCAATCGCTGATTGCTGAACATGGAGAGTGTCCAATTTCAAAACGATCCTCCTTAAAACGAGAAAACCACTTTCTTGTCGTGCTCCGTCGAATGGCATTATCCCAATACATGGTGCAAGTGTTTCTGGCTACCGTCACTGCTTTCACCCCAGTATTGAACTCAAACAGAAGAATATGTGGGACATATTCAGATTTCTCCACTGTGTACTCCTTTTGATAGAGTCCACAGCTTTACTCACTATTTTCAAAGCACAAAATCACAATATGTAAACATAAATATAAACAGTGAATAAAGATAAAGAATGATAATCGATAAACAAATCCAAAGCAACCGGAATAGGAATATGCAAACCAAAACTCTACAAACTTATGCACCAACCTAACAGTTTTGTGCCATGACCGAAACACAATCGAACCCTTTTGTTTTTACCCCTCGGGAAACTACATTTTACCCGTAAGGAGGTAATAGATTTCTGGTTTGGGACCACCAGAGTCGCCATGTCTTTGTTTTTGGACTGAACAATAATAAAAAATCATTGCTCAAAGTTTTTGTTTGCGCTGATAAGGCCAATATCACCTCAGTGGTAAAATGGATCTATGGACCTAATGTTGATAAAAGCTCAAAGATGTGTGTGTTAATGAGTTACACTCCTGTAGCTGAATAAATAAAAATAAAAAAATTCTCAAAATTTTTGTTTGTATTTATATGGCCAATATCACCTTAGTGGTAAAACGTTGATAAAAGCTGAAAGACGTGTGTGTTAATAAGTTAACTCCTGCAGTTGAATATGACGTATGACTGTTTTCAGTCCAAAAACCGGTTTACGGATAACTTTGCTGTGCAATAAGGGTGCCGCGGGTGACAACCACAGGGATCATGCAGTGAAATAAAATGGCACTCCACACCGTCACTACTTGTAGTCAGGCGGTATGGCGTGCAACAATAAGCGTGGTATCGCATCACTGTCTGGGGGGTCTCCAGCCGAATATTCGCCTGGAATCTCATTGACTGGAGTGGAACTGTCTTCAGTGATGAGTCCTGCTTTGACTGTCCCGATGACCAGCGAACATGAGTCTTGGAGTCGCCCCAGACAGCGGTTGAACACCAACCTGAATGTTGCCTGCCATACGGAGCGACAACCAGGAGTGATGATATGGACTGACATTTCATTTCATAGCAGGACCCCTTTGGTTGTAATTCACGGCGCCCTTACAACACAGCGTTACGTCGATGACAATACATTTTGTTGCTCTTCATGGCAAACTATCGTGGGCCTACATTTCAGCAAGATAGCGCCCTCTCTCACACGGCGAGAGTTCCAACTGCTCGTCTTCGTGCTTGCCAAATCCTACCTCTGCCAGCAAGGTCGCCGGATCTCTCTACAATCGGAAATGTGCAGAGCATTACCGGCAGGCCCCTCTAAATAGCTAAGGATTTTGACGATTTAAACCGCCAGTTGGACAGCATTCTGCACGATATCGTCCGGAAGGCATCCACCAACTCTGTCGATCAATGCCTAGCCGAATAACTGCCTGCATAAGAGCCACAGATGGACCAGCGGGTTATTAAATTTCTCAATTTGTGAAACTCTTTTTTCTGAATAAATCATTCAGTTTTTATGAAATTTGTTTATCTGTATACGTACATCTCATCTACCAGTTTCCGTCCTATTTGGATAATTCCTTCGTGATGCGTCTTTTTTCTGAGCGATTATTTTAAGATAACAACAGGTATAAGGAACATATTGTTATTATTTCCTTCACTTTCTCAGACGTTAGGTCCGGTTAAAAATGGAGTGACGCGGACCTTGATCAAGCGTCACTTCCTTTTAACTGTACGGTATGTCTTATATTGCATTTAGGAACTTTTGGGTAATTGAACATGTATCAATAATTACGGATTTCTGTAGTTGTATATATATGTTTGGATGTAGCTGTATTGCGTTGATGTACTGGTGGATATTGTGTGGTATGACTCCTGTAGTTGATAGTATAATTGGTATGATGTCAACTTTATCCTGATGCCACATGTCTTTGACTTCCTCAGCCAGTTGGATGAATTTTTCAATTTTTTCTCCTGTTTTCTTTTGTATATTTGTTGTATTGGGTATGGATATTTCGATTAGTTGTGTTAATTTCTTCTTTTTATTGGTGAGTATGATGTCAGGTTTGTTATGTGCCGTTGTTTTATCTGTTATAATGGTTCTGTTCCAGTATAATTTGTATTCACCATTCTCCAGTACATTTTGTGGTGTATACTTGTATGTAGGAACGTGTTGTTTTAAAAGTTTATGTTGTAAGGCAAGCTGTTGATGTATTATTTTTGCGACATTGTCATGTCTTCTGGGGTATTCTGTATTTGCTAGTATTGTACATCCGCTTGTGATGTGATCTACTGTTTCTATTTGTTGTTTACAAAGTCTGCATTTATCAGTTGTGGTATTGGGATCTTTAATAATATGCTTGCTGTAATACCTGGTGTTTATTGTTTGATCCTGTATTGCAATCATGAATCCTTCTGTCTCACTGTATATATTGCCTTTTCTTAGCCATGTGTTGGATGCGTCTTGATCGATGTGTGGCTGTGTTAGATGATGCGGGTGCTTGCCATGAAGTGTTTTCTTTTTCCAATATACTTTCTTCGTATCTGTTGATGTTATGTGATCTAAAGGGTTGTAGAAGTGGTTATGAAATTGCAGTGGTGTAGCCGATGTATTTATATGAGTGATTGCCTTATGTATTTTGCTAGTTTCTGCTCGTTCTAGAAAGAATTTTCTTAAATTGTCTACCTGTCCATAATGTAGGTTTTTTATGTCGATAAATCCCCTTCCTCCTTCCTTTCTGCTTAATGTGAATCTTTCTGTTGCTGAATGTATGTGATGTATTCTATATTTGTGGCATTGTGATCGTGTAAGTGTATTGAGTGCTTCTAGGTCTGTGTTACTCCATTTCACTACTCCAAATGAGTAGGTCAATATTGGTATGACATAAGTATTTATAGCTTTTGTCTTGTTTCTTGCTGTAAATTCTGTTTTCAGTATTTTTGTTAGTCTTTGTCTATATTTTTCTTTTAGTTCTTCTTTAATATTTGTATTATCTATTCCTATTTTTTGTCTGTATCCTAGATATTTATAGGCATCCGTTTTTTCCATCGCTTCTATGCAGTCGCTGTGGTTATCCAATATGTAATCTTCTTGTTTAGTGTGTTTTCCCTTGACTATGCTATTTTTCTTACATTTGTCTGTTCCAAAAGCCATACTTACATCATTGCTGAATCCTTCTGTTATCTTTAGTAATTGGTTGAGTTGTTGATTTGTTGCTGCCAGTAGTTTTAGATCATCCATGTATAGCAAATGTGTGATTTTGTGTGGGTATGTTCCAGTAATATTGTATCCATAATTTGTATTATTTAGCATGTTGGATAGTGGGTTCAGAGCAAGGCAGAACCAGAAAGGACTTAATGAGTCTCCTTGGTATATTCCACGCTTAATCTGTATTGGCAGTGATGTGATATTATTTGAATTTGTTTGGATATTAAGTGTGGTTTTCCAATTTTTCATTACTATGTTTAGGAACTGTATCAATTTAGGATCTACTTTGTATATTTCCAATATTTGTAGTAACCATGAGTGGGGTACACTATCAAAAGCTTTTTGGTAATCAATGTATGCGTAGTGTAGCGACCTTTGTTTAGTTTTAGCTTGATATGTCACCTGTGCATCTATTATCAGTTGCTCTTTACATCCTCGTGCTCCTTTGCAACAGCCTTTTTGTTCTTCATTTATAATTTTGTTCTGTGTTGTATGTGTCATTAATTTCTGTTTAATGACTGAAGTTAATATTTTGTATATTGTTGGTAGGCATGTTATGGGGCGATATTTAGCTGGGTTCGCTGTGTCTGCTTGATCTTTAGGTTTCAGATATGTTATTCCGTGTGTAAGTGTATCAGGGAATGTGTATGGGTCTGCAATGTAACTGTTAAATAATTTAGTTAGATGTGAATGTGTTGAGGTGAACTTCTTCAACCAGAAATTTGCTATTTTATCATTTCCAGGGGCTTTCCAATTGTGAGTAGAATTAATTGCTTGGGTGACTTCATGTTGCAAAATTATCACTTCAGGTATTTGTGGTATCATCTTGTACGTATCTGTTTCTGCTTGTATCCACCGTGCATGCCTGTTATGTTGTACCGGGTTTGACCATATGTTGCTCCAGAAGTGTTCCATGTCTGTTATGTTTGGTGGATTGTTTATTTTAATGTGTGTGTTATCTATTGTCTGGTAAAATTTCTTTTGGTTTGTGTTCAATGTTTGGTTTTGTTTCCATCTATTTTCACTTTTTTTGTATCTTCTGAGTCGTTTGGCCAATGCTTGTAATTTCTGCTTCTTTTCGTCTAATTGCTCTGTCGCTTCTTGTTGTGAGATTTTACCTAACTTTTTTCGTTTTTTTCCCGAGATTTCATTTCTTATAAATTGTGTTAGCTGTCCGATGTCTTTTCTCAGTTTTTCTATTTTGATCTGTAGCCTGTGTTGCCATGCTGGTTTTGTGGGTTTCTTCTGTGTGTTGGTTGGTTCTGATCTCTGCCTAGTGTGTATATTTAGTGTAGTGAGTGCTCCTATATAAACTAGTAGTTGTAACTCTTCCATAGTTGTGTTTTCATTTATTTTGTTGTGTATGATTGTGTTGATAGTTTTATTGTTGTTTCGACTTGTGGGTTATTTGGTGGCCTATGCAAGATTGGTCTAATGTCTGTATTTGTGTCTTTGTATTCTACGAGTATATATGTTAGCTGAAATTTTTCTTCTATATCTAGCATCTGTGTCACTTCGTGTTCTATTTGTGCTTGTTCTGGTGGCTGTCTTAAGATTTCGTTTTCCTCTGATTGTTTAATTGGTGCGTGTTGTTCTTTGTTTGTTTGCTCTGGGATGTTTGAGTCCATTACTGTATTTTCTTCTTCTTCTGATTGCACATTATTTTGTTCCAGTATTTGTTGTACTTGTTGTTTGATGTTTTCTAATTCTGACTGGGGTATCCTGTTATTTTTTATTATTACACGGATCTGATCAGCTAGTCGTTGTTCTGTTAAAAATTTTAATTCTGGGTATCTGGTAATAAATGTTGTGTATACTTGTGATCTGTATCCAGTTGTGTTGGTTCCTAGGTTTGTTGCTTGGTAATAACAGAACATGAGGTGTCGATTAACTTCATCTGACCATCTCATCCTCTGTCTTTGTTTTTCTTCTAGGGTGGTTGCAGGAAGCATATCCTGCAAAACACCTCTATTTGGATTTAAATCATTTTCCAGTTGGCTAGCAGTGTCGTTACCATTGTGGGCGGGCATAGGGTTCAACCGTCGTCCCCGACCATGACGGCGCTTGTCCGAGGCTTCTTTAGTTCTGTCCTGAACCAACTAATCACACTAAAAGGGGGGGTTAGGCCTATTAGTGGTTTGTTCTCTTCGTCGCCTTTTACGACTGGCAGAACATACCGGAGGCCAATTCTTTTCCCGGGCCTCCACGGGGGTTGTTATTATTATTATTATTATTATTATTATTACTATCATTATTAAGTGCGACTGAACACTATCGTATCATGCAGAGCTTTACGAATCTATTTTCTGTTCTCATGCAGTTTTAACTTTTTTCTCCGTGAATTCTCTTTTTTCCTTCGGGCTATATTGTTCCTGTCAGTTATTAGTCTCGACGAGTTTCTGTCCAAATACTTCGTCGAATTTATGTGAGATATTTCAATATCTCTTTCGACTTGTTGAATTCTGGGAATAGCTTTCAGTAACTGCATGTATGTTCCAATATTTTGGATATGTTTTGTTGTAGGCAATTCGTGGCGCTTTTTTGTTTTCCCGAAGATTAGTTTATAGTCATCTTCCGTTCTGTTTTTGTCGAGAATCTATCTTATCATCTCTCATTCCTCTAGCAACAGCACATTGTTGTGTCATTACTATCACTATTATTGTCGTCATCTCCATTCTATCGTCATCGCCACCATCTTTATACTATTAATTGTCATCGTCATCTAGTAATCTTCACGAAAATGTAATGGTCATCATCGTTACACAATAGCCATCATCATCAACATCATCATATAATGGTCATCATCATCGTTATCACCATGATGTAATGTTTATCATCATCTCTTTGTTCTTGTTGTAGTCATAATAATAATAATCATCAATACCTTAACATCATGTAATAATGTCATAATGAAACATAATCATCGTCATCAGCATCATGTACTGATCATGTACTGTGCATATGGTATTGTTGACTCACTAAGGATGTCCTGGCCAAGTATATGTAGGGACCTGAAGAACCTAAACTTGCTAGGGGAACTAAATGCGGAAATAAGTAAATAAATGCACTAAGAAAGTTGTGTATATCTGTAAACTAGCAATATCCACTTAGCATAGATTCTGAACCAGCGAAATATTTGTCACTTCTGCTAATGAGAAACGAGTACAGATGGAAGACAGTTTTTCCATCGTTTTACAGTTTTTGGATATTTTGAAGGTTGTGAAGTCTCTACACTATAGCGCTAAAGAAACTGGTATAGACATGCGCATTGAAATACACAGATATATAAACAGGCAGAAAACGGCGCTGCCGTCGGCAACGCCTATATAAGACGACAAACGTCTGGCGCAGTTGTTAGATAGGTTACTACTGCTGCAGTGGTAGGTTATGAAGATTTAACTAAGTTTGAACTTGGTGTTACAGTCATCAGACGAGTGATGGGACACAGCATCTCCGAGATAGCGATGAAGAGGGGATTTTGCCGTGCGATCATTTCACGAGTGCACCGTGAATACGAGGAACCTGGTAAAACGTCAGATCTTCGACATTGCTGCTGCTGGAAAAAAATTCTGCAAGAACGCGACCAACGACGACTGAAGAGAATAATTCACCGTGACAGAAGTGCAACTCTTCCGCAAATTGCTGGAGATTTCAGTGCTGGGCCATTAACAAGCATCAGCCTGCAATGCAACGAAATATTACCAATATGGGTTCACACAAAGCTTTACGCCTCGCCTGGGCCCGTCAGCACCGACATTGGACTGTTGATGGCTGGAAACGTGTTTCCTCGTCGGACGAGTCTCGTTTCAAATTGTATCGAGCGGACGGACGTGTACGGGTATGGAGACAACCTCATGAACCATGGACCCTGCATGTAAGCAGGGGACTGTGTTAGATGGTGGAGGCTCGGTAATGGTGTGGGGCGTGTGCAGTTGGAGTGATATGGGACTCCTGATACGTCTAGATACGACTGTGACGGGTGATACGTACGTAAGCATCCTGTCTGATCACCTGCATTCATTTGTGTTCATTTTGCGTTTCGACGGACTTGGGCAATTCCAGCAGGACAATGCGACGCCCCACACTTCCACAATTACTCCAGGAACACTTGAGACACCATGCTATCTCGCAGGACAGGACAAATAGTATAAATTGTAGAACGGGGCCTATCTAAGGGGCTGTCAGTTACACTCGAACATATAATTTTATTATTTGATCGAACATTACAAGAGCCCAAAACAAAATTTTTTAAACAACACAGCTTTAGTCTTTGGGACTTAATTAGCGGCTGAAAGTCACTTTAATTTAAAAACTGCTGAAGCCCAATAACTTAAAACGCAAGCATAATCAGAAATTTAAAAGGCAAACTTTATCTTAAAACAGTTTTTATTTTTTATTTAGGCTGAAGTAAACAAGTTAAATTCAAATCAGCTGAAAGCCTAACACTTAAAACTGCTTAACATTTTTCTTTCAAATACCAAAGGCCTTACGTGAAACAGTTCTTTACTTTAGGCTGAAGGTCTTAAGAGCAAACAACTCAAACTCAAAATCAGCTGAAGGCTCAAGACTCAAAATTCAACAACATTAATTTTTTTAAATGCCAAAGCCTTATGTGAAACAGTTCTTTAAATTAGGCTGAAGGCCGTAAGAGCAAAACTAATTTTAAAAAAATCGGCTTGAAGCCATACAGCTACAAACAACAATAACAAATTAAAAAGCGGGCAGTACACCCAGGGGCCCTCAAATGTTCGAGGGTCGGCCTGGAATTCAAACACTAACGCTCACTTACGTGAGACAGCCAGTCGGCCCAACCATTTTCAATTCGCTGGGAACCCATCCGACAGACAGTCCACAGACCAATAATCAAGATCAGTTCCGCTCCACACTTGCACCAAAACTCAATCGATGCTAACAGTGGAAACTGGAACAAAAAACAGAACGGATCACAGACAACCCATAAGCGGTGGATGACCCAAATACATGTCGTCTAATCAGACGACCGACCAAACGGTCAATCACGGTCGTTGCCACTCAAACGTGTGTGTCGGCAATTGCCGGGCGAGTGATGGCTATCCTGTCCTTCCTTGCTACTCCACGCCAACCGAGCAGTTCAGAGCCAGTACGCCGACAACGTTTAAATAACCTGTCAGTCAAACCACATGAACTACACACAGTTTCACGAACACTTGCACTAAGAACTAGACAGTGCTAATGGCAGTGACTGAGCAAAACAAGGACGAATCACGAGTTGGCACACACAGCCAACCCGTAAGCGATCGCCGGCCAAATATACGTCGTCCGACAAGACGACCGACGGACGATCAACGAAAGTCGTCCCCACTCAAATCACGTGTGTCGGCAATCATCGGCGAGTGATAGCTATCCACGCCTCCCTGGCGCTGCATGCCCCACCGGTGCTACAACTCGACTGCGCCAACCGACCAACCGCTACACATCAGCACGGGGACAGCACTAAAATAACTGGACAGTGAACATCACAGGCTACACATTATTTGCTACACATTATTTCACAAACACTTGGGCGAAGAACGCGACCAATGCTAAAAGCAGTGACTGTGGAATCATCAGGACGAACCACGAGTTGAGACAGAAACCGCCAACCCGTAAGCGATGGGCGAGCAAATACACGTCGTCTTGTAAGACGACCAACCGAAGATCAACCAAGACCGTCCCTAGCCATGTGTGCCGGCAACGGTCGGGCGAGTCATGGCTATCCGAACCTCACTGCCGCTCCAACCCGACCGAACTTCTGCCGCGTCCCAACCATCCGAATGTCTGGTCCGGACTCCACTGCTGGCGCGAACTCCTTGCACGACACACGACGACCAAGAAGTCATAGCAGTCCAGCAAAGATAATACGCCATGGCCTATATCGATAAGCGCTGCTGCTGCCGCTCACGTGCAGGCAAGGCAGCAACTCAGCGACACCAGTAACTGAAAATTAACATAACGAGGCAGCAGTACGGTAAAAACAGTGTGTTAAATAAGAGATGGCACGAACACGAGCCACGCACGGCTCAACCCTTCTGAGTTTAAACACTACCGCTGGCCACCAAACTCCCCAGACATGAATATCGTTTAGCATATCTGGGATGTCTTGCAACGTGCTGTTCAGAAGAGATCTCCAGCCCTCTTACTCTTACGGATTTATGGACAGCTCTGCAGCATTCATGGAATCATTTCCCTCCAGCACTACTTCAGACATTAACCGAGTCCATTTCTGCGTGCTCGTGGGGGCCCTACACGATATTAGGCAAGTGCATCAGTTTCTTTGGTTCTACAGTGTAGTTGTTAAATGCACAGAATTTGGCGGCAGCTATGGTATGAAACGAGTCGGCCCGACAGCGGAACGCGGAGAGCACGCTCCACTTATAATTGCTGGACGAAATCAGCAGCGACGTGTCCAGCCGGAAAGCGAGTCGGCACACCGACTCACGGTCCAGCGCTCTGCCCAGCCAGCTGCGTCCGCGCGCCTCGCGGCCCCAACCACAGCTTTAATTTAATCTGCGCCTTCGGTAGACATTCTGCGGCATAACATATAGGACCACCAACGTCTCGACATTTCAAGTATATTACTCTGACGTGTTCTTACTTTCATTTATAAGAAATTCTTTGTTATCATAGCAAACGTACTACATTAATTGTTTTTCTAGTTCACAGAGAATCCCTCGAGTGCGAGGTCCCAAAGGACCAGCGACGTTTACGGCACTCAACACCCACATATTGTCTACCATGCAACCACATGAGTTACTGGCAATGTGAACACAGGGCGAGACAGGAGGTATCCAACTGTGAGCACAGCATGAAGTTAGGGAGCACAGTTGAACTGCTTAGTCGACGAGTAACTCACAGCAATGCTACAGTGCTGGTGATGTTGATGCAGAACGGACCAACGGCAACGATACAAAAAAGACATTCTATTACATTTACAAAACAGTTGTTGAAGTTGACATTTCGTCAGAAAGAACCCAACGAATTTCGCAGAGTGAGAAAGAAGTGGAATATGAAATATTAGCATTTCAGCAAGATAAATTAGCGGAATGTGTGGTCTATACGCTCGACGAGGAGTACAATGACGACGATAAGTGCTTAAGAGATAAAAGTGATACTGAAACAGGCGTCGAGCCATGTAGTTCATCATTCTTGTCGTGCCAGGAGCCAGAAATACCGCCGGCCGGACTGGCCGTGCGGTTCTAGGCGCTACAGTCTGGAACCGAGCGACCACTGCGGTCGCAGGTTCGAATCCTGCCTCGAGCATGGATGTGTGTGATGTCCTTAGGTTAGTTAGGTTTAATTAGTTCTTTTAGGCGACTGATGAGCTCAGAAGTTAAGTCGCATAGTGCTCAGAGTTCAAATGGCTCTGAGCACTATGGAACTTAACATCTACGGTCATCAGTCCCCTAGAACTCAGAACTACTTAAACCTAACTAACCTAAGGACATCACACAACACCCAGTCATCACGAGGCAGAGAAAATCCCTGACCCCGCCGGGAATCGAACCCAGGAACCCGGGCGCGGGGTGCTCAGAGTCATTTGAACCATTTGCAGAAATCCCGCCTCCAGTAAAACCTAGTAAAGGGTAGTTATTGTCCAAGGAGCCGGAACTAAACATAATCATTCCTAGCATAGTACAAAAAAAATTATGAACATGTTTCGAATAAGTCCACAGTACTACGATCGTGTATTACGTAAGAAAGACTACGGATATACAAGGGAGGACAAGACACACTTTTGTTACAAAAACTGGTGTTCGCGCGTTTCTAGGATACTCGATAGAGTTTACGGGATATGCATAATAGTGACCTACTACGTTATGCACATCAAATTATGCACGACATGGATTAAAGTCATTTCAACGGAAGCAGTGCATGGTCGCATAATTTGAAACAATGCTACAGGACTGGAAGACGTATGATTACGAAATTTCAAACAAATCGTCGACTGGACAATACCTAACAAACTGCGAAATCGGCACGAAAATTTGTAGATGAGATAAACGAAGCTTACCCATCGTTTAGTAAGGAATTTATTTTGAGGAGGAAATGCGTATGAAAGGAAACCTGGAAATTAGAGGTACCAAGAGAGTTCTCTCGAGATCAGTTAACATTAATGCCTTACCGCATTTTTGAACATTTATGCTGACTGTTGATCTGGATGGTATATTGGATGGAAAGCTACACTCCTGGAAATTGAAATAAGAACACCGTGAATTCATTGTCCCAGGAAGGGGAAACTTTATTGACACATTCCTGGGGTCAGATACATCACATGATCACACTGACAGAACCACAGGTACATAGACACAGGCAACAGAGCATGCACAATGTCGGCACTAGTACAGTGTATATCCACCTTTCGCAGCAATGCAGGCTGCTATTCTCCCATGGAGACGATCGTAGAGATACTGGATGTAGTCCTGTGGAACGGCTTGCCATGCCATTTCCACCTGGCGCCTCAGTTGGACCAGCGTTCGTGCTGGACGTGCAGACCGCGTGAGACGACGCTTCATCCAGTCCCAAACATGCTCAATGGGGGACAGATCCGGAGATCTTGCTGGCCAGGGTAGTTGACTTACACCTTCTAGAGCACGTTGGGTGGCACGGGATACATGCGGACGTGCATTGTCCTGTTGGAACAGCAAGTTCCCTTGCCGGTCTAGGAATGGTAGAACGATGGGTTCGATGACGGTTTGGATGTACCGTGCACTATTCAGTGTCCCCTCGACGATCACCAGTGGTGTACGGCCAGTGTAGGAGATCGCTCCCCACACCATGATGCCGGGTGTTGGCCCTGTGTGCCTCGGTCGTATGCAGTCCTGATTGTGGCGCTCACCTGCACGGCGCCAAACACGCATACGACCATCATTGGCACCAAGGCAGAAGCGACTCTCATCGCTGAAGACGACACGTCTCCATTCGTCCCTCCATTCACGCCTGTCGCGACACCACTGGAGGCGGGCTGTACGATGTTGGGGCGTGAGCGGAAGACGGCCTAACGGTGTGCGGGACCGTAGCCCAGCTTCATGGAGACGGTTGCGAATGGTCCTCGCCGATACCCCAGGAGCAAGTGTCCCTAATTTGCTGGGAAGTGGCGGTGCGGTCCCCTACGGCACTGCGTAGGATCCTACGGTCTTGGCGTGCATCCGTGCGTCGCTGCGGTCCGGTCCCAGGTCGACGGGCACGTGCACCTTCCGCCGACCACTGGCGACGACATCGATGTACTGTGGAGACCTCACGCCCCACGTGTTGAGCAATTCGGCGGTACGTCCACCCGGCCTCCCGCATGCCCACTATACGCCCTCGCTCAAAGTCCGTCAACTGCACATACGGTTCACGTCCACGCTGTCGCGGCATGCTACCAGTGTTAAAGACTGCGATGGAGCTCCGTATGCCACGGCAAACTGGCTGACACTGACGGCGGCGGTGCACAAATGCTGCGCAGCTAGCGCCATTCGAAGGCCAACACCGCGGTTCCTGGTGTGTCCGCTGTGCCGTGCGTGTGATCATTGCTTGTACAGCCCTCTCGCAGTGTCCGGAGCAAGTATGGTGGGTCTGACACACCGGTGTCAATGTGTTCTTTTTTCCATTTCCAGGAGTGTATTTATAGTCCTGCGAGAAATCGGAAGTGCTCTGCCCCCTACGATTCTTTCATGTGAACGTGATCTTGCAAAGGGGTAGGGAAGATTTACGTCACAGCAAGCAAGAATGGGAAAATGGGCGTAAGAGAACTACACCTGCGGTATGAGCACTGCTTTCGGCCAATAGCTGGTCAAAATAACTTTATCCTGCTTGGTTACTGGTCTGTGAATAAAAATCATACTCCTTTACAGCAAAGTATCCTCCTGAAAAGACTGTGACATTGCAATTCATAGCACATAGAACCACTCGAAAAATGCAGCCTCTGGATATTTGTTTTTCCATACCTATAAAACGTATTATCTCACTATCTGCAGCTATGGCTTAAAGGATAGCCAGTTTCACGATAAGCTCCACGATAGTCTGTTTCGAATTCGGTTGTGTGCCATCACATTCCATAATTTCACATCATCCCGTTACACCAATATCATTCTATATGCATTCCTTAAGAGTGGATAGTTCGGTGAATATCCTACTCGGTTTCTAACTCCCAAGGAGTTCGCCTTTGATCTTAATGGTGTCAACCTTTGTGATCACTGTAGTGCGCCATTTTTAATTCGGTGTTCATGGTGCAAGTTAAGGATTTTTCTGTACGTTTCTTGAATGTCCACGATGTCCATTTTGTGAAGTGTAATACATACATCCCATAGAAGGTTGATCTCTGCACCTTCCGGACACTAATTTTCTACCCCTCCTGATGCACATGGTGAGTCATTACCACTTAATATTTTTCCTGTCATGACTGTTAACACAACACTTTCAAATGAGTCTTACTAAAGACTGAACCTGCGACCTCGCACACAAGGTGTCCTTGTCAGAGAACAAGCTAAAGTACCTATGACTGACTGTAGCATGTACGAGGGCGAATAAAAAAGTAAGTTACATTAGCTCGCCGCGAGAGCACGCCGTGTGTCGTGACCGTGGCCAGTGTGAAGCACGCAACAGTTAGCTGCTGATACGTTCGATAGGACGGGTGTGAGCCGTGCGTGCCTCCTGTTCCCGACATCATGTATTTTACACCCTATTTTTAACGTACTTCCACCTCACTACGTTAAATTAAATTAGTACTGTCACTGAGTTACTACTTTGGCAGACAGTGAGCGGCGTTAGTAGCGCGTATCGATATATCCCCTGTAGTAGTATCTTTGCTCGACTGCTATTACTTCACGGTCGTTGTTTCTCATAAGGCAGTTCGGGTTGCGAGTTCCGGCTGCCAGTCAGTTGGAACGCGTCTGTAGCGCAGTCCGGACCTGCCAGTGGCACTAGTTGGCACAGTCGGGTTGGCTCGCCACGCATGACTTGAGCCGGGCCATGGCCTTGGTGGATCGTCAGTCGGTCGTCCTACCGGACGACGCGTTTTGGTTCGCCAATCGTTCATGAGTCGGGTTGGCTCGGTGTGTGTGTGTGCATCGACTCCCTATTTGACTTCGTGCGTGCTTAGTTACTGTTGGGTATCATTCAGGTCTTCGTGCAAGTGTTTGTCAGGTTATGTGTGTAGTTGGCGTTATTTTCACTGACGACTATTTTAGATGTTGTCGACATTCTGAGGGAGTCGGTCGGTTGCTGTGGACCAGGGAAGTTATCTCCGCGCGGTGTATTTGGCTGGGTCCGCTGGCGGTCCCTGCGCGGTGTGAGAGCGTGTGTGGAGCTGTCCGATCGCTGCGAGCTTCGTTGTTCACCGACCCAGGACGTCAAAGTTGAGTAGTGGTTTCAACTACCCAAGCCACGTCCATTCATGTTGAGTGTTTCGGGTTTCGGTGGCTCGCTGTTGGGGAGGTTTTCCTGTGAGAAACATCGAGTGTTTCTATTGCTGAAATTTAGCCGCCATGCGGTAGAATTAACCATATTGGTTGACTACAATTCAAGTGCACCAGCGGAATTTTTTGCCTAGTGGCCGTTTATGTTCCGGTTACCTGCCCTGGTCACTAACGTAATTTCAGGCAGCGTCCTCTCCTCACCTGTTGTCGCTGTCCAAGATGGTGTGTAGTTTTGACAGCTTGATAGATATTTCATTGTGGATAATAACGTTCGTAATTTTTGGTGTTTCAGTTCTCATGTACCGACTGGTGGGAAGCAAGTCGTTTTGTAGGTCGGTCCGTGGCTGTCCCCTGGTTGCGTTCCGACGGATCAAGTGTAGCTGGGCTCACCACTTGTCTCACCTAAGTGAACGAGGCAGACCGACCTCCCTGGAGGCTTCTGAGTGCCGTTTTCATTGTTGTCCTTCTCACCGGTGTTTAATTGTTTGTTTACAATCTATCATAGCCAATGATTTAAAAAATTCTTGCTTTTACTGGATTTTATGTATTTTTTTGAGTTTTGGAAAATTAATTGTAGGCTTCAACCACTTAAATCCTTATTCTAAAAAAATATTGCTGCTTTTTGCCTTTGAAATGTTATGGTAAAATCTTGAAAATTTTATTGTGGGCCTTCAGCTGTTTGTATTGCATTTTGTTTATGTTTGTCTCTTCACCATTGCGTTGAGGCTCTCAGCCTCACTATGTATACATGTATGTTAATTATTTGATTTGTAATTGTAACTGCATGTTTTTTTCTACTTGAGATTTATCTTGTTGCTTTAAGATTTCTTGTTTGGAGGCCTTCAGTCGTGAAATAATTACCGTTTTGAAACTCGTAGTTCCAAAGGTTCGGCTCTGTGCCGTTTTGGTTTAAAGGTGTTATTAAATTGCAATAAATTACAATTTTGAGTGAACCCGATCGACACCTTATTTGGCCCTTTCCACAGTCCTAATCACCTGTTCTGCCCATCGGGTTTAGCGGGCGTCTCAGAGTGGTGTGGTACCCGGCCATGTTTTGTGTGCAGGCTCAATGGCGCGTCAACTGGATGTTTATTTCAAAATTAGAGATGCGAGCAACTATCAGATTTCTATGGGCTAAACGGCGCAACTGCACGCACATTCATTGCCGAATATGTGAGCGTGCGATCTCTCGCCCAGGTGTTGTAAAGTAGTGTAAGGAATTTGACGCCCGACGCACGGATCTCACAAATACCGCGAAAGCAGGCCCGCAGCGCCCAGTACCGTTGCAAATGTTGATCATGCGGATGTGATCTTTAGGGAGGATCGACGCGTAACGCTACAGGAAGTTGCCAGCACGCTAAAAATTTCGTCTGGCAGTGTATTCTCCATTATTCACATCTTGGATATCGTAAACTGTGTGCCTTATGGGTCCCACGGCTGCTCTCTGATGTTCACAAGGTCAACGTTTCCAATTGGCACTGACATTTTTGGAACGGTATGCTGTGGAGGGCAACGAGTTTCTGCGGTGAATCATCACAGGGGATGAAACACGGCTCCATCAATTCACTGCTGAAACAAAGAGCACATCAGTGGAACTTGTACATACCACATCACCACAATGAAATGAAACCAAGGTCCAACCTTCAGCAGGAAAGGTGATGGCGACGGTGTTCATCGACATGAAGGGTGTGGTGTACGTGGAATTTACGCCAAAAGGCAAAACAATCAACTTTGCTTCGTATTATCAAGCGTCGCGCCAGTTCCGTAAAGCAATTAAAGAAAAGCGGTATGATTTTGTTGCACAATAACGCAACACTGCACTCGTCTCGCGAAACATCATAACTGCAGCAGCCATTCGAGTGAGAGGTTTGGCAACATCCTCCACAGAGTCCAGACGTGACGCCATGCGGTTATCACGTGATTAGCAAGATGAGAAAGGATCTCGGTGAATGACGATTCCGAAACGATGAGGAGGCGAAAGCAGCTGCATCCAGGTGGTTACTTAGCGCATGAGGTGATTTGTACGCATCCGGAGTCGAAAAGTTGGTTATCCCTTCCGAGAAATGTTTGCAGTCTATTGGACACTATGTGGCAAAGTGAACTTACATTGTCATAGACGTGTTGTCTATTTGTTTATGGTTTAATAAATGGCTATTACTTATAAGTGTGACTTACTTTTTTATTCACCCTCGGTTTTCACGCCGTGTTCTTTCAGTGAGTCATTACTTTTCGTTTCTGCATGTTCCCAGCAGGTGATAGCAACGACTTATACTTTCACACTCAGCTGCAATGCTTTCATAATTTTTAGGCGATAAATAATGTGTTTTCTGAGCATTGCGCATATTTCAGGTATTTTCCAGCACAACCAGTATTCACTTTAAACATGTACTAAAATTTTGAGCAATCACACTAATTTTTAAATTTAAATTTAATCCCTTTTTTGTCTCAAAACTATGTACTGACGACCAATATAAACTTTTCATTCATAAAATATTAGCTCAGGACTGAGGAAGTTAAACTGTAATCACTTCCTCAAGGACAGCTTTCCAACACACCAGTATTCGCTCATTCCCTCCAATTCTTCGAACATAATGCACTTCCCCTCACCTTTCGTATCGTTTTAGCCTCTGTCTCATTTTCTACATATTTACCCTTTGCGTTTGTGACCGAGCAACACCCACTGGTACGGTCGCAGGTTCGAATCCTGCCTCGGGCATGGATGTGTGTGATGTCCTTAGGTTAATTAGGTTTAAGTAGTTCCAAGTTCTAGGGGACTGATAACCACAGATGTTAAGTCCCATGGTGCTCAGGCCATTTTTGAACACCCACTGGTAAACAATGTTTCAGTATGAATAACATCTGTTTCTGCGACCGCAAAGCTCCAGAAATAATATAATAATGCTATGGATACAAGAAAAAAAATCAAATGTTGTTTGGACTACAATGCCTCCGTGAAGACTTAGTGCTTACAACTGCCGTACTATATCCTGCTCTTAATTCTTTGCCGGCGGTAGGGTAAATTTCGCAACGTTATTTCAATTTATTTATCTTCTAGTTGACGCTTACACAAGATCAGTTCATACGCATTAGCTTTCTTCAAAATATCTTCTGAGGGTTTCTAGTTTCTGGCTATCTGCTATACTCGGAACCTTAATTACTATTAATTATTATGGTTCAGATAATACAACAATTTTAGTTGGAAAAATTAAATTTCATGTGTAGTTTTTCATGTAATTATATGGTTCGGAGTTAATTAAAGTAAATATTTTTTGTTGCTACCTATGAAAAGAATTTCTTCAGGGAACTGCAAATCCGATTACAATGAGCTATTAAAGTCTGGAGTGCTATGATTCATATACCTCAGAAAAAAATTATTTTTTTGTCCTGCTTGGTATCAAATATTTAAGCTGTGAATGTAGTTTTCGTCTACATATACATCTACACAATTCGCTCTAATATTACGATACACTTGCTGTTTTCGGATAAGTTTTCAAGCTGCGTTCAGTGGATTTACAAAATTGTTCAAATGGCTCTGAGCACTATGGGACGACATCGGAGGTCAGTCCCCAACAACTTAGAACGACTTATATCTAACTAACCTAAGGACATCACACACATCCATGCCCGAGGCAGGAATCGAACCTGCGACCGTAACAGTCACGCGGTTCTGGACTGAAGCGCCTAGAAACGCTCGGTCACCGCGGCCGGCTGTGGATTTACAGATCTTATATAACTGCGAAGCATATAGTTACATTAAAAGCTACGGTACCAAAATCATTGTTCCACTAGAACTTAATAGTAATTACAGTTGTAAGCACTGTTCACAGCTAGAATTGTAACCCTTCCCTTACCTAGGTCTTCGCACAATAATTGAGATACGATGTACAGCTCTGCTGGCTGAGTAAGTAAACAGGTTTGTTATTTAATACAGGCGGGAGAAAGTCTATTGCTTGAAACAGTTATTTTTCTCTTTGAAAAAAACGGAAAAGTTTATTGCTTATTTGCAGTTCTTGGGCACCAAGATTCTCTACTGAGCATTTAGTTTACTCCTTGTGATTGACTAAATGCCTCGCTCTAAATCTACCAGTGGTGAAAATTTGAACCAAATTGAGCAGTGCACGGCTCACGTTTATCCCATTTATTGTTTGTCATCTTCTATTACGGCACTGCCGCCTCGTTTTCTTGTTCCATTTTCTAGCGTCACTAACTTGTGCCTTACTTGCCCGTGGCGGCGGCAGCAGCGCGTATCGATAAGTGCACTGTCGTACCATCTCTGGAACGACCGATAGTATTTCCGGGTCATCGTGTGTCTGGCAGTCATTGCGGGACGGACCAGCAATGCAGTCGGGACGCAGCAGCAGTGAAGTCGGGGACGGAGCTCCGGTGAGGCGCCGACAGCCAGTGCTCGCCGACCGCTGGCGACACACATGAACTGTCCGAAGAAGGGAGATTGGAGCGGGACGACCGTTGGTTGGTCGTTCGGTTTGTCGTCTCATCGGTCGACGTATATCTGGTCCTTTCACCGTTTCCGGGCCTGGAGAGTTGCTCGGCAGGCGTCGAGCAGTGAGGAAATCTCCGCAGCCCGTAGTTTCACCGAGCCCACTGGGGGCCTCTTTGTGGTGTCGGAGTGTGTGGTGCTGTTCTCATTGCTATGAGATTCGTGGCTCACCGATCCTGGACATGAAAGTTGAGTTTTGACTTAATCTACCAGCAAGTCACGACTGTTCACATTGTGTCCTTTCGTTGTCGGCTGTTGAGAAATTCCGGCGAGCAACAACGTGTGGTTTCAAGTTGGCAAATTTTAGCCACCCTCCGGTGGAGTTTAACTGTACTTGGTTATTTTGAACTGAAGTGCACCAGCAGAATCTTCTGCCTTGTGGCCGTTAAAGTTCGGTTACCTGCCCTGGCCGTTGACGGAAATTCAGGCAGTGTATTTTCCTCATCGTGTTGTTGCTGTCCAGCACAGTGTGTAGTTTGACAGCTCAATGTATAATTGGTTGTGGGCGCCAATACGTTCTGCGTTGTTCCATTGAACTCCCTGTTGTGTGCTGGCCGGGTGAAGCGGAGGTTTGCTTGTCGGTGGGTCCGTTGACTGTCTGTCGGTTGGGTTGCCGTCGGATTGACAATGGTTGGGCTGACTGCCTGTCTCACCTAAGCGAGCGTTAGTGTTTGAATTCCAAGCCGACCATCGGAACTTCTGAGAGCCCTTGGGTGTACTACCTTTTCTTGTTTGCTCATGTTGTTTGTACTTGTATGACTTGTAGCCGATTTTTAGATTAAGTTTGTTTTGCCCTTAAGGCGTCAGATGGTTTGGGCCTTCAGCCTAACTTAAGAACTGTTTTACGTAAAACCTTTGGTATTTTTAAAATTAATGTTATTGTGTCTTAAGTGGTGGACCTACAGCCGATTATGAATTTAAGTTGTTTGCTCTTAAAGTGTCAGATTCTTTGGGCCTTCAGACTAATTAAGGAACTGTTTTAAGGTAAGGCTTTGCCCTTTAAATTTCTGATTTTTGTTGAGTTTTAAGTTATTCGCTTTCAGCCGTTTTTAAATTAAAGTGGTCTTGCCCTTAAGGTAGGAGATTGTACTGCGCATTCAGCCGCTAATTAAGTTCCAAAACTGAAGTTGTGTTTTTTTTTTTTTTTTTTTTTTTAATTCTTGGCTCTTGTAGTGTTTGATCAAATAAAAGGATGTATGTTCGAGTGTAACTGACAGCCGCTTATTTTGGCCCCTTTCTGCAACTTAAACTATGTGTCCTGTCCTGGGGGTTTAGCAAGAAGTCTCACAAATAAAGTAGCCTCGTCAGTTATTTTGCCACTGCTTTGAACTAATGTTTGCTAGTCTATAGAAAGAAAACGGGTCCCACATCTGACATTGACTCTGACTAATCTACGTGCCCACTGTCGAACACATTGATAACACAACAATACGACTTAAAACCTATCGACCACATGTGCGATGTTGTGGGGAGACGTACTGAGAGGACACCAGAGAAACTTTGACTCTTGGAGTCGACTCTCTTCGGGGGCGGCCAGCGGTCAACGAGCGATTTTTCTACGACTCTCCTTGTTGCCTACACACGGCGATTGTAGTGCATACTGAATACCGGCTAGGAAATGCTTCTGTCAGAGCAGAAAGAAGGCGAATGTAATCCAGTTTGCTAAAACACTGGCTAAAAAGTGAGATACCAGCTGCCTCATTCTGCCTTCCTCAGCGCCTTTAAAATTTTTCCTAAAATTTTTGGCATGCTTAACGTGCAACCTCTCCCATAAGCTTCCCTTACTGAAGTTTTCTCACAGCCAGTAGTCCATCGGCGTATGACACTTGTACCCATCTTAACTGGTCCAATCTCACTCACTCGTTAAGTTCAAGTCATTGTCATTATCTCTTTATGTCTCTGACAATGTCTCATGTTTCACAGCTACAGTCCCCTTCGTTCTGTCCTACTACTACTGTCTCCCCTCACTGTCACTCTCTCCCCCTTGCTCTCTCTTACTCCATCTCATTCATTCCTTCAGACTACCGCTGTCTCTTCTCACTCTCATTATCTCTCTCCTTCTCGTTGTTATTGTTATAAACCCTCTAATTATTACTAGCTCTCACCAACTTCCACTTCTCCTTCTCTTTCTTTCTCTCTCACTATCACTGTCATCTTCACTCTTCTCCCCCCGCTGTTGTGTCGTCTGTGTTCCACTGCCGCTGTGTCCTGCTCTTTCTCTCACAATGCCATTGTCTCCTTCGCTCTTTCTATATCGCAATCACTGTCTACTATCTTCCAGAATTTATCGCTTTTCCATCTCTTTCCCGCTGCATCTCCTTCTCGCTAAGCACAAAAAAGCGCAAATACGTTTGCACGCCAAAATTTTTGGGAAAATTTTTAAAGGTGCCGAGGAAGGCAGAACGAAATTGCTGGTACCCCACTTCTCAGCCAGTTTTTTAATTAACAGGAGCACTTTAACCTCTTTTGTGCTCCTACAGGAACAATTTTTCTGTGGCTCCCTTCTTGTCCCTGCTGGACGCGGGGCTTGTCACATGTATGAAAAGAACTTTATGGCTTAGTAAAATTTGGAGATTTTAGTTATGTGAAATTGAAATAACGTAAAACTAATGTTTCACCAAAGATTGATTTTACATTCGCAAAGATGTTGCATAGGCAACGGCCTTGCCGCAGTGGATACACCGGTTTCCGTGAGATCACCGAAGTTAATCGGTGTCGGGCGTGGTTGGTATTTGGATGGGTGACCATCCAGGCCGCCATGCGCTGTTGCCATTTTTCGGGGTGCACTCAGCCTCTTGATGCCAATTGAGGAGCTACTCGACCGAATAGTAGCGGCTTCGGTCAAGAATACCATCTTACGACCGGGAGAGCGGTGTGCTGACCCCACGCCCCTCCTATCCGCATCCTCCACCGAGGATGACACGGCGGTCAGAGGGTCCCGGTAGGCCACTCGTGGCCTGAAGACGGAGTGCTTTTTAAAGATGTTGCATGTACTTCAGTACTACAATATGGGGTTCCCAGAACACTTCTGATGATAACGGAGACACTCTGCAGGATATTTCTCTTGCTACATCACTTCATAAACTACGTTTCCACTTCACACTGGATATAACGTGCGTAGTTTACGCGTACAAATAGTGTAACTACGAACCTCCGTATATCGGAGACACACAAAGATATCAAGAAAATTTTCAATGTTGTTTGAGATTAGGGTCTTAGGAAGAAATCGCAAAAATTTCAGCCATTGTCTATGGGCAGCCGTCTTGGAATACGCCGCTCCAAAACCATGTTTTTCGTTTTTTCTCAGGTACTACGTGTGAATCTTAGGAACCATCCGTGAACATATTGGTGTCCCAATAAGCCTCTTAAAGCGTACCGTGGGACACATGTAACGAAAAAAAAAATGCTCCATTTGCCCAAGCTAGAGGAAGTGTGTAATATTAAAACCAATTTGCTCCATTTTCTCTAGCTAGAGGAAGTGTGTAATATTAAAATTTTGACCTTGTAATGTGTGACAGTTACAATAAGACGATCCTTTGGTGTAGAAGTAGTCCCTAGCTCAATGTCTGTTAAAAACACTTCACCCTACGTTGGTCTCGCCAACAGAACCAGATGAACGAGCCTCTAAAAATCCTGTTTATGGAGTAGCGTTTTGGAACGTACTAGGTAGTCCATGCTGTCGCATGCATACCGCTTATCCGTGTTTCCCTCAAACTTTCCATATATCTTACGTATGTCATAAAAGTCACTCAGAAGGATGCACAATCCTCTACCAAAATGTTTGTGAGGATACCGCTGTGTTGCTGCCTAGGTAGATCAATGGCTGCGCCCATACTCAGCAAATCGTCGCGTCGTTGACGGCAGAGGATAAGTGGCGTACCAAACTCATTTTTCCTGTTTTAAGATCCCGTCGCCGATGGTGCTCTAGGCAAGAGATTGTCGGTCTTGCTCTGCATATTCGAGTACTTCTTCGCAGTTTCCTTCGTGTTCATTACGAGAGGTAGAAGGAGGAGAAAATCAAGTGTTTCTTGACTCTTACACTAACGCAGACATTCGCAAACTCGAGAGTAAACCGTACCCATATCCTCTCCCATAGAAATTTGTTGACCCACTGCAGCTGTCCAAACAAACTGATGACGAAGTACAAAGCCCTTCCTTCGATCATCTCTACGTTTTCTCTTAATTCCTACTTGGCAAAGGTGTGTTTATTAAGGAACTCGTCTACGGTTCATTTCTGTATTAATAAGGAGGTAAAACGATCACTCAGCCGCAGTTGCGGGTGCCTATCTAACGGCTTCCAGAGGCAACAAAATTTTGATTTTAGTATTTCATATAATTATTGACCGATTTTAAAATACTGTCGTAATCTATTCATTAAGCGGTATAATCTTACGTTAAAAGTTTGGCATAATAAGTCATATACTAAAGTTAGAAACTGGGTACAAGTCTTGAAACAATGTAACTTACGGTGCACAAATTACGCAGATTATATTCATTCTATATTTTAGAATGAGAGCACTTTGTGACTTCCAACTAAATTAACACATAATTTCGCATCTTTTCGAAATTTTTTCTCCTTGACGCGTCCTACAAAATAATGAAGGGATGAAAGTTTGTGCCAATGACCTTTCCGCTGCTCATGTAGTAAAACTTCAGCTACATGCATGACGTTTTGATATTTCTTTACTACTAACGCTATCCGCTACTCATTCTGCATAATGTATCGATATACACAACTGAAGATACCTACGTAGTTATAACAATGTACGGCATCCAGTCTAGGAGGAAAACTACCTTTTCAGAAAAAATCTAAGTAGATCATAATATCGGTTGTATAAATATTTACCCGGTCAAGAAACGCGACCTAAGTCGAAAAACGGCAAATTTTAGCTGGTCACTGAAAATTGAAGCGGAAGTGTCCCAACTTTTCACGAGAAATACAATGGAATTAATTGCCAACAAATCCTACTTAAAATTTAAAGGAAGCTTACATTATTCCAGTATAAGTTGTATACAATTAATTTTTTAAGTTGAATTTTTTCAACTATTCCTTTTTTTTGCGTCACTGTTCTTGCCGGAGTGCCATTTGACTGCGATATAGTTTTGCACAGATTGTCAAAGAGTGTTACATTCATGTAACTCACTATTTTCTGTGTAGAAGCTATATTCACTAGTGGGTGGGGCTCAGCATTTTTCCTTCTAAAATTGTGTTTTTGAATGTCTCTTTAACGATGAGACCCAAACAGTCTGCTGACAACAGATTTCATCAGTCAATAATTGTACTCAAAGTTTGCGAATAATATTACAGATCACTTTAAAACATATTCAAAAGACGTATTCATTTCAACACCTATCGTAATCGTAATTTCATTTGTACAATGAATACTTCTTGCCTAACTTACGAGTGACTCCGAAGAGTTGTTCGCTGAACAAATACATTAAGACAGCTAAGTGTTGCGAAGCTATTGTTTCCTTATAATCATCACTACTGTAGTGACTGGAAATATGTAACATATTTATACTGAGTTCTATGTGCACTAAGTATCCTATTATTTTTGTAGCAGTACTATTTTTACATTGTTTTTTTCTGCACGAAACTTTTATCAGTAAGTACGGCCAGAAATTTGTAACTTTTCATCAACGTCAACCAGTAAATAGTGCTGCCATTTGTTTGCTTCTAGAGCGGTGAAGCGTTTATTCGATACAAGTGATTTTTTTCCTCTTGAATCTTACTTAAGGACTTAATTTTCATGTATCTGTAGTGCATGAGGTGTACGTTGTCTCTCCTATTAAAAATCGTAATTCCATTGAAAAACATAACCTACAGCTTAATCACATATTTTAAAAAAAAAAGAGTTCATTCATTGTTTCACTTCAACTATAATCCTACAAAAAATGTACCATCGCTTTGATATAAATTCTCATTCTACACAGAATTAGTAGGAAGCACTGCAACTCAGAATTTAGGTACTACTGTGTCACCTATTAATTAAATAAGCCAAGCCTATAATATTTTTACTTCCACTACGGGGAGATAATGGAGAAACCGTGTTTGAAACAACGAGCTCTTGCAGCTTATAATTAGTCGAATAAGCAGTGCTTATTATTAATTGCTACTTGGGGTTTTTCTATTGTTCTGACTCTTACAGGCAATTATAAAATATTAATTACTTAATTATAGAACGTCTCATTCACTGCGGTGACAGACACCTTTAAGGAACGTATCATTACGTAGAAATACAACGAAGCGCCAAAGAAACTGTTACAGGGGGCGTATTTAAACAGAGATATGTAAACAGGCAGATTATCGCACTGCGGTTGGCAATGCCTATATAAGACAAGTGTCTGGTGCAGTTTTTAGTTCGGTTACTGCTCCTACAATGGCAGGTTATCAAGATTTATGCGAGTTTGAATGTGGTGTTACAGTTGGCGCACTAACGATGGGACACAGCATCTCCGAGGTAGCGATGAAGTGGGAATTTTCCGCACGAACACATCACGAGTTTGCCGGGAATATCAAATCACCGACATCGCTGCGGACGGAAAAAAATCTGCAAGAACGGGCCAACGACGATTGAAGAGAACTGTCCAACGTGACAGAAGTGCAACCCTTCCGAAAATTGCTGCATATTTCAGTGCTGGGCCATGAACCAGTGTCATAGCGCGAATCATTCAACGAAACATCACCGATATGGCCTTTCGGAGCCGAAGGCCCACTCATGTACCCTTGATGACTGCACGACACAAAGCTTTCCGCATCGCAGTGGGCCCATCAACACCGACATTCGACTGTTGATGACTGGAAACTTCTTGCCTGTTCGGACGAGTCTCGTTTCAAATTGCATCGAGCGGATGGATGTGTACGGTTACGGAGACAACGTCATGAATCCAGGGACCCTGAATGTCAACTGGGGACTGTTCAGGCTGGTGGACGCTCTGTAATTCTGTGGGGCGTGTGCAGTTGTCGTGATATGGGACCCCTAATACGTCTAGATACGACTCTGACAGTTGACACGTACGTAAGCATCATGTCTGATCGCCTGTCATTGTGCATTGTGCATTCCGAAGGAGCTGAGAAATTCCAGCAGGACAAAAGGACACCCCAAACGTTCAGAATTGCTACATAGTGGCTCCAGGAACACTCATCTGGGTTTAAACACTTCCACTTGCCACCAGACTCCCTAGACATGGACATTATTGAGCATATCTGGGATGCCTTGGAACGTGCTGTTCAGTATGAATCTCCACCCCCTCGTGTTCTTAGGGATTCGTGGTGTCAGTTCCCTCCAACAGTTCCTCAGACATTAGTCGAGTTCACGCTACATCGTGTTGCGGCTCTTCTATCTGCTCGCGGGGGTCCTATACGATATCGGGCAGGTGCACCAGTTCTTTCGGCTCTTCAGTGTAGCAGAGCTACAAAGGAATTAAGATGAGAATTACATAGCAATAATAAACATAGTAAACACTGAAAAACAAATCTTTCAGGATATTATAAAATACTAACTTTTACTGTCACCTATAGATTATCTTTCGTAGATTAGCAGAATGAGAGTGCGCTTAGGACGATACAGGACACGCTGGTTAGAGTTCAGAAATGACATCCGTTTTATTGCTTTACACTCACCAACGAGTCCTGTGACATCACTCCGAACTCGCCGCCTCAGTGTGCCCGTAGACTCGACCCGTGAGTCCCTTCCACAGCTCATTCATCACCTGAGTCTGAAGTCTGGTATAAGCGAACTCGACTCACTCAGAAAGGAGCGCGAGTACACTAGCTCGTAAGTGTAACCACTGACTCGCAGAATTCCTGCAAACGTTTTTAAATAACTTTCCGCCATTAAACAGTAAATTCCTATTAATTTGTTTCACTGAATCATGATTTCGACTTTACAGCCATTCTCTGGTGCAAGTTGAGATGTCACAAAATGTGCGACCTGCCTTAATGACGGTAGTAAGTTACGTCCCAACATAACAAGCAGTCGGCTATGGCAGTATGTTTCAGAAGTGACGGTCAATATTCAGGATATGACAGGAAAAATCATTAAAAAAAAGTAAAGTGAATATGGGCTCTAAATCGCATACCTTAAGAGCTATGAGCACCTTCTCATCTTCGCTACTTCGAAGCTCAACTCTTCTAATGAACAACTGCTCATAACCTTTAAGGTATGCATTTTAGAGCATTTTTGTACTTGATTTGTTTCGGATCATCATTCCTGTCATAGACTTGAAAATTGTCCTCACTTCTAAAACACCCTGAACTTTTTCGAAGACCACTGTAAATTCATTTTAATATTTAATATAGATTCAGAAAATTCCTAGTAATTCCGTTGACATATACACACTTTCTAGGCGTTACCGAGTGTGTAACAACAATTCCAGAAAACATGGTATGAGGATGAAGTGAAATCTCTAAATGGTGATTGACTATTCAAATAAATTACAGGAAGAACTGGTGAGCTGCACAACTCGCATTTAGCCCATGAATTTAAGCTGCCACGACCAAATGAATATAGAAATAGCCCGCTTTTTTGTAACAGGTACATGACATCTCTCTGTAGGCAGTTATCGTTTGACGTAGCACACGTATTTTCTCATAGTAGAGGTGGAATAAACGAGAATACAACCATTTTGTTTGCAATGGGCGAAACGTGCACGTTTCTCATTTGAAGCATGGACTATAGCTTGAAACATTTTCCAGATATCGCTCCTCTTCTTATGGAATACATTTGCAATTGTGTACTTCGCATTAATTAATTTTCGTCTTGCAAAACAGAATTTCCTTAAATGCCGTCTGATCCCGACAATCAGTCATTTCGCTTTGTCAGTGCTGCTATACAGCAGCAAGTTCGTGCACTGGCTTCTCGTACTAACAATAATTACGACTAGGCTTACACTCCCGCTTCAGTAGAGCCGTCGGCACAGGGGGCGAGTTAGCTGGCATTGACGTGGCGCTCTACGAGTTTTGTGACGTCACTTCCTGCACACATTGAGGGGCTATTGCGTCACGAGGCACATAAAATAAGTTCGGCAACATTTTGGCAACATGTCACGTAAAGTAGAACGAACAGGAAGCGAGAAAGCTCCCTACGTCACAAGCAGAAAGCATGAGGCCCGCAGAGAGCAAGACGCCGTATTGATTTTGTCGTCTTCAACAGAAGACCATTTCGGTTGTTTTTATGTTATACCTCACCCCTTGGCATATGTTCTGTTTCTAAGCACTATCACACTGAATATATCGAGAACGAAAAGGTCTTGGTATGATTTGTTG
This sequence comes from Schistocerca piceifrons, assembly GCF_021461385.2. Lineage (NCBI taxonomy): Eukaryota > Metazoa > Arthropoda > Insecta > Orthoptera > Acrididae > Schistocerca > Schistocerca piceifrons. Next base: position 320,603,740 of record NC_060143.1, on the reverse strand, counting down.
TAAGAAAAACGTCATATTCGTCGTTAAGGAATTTTCGCTTTATAATTCTTGTTGCGAAAGTAAGAGTTTTAAGGCACCCAGACTTTGAAGATTCATGAAAAACGTGTAGTTCTTATTAAGATTTGTTACAAGTAAATGACAATTAATAACATTTCAGCAATGAAAGCGTTTAAAAGGCTGTAACATAAAATGTAAAGTACAATAACTAAATAGATACAGTGTAGGATAGTGAGTACAGACGACTCCTTATGGAGCAGAGGCTAGTTCGATAAAGGGTTCGATCCTCTCCTCTCGAAATTTTATCACCTTCAAGTTTTCTAATAGGTTGTGGGACTTCCTTGCGAAATTAATAGAATAATTTCTGTAATACTTGACGTTATTTTAATATAAGCGCACTGTCTGTCAGAAGTGAGTTTGATCAGTTTGGTGCACATTTATAAGCTGATAACTTCAGTGAATGGTCATGTATCTCTCCTTTCTGTCTTATTACATGTTCACCCATACTGAAGTTTTTATTTATGCATACCACAGACAGAACAACGTGACTAGCATATGGCCGAGGGAGGAAAGGTACTTTTCAATAGAGCTTATGCGTGTCCAATTCGCGAACAAAGTGTTTGTTTGTGAGCCAAGTGAAGCCGAAAACTGCTGCTCGAGAGCGCTGAGAGAGCAAAACAAAGTTAACCAGGTTGTACCGTGTGCCGATGGCGTTGGTCTCGTGACGCGGGCTGTCGCATTTGCACGCACGTCAACGTCTGCATTATGGCTGTTACCACACCGTGACAGTGCTTACAACCAGTCGACGTCACGTAGCGCGGGGATGGTTGGCTCTTTGCCTTTTTCGGTGGTGGAAAAAATCCACGTGTTGCTTTACTCCTTCGTCTTGTCTTCGTAGAGATGCACACAACATCTGTCCATATTGATTAGGTGGGTAATGAATTCACAGGAATTTGCTTGAAACAGCTGAAACATGTTCCTCTGTGGCCTTGGTCTGGCGGGCTATTTGAATGTGTGTGTGAGCAGTCACGGTACTTAGGAGATGGCGACAGGCAACCTTCGTGTGATCAAAATGTTGTCCAAGACTGAAAACCGGAAAGTAATAATTATTAATCCTTCATAATTATTCAGTGCCACAATGAAATCAGAAAGTAGTAACTTACGTGGGTGCGGATATAAGATAAATATTTAGAAAGATTTATTTGCATTACAGTATTTGATCAAACCAAATTTCATTTTTCAGTCAAGAATCCAAACGATTTGGTGCTGACAACCTTCCCTTCAGAATCTGGAAGTGAGCCAGAAACGTTTTGGAGGCTGAGGACGTGGTCAGGGCGGCTTGGCGGAAGCAACGCTCTAGTGTCCCACTGGGAATTGTAGCCAGGTAAGCAGGCCATGGTCCGCGGTCTGTCCAGGAATTGTACGTTATAAATCAGGACCACAAAAGAGCCTTCCCTTCAGGGAACAATACGATGGTGCCGGATTTTCTCCTGTGACAAGATTTACTGACTGTGGCTGTTATTCCGAAAACAGTCAACGCAGAGCAATAGTGTGGAAAGTGCTGGGAGTGTAAGGAACTATCCTCTCAGTCAGCCTTTCTCTTTTCTCGCAGGCTGTGTAGCGAGGCTACCTTTTTAACAGAGGGCACAGATTGGTCAACTGCTCTGTGATGTCAAATGAACGTTAGAACCCCGTTTGGCAGATTATTGGCTTTCGAAAGTTTTTGTAGGGAAAGTAACGGCAAGATGTTTCATGTGCAACGCTGGATCCTCTTCTATCGGCAGTCCTGAGTAGCAGATCGTCAGCGGATACTGACCTGGTTAACAGGGTGTCACTTCAAGACTGCTCAGCTCACATAGTGACACAAAATATAGTGAGGATAAACGCAGGAGTTTCATATTACGGTTTCGGATATTAGAATCCCATCAGTAATTAGGATATATACCTGCGGTCCATCAGAAGACGCTGAGAACCATGGCTCATATACCACTTCATCTATCAAACGATCACCCACTGTAGGTAATTAATTGGTAAGACAACCATTCGGTACTCAGCTATAATACACAAGTAACTAATTCCATGCTCTTTTGCCACACAGTAGCTTCTAGCGAAACTTTTTGTTCAGCGTTGTAAAGTAACATTTTACAAAATCTGTACATTTGGCGATTAAGATCCACAAGTTTATTTTATTTTATTTTTCAAAGCTGGATCTAACTCTTATTCCGTCAGAGAATAATTCCCTTATCAGTAAATTTAATAATAAAAATTTTTATTCCCCGCCATAAGTTTCAAAACTAGGCCTCCCATATTCTTCCCATTTTTAAATCCGTTGTACATTGCTCACCAGCATTAGATCTTAAGGCTGTGTCTGGATTAGGACCAGGTCTGATTCAGGAAGCATACCAACTCGTAGAAGCAGGATTTCGCAAAATGTTGTAAACTGATCCATGGCAGCTTTTCTATTATTCCAGTGTCGCATCAGTTGTGATATGCTGATCTTCCAGCACCAGGGCATGAACACCTATTGATATAACCAGGTATTCACAGAGAGATGATCTGCCATCCTGTTCTTCATCATTCAGACTTGTCTGACCACACCGAAAGTGGCTGCACCATATAATGGTCGCCTAGTCGTAGATATTGCAATAATCGCACTACTTCGCTCCTGTTTACGGAGCTTTTTAGCACTTTGTTAGATTGGCGCCATTAAAATGCAATCGCTGCTGCTTGCTGGATCGCTGCTGTGTCTCGATGCTGATGCTGGCTCTAAATATGGTTGTTTAGGGGTAAAAAGATGAGGTCCCGCGTTTTTATGTGCTTTTTATGATAATGAGCGAAACCAACAAATAATTAAACTTCAAATATTTATTACTCTGCTGGCCATCTTAATTCCACTGTCCACCAAAGACAATGACACAACACACAGTATCATTTCTTTTACATGTTCTTTGCAATGTTTATCCACCTCTAACAATAACACACATACACTTTACCAAAGTGACATTCAGACTCCGCTCCCGACCCTTCTTGCTGCTTGTATTTATAACCTTATCAAAGAACTACCAAAAAGAGATATAGTTTATAAGTCACATGTACATCTGTTATCGTAATTTGTACAGAAAAGTTATTAATTTATATCGAGTGACATAATTTAACAGGTTATTAAAATGACAGATTTGTTGACTTGACAGAATAATTCTTTGTTACAAAAAGGCCGTTTTTTAGAAGTTTGTCAATTGACTTCTCTAATTTGCATAAATAAGTAAATAACATGAATTATTAGGAATTACATTGGTTTTCGTCTAAAATAGGAGTGTTTACGTGAATACTGAGTGAAACAGGTCCTAGTGAACAAATAGGTTTCACTGGGTAATTTTTATGTAAGGAGATCCAAAATACGTAAGTTGGCCACTATTTTTCGTACTTCATATTAATTATTTAAGATAAACTTAGTGTTTTTACATGATGACATTTGCTGTATCGATGATCAAGTGATATTAACTTCTGTGTGGGTTAGTTATTAAGTATAATTTAATGGGTTGACTGATTATGGAGACATGTTGTGCAATCATTGTTAACATACACAATAACTTTTCTATAATCATAAATACTTGTTAAACTGGTTGAATTTGGAGTGTATCGCATACTTCGGTAAAGTAAAGCCTTTAATAGGTTCCGTTACAGCCACCTAACAACAGTATTACCGGCAGAAATGGTGCATGTTTTGAAAATCACATATATAAAGTCACATGGTGCACTTCTAGTAAAAATATCTTTTGTACAACTAGCCACACCGTTTGTCTATAACATACAGTTTTTTTGATTTTTTAGTGTAAATTTCTCCTAGCTGCCTACAGATTCCATACCCCATACAGATAGTCCTGAAAATTTGTGCTTGTGAATTTTTAATAGCTATGATACTTGCAGAATTCAAACGAAAAGCATGTGGTGGATAAAATACATAACTGTTGTATGCATAGGTCAGCTACTACCGGTATCTACTGTAAGTGTCCCACAGTTTTTGTTTTAAATTTTAGAAGTATTTTCATGGCTATTAAAAATTCACAGGCAAAACTTTTCAGGAGAATCTATATTAGGTTAGGTTTCTGTATGGAGCTAGAACAAATTATTTGATACTTTTTCGTTCGTTTTAGAAACATGTTACATTAGAAACCTTTTATCCATGTGGTCTCGATTCCGTATTAACCGGGACAATCGACGGGCGTATGCTGTTCTGACGAACTGTGACTGCAACTACACAACGTGACGGGTTTCGAAGAACTCTGCTGCCCTTTGTGACGAGATTTACGCTGCGATACCGCTGTTTATGAGACCTGCGTGCGGTCGAATCGCTCTCTTGTCTGTTCACAAACTCGTTTCCGCAAAGTGCGGGCGGAGGCAAACATTTGTAAGCGTCGGCGGTGCGGGGCGGAGCGGAGGCGGCGCGCCAGGAGATTGGCCCGCGCGATTACCGCGGCGCGCGTGCCGGCTGCGGAAGAAAGCGGCCCTCTGCTCTGCATCGACAGCGGCGCCTCCCCTATCGAGGCAGGCCCTCGATGGCGGCGGGCAAATGTTGCCCCTGCTGATTGGAGTGCCTGCCGGCTGGCCGCTGTGTACCCTCACACCTCACCCCCACCCGCTGCGCCCGCTATCGATTTATGTTCATCGAGATCGGCTGGCGCTGTCTACCACCACTCCCCTCCACCCCCGCCCCATGCCCCTCCGCCCACGCTGCAAAGTGTTTGCCGGCTTGTGGCAGCGGCCTTCGTAACCCCACTCGCTCTCTCTTCACTGGAGGCGTTGTCCTTCGCCGCGGAGCGGAACGCTCACTACCCCTTCTGGGCGTGCACCCACCCACTCCATTTGCGATACCTGCTGTTGTTCAATAATCTTACTAATGGAAGCAAGGAAGCTTAGGGTTTAAAATCCGGTCAACGACGAGATCATTCGAGGCGGACCACAAGCTCCAGTTACGGGAGAGTATAGTCTGTTAGACGATTGTCAGTTCCGCTTCAGGAAAGCTAAATAGTATGGTATGCTAAATGATTGCCAGTTTGGCTTTTGGAAAGCTAAACTCACCGTAAGGACAGCTATGACGTTGGGTTTGGAAAAAGAAATTAAAAAAGATATCCTGAGAGACTCTAGGGTGCCTCTTACGTGAGGAAGACATTTTTACCAGTATTAATAAATTATTGTCTCTCATTGATGGACTCACGATAATTAGGAAGTGCTGTAGTCCGTAGCCGGCCATTCGGAGAACATTTCCCACGCTGGCTGGCTAGGTGACGAAGCGATTATATGTCGCGCGTAGAGTCCGCAGATCGTGGTCGCGCTGTAGCGTTCTCGCTTCCCGCGCCCGGGTTCCCGGGTTCGATTCCCGGCGGGGTCAGGGATTTTCTCTACCTCGTGATGACTGAGTGTTGTGTGATGTCCTTAGGTTAGTTAGGTTTAAGTAGTTCTAAGTTTTAGAGGACTGATGACCATAGATGTTAAGTCCCATAGTGCTCAGAGCCATTTTTGTCGCGCGTTGTGGGGTGGGGCTCGGCGCTGGACAGTAGCAACAAGCGTCAGCCTGGGAAATACATATGACGAGAAGTACCGCCATGTTGGCGCCAAAGCCACCGATTTTGTTTATTTATATCTAATAATTAGTCATTTATGACAACACGAATACTAGGAGGAGCCTCTGGATGTTTAAAACAGTTTATCATAATTTTGCCTCGTTAAAATTCACACCTGTTCATTAACAAATGCATATCTTAGTAAGTACGAACTTGATCGGAAATCCACGAATTGTGACTAAACTAGTAAGAGATACGGACTGCGCGCAGAAGTCGGCAGTCGGCGTTAAGAGCTCTTCCGGTCTTGTTCGATGGTAGCCATGCTCTCGGTTACGCGTAGTTTGTGACATGAGCGTTTCATTATTGAACTTTTTTTTTGTCATCAGTCTACTGACTGGTTTGATGCGGCCCGCCACGAATTCCTTTCCTGTGCTAACCTTTTCATCTCAGAGTAGCACTTGCAACCTACGTCCTCAATTATTTGCTTGACGTATTCCAATCTCTGTCTTCCTCTACAGTTTTTGCCCTCTACCGCTCCCTCTAGTACCATGGAAGTCATTCCCTCGTGTCCTAGCAGATGTACTATCATCCTGTTCCTTCTCCTTATCAGTGTTTTCCACATATTCCTTTCCTCTCCGATTCTGCGTAGAACCTCCTCATTCCTTACCTTATCAGTCCACCTAATTTTCAACATTCGTCTATAGCACCACATCTCAAATGCTTCGATTCTCTTCTGTTCCGGTTTTCGCACAGTCCATGTTTCACTACCATACAATGCTGTACTCCAGACGTACATCCTCAAAAATTTCTTCCTCAAATTAAGGCCGGTATTTGATATTAGTAGACTTCTCTTGGACAGAAATGCCTTTTTTGCCATAGCGAGTCTGGTTTTGATGTCCTCCTTGCTCCGTCCGTCATTGGTTATTTTACTGCCTAGGTAGCAGAATTCCTTAACTTCATTGACTTCGTGACCATCAATCCTGATGTTAAGTTTCTCGCTGTTGTCATTTCTACTACTTCTCATTACCTTCGTCTTTCTCCGATTTACTCTCAAACCATACTGTGTACTCATTAGACTGATCATTCCGTTCAGCAGATCATTTATTCTTCTTCACTTTCACTCAGGATAGCAATGTCATCAGCGAATCGTATCATTGATATCCTTTCACCTTGTATTTTAATTCCACTCCTGAACCTTTCTTTTATTTCCATCATTGCTTCCTCGATGTACAGATCGAAGAGTAGGGGCGAAAGACTACAGCCTTCTCTTACTCCCTTCTTAATACGAGCACTTCGTTCTTGATCGTCCACTCTTATTATTCCCTCTTGGTTGTTGAGCATACTGTATATGACCCGTCTCTCCCTAAAGCTTACCCCTACTTTTTTCAGAATCTCGAACAGCTTGCACCATTTTATATTGTCGAATGCTTATTTTAGGTCGACAAATCCTATGAAAGTGTCTTGATTTTTCTTTAGCCTTGCTTCCACTATTAGCCGGAACTTCAGAATTGCCTCTCTCGTCCCTTTACTTTTCCTAAAGCCAAACCGATCGTCACCTAGCGCATTCTCAATTTTCTTTTCCATTCTTCTGTATATTATTCTTGTAAGCAACCTCGATGCATGAGCTGTTAAGCTGATTGTGCGATAATTCTCGCACTTGTCAGCTCTTGCCGTCTTTGGAATTGTGTGGATGATGCTTTTCCGAAAGTCAGATGGTATATCGCCAGACTTATATATTCTACACACCAACGTGAATAGTCGTTTTGTTGCCACTTTCCCCAATGATTTTAGAAATTCTGATGGAATGTTATCTATCCCTTCTGCCTTATTTGATCGTAAGTCCTCCAAAGCTCTTTTAAATTCCGATTCTAATACTGGATCCCCTATCTCTTCTAAATCGACTCCTGTTTCTTCTTCTATCACATCAGAAAAATCTTCACCCTCATAGAGGCTTTCAATGTATTCTTTCCACCTATCTGCTCTCTCCTCTGCATTTAACAGTGGAATTCCCGTTGCACTCTTAATGTTACCACCGTTGCTTTTAATGTCACCAAAGGTAGTTTTGCCTTTCCTGTATGCTGAGTCTGTCCTTCCGACAATCATATCTTTTTCGATGTCTTCACATTTTTCCTGCAGCCATTTCGTCTTAGCTTCCCTGCACTTCCTATTTATTTCATTCCTCAGCGACTTGTATTTCTGTATTCCTGATTTTGCCGGAACATGTTTGTACTTCCTCCTTTCATCAATCAACTGAAGTATTTCTTCTGTTACCCATGGTTTCTTCGCAGCTACCTTCTTTGTACCTATGTTTTCCTTCCCAACTTCAGTGATGGCCCTTTTTGGAGATGTCCATTCCTCTTCAACTGTACTGCCTACTGCACTATTCCTTATTGCGGTATCTATAGCGTTAGAGAACTTCAAACGTATCTCGTCATTCCTTAGTACTTCCGTATCCCACTTCGTTGCGTATTGATTCTTCCTGACTAATGTCGTGAACTTCAGCCTACTCTTCATCACTACACAAAGGCGGATCAAGGAAGGTCCGACTCACTCGCAAATTCCGGGCGGAAATGTTGATCTAATAGGAGTAAAAGTGATATTACGGGATTCTGTATGTTCGAGTAAATAGATGCCCCAAAGTTGATCGACAGCAATTTCAGATAATTAGCTTTCACTTATAGACATCCAATGCGCCAATGAAGAATCTGCACGAGACGGCATTTACGACAGCTGCACCGCGCACAGGTAGGACGAAATACGACGACACGACCCACCAAGGCGGACCAAGGAAGGTCCGACTCACACTCGCAAATGTTGACCAGTTATATTGTACGTCACATATACCACCCTCTACGGACTCGTGGCTAAGCTAAATAATAACATCTGTTTAGAAGCGAGGGGATCTTGCAAGACGCTCATATGATTTTGTCGACCAAGAAAAAACTTTCGACAATGTAAGATGGTGTACGTTTTAACTTTTTTTTTATCTCAGAGTAGCACTTGCGACCTACGTTCTCAGTTATTTGCTGGATGTATTCCAATCTCTGTCTTTCTCTACAGTTTTTGCCCTCTACAGCTCCCTCTAGTACAGTGGAATCTATTCCCTGATATCTTAACACATGTCTTATCTTCTCCCTTCTTCTTGTCAGTGTTTTCCGTATATTTCTTTCCTCGCCGGTTCTCCGGAAAACCTTTACATTCCTTACCAGTTCATCTAATATTCAACATTTTTCTGCTGCACCACATCTCAAAGGCTTCTATTCTCTTCTGTTTCGGTTTTCCCATGTTTCACTGCCATACAATGCTCTGTTTCAGACATACATTCTTAGAAATTTCTTCCTCAAATTAAGATACCATGGGACTTATATGAAGCTTTCACGGGTTTTGAGCAGAGTATCGTCGTCGTCTCGTAGCAACGTTTCGAAGGAATGCGTGTCCATCATCTTCACGGGATGTGTCGGGATATCGTCGGTCGCAGGCTGATGTTTCTGCTGGACCGCTCTCCGCTTCCCGCCGCCGGCCAACCACGCGCCCGCGGAATCGCCCGATGCGTCTGGAGCGGCTGGTGGTGGTGGTGGTGGTGGTGGTGGTGGTGGGGGGGACGCGTGTGCGGGGTTCGTGTCCCGGCGTCCGTCTCTGTCTGCTCCGTCCGTGCTCATTGGTGGAACGGAGAGTTCTTCTCTGAGGGAAAGACTCTCTATTCCCGCAGCACTGTAGGCCGATATGCCTCTTGCTAACTCTCAGCAAGATCTATGAGCGCCTCCTGCTGATACCCATACAGGAACATATTTCCAGAGAGCAACTTCTGCCGGATTTCCAACTCGGATTCCGGCAGAACCACTCTGCCCCACAACAGATCATGAGAGTGGTTGAAGCACCCACAGAGGGCTTCAACCACAGAGACTACTTCGGGATAGTACTACTGGACATAGCCAAAGCCTTTGACACAGTATGGGATACAGGGCAACTCTACAAGTTACACACACAAGGGTTCCCCGGGAGCATAGTTAAGCAGATCAAAAGCTATCTCACGGATAGAACTTTCTGTGTCAAAGTAAAAACTGCCACCTCCAACAAAAGGCGTATACGTGCTGGGGTGCCACAGGGCCCGTTTTGTACAGCCTATACACTGCAGACACATCAGCGGCCCCCTTGGTGCACACCGCACAGTATGCAGACGACACAGCCTTCTACAAGAGAAATGCGAACAAGGACCTGGTCGCCCGTATGCTACAAAGAGTTTTAGACGACACAGAAACTTGGGCCTATCACTGGCGCATCACCATCAACTGTGAAAAGACACAGGCTATGCTGATTACCCGGAAGCTCGGAAGGCGCGAACCTCCGCAAGCCCCCCCCCTCCTCCCCCCTCCACCTTCACCTAAACGGAACCCAACTCCCCTGGCGCAGAACCGCCAAGTACCTTGGCGTAACTTTGGACTCTCGTCTTACGTGGAAACCCCACACAGACGAAGTCCACAGGAAAGTCTGCGCCGTAATGTCCATCCTGTACCCAACCCTTAACTCAACCAGCTCCCTTCATTGCTCTGTAGGAGTGAACGTGTACGAGGCCCTGATCCGTCCTGTAATGGAATAAGCATGCCCTGTCTTTGGATAAGCGGCGAAGCAGCACCTGGACAAACTCCAGAGGCTGCAGAACCGCGCCCTCAGGAGGGCACTGCATCTACCCCCTGGATTACCTACCGATGATCTGCACGCCGCAGCTGAAATCCCACTCCTGAGAGAGCGTTTCCAAGATCTGGCAAGGGCCTTCTAAGAGGGTTCTTCCAGATCAGGAACCGTCCTCATCCAATCCCTAGGTCGGTATGACATATCCCGCGATAAACACAAACGCCCAATGATGATATTCCACGATTACGGCGAAGAGAAAATCCCAATATCCAATCCCTAATCCCGGTCCCTCCCACAAACTGCCAATCATCACGCCAACCTCAGGCAAGTACCAGACACATAAAGAACATTCATCACATTACACAGAGACCAAAAAATAACATATAAAATCACACTCACAAGTACATAGAGGAGTAAAAGCCGAATGGCTACAAACTGCCCCACACACTTCCCCAAAGAGCGGAAAGCATTAGATGAGAGTGAGTGAGTGATATCCCGACACTTCGCCTGAAGATGATGGAGACGCGTTCCATCGAAACGTTGCTACGAGACGACGACGCTACTCGGCTGACACCCCGTGAAGACTTCATATATGAAATTCGCGGAGAAAGCGTGCACTCACATATACCAGGAGACTTCTCTGCGTCAGAAATGGCCTTTTTGCCAGTGCCAGTCTGCTTTTTATATCCTCCTTGCTCCGTCTGTCATGGATTATTTTGCTGTCTAGGTAGCAGAATTCCTTACCCTCATTTACTTCGTGATCACCAATAATGGCCCTAAGTTCCTCGCTGTTTCCATTATTGCTACTTCTCATTACTTTCGAATTTCTTCAATTTGCTCTCAATCCATATTCTGTACTCATTAGACTGTTTATTCCATTCAATAAATTGTGAATTTCATCTTCACTTTCATTGAGGATAGCAATGTCATCAGCGTATCTGAATACTGATATCCTTTGGCTCAAATGGCTCTGAGCACTATGGGACTTAACTACTGCGGTCATCAGTCCCCTAGAACTTAGAACTACTTAAACCTAACTAACCTAAGGACATCACACACATCCATGCACGAGGCGGGATTCGAACCTGCGACCGTAGCGGTCGTGCGGTTCCGGACTGCGCGCCTAGAACCGCTAGACCACAACGGCCGGCTGATATCCTTTCACCTTGAATTTTAAGTCCACTCTGGAATTTTTCTTTTATTTCCGTCATTGCATCTTCAACGTATAGAATGAAGAACATGGGTGAAAGACTGCACCCCTGACTTACACTCTTTCTAATTCGTGTACTTCGTTCCTGGTATTTCACTCTTACTATTCCCTCTTGATTCTTGTACATATTGTGTATTACCCGTCTTTCCTAATGGCTCACAATTTTACATTTGCGAACGCTTCTCCGCGCCGACAAAGCCTATGAACATTTCTTGATTTTTCTTTAGTCTCGCTTCCATTGTCAATCGTAATGTCATAACTGCCTCTCTGGTGCCTTTATGTTTTCTTAAGCCAAAGTGATTGTCATCTAACGCATCCTCAATTTTCATTTCCATTCTTCCGTATATTACTATTGTCAGCAACTTGAATGCGTAAATGTTAAGCGGATTGTGCGATAATTCTCTCACGTGTCAGCTCTTACAATCGTCGGAATTATGTGGGTGATGTTTTTCCGCCAGTTTCATATTTTCTACACACCAACGTGAGTAATCGTTCTGTTACCACTTTCCCCCATGATTTTCGAAATTCCGAAGGAATGTTATTTATCCCTTCTGCCTTAATTGATTCTTTCAAGGCTGTCCTAAATTCTATTTAAAGTACTCGATCTAGTCTCTCTTCCTTATCGGCTCCTATTTCCTCTTATATCACATCAGATAAGACCTCCCACACATACAGCACTCCTCATTGTAGTCTTCCCACCTATCCACTCTCTCCTGTGCATTTGACAGTCGAATGCTCATTGCACTCTTTATGTTACCGCCCTTGGTTTTCATTGTAGATTGTTTTGACTTTTCTATATGTTGAGTCAGTCTTTCCGACATTCATTTCTCTTTCGATTTCTTAACATTTTTCGTGCAGCAACCTCGCCATAGCTGCTCTTCGCATTTACTTCGTCCCTAAGTGAATTTTGTTTATGTATCCCCGAATTTGGCTGTTTCTTCCATCAACTGAAGTATTTCTTCGGTTACCCATGGTTTCTTCGCAGTTACCTTCATTGTACTTACGTTTTTCTCTCCATACATACATACATACATACATACATACATACATTAATCCTTGTTCCATAGATCATGAATACGTCATTTCGTAATTATGTGGAACGTGTCACTTTAACATAAGTTTTCTTTCCACAAAATAATTAGTTAATTCATTAATTTTTTACAGTTACTATTTCATATGTAAGAATTCATCTATTGAGTAGAAGGAGTTGTCATTCAGAAATTCTTTTAATTTGCTTTTAAGTGTTGATTGACTATCTGTCAGACTTTTAATGCTATTTGGGAAATGACCAAAGATTTTTGTGGCAGCATAATTCATCCCTTTCTGTGTCAAAGTGAGATTTAATACAGAATAGTGAATATCATCCTTTCTAGTGTTGTAGCTACGCGCTTCGCTGTTATTTTTGAATACTTTCTCTCTTAATGACGAATTGCCCCAAAATATGCCATATGAAAGCAGTGAATGAAAATAGGCATAGTAGGCGGAAACCTACAAACAGCACCAACGCGAGCCGCAGCGTGGCTCATTATGGTATTGACCTGCAAATTCCTGTGTTCGTCGCCGATGAACAGTAGTCAGCATAGATGTGTGATGCAGGCGCCTGCTGTGCAGGCCCTTGTGCAGAGACGTTCAGTGGACGGAACAGTTGCACATCTATTCGCCAGCAGGCGTCGTCCACCTCTGCAGTCTATGAACCGTGGTGTACCACAGTTGCCTCGGTACCGGTTTTCAATAGCGTCATTCTGATATGCACGGTGTACGTTAATTACGGCGTGTAAGGCCTTCAGGCGTAATTGTGGTCATTTGCCTTAAAGTTATAATTTGGTATTTGTATTTTAGCAGTAAGCCTTTAAACCTTATTTACTGCCATTCCTGGCGTCTGATGCCTTCTGCTGTGTTTGTGGCGACTTGCCTTTAATATTTCAAAACCTGTAACTTGTAAACTGCAGAGAGTTTTATGCAATTCTTAATTTATTGCCATTTCTGGCGTTTAAGGCCTTCTGCCCAGATCACAATGGCTTGATTTTAAAACATTATCTACTTTATCTGTATTTAATGGTGATTTGTTAAATTGTAATTCACTGAAAACACTATTATTTACACAGTTGTTTATTCCTTCATTAATAACGTGTGGTGTTTTTATTTATTGTTGAGTTTGGAATTACTGGTTTAAAATAAATTGCGTGTGTAACTGTAAAAGGCAACCAATAGCAACTGATTAGGGCCCGTCCGCAATCGTAACCGCATCCGGCCTTCCCTTGACTATACCAGGTCTCACTTAACTGGACGTCCACTGACTGGCAAAAGGTGACCCTTTCAGATGAATCATGTTTCATGCTCCATCGGACAGATAGCCGTTGGCGTGTACGGCTTGAAACATCTGAAAGAAAACACCCTGCAGCAATCGTCGAAGGGGTCCACGACTGAGGAGGAAGTGTTTATGGTCTGGGGGATGTTTTAGTCGTTCTTGAAGGCGCAGTGGATCAGCACTACTATGCATCCATCCTAGGGGACGAAGTCCACCTCTACCTGCAGTTTGTTTCTGGTTTATAGGATGGCATCTACCAACTGGATAGTGCAACGCATCACGGAGCTTGCAGTATACGTGCGCGGTTCGAAGAGCACCAGAACGAGTTTACTTTACTCCCGTGGACGCCATTCTCCCCATATTTAAACCCAATCTGGAATCTGTGGGACCACCTCGATCGGGCTGTTTTCGATATGGATCCTAAATCAGGAAATCTAAAGCAGATGACCACAGCATTGGAGTCGGCATGGCTCCACATCCTGTCGGTGCCTCGTAGAAACTCACTGACGTTCGTCCTGTACGTCTCGGAACGCTCCGCACTGCAAAAGGTGGTTAGTCATTCTTTTGACAGGTGGTCACAATAGTGTGACTGGTCAGTGAATTTGAGCTGTATGGAAACAGAACGAAGACTACTGATTAGAAAAGATATAAGACACGGACGTAGTCTCTCGTCCCTACTGCTCAATCTACACGGCATGACAAAAGCAATGTGTACCCTGAAGACATGGTGGAACGTAACTTCGTACACTTCCGCACCATCGGCGGGAATGTAAATAATTACTGCTGTTAATGGTGCCTGACATGTAGAACGGTCGCCAGGGTGCGTTATGTAGTCATTTTTCTCTCACTCAACTCACGAAAGAAGTACGAAAGAAAACTCTTTATGTTGGTACGATCTGTCCCTCGCCATCCACTGTACAATGATTTGTGGAATGGTTATTTAGTTGTAGCTGTTGGTCCTGCACAATAAATCTGACGGAATATTTGTGCAGATTTTTTTAAACAGTACTACATTATATATGACTACATCGTCTGCCGGCCAGTGTGGCCACGCGGTTAAAGGCGCTTCAGTCTGGAACCGCGCGACCGCTACGGTCGCAGGTTCGAATCCTGCCTCGGGCATGGATGTGTGTGATGTCCTTAGGTTAGTTAGGTTTAAGTAGTTCTAAGTTCTAGGGGACTGATGACCTCAGATGTTAAGTCCCATAGTGCTCAGAGACATTTGAACCATTTTTGAACTACATCGTCTACAAAAAGGTTGTGTTTGCTGTTAGTCGGAGCCCCAGATTAAGATACTTCACGAAACACTAGGTTGATGAAGTTTATTCCTACAAGACGCAGCTATGTACATTGTGACAGTACAACAAAAAAGAGCATGTAACTTTTTGAAATGGGTTGCTAAAGGTCAATGCTGAAGATGACTCAGATAAATAAAATAGTTAATTAATTGGCATTGAATCTGGTTGAATAAGGGTTCATGATACAAGTTGACCAAAAGAACGGTTGGTTTGATAGAACACGTGTTCATATATCAAGAAATTGTAATAGTGGTGATGGGGAGATAAATTGTTCAAATGTCTCTGAGCACTATGGGACTCAACTGCTGAGGTCATCAGTCCCCTAGAACTTAGAACTACTTAAACGTAACTAACCTAAGGACATCACACACATCCATGCCCGCGGCAGGATTCGAACCTGCGACCGTAGCGGTCGCGCGGTTCCAGACTGCAGCGCCTAGAACCGTTCGGCCACTCCGGCCGGCGATGGGGAGATACTTGGATGTTCAAAATAGTAGAGGAGGACCAAGGTTTCAGTACGTAAAGCAGGTTCAAATGGCACAATAGTAGTAAAGATTCAAAAAGACTGAAGCTAGGCTAGCCTGGAGACTTGCATCATATGTCTGGACCGACAAATAACGACGTCTACAACAACAAGTGAACTCTCTTTGAAAATAAATTGTCGATGCAGTTGCATAGCTGCATGTCAGCTAAAGTCCGAAGATGCAAGTATATCACTGCACGTCAACAATTAGCTGCTTAAGTGCAACCACTGTGCCTATGCAAACATTGTGGGTTTTTGGAAAGGAAATCAATAGCACAATTGTACCCTGGTATGGACACTGGAAACCCTGAACCACGTACGCAGAGAAATCTGTGTTATGTCGGTGAAATTTCCTGCGGATGTTTCCGCGATGGTTTAGTTGAGAGCGTGGCAGAGAACAGGAAATATTTTACAGAGTAGTAGAAGCGAATACCCAGCGCGTAGATTGCTTAGCAGCAGACATCAGAGTTTGGAACTGAATTAAAATTGGATGCGAAACTAGAGAATTGGAGGAATTTTGCGACTCCCTTAGAGAATGTAATTCTGGTCTGCATATCGGACAAACCTACGATTGGCTTCTGGGAGAATATGGGAGGTCTGAGAGTACAAGCGTGCAGTACTTGCGTTTCCCTCTCACAGCCGGCGAATTTCGACTTTTTGTTTCCTTTTCCTGGGCGTTCTGCCGGAGAATGCAATGTTCGTGCGCATCCAAGTGAGGCTAACAATTTCATTTGCTTTTAGTGTAATCTGGCTTGCATTTCGGTAATGCATTTTTCCACTCGATACAGAGGACTGCACTTTCCAGTTCCGTAAGAAAGAGGCAAGTCTAAAGCGTTATGGGCATAACATCAAGAGTATGCTAGCCATTTGTAAAATGGCGTACTGACGAATAATAATTTTAAATAGATACGACCACATATTTCATTATTTCTTGGATGTACTGGTTATCTTTCTTATTCTACGAAACATTTGCTTACTGAATGGCCGAAGATCGTAACTCGCCATTTTGGTATAGGACAAAGCTCTGGTCGTAAATTACGCTTACAAATGTAAATGATGTTCGATAATACCCGAATATTCAGTGTGTCTTGGAGCGATGAAACTTGTCTCTTTCCAACACGTTCGTGTGATTGTCTGGACCACCATTTCCCGTACAGAGGAATACACTATTATAATCACTTCTGAACTGTCACCAGAGCCTTCGAATCAATCTTAAACGGGTAATAAACGTTACTGAGACTTAGTGCTTTTTGTAACTTGCTTCATAGCGTCAAAGCCTCTTCCTCAGAAAGGAGAGTCTAATTGGCGCCTTTCTATAATTCCACAAGAGATTTTCACAAAATCATCCATGGCATTTTCGTAATTTATATTTGGAATTCCGCACGCTACTGTAAAGGCGCCATACCGTGTTATTTGTCGATATATGCTTGATTATTGCCAACGGCCTTGCTACAGTGGTTTCTACAGATCACCAGAGTTAAGAGCTCTTAGTTTCGCCTGTGTCTGCATCTTTTTCTGTTAGTACCAACGCCAATTTTTGTAACTCATGTCTGTCCTAAAATCTTGCATCGCATGATATATGTGAGCATACGAACACCGATCTAGAAAAGGGTCATTTTACTATGCCACAAAGAAGTAGCCATGACCGAATGAAATACACTCCTGGAAATTGAAATAAGAACACCGTGAATTCATTGACCCAGGAAGGGGAAACTTTATTGACACATTCCTGGGGTCAGATACATCACATGATCACACTGACAGAACCACAGGCACATAGACACAGGCAACAGAGCATGCACAATGTCGGCACTAGTACAGTGTATATCCACCTTTCGCAGCAATGCAGGCTGCTATTCTCCCATGGAGACGATCGTAGAGATGCTGGATGTAGTCCTGTGGAACGGCTTGCCATGCCATTTCCACCTGGCGCCTCAGTTGGACCAGCGTTCGTGCTGGACGTGCAGACCGCGTGAGACGACGCTTCATCCAGTCCCAAACATGCTCAATGGGGGACAGATCCGGAGATCTTGCTGGCCAGGGTAGTTGACTTACACCATCTAGAGCACGTTGGGTGGCACGGGATACATGCGGACGTGCATTGTCCTGTTGGAACAGCAAGTTCCCTTGCCGGTCTAGGAATGGTAGAACGATGGGTTCGATGACGGTTTGGATGTACCGTGCACTATTCAGTGTCCCCTCGACGATCACCAGTGGTGTACGGCCAGTGTAGGAGATCGCTCCCCACACCATGATGCCGGGTGTTGGCCCTGTGTGCCTCGGTCGTATGCAGTCCTGATTGTGGCGCTCACCTGCACGGCGCCAAACACGCATACGACCATCATTGGCACCAAGGCAGAAGCGACTCTCATCGCTGAAGACGACACGTCTCCATTCGTCCCTCCATTCACGCCTGTCGCGACACCACTGGAGGCGGGCTGCACGATGTTGGGGCGTGAGCGGAAGACGGCCTAACGGTGCGCGGGACCGTAGCCCAGCTTCATGGAGACGGTTGCGAATGGTCCTCGCCGATACCCCAGGAGCAACAGTGTCCCTAATTTGCTGGGAAGTGGCGGTGCGGTCCCCTACGGCACTGCGTAGGATCCTACGGTCTTGGCGTGCATCCGTGCGTCGCTGCGGTCCGGTCCCAGATCGAGGGGCACGTGCACCTTCCGCCGACCACTGGCGACAACATCGATGTACTGTGGAGACCTCACGCCCCACGTGTTGAGCAATTCGGCGGTACGTCCACCCGGCCTCCCGCATGCCCACTATACGCCCTCGCTCAAAGTCCGTCAACTGCACATACGGTTCACGTCCACGCTGTCACGGCATGCTACCAGTGTTAAAGACTGCGATGGAGCTCCGTATGCAACGGCAAACTGGCTGACACTGACGGCGGCGGTGCACAAATGCTGCGCAGCTAGCGCCATTCGACGGCCAACACCGCGGTTCCTGGTGTGTCCGCTGTGCCGTGCGTGTGATCATTGCTTGTACAGCCCTCTCGCTGTGTCCGGAGCAAGTATGGTGGGTCTGACACACCGGTGTCAATGTGTTCTTTTTTCCATTTCCAGGAGTGTATATTTGTTTTTACCGTCCTGGATTGTAAGGGAAGAAGAAACAAATATAATCATCTGTGTTCTTTACTGTTTTATAGTGTCATCTTCTACCAGTAGGAAATGTTTACTTCCAATGAATCTGAATATAAACTGTCTGCTTACACAAAGATTTTCAAATGGTTCAAATGGCTCTGAGCACTATGGGACTCATCATCTTAGGTCATAAGTCCCCTAGAACTTAGAACTACTTAAACATAACTAACCTAAGGACATCACACACACCCGTGCCCGAGGCAGGATTCGAACCTGCGACCGTAGCAGTGCCGCGGTTCCGGACTGCAGCGCCAGAACCGCACGGCCACCGCGGCCGGCCACACAGATTTTAGTTACTTTACTACACACGTAAAGCAGACCCAGACTGTCACCCATCCAAGTGCAAGCCAAGCTCTTAGATCGGTGATCTGAAGGGAACCGGTGTTATCACTGCAGCAAGGCCGTTGGTAATAATTAAGGGTAAATCAACAAATAATACGGCGTGTCGCCTTACACTAGTGAGTGGAATTCCAAATATAAATTACGAAAATCCCATGGATGATATTTGAAAATGTCTTGTGGAAACTCAAAACATTATGCCACTACGACAAAGCACCATTTAGACCCTTCTGTCTGGAGTAAAGGCTTTGGCCGCTATGAAGTACGTCAGACAAAGAATCAAGTGAGTAACATTGATTACGCGTGGGAGATTGATTCGAAACCTCTGATGACAGTTCAGAAGTGATTCTCACAGTGTATTCCTCTGCACGGAAGGTGGCGGTTGAGGCAATCACGCGGACATAGAGGAAATAGGCAAGTTTTCATCGCTACAAGACTTGTTGAATATTCGGGTATTATCGAATATCATGTATATTTGTAAGCGTAAATTACGACCAGAGTGATTATAATGCCCCAAATCGAAACTTACATAAAGCCTGTAGCATTTTAATACTTTTTAGGCTACTTTTGTGAAAAGTTTCCATGCCGATATCAGATTAGTTTAGCAAGAGGAGCTGGGCAGGGTAACACTTCAACCAGAAAAGATAAATTTATTTGCGCAATTATGAAATTTAACAATCTCAAATTTATTTAGAAAATAAGCAATATATATTCAGTCTTAGAAACGTTCAGTTGAAGTTTGACAGCCGGCCGGAGTGGCCGTGCGGTTCTAGGCGCTACGGTCTGGAGCCTAGCAACCGCTACGGTCGCAGGTTCGAATCCTGCCTCAGGCATGGATGTGTGTGATCCTTAGGTTAGTTAGGTTTAATTAGTTTTAAGTTCTGGGCGACTGATGACCTCAGAAGTTCAGTCGCATAGTGCTCAGAGCCATTTGAAGTTTGACAGAATTACCTTGCATAGAGGAAAAATAATTTCTGTAAAGTACAACATGAATTCAGGCATTACTAGAACACATAGAAATGATTTCAGCCAACATATGTTCGAAAAGCGTCAGGCATCACTCATCAATGAAGAGCTATCAACACAGGAGGTCAGGACACTCAATGAACAGCTATAAAACAATTAAATATATACCCTTTAGATAAACCAGAGAAATATTTGAACACTCTATGTAGAAAGCAAATAAATCTCATTTGCCCCATAAACGAATGTACATTTAAAACTTGAAAAACAATCCCCACAAGGCTTAAACTAAAACACAAGATAGTAAAAGTGAACTTATTTTCTAGCTGAGTAAAAAATAAATAACAGAAAACGAGTAATAATACTGATAAACTAATGTTTCCCCTGTGGCTTTGCCAGCGTATGTGTTCGACACATCTGTTGAACACATCTTCCCTTCCCCCTCATTAGGTCCACCTCTTCCTTCCCCTGGCTGTCCACCTGATTCTCCCACCTCTATCTGTCTGTCTTCTCCTCGCACTCTATTCTCTTCATTTACTCCTCCCTCTCTCTTTGTCCATTTCACCCACCTGCTTTTGCTAACATCATCCTCCTACCACTTTATCTTTCTGTTACCACCGCCCCCCCTCTTCCTATTCCACCTGCCTATTACCCCTCTACAACTTCCACTTGCCTCATGCTGCTCCCCATCCTCCACCGTCTCCACCCATTTCCTGCTCCCGCTCACTCTGTCAACCTCTTCCTTTATTCATTTCAGCCTGTCCCCAGACATACTCTCCAGCACATTATGCCACAGAATACAATTCAGTAAAGCAGGCCAATACCACTGCCACATCACATCTGTCATGCAGAATGGGCTACACGTCAGACACCTGAAGATCATTTATTGGCCCTCAATATACAAGATGAAATGCAAAGCATATCTATAAAGCAGGCTGATACTGCTCCAACACACGTCTGTCATGCAGGCCAGCCAACATTCTGGAGCCCAGAATACTGCCTTCTTGCCCCTAACATTCAGGCTGCCCTTCAAAGCAGTTTCATCTGGCAGGCTGATACTGTTCTCACACAACACACCCTATATATTAAGCAGAGTATATGTGTCTGAAGAAATTGAAATATTGGATCGAAAAATTTATAATTCTGATTTATTTGTCTCAGAGTGGGACATCCAATTGTACCACATTCAACCGGCCACCCCTAACGTACCACGGGCGTGGGTGGCTGGGGGACTTTGAAATCTTCAGTGGGAACCCGCCCCCCCCCCCCCCCCCCCCCGTTTTTCAGATTACGATTCTGTGAAAAATATCTGCATACGTTTTGTGTGAAGCATTTCTTCGTTTCGACACGAATGGCACTGTAAGTGGAGAATAGAAATGGGCACACAATCGTAATTTATGACATGCACCTCAATGACACTTGCATGTGGGACACCACCTCTATGCTGCGAGGGTAGAACAGTTTCATAACTTTTAATTGGAAACCCCCATTCTCAAAGCTGTATTCTTCTGACATATAGAACAGGGGACTGCTCAACTCTCGACTGTGAACGTGGCTTCAGGCGAACGCTGCTCTACTTTTCCAATTAGAGTAAGTGTTCGGACGTAGTACGCCACTTCAATACACTTAGTGATCAGCTTTTCAAATGACCATACACAGGATAGAATCATATCTGTGGGAATCACATTAATGGCGATTCTGATTCAGTCGACCATGTCTTCTCGGCCTGTTGGCTCTTTCTGGTACATCTTATCTTTTAAACATCTCCACAGAAAGGAATACGACAATCTCAAACCTGGCGACCTAACGGGCCAATTAATAGGGCCACTTCTGCGTATCCATTGACACAGTCTAATACCTGCCGTGCTTCAGTTCAGTAACATGCTGCGTAACCATCATGATGAACGCACATCCATTGTTGAAAGTTCAAGGCAACATCCTGCAGTGGTACCGGTAGTTCCTCTTCCAAAAACGTTCAGTGTTTGCGTCCATTCAAACCGCCGCCGATAAAATACAGAACAATGAATTTTTTCCTCGTAGTGCCACATTATACGTTAACAGACCAAAGACGGTGATTGTGAGCTTGCCGTAACCAACGGGGGTGTCTACACTCCAGTAATGGGTGTTAAGCCGATTAACGCTACCATGGTACCATAGTTTTTGAATGTAGACCCATCGGAAGACAGTACCTCGGCAAAAAAGTGGGGGTCGTTTGCATTAATTGATGTGCCCATTCACAAAACACTACTACTTATCGAAATCGGCGCCGTGAAGTTCTTGATGAAGTGACGCGTGGTGTGGATGCTACTTATGACGATGAAGCGTTGTTACTATTGTACTTACGGACGGATCGCAGTGTAATTGCCGGGCACTTACGTGTGGATTGTTTTTTTTTTTTTTCTTTCTTTTTTCCCCCTAAGGGACCAAACTACTGAAGTCATCGGTCCCTAGGCTTACATATTCCTTAAACTAACTTATTCTAAGAACAACACACATGCCCATGCCCGAGGGAGGACTCGAACCTCCGGTGGGAGGGGCCACGCAATCCGTCACATGGCGCCTCAAACCGCGCGACCACTCTGGGCGGCTGCTTGTTGTACACTGCCGCTAGTGCAGCTATTTCATTAGCTTCTCCTGTAACACATTTCTTCATTTCCTTTTGCCAGTCAGT
The DNA here is from genome assembly GCF_021461385.2 of Schistocerca piceifrons. Taxonomy (NCBI): domain Eukaryota; kingdom Metazoa; phylum Arthropoda; class Insecta; order Orthoptera; family Acrididae; genus Schistocerca; species Schistocerca piceifrons. The sequence goes on along the minus strand of NC_060143.1, from coordinate 320,581,086 downwards.
ACGCTCCCATCAAAAATAAAGACGCTCACAAGCTTGTAAAAGAGCGAACGAGAGCGAGCTTTCTCTGAAAAACGCTCGGCATACAAGACAACCGCAGCCTCAACATTTCCCCTACATTCTCCACAAATCAGGATCATTTCAATTTTTTTCTCTTCTGTGCTTGCTACACTGGCAACGGCCATGCCGCAGTGGATACACCGGTTCCCATGAGATCACCGAAGTTAAGCGCTGTCGGGCCTGGTCGGCACTTGGATGGGCGACTATCCGGGCCGCCGTGCACTGTTGCCATTTTTCGGGGTGCACTCAGCCTCGTGATGCCAATTGAGGACTACTCGACCGAATAGTAGCGAGTTCAGTCAAGAATACCATTATGACGCCTGGGAGAGCGGTGTGCTGACCCCACGCCCCTCCTATCCACATCCTCCCCTGATGATGACACGGCGGTCGGATGGTCCCGATGGGCAACTTGTGGCCTATAGACGGAGTGGTTTATGCTTGCTACATTCATCTTCCACTTGCACGACTGTTCTCCAAACGGCAGACAGGTGTGCAGGCAATATACACGGCACAAGTATTGTAATGTTTAGAGCTGCTATCCGTTCTACGTCTGCACGGTACGTGAGCTCTGGTCGCGTAGTACTGCCTGTTAGCTACGTCGTAGTTCGCTAACTTCGCTACATGGCCACGGTGGTGCGTCGAGTAGTCCCGTATTCTATATGTCGGAGGAATACAACGTAGAGAATGGTGTTTCCAATTAAGAGTTATGATGTCTGGCCTTTCCTACCCTCGCAGCATGGAGGTGGGGTCCCATACGCCATTGGTCATTCAAGTGCTATTGAGTAGCATGTAAAAAATGATTGTGTACCCATTTCTATTCCTCTGATTACAGAACCATTTGTGGCGAAACGAAGAATGTGCTTCAGACAAAACGTATATAGATTTTGCTAAAGAATCGTAATCTACATTAAAAAACGGGGGACCCCTGGAAGATTTCAAAGTTCCCACAGCCGCCCACGCACGGGGTTGGGTGGCGGGTCGAGTGTGGTATCGTTGGATGTTCTCCTCCGAGACAAACAAGTTGCAAGTCTCACTTTTTTTGGTCCGATATGATGTTTGCAAGACATTTCAATGTATTCACTTAAAATTTGGCAGATTGCCAAATGGGCTCAAACTCTTTAAACAATTTTAGCAACGCCAGTTAGCCAAATTGGAACTGATAAACCCTTTAAATAAAATAGGGCGTTAAATCAGACTTAAACACATAGTACAAGGAATCCTTTGGCATTGTGGATAGTCCTGACTAACTGTTCATATAATCTATACACTAAGGTGCTCACCACAAAAGTCCAAAAGGGTCGATAACTACGGCTCAGTAATACACTTTGCCCGTGAAATCTGTAGACATTAAAAACAGACAAATTCTCCTGCAGTTTTCCATCATATCCAAGTAACGTGCTTTGCACGCTTGTAAATTGTTAGAATCAAGAATGACAACAACCACTAAAGATGACATTCTATTGACAGAGTTCAAGTAACTGTCAGAGCTTCTTCTTGGACAGCTAGAGTAATTTTCTCAATCATACATTGCTACAGAGGCTGCGATCAAATACGGCAGTACTATGCAGCCACAGTTACAGTGTGTGGTGAAAATGATTTCCATGTGCCTCAACGCACGCGCGTGTGCACAATGGCAGGTACGTGCCGAGTTAAACTGTGAGGGACGGGAAAAACCCACCGTGGTTCAAAGACAAAGTTAGGAAGCTATTGCGAAATCAAAGAGATCTTCACTGCAAGTTTAAACGCAGCCAAAACCTCTCAAACAGAAGCTAAACGATGTCAAAGTTAGCGTAACGAGGGCTATGCGTAAGCGTTCAGTGAGTTCGAAAGTAAAATTCTATGTACCGATTTGACAGAAAATCCTAGGATGTTCTGGTCTTACGTTAAATCAGTAAGTGGCTCGAAACAGCATTCCAGACACTCTGGAATGATGATGGCATTGAAACAGAGGATGACACGCGTAAAGCTGAAATACTAAACACCTTTTTCCAAAGCTGCTTCACAGAGGAAGACCGCACTGCAGGTCCTTCTCTAAATCCTCGCACAAACGAAAAAATGGCTGACATCGAAATAAGTGTCCAAGGAATAGAAAAGCAACTGGAATCATTCAACAGAGGAAAGTCCACTGCACCTGACGGAATACCAATTTGATTCTACACAGAGTGCGCGAAAGAACTTGCCCCCCTTCTAACAGCCGTCTAGCGCAAGTCTCTAGAGGAACGGAAGGTTCCAAATGATTGGAAAAGAGTACAAGTAGTCCCAGTCTTCAAGATGGGTCGTCGAGCAGATGCGCAAAACTATAGAACTTTCTCTGACGTCGATCTGTTGTAGAATTTTAGAACATGTTTTTTGCTCGCGTATCATGTCATTTCTGGGAACCCAGAATCTACTCCGTAGGAATCAACGTGGATTCCGGAAATAGCGATCGTGTGAGACCCAATTCGCTTTATTTGTCCATGAGACCCAGAAAATACTAGATACAGGCTCTCAGGTAGATGCCATTTTCCTTGACTTCCGGAAGGCGTTCGATACAGTTCCGCGCTGTCGGCTGATAAACAAAATAAGAGCCTACGGAATATCAGACCAGCTGTGCGACTGGATTGAAGAGTTTTTACCAAACAGAACACAGCATGTTGTTATCAACGAAGAGACGTCTACAGACGTTTAAGTAACCTCTGGTGTGCCACAGGGGAGTGTTACGGGACCATAGCTTTTCACAAAATATATAAATGACCTAGTAGATAGTGTCGGAAGTTCCGTGCGGCTTTTCGCGGATGATGCTGTAGTATACAGAGAAGTTGCAGCATTAGAAAATTGCAGCGAAATGTAGGAAGATCTGCAGCTGATAGGCACTTGGTGCAGGGAGTGTCAACTGACCCTTAACATAGACAAATGTAATGTATTGCGAATATGTAGAAATAAGAATCCTTTATTGTATGATTATATGATACGGGAACAAACACTGGTAGCAGTTACTTCTGTAAAATATCTGGGAGTATGCGTGCGGAACGATTTGAAGTGGAATGATGAAATAAAATTAATTGTTGGTAAGGCGGGTACCAGGTTGAGAGTCATTGGGAGAGTCCTAAGAATATGTAGTCCATCAACAGGTGGCTTACAAAACACTCCTTCGACCTATACTTGAGTATTGCTCATCAGTGTGGGATCCGTACCAGATCGGGTTGACGGAGGAGATAGAGAAGATCCAAAGAATAGCGGCACGTTTCGTCACAGGGTTATTTGGTAACCGTGATAGCGTTACGGAGATGTTTAGCAAACTCAAGTGGCAGACTCTGCAAGAGAGGCGCTCTGCATCGCGATGTAGCTTGCTCGCCAGGTTTCGAGAGGGTGCGTTTCTGGATGAGGTATCGAATATATTGCTTCCCCCTACTTATACCTCCCGAGGAGATCACGAATGTAAAATTAGAGAGATTCGAGCGGGCACGGAGGCTTTCCGGCAGTCGTTCTTCCCGCGAACCATACGCGAGTGGAACAGGAAAGGGAGGTAATGACAGTGGCACGTAAAGTGCCCTCCGCCACACACCGTTAGGTGGCTTGCGGAGTATAAATGTAGATGTAGATACGTTCACAGCAGCCCGGCTGTATCCAAACACTGTCAAAGGCAGGCCGAAAATCCTACTTCAGTCTCCCCACATCTGGGATGGACTATGCATACACGTACTTTTGATATGGCTCCAAAACCAGAAATCTCACGGGTTGAGATCCGGTGAATGAGCAGGCCATGCAACTGAACTCCCTCGTCTGACCAATCGACCAGGTAATACACGACTGAGACGCATCGAGACGTTAACGGCAAAGTGGGCTGGAGCAACATCATGTAGCAGCCACATATCCCTTTGAATCATCAATGGCGCTGCTTCTGGAAGGGCAGGCAGAGTATTCCACAAGAAATGCCAATAGTCCCGGCCTGTTAGGCGAAATGGAAGGAAGACTGGTCTCAAAACATTATTGCCAATTATCTGGACACACACATTCCGGCCTTCTGATGCTGATAATCGCTGTCACTATACCATGGGAGTTTTGCATACTATCCCACAGATTAATTGTGAAAGCTGAAGGTACCATTCACCATAAAGGGGGGCGGGGGAGCGAGCGATTTACGCTTTTCTTTTCTTAATTCATTCATATATTCATTGATAGTGTTTTAGTACATATTTAACTAATTTTTATAACGTAAGCAAAAAGCAGTGACGGTAATTCTAAATGAAGTCGGAAGAAAGTTGGCTGCTATTGCGCTCGCTTGTAACAAGCTGCCGGAACAATTAAGGCAAAACTCATTTGATTCAGTACTGAATTGTACACCTCAGAAAGAAATAGAAGTAAGTCTGCGAGATCATGTGTTTATCTTTTACAACTGATTCAGAATGACCCTTTTTCTGCTTTGTAGGCGCTGAAACGGACGACTTCAAAAAACAAAAATCGTCACATTCGTTGAACCGTAAAAGATAATGAAAGTCTGGGAGAACATACGTTTAAGACCTTTTTGTGCTCTATAATCTGGTACTACGTAACTTGATGTCACTCTTATGTATTATGTAGCATATATCAAGACAGCGCACTGGTGGAAAACATTTTTACTTTATTTAGCTGACGAAATTTACACGACTGGACAGTCTTTTATGGAACGTAACTAAGAACCATCCCGATTAAACTATCTTTCAAATGAAAAAACGAGCTGCGTTGAAATTGGACCTTTTTGTTTCGGAGCTAGGATTCCCTCGCAGATACACACGTTAAACTTATTACACCCTTCTGTTTGCGCCGGGGGTTAAAAACCGAGACCAAACAAATACCGAAAAATGCCGGTTATTCAGAACTTAAATACTGGTATCGGTTTCAACCGGTCGGTTTTTCCCATCCCTACTCTCCACAGGCGCCAGCTACTTGCGCAGCCGGGCCCACAAAGGTCTCAGGCCGAGCGTATCGCAGGGTTGCGTCTCGCCTCTGGTAGGCGCCGAGCAAGTGGCGTGCCCATAAATTGGCTGCATGACGGGGCGCGCGTAAACTTTTACGGCGTCGTAGCCGCGCCAGCTGCCGAACCCCGGCCACGCCCAGCTAATGGAAGAGCACACCCACAGCCACGCACACAGGCGAGCCTGCCTCATATGTTAAATCCCGGCACAGCGTGCTCCTCCGTGATTACGGCGCCAATGACAGGTCGTTACAATCAGTCGCGCCGATAAAATGCGAGATGGTGCAGTCGTAAAAGACAAAGACCACTTGACAGCCGTTATGGCGCCGACGAACGGCCGGCACTGTCGTATATAACGTGCTATCTTTACATCCAGATTTTCTATTGCATGCTTCTTAACTAATTCGTTACTCCGGCCATGAATAAGGGTTGCTCGTGTGAATTTTTTCTCGGTTTAGTTACTACATCTAATACCCACATTGCAGCTACAATAAGGGACTGTGTTTGTAAACAACGACTAACATCGAATGAGGTTATGTGTCAGCTCTTCCAAAACTAATTCGGAACTCGTTACGTTGTACTTTGAGAATGTTTATTTCTAATTAAATGCCTTTACACTTCACGAAATACCGCATGAGGTTGCCCTTCTTAAATCAAAACATAATTACGGCCGAAACTCGTAATATGACAGAACTTAATATAATATTTGTGTGCCTAACACACGTGTGTAAGGAATTGCCTGTCCCGAATGCATGAATGTCCGCTGTTTTCTCTTAAACGGATGGGCATATTTCATTATTATCCCCAACAACGTCTACTGAAATAATTGTAAAGAATTTCGACTTCCAAATTCTTTTAAAGTGTCATTTTGCACTAAATAAAGCGTCGGAAAGCCTTCAGAAGTACTATTCTCACAATTTTTTAAACGTTTTGAATTATAGCCTCTAACAACCTTACCACAACAAAGGTCAAAAATTAGTTATGATTGTAGTGTTGCTCACGCTGCTAAATATTGCATTTTCGGGCAACAACAAAGTTGTATTATGTGGCAGGTGTTATTAGAGCACAGTTAATAAAGTCATTTCATGAAATAATGGATAAACTGGGCACTCATCTTTTCATGTTTTCCACGCTGGTCTCGTTGTGAACTCATGGCTCAATCGTCGAAAATCTAGGTAGTGATGATTCCAAGCTCGGATGCAAAGAGGCCTAGGTGTTATTCTGCGATATTCAAAAGTTTCATACATGTGTTTCATAAACCATTCTTGAAGATTAAACTTTTGCAAGTTAGCACAATGGAGATGTAAAAAAGTAATCAGCACTCCAAATTTAAGTTACACTTCTTTTTGATTTTTTTTGTTGCAATATCACTTCACAATATAAAACATACTTGAAAATATCTTCCTCACTGTTAAAGTTCACATTTTATAAACTGACTACAATTTGCGTCTTTTCGACATGACGACCAAGACTTGACTTTCTCTAATAACCGCTTACGCGCCCAAAAATCAGAGTTACAAGTACGTCAAAGATCATAGTGACAAAAGAAAGAATTCACATAAGAATAATATCATTGCAATATAAACATAGCGATGTATCAAAGTACCTCTATATTAATGAAATCAAATCTGAATGTTGTCTCAGAAATATGTTAATTACTTTACAGAAACACAGTAGAATATTGCTGGTATCGAGAGGTTGAGGTGAGGTGCCGTAATGGTTATGTAATTCAAGTACCATTACAAGCTTGAGGATCAATATACGGATTTCGATAGAGACTTCAGCACAGAACAGTACAACATAGGGAAAGTGTTTAATCCCAATTTCTCCAATTGGATGGTTTGTATCTTACATACGGACTTAATGACGCAAAGAATTCGGGAGTAGCATTGCTCACAGCTCCTTGGGCCTCTTTCCCGATGTCTAACACGACGATGTATTCTATAGCAACAAAGATTTTACATAATTAAAACACATTCTAATGGCGACAACATTTACGTTGTTGACGGAATGTTAAGTAGTCAAGTCCAAAATATTTTTGGGTGTGATATTATAAGGGCGATCGAAACAGTTTCCGTTCGAGAGCGTTGCTGCAGTGTATATGCAACGCTTCGAGAATTCTGACACTGGTATATAATCACCGACATGTAGCCGACGAATTAGTGTGGTATACGTGTCTCTCTGACGTGCGTGAAATAAATCCAGAAACGGGAACTGTATTGATGTTATTACAAAATGCTTCCAAACACGACTAACGTGTTGTTCTTTTCTTGACTGTCGAAGGATAAACGCCTGCAGACATCAATCGGAGACTGAAGATTGTATAAGGGGCAGCATGGCTGACGTGAACCAACTGCGAGGAGGAGTGCTGCTCCTTTACGATAACGCATGTTCCGGTATAGCAAATTCCCTAACGCAGAAGTTACGCTAATTCAAGTGGGAGACACCCTCGAGCAGACCATTCTCCATGCGATTATCACTCCTTTAGTGCCTTAAAATAGGCCTTGAAGAGTCGACGATTAATGCTGGACGAGAATGTGCATCACCGGCCGGGGTGGCCGAGCGGTTCTAGGCGCTACGTCTAGAACCACGCGACCACTACGGTCGCAGGTTCGAATCCTGCCTCGGGCGTGGATGTGTGTGATGTCCTTAGGTTAATTAGGTTTAAGTAGTTCTAAGTTCTAGAGGACTGATGACCTCAGAAGTTAAGTCCCATAGTGCTCAGAGCCATTTGAACCATTTTTGAGGATGTGCATAAGGCAGTTACGGACTTCTTCACGCAGCAGGACACAGTGTTTTACCAAACAAGAATCTTCAACCTCGTGCATCTGTGAGATGACTGCCTCAATGCTCACGGTGGTTTTGACTAGTTGACGTACTGATTCTGGACTGCATGGCTTTCGAACGAAAATTTTTGATCGCCCTTATATTGCAGTTTGTCTTAAAGTATACAAATCGTTTCAGTTGAATTTGATGACTTCGAATTTTTGTTTGTGAGAAGCAAAAATCATGCGGAAGTGTTCAAACTGCTTCTGGAAATGACAGTCCGCAGCTCGTGGTCGCGCGGTAGCGTTCTCGCTTCCCGCGCCAGGGTTCCCGGGTTCGATTCCCGGCGGGGTCAGGGATTTTCTCTGCCTCGTGATGACTGGGTGTTGTGTGATGTCCTTAGGTTAGTTAGGTTTAAGTAGTTCTAAGTTCTAGGGGACTGATGACCATAGATGTTAAGTCCCATAGTGCTCAGAACCATTTGAACCATTTTTTTTGGAAATGACAGTCGACTGTTCTCGCTTCACAAAGACATGCGCTTGTGGTGAAGATGTGAAAGAAAAAATTCAAAAACATGTCACATTTTGGGAAATATTCACACAAATAATTACTATAAAATAAGGAAAAACCGTCTTGTACCCAACATTAGACATTAGTTACTTAAAACTTCCTAGTAAATGTGGATTTGTGTGTAGGGCCGTGTGTTTTCTTTCATTTTTTTTGGCTCGAATGTTTGTTTTACTGTGCCACGTGTCAAAAAAGTTGAATTTTTGACATAACATCAAGTTCGAAGATTGAAGTTTTCACAAAAGCTTAAAGCTAAAGCAAATTTTTAAGTAATCGCCACTGAGCTATGTTAGATTCATACTGATCGCTCTCACTTCTTCCACAGCTGTGAAATGTACAACCTATGTCCGTTTATGACTGCCAAAAATTTTCCCATTAGAAATCGCAAAGCAAACTTCTAGCCCTATCGCGTTTGCTCCTTGAGCAGTACTTAGGCCGTTTCGTCACCAGAGGTAGTTGCAAACCACCCATCACCTAGGTTTCGACTTCCTACGTTCACGAACTGCGCATGCCGATTTATTTTGTTTTATGCTATAAACAGGACGAATGATGTTGAAGCACATTTTAGAAACATGCGGTTAAAATGGAAGAGATCACGAATTTTTAATACTTTTATTTATGTGTTCATTCTTACGGTATCGCTTTTATAATATAGAGGAATTCTGACTGTCGCTTGCTTCTGTGAAGCACGTCTAGTGTTTTTGCACTGTGAAATGTGACTGAGATACATTTTAAATACCACATCACATCCATTATGGATAAAATCAGAGTACCGTTGGTGCTTTACAGGTATTATTCAGTAACAAGTCTCGCTCGACACAGGTTAAAGGAAAAAAAAAAGATAGATGTAAGTAGCACATTTTATATTGCTATGCACCTCCAGAAATATAAAACAACACAAAAGCTAACAAAAGATGTTGCACAGTTAACTAAAAAGAAAGTAATGAGAAGTACCCCTAGGCCTATTCTTGGAATCTTATGTAAACTAATAGTGTGCTGACAACAGGCTGTTATTTGATGAGCACTTAGAAGAACAATAGAACAGATGCACGGTGCAGATATCAAGAAGAGCAGTTATAAACATCAGCTCAGGCCGTAAGTGAATTTCGCTTGGCGGAGAGAACTTAGAGCCGCTTGAAACCAATTACAATTCAGTCGGTGAAATTCCCTCGGCTAGAGTTTACTGGAAGCCCTTTGGCGTAACCGCAGAACTAACGGTAAATACTCCGCCTCTCGATTTATCCGAGTCTGTGTGGGAAGACCAGCATATAAAGGACTGATATAATGCGATTTCGTATCCAGAAACCTAAATGTAATGAATGGAGAGCTTTCCCGCGTTTTCTATATAGTGATTTGGAACTCGAACTGTTGAATGAACTTGAATGTACGTGCACCATATTTAAACTGGACGATGCTGTAGTTTACAAGATATAAAATAACAGACTTTTGTTGCCCTTTTCGCCATGAATTACTCCTCAAAGTCAGTAAATACGTCTATCTTCTCGTTAAATTAACGTTCGGATTACCACAAGAACAATACCGTCAAATTACAGTTGCCGGCTTGTTTGTTTTTGTGCATTCTAAAATTCTACATATCGAGACTTCAGAAGGAAGATGTTGACATATCTCTCAGGTATTTCGACTGAAAATCAGACAGCGTTCTTCAGATGAATTTTACGACCGTGGAGATTACTGCGAGATCGTTACGGAGATGCTGAACAGACTTTAGTGGCAGATGCTATCAGAGAGGGGTTGTGCATCATCTCGCATATTCGGAGATCGTACGCTAAAAAAAAGTTAGGCATCGTATTACTTCGACCTCATTCGTCTCACAAAATGAGTACGACGAGAAAATGAGAAATTAGCTCCCATACGGACCCTTATCGGCAGTAGTTCTTTGCACACATCACTCCGGAATGGAGCAGGGAAAAAGTGAATTGACAGGGCTACTACAAGTATCCTCCGCCATACACCGCGTAGGTGTACATGTACACTTTAAGACGAAAATGTAGCCGGCCGCGGTGGTCTCGCGGTTCTAGGCGCTCAGTCCGGAACCGCGCGACTGCTACGGTCGCAGGTTCGAATCCTGCCTCGGGCATGGATGTGTGTGATGTCCTTAGGTTAGTTAAGTTTAAGTAGTTCTAGGTTCTAGGGGATTGATGACCGCAGATGTTAAGTCCCATAGTGCTCAGAGCCATTTGAACCATTTGAACGGAAATGTAACGCGCCACGAAGAAATTACCCGAACGTGGCGGAAATCGGTATATTACCGCTCCATTCGGATAACTACTTCATGAAGCGTTTTTTAGCGTATTTACTCACTCGGGATCTACACTGCCTCATAAAAAAAGAATTGGGGCACTCAGAAGATGAGGAGGAAACAAGAGGTTGAGGGGCTGTGTGCCGTTATTTCAATGATTGCATAATCGAGACAAATTTTCAAAGACAGTGGCAGAGTGAGCCCAGTTATCAATACGGCGCCTCGTCCCCTCTTTTAGTTTGAGAAGGATGTCATAAAGCCGTTGCATCCTCTCCTGAGACACATTGGCCAACAAAAATTGTAACTGGTACTCCATTTCCTGGATCCTGGCATAGGGACGGATATGACGTCCAAACTAGTCCTACACATTTTTCTATCTGACAGGTCTGCGGATGTTCCTGGCCACGAGAGTACCTCAACATCATAGAGATACGCGACATGGATGATCTAGTCTCCGACCAATGGCGCGAGATGGCAGACAGTGTTGCAGGGAGTCTATTACTTGTTCTCTGATGTCAGGCACATGTGTGAAGGAGTTACGATGTAGTTGCTGTTGAATACGGCATTCCTATCTTGTGGTTGTCAGATATGGTCCACCTTAATCTTGACGACATATATGCCGGCCCTCAAATCCCCATGCAGTCTAACATCGAGCCGCTTTTACGTGCAAATGCCCCAAAAATCTGGATATTGCACGATTCGGGTATCTGTCCGAAAGGAGATCCACAATGAGGCCCCCTTCCAACATTGACAGTTACTGATAACTCCCCCACATAAGTGCGTGGCAACTCTGTGTCAGTCAGCGCGTAACACTGCTCACGACCCTTATATATCTTACCAATCTGGTAACAACAAAAAACAGGAAAAACGCTATTGCACTTTGATGGCTGTTCTACCTATTACAGACAATTGCAACAATAAATCGGTTATGTACCCACCAATGACGTCTATGAGTACGAAGTTACTTTGACATCCGACCGCACTTTGTGAGTGCTTCCCTTTTTAGGTCAGAAGGCATATTTTGTATGTGGTTTCTTAGTTGCCTCGCTCTGCTTCTGCTTATACCTACAGATGGTACAATCTCTTTATGATTTAATGCATCTGCTACTCTTTTCAACGTATTCGCAAACGTTCGCGGTTCTTCATTCTCCAAGATATTTTGAAGGAACTGGTCTCTACTGTCGCCTTCCACACCACGTAAATTGAGTCATGTTCTTAGTTGATGTTAGTCAGACAGTATGTTTTATTCTTTCTGATCCTCGGTCCTAATGTAGCTTCTGCACAGCCGAGGTAGTAGTTCTGAAGCGTAGATTCGAATCTTACATAAATTTGTGTTTGCTTCTTCCACGTCTTTTTCGCCCTGCTTAGCAAAGTTTCATTTCTCAGTGGATGAGTGACAGTGAGTCAATAGCGTATAGGACGTTACAAAAATTAATGCACATGTTCCTTTCCGGATTCTTACCCTGTCAGGCAACATAATTTTCAGCACTCGTTTGTCACACTACATTCCGAACCTTCGAGCCTCATTTCCGGTTTGCTCACAATACTATATTGTCAAAGCTAACTGTGGGTTCTTGTTAGAGCCTTCAGTCCAAAATTTTGTTTGATGCAGCTCACCAAGCAAAACTACACTGTGCAAGCCTCTTCACCTTGAAAGTTGTCACTTTTGAGAGTTAATAGCCTCCTTGTGCTTGCTGCTGGATGCCAAAATCAACATACTTCGATCATGTTCCAGCTGTTTGCCACCTTTAAGAGAACGCTATTGCTGCTGAGTCCCGCTGAAAACTGATGGCGATGATGCAAATCGTCGTCCTATACAGGTCTCCGTACCGTACACGGCGCATGCATCGCCCACCACAGTTGCTGCCCTCTAAGACTGGGCTAGTGACGCCGCTCTTAGTATAACACCGGCGACAACGTTATATCGCACTCAAAGACTATTATCAGTCGCTCGGGCTGGCCACATTGAAGAACGCTGTGTTTTGATGCGGGGTAGTACAGTGTTCCATGTCCTGCTGAGAGGTCAACTATTGTCTCTATTAATCAGATCGTCTGCCATTCTAATTCCAATTGCCTCTTTATAAACAGTGTTCTAAAAACCAGAAGTGTTGGCAACTATCACAGTCTCGTCAAATTTCATACCATGTCCCTCGTTTAGGCAATGTTCTGCTACCGTCGATTTTTCCGGCTGTTGAAGCCTCGTACGAAAAAAAAAATGGTTCAAATGGCTCTGAGCGCTATGGGACTTAACATCTGAGGTCATCAGTCCCCTAGAACTTAGAACTACTTAAACCTAACTAACCTAAGAACATCACACACACCCACGCCCGAGGCAGGATTCGAACCTGCGACCGTAGCGGTCCCGCGGTTCCGGACTGCAGCGCCAGAACCGCACGGCCACCGCGGCCGGCCCTAGTACGACAGCGAAGTTCCACACACCTGAATTGTGCGAATCGAACGGCCTATGTAAGCCTTCCCACATTGACAGTGAATTTTATATATGCCAGGCTTCCTAAGACCCAAATCATCATTCACAGACCCGAATAGTGCCCTACTCTTGGAAAGTAGATGGAACACACTCATAATATTAAAATTGTTTAAAATTCTTCCAGTCTTAAACCTTACGCTCCCGAACATAAGGAATAGAAGCCACAGATCTATTCTCCTTTTAATGCACTTCTGCGATAGTCAAAACGCCACAGCCTCAGGAACCTGTTTTTGAGAGTATCCATTTTCCTTAACACAGCCGTCAAATGTGCAAGTTCTTGGGTCTGAGTCGAAAATGGAGTAGACTCTGTGTACCAGAGTCCTAAGGCTGTCATTATGTTGGCACGGTAGGTGGCAGCTCTTGGCATGCAGATATCAACTGTTGTGTGTCGGTTTTCGGGGAACACTATGACACAGACTACCGTCTCGTTTTTTGTAAAACATGATATCCAAAAATGGAAACCTCCGACCACCTTCGACCACGTTCGACCTCCATAGTAAATTAATGGTGGGATGAAGACAATTGAAGTGGTCCAAAAGTCTGTTGAGAACAACACATCCCTTAGGCCAGACAAAATAGGTATCTTCTACGTATGTCTAGAGGCACGCTGGTTACAAACCTGAAGCCCTCAGCGTCCTACGTCCTAGTCCTCCATACATAGATTGGCGCCTATGGGCGATAAAAGAATACCGATAGCCACTCCATCATGTGCAACTTTCACTACTAGATTTTTTACGTGTTACTTACTTCACGTTTACTGCATTGATACATTTCTGAACCTACTTATCGATTACTACCAACATAGTTTGTCTTTGGTACAGTCTGCAGGGTGTTTAGCGAAGAATCTTTGAATTCCAGTTCAGTGGCGCAGTCAGGTCTCAAAGTACCTCGTTAAGAACTACAAGTAATGTGTGTGAAGAGCCACGAGAGTCTGGAAGAGTTCATCGATAGTGAAAACGTCTCTTTCTTGGAAACTCTTTTTATGCTATTGTGAGTCTCCATTGCGTGTGCTCTCTACTTTGGCCACGGTCAGTTAGTTTTCTGTACAAACAACAAAACTCGAGGAACAAATTTAGTGTCTCACTTATAACTTAATTCTGTCAGCATCAGTTAATTTATTACACTACACACCACAAAACTGTTGTTGACATTCATGTAATTGGGATTAAAGAAATGATAGCTATCGCTGGTATCTCGCATCAAAATACTCAGAAAAGAAGACTAATAAAAATCTGAAAGTTTTTGATAGGATCTGAACCAGTCATAAATGTATGTAACAGATTTCTGTTATTTTATCAACACTAATTTTATTTCAATTAACAAATCTTACCCTGTAATAAAACACTGACTTCTAAAATCCATATTGAGGTGCCGTGAAGACAAATCGTCATCCAAGCAGAGTCCCATTACATGCAACCGCGTAGCGCTATTTCAACAGATTTATTGTTTCTGTGATGCTGGCTGTCGTGTGCAAGAGTGAGTGTGTGAGTGGCGACCATGCCAGGAGCGACGAGTTCACAGGTCATACGGCTGGCTGCGAATTGCCAGCCACTGTGTGGCTCCAACTCATCAAGCTAAAAGCTGGCAACCTTCAATTTAGCGCACACAGTAATTAGCTGTAATAGTGCTGTGGCCACTAAGGACAACTAGCGCATGCTGATGGACAGAGCCGCACTTCCTGCATACAGCAGACCACCGGCACTGTTAAATAATTCGTGATCCGTTAGTGAGCGTTTGTTGGTTCCGATAATTTCTATGGTAATGAGCAAATCAGTCACTTTTAGGATTCCGTACCTCAATCGGGAAAAACTCTGTCTGTCTGTGTGTCTGACAGTTATAAGAACACCTTTTCTCAGGAACCAGCAGAGGTACTAAGTTGAAACATTTGTTAAATATTAAGGTCTATGATCCCGTAATGGCTTAAAAGAATTTAAGCTTCTAAGTTGCAATCAAAATGTACGGCCGTTCGTGTCAAATATTTTGACACTCGCGAACTCACTCATCAAAACCTATACGGTACTTCCCATTGACCTAGAACCATAAAAAGTAAATGAAAAAACCCGAAAAATATTAACTTGTAATCGTGTCACACGAAAAAATATTTTGTCTATTATATTTCTTTGTCTGTCCGCCTAATAAACCCCCTTTTTCTCATGAAGGGATAGACTTTGTTGTTGTTGTGGTCTTCAGTCCAGAGACTGATTTTATGCAGCTCTCCATGCCATATAGTAAAGCTGCAAGCCCTCGGGAAAAATTACAGCTGTAGTTTCCTCTTGCTTTCAGCCGTTCGCAGTATCAGCACAGCAAGGCCACTTTGGTTAGTGTTACAAGGCCAGATCAGTCAATCATCCAGACTGTTGCCCCTGTAACTACTGAAAAGGCTTCTGCCCCTCTTCAGGATCCACACGTTTGTCTGGTCTCTCAACAGATACCCCTCTGTCGTGGTTGCACCTACGGTACAGCTATCTGTATCGCTGAGGCACGCAAACCTCCCGACCAACGGCAAGGTCCATGGTTCATAGGGGTTGGGCGGGGCGGGGGGGGGGGGGGGGGGAGGTGAGGGATAGACTTATCAAGTCCAAATTTATGTAACATGCTAGAATGCACAGTCCCGTGGCGGTGAAAACATATTAAGCTCCTAAATTCATGCAATATAGAGATACGGCCATTTATGACATATTATTCTGATACTTGCAAACTCAATCATCAGTATCTACAGGGTACTTTCCGTTGATCTAGAATCAAGAAATTTGTCAAGAAGCGAGTTTTCACACAAGTAAGGAAATACATACAAAAGTTTTTAAATGGTAAGTGCATCACATAAAATTAACTTCTGTCATCATATCTTACATTGCATCGATCAAAAGCTCAATCATGAACACAAACATAAAATGTGAGTTGTAGCCATGTGTTAGTAAGTAAATAAAAAATAATTCATTAAATCTTGTCTCTATGCACATGTAAATTGAAATCCCTTGTTCGCTTTTTCTATGTATGTCCGGCCTTGGCTCAGGAGCCACTGTAGAGATTTTGATATGGTCTTCAAATTCTTGGGACTGATGTCTTGCCAGTATCGATATCCATAACAGGCAAAATTCGTCGAGATTATCGATTCCAAGGGTGGATGAGCTGTCTATATACTTCGTAACATTTGTACAGAACTCTCAGGGTGCAAGTCCTACTCGACCTTGCTCAGTTTTTTTAGATATCGGTCTTTTTGAATGGTTTGACGTTGTCATCCATCTTTCACTATCTTCTGCAAATATTTTCCATTCTGCGTAGCTAATACACATAATCGTCTACAATGTGTTTTGCATATCCTAGTCTTTTTCTGACTCTACTACTTTTCCACTCTGCTGCCTCTACCAGAACCTGGATATCGTAGCAAATGTCTCACTAACCTTACCATTATTTTGTTAAGGACCATCCAGAGACTTCTTTTCTCAACTATTCATATTAGTACACCTCTGTTTCTTACTGCACCTGTGCAATTAACTTTTGACATTCTGCAGTAGCATGACATTTCCAGTTCTTTCAGTTTCTCCTTTTCTGGATTTTCAATGGACCACATTTACTTCCATAAAATGCAGTAGTCCAAAAGCACATTCAGTTTCCGTACCACTAATACTAGCAGGGTTTTTCGTTGAAAATCTTTCACTGCCAGTCTACTTCTGATATCTTCCTTGCTCTTGTGTAATCTTTTTCCCTAGAATTATTTTATCTTTTCGCTACAGCGATGTTCCTTATTATGGTGTTTAGCATGTCATTATTCTCCTTTCTTCTAATCATCTTCTTTGTACTTTATTTGCCGGCCGTTATGGCCGTGCGGTTCTAGGCGCTTCAGTCTGGAACCGCGTGACCGCTACGGTCGCAGGTTCGAATCCTGCCTCGGGCATGGATGTGTGCGATGTCCTTAGGTTAGTTAGGTTTAAGTAGTTCTAAGTTCTAGGGAACTGATGACCACAGATGTTAAGTCCCATAGTGCTCAGAGCCATTTTGTACTTTACTTATCATTGAATTCAGCACTCTAACTTTTTTTACTCGTACGTGCATAGGAAGTTACGACACTGGTAGTAGTGCCCTAAAGTTACTCCTCTTTGTACTAAATCTCACCCTTGAATGAACTACATGCAGTCTGATTACTTTTAATGAGATGTTAGAGAGCAAATATTCTCAACGTAACGGAACGACCAAAGACATTTAACATAAAGTAAGTGAAGATAAATTACACCCAAGATCTTCCACTCTTCTAATACAAGCTGTCATTGTAAATCTTATAGGAGAAGTACGTTCCATGCTGATATAACTGCTCACTATACTAATACCTATCGGAAAATTTGGTATATTTGAAAACAAGTTCTCGAAGTATTCACTGTTGTAGCAGTACATACGTGAAAGTTCAATTCGACTTGTACTCACCTTATTTTGGCTGAAAGGTGCACATAAAATCGTAAAACACTATCTGTTGAAGGCATTTTCTAGGAATATTAATTCTGCTGGAGGCGGTTCATTTTCCATAAGTTGTGATCGCACGTGGTACTAATATGAACAAGGGTTAAACGAGCACATATGCAGATGAATATTAGAGATCGTAGTATCGAAAATGACGTGGGGACGAAATTAATTCCTGAGAGATATTAAATTATCGTCTACGTGCTCGTCCAATACCACACATTCACAAAAAGAAAAAATAATAACCCCATATGATAAACAGTCCGTGTAATACTCATGTCACAGTGGAAAAGTAATGTGAAAGATAACTGGCATTCACGAATGGCTCAATGAAAAAAAGGTACCAGTCCTCGCATATTCAAACATAAAAATGAACCGAACAAACAGCTAATCCCGCTCGCGTGAACACACAACAAAACGCTCGTCGGAAATGCACCTGAAAAATCATGCAATATACAATTGTACCAGTGCTTCACAAACAGGCAAAATGATCTCATCAATAATCCTGGACGATGAAGCTCCGAAATGCTCGTCTCAATAATACACAACACAAATGTCTGACCTTCACAAATCGTCACCAAGCAGTACGATGTTAACAGTTTCAGGTAGAGACCAAGAGTAGAAGCAGCAGAGAAGATGCAGAATGAGTGTTCGGCAGGCCGCACTGCCCGACTGAAATAGAAACTTCGCGCCAAGGAATATGATTAGCTGGCTAGACTCCATGCCTCAAGTGGTGCTTAAGGACATGTCTTGCGCTACTCAACCAAAGATAAGGCTACTCCTTCAGACGAAAACTGGAGTATAGAGTCTTTGAGTCATAAGAATGATTCGCAGCTTGCATACTGATACTTAAAATGAAACTCGTTTATAACATTCGTCAGCAATATTCTGTGCTAAGTTACCGTCCTTTCCTGCCAGCAGGTCCTGAATGTCTTCTTTACATCCGACCAGGGTTTTAGCATCCACGAACCTTAGCACTGGCACCTGTTCACCTTGTATCTGTATTCTCCTATATTTCTTTTCTCTCTTTCTTCATTGCTTCTTCAGTGTGCGAGTTGAACAACGGCAGAGATAAGATGCAACCGTGCGTTACACCCTTCTTAACACTAACTTTTTTTCCTCAACCTTGAATTTTTGTAATTCCCATTTTCTTTGTGTTTTTGCAGTCCACAAGTTGTCTGCTTCTCAGTACTAGCTTTTAAGTATTTTTAACCAGGCATTGTTAGTTGCTTACTTTAGGTCACAAATGCTGAGCAGATATCCTGATTTTTCTTCAATCTATTTTCTATTAGAAAATGCAATGCTAGAACATCTTTTTTGATACATTTGCCCTCCATTACTGAGCATTACCAAATTTTCAGAATCTTGCAGGAATGAAGAAATACTGTCGTCGTTTTAAATTCAATGTTTCCACTTAGACTAAAAGTATAACAGACATATCAAAACTTTGCATCCCGTTTATCTGTTTACTGCTTGTCTAAAATTTTCTCGGTGTCCAAGTCGCGCAGCATTTGTATAGAAACTCAATTTTTCGAAGATTAGCGCTATTCCTATAGACAGTAGATGACTAAATACCTGGATTCATATGTGCTTCGTATGTATATTGGTGTTTCTTTGTCAGAACGCTACTTTTTCTACCGAAATTTATGCATGCCTTACGACATATCCCACTGCTAAATCATTTAGTGATAGTTCTTCTCATATCCCTCATACTTCATATATTCTTCCCCATACCTGTCCTTTCCACTCGTTATCTGCTCATTTAATTTTTTTGCATCCTTGCGCAGTACCACGTTTGAAATGCATGCAAACCTCTAATTTCTTAAATTTCACCATGGTCTATATTTCACTTTCCTATGACGACCTTTCCTAGCAATCAGGAACATCTTCGAAAGGCTATTAGATCACAGACAAACTTTATAAACATATCTTCTAACTTGTTTCTCAATGTATTCTGGTTTTCTAAAATTTCTCATTTTTATTTCTCTATCTATTCATTTGGCATATTATCCAATTTTATGTGAACTTCATTCAACTCAGTTTTATATATTCCCTAACTCGTTGTCAGAAGGTTTCTCTAGGTAATATATTACAATGGTTTTCTACTATTCCCTTACACTCTCCTCCCTTACTAACTGCAAAGATAAGAACGATTTCTTTGTTACCTCTATATTGTGGATGACAACTAAAGGAGTCTTGATATGAAATGAAATGGCACCACAAACCATCACTCCTAGTTGTCGGATCGTATAGTGGGTGAGGGTCAGGTTGGTATCCCACAGCTGTCTGGGGTGTCTCCAGACAGGTCTTTCTTAATCATCAGGGCCTCAAGTGAATTCTCTTCAGTCACGAGTCCCGCTTCAAACTGAGCCCCAATCGCCCATGCTGATCCCGGTGGTGTGGTCACTTGCGATAGATTTTTTGGTTGAGGGTCCATGGAGCGAACAGTCTGATCGAAGTGATACCATAGATTCTCGTTTGGGCTTAAATCCGTGGAGACTGATGGCGGTGAGCATATGGTAAACTCATGCTGTCGGTGTTCAAACCATGCACATACACTGCGAGCTAAGTGACATGTTGCATTGACCTGCATGAAGATGCAATCACGCCAAGAAAAAAACAAATGACGTATACGGATTAACATGGCCCCCAGGAACAGATACATGTGTTGATCTAGTGTGACTTCCTGAATGACGAGATCGTCCAGGGAATGCCACAAAAACATGGCCCAGATCACAATGCCCCCTCCGCCGGCCTGGATGATCCCAACAATTATTGCAGGGCTTTTGCTTTCAGACGATTACGTTGTATAACTCGACAGCCATCTGTTCGATGAAGCATAAAAGTGATTCATCTGAAACGTCCACCTTTCGACACTCAGTGGGGTCCAGTTTCGGTACTGACGTGGAAATTCCAGCCCTTGTGGCCAATGAACAGTAGTCTCTTTGGGTGTACGAACAAGGCACCTGGAGCAGTGGCCCATACACAGCAACATCTACATCTACATTTCCATTTTATACTCCGCAAGCCACCCAACGGTGTGTGGCGGATGGTACATTACTTGCCACTGTCATTATCTCCATTTCCTGTTCCAGTCGCGTATGGTTCGCGGGAAGAACGACTGCCGGAAAGCCTCCGTGCGCGCTCGAATCTCTCTAATTTTACATTCGTGATCTCCTCGGGATCTACCCACGAGCCTGTATCTAATGTTTTCTGGATCTCATGAACAAATAAAGCGAGTTGGGTCTCACACGATCGCTGTTTCCAGAATCCATGTTGATTCCTACAGAGTTGATTCTGGGTTTCCAGAAATGATGTGATACGTGATACATGTTCTAAAATTCAACAACAGATAGATGTCAGGGATGTAGGCCTATAGTTTTGCGCATCTGCTCGACGACCCTTCTTGAAAACTGGAACTACCGGAATGGTTGTTGGTAGACCCTTGATTAATCTGGGCGATCATTTGCTCAACAGTTGCATGTTTACTATCCGAGACACATCTCTGCAACCGTCGTTAACCCCTGTCATCTATGCCCCTTGGTGCACCACATTTGCCTTGGCGCCAGTTGCTGACAGCGCTATTTTGCCATGTACAGCCAACTTTAAAGACGGCGGCTTACGAACAGTTTACACATCTAGCCACCGTGGAAATGCCCCCACCATTGGCCCGAAAGCCAGTAATCATTCTGTTTTGGATGTCAGAGAAATTGCTCCATTTCTGTATTACGACAACGACCACACAGTTTCCCACATCCCCTCGTCACCTGTTATATACCATCCAGTGTTAGTGCTGTCACCTGCTGTCTGTGAGTGGTTACTGCACGCTGACGTCGAACACAGACGGTGGTCACGCTAATGTGACTGGACCATGTATATCCTCCACACACTGCGAGTAAAATGGCTCATTGCAGCATTAGTGCACTCGAGACCATGGGTAATTAAAAAGGAAACACACGACTAATCTGCTCACACGACACGCCTGCAGTCAGCTGGTGTCCAGTTTCCCTGTTGTTCAGCCCATTGAAGACATGCATCCTTATGTATTGTTAGAATAATGATCTTTTGTGAGGTACCCAACTCCAAATATCTGCTGCATGTAGTTCTCTAAGCAATAGCAAGAGGTAGCGTGTAACCAACGTTCTCAGTCAAATTAATATTAATATTTTTCATCATGATCTCTGTGTTCCACAGTACTGCAGTTGGTATGTATGGTTTATGACTTCTTTACATGATGAAATTTTGTGCAGAATGTTCTTATAACTGCATGTGTAACATGTAGAGAACTTGTACCCAAGGGTCTGTAATGGAGGTGATGGATATGAGTGGGAGAGAGATGGACCCAGATGCCACAAATTCTGAGTGCATCAACCAGGCTGTGTGAGTGATTCTGAGAAGCAGCCCTCAGTGGATCGTATCTGTCTGCAGCACTCTGCTCTTTCCACTTAGGATCAGAGAGGAGAGCGCTGGTTAAAACACTTCACATGGGCCGGCGGCCATCCGTTGTGAAGATGGACAGTTAGCGGAAAGTAGGTGAAAGAAGCCATTTAAAAGAGACTGCTGTAATCTGAACCTTTGTGCAGATGATGGGAAGGTCATATAACTTGTTAGAAGCTGGGACAATAAAGACAAAGCGGCTGGTGCATGTGTTTAGTGGAGGCAGGAGTGTAACTCTCCTGAGGCCAGAAAGTTGCCAGATTCTTTTCACGATCGGCAAAAACATGTATATATTTCATGACCAAGGCAGTAAGGAAGCTTAACAACCTCCTTTCAGAAATTGAAAAGATTAGATCTCTCCATAAATGAGAGGTAGTTTTTCTTTTTTTGCTGAATCATTGCCATTTTAACTGTGAGAACGATGAATCTCATTTTAGATTAAAATCTCCTTTTTCAGACAAGAAAGGTTTTCAGTCGCTGATTGGCTCCTCTCAGGATATGCAAGCTTGGTGGAAAGTGATGGTGATTCTTTGCCTTCTTCGTCTTATAGTCTTCCCCTAGAGGAAAACTTCAGGACTTTCCCTAATGGGTGAGACTTGTGGTCTGTGCCTTGTGGCGGACTAACGGCCAGTGGTAATTTTCAGGTGCACTGACAGTAGAACTGCATATCATCTTGGACATAACATGTCTCATGAGGATGAACTTATTCGTCCTGTCGTCTGGAGTTTGACAATACCAGCATGTATCGTTGTGCCTGTGAATCAAATTGGTCTGGCAAGACTAGCGAACAGGTGCACCTCACATCAGGATTTCATGGCTCTGACAAGGAAGTTTCCCACGTTCTGATTATCAGAACGCCAACCCCGTACGTTGCAAATTTTTGTGGACTCCTCAGAACCTTACAGCTGCTGCAGCGAGCCGCTCCTCGCCCACTGCGCGCCGTTTTCTGCTGCTGCCTGAATCAAGGCGAAAGGGTAAAATACTGCCACATCGGCGTAGGGTTGTTAAATAATATATACAGCTCCCTGTTTTTAGGTGAAGCACTATGGGACTTAACTTCTGAGGTCATCAGTGCCCTAGAACTTAGAACTACTGAAACCTAACTAATCTAAGGATATCACACACATCCATGCCCGAGGCAGGATTCGAACTTGCGACCGTAGCGGTCGCGCAGCTCCAGACTGTAGCGCCTAGAACCGCTCGGCCACCCCGGCCGGCAATTTATGGTATACTTGGTCGTAATTGATTCCATTTGAATAGAGTGGATTCATGTAAACAAAGTCAGATTGCGTTGTAAAAAGGATCAATTGAGGGGAGGATTTGTATAGCTTCCACCATAAAATAAGCTTTGCCAATCAAACATCATTCCGTCTCTGATTTGTGTTTATCATTTTTGAGTAAGATTTATCAGCTAGTTGTAGTTACAAGAGGATCAGTAAAACTTGTTATTATAGTGTAAACTTAAACGCGCCACTCTTCTCATTCATACTCAGTCACCTATTCACTGTTTTCATTTTATTGTGGTGGTACATGGGTACACCAGCAATTTAAGGTTAAATCTTATTAAATTAATTAATCTGATTATTTATTTGTGTTCTGAAAGTAACCGCAGGCATAGAAAACGAAAGTGCCATGAGTAAGTTCACTAATTCATATATAAAAATTAAGGGTGTAGCTGACGATTGCAAATTTATTGAGGAGATAATACTTTTCTTTACGCAAAAATAATAATATTTAGCATTACTCAGTCATATATTTATGATTAAAGGAAGGGAAAGTTTGCAGCAGTCGGTCGGAAATATTTTGAGAGCGCACCGCATTCACAGACAGCAGCAATTCCTATCGGCATTAAAACCGATTGTCAATGTCCAGGCATGACACTCGTCTCTGGTCGCTGTTGGGTATGATCTTGTTGCTGTCACCTTACATCGCGCTGCATGATAGTGATTGGTACACCATTCCTTGTAGATACTTTGAGCAGTCAGCGTTGATACACCAACAAATTCGGCAGCTTCATTCAGGGTGTGGTCATGGGCACGACTAAACAGGATTTCAGGATTCTGTCGCGTGTCCAACTCGATCCAACTTACCGCACTGATTCCACAGAACCGGTTGTCGCATACACACCACTTTACTGCAACGACTGACATCAGCGATGGGGGACAACATCGCCACCTGGTACCAGTTCTACGCCATCTACTAAGCAACCCGCGTGCTGTTTTAGAAAGAGTAGGGGTGGTGGCACTAATATTTGAAACACCACATGCCGAAGGGTCTTAGTCATTTGCAGAAAACTAATAAAAAGGTAGTTATTCTTAAACCATTCTTTTCTTATGAAAAAAATATCTTTAATGCACAAGATTGGTGTGAATTTCAGTGTTGGTTTCACGTTGTGAAAAAATAAAAATTGTGTATGTAAGAAAAGTTTAAACTTTTATGACTAAGGTCCTTTTAGCATGTCTCAAGATATGTATGTTAGATGTGGTATCCCAGATCGGTATCACCGCCACTGGCGTCTCACAGTTGGCAGCGGAAATGCACGTTTCAAACAGGCGCGGACCGCGATCACGCTGGGTCCCAGTGGATCCAATGAAGCGCGCCCGCTGAGCCACGTCTTCAGTAGCTCCAACTATGAGTGTCCTCTGCCACTGCGATATAGGATGGCCGGCGGCATCTCCATAAGCCAGTCTCCGTCACAGTCTTCGACAGTCTTAGCCGTAGACAGTTCTGCCATGCATTAGTAGTGGGAGCCTGACACCGCATGACGTAGTTTAGTCTGTTCCTTGTAATAGCTGACCTTTTTTCTGTTTGTTGTTCTGTAAAGTTCCTTTGCAACGCTTATAGGAAGCTATAAGTTAAATAAAACATTATTTTACTGTATTTATGAGTTCGTCAATCATTTCTGCTCCTGTCCAGCTTCCCTACAACGGAAGTTGTGGCACCATTGTATAACCGACTTCTCCTTACCCACCGTGTAGGAAGTAGTACACAACAGTAGGTAGTGTTTTTCTCTTAGTCAATGCGTTCAACGGTGACTTTAATAATAACCACTTCTGACAAACTCCTGCCACAATAAATTTTTGATCTTTTCTGGAAATTTTTTGCTAGTTAGTATATCGTATAGAACCTCTGCCAGGCACTTAAATGTAATTTGCAGAGTATGCATGTAGATGTATATGAACCTTTCATACTTTGCAAGTTCTCTTTTGATTATGCTGGAACTCTTGACGCAGGGAGAAAGTATGCAGTTCTCTCAAAATAATTACAGTCAGTCAATGCCAATAATATTTTCGATACAACATTACTTTTGTCCTCGGAATATAAGTGTAATTCAGTGACTAATGGAAGAGCGCCTTGCAGAAACTTATAAAGAAGTGCATACTTCGCTTGATCGTTGTTTTCCATTACGCTCTTGATTCACAGGCACGTGATTTTTTTTTTTTTTTTTTTTTTTTTTTTTTTACGTCATGAATACCAGTATGTCAGTTGCCGACCTTCAGAGACGAAATGTATCGTTGGCGGCAGCAATCTGTGGAATTTGGACATTTTGCACGTAGCCAAAACTAATAGCAAATACATGAGGCTCTTCTATTCTTTTAGTTTCTACTGTAACCTTATCATAAAATTTTTTGTGACCTCGTGTTGCGAACCACTAGTTCTTCAGCGGTACATCGCTTTGCAATTTCGTTAAGGCAAAATCTTCTCATTTTCACCTTCAGCTGTTCAGAAGTGCAGCAGCAGTCTATTTGGGAGCGTCTGAAATGCAAACTGAAATGTTCCTTGAAAAATGTTGCATAAAGTGATCTTTATCTGGGGATGGTTTGCCTTCATCACCTTCATCAATATGATGTTAAGTCTAGCATCTAAATATTTTATAATCTTACAAGTATAGTGACTTTCCGTAGCGTGGAAAAGTTTCAATATATTGTTGGACAGCTTCTCTTGTTTCTGCTGGAAGGGTTTCTTTGACTTGCTAGAGGAGCTGAAATCCTTACATCACATAACATGAATTCTGTAGTATGTTTCCTACTACACTACTGGCCATTAAAATTGCTACACCAAGAAGAAATGCGGATGATAAACAGCTATTCACTGGACAAATATATTATACTAGAACTGACATGTGATTACATTTTCACGCAATTTGGGTGAATAGATCCTGAGAAATCAGTACCCAGAACAACCACATCTGCCCGTAATAACGGCCTTGATACAGCTGGGCATTGAGTCAAACAGAGCTTGGATGGCGTGTACAGGTGCAGCTTCAACACGATACCTCAGTTCATGAAGAGTAGTGAATGGCGTATTGTGACAAGACAGTTGCTCGGCCACCATTGACCAGACGTTTTCAATTGGTGAGAGATCTGGAGGATGTGCTAGCCAGGGCAGCAGTCGAACATTTTCTGTATCCAGAAATGCCCGTACAGGTCCTACAACATGCGGTCGTGCATTATCCTGCTAAAATGTAAGGTTTCGCAGGGATCGAATGAAGGGTAGAGCCACGGGTCGTAACACATCTGAAATGTAACGTTCACTGTTCAAAGTGCCGTCAATGCGACAAGAGGTAACCGAGACGTGTAACCAATGGCACCCCATACCATGACGCCGGGTGATACGCCAGTATGGTGGCGATGACGAATACTCGCTTCCAATGTGCGTTCACCGCGATGTAGCGAAACATGGATGCGACCATCATGATGTAAACAGAACCTGGATTCATCCGAAAAAATAACGTTTTGCCATTCGTGCACCCAGGTTCGTCGTTGAGTACACCATCGCAGGCGCTCCTGTCTGTGCTGCAGCATCAAGGGTAACCGCAGCCATGCTCTCCGAGCTGATAGGCCGTACTGCTGCAAACGTCGTCGAACTGTTCGTACAGATGGTTGCTGTCTTGCAAACGTCCTCATCTGTTGACTCAGGGATCGAGACGTGGCTGGACGATCCGTTACAGCCATGCGGATAAGATGCCTGTCATCTCTACTGCTAGTGATACGACGCCGTTGTGATCCATCACGACGTTCCGTATTACTCTTCTGAATCCACCGATTCCATAGTCTGCTAACAGTCATTGGATCTCGACCAACGCGAGCAGCGATGTTCCGATACGATAAACCGCAATCAAAGTCTGAAACGCGATGGTACGCATTTCTCCTCCTTACACGAGGCATCACAACAATGTTTCACCAGGTAACGCCGGTCAACTGCTGTTTGTGTGTGAGAAATGGTTGGAAACTTTCCTCATGTCAGCACGGTGTAGGTGTCGCCACCGGTGCCAACCTTGTGTGAATGCTCTGTAAAGCTAATCATTTGCATATCACAACATCTTCTTCCTGTCGGTTCAATTTCCCTTCTGTAGCACGTCATCTTCGTGGTGTAGCAATTTTAATGGCCAGTAGTGTATAATTAAGCATCTGAATGAGTGCCTTCTAGCATTAAAAGATGCGGATATCTTTCACCAACACGTTTCTATGCTTAACTCCATTTCGGTTACTCCTTGACTGAGGCCCTTTTAGCACGTGGCGCTTCATTTTTTTCTGCTGGGCTTGTAAACTGCTGTCTCTTAAACTGGCATATTTTGCAGCTCCATATGGAAATGACTAGACTCACCAGTACTTCAGCATATACTGTCTAAAGATTCACGTGTTGGTTGGCTTACGTTAAAGAGATGTGCGCCTGTATGCCTTGCTGTCAGGGACTAACAGATGTCTATGTGTTGCAGGCCTGAGCGCAGCTGTCCCACTGCAAAGCCCACCAGCCGTCTCACCAAGCCAAGGTAAGCAACATAAGCTACTCTAGCCTGGCTACTGTCGAACGGCCATGTGCCTTTCAGTGTTCTAACCTTCCATTATTATAAGCTCCTAGTTCACCATTCATACTAAAGGTTTTTAAAAATAATGATGATCTCCAATTACATTTCTTTACTGTCGCACTGGAGCGTTGGAGGAAAGCACCACCATTATTTCTAGGTGAAGTTCAGGATAATTTTAGACTCGACAGAGTGCAGCAAACTGTTGACTCAATACTGTGTTCTATGCCGAATTTTTTATCATTTTAATCCTTACTCAATAGACTTCTGTGGAGACACAGCAGTTACAGCAATAGTTATAACAAACGACCTACGGAATATTTTTACTTGAATTTTTTTTAAGTTCTCAAAAGCTTACTTTTTTAAGTTCTATGTAGCATGTGACCAAAAATAGGATTAAGAAAACTTTAATATCGGAAAAAAGAGAAACATTACTGCTTTTAAAAAAATCATAACTTTTACATGTTTTCACGAAATTAGCTAAAAGTGGAACTGAATTTATTCAAGATATAGCCTACAAGAAAAAAGTAGTATGTTACTGAACTATCAAAAAAGGTACTTATTTTGAAACATAAAAGGAATATCGCCAAAAAGGGAAAATCTTGTTATTACCCAAATAAGCATAGTTTTTATTGTTAAAACATAATATTCATATGTTTCTGATTATATAATATAAGAAACATCCCCATAATAACGAAATGAAAGAATTTTAATCAATGTGACATATATATAGAGTTCACAGCTTATACATCTAATTATTTGAATAAATTACTATATATCGTACAAAAAAATTAGACACGATAGAACTTAGTATGCTCACTTTATATTTCACTCTGATGCCAAAGTATACTTGAAATAAAATGGCCGGCCAGTGTGGCCGAGCGGTTCTAAGCGCTTCAGTTTGGAACCGCGCGACCACTACGGTCGCAGGTTCGAATCCTGCCTCGGGCATGGATTGTGTGATGTCCTTAGGTTAGTTAGGTTTAAGTAGTTCTAAGTTCTAGGGGACTGATGACCTCAGATGTTAAGTCCCATAGTGCTCAGAGCCATTTGAACCATTTGAAATAAAATGCGCTGAAATTTCATACAGTCGATATTATTTGACACACTGGGATGTAGGCAGACCCATTCAGCTGTGGCCAGCTGCCGTACAAGCATTGAATCTTCTAGCGTAATGTCACAGGCTTTAGGAGTGTTGGCACTATCCAACGCATAACGGATGGGGACATAGAACGGATTTCCTCAGGTTTACACCTATAAAATTATCGAAAATCTGGCTTTGGGTGTCCTACACTCCAGTGTGTCAAATGAAGATTAAATGAACATCATGGCTAGCGTGGTATATAGTGACGGGTCCAAACAGGGTTACAGTACCGGTAGTTCTGTCGTTTCTCCCGACCCTGTCCTCAGAACCCATCTGCCCAGTGACTTTAATACGCAATGCCTGACAAAAAAATGAAGAACCCACAAAAGGAGGAGGAAAAGAAATGCGAATTCATACTCCGAGGGTTTATGTCGCGTTTTTTCTGTGATTACACAAGTCGAGTGGAATTTATAAAGAACTTGGCAGTGTGAATCGACTTACTAACAAGACGTCACACGCTCTCTGACCTGGACGTATGCACTGATCCTGTCGGAAATGTCATAAAGCCATTGTAGCTTCTACTGAGCAACCTGGCCCACAACTGTTGTACCTCAGCATTATGTAGACAGTTCACAGAGGCACTTGACATATGCGGATGTGCATCGTCCTACTGAAAAATGATACCACAATACTGTCCCATGAGAGGTAACAAAAACCGAGGACACAGGAAATGTGCAAAGTACTGCTGTGTCGTCAGAGTTTCCTCCATCACTGCCAGCCACGACCTGAAGTAGTACCAGATGGCTCCGCACACCATAACGCCAAGAGCAACACCGCTGTCCCTTTACAAAGCGTTGGAAAAATGGAACCTCTCACCAGGTCACCACCAAACTCACCGACGATGGTCTCCCCAAGTACTGCAAAACAGCGATTAATCGCTGAACGCAATACGGCACCGTTCATTCTCAGTCCATGCTTCCAGTCAACTTACCACTCCAAACGCATATGTAGTGTGTCAAGGAGAGCGAAGCATGGAACTGTAATTTCCTTTTGCAAGGTTGCTAGTCTACGACCAATGATTTGGGATGACAGAATCTGATGCAGTAAGTGTAGTATTTATTCCTCGTGACGGTGAGACTTGGTAGAACGAAACCTTGACGACGAGAAAGCCTGCCCTCACGTTTCAATGCAGTTCAACATCGGGTCAGTATCCGGATACTGAACTACTCATCCATCCGGCCAAATCAAGACCCACAATCAGGCCCCTTTTAGACTATGTTACGTGCGAGTAGACGGCATCGCTGTGTCCTTCCAGGGCCCACTCAACATCTGACGCCGTTCACGCCCCTTATATACTTTACCTGGCCAGGTAACAACACTAAACGTAAAGAACACAAGTGAACTCCGGTCACGGAGAATTGCAACTCTAATCATTTAGTCTGGATACCAGTAGTTTCTACATGTACGAAGCTGCACTGACATCGACCATGTCCTCTGGGTGCTTCACTCTTTTTGGCAGGTAGTGTGTTTCGTGCTGAACTCTAAGCGACACTTGAAGATGTGGGTCGGGTGAAATGTGATCATGGCTTGGAATTTCTGATCATCTCCGATTCATTAAAATCTGTGCGTACTATCCAGCACATGTACCCGGCATATAAGACCGCCCATAACACCAGGACACCCTTCTCCAGTTGCAAAGACCAGATGTGGAAGTATCATTCTGCATGGTACGTGACACGTTGGAGTTCGTAAAAATGGGTTAGCCGATGCCGCAGCCAACGAGGGATGTATTCAGTCGAGTGTAGTTCTGTGTCACAATGCTCTGCGTGCCGTAATATCACAGCTGAGGTGTTCGCCCCCGGTAGCTGAGTTGTCAGCGCGACAGAACGTCAATCCTAAGGGCCCGGGCTCGATTCCCGGCTGGGTCGGAGATTTTCTTCGCTCAGGGACTGGGTGTTGTGTCGTCATAATCATCATTATTTCATCCCCATCGACGCTCAAGTCGCCAAAGTGGCGTCAGACTTGCACCCGGCGAACGGTCTACTCGACGGAAGGCCCTAGTCACACGACATTTACATTTATTTTACTGCTGAGGTGGTCTGTGCTGAGTCTATGGGAGTGACGGATAACACGTTAAGATCAATAACAGGTTCTATAATGCCGTGGTACACTTCCTTCCGACAAGCTGGAAGTGAAGCAGTCTCCTTCCAACAGGACTCAGTCCACTCATACACGGCTTCCTTCTCTGACATGAAGACCCGCCAGTTTGAGACTTGTGGTGTACTGATTATTGTCCACCACATTTTAATTGAATGCATTGTATATCACGACAAAATGGCCAAAGCCATTTCATTAGAAGACCTCCCATCCATTTCGCACGTGTTTTAAGATTTTTATTATATCCTTTTACCTAAAGCCATATACGGACTTACTGGATTGACCATCACAGATTGTGTTCAAAATTATCACAGGGAGCGACAATACACGCTTCCAATCTTGTAAGGAACGCCTGCTGCAGACGTGCCAGCGTTTCAGCGGAGACGTCCGAGCAGGCTGCAATAACACGTCGTTGCATATCATTGAGTGTAGTTGGAATGTCCTTGTAGGCAGTGTCTTTCAGCTTTCCCCACAGAAAAAAGTACAGGGGGAATGGGCTGACCAAGGTGCAGTTCCCTTGCCTCCAATCCAATGATACGGAAACGATTCGTGAAAACATGCTATAATGCTTCGTGCATTATGGGCTGGACAGCCATCATGTTGGTACCAAAGGTTCCTCCCAGTCAGTAGAGGAACGTCTTCTATCACCCGTGGAAGATGGTCTGTTAGGAGGCTGTGGTACTTGTGTGCGTTTAGTGTTACATCCATGAAAAATGAGCCTATGAGTTGATGATTCACTATTCCACACTACACGTTTCACTCCACGGACGCTGACGTTCCACCTGACGAACCCGACGGGAATTGTCAAGAGACCAATGATGCGTATTTCGGCGGTTTACCTGGACATGATCGGAAAATGTGGCTTCATTGCTAAACAAGATGCATGATACATTTGGAGTATCCTGTTTGAGTGTACACGTACAGAAGTTTCCATGCAGCTCTTCATGGAGAGAGACGTGATAGGAACGGGACCTATGTCGATGGAGAATGCGTATGACACTTGTCCGATTCATGACACTTCCTCGTGCGATCGTGCGGGAGCTAACGTGAGGATCAACTGCAACAGCTGCAAGAGCATTAATATCCTCCCTTCCTTCTGTCGTCACTTGTGGAATTGAATTCTTCCAACACACTCCATAGACCAAGAGCATGTCGGGTTTTTCTGCATTGGTAAATCCCGTCGCCCACTCACGACCTACTGCTTGGACTGTCATACAAAAACTAACAAGTCGCACTGAACGCGAGAAATACACAGGCACACTCTAGGCAAACATAACAACACTGTACCTAGCAACTATGCTCTTTGAATGTCACAAGTAAGGGTCCGCATGGAAACGTTCCAAAGTACGATATCTCGTAAACGACTCGTACTAGAATCCTACAACAAACACCACGACATTCTAATTTACCCTACTTCCAGTTTGTTAATGTCAGTCGGCATTTTCCATTTAAAATACATATGTTTGCACAAAAAATTAATTTTCTAAGTGCTATTACAGTCTGTGTACCGGCTAACGGTACGAGCCACTGACTATCAATCGATTCTGTTAAAACCGCACACCAACAGAACTTTCCATTTCCGCAATACCTACGGTGTAGATTTTAGGTGATTCACTCTGTATAAGTATTCGTTTTACATTACGAGACAGTTAAAAAAGCAAAGTTTTACCTAATCAGAAATAATAAATCACGAAGTCAAATAAAACGAATCCCAATGAATAAAGTAACATGACCAAAAAATTAACCAGACAGGAAAATGCACTACATAGTCTGCAAACACATACCATATCTGAAAAACACTTAACATACCGAATCTACAAGGACTGTTATTTAAACAGAAGTGTATTAATGAAGAAAGATATACACTATAAATAAATAGTGCACTGAAGATTACTCAGCTACTCGAGGGCTTCTCTAGCTCATATGTAAAACTTAATTTAACCTAGCTTTTGGAATGTCTTCATTATATATCTTTTAACCATATTCATGTCGGATAGTATTTGTAAGCGCGTTGATAACCATTACTTTGAGCAGCCTGAACATATAGGACTTATCTGAGAGTTAATAAATTATATAAATTTTTAAACGTAGTTTAAGGAAATGTCAGAGGGCATACAATGCTATTAAAACATAATAAAAACAGTCTAGAACGCACAAAATATTTAATTTTAAATCAATGACTGATTTCGATCGACTGATCGTCCTCAGCCGTTAAGTACTTCGAGGACGATCAGACTCTGATCGAAACTGGTTACAATTTTTAAAATAAAATATTTTATCCAGTCTAGACTGTTTTTATTATAGTTTTAATAATAAATTGTAGACTGATAAGTGGCATTTCATGTTCACAAACCGATATGCCAAGTACCTGTAACGTATCAAACAACACTTGCTACTTCCAACGGAACAATATCACAATACCTCTAACAACTATACTCAACTCACCAGTCTTGTTACAGGATTCCGTACGTAGCTTAACGTTTAATGTACACTACTGGCCATTACAATTGCTACACCAAGAAAAATGCAGATGATAAACGGGTATTCATTGGAGAAATATATTATACTAGAACTGACATGTGATTACATTTTCACGCAATTTGGGTGCATAGATCCAGAGAACTCAGTACCCAGAACAATCACCTTTGGCCATAATAACGGCCTTGATACGCCCGGGAATTGAGTCAGAGCTTGGATGGCGTGTACAGGAACAGCTGCCCACGCAGGTTCAACACGATACCACAGTTCATCAAGAGTAGTGACTGGCGTATTGTGACGAGCCAGTTGCTCGGCCACCAGTGACCAGACGTTTTCAATTGGTGAGAGATCTGGAGAATGTGCTGGCCAGGGCAGCAGACGAACATTTTCTGTACAAGACCTGCAACATGCTGTTGTGCATTATTTTGCTGAAATGTAGTATTTCGGAGGGACCGAATGAAGGGTAGAGCCACGGGTCGTGACACATCTGAAATCTAACGTCCACTGCTCAAAGTGCCGTCAATGCGAACAAGAGGTGACCGAGGCGTGTAACCAATGGCACCCCATAGCATTACGCCGGGTGACACACCAGGATGGCGATGACGAATACACGCTTCCAATGTGCATTCACCGCGATATCGCCAAACGCGGATGCAACCATCATGATGCTGTAAACAGAATCTGGATTCATTCGCAAAAATGACGTTTTGCCATTCGTGCACCCCTGGTTCGTCGTTGAGTACACCATCGCAGGCGCTCCTGTCTGTGATGCAGCGTCAGGGGTAACCGCAGCCATGGTCTCAGAGCTGACAGTCCATGCTGCTGCAAACGTCGTCGAACTGTTCGTGCAGATGGTTGTTGTCTTTCAAACGTCTCCATCTGTTGACTCAGGGATCGAGACGTGGCTGCACGATCCGTTACAGCCATGCGGATAAGATGCCTGTCATCTCGACTGGTAGTGATACGAGGCCGTTGTGATCCATCACGACGTTCCGTATTACTCTTCTGAATCCACCGATTCCATAGTCTGCTAACAGTCATTGGATCTCGACCAACGCGAGCAGCGATGTTCCGATACAATAAACCGCAATCGCGTTAGGCTACAATCCGACATTTATCAAAGTGGGAAACCTAATGGTACGCATTTCTCCTCGTTACACGAGGCATCACAACAACATTTCACCAGGCAACGTCGGTCAACTGCTGTTTGTGCATGAGAAATCGGTTGGAAACTTTCCTCGTGTCAGCACGTTGTAGGTGTCGCCATCGGCGCCCACCTTGTGTGAGTGCTCTGAAAAGCTTATCATTTGTCTATCACAGCATCTTCTTCCTGTCGGTTAAATTTCGCGTCTGTAGCACGTCATCTTCGTGGTGTAGCAATTTTAATGGCTAGTAGTGTATTTATATCTGTACTTCAAAATTATTGAAGTACACTTGTTTCATTACGTTCGTAATAATTTAATATCCATTAATAAAATATTAAAATTAAGAAAGAATATCCTTATGGCTTTTAGCAATTCATATACATTATTTAACTGGTCCAATGTTTTTGAAGCAACATTTAACTACTCATTATCACAGTTCTACATTAACAATGAAATATATTAATTACAAATTTCCACAGTATTAAATATTACGCAAAATCAGTTTATATAATGCACAAGTTTTATACTTTAAATTGGCACTTTAAATTCCGACAAAAAGATTTTTTTAATTGGCTAGAGATACTTACAGCATTTCTTACTTAATAAACCAAAGTAGCAGTCACAGCTGTGCTACAATATACTAACAGAAATTGCAGTCTAAGTAATAAGAATGTGGAAGACATAGTTTGTGTAGTAGGTATCTACAGGTAAGTGTAGCCCGATGGTATATTGTCAAATGTAAAAAAAATTGAAAAGTTTATTCTAGGAGTGATTCCAGAGTAAGGAGATGCTGCACTTCTCTACGTTTTCGTGCTACCCTAAAACTGTGAAACACATTTTGTCCGTTTCTGTTACCAATGTGTCGGCAAGATTCTACAGTAACGTAGCTTTCATATATATTCCCATCATCCTTTAACCGTAACTATTATGGTGGATGACGTCATTCGTTAACGAGCCTACGATTAGAATCAGGCGGATATCAAATATGATCTTTGGTTGTCGTAGTGAGCAAAGACAGTGATTACAGTTTACGCTAACGTCCAAGTGTTTATGAATACATTTTCCTTTCGAATGCGAAATTATTGCTTGGCGTGATAC
The DNA here is from genome assembly GCF_021461385.2 of Schistocerca piceifrons. Taxonomy (NCBI): domain Eukaryota; kingdom Metazoa; phylum Arthropoda; class Insecta; order Orthoptera; family Acrididae; genus Schistocerca; species Schistocerca piceifrons. The sequence goes on along the minus strand of NC_060143.1, from coordinate 320,545,358 downwards.
TTGTTTTGAGGGATCGCGGCTCAGTTTGTGTGTTATAGTCATGTTAACCTATTAATTGTTCTGTGTATTTCGATGCCACGTTTCGTTGATTGCTGCGAGTTTTGCATTAGTATCGCTTTTTTGGATTCTTCTGCTGCTATCGGTTCTTTGCATTGCTATTCGTATTTTTGTGTTGGTATCAGGTGTAGGCTTTCTGTATTGTTATCAGCGTCTTTAGTTGAAGGGCATAGCTCAAGTGACGTTTAGTTTCGTATAATTGCCTGTTATCGTTATTTTGCAGTTGTTATTTTAGATTTTAATTTATCTTACCCAAAATTTGTACCAGTCTTCCGTGGTTGTTTCGTTAGCTTCAGTTACGTTATTAGTAGCTTTGAATTATCCTGTATACCGGGTGGCTATAATTAATGTGCAGGTTCTCACGGAGGTCCTCTGTGGGCTGTAATTGCCGTATGACAGCAGGTGCAAATCTGCCACTGTACAACATCCCGTCGACGTATCTAATGCTCATGTAGAACATATTATGTAAGTGCCGGTTAATAATAAAATCAACATTGTGCCTTTCTCTATGATCTTTTCTGACCTCGTCCAGTTCCTAATGCATTACATAAGGGAAAAATTTTCATACGACGTTCTAGCATTCACAGGGTCAGATTTGCACCTGGTGGCGAAAATTAGAAGCTTTTTTCAGTGCAAATCAGTCCCGCATTAGTGCATTTGAATATCTATCACGTTTCGCTGCCATACGATAAGTAAAGCGTACAGTGGAGTTCTCTCAGCGGCTGTACTTTACAACACCTGTCATTTTGGCATCATGGGATGACTAATGTCTTTGGTCGTAATTCTTAAATCATTTGTGTGTTGCATTTTGCGGCTTGTCTTAACGTCAGTGGTCAAAAATCAACCGATGGTATTGAGGACTCTTGTTTATCCAAAAAACATAACCTTAACTTGTATTATTCAGAGATTTAAATGAACTATAGAAATTCACTAATGACAAGTGCACTCATTTGAAATGAATTAGAAACAGCTACCTATAATAGGTTGGGCAAGAGAAGATCCCTGACTTCTAAAGCCAGCTTCGTGCACTTTTTTCGCGCGTCTGGCATTACCAATCGAATAACGACATTTACGAGGGCAGTTCAATAAGTAATGCAACACATTTTTTTTCTCGGCCAATTTTGGTTGAAAAAACCGGAAATTTCTTGTGGAATATTTTCAAACATTCCCGCTTCGTCTCGTATAGTTTCATTGACTTCCGACAGGTGGCAGCGCTGTACGGAGCTGTTAAAATGGCGTCTGTAACGGATGTGCGTTACAAACAACGGGCAGTGATCGAGTTTCTTTTGGCGTAAAACCAGGGCATCTCAGATATTCATAGGCGCTTGCAGAATGTCTACGGTGATCTGGCAGTGGACAAAAGCACGGTGAGTCGTTGGGCAAAGCGTGTGTCATCATCGCCGCAAGGTCAAGCAAGACTGTCTGATCTCCCGCGTGCGGGCCGGCCGTGCACAGCTGTGACTCCTGCAATGGCGGAGCGTGCGAACACACTCGTTCGAGATGATCGACGGATCACCATCAAACAACTCAGTGCTCAACTTGACATCTCTGTTGGTAGTGCTGTCACAATTGTTCACCAGTTGGGATATTCGAAGGTTTGTTCCCGCTGGGTCCCTCGTTGTCTAACCGAACACCATAAAGAGCAATGGAGAACCATCTGTGCGGAATTCCTTGCTCGTCATGTGGCTGAGGGTGACAATTTCTTGTCAAAGATGTTACAGGCGATGAAACATGGGTGCATCACTTCGAACCTGAAACAAAACGCCAATCAATGGAGTGGCGCCACACCCACTCCCCTACCAAGAAAAAGCTTAAAGCCATACCCTCAGCCGGTAAAGTCATGATTACAGTCTTCTGGGACGCTGAAGGGGTTATTCTGTTCGATGTCCTTCCCCATGGTCAAACGATCAACTCTGAAGTGTATTGTGCTACTCTTCAGAAATTGAAGAAACAACTTCAGCGTGTTCGTAGGCACAAAAATCTGAACGAACTTCTCCTTCTTCATGACAACGCAAGACCTCACACAAGTCTTCGCACCCGAGAGGAGCTCACAAAACTTCAGTGGACTGTTCTTCCTCATGCACCCTACAGCCCCGATCTCGCACCGTCGGATTTCCATATGTTTGGCCCAATGAAGGACGCAATCCGTGGGAGGCACTACGCGGATGATGAAGAAGTTATTGATGCAGTACGACGTTGGCTCCGACATCGACCAGTGGAATGGTACCGTGCTGGCATACAGGCCCTCATTTCAAGGTGGCGTAAGGCCGTAGCATTGAATGGAGATTACGTTGAAAAATAGTGTTGTGTAGCTAAAAGATTGGGGAATAACCTGGTGTATTTCATTGCTGAATAAAACAACCCCTGTTTCAGAAAAAAAATGTGTTGCATTACTTATTGAACTGCCCTCGTACGTTTCTATGGCAACGCCTCAGTGTTGTCACCGTTCTTGGCAACTGTGGCTTTCAGAAAGTGTTCACGGCAGCCATTTTCACGTCATGTTTGAAGACTGGAAACGCCGTTACACCTGTCAGAGGTATTCTTTTGCCGGACCGAGTGTAGTGACGTGTAACCTCCCGTCTCACCATGACGAGGAAGGTCATCCGTTACTCTATGGACAACAAGAGTAACACAATTCGTGGGTCAACTGACGAATGGGATACAACTCGTCGGCTTTCAGCAATGAAGTTTTATTTTAGTCATAAATATTAATTTGTTTATTTTCGAGCCATGGATAATAAATCGGCCTGGTGGAGAAGCGTTATACTGGGAAACAGAAATAAATGGTTGTGTTACTAAGAGACAGATATTGTGCACGCTTTTTGTCGTTTCTGATAATTTTAAATCATTTGTGTAGTTGTTCTGAATTATACCTTTGTCTGATAGTGAGTCGTTCCAATTGCTATTCTCTCTGCAGTTGATTCGTGTATTGTACTATGTAGGTCAACTGACGAATAAAGTACAAGTACTAGCGAAAGCAAAAAAATCGACGTATGTAACGCTGGCATCTTGTACCTCAGCTGAACTACGGAGGCTGTATCCCATACTTCAGTTGACTTCTACAGGTCAACTGAATACAGTATACAAAATTTACGTTTATCACTTTTTTCACCTTCTCTAATACTAGTATCCCATTCTTCAGTTGACCTAGATAGGTTAACTGAACTTTAGAAGACAAATTTTAAGTTTGTCGCTCTTTTCAACTACGCTAAGCATTCTGTTCTCCAGTTGCTACTAGTACTAGCGAAGGCGGAAAAGGTGACATGTGTGAAATTTGTATATATGTCAACTGAGAGGTACTCCGTGCCAATGTTATATTTTTGCTTTCGCTGTCACTAGTATACCACCCTTCTCCTGACATATACAGGTCAACTGAAGAGCAAGATATTAGGCTTTTCTATGGCGAAAAACGTAGTGTGCATAACATTACTTTCGAAGTATAGATGTACGTGATACATAACCACGATCTGTTTTCTCTGTACAACAACCGTTTGTTTATTAACATTCCTCTATGCCTTTAAAAGTTTTCAATGCATCATATGTGGTAACTTGTGACGCCATTGGTCAAGGGCGCGGGTTTCATCCTGTTATTCAGTATTCCCCGATTCGCTGAGGAGGCATCCTGATTCACGAAGACTCCACTGCAACTCAAAATTCGTGTAAGTTAGATCCAGGCAAATTCATCTCGTTCGATTTTGTTGCACATACTATCAATATGAAATGTACATACGAGTTTCCCAATTAAAAATTGGCTTCTGATTATGGCAAGCTGGCCATCAACAAGTATGTACAGCGTGATACTCCGGCTTGTGTCGGTCAAGAGTCCCTACGTCAGAATGAGTTGACAGTATAAACCGAATAGCATGAAGTTAATATAAATTGATGGTTTATAAATGTATGAAAGGGATACATAATACGGTCACAGAGAAGGGCCGTCTATCGCGTTCTTTGTTTGATGCCATGCGTAAGGCGAAGTCCAGCAGCGCTGCAGAGCCACGTTCGTATGGATGTACACATCACTAGTATTACACGTGTACATAAGAGACCAGGCAAGAGTTAATGTACAAACACAACACTAATAACAATGTTTGAAAAGCTCTGTGATATTGTGAAATAGCTATCTTACGCCGGCCGTTGTGGCCGAGCTGTTCTAGGCGCTTCCGTCGGGAACCACGCTGTTGCTACGGTCACAGGTTCGAATCCTGCCTCGGGCAGGGATGTGCTTGATATCCTTAGGTTAGTTAGGTTTAAGTAGTTCTAAGTTCTAGGGGAATGATGACCTCAGAAGTTACGTCCCATAGTGCTTTTAGCCATTTGAACCATTAGCTATGTTACGTGGAACCCTGATTCCCTTATGGGAAGAGAGAAATTGGGAGTGGGGGGTTTTTGAACATTAAAAAATGCCTAATGTTCACTAACGCTTGGGATGTTTAGATCGCGACCCTACAACGCACCAAGCATTAGCTTTCACAAAAACTGTGTGTTTTATTCCTGCCAACAATTTTTCGACTACCGGACTCCGTTTTTTATAGTATCGTGTCACGAGACATATTTGTCGTTCGTTAACTTTCTTTGAATTTCTTTAAGTAATATGGTTTCAAAATATCAATCAACCTTGCAGCTACTGTATACAGCATTTAATTTATATTAAGGATCACTTTCTATCCAAAATAAGATTTCTTCCGTTGTCACGCCACTGAGCATTTCAGCATTTTGATGCAGGCACGGAGTTTGCTATTAAGTAAACATCTATTCTTAAACATGAACGAAGCTGCCTACTGATACTCAATAAAAAGCAAATATCGGAACGACAGTGACAGTGGCGACAGGTGATCAGAGAGCACTGTTCCTAATAACGATTTTAAAAAAAAAGCGATCAAATGTGTCTGCTCAGTGCTAAATGCGTCGGGATCAGGAGACACCAATAACGTTGCAGCCAGCGATCCAGACGATTTCGACCTTCGTTGCAGGCTGTTTACAATGATGACTGAAAACAAGTTCAACTGTTAAATTTGAGTATCAGTGTGTGAATGTGGATCGTACTTCGTCATGTGCGTGAAATGTTGTACGTGCTACATTGCAAAGACTATAAATGTAAATAGGTTTGTACGTTCGTAGCCAGTAACGGTATTTTCTGCACAACATATTTATCTTCCGCACAAATAATTGTCTGAACAACTGTTTAAGGGCTGGATTCAAATGAATGGAACTAGATGCCAAAAATTGTCAGTGTTCCTTTCTTTTTCGACTACCCGTAACGGATCTTTTATGCTGAACTTTGTAGCTGCAACGATACGTCAGCCCAGTTTCTTGTTAATTGCATCTGAAACAACTTAATACACAGAAATAAATTAATCAGTCCTAAATATATCTGTTTAAAAAGGCAGTTAATTCGCTTGATGCCTTCCTAAGAGGCAATGTCCCCCATCCCCCAACCTCAATCTAAATATGTAAATCAGATATGGCTTGAATTCAAAAAAATGCACTACTGGCCATTAAAATTGCTACACCAAGAAGAAATGCAGATGATAAGAGTATTCATTGGACAAATACATTATACTAGAGCTGACATGTGATTACATTTTCACGCAATTTGGGTGCATACCTGTAGATCCAGAGAAATCAGTACCCAGAACAACCACCTCTGGCCGCAATAACGGCCTTGATACGCCTGGGAATTGAGTCAAACAGAGCTTGAATGGCGTGTACAGGTACAGCTGCCCATGCAGCTTCAACACGATACCACAGTTCATCAAGAGTTGTGACTGGCGTATTGTGAGGAGCCAGTTGCTCGGCCACCACTGACCAGACGTTTTCAATTGGTGAGAGATCTGGAGAATGTGCTGACCAGGGCAGCAGTCGAGCATTTTCTGTATCCTGAAAGGCCCGTACAGGACCTGCAACATGCGGTTGTGCATTATCCTGCTGAAATGTAGGGTTTCGCAGGGATCGAATGGAGGGTAGAGCCACAGGTCGTAACACGTCTGAAAAGTAACGTCCACTGTTCAAAGTTCCGTCAATGCGAACAAGAAGTGACCGAGACGTGTAACCAATGGCACCCCATACCATAACGCCGGGTGATACGTCAGTATGGCGATGACGAATACACGCTTCCAATGTGCGTTCACTGCGATGTCGCCAAACACGGATACGACCGTCATGATGCTGTAAACAGAACCTGGATTCATGCGAAAAAAATGACGTTTTGCCATTCGTGCACCCAGGTTCGTCGTTGAGTACACCATCGCAGGCGCTCCTGTCTGTGATGCAGCGTCAAGGGTAACCACAGCCATGGTCTCAGAGCTGACAGTCCATGCTGCTGCAAACGTCGTCGAACTGTTCGTGCAGATGGTTGTTGTCTTGCAAACGTCCCCATCTGTTGACTCAGGGATCGAGACGTGGCTGCACGATCCGTTACAGCCATGCGGATAAGATGCCTGTCATCTCGACTGCTAGTGATACGAGGCCGTTAGGATCCAGCACGGCGTTCCGTATTACCCTCCTGAACCCACCGATTCCATACAGTCATTGAATCTCGACCAACGTGAGCAGCAATGTCGCGATACGATTAACCGCAATCGCGATAGGCTACAATCCGACCTTTATCAAAGTGGGAAACTTAATGGTACGCATTTCTCCTCCTTACACGAGGCATCACAACGTTTCACCAGGCAACGCCGGTCAACTGCTGTTTGTTTGTGAGAAATCGTTTGGAAACTTCTAATGTACTATATAACCGATTTCAATATCCGATATATCAATAAATGTACATTTCCGGACCATATCCATGTTACTTTTTTTAATCTCCCGCGTGTACTAAACCTCTCCCTAAAGTGTTGTAGTATGAAAGACGCTTACAGAAGACGGTTTTCACCGTAAATTTTCATGCAAAATCGATTGTTCTATTGTCTTTGATATGCCTAAGAATGCCCCAGTCTCGTAATAAGTCATATCCCGATGCTGTCTGGCGCATACAATCGGTACCTTTCTGGAACAACAATCTATTCTGGTCGACTTTCAACAAACCCCTTGGTGACAGAAGCACTCCGACGATGAAGTTAAACGAAGCAATTCGAGTTGTCGTTGTAGACCTGGGCTTTTACCAGTGTAGTAAAACGTGTTCCAACATAAATCTTCACATGGAATTTTCATTTTTCTCCACAGCGGTTTGTTTAAACGCTCACTGTTAACAAATTCTGAGCTTCAGTTGTTTTAACAATAACAAATGACAAACTTTAAAACAATAATAATAAGTAGGCCTACGATTTTTATGACCCAAGTCACCACTACATGGATAGAAATATGATTTTGTGGCCTAAAATTTACAAAAATATGGTCAGTACCATAAAAAATATGAGCTAAGAATATGAAAATGAGGCAAAATTTCTGTTTCTCAAAATGCAGTAATAAGTCAATACGACAACTAACTATTTATTTAAGAATAAAATTCAAATTATAGACAAGCTAAGCTGAGAAATTTTATTTGTCTGTTAGCATTACTAGACATAGTTGGTGTCTGATGTATTTATTTTGTACATCTTTACTTCAGTTTATGAGCTCTGAGTTAGAATATACATTGAATACCTTGCATCAATTTTCAAATAAAAATATTTTCCTGTTGTGTGCCAACGAAGCCTTGTATATTAAAAACTTCAGGCATTTTTCTGTATTATACTGTGCACGCATCCGACTTCAACAAGACTGAACAACACACGAAGAAACTTGTATGCAATCCAGGATCTAGACTGGCTTAAGGAACTACCTGCTCCTACAGAAAAAAATCAGATAGGCAAACTTACAGTTACGTAGAGTGAATTCTATATTCTGAATTCATGCGAAATAGACGAAACGAAGTGAAATGCACATTCTGGTAATGTAACACGCAAGAAAGAAACTGGATGAGAAAAGTTCTTGATTTCTTCAAAGAATCAAAATATAACTAATATGACCGTTTACTTATTAAAATGTGCTGTATCAGAGAGAAATGGCGGTATGTGCAAATAAATATTTTTAAATTACAGTAATTCATTCAGTTTTTTTCATGAAAATCATTTATATGGATTTAAGGAACATGTCAGTCTTGTCGAAAAATATACGCCCCATTATAAAAGTCCAGACCATAGCAATAACATATGTCAATAGCGCCATCTAGTGGTCATCAATGAGAACCTGGACGGTGGCGCTCGTACTAAACTCCAGACACCAGTACGTTCCGTTCTGGGACGCCAGCGCACTGCCCCACACGTAGAAGTTGGTCGGTCCCTCCAAGTTTCTCGGGCAACCTGCTGCCGGATTTTTATTTTTACGCGGCGAACACAGCCTGCCTTTATTGTGGCCCTTTCTCCTGTCGATAAAGTCCTGCAGCGGCGTTCAATTCCGGTGGACGAGGAACAGATTTTGGGGAACCTGCGTGGGAGTAGTTTGTGTGAGAGAGCTCACAAATCGCCGTCGCAGAACGGCCGAGCTGGCGCAGCAAGATAGCGAAAGCGCCGCGCAGGCCCGACTCCCTGGCCCCAGCGAGCGTCCGTTTACGACTTGGCCACTTCCGAAAGTCGCGCCGCTCTGCGATCCCCATGCCTTCGCTAACGGCCCTACCTTCTGTGCTCGTGCTCGTGCACACACACACACACACACACACACACACACACACAAAAGAAAGTATTGCTTACTATCTTGACACAGGCAGTGTCTGCACTCCCAAGAAGTTGTAATTACAGTGATGAGCTAAAACATTATGATCACTGTGCATCTTCATATTTTCGCGGCGCAATTACTTATCTATAAAATTTCGGGCATGTAGCCGCATAAATTTGGCTTCTTCTTCTAATATTTCGGTTGAATACCGTCCAGCCATCTTCAGAGTGAGCCCGGGTGACTGACGCTCCAGCACTTGCTCCGTCCTTTTAAAGCCGTGGACCGCACCACTGTGCATGCGGCCACAGATAAACAAGGCGCCAGAGACGTTAATCGGTGGCAAAGACGTATGGCATATGCATGGAAATAAATCTATGGCTGCGCAATCGACCCACACGGTGATATCGATGTATCGCTGCGAACTGCACCGTCGCGACGTCTTTGTGATTTTATATCAACAGTTTACCCACCTTCTAATTGACTTGGAGCCTCATAAGGCACTCATAACTGCAAACAGCACTGTTCTGACCATGAGCCGGCCGCGGTGGCCGAACGGTTCTAGGCGCTTCAGTCCGGAACCGCGCGACTCGGGCATGGATGTGTGTGATGTCCTTAGTTAGGTTTAAGTAGTTCTAAGTTCTAGGAGACTGATGACCTCAGAAGTTGAGTCCCATATTGCTCAGAGCCATTTGAACCATTTTTTTTTCGGACCTAGACTGACACTTGCAACGTAATGAGGGCAACAGGGGATTGTCCAAGTGCAGTTCGTGCTCAGATTCAACAGCGTAACATGTATAATTGGCTAGCATCTGCAATTACGTTCGCGCATCCATTTCTCGCTTGGTTTCCGTATTGTTTTCCAGCCCCTGTACATTACTCTACAACGTTACAGGAGACTTTAAAGTACCCCAGTGGTTCAAAGCTTTTAGCAATAATGACAGTGGTTATCTTTTAGATGAGAACGGTAACCACTGTTGTTGAAGCTAGTCTGTTAAAGTTTATGATTTAGGACTTAACTTGAATTATTATTTTGTAACTCAAGTCGATTTAAGTTTAGGATCTCTTCTTAAGAATCTAATGCACTGCATATGTACCTACTGGGCACTGGACACTGATTTGGCTGTTACTCACTTCTCGGAGATCTGACAGCGAGGTCTTCTTCATGTTGGGAAGTGACGCAGCCGATGTCGATGGGAACTCTTTCCTTTCGATTTCCACGAGGTCTCTGTACCATAAAGGTGCTTCAAGCTGTTTCAGGGACAAGAAAACGATTGGAAATTCAACGAATTCTCCAGAGTAATGTTTGAGGCAAGTAGAATACACTTTGAATGTCTCAAATTAAGTACTCTGTGCGGTCACAGTGTTTGGATGACGCTATTTTGCCATGCACGGTGCACTTTAATATCGGCGACATGCGAACAGCGTACCGACTTGTCCGTTTCGGAAATGCTTCCACCCTTGGACCGAAAGTCAATGATCATGCCCTTTTGTTTCACAGATAAATCGCTCAGTTTCCGTATAACTAAGACATTAGCACTGTTTCTGTCCCCCCTCCACCCATTCCCTCCTACCTTTCGACACGCTGTATGTAGCCTCCACTGCTAGTGCTGCCACCTGTCGTCTGTTAGTGTTTATTGCATGCTGACAGCGAACATAGGCGGTGGTCACATTAATGTGACTGGACTATGTATACTGCTTCCCTTTTACAGTTTCCCGGCAATACGGAAATAATACCCATTGGTCGATGTGATGAAGCGAGCTGAAAATTGTTTACTACGAATATCTTTGCTTACTGGTTTACCACCAAGTACAGCTGCGGTACATCCAAGGATATCGCAGAAAATACTCAAAACGTAGGAGATCCACTGTTTTTACGTCTGCCACATCGCATCAATACGTACATTACGGACTTCGCTCTGTGCCATTTACCATTTACTCCGCACTATAAAGAATTATGACATTTAGACTATTTACAACAACGATTGCCAGTGAAATTAATAAACTTTTGCCACTAATCTGCTCCACGACCAACTGGCCCTGTCTCTCGAGACAGCTTGACTCTGCTCCTATTCGCTAACCACAAGGCTCATCTGCTGTTGGCTGCTCTCATCAGTTCTGACTCGCTTCTGCACCTTTTCTTTCAGTAGATTTCGTTCTGTATTATTGACGTCGTCTTTACAGTCACCTAATTTACATAATTTGAATTCTACTTCTAATTTGCTTTATAGTTTCTATGTTTTCTGTAAACATTACTTTCCGATTACAAATTGTTCCCCTTGCTACTTCCACCAACCAGTGACCTCCTCGAAACATTATCCCATTTGTGCCTCCCACTGGCGCACCGTGGGCCGATTCGTTTCAAAACCTGCACAGATTTGAAGAAAATGGTGCGAGTTCCGACTTTAGTTCGGTGAAATCTTGCGCAGCTTGCACTGATTCACACTTGCACAAAGACAGCGGTCATGCCTAGTTGTCGGACTGAAGTAAGATGGGTGGCACTCCAGAAAAAATGTTTACGACATTTTTAACTAGTCTAATGACGTAAACCGACTTAAAAACTAAACTACTACCGATATTATCCGAAATTTTTGACTACAAAAATTTACTCTGTGTGGTTCCGATTTTGTAAATGGCTCCACTAATACCTTAATAGTATAGTTAACGGCTTCAGATGTTTTGTTTTTGTGGGTACATTTTTCCGCGTGTTTAGTGGACAGCAATTTTTCTATCGTGCGGCAGTGCCAAATGATAAACATGGGACTCCTTTTATTGCAATTGTCTCACAAACTATCATGTGCACAAAGCAATGTCAATAAGGTTTTCTGTAGAGTTCTTGGCGAGCTATTCGGAATTGCAATCATTTGTTTCGTAAGCTGCCAAACAATTTTTTCTACGAGATTAAAATTTCCTCGAGTAACATCGTTTTTTTCGCGAAATGCTGCAGATGTATTCAAGTTTCCTACACAGAACTCTGGCGCGAAAACGTACCTGTCAAGAACTCTGAATAGAAAATGTATACTTTTCGAAAGCTGAATGCTAATTTGACCGGATGTTCTGAAATAATGCCCGATGTCAATATCAGTGTACATAGTTTTGATGTACAGGTGTGCCATGACCGAAGCTGTTTCTTTGTCGACAGATCGGTTACCTTGTTATATTTCTGCCTTTGCAGCCGTCATATTCAGGTGCAAGAAGCTCTTCTTAGAGCAGTTTGAAACGTCCCCTTAGAAAAATTTATGAATGACTGTGCTGATAAACCTCTTACATTATTTGGTTTTCAAACAGCTGATTAAAACTGAACGTACTCAGACATTACTCTCTTTACTTATTCTGATCAACACTAAACTGATACACAATATTTTTAGCGCAACGTAATCTGACTTTTAATAATCCCTACAAAAGAATGGCCCTGACTAACAATAACATATACCTTTCATGAATCACTTACCTCACAAAAATCTTCGTTACTCGAACTACTGCAATACAGCGAGCGCCAATACTGCCAGCTAAATAAAAGATTCTAACTACTGAAGTCACTAACTACTGATAGGCATAGTTAGCAAATGAAAGATTTTGATAAAGAACAAACAATGTATTTACCTTAATAGTGTTCAAAAGTCATTATATATATATAAAGTTCATGACATCCAGTCTCTACTGTCTCTGATTGACACACGTCCAGATCATCCGCTCTCAAAACTCCGCCATCTCTCTCCCCATATCCACCACTGCTGGCGGCTCACCTCCAACTGCGCAACTTTATGCGCTGTTCACATCCAACTGCCCAACACTACAATAGCGAGTATTACAACAATGCCAACCAGCCACAGACTGCACACAGCACAGCCAGTGATTTTCATGCAGAGCGCTACGTGGCGTTACCAACATAAAAACCTAAACAGCCTAATTACAAGTTGAGAAGGCAGCAGTGACCAGATGACGTACTGTGGTGTGAGGTACGATGACTGGTAGTTTATTCGGTATGGGTACCGTGAGAAAGACTGCCTAAATTGTGGTCCTCCTCCACGATTGGCTGCTGCGTTCGGAGGTTGCGCGTCAAAATGATAATATCCTGTTATATTAGACAAGCTAAACAGCATATTTACTTGCATTTCAAGTTAAAGCATCTCTCAATCGCGTGCTATCATTCCATTATTTCACAAGTACTAAGAACCAGCAAATAGTAAAGAAGTGCTAAACGAAAACGCATGCGATCTTCGGATCGCGCCTAACTTGAATGGCGGGCGAAATGGTACGGCTTAGATCGTACATGGTCTCGGAGGACGGAGGGCGGACATGTTGTCCACCGCGATATCAGTTAAGACACTCTGTATTGCCTAGGTTGTAAAATTGAGCGCTGATTCGGCAGTGTCGGAGGACAGACAGGTTGTCTGCCGCGGTCGGCATCAGGTTAAGACTTTATTAGCAATATAAGGTTATACGGGCATGTAGTAGAGAACAATGTGATGGTAATTACGGAAATACAGTTCGTTATTTTGTTGAAGAATGGAAACTATTTGTAACTCTGAAATGGAGCCGGCCGGAGTGGCCAAGCGGTTCTAGGCGCTACAGTGCGGCACCGCGCGACCGCTACGGCCGGAGGTTCGAATCCTGCCTCGGGCATGGATGTGTGTGATTTACTTAGGTTAGTTAGGTTTAAGTAGTTCTAAGTTCTATGGGACTGATGACCTCAGGAGTTATGTCCCATAGTGCTCAGAGCCATTTGAAATGGAATGTAAGTGTGCAGTTTCTCGTGTTCTGGCAATAAAAAGCTAGTGGCATCCCATAAACTAATTGAAGATTAAATTATTCACATAATATCAGTTTCTCGCTAACCTTTTCTTACAGCATCAAAATAACGGATTGACGACATACGTGCAGTTTTCTGAGCAGGGGACAACTGTAGAGGACTGTAGGTTGGGAAGATTTATTAGAACTTACGCATTTAACTCAGGGCGGAGGAAGCAAATAGGCACCTCACGTGTACTGCGATTTAGGAAAATCGAGATAAGTGAGACGTCATCTGTTGTAACACAGAGGAGGTATCAAGGAAAGAAATATTTTTGAGGGAAAGGGATTATCATACGAACGCATATGTATCTCTCTCTCTCTCTCTCTCTCTCCCCCACTCTCCGTTTTTCACCTCGCTGAAAACTGAAGATGCACAGTAAGTTCGGAATAATGATACCGGGCGTTACCGAGAAGATTTTGCACTCATATGTTCCCGTGAGAAAACGATGTCGTATTTCATCGGCTTCAGCGATCTTCGGGTCCATTCATTTCGAGAGCCCAGAAAGCGACAACTGAACACTGGAAGAAGATAAACCGATTCAACCCGTGGTAAAAGATCTGCATTCCGAAAATCTCCCAGTGGACAACCCGACAGTGTCCCTTCTGCAAGCAATAATGATATATGCGATGAATGTGACTCTGATTTCGTCTAAAAATGTAAAATATCGAATTAAGCATTTTAATATGGTAATTGGGACTTCTAAATATTAGTGACCTCACAGTACTTCACACCCGAAGTTTTAATCGAAACCGTTAAATTTAGAATTTTTGATCCGTCAAATTGGCTCCACAGTTTTGAATGTTGTAATTCCGTCATCGGATTCCTAATCAGTGACCGCATGATTCTAAGAATAACACAGTATTCTGGGATTTTACATCCAAATCGCTTCAGGTTTTGAAGCAATTTGGCTCACTGTGCGGCGCAATAACAAAGATTGCTCTTATGTGTCACCACCCAGCTCTATCATTCGTCATCAATATAAAATTCCTAAAACCTTTCCTAACAATCTAACAAATAAAGCGCAGTCATTACAGTCTATCATTATAATTACAACCTAATTTCGGGCTTGAGCTATCACAGACATGATTACCTGTTATACATTTGATTTTCGATTTTTCTGGAGGGTTGGAGACCTTTGTTGAATACACTCATTCAAAATCAGGCTGTTTCCGATTCGATAAATAAATAGAATAAAACATTGCGTTAATAGTAAGCGGTCGACTTTTATGGTATTTGACAATGAGGCAAATGGGGCCAGCAGTGACCATCACGTAAGGCGCCGGTGATTGGTCGACATCTACATCAACGGCGTGTCTCTGCAAAGTGCGTTGAATGATAGTTTACTGTTGTTGTTGTTGTTGTTTTTGGGGAAGGAGACCAGACAGCGAGGTCATCGGTCTCATTGGATTAGGGAAGGACGGGGATGGAAATCGGCTGTGCCCTTTCAAAGGAACCATCCCGGCATTTGCCTGGAGCGATTTAGGGAAATCACGGAAAACCTAAATCAGGATGGCCGAACTTGGGATTGAACCGTCGTCCTCCCGAATGCGAGTCCAGTGTCGAACCACTGCGCCACTTCGCTCGGTGATAGTTTACTGGCAGCCCGGGAGGTTGCAGGGTTGCGTCTAGCGGGAGAAAAGTTGGTGAGGGCTCCTGGGAAGGCAACGCGTTCCTCGCCAATTGCTTGCTGGCCACTACCCAGTGTGGAATGCTGGTGGTGTTTACCAGTGGCTGAGAAACGCGTAGGGAGATCAAAATGCGACGAGTCACTGAGTAGCAGCCTGACATTAAATATTGTGTTAAGTTAGGCATACCAGGCTCCGAGATAGTTGAATTGTTAAACAAGCTTATGAGGATTATGTGATGTCCCAAAACATGATTTCTCGGTGGGCCAAAACATTCCGGGAGGGCAGAGAGGACGTCGAAGGTGAACAACGGCCTTCACCACCGTCCGCACCTCGTGTTGACGGGAATGTGCGATAAGTGAAGGACGTTTTCGACTGACGCTTCAGTGTGCGAACGGTAGCAGAACAGTGTAACATATCGAAAACTGTAGTGCATGAAATTCTTTCTGAACGTTTGGTCAAGCGGAAAATCTTTGCCAAGATGGTTCTGAAGGTACTACCGGACGAAGAAAAGGCTGGTGAGTTTCCAGACATTGGTTCCAATTCAAAATATTATCTACCCACTCCCCTCTACAAGTCCTAGAACTCTGTATCGGGAATTTCTGAACACCCTGCATATACAGGGAGTTAATTTTAAGTTGACAAACCAGAATAACTGACCGATGACCGTAGCAGTCTGGTCCCTTTAATCCCCCAAACCAACCAACCAACCAACCAGAGTAACTCGAAAAATAAGCTTCACACGAAAAAATGTGTGGAATCCAAAGTTGATTTTTTTCGAGGCGGACATCTGCTGGTGCTAAAATTAGTCCGCCACTCCATCCCCCTGGGGGTGGGGTGGGAGGAAACTTTAAAATTTCAAATGGGAACCACCATTTTTTATTTCAGAATAGATTCTACATAAAAAAACTACGTACATTTTGTCTTAAACATATGTTTTGTTTCTTGGTAATTGGCGCTGTAATTCAAGAAATTCCATGTTCTCATTTTCGCGAGGAAAATGGTTACGGGTAAATAAAAAATACTTGTCTATTTGGTAAATTTTGATTCGCTAAAACTAAAACTCTCCCTCTTTCTCCATTGCGTGGGGTTTGAGAGAGAGGACCACGAAACAAACAAAACTTATCCGAATCTGCGGAAAAAATTAATATGTGGATCAACATTTGTAAAGCTCTAATTCCTCTCTCTCAAACCGCACCCTGTGAGGAGAAAGGGAGAGTTTTAGTTTCAGCGAATCTAAATTTACCTAGTAAATAAATATTTTTTATTTATCCGTAACCATTTTCCACGCAAAAATGAGAACATGAATTTTCTTGAGTTACAGCGCCAAGAATAAAAAAAAATGTTTAAGCTAAATGTACGTAGTTTTTTATGTAGAATCTGATTCTGCAATAAAAATGGGGGTTCTCATTTGAAATTTTAAAGTTGCCTCCCACCCCACAACCAGGGAGCTGGTGTGGAGGGCTAATTTTAGCACCAGCAGATGTCCCCTTCGAAAATAATTAACTTTGGATTCTACACATTTTTTCGTATGAAGCTTATTTTTCGAGTTACTCTGGTCTGTCAACTTAAAATTTACTGACGGAAAAAAAATTTTGCAACACCAAAAAATGATTAAGGTAGAGTAAAGGAATTTCGGGAATACACTTGTCTAGGTGAAATATTTAACTCGTTATGATTGTAAGTTACTGGTTAACGTATAAATGTGCGACAAGCCATTCCCGATGTGAAATCTTAATACATTAAAAACTGGTGTAACCGCCAGAATTTTGAATGCGAGCATGCAAGCGTGCTTCTATTGTGTTGTACAGGTGCCGGAGTTCAGTTTGTGGGATGGAATTCCACTGAATGTGGGTATTTCAGCTTTTAGATTACATTTCCGGCAATTAATGGAAATAAAACCTGAAAACTGAAAGTGGACGGACTTTCTTTCCCAGTGCCACTAGTAAAGCTTTTACTTAGATGAGCGGTTGTTACTATCTTCGGATCTGGAAGGGCACAACCAAATTTACACCCTAATAACTTTACAAAAGGAGTTATCACTACAGAGTCGTTAAAAAATAAATAAAAGTGCTTCATTTCTTGAACCTATGTTGTTTCCCACAAACATCTGCCGTTTTTAAATTCCTGCATAAACTCTGTTCTTAGTTTCCTCCGTCTCGCTGTCTGTCATTTGTATGTGAACAGCTTATAATCCCGTACGCAGTGACAAAACACGAACTATGGTCGGGAGATTGGCAAAACAGTACTACACACGGCACAGTTCGTTGTGGGGATCGGCTGTTCAAATGGTTCAAATGGCTCTGAGCACTATGGGACTCAACTGCTGAGGTCATTAGTCCCCTAGAACTTAGAACTAGTTAAACCTAACTAACCTAAGGACATCACAAACATCCATGCCCGAGGCAGGATTCGAACCTGCGACCGTAGCGGTCTTGCGGTTCCAGACTGCAGCGCCTTTAACCGCACGGCCACTTCGGCCGGCGGGGATCGGCTGTCGGGTGGTCCAGCGCTCCCCGTATCCCGACAAGGAATGTAGGTAGGTCGGTCGGGCGATGCGTGTGTAGGACCCTTAAGTATGTAAATCACGCCCCAGGACAACAAAATGTTGCCCATGTCAGCTTTACAGTTACAAAAAAAAACTGCGAAATATTTGGAGTGAAAATAACACCACGAGACACACGCAGACAACATATTGTCGCACCGGGCTCCCAATTGGTAAACAAAGCACGGCGAAGTTATCGCCCCCCTGTCAACGGAGGCGCACTTTGCGGGTTTCCAGCGGGCAGCGCCTGCTCGCGCATGCGCAATGTGCGCGCCGCTGGCGATGAGTCGCGGCAGTGTTTACTCGCAACTCGTCCACGACGCGCGATAACAAGAGTGACGCTCCACGGCGCGGCACCTAGCGCGTCCGATATGCGTATCTGCTACACGCGGCATGCTTCTGCCGGGGGAGTAAAGGTCAGCACCACGTTCGCTATCTCTTGTACCCTGTATCTGAGGCAAAGTAGATAGAAATGACTGTCGTGGTCGTAGTGTGAAGCCGTGTTTACCCCCCGCAACTCGTTCTGTATTGAACACCGAAAAAAATCCAAACAGCCAAGATCACAAGTAAAGTTCTCACTTAGACGAGCGGGTTCAGTAAAACTGTTCCTATCTTCGGATCTGCGAGGGCACAACCAGATTTACACGGTAGTAATTTCACAAAAGGAGTAATCAAATACATTTATCATATTCACACACACGTGGAAAAGTTAAATACCTTCCACTTCACAGTTCATACAGTCTACGTCATCTGCGTTTTGTATCGTGCCATATCGCAATTGTATGTATAAGGATCATGTAACACAGTGGATGTCGGAATGTCTTAGTTAAAATATGTGTGCACAAAACATAAAATTAATGCGCTCACTATCATTGTTCATGTTCATAGCAACTAGACTTGGGTAACAAATCTTCTAAGTAGTGTAATTAATGTGCATTCCAAAATATATTTTATTTGAATTTCTTATTAACTTATTGTAATTTTCACTGTGTCCATGATTATATACATAATTAGGGCCTTTATCGATGTCCAGGCAATTTTTTTGTCTTGGGCTGGGCATCTAGTAGCACAGTACAGTGTACTTACATATCAAACATAAATGATAATTAAGCACGGTAGAAAAATACTTAACAAGTATACGATGTTATCATGAATGGAATTTGAGTAATAGGTTTATCTTTGAATGAAACCTTGCAAATAGGATCGTGTATTTCGATGTATGCTACACAGTACAAAACATAATTAGCTTGGCTGCTTACTATATTGCGTCACAGAACGACTGGATGTTCCAGTTACACATTATTAAGACTGTTTTAAGAGTTTTCTTTAATATAAGAATAATTTCATAAAATTGTCTGGTGAATACCTGATTCCCGATTGGATTGGGTGTCGAAAAAGAAAGACGGCTGTGTTGAAAGCCTTTTCAACTATTACTTTAACAAATTCTTGTTATTGTACATTTTTTAATTAATACACTAACAATTCATCATACTGCCTTGCCTTAAGTAGAAGCAAACTGTAAACTGTTAACTGTTACTGCAATACCGTCTGGCGAGCTTATGATGTGTTGTTTACTTGACATGGTGGTCTGCATTATGCGAACACTATATCGTTGCATTCGGCGGCGACCGTAAGGAAGCGAGAACTTTGACTGCCCGAGGGCCGTTGTGGGGAGGTAGGGGGGGGGGGGGGAGGAAGAGGAAGAGGAATAGGAATAGGAATACGAATACGCACCCCCTTCCGTGTAGAAGGCCCCTCACCCTACGTCCGCTTTCTGTACTTCCACGAGAGTAGAACTGACATAAACGTCATAAGAATCCATGATTCCTTTTGTTGTGGTGAGATTTGCATTCGAATTCCTTACGCACCACTAATAGCCTCTTCTCTCATTTCGAGATAAGAAGAAGAAACAGGCAGACCACAACACAAGCACAAAAATCATTTGGTAATGGTTACAGCGCAATTGTTTGTTACGGTTGGCAGTGGTAGTTTAAGCCCGACATCTACCGGTATCGTACGCAACCATAGTTCAAAACATTCCAAACCTAAAACTGGCACTGTATAGTGTCCACATAATATTCAGCTGTGGTATGAGAATGAGCACTTACAGCGGACGCATTACTCTTGCTTTTTGTACATGAAGCTGTTTCAGTAACGACATGACAACATGCAGTGTGTCGACGATCCTTACACATACATTTTTCATATGACAAGATACAAAGTGCAGATGGTGGAGACTGTACTAATTGTAATGTTGAAGGCATGTTAACACTTGCGTGTGTTTGGACACGCCAGATGTATTTGGTTACACCTTTTGTAAAATTATTGCACTGTCAGTCTGGTTCTGTCTTTGCAGCTACGAAGATGATAAATAATCTTACCGAAACCGGTCATCTAAATATTTTACTAGCTGTCTTGGTTGTTAGGTGTTTCTTTTGAGTTCATTGTATTACAAGCAACTCCACTCTGGCAATGACAGGAATGTATATTGTTCTGCATTGTTCTCTTCTGTAGCCACGAAGAGGATCTTTCGATGTCGGTTAAAGCTCTCACTTATTACCCACATAGCAGAGAGAACTTTTCATGTGTGTCTAACATTATGGCGATGTTGCTCCAGCTGTTTACTGGTTCGTATAGCAACATTTCATTACTTTTGTTTGCAACTGTATTGCATTATCTATCGAGAAAGAAATGCCAAAGATCTAACCTGAAATTTTTCATGTTAATACCTCTCCTGTTCTTTAAGATTACTTAGTAAAATGGATATTTGTGGTACGGTCTTATGGGACCAAACTGCTAAGGTCATCGGTCCCTAAGCATACACACTACTTAATCTAACTTTAACTTACGCTAAGGACAACAGACAGACCCATGCCTGAGGGAGGACTCGAACCTCCGATGTGGGGAGATTACCTAATGCCACCTTTGCATTTTCCTTGGATGTTAACTCTTGTAAAAGGCACACTAGGAAAAAGAATTGTCTCCATGTGATGCTATTAGCAATAGTGCAGTTACGGTGTCATTGGCTCTTCCGTTGCGTACTATAGGGAGTAACATTTTTTGATAGAAGTAAAGTGATGGAATTCCGTAGCCAATGGGAATCACTCTTCTTTGTCTCGAGTCTTGGTCCCCATCAGTAAAGGGTGGGCATGGTTATTTACGGATTTGGTACGGTTAGCTGGATGCCATTCCTGCAGCCACCTCGCCTGGTCCCACCCACCCCGCTCCCTCGGGAGGGAATGTGTGTACCCCCAACTGTCTGCATGTAGTGTTACTCATGTGGAAGTGAGCGAAAGTTTTATAAATGTTCATGAATCGTGTAGCCGAAGCCGGACTTGGGTACCAGCCTGGTATTTACCTAGTGGGTCACGGAAAACCGCCTGAAAACAAGCAGGCTGGCCAGCATATTGGATGTGCTACGTAGTTAATCTGCCAGGCGGATTCGATCTGGGGACGATGCACCTCTCCGTACCCGAAAGCGGTACTTCAACGCACAAAGTAAGCGGAAGGGGGATGGTTGAAATGAGGATTACTCGTCAAATTTATAATATTGGTTGGCACAAAAATTTCGCTGTTTTTCGGATTACGTTGTGATTTCAGAGATAGTGGTTACGTCGGTAACTGAAGGCACAGATTATCAAAAATGTTGACAACCACTTCTATCAGAAACGTTTCGCTTTTTCTCCGTAATATAGGACTTCAGCGATTTTAGGTATTGTGGTGTGTATGGGACCTAACAGCTAAGCTTAAATTGCTGTGAGTGGAACGAATACTTGTTAACTTCATTTCCGAAAAAGGAAATTACGAACTGTTAATATTCTACTAACACCCCACTCATAATGCGTCGAGCTCACTTTTTCATCATTCATAACACAAACCGTTACCAAGGCATCAAGAACGGAAAAGCTGATGTCACTGTAGTGCTTTTCCACTATGCAATGTTGTGGTGTGCAATAAAGCTTTTCTGGAGTTATCTTGAGGATATAGAGCCGGCCGGTGTGGCCGAGCGGTTCTAGGCGCTACAGTCTCGAACCGTGCGACCGCTACGGTCGCAGGTTCGAATCCTGCCGCTGGCATGGATGTGTGTGATGTCCTTAGGTTAGTTAGGTTTAAGTAGTTCTAAGTTCTAGGGGACTGATGACCTCAGAAGCTAAGTCCCATAGTGCTCAGAGCCATCTGAACCATTTATCATCATTGCTGAGATGTTGAGGGGAACACAGCCTCATTCGAACCCGAAACTGTGTAGTAGAATTATATTGTCTTATTTTAATTACTCACATAGAGCTGTGCTTTTCTTTCCCTCGTTTGCGGGAAATTTCGCACGCACTATTACGCCACAGCCTCTAAAGGTGTTGAAATCAATGTTTTGTTCCAAAATTACATAGATCTGACGCATTTTGGTGAAAACTAATAAAAATCTGTTATAGACTGTGAATAACTGAGTTTTGTTTGAATTCCGAGGGCGACCAAGAGATGATTTTTCCACAGATAAAGGCGCATGTTTCTTGTATTTTTGTCAGTCGATACA
The DNA here is from genome assembly GCF_021461385.2 of Schistocerca piceifrons. Taxonomy (NCBI): domain Eukaryota; kingdom Metazoa; phylum Arthropoda; class Insecta; order Orthoptera; family Acrididae; genus Schistocerca; species Schistocerca piceifrons. The sequence continues at coordinate 320,523,177 of NC_060143.1, read as the reverse complement.
TAATGGCATAAGTAAACTACCAATTACAGCCAAGATCAGGATTTTCTTTCAAATTATGTCGTCATCTCAATAGCTGAAAATTGCTTCTATTGTAGCACAAAAAGACATTGACCGGAAAGTGGGGTACCAACTGCTTCATTCTTCCCTTCCTATGCACATTTAAAAATTTAACCAAAACTTATTACAGGCGAACATATTCATGCTCATTTTAACATACAACTCACTTCTCTCTCCCACAAGCTCCCATAACTGGAACTCGCTCACACCCACTAGTCCATCGCTGAGAGTCGCTCATACCCATCCACTCCTATTAGCCCATTCTCACTCCCTCATATAGCTGAACACATCATTATGTCTTCGTCTCTGTCACTGTACCCTGCCTCACAGTCTTCTTCGCTCTGTCCTACTACTGTATCTCCTCATTGTCACTGTCCCTCTCTTCCTCGTTGTCATTGTCATAAACTCTCGCTCAACATCACCGGCTCTCACCCACTGTTTTCTCGGATTGTTGCGAAATCAGAGATGAAGATCCAACCTGAAGGCTCAGGTTATCAAAGATGTTTACTTCTGAAGCTTCACAAAAAGTTGCCAAATCTTCTAACTACACACTCCAAAAACGAATTCATGGAACCCAGATATCAATGGCTTCAGTTATATAAGTACCGATAAATCTGATTGTCCATGCATGAAGTGCGTAGGGACCTGAAGATGATGCTATTGAGATCCAGAAACTGGTTGTCTAAGTAAAATAACTGCTCGAAACATAAGACTGTTGACGATTTTCCTTGGTAAATATTTCACCAGCCGTTGCTCCTTATCCTCAAAGGATCAACAGAGACTTGGGTCCATGGCTTCGTGGAGTCTGCGCCAGATTCTAACTCCATCATCTCTTACCAATTGAAATGGGGACTTCATCAGATCATACCATGGTTTTACAGTCGTCTAAGGTCCAGCCTATATGGTCACGAGGCAGGAAGAGGCGTTGTAGGTGATGTCCTGCTCTAGCAAAAGCACTCGCGTCGGCCGTCTTCTGCCATAACCCATTAACGCCAGATTTCACTGCACTCTCCTAACGGGTGCATTCGTCGCACGTACAACATTTATTCCTGTGGTTATTTCACGAAGAGTTGCATGTCTGTTAGCACTGACACCTCTACGCAAACGCCCCTGCTCTCGGTCCTTTAGTGGAGGCGGTCGGCCACTTTGTTGACCGCGATGACGGCTAAAGCCTGAAATCTGGTATTCTCGGCACACTCTTCACAGCGTGGACTTCGGAATGTTGAATTCCCTGACGATTTCCGAAATGGAGTGTCGCCTGTGTCTAGCTCCGTCTATCATTTCTAATTCAAAGTCTGTTATTCCGTCGTCCGGTCATTATCACGACGGACACATTTTCAGATGAATCACCTGAGTACAAATGACAACTCCGCCAGTGCATTGCTTTCTTATACCTTGTGTACGCGATTCTATCGTCACCTGTGTATGTACGTATCACTATCCCATGACTTTGTCGCCTCAGTGTATGCGCCTAATCACTTCGTCGTTTATTATCTTCTTTAGTGGACGACCAGTAGGCTTCCCCCCTGCCCCTCACCAGGAATCTTTAAAGAACCGAACTACCACATATAAAAGAGCTTCAAACGTCTGATGATTTTACAGATGAGCTGACATGTTAAATAATTAACGTTAACTTCTGAAACCTTCATGGATACGGACGCGGCCAAGTTGAACGAAACTCATTGTTGACAGAAAATATTTATTTCTCCTAAATAATTCTCCGAAATATCTTATTCATCAAGAAATACTCGCTCAGCTGTTCGCCCACATATTCCTCTATGTTCGTGATTTCATTGAAATATCTTCTGAAACCACCATTTGCTTTTCTTCTGGAGTTGATGATCAGAGGAAGTAGGACTTCCACATGCTTGGTTTAACCGCCGTTGTACAGACATTTCTTCTGTCATCGTATTATTCAACCTAATTCTTCACTCGGTAATCGTAGGCCTGTGTGGTAATCATGTAAGAAGCACTACCCAACAAACCTTTTTAAACTCTATAAACATTTATGCAATAGAATCAGGCACCAAAATATTTCTTAAAATTTAGATTTTCTCATTAGTTATGTGTCATGCAGTAATACAGTTTTGCAAGTACCTTCAGCGGTCTATGTGATCAAAAGTATCAGGACACCCGCAAAACATACATTTTTCATATTACGTGCATTGTGCTGCCACCTACATCCAGGTACTCCATATCAGCGACCTCAGTAGTCACTAGGCATCATGAGAGGGCAGAATGGGGTACTCCACGGAACCCACGGATTTCGAACGTGGTCAGGTGACGGAGTGTCACTTGTGTCATGCATCTGTAGACAGGATTTTTACACTCCTAAATGTCCCTAGGTCCACAGTTTCCGATGTCATAGTGAAGTGGAAACATGAAGCGATATAGCCAGCACAAAAGTCTACAGGCCGACCTCGTCTGTTGACTGACAGAGACCGCCGACAGTTGAAGAGGGTCATAATGTGTAATAGGCAGACATCTATCCAGACCATAACACAGGAATTCCAAACTGCATCAGGATCCACTGCAAGTACTATGAAAGTTAGGCGGGAGGTCAGAATACTTGGATTTCATGGCCGAACGGCTGCTCATAAGCCACACATTAAGCCGGTAAATGCCAACCGACGCCCGCTTGATGTAAGGAGCATAAACATTGGACGACTGAGCGGTGGAAAAACGTAGTGTTGAGTGACGAATCGTGATACACAATGTGGCGATCCGATGGCAGGGTGCGGGTATGACGAATGCCCGGTGAACGTCATTTGCCAGATTGTGTAGTGCAAACAGTAAAACTCAGAGGCGGTGGTGTTATAGTGTGGTCGTGTTTTTCATGGAGGTTGTTTTCACCCCTTGTTGTTTTCCGTGGCACTATCACAGCTCAGGACTACATTGACGTTTTAAGCACCTTCTTGCTTGCAACTGCTGAAGAGCAATTCGGGGATAGCGATCGCATCTTTTCGCACGATCGACCATCTGTTCATAATGCACGACCTGTTGCGGACTGCTTACACGACAATAGCATCCCTGTAATGCACTGGCCTGCATAGAGTCCTGACATGAATCCTACAGCACACCTTTGGGAAGTTTTGGAACGTCGATTTCGTGCCAGGCCTCACTGACTGACATAAATACCTCTCCTCATTGCAGCACTCCGTGAAGAATACCCCCTGCGGGTCCGGGGTAAGAATAGGCCCAAGGTATTCCTGCCTGTCGTAAGAGGCGACTAAAAGGAGTTTCAACCGTTTCGGCCTTCCATGTGATGGTCCCCCTTGGGGTTTGACCTCCATTTTTCAAAATTCTACAGAAGTACGAGCCTTTTGGGGAAGGACGCCTTACGTGGTGTACCACTGGTCCACAGTGCACTAAAACCTTTCCACTCAGCATTGTACCGGCGTTGTAGCCATACCCACTATTCCTCAAATTGGGCCTAAACGCCTGATGGGTTGTACAAGTTACGCCCATAGTGCGTCCCCATCTGCACCTACGATCATGATGGACTTAGCATGGCACCAGAAATCCAGCACGGTAGCCAGCCCGTTGTGGTGGGGTCGTCATGTACCCTCTAGGATGTAGCCCCTGACAACACAGGGATCGTACTGCCGATACCTGAGCTGCACCCTCCCCACGTCGGCCAAGGAGTAGATGCCAGTCTCCTTGGGGCATCAGGACTCCCGGCAACGGTCATCCTGCCAGGTGGCCCTTGCTGAGGCTGGGTGGCGCCCGTGGGGAGAGCCCCTGGTCGGAGTGGGTGGTATCGGGGCAGACGTTTCGCAGATGAAACGTCAACACGTATCAGGTCGCTCTGCGGCCAAGTCTTTCAAAAGGATAGGTACTGTTTCTCGTTCTGGTTCTCCTGCCCTTTCCCCCTTGGCCACTCCCTGGGAGGGACAGGCCCGCCGGCTTGGGGCGAAGTACTTCCCCCCCTATTTGGTTTGTTCTCGAACCGATGGGGGGACGTTCGCCACCTCCAAGCCCATGTTCTTTGTTCAGCACATTGAGGACATCTTCAGGGAAATCGAGGCTCTCAGTAAGATGCGTTCGGGGTCCATTCTAATAAAGACCACCTCCGCCACACAGTCGGCGGCGCTCCAGGTGTGCGACCGCCTAGGGGACATCCCAGTGTCCATTGTCCCGCATCTGGCACTAAATAGGACGCAGGGGGTTATTTTTCATTGTGACCTCCTGCTACAATCTGATGAGGAGCTCAGGGCCAACCTGGAGCGCCGAGGCATGCATTTTGTCTGGCGAGTCCAGCGCAGCCCCAAAGACCGTCGCATCGACACCGGGGCCTTTATCCTCGCCTTTGAGGGGGACGTTCTCCCGGAGAATGTAAAGGTGATGTGCTACCGGTGCGACGTGCGACCTTACGTCCCGCCTCCTATGCGCTGTTTTCGGTGTTTGCGCTTTGGGCACATGTCGTCACAGTGTGAGGCTGAGCCCCTTTGTGGCGATTGTGGACGTCCTCTTCGTGAGGAACATACATGCACTCCACCACCTCGGTGCGTTAATTGTCCTGGCATCCACTCGCCTAGATCCTCAGACTGCCCCGCATATCAGAAGGAGAAGAAGATAGAAGAACTCAAAACTTTGGATTGGGTCTCTTATTCTGAGGCCAGGAAGAAGTATGACCGCCTCCATCCCGTGCCGTTGACCACTTCGTTTGTCTCAGTTGTGTCCACTCCTTCCACGGTATCCTTACCCCTATCCTGTCCCCCCTTCGCCTCCTCCCCCCATCCGGGGTCTCTGCCTCCGCCTCCCAAATCCCTCCCTTCCAAATCGCCCTCCCCTGTGGCCCCCGCCCCCTCTGCCCCAGGGGCCACCCTTCCTCCTCCTCCTCCTCCCCCCCCCCCCGCCGCCTGAGAAGCGATCCACTTCTCAGGCGTCCATCGGGGAAACGTTCCGGACCCCAGCTTCCGAGGTCCGGCGTTCCAAAATGGACCCCGCGCGTGAGGACCTTCTTCAGGTCCAGCCTACCATCCCTGTGCCTCCTCGGACTTCTAAGAGGGCCTCCAAGAAATAGTCTCCATCCCCCTCTCCACCCCGGCGCGTTTCGTCTGACGCTCCATCCGTGAGTCGCTGCTCCCGGCCGTCATCAGTTTCGCCGGGACGCTCCGCTGCCGGGCGCTCAGCTGGCCTCTCGACGGCAAATGATGCTGCCCCTCCTACACAACCAGGGACAGCGGCCGCAGCTGGCGACGACTCGATGGAACAGGATCCGCCTCCCACCGGTTGTAGCGTTGTTCCCTCGAAACCTGGCCCTCTGTGGTCGTCGAGGTGACCAGCTCTTCCCCGTCTCGTTCCCCTCTTTTTTGACTAGCGATAGCCTTGTTACATTGGAACATAAGACGTATTCGATCTAATCGGGAGGAATTACAACTGCTCCTCCGCCTGCACTGTCTGCTCGTCCTTGGTCTCCAGGAAACCAAGTTGCGCCTGACTGACCGTATTGCCTTTACTCACTATACCTTGGAGCGGTATGACCTCACCCCTGTGGACGGTATCCCAGCTCATGGTGGGGTCATGTTGCTCATTCGGGATGATGTCTATTACCATCCCATCCCGTTGACCACCCCACTCCAAGCAATAGCTGTCCGTATTACTCTTTCTGCTTTTACTTTTTCAGTTTGTACCATCTACTCTCCATCGTCATCTGCTGTTAGTCGGGCTGACATGATGCACCTGATCGTTCAGCTTCCCCCGCCGTTTTTATTGTTAGGCGACTTCAATGCCCAACATCCCTTCTGGGGCTCTCCTGCATCCTGTCAAAGAGGCTCGCTCTTGGCAGATGTCTTCAACCACCTCAATCTTGTCTGCCTCAATACTGGCGCCCCGACTTTCCTCTCGGACTCTACTCATACCTACTCCCACTTGGACCTCTCGATCTGTTCTACCACTCTTGCCCATCGGTTCGAGTGGTATGTCCTTTCTGACACCCATTCGAGCGACCACTTCCCCTGTGTCGTTCGTCTCCTGCACCACACCCCATCCCCACGTCCTTCGAGCTGGAACATACCGAAAGCTGACTGGGGACTTTACTCCTCCCTGGCGACCTTTCCGGACCACGATTTTCTCAGTTGTGACAGTCAGGTCGAATACCTCACGGCTGTTACATCAATGCTGCCGAACGTTCCATTCCTCGTACTACCTCTTCTTCACGTCGCGTTTCCGTCCCCTGGTGGAACAAGGCTTGTGGAGACGCTATCCGTGCTCGACGACGTGCTTTACGCACCTTTCGCCGCCATCGTACGTTGGCGAATTGTATTGGATACAAATGACTCCGAGCGCAATGCCGTAGAGTCATCAAAGACAGCAAAAAAGCTTGTTGGGCCTCTTTCACCAGCTCCTTTAACAGTTTTACTCCCTCTTCTGTCGTATGGGGTGACCCGCGCCGGCTGTCGGGTATTAAGGCCCACTCCTCGGTCCCTGGCCTGACTTCAGGTGATGAGGTCCTCGTTGATCCTGTGGCTGTCTCCAACGCCTTCGGCCGGTTTTTCGCGGAAGTTTCAAGCTCCGCCCATTACCACCCTGCCTTCCTTCCCAGGAAAGAGGCAGAAGAGTCTCGGCGACCTTGCTTCCACTCGCTGAATCTGGAAACTTATAATGCCCCCTTTACTGTGCGGGAACTCGAACGTACGCTTGCACTGTCCCGGTCCTCTGCTCCGGGGCCAGATGCCATTCACGTTCACGTTCAGATGCTGGCACACCATTCTCCGGCGGGAAAAGCTTCCTTCTTCGTACCTACAATCGCGTCTGCACCGAAGGTCAGGTCCCGATGCGTTGGCGTGACGCCGTCGTTGTTCCTATACCCAAACCCGGGAAGGATAGACACCTTCCTTCTAGTTACCGCCCCATTTCTCTTACAAGCTGTGTATGTAAGGTGATGGAGCGCATGGTTAATGCTCGGTTAGTCTGGATTCTTGAATCTCGATGGCTACTTACCAATGTCCAATGCGGCTTTCGTCGCCGCCGCTCCGCTGTTGACCACCTTGTGACCTTGTCGACATTCTTCATGAACAATTTTTTGTGAAGGCGCCAAACGGTAGCCGCGTTCTTCGATTTGGAGAAGGCTTATGATACCTGTTGGAGAGGAGGTATCCTCCGCACTATGCACAGGTGGGGCCTACGCGGTCGCCTGCCCCTTTTTATTGATTCCTTTTTAACGGATCGAAAGTTTAGGGTACGTGTAGGTTCCGTATTGTCCGACGTCTTCCTCCAGGAGAACGGAGTGCCTCAGGGCTCCGTCTTGAGCGTAGCCCTTTTTGCCATCGCGATCAATCCAATTATGGATTGCATTCCACCTAATGTCTCAGGCTCTCTCTTTGTCGATGACTTCGCGATCTGCTGCAGTGCCCAGAGAACATGCCTCCTGGAGCGCTGCCTTCAGCGTTGTCTAGACAGCCTATACTCATGGAGCGTGGCAAATGGCTTCCGGTTCTCTGAAGAGAAGACGGTTTGTATCAACTTTTGGCGATATAAAGCGTTCCTTCCGCCATCCTTACATCTCGGTCCCGTTGTTCTCCCATTCGTGGAAACGACTAAGTTTCTAGGGCTCACGTTGGACAGGAAACTGTGTTGGTCTCCGCATGTCTCGTATGTGGCGGCCCGTTGTACACGTTCCCTTAATGTTCTCAGAATTCTTAGTGGTTCATCTTGGGGAGCGGATCGCACTGTCCTGCTTCGCTTGTATTGGTCCATAGTCCGATCGAATCTGGGTTATGGGAGCTTCGTCTGCTCGTCTGCTCGGCCATCCCTCTTACGCTGTCTCAACTCCATCCACCATCGGAGGTTACGTCTTGCGACCGGAGCCTTCTACACTAGTCCCGTCGAGAGTCTTTATGCTGAAGCTGCCGAATTACCATTGACCTACCGGCGCGACGTACTGCTGTGTCGGTATGCTTGCTGGCTGTTGTCTATGCCCGACCACCCCTCTTACCAGTCCTCCTTCGCCGATTCTCTCGATCGTCAGTACAGGTTGTATGTGTCTGCCCTGCTGCCCCCTGGAGTCGGCTTCCGTCGCCTGCTTCGACAATTGGATTTTGCCCTCCCTACCACCTTCAGAGAGGGTGAGAGCCCGACACCACCTTGGCTCCAGGCTCCGGTTCATATTTATCTCGACCTCAGCTCACTGCCGAAGGAGGGTACTCCAGCTGCAGTGTATTGCTCATGGTTTGTCGAACTTCGTGCTCGACTTGCTGGTCACACCTTTATTTACACCGATGGCTCCAAAACTGACTATGGTGTCGGCTGTGCCTTTGTCGTCAGGGCCGCCACTTTTAAATACCGGCTCCTCGACCAATGTTCCAGCTTTACGGCCGAGCTTTTTGCTCTCCATCAGGCCGTTCAGTATGCCCGCCGCCACCGCCATTCATCGTATGTACTCTGCTCTGACTCACTCAGTGCTCTTCAGAGCCTTGGAGCTCCCTATCTGGTCCATCCCTTGGTTCAACGGATACAGCAGTCCCTCCATTCTTTCGCTGATAATGGCTCTCCTGTCAGCTATGTGTGGGTTCCTGGACATGTAGGAGTGCCTGGGAATGAGGCTGCGGATGCTGCAGCCAAGGCTGCAGTCCTCCTGCCTTGGCCAGCCTCCAATTGTGTCCCGTCATCTGACGTTAGTGGGGTTGTTTGTAAGAGGCGTGTGTCGTCGTGGTGGGATACTTGGTCATCCCTGCAAGGAAACAAGCTCCGGGCAGTAAAACCGTTCCCAACTGCTTGGACAACCTCCTCCCGACCATCTCGGCGAGAAGGGGTGCTTCTGACCAGGTTGCGGATTGGGCATTGCCGGTTTAGCCACCGCTACCTGCTCTCCGGTGACCCAGCCCCGCAGTGCCCTTGTGGTCAAGCATTAACAGTGCGCCATGTTTTATTGTCGTGTCCCCGCTTTAGTCAATCTCGTGTTGTCCTGTCCCTGCCATCTACTTTACCCGATATTTTAGCTGATGACGCTCGAGCAGCTGCTCGTGTTCTGCGTTTTATAACTTTGACTGGCTTGTCCAAAGACATCTAACCTTTTTACTTATTTTATCTCCATCTTTGTTAGGTCTTTCTGGTGTCCCCCCCCCCTCCCCTTGAGTTTTACTAGATTCCATGTGCTCTAACAACAGTGACTGGGCGCTAATGACCTCAGTAGTTGAGTGCCCTTAAACCCCACCAAAAAAAAAACTCCGTGAAGAATGGGCTGCCATTCCCCAAGAAACCTTCCAGCACCTAATTTAACGTACGCTTGCGAGAGTGGAATTTGTCATCAAGGCTAAGGATGGGCCAACACCATATTGAATTAAAGCATTACCGATGGAGGGCACCACGAACTTGTAAGTCAATTGCAGCCAGGTGTCCGGATACTTTTGACCGCATAGTGTATGGTCACTCTTTTCAAAAGTTGCGAATAGTTTGTAGTAAAGAAATGATAAAGTGAAACGTAATGCCTTATGATGAACTTTTAATTATTGAACAGCGAAAATTTAGTTCATATATATCTACTAACCATAAGCCAAGTTATGGGATGCGATGATGGGTACTTCGTTTACAGTGTTACTTCCCACCCCCCTCTCCCTTTTTTCTTCCATTCACATATGATTCGCTGGGAGAAAGATAGCTGATAAGCATCCGTGTAGGTTCCAGACTCTCTAATTTTACATTCATGGTTTCATAGCGAGATGTACCTGTAAGGAAGCAATACCATTGTTGATTGTTCAGGGGATGTAAGCTCTCGGAATTATAACAATAAACCACACGTGATACCAAATGCCGCTCTTTCAGCGTCTGCCTCTGGAATTGGTTGATCATTTCTATGACACTATGATGCTCGCCAAATGAACCTGTAACAAAACGCGCCACTATTCTTTGTATTTTCACTATTTCCTCTATCAGTTCTGTGTGGTACTGATGAGCAATATTCAAGTATTTGTGGAACGAGTGGAACCAGCGTTCTGTAAGCCGAGAACGCTTTTGCAAAATTTGATTAAAAGCTATAACCCACATGTCAGACCCTGTATCAAAAACATACACCTGCCGGATTTTTGGATATCTATCCCGTTTTGAAAAACACCGAGGTAAAAAGTGATAATTGAAAATCTTAATTTCAGTGCTATACATCGAAAGATTGACTGAAAACGAACATTATTATTAATACACACACAAAAAAGTTTTGTATCACCCCGGTTCCCAGAACTCCTGAAGATAGACGTTGACTGTGGATACTGTATCACAGATACAGTCCCTTTCACTGTTCAGACATGTCACTAAACCCACCCAAAAATGTAAATAACCATGCATGAGCAGCGTTTATTAGACGGAAGGGGTTCGACAGCTGATCAGTTCCAGTCATTCCACCAGGAAGATGGTTCTCGGGATCATGTTGTCTTACTTCAACCATGCCTGGACGGTCAATACCGCGGTTCGGTCGCGTCTGCATTGATACTTTGTGCCAGGAAGGCCTCTCAATAAAGGAAGTGTCCAGGTGTATCGGAGTGAACCAAAGCGATGTTGTTTGGACGTGGTGGAGGTACAGAGAGGCAGAAACTGTCGATGACATGCCTCGCTCAGGCCGCCCAAGGGCTACTACTGCAGCGGATGACCGCTATCTACGGATTAAGGCTCAGAGGAACACTGGCAGCAACGCCACCATTTTCAATAATGCTTTTCGTGCAGCCACAGGACGGCGTGTTGAGACTCAAACTGTGTGCAATAGGCTGCATGATGCGCAACTTCACTCCCGACGTCCATGGTGAGGTCCATCTATTCAACCACGACACCATGCAACGCGGTGCAGATGGGCCCAACAACATGCCGAATGGACCGCTCAGGATTGGTATTACGTTCTTCACCGATGAGTATCGCATATGCCTTCAACCAGACAATCGTCGGAGACGTGATTGGAGGCAACCCGGTCAGGCTGAAAGCATTAGACACACGGTCCAGCGAGTGCAGCAAGGTGGAGGTTCCCTGCTGTTTTGGGGTGGAATTACGCCGCTGGTGGTCATTGAAGGCGCCGTAACGGCTGTACGATATGTGAAGGCCATCCTCCGACCGATAGTGCAACCATATCGGCAGCATATTCGTCTTCATGACGACAATTCGCGCCCCCATCGTACACATCTTGTGAGTGACTTCCTTCAGGATAGCGCCATCGCTCGACTGGAGTGGCCAGCATGTTCTCCAGACATGAAGCGTATCGAGCTTGCCTGGGATAGATTGAAAAGGACTGTTTATGGACAACGTTATCCACCAACCACTCTGAGCGATCTACGTCGAATTGCCGTTGAGGAGTGACAAAATCTGGAGGAACAGTGCTTTGATGAACTTGTTGATACTATTCCACGACGAATACAGGCATGAATCAGTGAAAGAGGACGTACTTCTGGGTATTAGAGGTACTGGTGTGTAGAGCACTCTGGACCGCCACCGCTGAAGGTGTCGCTGTATGGTGGTACAACATGCAATATGTGGTTTTTATGAGCAATAAAGAGGGCGGAAATGATGTTTATGTTGATTTCTATTGGAATTTTCTGTACAAGTTCCGCAACTGTCGGAATCGAGGTGATGCAAACCTTTTTTTTGATATGAGTACCATATGGGGTCCAAAACGAATAACGTTCCAGTTATTAACGTTTTTGTGTTTCCATACTGTAGCTTGGGTACCCGTCTGTTTAGACGTCTAGCAAAGTGAGGTCTGCGGTCAAGACTTGAAACTATCAAACCGTTAGTCTATGGTCGATGTTTGATAGTTGCTTTTCTTCTTTCTGTATTTTTTTCCGGTGTGTCTGATGATATTCTGATATCAGAATACTTTTTTTTTAAAGTACAGGATTTGGAGGGTTGATTAATTATAAAGTAAATGTATGTAATGTATTGACAGTTATTTTCATTATTGTATATAGTCTAAAAATATACGTGAAGTATGTTATTGCGCAATACTAACTGATCGTCTATTCGTGATCACACTCTCAATCAGTGGGATGAAACTCACCATAGAAACAGGCAAAACATAAATATTTCTCTCATCATACGCAACAGACGAATAATATCTCATCGTGTTACATTTTTTCCGGTACATTGTTCGTGGAAAACATGTCTGTCACTTAAAAACAGATCTATCAGATATGTTTGCATGTGTACAAAGCATATAAAAGCATATCATGAAAGACAAAGGTGGGTAACTGACCATGGACCAACACATGAAATTCGATGGCATCTGTCCTATATTGTATTTCTCTGCTTCGCTGTGATGTCGCATGTTTTTTCAAGTCCTGCTATGAAATTCTTGACCTGTAGGCGAAGAGTCCGTTACGTGGCTCACAAAGTGGAGTAAATTTCGATGACATCATCATCTACAGAAGTCCTATCGTAATGCGTCATACACCACAATGAAAATAACTGTCGATACATTATATGTATTTACTTCATTAGTAATAACACCTCATGATATTTTATTTCTAAAAAAGGCAAAGAAAAGTTTCTTACTAGAATGAAATTTTCACTCTACAGCGGAGTGTCCGCTGATACGAAACTTCCTAGCATATTAACACTGTGTGCCGGACTGAGACTCGAACTCGGGACCTTTGCCTTTCGCGGGCAAGTGCTCTACCAGCTGAGTTACGCAAGCACGACTCACGCCCCGTCCTCACAGCTTTACTTCTGCCAGTACCTCGTCTCCTACCTTCCAAACTTCACAGAAGCTCTCCTTCGAACCTGCAGAACTAGCACTCCTGGAAGAAAGGATATTGCGGAGACATGGCTTAGCCACAGCCTGTGAAAATTTCATTCTAGAAACAATCCACAGGCTGTGGCTAAGTCATGTCTCGCAATATCCTTTCTTCCAGGAGTGCTAATTCTGCAGGTTTGCAGGAGAGCTTCTGTGAAGTTCGGAAGGTAGGAGACGAGGTACTGGCAGAAGTAAAGCTGTGAGGACAGGGTGAGAGTCGTGCTTGGGTAGCTCAGCTGGTAGAGCACTTGCCCGCGAAAGGCAAAGGTCCCGAGTTCGAGTCTCGGTCCGGCACACAGTTTTAATCTGCTAGGAAGTTTCAAAAGTATTCTTATTTTGGAATATTGTCAGTTACAGCAAAAAAGTAATGAATGAAAAAAAGTGATGACCAGGAATCGAACACGGATTAGCAGTTGGTTAGTTTAATGTCGTAAATCCTCGACCACTGACGTCGCTCTGCTCGACGTGTAGCATGGCGGGAGAAGTAGGGAAATAAGGACATCAGCGCAAATTGATAGTGTGTGTTGCCTATATTTGAGGGCAATCCTAGTGTTCTATTTTGACTGACAGGTCCTTAACCTACTGTTCTGCTTAGAGGATTATGACCCACGAGGGATAATCTGTTCTTTTGGCGGACAGGATCTTAACCTATTGTTCCCCGACCTCTCAAAAAAAAAGGTTCAAATGGCTCTGAGCACAATGGGACTTAACATCTGAGGTCATCAATCCCCTAGAACTACTTAAATCTAACTAACTCCAGGACATCACACACATCCATGCCCGAGGCAGGATTCAAACCTGCGACCGTAGCAGTCGCGCGGTTCCGGACTGAAGCGCCTAGAACCGCTCGACCACCGTGGCCGGCTCACCTCTCTCCCTCCTTCTCCCAGCCCCTCAGGAAAACTCTAAACCTCCCCCCTGCCCTCACTGATACAGGTACACTTTCAGGCCATATTTATTCGAATATCCCCATCACACTCTATCAGTTTGATTCCTTAATTAAATAGATCAATGAAATAACCCATCCCCCTCTGGTAAAACCCCTGACCCCCCCCCCCCTCATCCCCCCCCACCCACCTCTCTCCCTCCCCAACCTGGAAGCTGGCGGCTCTATGCTGGTGTGGAAGGATCTCATGACAGGAAATTCAGTTACATAGCATAAGGTACATGGTTTGTTTATAAAAAATTCAGTTTGCGTGGGTACGATCTCTGCTGCTGATCATTCTCTGCTGTTTGGGGAAAGTCTTGTAAAATACATCGAAAATAAGTAATTGATTCAATCACTTTCTTTTACTGGTATCACCCAAGGAATACCATCATATAACAGTCATCACACATAATTACGCTGTACAGGAATACCATCATGTAACAATTATCACGCTTAATTACACTGCTAAAAATATTTCAATTTCGAAGCGTGCAGTGTTTACTGGCCCACATAGAATGCCACCTGCACAGGTTGCCTGGTATCGGGCTGCACTGGAGGCCCCGAAAAGCAATGTTTCCGCCAGCAGCCGCTCGATGCACAAGTTTCCAAGAGGAGTCTGCTCGGACAGACAGGAAGTGACGCAAATCCCTGAACAAAGGCACCCAAGAAATCCATGTTGAAACAATCTCTCTCGTCCCATAGCGTTCCTTTTCCCGGCCAGCACATGCCGTCAGTCATGGTTGGACCGAACTGCAAACAATGCAGTGTTTGTCAACTCTTGCAGAATATCGACGCTCACGAGAATTCCAACAAGGCAAATACCTGACAGGCCATTGATTCTAAGCTGTCATCTGTGCTTGCTGGAGAGGAAGGCTCTCATCACATGGAATTAATGCCAATAGCATACATATTCTTTATTTAATCAGTTTGTGGGAGACAGAGTACCCCCTCTTAGGTAGACATCCTGACTCACTCAATCCCCCCCCCCCCCCCCCCGCCCCAACCTTGTTCCCAATGATGTATAACTGCAACTGCCAAGGAATAGAATGAAGTGTTCTATGATAACGCCCGTTTTGAGTGTTCCGCGTGCGTGTCTACAGTCATGGTGCCGCCACGAAGGTCAAAACAGCCCAATGTCATAATTACAGATCACGTTACTAAACACCACCAACCATGAAACGCATATCGGTTTCCTTTGATCTCGCAGCTTTCGCAAACAAAGCATCAAGTGGCGACATTCTGTTGATTAGCAAATTCCCAGACTCGATTGCTGTCTCTCTTGCTCTCACAAGCCCACTGCCTGCTTGTCACTGTGAACGAATGTCTCCAAACTTTCACATGGAGATTTCCATCTCTCCTCAGACTATTGTATTCCTACTGGCTAATACTGGATACAAAGAGAAAGCGGACGCAATTTCGATATCAAAAATACAGTAAAATAATCCATTTGCACCAAACTCCCATATTGTTATTTACAAGAGTCGAATAGACCACTTAAAATACTCACTTCCAGCTGACGATTATCCTTCTCCATAATAAAATATATTTTCTACTTTTGAGTATCACAAGCAGTAGTGCAAACAGTACGGAAGTCAAGTAATGAAATTTCCGTCACAAATATACCGTAGTGCTAAATACATTATGTGATCAAAAGTATCCGAACACATGGCTGAAAATGACTTAAAAGTGCGTTGCGCCATCCATCGGTAATGCTAGAATTCAGTATGATGTTGCCCCACCCTTAGCCTTGAGGACAGCTTCCACCCCCGCAGGCATACGTTCAATTAGATGCTGGTAGGCTTCTGGGGAAAGGCAGCCGATTCTTCACGGAGTGCTGCGCTGAGAACAGGTATCGATGTCGGTCGATTAGGCCTGGCACGAAGTCGGCGTTCCAAAACTTTCCAAAGGTGTGCTGTAGGATTCAGGTCAGGACCCTGTGCAGGCTAATCCATTACAGGGATGTTACTGTCGTGTAACCAGTCCGCCATAGGCCGTGCAGTATGAACAGGTGCTCCATCGTGTAGAAAGATGCAATCGCCAACCCCGAATTGCTGTTCAACAGTTGGAAGCAAGAAGGTGCTTACAACGTCAAAGTAGTCCTGTGCTGTGATAGTTTCACGCAAAACAATAAGAGGAGCAAGCCTCCTCCATGAAAAACACCACCACACTATAACACCACCGCCTCCGAATTTTACTGTTGGCACTGCACACGCTGGCAAATGACGTTCACCGGGCCTCACGGAGCTTTCGACGTTCTCGATTAGGTCATTTGTATATATTGTGAAAAGTAATGGTCCTACAACACTTCCTGGGGCACACCTGGTGTTACCTTTACGTCTGAAGACCTGTCTCCGTTCAGAATGATAAGCTGTGCACTGTTTGTTAGAAACTTTTTTATCCAGTCACTCTAATGGTATAATATTCTATACCCTCGTACTTTGTTCACTAACCGATCATGCTGAACTGTACCGAGTACCTTTTGGAACACAAAGAAGACTGTATCTACCTGGGCTCCTGTATCAACTGCTTTCTGTGTCTCGTGGACGAACAGAATAATATGGGTTTCATTCGATAGTTGTTTTCGGAACCCATCTTCGTTGCAGCGGGGGAAAGTTTTCGTCTCCAGAAGTGTCACAATACACGAGCATAAAACAGTTTCCAAAATTCTACAACAGAACGACTTCATGGCAACAGGCCTCTAATTTTTAAGGGCTACTGTTTGCAGGTTTATTTTTGTACTGAGTATGCGCTTTCCTATAAGCTATTGACCTTACATTTCCTCAGTTCCTCAAGCGTAATACTGCTCCCATCAGCCTGTGTTCGAAGAACACTGCACGTTTCGAGCCGCTGTTCACCTCGATGACAACATTTCTGGAGACAGCCATCGACCTTGTGTATCAAAAATGTGAATTACCCGAAGAGCCAATATGTTCCGATTGATCGACGGTCAAATCTCATTGGTCATGAGCTGCTGCAGTCGCAATTGATTACATCGTTGGGTCAACATGTGTACACGTAGTGGTGGCCTGCTGCGGAGCACCATGTTCAACAATTTGCTATGAATAGTGGGCTCTGAAACACCACCATCTACCCTACTTCGCAGAGCAGACAAAATTCGGAACCTCGGAACCTCACGTTCTGTGAAGAGTCGTGGACTTCCAACCTGTTAGCGTCTAGTGGTAGTTCCACTGTCCTGCTACCTCTCTCAATAGATGCTCACGAAAGTAGCAAGGGGACATAAGACCAGCTTCGCTCTTTTCGAGATACTCGTTCACTGGCTCTTCGTAATAATCAACTGCCCTTTTTCAAGGTCGCTTATCTCAATGGATTTTCCCATTTGCAGCCCATATCTAGGGTGATCCCCCGTCCGTGTCTGCTCCGCTTACGTACTTTCGTTACCGAGTCACGTCCCCGCATCGCCACCTGGCGGCATCCAACGTCGCGGTGGGCTGTGGTCGTAATGTTTCGGCCTACAGTATGTAGATTTGTAATATACAGGTGGTCCATTGATCGTGACCGGGCCAAATATCTCACGAAATAAGCGTCAAACGAAAAAACTACAAAGAACGAAACTCGTCTAGCTTCAAGGGGGAAATCAGATGGCGCGGCCCGCTAGATGGCACTGCCATAGGTCAAACGGATATCAACTGCGTTTTTTAAATAGGAACCCCCATTTATATTACACATTCCTATAGTACGTTAAGAAATATGATTTTTTAGTTGGATCACTTCTTTCGCTTTGTGCTACATGGCGCTGTAATAGTCACAAACGTATTGCTAACAATTTCAGACGAACAGTTGATAACAGGTAGGTTTTTAAACTAGAATACAGAACGTAGGTACGTTTGAACATTTTATTTCGGTTGTTCCAACGTGGTACATGTTCCTTTGTGAACTTACCATTTCTGAGAACGCATGCTGTTACAGCGTGATTACCTGTAAATACCACATTAATGCAATAAATGCTCAAAATGATGTCCGTCAACCTCAATGCATTTGGCAATACGTGTAACGACATTCCTCTTAACAGCGAGTAGTTCGCCTTCCGTAATGTTCGCACATGCATTGACAATGCGCTGACGCATGTTGTCAGGTGTTGTCGGTGGACCACGATAGCAAATATCCTTCTACTTTCCCCACAGGAAGAAATCCGTGTACGTCAGATCCGGTGAACGTGCGAGCCATGGTATGGTGCTTCGACGACCAATCCACCTGTCATGAAATATGCTATTCAATACCGCTTCAACCGCACACGAGCTATGTGCCGTACATCCATAGTGTTGGAAGTACATCGCCATTCTGTCATGCAGTGTAACAACTTGTAGTAACATCGGTAGAAATTTGCGTAGGAAATCAGCATACATTGCACCATTTAGATTGCCATCGATAAAATGGAGGCCAGTTATCCTTCCTTCCATAATGCTTACCATACATTAACCCGTCGGCTGGAGTGGTCGAGCGGTTCTAGGCGCTACAAAAAATGGTTCAAATGGCTCTGAGCACTATGGAACTCAACATCTTAGGTCATAAGTCCCCTAGAACTTAGAACTACTTAAACCTAACTAACCTAAGGACATCACACACACCCATGCCCGAGGCAGGTTTCGAACCTGCGACCGTAGCGGTCCCGCGGTTCCGGACTGCAGCGCCAGAACCGCACGGCCACCGCGGCCGGCTGTAGGCGCTACAGTCTGGAACCGCGCGACCGCTACGGTCGAAGGTTCGAATTCTTCCTCAGGCGTGGATGTGCGTGATGTCCTTAGGTTAGTTAGGTTTAAGTAGTTCTAATTTCTAGGGGACTGATAAGCTGAGATGTTAAGTCCCATAGTGCCCAGAGCCACTTGAACTGTTCCTGTTTCCTTAAATAACGTAACTATCCGGCGAACGGCCCGGACACTTGGATGACGTCGTCGAGGATACCGAGCACCATACACAGCACACGCCCGTTGGGCATTTTGATCACAATAGCCATAGATCAACACGATATCGACCTTTTCCGCATTTGGTAAACGGTCCATTTTAACACGGATAATGTATCACGTAGCAAATACGGTTCGCACTGGCGGAATGTTACGTAATACCACGTACTTATACGTTTGTGACTATTACAGCGCCGGCGGAGTGGCCGAGCGGTTCTAGGCACTACGGTCTGGAACCTCACGACCCCTACGGTCGCAGGTTCGAATCCTGCCTCGGGCACAGATGTACGTGATGTCCTTAGTTAGGTTTAAGTAGTTCTAAGGTCTAGGGTACTGATGACCTCAGAAGTTAAGGCCGATAGTGCTCAGAGCCATTTGAACCATTTTTGAAGTATTACAGCGCCATGTACCACAAAGTGAAAAAAGTGGCCAAAATAAAACATTCGTATTTCTTTACGTACTACACGAATATGTAATAGAAATGGGAGTTCCTATTTAAAAAAAAAAAAAAAAACGCAGTTGATATCCGTTTGACGTATGGCAGCGCCATCTAGCTGGTCAACTATAGCGCCATCTGGTTTCCCCCTTCAATCAACAGTGGAGCTGTCTCGGTGCGCTGCCGTTGCGTCGGATACGAGAGCGAGGCGGCAGTGTGGCGACTGTGTTGTGAGGCTCGTGTGAGGAAGCGCCGACAGGTCCCCGGCGAGGGCGCGGGACTCGAGACCGGAGCCGCCGGCGCGGCAGCTTTATGGCGACGTTTGACGACCGCCGCGTGTTCGGCGCTCGGAAATTGCCCGGCAGGTCCCGTAATGGCGGCGGGCGCGCTGCAGCAGCGAATTGATCTGCCGGAAATTGCCGTCCCTACTGTCGTTATGACGGCCCGGCGACACTCCACTGCTCGCCCCCTTTCGCTCGCCGGCATCCATCGATTCACTGGCGCCGTGGTTGCGCAGCGCAGAACGGTGGGGCGGAGCGGAACGGTCTCACGCAATGTGTGCCGTCTCCCACCGCAGTTATCACTCCCAGCCGCGTAAACAGTGTCCGGGGTTAATACTCACTGCCGGCTCTGCGACCGCACGCGGCGCCCCGCTGCAAATGGCTACAGGGCGGTTACCAGCGTTCGTGCAGTACATTCGGAATGCGTGGACTTCACGGGCAAATGAGCACTAGTGCCATAAAACGGCGCGCAAGGAAAGTAAACATGAGCAATATTTTCTAATTTTTTTCATAGAACTTCTGATTATTTTGATGCATGTCGGCTGTGATTAGTATACTAAACGTCTTCAAAATCTATACATGGCGGTCACAAACAATGTGCAGCGCACCTTGTGATAGGGAAGACGAATGGTCGACTTTAGTTTATTGGCAAAGTTTTAGGAAAGTGTAGTTCATCTGGAAAAGAGACCGCAAATAGGACGCTAGAGCGACCTAATCTCAAATACTGTTCGAATATTTGGGGTCCGCAACACATCGGATTAAAGACAACGAAGCAATGCATATGCGGGCTGCTAGATTTTTTACTGGGTACACTCTAACAACACGCAAATGTAACGGAAATACTTCGAGAATTCAAATAGTAATCCCTGGAGGGAAGGCGACGTTGTTTACAAGAAACTCTAATGAAAAAGTTTGGAGAACCGGCATTTGAAGCTGACTGCAGAACTATTCCAATCCCGCAAACCTAAATTTCCGTAAGGACCACGAAGATAAAACAACAGAAATTAGAACTCTTACGGAGGCACATGGACCGCCACTTAACCTTGCTTGTATGTATCTGCGAGTCCAACCGGAAAGGAAAAAATGGTTCAAATGGCTGAACACTATGGGACTTAACGTCTGAGGTCATCAGTCCCCTAGACTTAGAACTACTTAAACAGAACTAAGGACATCACACACATCCATGCCCTAGGCAGGATTCTAACCTGTGAAGCAGCGCGGCTCCGGACTGAAGCGCCTAGAACCACTCGGCCACAGTGGCCGACCTCACATAGTTGTTGATAATCAAAGACGGAAAGTGCATCAGTACTGAACTAGTACACTGTCCGTTCCTTGCGATTTCTCCTTTCCCGAAGATTTTCTCAATTAACATCCAGTATTCAGCGTTAATCTTACAGCAGGTAGGTGTTGACTGCTCGCAACTTCTAAAAGTGAGGCCCAGACCTGCCCGTCACAACAGTAGTAGAACTTCATCTAACTGATCTTTGTGATATTCCATAGTACGAGAAAAATGTATCGATTTTTATATCTTTGTGGAATATCGTAGATATTTCAGGTTTTTTCTTTTTTGTGTGCAACGTAGAAATCACATTACAACGCGTCACTGAGAACCGTGTGGATGAAGCGTAATCGTTTACCGATAAATTGATAATCTATCATACACTGCGAACGTTGGCCGTAATACCAACAAAAAGCTCATGAAGTGTCAATAAGTTAAAAACAAAAGCGCTGCCCGGAATGTCATTAGAGTGGAATGTCGGTAGTGGCATTCCAGCTAACGCTAATGCGAGGTATTTGCTCCGACCCAGCACGCCCGAGCGCTCCCTTTTTACGCGTGGGGGTTGCAGTGCAGTGTAGGGCGGGGAAGCGCGCAGCCAAGCGTAAATATGGACTGGCTTGATACCATGCAGTGTGGTTTACTGTCTTCGAAACTCGCACTTCATCCACAGTACTGCTACACTTGTGTCCACAAACTAATCATAACCATGGAACGAGCGCGACTGTTAGCGAGGGTGCGTAAGAGGGGCTTCAGAGCTATGTAAACGATGCTCACCAGTCATTTAGCAAAGTTGTTCAAAGATATGGATAATAACATCCATTTTACGTATGGGGAGTACAACACAGTTTTCTTGTTGGGATTGTGGACCATCCTCGAAAATTTTCCGAAAACCACTACCACAGACGTTAATATAAAAGATTCGATGCACCACCCCCATACAATTACGTTAGCAGTTTATCAATAAGTGATACATAGTGCTACCAAGGTTCCACTGTATGATAAAAAGCTCCGGATGGAAATGGAAAGACTCTGAAGGCAGTAGATAATGTGGCGTTCGCTGTGTTATTCAGTGGTTTGGTATTTAACTAATTTGTCAATGGAAATGATAAGATTATTTTATTACATTGAATAATTACTAAATAATTTTTCTCCCGGCTAAAGATTTGATCAAGTTGCTAAAGAACTTGAAGTTAACGTCGTGTTAAAGTGTTGTCTGTAAGTTGTGTAAGTTTCACTAAATCACAGTTCATACAACAGATTCTATACAGCTATGGATTACGATGGAAACAGTTATCTTCAGCGAAATGATTATTAAAACCACCGAATATCAGCCGCGCACAACACTGACGTATGTTACCTGAAACAATATTCTTCGCAACTCGTGTGTAATTAATTTCGGCTCCATACATCAGCTAGAATAGTTTCTGATAAGGATCGTGCTATGAGCACTGTTTTTAAAGAACCAATCTGATCCGAATTATTTTCATTAAAATGAGTTGGGAACCACCGGTGCACACTTATTTTTACACATTTGCATTACGTTCGGCATTTATGTCTGCAGAGTTGCGTAATTTGAATTTGCCGCTGAGATAATTGTTAAGATGGCGGCAGACAATTGATAGAGACTTCATATAGTCAGACCAAATATGTAAGTATTTGAAATGATTATTAAACTCTAGAAACTATACGTTCATATTGTGCTCTATTTAGACCTCATCAAGCAAACATTTGATATGTTTCTAAGGAAAACACAGACAAAAATGCGGTACAAATCGCTATCGTCAATGGCTGCGCTCCTTGCAGCGGAAAGAAATAATTGACACAGATAATGCTTACTGAGAGAGGAATTAAAGTTACAAATAATTAATCACTCATATTTATAATGATAATGAACTCTATTTTCAAGTAATAATTAACAAATAATTACAATTTCTTAACAGACCTCAGTTCGATATGCGTCGACAACTTACAAAAGCCAACCAACAAAAGGTAAAAACAAAGGAAGACAAACGCAGATCATAAAAGGAATTTACAATTACCATTGTCTTTGTATGATACACATAGATATGACCAATTAAATCATAGAATATTATATAAATAATTAATATTTATAAGTTTTCACTATTTTTTCATACGTCGAATACATAATGTTTAAAACTGTTAGAGGTATAATTTCCTCTCGTCGCACTGTAGCCAAAAATTTATCACGTGGATGTTACAATAACATCGCTCAGGTTGATGTTGTACTCCTTAATTTCCAGAAAGTGTTTGATAAAGTTCCATACTGCCACCTAATGAAAAAAAAAATGTGAGCCTACAGAATATCAAACCAACTTTGCGACTGGATTGAAGAGTTTTCAGTAAACATAACACAGTATACAATTCTTAAAAGACAGAAATCTTCAAATGTGAAAGTAACCTCGAATCTGCCCCAAGGGCACAGGACCATTACTTTTCACATTACACCAGGTAATTACAGTTAAAGTTCCAAAGTTCAAAACACTGTAAAGAACTACTGCTCAGAATGATGTCAAATTTTAACGAAATATTGTGGAAGAACGAGGGAACTTTATGGAAACAAAAAACAGTTTAAAGAATACTTTCCCGTTAGATGATGCTGTATGTGTCACGGCGTAAATGGGTTCACCTATAAATGACGCACGATTTGTAATACTTCTTGAGGGTATTTTTGTTCTGTCGTCGCAACTACAAAATGCGTGATTTTTTTTTTTTTTTTTTTTTTTTTTTTTACCAGATCCGTTTCGCTTTATTGAGGTAAAGCATCATCAGTGGTCTGTAACTAAGTTATTTGCATTTTGATTTTCTTCTAGATCAAAAACAGTTCGTTAAGAATAAATTGATTTGCACTTACGGCGATTTTCGGTTGATTTCTCGCTTACAACGGAAAATGCCGTCTGCTAGTAAATCGTTGTTTTTGCTGTTTCTGCGTTACACACGGATTTTTTGTCTAATTTTTATTTTTTCTGCAACAATATGCATCTCTTATGTTTTTCACAACACACTTTTATGCATGCCAGTGTATTCTGTTTGTTTTTGTACTTCTAAGTATATATTGTGGTTTGTGTTTTGTAGTGTTGCCAACATAACTTTTTTCACTACTTTGTCTTTGGCCAAATACATTTTTCAATTAGGTTATTGTATGTGTGTAATTTTATTTAATTATGTTTCTGTGTATTTATGTACTGTGTAAGAGTAGGGAAGGAGTAGCAATGGAGGGATTTTTTTTGTTTGTATGGGAGGTAGAAACCATGACGAGTGGTCATAAGTGTATAGCAGTGTGATGAGAGTGTGAGGAGAAGGTGAGAGGCGAGAAATCGAATTAAATTTTGAGTTGGGGTGTAGGGGATGTTATGGGAGAGTGGGAGGGGGTGAAGGATGGAAAAGATTCTTTTCTTTTTGGTGTAATTTCATCAATTATGTTACACAGAGTCTGGTTTCCGATATTTATTTGATCAATGAGCAACTGTTTTATTTTGTGTTAATTGTTTTTGCATGTGGAAATTTTCTTGGGAAGGGAGGAGGTGTCAGTCTTTAATGATTTTTATGATATTCATATTTTTTCAATATTGCTTGGTCAACAGTGTTCTTGTTTTAGATGATCCGCAAATGGTGAATAATTTGTACCGTATTTAAATGCTCTGTAATTAAATTACCAGAGCATACTTATACAGGGTGTAACGGGAATACGTGCAGATATTTCAGTTGGTGATTGAGGACAGTTTACTGAACATCACATCAGTAGTAACTTCATTTGCACACTGATAGTTATAGCTATTAGAAGTAGTACGCTTTTAGATTGTTTAGCACTTCCATGTACATATGGCAAGAGCAAGCGATTAACATTCATTTTGCCCTGAGTGAGGGGTCAGGTGTTGAAGTGTGGACACGTGGATGCAAAACGTTAAGTCTACACTAACAGGCGGACTCTATTTAGCGGTGCAATTACGAAATTTTAGAAAACATCAGGTAGTAAATTATGTGACATGTTTGTGGGAAGACTGTTAGAAACATAGAAAAGGCAACAAACACACTGAAGCAGGTACATATTAAGGAACCAATTATCGTAATATCTGCACTTACGCCCCTAACATCCGGTATATTTCTCCGCCACATACGTGTATCTCGCGAAAAGAACGTGAAATTAAAATTAGACACATTTAACCTGGCACGGATACTTGCAAACAATCTGTTTTTTTCACACCAATGCCAAGAACTCACGATACAGTATACTGTTAAAATCGAAGGACGCACTGACCATAAACTTCATATCTGACTGGACTTGTCGATCTGTCTTCACTCGTGGCAATTTAAAATGCTAGTGCTGCGGCGATTGAGCCCGAGTTCCGAAGTCGCATATCCACGTTTCAGTTATGACACGTTTCCGTAGTTCATCATCGTTGTTGACTTCATCCAGCGACTACTGAGTAACTTCCATTCGCCACTGTTTCTGTTCCAAACTAAACAATTTTGGAACAAATCTTGCTATCACACATGGAATCAAAACGTCCGAAAACATTTTCTGGTATGAGCCAGTAGATAAGCCACACTCGTCAGTTACCTCTCTGATTTTGAATGAAATGGTTGGGACCAATATCTATTCACTTTCCCACGACTGCAATGGTTAACGATGTGCTGTGGCGTGCAGAACGCTCGTCATCTCAACGTCTTCTCGTATGTGCAGTTCACTCGTAAACCCTTCTTTCATTCATAACAGATACACCAACAAACATAATTAACATTTTTGCACCTTTTCAGCATTTTATTCTGTTCTTACAGCAAAACTTTGTAAATTTTCTTTGATCCATCTTTTATGCGGAATAAACAACTGACCATATTACCAAAACACAAGCATGACGGCCGACAACACACTAAAGATACGATATGACTAATACAGCGTATAGACATTTCATTCATATTTACTAGGACAAAAGGCGAAAAACTATGCCAATTAGCCTACTAAAAAACGCTAAATCACAAAAGTTCCGTAATTTTCTAGCCAAGCCTGTAGATTTAGG
This sequence comes from Schistocerca piceifrons, assembly GCF_021461385.2. Classification (NCBI taxonomy): domain Eukaryota; kingdom Metazoa; phylum Arthropoda; class Insecta; order Orthoptera; family Acrididae; genus Schistocerca; species Schistocerca piceifrons. Next base: position 320,497,532 of record NC_060143.1, on the reverse strand, counting down.
TGCACCTGGGGGTACTAACACCGACATTGTAAACCCGATTTCCTTGAAAATACTGTTTGTTGGTTGTGAATTGATTGCTATCGACAACGAGAGCGATTCCTTTCGCAGGATCAAAACGAGCAGAGATACTAAAATGAATTAAAATCTTCAAAGATTTGTCTGGGTGAAAGGCAACGATTCAGTTCTTCTAGCCATTTCAAAACAATTTATTTGAAGCCCAATTATGCTAGGAAGTGCTCTTCAACACAAACAGTAGAGAGCCAACAGCATCGTGATAAGGTAAAGATTTGGTTTTCGAAAATAACTTTTTTGTAAAATTTTCGTTCAGTTTCGACCAAAGACAGTTGGATCTTCCTACAAAGCAATTACTTGTGCAATGGTCTTCTAGTTCTAATTTTAACTTAGTATTTATCTCGATTTCGCCGGAAATTAAGCGGCAGAGTTGTTAGTCTTTATCCAACATCATCGGTAAAAAAACCTGTGTTTAACGGAAAAGTTCACAGGGCTCAGCATTCATAAAAGGCGAGCTTCGAAGGTTCGTTTCAGTGAGTAGCCATCATTTGCCTACGAACGTTTCAGCACCCGAGACATGTTAACTTTATACATGAATCAACGGACCTAAGGCTGCAGAATATTTATCATCAACATAGAATGACTTTGCTATCGTCTGTTCCTTATGAATACAAAGTCCGTTTAAAATTAAAAGTTGACCCTTGCACGGAAAAGTCTTAGAGGTGCCTGTTTTTCGTTCCTCATCAGGGCTGAAAGAAGTCGTACAGTGCGAATTTTTAAAATACATGTCCCTCAAGTGGTTCAGGAAACAACCAAGAAGTGTCTACACCGAAGATACTGTCGTTGAATAATTTTCATCAAAGCTATAAATAGGACATGAAAAGGCTTGTGTGGTGTAATCAGCGAATTTCTGTCACACGTCAATATGACACTTCACACGTCTCAACAATGTCTCGAAAACCATCGTGTCTGATCTCGAAGGCGAAGAATGCTAAGCTCAGCTTTCCTCCTTACAAAGAAAAAAAATCCTTCTCATACAAGTTGTCTCGAATTCAGTTTCTAACAACCGATCATTTTAGTTGTTATTTGTAAAGCACTTTTAGTGATGTTTCATAATTCGATGAATTTTTGGTCCCTTATTTCTTATCGCTTTATTAATCTCTATCAAAGTATTTACAAAGCAAAGAAACTACAATAAGAAACTGTAATATGACAGATAAGTTTTATCCTGCCACAAAGATTTATGAGCGATGCCTTCAATCGTTGTTTTCCGAGACATTCAGAAGTTATGAGACTAATGTTCGCTGCACCATCGAAGATATCACATACGTTGCAGATTAGTTTCTAGCTTTGTGGATACATCGTTTCATTTCCTTTTCAGCCGTTTTGTCTACGCTGAGATATTTTGCCAAGGAACATTGGTTAATGTGCCTTGTAACACTCGGAGGAACCAGTTTAAATCCCTGATGCTGACAAAAATAACGTTTTCGTCATCTTAGGCAAGAGGTGCTATGACAGATGGTGATAGTGGTGCCCCTATCTAGTGTCGAACTTCACTTTACAGCATGTCAGCAAGGCGCCCGAATTATACTCCCGGCGTCAGCCTCAACTGTGACGGGCGACACAGTAACGTGAAACTGAGCATCGACATTTGGAGTATGCTACACGGTTCGCCAGCCAACTGCGGTAACGATCAACGCTAATTACCGATATACTGCTGCGGAACACGACACATCGTGTAGGTGAACGCACTTTTACTATACAACGACATTTCAGCAGCAGGGTGGACCATGTAGCTGTGTCATATTGTGCAATAACGAATCCAAAATGTTCAACAGATGCTGATTAAAATGTGATGTAACTGTGCACATTAAAAATCTACATATAGTAGTGGGAGTTAAATTCAGTTCATTATTTATTTTGATTTTAATTAGTATCAGATAAACGTTCGATTTACAATTAGTACCTAATTAATTATTTAAATCAGAGAACACGTTTTAGTATTTATAATATACCCAGCGCTGATTTGACATATTCTATCACTTTGCATATTGCAGTACAGTTTTTAAAAAATGCCGACTTAATTTCCATTTTTATCGTAAATTCATTTACCCCGAAAATTGCCGATATTTAATTTAATTACCTATTGCTACTATTATTTTGACAACTTTAGCTCTTTGTCAGTCTGATAATTGTATGATAACTACATAGTTACATTACATTACCTTAATACGTATTACATAGATCATGAATACATTTCATAAGTATGTGCCATGAGTCAATTTAATATAAGTTTTCGTTACACAATATAATATTTATTTATTTTATTTTTACAGTTATTACTTCGTATCTAAAAATTCATTAGTTGGGTAGAAGGAGAAATTCTTTAAATTTGTTTCTAAATGTTGGTTGGCTCTCTATCAGGTTTTTAATGCTGCTTGGCAAATGACCCAAGATTTTTATGGTAGCATAATTCACTCCTTTCTGCGCCAAAGTCAGATTTAACCCACAATAGTGAAGATCATCCTTTCTTCTAGCGTTGTAGCTATGCACTTCGCTGTTATTTTTGAAGTGGGATACGTTATTAGTAACAAATTTCATAAGCGTATATATGTATTGCGAAGGTACTGTGAACACATAGAGTTCCTTAAATAAACGTCTGTAAAGTGGTCTTGGGTGGGTTCCAGCTATTATTCTCATTACAAGCTTTAGTACGATGAATATTTTTCTCTTCATGATGAAAGGCAACAAAATATGATTCCTTATGAAAACAGTGAACGAAAATAGCATAGTAAGCTAATTTACTGATATGTTTATCACCAAAATTTGCAGCAATGCTAATAACCTAAGTATCTGAACCTAACTACTTCGGCAGATCATGTATGTGTTTCTTCCAATTCAACTTCTAGTCAATTTGAATATTCTACCTTTGTAACAGACTTGTTCAAAGTCTGTTTGTGAATGGTGTTATGCCATTTACTGTACTGAATTGTATACACTGTATTTTCTCGAAATTTAGTGAGAGTGAGTTTGTAGAGTGTCACGTAATAATTTTCTAAAAGACATTGTTTACAATTAAGACGTTTCCTCAGCTAATTCTTATTTATTGGGTATGATTGCTATACTTGTATCATCAGCAAAAGCAGCTAGCTTTGCATCTTCATGAATATAAACTTTAATACATTGTAAAAGTAATAAGGGACCAAAGACTGAGCCCTCTGGTTCACCATTCTTGATGCCTCCACAGTTAGAGGACTCTGCTGACGTTCGTAGACTATCTGTACTGTTAATTTCAACCTTCTGCAGTCTTCCAGTTACATATGAATTAAACCATTTGTTCACTGTCCCACTCCTACCACAATACTTATCTAGAAGAATTTCATGATTCACACAGTCAAAGGCCTTTGACAGATCACAAAATATCCCACTGTGTAATGTTCAGTTATCCAGAGCATTTAACATTTGATCAGTGAAAGCATATGTAGCATTTTCTGTTGAAAAGCTTTTCTGAAAACCAAACTGACATTTTTTTAGTACCTTAGTTCTACAGATACGTGAAGCTACACTTGAATACATCTCTTTATCAAGAATTAAGGATAAAGCTGTCAGAAGTAAGATTGGGCGGTAGTTACTAGCTTCAGACCTATCCCCCTTTTTATGCAATGGTTTAAGAATAGCATATTCAGTCTATATGAAAAATGCCCAGTTTCAGTGAGCTGCCATGTATGTGGCCGAGAATCCTATTTATCTGTTGGGAACAAGCTTTTAGTACTCTGTTGGAAATTCCATCAATTCCATGTGAGTTTTTACTTTTGAATGAATTTATTATTTTCCTAATTTCAGTAGGATTATTAAAAATATTTTCTACTTCTGGCTTTTTGTTAATTAACTTTTCATTGAAATTGATAGAAATACAATACTCCTGTGCTCTTGGGTGGCCTGTTTCCTTTTTAACAATATTCCAAATTGTTTTAATTTTAGTGTCAGAAGTGCTAATCCCATAAATAGTGCAAATACTTCTGGACTTTTTAATTACTTTTCGTAATACAGTGCAGTAGTTTTTATAATGTTTGACTGTTTCTTGATCTGTACTACTCCTAGCTATAAGATACATTCCGATTTTCTGTTCACAAGATGTCCCTATCTCTTTAGTAAACCGTGGATTTTTAGATTGTTTCTTACAATTATTTTTCCCTGTTTTCATAGGGAAACTGTTTTCAGTGTATAGAGGACAATATTTTATAGATTTTGTTGTTTCTTGAAATCGATCCAGGGATTGAGAAGCAGCTTGGTTTCTTGTTACTTTATCTGTGTATGCACATCTAAAATACACACGCTTAGAAAAAGAGAAAAGAAAACGCACCACGTATGAATTATCCGAATAGGCCGGACATCGGTAGATTTGATGTGCATGTACAGACAAACAAATGTTTACAAATTCGAAAAATTGGATGATCCATTCACGAGAAAGAGCTTCAGAAATTGAGCCCACCTTTGATCAGACAGAGTTCTTGAATGTCCTCCTGAAGGATATTGTAACAAACTGTCCAGTTGGTGCGTTAGATAGTAAAAAACCCGAGTTTAGTGACGGTCCGTGTGAAATAGCGGATCGATGTAGGTTTTGGTAAGCACAAAGACAAGCAGTAGCAACTCTCACCGTGTGAGGGCGGGCATTAGCCCCACCTGTGATTCCCACTGCCACATTCCCAGCCTGTTGGGACATAAGGCTGGAAAGAACTGTGGCTATATTACGGGCTCTATTATCTAAAACAGCTCTTTCTACTCCGTGGAGTAGGGAATTAAAAGTGAAAAAACAAAGGTAGCACCTGCCCATTGGAAGTCACCACAACAAACTGCTCCGTATAACAAAGCACACACGCACACACAACATATACGCACAGTTCTCATTTGTGTCTAGGTCAATGAGTGACATTGTCGCAGAAATAAGTAGCACGAGAAAAAATAAGACAAGCCTGAACCTAATACGACTAGTGAAGTACATTATGCTTGTCGCGCTCCCGCCAGTGTCATTATTTACGTACAAAATACTGCTTCATCCAGAATTTGAATATGGAAATGCAGACATGTATAATGGCATTTAGTCAGTCTAAGAAGATCATTTCTACAGATAGGAGGCTACTACAAACGGTTGGAGACCTAGAATGAGACTTAACTACTGCTTCAGAAAAAGAAACGCTCAGTACAGAATAAATACAGTGAAGAAACAAATGAAATTCTTAATACGTCAGTTTCACCAACGGGAACAATGGACGATGTACGATGGAAATAAATAACTGACATCACATTAGCCAGAATATGAAAGGTTGATTTAGCCATTCTTCATTTCGGTCACATATTTTTGCAAATAGATTACGGGGAGTTTTTTTGATACATTTTCCGAAAGCTCACCGGTCGATTTCGATAGTTCTTTAACGCATTGGAAGTATTTCGGCTTCACTGGCGATCTTTAGATTGAGTATCTCGGCAAATGAACGCCTAGGGCGTGGTGGTGCCACGTAAGGACTTGCCGTGTAATGCAATGGTCACAAGTCCCACATGGCACAGAGCATAAATCATATGCCACACAGTGAAGCAACGTTGTGGCAGCTCAGAATTGTGAATTCACACGTAAATAACTATCTTGTTTACGGTAGCAGCGTCGAGTTGAAAGGAAATAGCTGCAGTTGAGTGAGCTCCGTAAATTCTGATAAGCACACTTGTAACTTTGCATAATTGCTGTAACGAATGAACGTCTACTAAACTTGAGGACATTGGGCGTCAACAATATGTTAGGACATTACCAGATTGGTTTGTTCTGTAAGTGGGCTGCTTCTGTGTTGGCAGCGCTGTGTAGCACTTTGCATTGGATCTCTGACTGCGCTTTCTTTGTAAGAGACTCTGGCGCTGGTTGGACTCGTTGTTGGAAGTTAATCGCCAGTAGTGTTGGGCAGTTGGAAGTTAGGCGCTAGCAGTGATGGAAGTACTGTTGGGCAGTTGGAGGTGAACGGCCAGCAGTGATGGATGTTAGATGTGAGAAGTTAGCAGTGATGGAGGCTTGAGGTCCGAAGTGTTAGCGCAGGCTAACGATCTGTACATGTTCGACTTGGAGACTGAATATTATTCATGATTATATACCTTTGTACTAGATGTCAATGACGATTTATGTTTGTGTCTGAACTATATGTCACATTACTAAGGTAAAAAATACATTATTTGGTTTGCAAAAAAGAAAAAAATCTTTCCTTTGCTAACCACATGCCTACTGGCTTTAGTAGTTAGAATATTTTATTTAGCTGGCAGTATTGATGCTTGCTGTATTTCAATAGTTTGCCTAATGATTTTTGTGAGGTACATGCTTAATGAAATGTATAGGTTATTCTTAAGATTTCTTTTTAGTCAGGGCCAATCTTTTGAATTATTTGAAGTCAAGTTATTTTTTTTTTTTTTAAAGCAGTCAGATTGCATTGCGGTAGAATATTGTGGGTCAGTGCTGACATAAGAATAAGTAAAAAAAAGTAAGTAGGTTCACTTGCATTCAATTTCACTCAGCAGTTTAAGAAAATTTTTTAATGAAGAAGTTTCAGTTCTTCATTTGCTGGTGTACCAACCTCATACAGAATTTTGTATTGGAATGCATTATCGGAACAAATGCACTCCAGAAGAGGGTAGGTCAGGTTAACAGGTGGAGTATTGCGGATGGACTTCCAGGACACAGTACAAACAAGAAGGTCGATGTTACAGCTCAGTAATACAGTTGTTAGGCTCCTGCTTTATGCCACAGGTAGTTGGTTCCAAAGTATATCGTTGGTGAGGGTTTCGTATTTATTTTCTCTCTATGTAAACTAATGTGTTTTATTCCAATTAGCGAAAAAATTGGATAAATCCAATTAATTTCTGGCAGGAGAGTAGTGTTAACCTATACGAAACTGTGAGGACTTTTTGAAATTTCGAGAGGAGGACTGACTCTAGCCACAATTAGGTGTTGAAATAATTCGATGGTGAAAGATGAAAACTTGTACTCGACCGGGACTCGAACCCTGATTTCCCGCTCGCCGCGAGAGGTTACCTAACCGCATCAGCCATCTGGACACGCTTTCCCTCCGACATAAATTCTCAACTTGTCACCCCCTAGTATCGTCCGTTCATTCACCTACTTGCTCGGAGCGAGTCCTGTCGGACGTATCCGACAGAAAGGTATCAAACTGTTGGTTGATACAGCAGCCCTAAATATCAGAAAAATGTGCTCTCTTTGATAGTTTATATCTTTGGAAAAAATGACGTATTGTTGCAATATTGCGCATTAGCGTAGTCCATTGTTTTCTGAAGATCTTGGTGAGCATTTTCCAGCAGATAACAGTGCAGCAAGGGATGAAGTAAGATTGTCCTTTGAGCAACACACCGCCGCATTGAAGTGGTACTGGAAGTTCGAAAATATGATGGAGCTACAACAGCAATGACGTAATGTGTACTGAACTCAGCCACCAACACATGCAACAATTTATCGTATTCGGGATAAATTTGAAGACGGTGCATAAGGGAAGGTCTGATCGTCCAAAAGTATAACTAAGTCCAGCTTCCTGCGCTTTCTGTGTTGCGACGTTTTACTAGGTCACCTCAAAAATCTGTGGAGCATGTTGCACGTGAACGCATGACAACCCGATGGAGCGTACAAGGAATTCTTAAGGCTGCAGAATGGAAAGTGTACACTCGGAGATCGCTGCAAACTATTAATGACGACCACCCGGATCGAAGGATGGAGTACTGCGAGTGGTTTGAAGGCATGATTCGCGAGGATGAAAGGTTTGCAGAAATGGGTATTGGTCTGACGAGACGCAGTTCAAACTGAAGGTACTGTAAACCGCCACAGCTGCGGCTTTGTGCTCCTGAAAATCTTCACGTTTACCTGGACAAATACGTTAATCTAGCGGTGTGTTAATGTGTGGTGTAGTTGGTTATCGCACTTTCTGAATTGCCCCATTGTTCTTAGGTACCGTAACTGGTGAGCTGCATCTTCATATGCTGCAAACATTGATTTCACTTGCCATCCAAGAGGGGTTTGGAAATAAAAGATTTTTCGTACAGTAGATCGTGCTCAGCTTCACTAAAACAGAGATGTCAAAATCTATCTGGTCGATGGTTAGGTCGAAAAGGAGCTGTTGAGTATCCATCACGGTCTTTAGACCTTACACCTGTCGACTTCTTCTATGTGGAACCTTGAAAAATGAAGTTTGCCAACAAAATCGCGCTACATTGAACGAACTACGAGAAACAATCGAGACGTCCTGCGCAGCTGTCACACCAGCAACACTGACAGACACAGTTGGGTCAACAGTTAAGCGGTATCGACGCTGTTTGGCTGCTAATGGGGCTCACTTCGAACACACAAAATGAGAATTGTGACAATATGCCATTCTGTTCCATTATTATTGACTATCAAAGAGTGTCTGCATTTTTCTGGACCACTATGGATATAATTACACTCCTGGAAATGGAAAAAAGAACACATTGACACCGGTGTGTCAGACCCACCATACTTCCTCCGGACACTGCGAGAGGGCTGTACAAGCAATGATCACACGCACGGCACAGCGGACACACCAGGAACAGCGGTGTTGGCCGTCGAATGACGCTAGCTGCGCAGCATTTGTGCACCGCCGCCGTCAGTGTCAGCCAGTTTGCCGTGGCATACGGAGCTCCATCGCAGTCTTTAACACTGGTAGCATGCCGCGACAGCGTGGACGTGAACCGTATGTGCAGTTGACGGACTTTGAGCGAGGGCGTATAGTGGGCATGCGGGAGGCCGGGTGGACGTACCGCCGAATTGCTCAACACGTGGGGCGTGAGGTCTCCACAGTACATCGATGTTGTCGCCAGTGGTCGGCGGAAGGTGCACGTGCCCGTCGACCTGGGACCGGACCGCAGCGACGCACGGATGCACGCCAAGACCGTAGGATCCTACGCAGTGCCGTAGGGGACCGCACCGCTACTTCCCAGCAAATTAGGGACACTGTTGCTCCTGGGGTATCGGCGAGGACCATTCGCAACCGTCTCCATGAAGCTGGGCTACGGTCCCGCACACCGTTAGGCCGTCTTCCGCTCACGCCCCAACATCGTGCAGCCCGCCTCCAGTGGTGTCGCGACAGGCGTGAATGGAGGGACGAATGGAGACGTGTCGTCTTCAGCGATGAGAGTCGCTTCTGCCTTGGTGCCAATGATGGTCGTATGCGTGTTTGGCGCCGTGCAGGTGAGCGCCAGAATCAGGACTGCATACGACCGAGGCACACAGGGCCAACACCCGGCATCATGGTGTGGGGAGCGATGTCCTACACTGGACGTACACCACTGGTGATCGTCGAGGGACACTGAATAGTGCACGGTACATCCAAACCGTCATCGAACCCATCGTTCTACCATTCCTAGACCGGCAAGGGAACTTGCTGTTCCAACAGGACAATGCACGTCCGCATGTATCCCGTGCCACCCAACGTGCTCTAGAAGGTGTAAGTCAACTACCCTGGCCAGCAAGATCTCCGGATCTGTCCCCCATTGAGCATGTTTGGGACTGGATGAAGCGTCGTCTCACGCGGTCTGCACGTCCAGCATACACTGTACTAGTGCCGACATTGTGCATGCTCTGTTGCCTGTGTCTATGTGCCTGTGGTTCTGTCAGTGTGATCATGTGATGTATCTGACCCCAGGAATGTGTCAATAAAGTTTCCCCTTCCTGGGACAATGAATTCACGGTGTTCTTATTTCAATTTCCAGGAGTGTATTTGGTTATTAATCAAACCTCCCCATGTCTTATTTTAAGAAAAAGGCAAAGAAGAGTGTTTCTACCATTAGAATGTTATAAGATAAATCGAACAAAACATGAAATGAAAAAAAGACAGCCACGAATCAAACACTGACCAGCGCTTTTGTAGCCGAGAACCTCGACTGCTCTTCCAGTTAGGTAGAAAGATGGGTGCCTAGGTTACAGCAGGAAAACGCAAAGTTTATAACTCGAGCATTATTTACTTTGGACCCGATATAACACTGATAAAAATGATTGTTTTTAGACCATTTTTTGATGTATTGCATTGAAAATAAGATTTTCCGTCATCAACTTTGATCTCGATCAAATATCAAGGAAAAATCCGAAAAAACGTGTCTCTTTATTTTCAGTACAGAACGTCCTTGCAAATTTGATCAAAATCGGAGGCCGACATGTCAGATCCTCCTCTTATGAGATAAGAAATGATAAAAGTCAGTGCAGAACCGGTGAGGAAATCAATATATGGGAAACAGAAGGAATAATAGGGTGGTAGAGTATGGCTGCAGACATCAGGGGATAATCTCCGTGACAGTAAAGTGAAGCGTAGGAGCCGAAAATTGTAGCCGGGGAAAGACAATGGAATAGATCTGGACGTTGCCCGTAAGTGCTACTCTCCGATGAAGAAATTGATAGCTGCATCAAACCAGTTAGATGATGCTGTGGCGGTCTTCATTCCATACACTGCTTTGGTGCAGGTCTCTGCACTACTGTGTCCTGTGCAAGCTTCTTCATCGCGACGTAACTTCTGCAGGCTCTTACAAGACTCACAAACCCTCTCCAACCCCCCCACCCTTCCAACCCCTCCACCCTTCCAAACCCCTCCACGCCCTCACTACACCCTCCACGCCCGTCCTACACCCTCCACACACACACACACACACACACACACACACACACACACACACACACACACACTTCCTTACATTACCAAACTGACGATTCCGTGATGTCCTAGGATGTGTCCTAGTCTTCCCAGTTCGATTCAGCAACTCCTCTTCAGTTATTCAATCTACCCATGTAATCTTCAGCATTTTTCTGCAGATGCACATTGCAAAAGCTTCAATTCTCCTCTTGCCTCAATTGTTCATCGTCCACGTTTCTCCTCCGAACAAAGCTATACTCCCAGCAAATTTCTTCATAGAAGATTTGGTAGCACTTAAATTTATTTTCAGCTTTACCAGATTTTTCTGTTTCAGCCGTATTTGTCTTGCTATTATGAGTCTGCATTTCGTACCTCTCTACTTCTGCCATCGCCAGTTATTTTGCTGTCCAAGCAACTTTTTGGGAATCGTTTCGTAATATTCGAAGGCATGTTGAAAATGAATGCCTCCAAATTTTTTATGTGAAAACAAGCTTTTTAAATAAAACAAATGCTGCTGACATTCTACATCTGCATTCTTCATGCACACGTACCTGCAGCTCTATGCCACCAGAGCGTTCCGAATTGCAACGTGTGACATTGTGATGCGTAATATAACAAAGTTGGCGTGTGATAAGCTGCGTGCTCTAGACGAGTTTCGAATTTGAAGAGTTTGTGCACACACAGAGAACCCTCTCCTTCAGCATGACAATACCAGACCACACAGGAACGTTGCGGCAAAAATCCGACGTCTTGGGTTCATTGTCATCGATCATGCGCCATACAGTGCCGACTTGACCACATCAAATTTTTTGTTTCCAAAACTTAAAGAACACCTTCGAGGCGTTACACTGGAGAGTGATTAAGAAAGTGAAAGCAGAAGTGATGCGGCTCGTGAACAATGTCTAACATTCGACAGTGAAAATGTCAACAAGTCTCTTGTTGGGAGAAATGTGTTCTTCGCCAGGGTAACTATGTAGAGAAATAAATATATGAAACAATAAACTGGTAGCCAAGATTTTGGAACCTGTATGTGTCCTGAGATATGTACCTAAATTTATATGTATACATGTTACATAAGTGGAATCCAAGCCGAGTTTTATAATGTTTTCTGTCCTCCCTAGATCCGATGATGGCGGCTTTAGTTTCGCCGAAACCGGTAATCATGGAATAAAAAGAATTTCTGCGATCTTGGCTACCAGTATATTGGTTTATAACTATCTAGATCGCTCCCACATGAGCACAATGTGCTCCCTACAAAAGAAATAAATATATATAGACGTGAAGAATAAAGATTTAAAATGTTGATAACGTCTGTTTTATTGAAGAAGCTTTAGCAGTTTGCAGAAAAAAAAATAGGAGGCATTGCTTCTCGCACTAGCTCATATTTCTACAGCATCACCTGATTTAATTCAAGGTATACGCCCATTCCCTCGTTCAAGTTCTATTTATATTCATCCTAAGCCGGCCGGTGTGGCCGAGCGGTTCTAGGCGCAGGTGCGAATCCTGCCTCGGGCATGGATGTGTGTGATGTCCTTAGGTTAGTTAGGTTTAAGTAGTTCCCAGTCTAGGGGACTGATGACCTCAGATGTCAAGTGCCGTAGTGCTCAGAGCCATATTCATCCTATAGTACTTTTCCAAGATACTATTCATACCGTTGAACTGCTTTTCCAAGGCCTTTCCCATCTCTGACAAAATAACGTCATGGATAAACCGCAAAGTTTTTAATATCTTTTCCCTGAACTTTAATTCGCTTTCTAAGCTGTTACTTGAGGTACATAACCTACAAAAAAAGAAAGACCATGTCGATGCTGCTGATTCAGCTTCATGGCTGACACACGTCTCTTAACTCGCAAACAAGCGTACGCTTGCAGGTACAATTTAAGTGAATCTGCGCAGCTGCCGACCCCTCTGCCGCGGAGGAAAAGTGGAACACGACCCGCGAACGGAGGAGAGCCGCGGTATCTGCCGCCGCGACACAATGTCGCCGCCCGCCGCCCGTGGCCGGCTCTGGGCTGCGCGCTTAAAGCGGGACGGCTTGATGATTTGTTTTAAAGCCTACGCCGCACCGCGCTCTGCTCCATTGTACGGACGCCTGGCGCGGCCTTGCTGGTGACGTCACAGCCGGGTGGCGTGCACCCGCGGCTCCACGCTCGCTGACCACGGCTGGAATGAGGTATCTCTGAAGTGCTTCGCTCTTGCTAACACTGCGTGCCTGAATTGGTTGCTTCCAACCTCCACACTCGTGCCAGTTTAGACCGTGGATACCTTTTCTTTTCTTTTTTTTTCAGTCTACTTTTAACCTAGACTTCACTTCTCTCTGATGTACAGATTCAACGGAAACGACTCGTGGTTCGGATTTCACATTAAACTGTAGGTCCCACTTGCCCGGTCAGGTCCGGAACCACAAGACCGCTATGGTCGCAGGTTCGAATCCCGCCTCTGGCATGGATGAGTGTGATGTCCTTAGGTTAGTTAGGCTTACGTAGTTCTACGTTCTAGCGGACTTATGACCTCAGAAGTCCCATAGTGCTCAGAGCCATTTGAACCATTTTTTTGCCCGGTCAAGTAACATGGATAGGTTAGAGATCCGTAAGTCGCCATAGTAGCGCTCAATTGATCGACTTGCACCGTGAAATTGAGCCAGACAAACTTCATTATTATACCGTCCTTCAACCGCTTTTCATAGGTGCTCATGACAGTAGCACTCGAAATGGTGTCCAGCTTCTTCGCTACCGAGGTGCTCGTACCTATGCGGCAGACCATATCAATCTGCCTTACGCTGTAGTCGATTATGTCAGCAGGATTATTCCCTCGTGGCCCGTTCGTCGATAGAACAACTCTCCATTAGCCTCTCCTTTATTAACGCACTAGGGCGTGCTGTTAAGTAATGCCTTCGATTTTTAATCTAAAAATTCCTGAAGTTATTAGATAAATCAAACGTTATTAAGATTCTGCATCTTTACTCTTCATGTCTACATATTTACCTCTCAATATAGTCAACATACCGACGCATCCATTTCTCCCAACGTCAGACCACTTCGTTGATACCGTAAATATTGAATGTTTCAAGTTGTTGACGGAGCCCTAACAACACCACACCTATGATTGCACTGTTTCATCACTATCAAGATTAAACGGTTGAAGTTTTCCTTAAGTTTCTGAAAGAGATGAAAAATGTAGGGGGGCAGAGTTGGAACTATATGGAGGACGATCGACAACAGTGAACTCAAGGCGTTGTATGGTTGCTGACGTCGGAGCGCTCGTGTGGGATCTAGCGTTGTCATGTTGAAGGTGAGAGTGCTCCTTCTGTCAACGAAGACTTTAAATTCGTGTTTCCAGTTTTTTGAAGGTCTCGCAGTACCTTGCAGAGTTGATGGTGGTGCCTTTAGGCACGAATTCCAAATGGGGCACACCTCGAATGTACTAGGACACGGTGAGTATGACTTTGCCAGTTGATGGCATGACCTTTAAATATTTTGGTGTTGTCGATCCTGTGGCGAGCGCTTCTAGGTGCTTAAGTCCGGAACCGCTCTGCTGCTACGGTCGCAGGTTCGAATCCTGCCTCAGGCATGGATGTATGTGATGTCCTTAGGTTGGTTAGGTTTAAGTAGTTCTAAGTCTAGGGGACTGATGACGTCAGATGTTAAGTCCCATAGTGTTTGGAGCCATACGATTTGTTGATCCTTTGTGGCAAAACTCCATTGTTGCCTCTTGTTTTATGGTTAAAAATGGTGAATCCAGCTTTGATCACCTGTCACAATGTTGTTAACAATATTGTCAGATGTTCATTCTCCTCTGTTTCGTGTCAAGAATGAGCGTTCAAGGCACCCACCATGCACACAATTTTCCCTATTGCACTTCGCCAGTGATGGTTTGAACACTCTCTCGTGATATGCCACATTTACCTGAGAGCTGTGTATTATCCGACGGTTTTCTCTGACGAGTTGATCAATCCTATTCCGAAAACGAGCGTCAGTTGTCGTGCGCGATCGTCCACTTCGAGCTCTGTCAGGCACTTGAGGTTAGCACCATCGTTTCCTTCATCACAAGCACCAACAACCAAATATCACACGTTACTGGCGTCGATACAACCATAACAGCTTTTCTTCTGTGGATTTCAATTCGAGGTACGTTTTCTGCGGCAGATAAGTGCAGAATTAGTTATCAGTGGAATTCTGAAACATCTTTCTTTCTTTTTCAATTTTTTATTCGGAGTCTATTTCGTACTAAATCGGAATCGTGGAGCAGGGCTTCTGGGACCCCTACCAGCTCTCTCTTTCGCGATGAATCAACGGATCGTGAGAAAACGGAATATTATTCTGACAGAAATTACCAGAACGTTAAGAGCGCCAGCCTTCATTTCAGCCACACGCGATGGTTCTTATCATTTTCATTGGAACATGCGTGACGCTGACAGCACGCATTCGTTGCGTGTTGGGGGCAAGTTACGAGCTAGCACCTTACTAGCTAAAAGTGTATACCACGACGGGAGAATTAAACTCAGAAAAAATTTAGTTGGTGGAACGTCCTTCGCACAAATTAGCTCCTTTCATACTAAGTTTTAATCCAGAAACAAGTGAAAGATTACAGAGGTAGCTAAATAATTATCGCTGGAGGTAATTAGCGTCTCTCTTTCGGCAGTTGTACTATACATACTCTGCAGGCCAATGTTCTTCGTATAGGGATTAGCGAATTAAAAATGACTTTATATGTGTTTTGGCAAACACACGAGTCAGTCTTATTCTCATGATTCCTACACGATGGAAGGAATAAAGATATTGTGCGGTCTTCCTAGAAAACAGTTCCTCAGATTAACGCAAGATTTTTCGCGAAAAGAAAGACACATTTTCTTCAAAATATTTCTCCTTATGTTCCCCGAGCGTTTCTGTTAAATTCTTGTTGAGCTATAACGACCTGTTAAAAATTCTTGGATTGTGTCTCAGAATTTGTTCGGAATTTGCTGCTATGCCTACCCATTAACGATTCCAAACACCATGCCAGTGAATTAGAACACTATCGTATTGTATATGGTTTCATTTTCAGATATACAAAATTTATTCAGAACCCTTTCCAACAAACAGAGTTGTTCCAGTCACCTACCTTGCTAACGATTTTAAGTGTCCTCCCCAATCTGTACATCTTAGTAGTAGTAGTAGTAGTAGTAGTAGTAGTAGTAGTAGTAGACGTAGACGAAGAAGTCGTATAGTAGCAGTTCCATACAGTCCAAAGACTGGATTGATGCAGCTCTTCTGTACAAGCCTCTTCATCTCTGCACAACTGAAGCAACGTTCATTTATTTCAGCCTGCTTACCATATTCATCACTTTCCTCCCTCTACAACTTTTACCTGTCACCCTCACTGGATTTACTAAATTGACGACTCCTTGATGCCTTATGATGTACCCTATCAACCGATCATTTAGTAGTGCCATAAATTTCTTTCTTCCCCAGTGTCATTCAGTAGCTCATTCGTTATCCGATGTAGCCATCCAATCGCCAGCATTCTCCTGTAGCATTACATTTCAGGAGCTTCTATTCTCTTCTTGTTTGAACTGCTTGTCTTCGGAGTTTCACTTCCGTACAAGACCACAATCCAGACGAACACAGTCAGAAAAGACTCCCTAACACTAAATTCATTTAATAAACACAAACATGGTTCGTAGTAGACTGTAATGCGATGTTTATATAATCGTGTGCTTAGCTAATTTCGACTAAGCGTCATTGTCAGCCACGTATGTAACATCTGTATTTCATCTCATTTTCGAAACGACTACGGCCCATGTTTACGTTTATTAGGCATCTGGAGGTTGTGTATCCCCACAAATACAAAACTTAAATTTATATTAGACTAGCTGAGTACCTGGCATTGTGTGTGTATGTATTTATTCCAACGTTCTATTAGTCCATCTCGTCCTTCATCCTCTCTGTCACTTTCGCCTCACCCCTTTGTCAATCTGCTCTTTGCTTCTATCCATCTCCTCCTGCCACCTCTAAGTCAGTCTTCTCCTCACCCTCTATATCCCCCTCCCCCCCCTCTCTGACCACTCCTTCCTCCTCTTCTTATCAATATCTAGTCCCCACCCTCTGTGTCTCCTCGTCCCTACTCTCTATGTCCACCTCCTGCTCCCCTTCTCTCTGTCCATCTCCTCCTTCCCCTTCTCTCTGTGCAGCTTCTCCTCTTCCCTCTTTCTGTCCATATTGTCCTCTTTCGTTTCTCGTCTATCTCGTCCTTTCCCCTATCTGTCAATTTTATTTCCCCCCTCTCTCACCCCATCTCCTCCATTCCCCTTCCTCTCTCGCCCCTACCACTCTACCCTCTACCCACCCCACATTCTCACCCCTAACCCAATAGTAGGTAACCCCCAAAATATTTCTTCCCAGGCAGTAAACAGAGCGTACCAAGTTAAGCTGAAATCAATCCAGGTATGTAGAAGGAGCTTTTTGTCCCATGACGTTAACTGTGTAAAGATATCTAACATACACACGTGTACAGACAAACGAATGATTACAATTTCTTTCATTCAAAAGAAAGAGCTTCACAAATCGACAAGTCAGTAACGCGCTGGTTCACCTCTGATCCCTTTGCAAGCAGTTACTCGGTTGGCATTGATTGAAGAAGTTGCTGGATATTCTCCTGAGGGATATGGAGCCAGATTCTGTCCAACTGGCGCGTTAGATCATAAGAATCTCGAGGTGGTTGAAGGGTTCCACCATTAATACTCCAAACGTCCTTAATTGAGGTGACATCCGGCAACTTCACTGGCCGACGTACGGTTCGGCAAGCACGAAGACAAGCGGTAGAAACAGTCTCTACGTGCAGTAGGGCACGATCTACGTACAAAGGTAATTTTGTAGATACATTCAGCGATGTACGTGGATATTGTCTATGAAATGTGTTGCGAATAGATTTAATATCAAAGATGTAAAAAAAAATTTAAACGGCATACATGATACCGAAGTTACTCACGTATCTGTGTTCATGATATCTCCTGTGTCGCACAGTGATATAATTTTGCAAATAAGTTCAGTGGTATAAGTGAATACTGTCCACAAAATGTCACGAATACAAACAGTAGTAAATAAATAAAAAATTAAAACGCCATGCCTCATCCGGCAGTTTTATTGTATGGGCAGCGAAAATGAATAAGGGGTGGGCTTTCATCCTTTAATCATTTATCAGGGGTTATCAGCGAGAAAAATTTGCGTAAAGGTTTGATATTATATGTAAATTTTTTTGTACGTCACTCAGTGCTCTTATTCTCAAGTACTGAATGAATAAAATCTGGATACTCGCACGTCGTGGGCTATACTCCTTTTGCATTATCATCCCCACCCCGTTGATTTGTAGGTAGTTGTTATAACTACTGCGATTCCTTCCAGACTGTAAGTGAAACGTGTACCAAGCTTAGCTGAAGTCGGTCCAGTGGCTTGTGGTACATACATACATCGTGATATGTATGGGTGGATTCATGACCCATCTAATCAATTTTGTAACGCTGCCTGAATTAGATAATGAAATAGGAAATTAAATGAGTAGCTCACACTTCCATACATCGCGTTTATTAATCAATGGCAGGCATAGCAAAAATTGTTGAACTAAATGAATATGAAAATCACTAATAAGGTCCTATCAAAGCCGTAAAGTATGATAGTGGTCAGCTTACCATCGACGACTGTGTAATAAGATTTGAAGCCTCATTCTGTGATGCAGTAGTCAAATATGGAAAGTGAATAACTGCTATTAATAGGTCTCAAAATCATGGGAATAATGTGCCGTGGTAAAGATTTGAAAACACATGACTTATTGAATAATACTGGACATACTGACGTATCGCTCTCTGTAATTTAGTTTATCGAAGATGAACACATTCTATGGAATCACCCACAGCATTTTTTCATTCAGTGACCGTCTTTAAGACTTACCTGTACAGTTGGAACTCATTTAAAGAATGGGGTATTTTTCTCTGTAAATGGAGGAGACTATATGACAACCGAAATTTTGCTGTTGAAAGTTAGGTAGACTAAATGTGGTACCTTGGAGCATGTGAACACGACTCGGCAGCAGGCTAAGCACACGCGAAAATGAACGTGAATATCCAATAAATGACTTACGAAAGTGAATATGATAAGTAGCATATGCAGTTAGATCACATAATTGTTTCCAGAAGCAAGTGAGCATCGGACAAAAGCCACTTGGCTTCCGAAAAACATGTGTACATGAACTGAAACTCCAACTAATAACAAAGGGTCAAATATGTATGCACGACTCCAAGAAAAACATAAAATAGTCTAAATCGATGGAGAGAGTAACTGAGTTGGCTGTGTAATGGTTCGGATGGTATGACAACATGATTCTGTAACTAGCCTCAAGCCTAGTAAGTTCACAAAGACACGATAATGTTGTAACATCATGAACCTGGATAAAACCGAGTGAAAAGTAAACCGTGGGATACGTACACTGCATGAGTGGTATGGGAGCAAAATCTTGCCTTTGAACAATCGATTCGCATAACCAAAATAAATGTAATTTTCTCACTAATACTCCAACCTACTGTTGCTGCATGTAAACTTCATTATCGCCCTCCAGTCATAAAAAGCCGGTGGAACAATGTGTTTGAGAGTTATCCACAAGTATAGACTCTTTACCGCCAACATGGCGATTGGCTGAAAACGCCCTGATAAATCAGAGATGACCACGCTTCTGCCGCAACATCTTGAAGAGACAACTCGAAGAATCTATGCTGCTACATCGATACTTATTTAGAGAACATCTTTACGAGTTATTGGAAAATAGAAAATAGCCATTTCACAGGTGACTTTCAACTGTTTATGGTGTAATGAATTCAGAAAATTTTCTATGAAGTAGAAAGAATTCAGTAATTTATTTTATTTAATTTGGATCAAGGAATATTGCAACATTTTCTAGATTACCTGTCAGCAAATCATTGCCTTAATTTCATTCGAAACTAAAGCAAATGGCTGTGTATGTTGTTCGCAGACACATAACTGTCACCTTTACTTCTAGACGAAACTTTGTGAATAATCATACTACATTTGTCAACGGCAATAACTTCCAAAAGCAGTTTATTGAAGAGTTTTGAGAATTATAAGAAATCTAGAAAAAATGCTGAAGGCGAAGCAAATCGCATGAAACCCAGTTGGCATTGCGTCAGTTATTACATAAGAAGAATTGATAGGCAAATATACTTCCAATTTGTGTGTGAAGTCAATTTTCTCCTACACTTTTCACGTTAATGAATAACTTGTCAATGTACACCTCACTCCTTTTTCTATTAAACTAAGGTTGAGCGATGGATAATATGTCCTACATCCTTCCTCTGTTGTATTTATGGACGTTATTGTTGTTTCTGATGGGTTATCAACAAAGGACTTAGAGGTGAATTAAAGCTAAACAACAAAATGACCAAGACATTTAACTTCACAGATAGAGTAAAGTGGTAATGGTCTCTCCACAGTCATCGTTAACTCACCACTGCATAGTCTGTTATGAAAACTTCTACTTATATTTTCTCTCTTACCATATTTGGCCTTATATTCAATTATGATTCTAGACAGCAATTCTAGAGGTATAGTAATCATGAAAGCCATTCATATATGTGGATATACAGATTATATTTCATTTGTGGCAAGAGAGATTATAACCATTGTTAAAGAATGGAAGAAATAATCATAGCATAAGCAGCGAAAAGTGGACTTACTATAATAAAAAACACTGCAACATAAATGATGTCCAATTCTAAAGGTAGAAGAACCACATGTTCTGAAGATCTGATTCTCTAGGTGTTGTTTTAATGAGTGACAATGGTATGAGGCATTGTATTAGAGAGTAGATACAAGTTGGAAATATGTGAACATGCAGGTATTTAAGAATTTCCTGATTACAAAAACAGAATGGTTGAGAGTATGCGGTTCTCTTGTACTTTTATAACATACGGCTCAGATATGTGGATGATGAGAGACAAGGAGATAAATATGCAAGTAATGTTTGAAACAAAAGGCCTGCATTAATACATGGGTTTGAGACAGAGGTAGAGGACTGGAGAGTAAGGGGGCGATCATGAAATACAACAGATTTTACAAGAAAAGGATATAGTAAGATTTGTTAGATATCAAATGATTCGCTGGTTAGGACATGAAGAGAATGGCCAAAGGAATAATGAAAGACACAATTCATTCCAGCACAAGGAAAAGTGGGCAAGAGCAAGATGACTAGAAAATGTGTTGGCGACCTTGTCTAGAGGGGGTTCTGATGCTGAAGTCAAAAATCAGATAAAAGACATGTTTGGAGGCAGATACTTGAGACGACCAGAGCCCACCAACAGTTGTTTAATCAAAGGAGAAGGAGAAGAAGCAAATTTGTCTAAGACGGCATGGTCTAGAAATAAATCTAAAATAGCTTGAATACGCCTATTCAGACTGTTTTAGATTTCCAGAATGAGATTTTCACTCTGCAGCGGAGTGTGCGCTGATATGAAACTTCCTGGCAGATTAAAACTGTGTGCCCGACCGAGACTCGAACTCGGGACTTTGCCTTTCGCGGGCAAGTGCTCTACCATCTGAGCTACCGAAGCACGACTCACGCCCGGTACTCACAGCTTTACTTCTGCCAGTATCTCGTCTCCTACCTTCCAAACTTTACAGAAGCTCTCCTGCGAACCTTGCACACAGTTTTAATCTGCCAGGAAGTTTCATGTTTTAGATTTATTTCTAGACTATGCCCTCTTAAGCAAATTATAGATTCAGGTGTATCTTCAGAAGAAGGCTCAATTATTTCGGCTGAAACCTAGGTAAAGGTTGGTTTCATTACCGCAATCGGAGCTGATAGTTTCTTATATACTGGAAAAAATATTCTAAAAATTATAATGTAAGATAGAATAATTTTTATTCTATTTAATATACGTAATGTGAAAAATTAAATAGGTCTAGAAGCATTTCAGCCATCACATTATACATACCTGATAGAAATTTGGTCTCATTCACTTGTGTATTGCGGGGTTAAATGGTGCATGGATTTGAAGAAGCATTTCAGAAAATCTTGTGCATTAGTTTCCTTATTACTGTTTTTTTAAGATTAATACATCCTAAATTTTTTAAAGTACTTGTGAATAGTTTGCGAAATATTCTGCGTTAACTATGATGAGCTACAGATCCGTAAAACACATACAAAAGACGTTCTTCATGAAAGAAATAGGTGCCGCTTTTAGCATAATATGGAACCGAAAAAGTACCCCATGTCCGCAAGTGTTTGGCAGTGCACAGTAATGATGTGGGTACAGTGTCACGACAGAGGTCCTGTGCAGTTCGGCAGACGCCAGGGAGCTGGAGGTCAGCGAAGTGCTTCCGGCAGAAGTTGTTTCGCCGGAGGGCCTACCCACCCCCTGACTCCGTGTCTGGACGGCGTCCAAGTTGAAAGCAACTTGCCGGCGGCTCATCTGTCCTTCTGGAACTGGCTGCAGCTATCAGCTGGTACAGACCCTTCACCGCTATCTGCCAGGACCACTGGCCAGGCACGAGGAGACAGGGCCAGAGACAGCACACGATGCTGGGAGCCAACTGTAGTGCAGACGTAGCAAGCTACTCTCTTCTCCTTGTACTTCGGCAGTCTTCACTACCGACCTTTGTAATTGCGGGAAGGACATGAAATATCGAAATTTTGCTTACAGTGAATATACAGTTTAATATGGACAATATACAGTGATGGTACAACACATTACACCTATCTGCTTAGGTGCCTTGATCTACATCTTAAAATGCCCTACAGCAGCAACAAATATCGAGTGACCGCACTCATATCACAAATAGCAAAAATAATACGCTAGACAGCCATTCGTGGTGGGCTTGGGAGTGGAAGGACTGGTCAATGGAAAGTTCAGCGTCATTCGTAAAAAAAAAAAAAAAAAAAAAAAAAAAAAAAAAAAAAAGAAAAAAAAAGTTTATTAAGCTCAAAGGTGCTGCAATAGATTAATGAATCACCAAAATTGAATAAACACATCAGATGTCTTCGTGAGTTGCCCTCGGTCCCCTCCCCAGCAACACATCCGGAGACCAGACTCAAACCCCAGCGTCGCCCACCAGTGTGAGCGCAATGTCTCATGCAATGATTCCGTAATGCGAACACCGGTCACTTCTAAAAGACGTGTGTAAAATGTCTTGAAACACATACAAGTGCAAATACAGCGAACACCTTTTACTGTTTCAAGATGAAACAACTGAGAAAGATGAGTTGCTCACCAATCAAAAGGTATTCAAAAGTTTAAACTAAGAAAACAGAATATGATATAAACCCCTTCCAAAACAAAATCATAGAACGGTATTCAAACGGCAGTCTGGTAACAAGTTAGCAAGGTAGAATCCATTCCTGTTGCACTTCAGTGGATACACAATAACAGATCGGCAAAATGCGAGACGGAGCCATATATTCAACAACACGTTAATGCAGACAATTTACTAAACGATAAGCAAAGCGTAAGTACCACGGAAAAAATTACGTTTTGCACAGAATAATGATTTAAATAACCCATTCAAAAAAGGGCAAGAATGAAAATTTTTAGTAAATGCACACTAAAACATTACTGCTGACCAAGACTTTGTATTTCTGAACCTTAAAAAGTACTCATTAAATACAGAAGACAAGAATGACGCTCTTTAGAAGATGTACACCACGAGGGATTGAGCAAGGCATTGAATTTCTCAATATTTCAGATTACCATAAGGCTAACCGAACAACACTTACTGCTGCTTTATTACAATGTCTACCAGAATAGATGCCTGGTCGTGGTCATTTCATTCCAATTCGCACAATGCAGTAGAACAACCGCGGTTTAAAACTGTTCAGAAACGCGCTCACCCAGTATAGCCTTTTGGCAAGGGTTCGCGATGGTAGTACGCTTGCACATGTGTTGTGACCGTGCTTCCACCGCCGATGGTTCCCTCCTCTGTAGGCTGCGCTCCATACGGCCTCCGGTCCACACCTTGGCTGGCGGGCGTTGTTAATGTGATGTATTCCGGGGCGCCTGTGTGATCTGTTGCACTCCAACACTGCCCCCGGGTTGCTTGTCCCTTCTCCCAGCCGGAAATCTTGCTAGCTCACCTGCTAAAGGCATGCTGCCTTCAAGTAATTATGACCTAGTCCAGACCTACCACCTTCACAATCTGCAGTCAAGGTACGAGACCTCGGAGCGCGGTATGAGCAAGACGGAAAGGAAAGAGTGGAAGGTCAGCTACAAGAGGAGCAGTACAGCTTTCGACATGTTAGATAAACAGTGGATCTAATCTTTAGGAGGAGACAGATGGTGGAAAGGCATTGGGAGTACGGGAAAAAAGTGGTTATGACATTTCTTGAATTAGCAAAGGCTTACAATAGTGTTCGCAGAGGAATGGTATAGGAAACTGGAGTGAAAGGCAATTGGAAGACAAGCCACTGAAAGCTGTCAAACAGCGTATCACAAAAAACTTCAGCTGTGTCCGGACCTAATTTGGAGGAACTGATTGGTGTAGAAATGTTGCGGGCTTGAAACAAGGATGTGTGGTATCACCATAATAATTTTAATGGTGATGGATAAAAATGATGAAAGAAATCTGTAAATTTGTGGTAAGTTCCTATGAGACCAAACTGCTGAAGTCATCGGTCCATAGGCTTACACACTACTTAATCTAACTTACGCTAAGGACAACACACACACACACACACACACACACACACACACACACACACACACACACACACACACACACACGGAAGATCTCAAAACTCCAACGGGGGGGGAGACGCGCGAACTGTGGAGAGGCGCCCCAGACCGCGTAGTTTTCTGATGTTGTGGTGTAGGAAACCAACAGTAAGCAAAAACAAGAAAAAATAGAGATCTTAAATGAAAAAGTCAAGAGATATAGAGTGAAATATAGTGTGGTGAAATGCAAGACTGAGGTGAGTGGTACCCAGAGGAGACAGAGAACGCAAGGGACAAATTATCGTTAAAGGATAGGGTGTTGAAATTACGGATAACTTAAAATATCTAGGAAGTATATTAACACAAAATGCAAGAATGGAGTCAGAAGTGAGCAAACGGGTACAACGGAGCAGGGCACTTCACCAATGTCTGAGGGGCTTAGTCTGGGAAAGGGAGGTGCAAATGAAATGTAAAGAACTGCCGTACAAGACTGACTTCACTCAAATGCTGACATGTGTATCAGAGACCTTGATACTTAGAAGAAGAGAGGGGAGTAGAATCTAAGCCAGTGAAATGAAATTTCTAAGAAATACGTTAGGAAAAACGAGGAGAGAGAGTAAGAAATAATGGTTTTAGGAAAGAAGTTGAAAAGCTGAATGAGACACCTGAGAAGAACAGGTTAAAATGGTCCGAACATGTAAAGAGAGTGATAAACGGAAGTACACCAAAATGGATGATGGAGGCCAATTTTGATGGCAAGGGGAGACCTAGAGCAAGACGGATTAACACAATGGTGATGAATGTTAGAAGAAGAAATCTGGACTTGCGCAAAACAATTTTAGAAGAAGACTGGTGGAAAGACTGAGGAAAGTGGAGAAGTACCATAAATTTCCAAACTTGGTTAGATGATGGATAAAGCTGAAACGAAGATGACAACAGCAGCTGAAGTTGTGTACGGTATGAGTTCAACAAGTGCTTGCTAGGTTTCTGGAGATACGTGGTACAGTTGTTTACGCACAGGTCGCGCAGTGCCCGTATATGACGAGCTGGTTGTTTTTTGGCGTGGAGCAGGCTCCTGATAGTGTCTCAGGCGTTTTCCATCGAGCTCAGATCAAGTGAATATGGTGGCAATGACATCAGGGCGAGATCACATTCTGGCATTCTCGGATCACTGACTTTGCGACATGGAGATTCGTCTTGCTGCAAGACATCATCGCCTCTGGGGAGAGGCATGAAGCATGCAAGTGGTCCGCATCGTGCACAGCTGTTACGGTGCACGCTATTACTACCACAGGTCCATGAACGCCCAGGTATATGTCTCCTATACCATAATATTTCCCCACCGGCCTACGTTCGTGGAAGCGCGGTGCTTGTTTTGAGTAGCCGTTGACTGGATGACTGTGTATCCGGACACGAAAGTGTACATGGTGTGACAAGGAATGTGATTCAACAGACCAGGCGACATGTTTCCATTGATCCTTGGGTTATGTGAAAGTACACTGTTTCGCGAGGTGTACGTCAATAGACGCAATAGTAGCCTGACGTAACACAATCTCGGAATTTTAAGTTAACCTTCGCTTGATACTTAGCGCCTCTTCTAACGTCGGCTACTGCAATTTGTATAGAATCGTCGTATCGCTCTAGGGCTTAGTCGAACAATTAGCAATATGTGTCGTTCGTTTCATGTTTTGTATCTCCTCTGTTACACTGTAATGGTCCGAAACTGATGAACTGAAGTCATGAATCAGTCGAACGAATGATTGGTAAGCTCTTTCCTTGGTGAATGAATTCAATTCAATTAGAATTTAACGGCTCCAGTTTTATGTACGACTAGTTTTGTGTGGTCGTTCCACATCAAGTCAATCCATACTGTTACTCCTACGTTCTTGATGATCAATAATGTTTCTAGTGATTTATTACCAACACTGTAACCGAACAGTAAAACTAGTCGACAAATTTAAACTTTTCTGCATCTTGTTTGTAAGTGGTTGGATTTGCCTGATGTTGGCATGCTGAATTCACTGGTCAAAATCAATTTCTCATTTTCACGTCACATTTACTTGTTACAGAGAAGAAACAGAAGATGTGCTGGCGAACATCAACAGAATTAAAAATGGTTCAAATGGCTCTGAGCACTGTGGGACTTAACATCTGAGGCCATCAGTCCCCTAGAATTTAGAACTACCCAAACCTAAGGACATTCATGGCGGAGGCAGGATTCGAACCTGCGACCGTGGCGGTCGCTCGGTTCCAGACTGAAGCACCTAGAACCGCTCGGCCACAACAGCGGGCGAGCAGAATTAAAACAAACAAGTAATAAATATTCATAACTTTAAAACTTAATACTGTTTCACAAGATTAGTTCTAAATTAGTTAACAACAAATTTTCTTGAACGTCTTTGGTATTCGAAAAATGGGAAAGCTGTACTTTTACTTTCTCTGTCATTTCATCACTCTCCATAATAAGACCACATCACCAATCGTTGATCTAAGGGTTCCAGTGACATTGATAAAGATGTCCCTTCGTACAAATGTCTGTTTACCGCTTATGGCTCGCAAATTTTTCGGAAAGAAGTGGAGATGGGAATGTAAAAAAGTGAGTTTAAAATGTCATTCTGCACCCATGTTCTCACAGATGTCTAACAGATCATTCATGCTGGAAAGGTACTTATAATTTCTTCTGTTGCCTAAAAAGCCCTTCACAGTTGCTTTTTTAGACTACCACCAGTTCATTCGATATTTGTGAGTCTGGGAGCAATAACTGGATTTTCTTCATTTGTTTATTGTGGTCCAACAAATATACCTTATTTAAGTTTTGTTTCACTCAACTTTTGTTTCAGATGGTTGCGGCATACAGTAAAAAACACAATTCAAAACTCTTACATGCTAGAACATTTCGGAACGTAGATTCGGATTCTGAACTCCGAAATACATACTAATTGCTGTATTACATCCCAAATGCAAAGTGTTTGTTTACAAGCGTATTTGGACCTGTGGTTTATTTATGCGCAGTAGTCTGTATTTAATTAGTGTGGGGCTCAACTATAAGTTCGTGCACCGTGTGCACATCCTCTGCATATATTCGTGTAGTCCACAATTCTGCTAACGTTTTGACTTTTCGATACGTAACATCACATGAGTACACCCCAGTGAGCTTGTGGCGTTGTCCACCAGACTAGTTATATATTCTGAGAGCATTAACAATCCTAGTGTAGTCTCGAAGCTCCTTTTACACCTTTGGCGAAACTCTTATTGTACCACCAGCAACCTCTTACTTTCACGTTAAAGAATACGATGTTTTCGTATCGTTTTTCCAGCACGACATAAATTATATAAATGGTGTCACATTTTATAAACTCATTAGGCATATATACCGCACTACATTGAGTGCCTTTCCAAAGTCAAGAAACACGGCTTTATAAAACGATTCTCATTTATTCTTCAGTCTCAGTTGATCAACCTTCAGATCTAATTAATTGCGTCAGCAGCCCATCTTGTGTGTGGGCCTGTCACAATCCTATATCAACCTTTGATATGAGGTTCTGAGACAGGTAAGTCGGGTTGCTGATGCAACTACTTAGATTGGAAGATTATCCAGTGTGATCGAAACATATCACCGTGTAATTATGAATGTACAACGCAAACTGAATAAAAAATGAGAATCGTTTTAAACACTAAAATAATTTTTGACCCTCTTGGGATGAATATGTATGACGTAGTGCCGCGTGGAGTGGCCGCGTGGTTTGAGGCACCATGTCACGGATTGCTCGACACCTCCCGCTGGAGGTTCCAGTCCTTCTTCGGCCATTGTGTGGGGACCGATTACCTCAGGCGTTTGGTCCTTCAGGAATTCAGACATTTGAACATTTTTATGACTTAGTGAAACACGGATTTAACATGAGGACCTTTACTGTAGTCCCTTTGGATAACATGAACGAATAGAGCGTATTGCATTTACAGTATCGCTGCTTCTTTAATCCATGTTGATTCCTACAGTAGTTGTTTTCCTTCTCCCAAAGGGTTCAGTTAGTCTGTATCGGTGTCAATGATGCTGATTCCAGCTACTTGTAACTGGAACCTACCTATTTCCTTTTTCTGATTCTCTAATCCATCTAACCGATTAAGGGATCTAACATTCCGCTCTCCTTAACGTAGAATGATAATCTGATTTCCTGATGTCAAGGGCTTGACTAATTCCTACCAAGAGACACGAAAGAAGTATTGTTTTACCTCAGAAATTATGAACCCAAGACGATGCCATCATCATCAAACCACACAGTAGAAATGCATGTCTTCGAGATAAAGGATGTCATTAGCATGATCTTGCTTTCAGCCGTAACTTCAGATGCCTCTTCTTCATACATAAATGGTGACTGATTAGATGTCTTCTCCTCGGTACGTCTTACAATCCTATAGCGAATTTTGGAACCTGTGCCTCGTCATCAAATAATGTAAGTGGTATCTCATTTAGGTGTTTTCCCTATACTTCTTTCTCTTATGATTCCTAAACAGTGTATGTGCCATTACTAGTTGTAAACTCTTGGAGAACTCAGTCACTTTCTTTTCTTATTCCTACTACCAAGACTATATTTACCTGCAATTCTGTCTTCTATTTCTTCCACTACTACAGATTTCCATTTCTCTGTGATTATTATATTTTCATCTCCCTTTATATACTGAATTACACGTTCAGTATCCACAAGTACATTCCACGTCTCTTCAACTTCTGCTTAATACATCAGCAAATATTCCTCAGCTGTTGTTGACTACTTTTTTTCTATTTATTCCTTAAAAGATAATACTATCATTGACTCTTTGCTCTACGCTGCTATTCATAATTAGCCGTAGTCGCTTTACAATATTTTGTCTTGCTTTTGCTATTACCCTACATTTCTCTCAACAGAAATGTCTATTTTCTTCCCACTTGTTTTCAGAGAGTACCACGGTACCTAGGCGGAGCTTCGGAGTTTCCATTTTGAGATTTCCTAGCTCCCATATTAAACTGAGATAGCTATCATTCCACGCTCCAACTGTAAGTCTTCAACTTCAGCTACTCTTTGGCGTCCCCGCTATCGAGATTCAAATGGAATTTTCATCCATCTGACGGCCCATCTTGAAAACGGGAATGACATGCGCCTTCTTATAATTGCGTGGAATGTTCCGCTAGCTCAAAACTGTTGCCAGAAGGGCATCAAGTACTTTCGCATAACCATTACACAGGGTGACGCCAAAGGAATGAACAATATTCAGGGATATGACGGGGACGATCATTCGAAGAAAGAATGTTTAGTAAAAATGGGCTCTAAAATGTATACCTTAAGAGCTATGGATACTTGTTCACCTTCGCTACTGCGAAACAGACATCTTCTACTGAACAAGTGCACGAAGCTCTTCAGGTATGCATTTTAGAGCCCATGTTTGCTAGATCTTTTACTACTTCGAATGATAGTTGCTGCCATATCCCTGAATACTGACCATTCCTCCTGGGACAACCTGTAGGGTCGTACCTGAATAATTTACTGCATCTCTCATTTTACCACCTCCCAATGGAAGTTCGTAAGTCTTCGGGACTTCCTGACGGTGACATAACCCCGTGACGAATAGCCCAGCTGTTACTTGAATTTACTGTCTGTTCCGTCAGTTTATCTTTGCAGCATTACCTTTCGCTGCTAGTGCCTCTGCATGTATTAAGGTAAACCTAAAATAATAGTAATAATCTAACTGACGTACTTATTGATTACTAAAAATACTCTTATCCTTGTCTAGAATGTTATTAAATAATGTTTGAATAAATGTCATTAACATGTACTCGTATATGACCATTTTTAAAATAATAGAAAAAAAATTTTAGTTCTTTAAGGAAAACAGTTTTATCACTAATGAGATACCAGTGACGTTCGACAATAATAACAAAAATAATAACTAATATTTGATAAAGTAATTGTATTTGAACCTTATATTGAAATTCAAAGCCAATCTTTATCTTTACGGAAAAGATGAGTCTACTCCTCGTAACTTGTCCGGTGTTCATCTACATCTATGTGATTGCTCTGCTGCTCACAATAAAGTGCTTGGCAAAGGGTTCAGTGAACCGCTTTCAAGCTGTCTCTCTACCGTTCCACTCTCGAACGGCGCCGGAAAAACGAGCACTTAAATTTAAGTGTTGGCACATGCTACACGTTCAAATAATATTACTTGGTCAGCTATATCTGATACCGTGACTGGAAATGAGCCTGTTTTTGAAATAAGGCAGTAGAAGTACTTAGAAACGTTACCGTTACCAAATACCATCTGAGTCAGCAAAGCAGCTAGACGTCTGTAATGTCGACAGCACATATATAAAAGAGTGAGTCTGAGTTCGTTCATCATAATCTCAGTCCAGCCTTATCAGAAACACTATTAGCAACGTTTGGTTATCACAATGAAAAGAACATATCCCTCATGTTATCTAACGTTCACAGCCCTCCAGACATGTTATCTGACGTTTAAGCCTACGTTTTTTATAAATCTACTCTAATCATAGCCCCTACGAGGCGGTCGATAATGAAATGAGTAGATTCAAAATCTTATTCGATGAATTTTTCCTGCAATTTTGCCACACAAAGGAGCATGTTTTTTTTTTTTTAAATATGTACGGGGAGGACTTCCATTTAGGGGTGAAATAAACGTTTTAACGAGAGAGCCGTGCCTGAGTTCGGGGGAGAGACGAGGAGTCCGTCATCAACCATTCAAAGCACGAGACAAGCTGACAAAATCGCGTCTACTGAGACACAAATGCCATTGTTACGCAACGGTCCGTCTGTGTCTCAGTGAAACTAGCACCCAGAAACTGTTTGTGCCAAGTAAATTAACTTTACAATAATCCGGAGATGACGAGTAACTGAGGTAGAAAAGCGCTAGTGGAAAAACGTAATTTACACAGGATCGAGTTTTCTGGTCGACTGTAGCTACAGGCAGAGCCCATAATCCGCAGCAACAGCCTTTCTCGTTGTACGCGGGAGAACTGAAAACAATGCCCTTACGTGACTACTGGATCAACCTTCAGGAAGACGAGAGAATAGACCACAATAGCTCACTAGTAACTGTTACTGTTCGTACAAATGTTTATAAAAGTCATTTTGTTACAAATAAGAGACATACTGACCTTAATTTATAAGGGAAAGTCAAATGAAAACGAGACTGTTGGAAAAGAGTAAGTAAATTGTTTATTATTTCAAAAGCAAGCACCGTAACTTTTAACACATTAACCGTAGAAAAAGCAGTAATTCTTCCTAAAAGTTTTATTATTTAAGCAACCAATTTCGTCGCTTCACTAGCGTCGTTTTCAGACCTCTATTCGAAAAACGAATGGAGACATCCAAACATCGGCGCATACAGAATAGGTCCATATATATTGAACTGGATACCGCGTGCTTCTACTTATTCGACGGGTACACTCCAAATGATGAAGAAGAGTCGGAACTCGTTGCGTATAAATAAATTTTTAGGAAGAATTGAGACTGTGGTACACTTTCCTATCAGTTGTTGATCAACCGCAGTCCCGTATCTGCACCTATATGATGGATCAGCTAACATATTTATCCCATTATTAAACAAGAAAGTCAGTGCCTTCATTTAAAAAATTGTCTTGTGAATGTAGCCAAAAAATCCGGTTTAAAAGTGAGGACTGAGTATCAAAGTAGGTATCCAAAAATAACATTAAAATCATACTACAAATTCAAAGCCAAAAAGAAAATTCTGGACTTCATAACTTGGCTATTGCTACTTCTTTACACGACAGACACGATTTTAAAATTTGGTTGAAATCTGCAAAGTACGTACAAGAAGTTAGTTTTGGATGGAGTCTCCCCTTAACATTTATGGCAATTATTTTTGAAGTAAACAGTTTAAATATTTTTTTTCCATCTATCTCTCTTCTTTGACTGCCCATAATGACCAAATGTATCTCCAACGCAAGTTCTCCACGTTCCAAGAGGTTGTACATCAACATACACTGACGAGACAAAATCGTATGGCCTTTTGAACGCACTACAGCAGCGATTCTGCGTGACATATATTCGCCAAGTCCGAAGTGTGTGGCACCGGACGATACACCTTTCATATGAATTACGGGACAATATTTTATTGTCCTGTATCTGGCACCCGATGGCGTCCCGGATGTGTTCCACAGGGTTCAGATCAATCGAATTTCGTGGCGAAGACGTAAATACGACTTCACTCGCGCTCCCAACCCACCGTAGTACGATTCTGACCTTGTGACACAGAATGTTATACTGCTGGAAAATATCATCGCCGTTAGGGAAAAATATCAAACATGAAGGGAAGCAGATGGTCTGCAATAGTGTTCAGGTAGCCCACAGCTGTGAGGGTGCCTTCTATTCATTCAACAGGTCTCATGCAAGACCAGATGAATGTCGACCATAGCGTAATTCCGCCTTCACAGAGTACATTTCAAGAAGCCGTTCGGTTGGATGAGGGCGTACCCTGACACTTCATGTTACACCGAGCGCGGTGGTGCAGTGGCTAGCACACTGGACTCGCCTTCGGGAGGACGACGGTTCAATCCCGCATCCGGCAGTCCTGATTTAGGTTTTCCGTGATTTCCCTAAATCTCTCCAGGCAAATACCGGGATGGTTCCTTTGAAAGGGCATGGCCGACATCCTTTCTCATCCTTCCCTAATCTGATGAGACCGATGATCTCGCTGTCTGGTCTCCTCCCCCAAACAACACAACCCAACTTGGTGTTACAAGAAACGTGATTCATCCGATCAGGCAATACGTTTCCACTGATATAGGGTCAGTCTCGATCGTCCGTACCCACTGCAAACATAACAATCGTTGGCTCAACATAAACACATCGAGGTCGTCTGCTGCATAGTCTCACGTTCAACAATGTGCTCCGAAAAACTAGCGGCTGCATCAGCACTGTCCTCTGTCGTCATACCTGTCACAATCCGCCCTATCCTGCTTTACTGATAGGTCAAGCCTCTGACGTCCACGATCTGTGATGAAGAGTAGACCTTCAACGTCTTGTCGCCTACTCTTGGTTTCGCCGTCATCCAGCCACTTCCCATGAATGCTCACAGCTGTAGCAGGCGAACAGACGACCAGCTTCGCCACTTCCCACTTCCGAGATGCTTGTTCCCACGTGGCTGGCGGTAAAAATCTGCCCTTTGCTGAATTTATTGCTTTCGGCATCATGTCTGAGATTTCTTCATTTGCGGGGAGTATCCTCGCTAAAATGATTCCCTGTCCGTCTCTGCCCCGGTAATATACTTTGCTTAATGATAATGTGCCCGTCACGCTACCAGTCGACATTGAATCTCGCGGTAGGCAAGGTCAAAGTCTCTCGGTTTATCAGCGTATTTAGTCCACAAGACGCCTTATAATACATCGTAGAAAAGTACTTGGATGCCTCCCAATCTCTTATATTTTGTGTTATGTTTGTTATTTTCGTGACGGACTCAATAAAACCGTACAGTTACTGGTTCCCTGAACTTACCCAATTGTGTGTCGTGACATCAGTGTCGTCTGACACATGTTGACATCTGGCTTATATGCTTTTCATACATGGTTTTATAAAAAGTAGGGGCAACACTGTTATAATTCATAGCAGACTTCACTGACAGGCGTTCACCGCATTACGTGCCTGCAATATATTCTCTCCGCATCTCGATTAGGTTCCTCCAGACAGATAGAAGGCGTCGCACACTGTTCCTTGCGAGACATCGACAGAGAAGGACGCGCTGACACTCTATGACACGGATGACGTCTTCTCTATGTTATGTCAAATGGCCACTTGTTACGACTTCTGCAGTACTTGTTAGCAGCAGACACAATGGCTGCGCCAAAAATTGAGACGGCGTGGCGTTTTATTTATTGAGCTTTCTTTACAATTTCCCCCTCGTCGTCGCTGCCCAGCCCTGCGGATCCTTCCGCCTGGCTGCTGCTGTGTCGATTCTCCGACAATGCGTGCAACGCGCGGCACCAGTGCTCTGCTGAAGTCAGGATGCCCTGTGGTTGAAATGAACTCGTCACCGCTAGGCGCCCCCAGTACGGGCACGCCCACGGAGCCGCGTCCCTGTGAGGTCAGCTGCCAACACCTGCTACACCGGCGGCTGGGAAGCCGTCGTCGCGACGTCCGCGAGGTCCCGTCATGGATGGACCACGCGCTGTGGCTCCGGGTTGACGTGGAGTCCGGGCGTCAGTCCCTGGTGGCGCCTGTGCCTAAGACAGCGCTGTGGCCGTTCCTGCCGGAAGTTCTCGCTGTAGTTAGTCAGCCATGGTGCCGACCGGACTCGGGCCGACCCCCAGAGCTGAAGTAGACATCTGGGGGCGAACGGATGACTCCTGTGAGCTGCAACAGACTTCCGGAATCGTCACCTACGAAGATTGAACATTCGGACACGGACCACGTCCGTCCTCAGATCCGAACTGCTTCATAATGGCTTCTGTCCGTTGCTGCCTGCGCTCCACTATTTATATCCGGCAGGAGGACATTTTTTACCCTCGGTGGCAGCTTATTGTTATTACTCCCGCAGTATATTGCAGCGTAACTTAGCGTGCTGGCCTCACTTCCCTTACTCAGCACTCTCCAGGCTTCGCTTGGCGCTCAGTCTGCCGGCGTCCTTGTGTCAGCCTGTTGGTAGACTGCAACTGTCAGCAAGGCTATCTGTGCCGCGCCTACTTGGCAATGCCGCGATCGCCGCCTGCCTCTGTTTTGCCATTCTCCACTGCGTGAAGCAACGCATACTACATGTGGCCGCAACACTGCCTCTCCTAAAAATTAAATTCGTCCCCGAATTTACCCTACACGTTAACTCTAGTTACATCCTATATTCTACTTCTACCCTATATATATATATATATATATCTCTCTCCAGGTTGCCCTGACTCATGCCCTAGTGGTAATCCATTCTACAGGAATCTCAAGGAGCGGTCTTGCATTAACATGCTGAATCCCAGGTTTTAATAGGACATATACCACACCGATAAATACAATCAATACAGTAATAGTACTGGTTGAAATACCAATGGTCACTATGCTACGTTTCCGCCTGGTATTGTAATAGTCCATATGCCTTAATAATTGCTGCATTGAAATTTGACTTTCTCCGAATCTACTAGTTTATCTACGATTGCAATAGTGTAGCATCCAAGGTGTTGTTAATATGCGTCAAATTTTCTCCTGGAGTGATGCTGAATGATGCATCTGGCCAGTACAACATCAGATGAGTATCTGAAACCTTGGTGACTCCCGTGACTGTCGCTGGTAAGCTGAAAAGATCCCCTACTATTTCAAAACTTGTCCCGTTGATTAGCAAACCTCTGACCCGTAATTCCATCCCCGTGGTTGATGTCCAATTCCCATTGTCATAACACTTGGCTGATATCCTCTCCGTAGCGAGTACAGAATACAACCAATGCCTCCCAACTTGCTGAAAATGTGGCGTAGGCTTCACTATTACTTTCCGACACTCCGAAGCTTCTGCTTTTGCCCTAAATAACTGGATCTCACATGATCCCTTGCCCGTGAAAACAATCCGTGATGGACAAATGGAAACTGACTCCGTTAGACATCTACGCAACTCTAAACTCGACATAGTAGCTTTGAGTATCCTCCTCCTTAGAAATTAATAAAACCTCCTGTGTCCTGAACTGTACGCCCTTCCCCATGCGCTCCCATCTGACCGGATAAGGATGCACTGTGTAAGAGTGACACTGTCTCCCCACAGTAGTTACTAGAAATCTAATCTCTATATACATCTTGACTAAATCCGTTGTTACCTTAATCCTAGACATATGATAAAAATGTGACATACTCGCTTCAATTAACGGCACTACGTGCTCTGACCCCTCTGGAAACTCTCCCTCTGCCTGCTTCAGACTCCGTCTGAATTTTTCTGGTGACATCAACGTCAGACTCACCTGCCCGTGCACAAAATAATACACACATGATAATTACTGCTAACTACACATCCCTCGACCGCAACTTAGTACCCGGTTTACTGTCTGCTTCTGGCGTTTTTTTCCGCTTTCTGCCAGAAGGAGAGAAGTAGTACATATACACGGATCTACTACCCCCTGGAACGGCTTAACTCTACTAACATGAACCACCGTTGTCTTGGTAGGCAATTGTAATTTTACATTGACAGGTGATGTCATTTCCACTACCTGGTATGGTCCCTGGAACTTGTTTGTGAACTTCTTGGTTCTCCCTTTTGGAACATACGGATTAGCTAGTAGCACCCATTGGTCTACTCTGTACTGTGGCAACTTCCTCGTTGTACCTCCCATCCGTTCCTGTAGTTCCAACGCTTTTTTCGTGTTAGCTCGTCTAACTCCCTGCCATACTTCCTTAATGGTTTTCGCAAATTGCCTTACATGCTCGCCCTCCGCTCCCAGCCTTGGAGGAAGCATGTCAGAAGGTGATGGCATCTTTCACCCATATACCACTTCGTACAGCGACAATCCTGTCGATGATTTATGTACCTTACTATTATATGCACTGGTTACGAATTGCAAGTACACATCCCAGTCGGTGTGTTGACTATTTACATAGTGGCTCAACATCTTAGCGACCGTGCGATGCACTCTCTCCGTTCGTCCGTTTGCTTGCGGATGGAATGGACTAGTCCGTAGTTTCTTTACCTTCAGTAACTTACACAGTTGCTTCATCAGATAAGACGTGAAATTAGTACCTTGATCCGAAATTAAGGACTGAGGTATCCCATACCTGAATAACCAATTATTAACTAAAGCTTGTGCCACCGTACTTCTGATTGGGTAATGCAACCATGACTAAATACCCAGAAAAGAGGTCAATCACTGTTAACACATTCCCTGCTGCACTCCTATTTAATGGACCTAACACATCAATTCCGATTTGTTGGAAAGGTCTGTCTGCCTCTGGTAATCTTTGAAGCTGAATCTTTTGATTGCTCAAGTCCGCACGCTGTGCGCATGCCACTTTTTCCTGACGTACTCGTCCACGTCTTGACGTCGTGTCCTCCACCAAAACTTCTCCACTATCCGCCTATCCGTAGCTCTTCTCCCGCCATGTCCTGAAAGAAAATGGTCATGCGCCTGTTGCAAAACTTCAAGTCTTAAGGCTGCTGGTACGACGCCGCGCGGGCCACATTTCGTCGACCTGCAAAGTAACCCGTCCTGTACTAGGAACTGCGGTTGCTTTCGGAACAATTGGCAATCACTAGCCACGGCTTGTTCCCTTTTCCACTCATCTTCAGTCACCCCTGTTACTTGTAATACTGCCACTTTCCTGCTCAATGTGTCACCATTGGCGGTTCGAGGCGCTACAGTTTTGCACCGCGTGACCGCTACGGCCGCAGGTTCGAATCCTGCCTCGGGCATGGACGTGTGTGATGTCCTTAGGTTGGTTAGGTTTAAGTAGTTCTAAGTTCTAGGGGACTGATGACCACAGATGTTAAGTCCCATAGTGCTCAAGCCATTTGAACCATTTGAACAATTTGAACCTTCTCCGTCATGTAGTAATTTTGTTCCTCCTTGTTGACGAGACGCGAACGCAATCGAATGTTCTTTTCCATCAGTTTCTTGCCCAAGTACAACCCAAAGGGCGTGATTAGACGCGTCACATTGTAGTATAAACTCCTTCGAAAAGTCTGGAAACTTCAAAACTGGATCTGATGTCAGTATCCGTTTCAACTCTTGAAATGCTTTGTCGCACTCTGACGTCCACTGGAAGGTAACACCTTTACTTAGCAACGTAGTAAGTGGCCTTGCTATTTCTGCGAACGCCTGTACAAATTTTCGGTAATAGCTCGCAAGGCGAATATACGATTGCAGTTGTTTAACCGTTTGTGGAACCGGAAAATCTCGTACTGCAGAAGTGAGACGAGGATCTGTCCGTACCCCGTCCTGACTGATAACATGCCCGAGATAATTTACTTGTGCTTGCGCGAAATGGCATTTGTCCAAACTTAATGTTAGCTGTGCTACCACTAATATTTTAAACACGTCCTCTAACTGTTCCACATGCTGCTCTATATCTCTTGAAAAAACTATAACGTCATCCAGATACACCATGCATTTTTTTCGGTTTCAACCCTCGAAGAACTCCATCCAACAACCTCTGAAATGTTTCTGAGCGTTTTTTAGTCCAAACGGCATTCTTTTATACTCGAAGTGACCACAATGCGTCGTAAATGCTGTTTCTGGCCTGTCCTCCGGACATACTTCAATCTGGTGATAACCGCTTCGCAAATCCATAGTGGAGAAAAATTTACACTGCCCTAAGTTGTCTAACGTTTCTGTGATATTCGGAATCGAATTCCTCAGGCATGAACATTATTGAGCATATATAGGATGCTATGCAACGTGTTGTTCAGAAGAGACCTCCATCCCCTCGTACTCCTACGGATTTATGGACAGCCCTGCAGGATTCATGGTCTCAATTCCCTCCAGCACTACTTCAGGCATTAGTAGACATAAGTAGTATTGCTATACTTCTGCCTGGTCGCGGGAACCTACACGATATTACGCAGGTGTACCAGTTCCTTTGGCCCTTCAGTGTATTTTGTTTTCAGTAGGCGTTACTCCAGGTCTGTTTTACACGATGGTATACTGCAAGCGTCAAAGTGAGATAAATCCAGATTTAGAGCTATAAAAGAATATTTTCTTTTCATGTATGGTTTTTCTGTTTTCGTTGTATAATCTGAACGTGAATTCTTTTTGGACATTCCGTATATTCTCTGTGTCAGAATTATATCTCCCTAACTCTGTGAGTAGAATTTTTCAGCATTGTCGATGGCCTTTCTCTTTCCATGTGATAGAATGCCGGACTGTAATAGCAGTTGCTCATAGCACTAAAGACAGGTAAGCATTTTGCTAGAGTAGTCTGTTTCATACAGACTCGAAATATCAGTGTAACGACGGGAATTACCTACGCCAACATCCATCCGAATAAAATTAGTGAAAAACAGTCTAGATCGCAATGGTTATTTTATTTCAAATGACCGGTTTCGGTCTAGTCTCAAGTCATCTTCAGAGTACCACCATCACATGAAGTTGACGATGCCCAAAACAGTCAGTAGACCCTAGTCGCCAGTTGCTGAAACTGCAGTTTCGGAGGTCTGCTGACTGTTCCGGACATAGCCAACTTCAGCTGATGGTGCTATTCTGAAGATGGCTTAACACTAGATCGAAACCGGCCATTTGAAATAAAATAACCATTGCGATCTGGACTGTTTTTCACTAATTTTATATAACTTATAAGATCTCTGTTCTCCGAAAATGTTAGAAAGCATTTTGAATCCATCCAAATAATTACGGAACTTTTTACATATTCCACATTTCGAAGCATTATAGCTCAAACGTCAGCGTTGAATACACACACTAGACCGCTTTAACTAGTTTGACACACATGGTAAACAATGCTAATACCTATGCTTTTAATCATACAATGCAGGCTTTCACGGTCCGTATTTGCAATATTGCTGATACCTGATTTATGGGGATGAGACCGTGTCCCAAGGCGTAATTGACTGCAGCCATGTTCCATAAATCAAGCATCAGCAATTTTAGTAACTGCTTTCTCGTGTTCTTGACAAGATGAGTCTTCATTAAAAATTTAATTAAGAGTGCTATATTCAACTCACATCCATAGCACATATCGTGATTAATATGGATAATCTGCGCCCTGTCCTGTTGTGACCTATTATTGATTAATAATTCGACCAGAACTGCTTTAAATATTTTTCAATTCCTTTGTGAAATCAGTTCTAACTTGTTTCGTTCGTGAATTGAGGGGAACAGTTCTCAACACCATGGAGTAACAAGCACTAAAGCGTTATTTTCCTTTTCTATAGTATAGCTGACATGGAAAACGTTCGAAAACAGTATTTTGGCAATCCTTATAGTGATTGAACACTTTTAAAAATAAATAGTTGATCCAAGTGGATATGGTGCAGTTCGGTATACTTTGTTCATATTTTTGGAAATGCGCTTGAGCCACATGCTACAAGCAAAATGTGTCGTACTGAAAGGAAAGAATCTATGTACATTTTTAATATCAGTCGTATTGCGATAACACTTCCTTCGCATAGCAGAAATCGACCTCTATGGAGCTGTTACGTTTTGATTATTTGACCTTTACTGCCCATCTACTTGGATTCAGGACCAGATACTCTAACGATTTTATACGGTGTTGGTCGTAAGACGATGATACATTATTTTCGTCTTAGGTCCTCTTATTAAAAGGATTAGAGCATCGTGGAAATCGTTCTGAGGAGGTAACGAGAGCCTGCGTTCCAGAAAAGGTTAAGAAACAACCTACACCGTCCAACATACACCTCGTGTGATGATCACTACGCAAAAATTAGAGATCTAACTTCTCATTCATAAGGGTACAATCAATGTTTCTCCCTTGAATGGATTACGAAGGAGAAAGTATGCTCTGCCCTTAGTATCTTCCGTCACGCACCGTAGAAAGGTTTGCGGCGTGGATTTAGTACTTTCCTTGGTGTAACTTCAGAGCCCCTAGGGAGCCTAATCGGGTAGCTGTGCGGCATGAACAGACAGTCTGTGCGGAAATGGCGCTCGGAGGTTTCGGTTACGGGCGGCAATTGCCGGACACGTGAACGATGGACCGATTAGGTCTGATTGGCACCATTAAACAGTGCGCAGTGCCACAGCCATCTGGCACCACCAGTGTGCGGAGGGGCATTTGTCCAGCGTCAGTATTTAACCAGAAGATGGAGCGGGGCCACACGTCGAGATCGTCGTGCCTCTCTGACGAGATCGCGTGGGTGGGAGGCGAGCGTTCGTAAGTGCATTGGAAACTGGTTCTTGTTGC
This sequence comes from Schistocerca piceifrons, assembly GCF_021461385.2. Taxonomy (NCBI): domain Eukaryota; kingdom Metazoa; phylum Arthropoda; class Insecta; order Orthoptera; family Acrididae; genus Schistocerca; species Schistocerca piceifrons. Next base: position 320,456,325 of record NC_060143.1, on the reverse strand, counting down.
AAGTTCACAGCTAATGCTCGCAACAGCTCACTTGGAATCCCCTGCCCTTAGAATGTAGGGGAGTCTTGCACAGGCTTTTATATTATTGCAATACATTTACGAAATAGGTATCAAGTTTAACTTCAGTACCTGTAAACTAGAAATCAAAATAGCTTACCTTTCACGAGATGATTAATATTGAAAAAAGTGGAAGGTTGCATTTCATATCGAGTCGACGTAGAGAGCATTAGGAACGTTGCTCCAGTTATGCATGGATCAGACTCTGGCGTTTGACAACTTCCACGTCGATTACGGATCGCTTCATTCCTCACACGCAGCTACGTGTATGGGCAACACATTTAGTTCGAAGGTAAGAAAAGCCCCCACGACATGAGAAAGTACAGATCAGTGTTTCAACGTACATTCAAGTTTTTATGGTTCATTTTGACTAAATTCAGACTTACTGACGGAGGACTGACCGTTCTTAATGAACATCACAGATGTTGGGAAATGACCACTGTTGACACCAGTGCTGCGCTCGATTTATTGAACAGTGAGGCACGTGTAGCAGGCTCTGCTTGAGGAATAGCAGGAACAGCGTTTTCAGTGTTCTGCTGTAGCTTTTCAAGTATATGAGGATTATTTGAGTACTCGTGACAATTCAGTTTGTCCCATAGAGAAAGTATCAGGTGATAGAGATGGCCAGGAGATTACACTACCTCTGCTGATTGTTCTGTGCTCCCCGAACATCTTGTGCTCTTGCGAAAAGGTTGTCAAAGTGGTATGTCCTGTTGCGTCGATTTGTCAAAAGTATCCATACGGTAGTTCATCTTCTTTGGGTTAATCGTCAAACCGATTAAACAGTTTAATGCCGTTTGGCATTAACAGTTTCATGATGGAATGGTGATACGATACGGATACCAGACACTGTGCACCACACACCAGTCTTGAGATTATGCAACGGCTCTTCAACGTATTGGGGTGGCGGCGGGGCGATTTAGTGATTCATAAAGGCGCATTTTCTGTGAGTTCACATACCATGACGTGATACAAATACACAGGGTAAATTAATTCAAGTTTTGTAAGAATATATTATATTGAACCAGAGTTTGTCAAATGTAGTGTCGATTGTGTTGTAGCTGCTCAACAGCGATCGCTGATTCAATGTTTTATGGGTAACGTATTAGGGTAACTTTAGATCGAGAGATGTATGGAGGACTCAAGTGTAAAGACATGTTGTCTGATGTGTTCTGGAGATGTACTTACTCGCTTCGGGCAGTAATGATTTTTTTATTTGCAAGATACTATGATCAAACATCCTGGCAGATTAAAACTGTGTGCCGGGCCGAGACTCGAACTCGGGAACTTTGCCTTTCGCGGGCAAGTGCTCTACAAAATGAGCTACCCAAGCACGACTCACGCCCCGTCCTCACAGCTTTACTTCCGCCAGTACCTCGTCCGCTACCTTCCAAACTTTACAGAAGCTCTCCTGCGAACCTTGCACTCCTGAAAGAAAGGATATTGTGGAGACATGGTATAGCCACAGCCAGGGGGATGTTTCTGGAAAGTTTGGAAGTTGGTAGAGCACTTACCCGCGAAAGGCAAAGGTACCGAGTTCGAGTCTCGGCCCGGAACACAGTTTTAATCTGCCAGGAAGTTTCATATCAGTGAACACTCCGCTGCAGAGCAAAATCTCATTCTGAAGATACTATGATGTTTGCTAACTGTAAAAGGAATCTCAACAGAAGTTCGAAATAACTGAGTTAAAGAAAGTTGTTTTGTTACTAATTCAATGCGCGTATTCATAAGTGATGATTGAGACATTGTACAGCATTCTCATCCAATGTATTTCTAAAGCTAATTGCTAATGTACAATCAGTATATTTGTAGAGCTAATTGTTAATGTACAATCAGTTTATTGAGTGTCTTAATTGTGAGCAATATTAATTTTCAAAGAGTCAAAATACAAGTTTTAAGGTTAGTGCCATATTGATACCGGAAGTCAATACGAGTTTCCTGATCCACGTCATTTTTGATTAACTATTTTTCTCAAGATGTTATTGTCTGTCATATTCGATTTAATTAAAATGTATGCTAAGCAGCCTTGCGTAGTAGCTTTTTGCTAACTACACAATGTAAAGTACTAACATAGAGCAGTGCGAAGTGTCTTACCATTGCGCAGATTACAGTAAGAAATTTTATTATTTGAGGAATAGCATTCATTAAGCACAGAGACCATTATTTTTAAATTGATTAAGTTTTGTTTTCTTACCAGGGCCAATTTTAAGTCAATAGTGTTCCATCAGATTCAGTTTTTGTGCTAGGTAACTTCATGGTGTATTGGTTTGCTTTAAAGTTATTTATAGATTACACTCTCACAGCTAAATTGAATATACATTCTCGCTGTCAAGAGAAGTTCAGTACAGGGCAAAGCGCATTACACGTTCACTTGCCATTCCCATTCTGACAGTTGTGTTTCATACTAATATGTTACGTCAATTGCATTTCAAACGTACATGTTTCAAACTGAAGAAATGAAAAGCTTAAGGTCCTGAAGTCCTTATTCCACTTCACTAAGAATCCACAGACAGAACTCAACACGTGAAAGTTCGGCTAGAGGCTTTAAATCGTGCTAATAGTAAATCTGTGAGGATAGAGATGCATTTTCTTTTTAATGATGGTTCACATGATCATCTCGTAGCTCTCACTTGCATGGATAAACTGCACTGACATTTCGTCGGCTCTCTTTCCAGGCTTTCTTTCATTCGTGCAATGTTTTCCGGTGCTAAAACTCTTTTTGCGGGTAGTTACGGTTCTTTACACGCTACAAACCTCATTTCCCGCCACTTCACCATTCAGCTTTTCATTGCAAACTTCCATGCAGGTTTTTCCATTATGCTGCAGTCCTAAAACCCTTGCCCAACATTTCTGCAGACGTTTTCCACGACCTGTTTTGGGCATAATGAACACTCGCTTTCTTGTCGTAAGACCACTTTCTGATGGATTAACTGGGCACTAAGTAAGTCTGCTCTTCTGACTCACTCACACTTAACGATAAAGAAAATTTGTCGGGGCAGAACGTGCGCAGACATGTGACAGCAACTGACCGGTGCATCGAAATTATGGTATCCAGCATTTTCTGTGATAGTTTCCCTGTTCATTATCAACGGTCAATCTCACGTTTATCTCATAAGTGTTTTCTGAGGCAGTTTATATACACAGGGCGAAGAAAAAAAAAGCTGCATTTAGTGGCCGGCATGCGATTTCTCATCCCGATTCAAGACAAAACTGTATCTAGCAAAACCTAGTCCCACCAATAGGTTATCAGAAATTTGACTTAAAAAAGGAGGCTCTGGCAACGGTGTAACTGCGTGCAGCGTGGCCGAGCGCAGGCTGCATGAGGTCTGTGTTGTGCCGCAGCTGTCCCGTCAACTCAGAGAGGGCACCGTAGCTCATCCACGTGACGTCCGCACAGATCACCGACGAGAACATTGATGAACAAGGTAAAGAAAGAAAGGTGAGACGAGGCAATGACATGGGGAACAGTGCGGTATGTTGTGTATTTCTTTCAGTTACTGTTACCATTATTTACACATTAAGACATAACACAAAGTTCTGACAGACGTAAACTACCATTTCGTTTCGTCCATGGCACAGATAAAGTTAATAGAACATAATAGTGCATGTAGTAACATCGTCTGTATCCAGTGAGGTACAAAAAATATAACAGGTGGACCACACTAGATGGCACATTAAGCTACACACAATAATTCCAATTTGTACGTTTGATGGACAGACCTACCTTCAGAGCTAGTACGTACACGTACGACCAACTTTAACGTTAAAGAAGACGTTCCTATTTTCAAAAATTTCACTACGCACTGGCCCATACTTTGCTGGACCCTACGCAAGATATTAGGTCAAGTACATCCATTAGTGAAGTGCTATACAACTGTTCCTTAAACTATCCCCACAAAGCCGGCCTCTGTGGCCGAGCGGTTTTAGGCGCTTCAGTCCGGAACCACGCGGCTGCTACGGTCGCAGGTTCGAATCCTGCCTTGGGTATGGATGTGTGTGATGTCCTTAGGTTAATCCGGTTTAAGTAGTCTAAGTTTAGGAGACTGATGACCTCAGATATTAAGTCCCATAGTGCTTAGAGCCATTTGAATTTTTCCCTACAAATAGAAATTTAGTGGGTTAAGGTCCCGCGAACGTGGAGGCCAGATAACTGGACCTTCCACGATTAATTCATTTCCCTGGAAACGCTTCATTTAAATAGTTACGGACACTCATCCCAAAGTCTAACAGAACCGCCGGCACATCATGCAGAAAGCATAGCTGTCACCAAGTGGGAAGTTTTCTAAGGCGTCGAAATACTGTAAAAAAATGTACGATGCAGGGGTGCACTCAAATTTTTCATGAATTGGTAAGGGCCCAAAAGCACTCATCCCACGGACTTCTGCCAAAGCTTGCCTGAAAGCCACGTTCACAGGTGTCATTTGGGTTAAGTTCCGACCAACAATGGCGGTTGTTGGTGTTAATAATAGTTTCACAAGTGGAGCTACGTTCTTCAGTCCATATCACATTATTTATTAAATGTTCGTATTCTTTCATCTGGTGCAGAAGCCATTCACAAAACTGTACTTGTCGAATGCCGCTCGTGTTAACCTGTAATGATAAAAGAGAACCACTTGTACGAATATTAAGGGCTAAGAGGGGAAAGCAGATAGGTGGAAGAAGCATATAGACGGTCTATACAAGGGCGATGTACTTGCGGGCAATTTATGGACATTGAAGGGGACGTAGATGAAGATGTGATTGGAGATTCGACACTGCGTGAAGAATCTGACGGAGCACTCAAAGACCTAAGTCGAAACAAGGCCCTGGGAGTAGACAACATTCTATTAGAACCACAGATAGCCCTGGGAGAGCCAGCGCTGTTAAAACTGTACCATCTGGTGAGCAAGTGCTATGAGATAGGCGAAATACTCTGACTTGAACAAGAATGTATTAATTACTATCTCAAAGAAAGCAAGTGTTGAAAGGTGTGAAAATTACCGAACTATCAATTTAATACGTCACGGCTGCAAAATACTAACACGAATTCCTTACAGACTGGGAAGATCAGTTTCGATTCCGTAGAAATGTTGGAACACGTGAGGCAAAACTGACCCTACGACTTAACTTAGAAGATAGATTAAGGAAAGGTAAACCTATGTTTCTAGGATTTGTAGACTCAGAGAAAGCTTTTGGCAATGTTGACTGCAATACTCTCTTTCAAATTCTGAAGGTGCAGGGGTCAAATACAAGGAGAGAAACGCTATTTACGATTCATACCGAAACCAGATGGCAATTTTGAGTCAAGGGACAGGAAACGAAAGCAGTGGTTGAGAAAGGAGTGAGAAAGCGTTATAGCCTATCTCCGATGTTATTTAATCTGTATATTGAGCAAGCAGTAAAGGAAACGAAAGAAAAATTTGGAGTAGGAATTAAAATCCATGGAGAAGGAATAAAAACTTCGAGGTTTTCCGACGACATTGTAATTGTGTCAGAGACAGCAAAGGACCTGGAAGATCAGTTGAACGGAATGGACAGTGTCTTGAAAGGAGGATATAAAATGAACATCAACTAAAGCAAAACAAGGATAATGGAATGTAGTCGAATTAAATCAGGTGATGTTGAGGGAAATAGATTAGGAAATGAGACACTTAAAGTAGTAAAGGAGTTTTGCTATTTGGGGAGCAAAATAACTGATGATGGGGGAAGTAGAGTGGGTATAAAATGCAGACCAGCAATGACAAGGAAAGAGTTCGTGATGAAGAGAAATTTGTTAATTTTTTTTTTTTTGGTGGGGTTTAAGGGCGCTCAACTACTGAGGTCATTAGCGCCCAGTCACTATTGTTAGAGCACATGAAATCTAGTAAAACTCAAGGGGGGGGGGGGGGCGGGGGCGGACACCAGAAAGACCTAACAAAGATGGAGATAAATAAGTAAAAAGGTTAGATGTCTTTGGACAAGCCAGTCAAAGTTATAAAACGCAGAACACGAGCAGCTGCTCAAGCGTCATCAGCTAAAATATCTGGTAAAGTAGATGGCAGGGACAGGACAACACGAGATTGACTAAAGCGGGGACACGACAATAAAACATGGCGCACTGTTAATGCCTGACCACAAGGGCACTGCGGGGCTGGGTCACCGGAGAGCAGGTAGCGGTGGCTAAACCGGCAATGCCCAATCCGCAACCTGGTCAGAAGGACCTCCTCTCGCCGAGATGGTCGGGAGGAGGTTGTCCAAGCAGTTGGGAACGGTTTTACTGCCCGGAGCTTGTTTCCTTGGAGGGATGACCAAGCATCCCACCACAACGACACAAGCCTCTTACAAACATCCCCACGAACGTCAGACGACGGGACACAATGGGAGCTGGCCGAGGCAGGAGGACTGCAGCCTTGGCTGCAGTATCCGCAGCCTCATTCCTGGGCATTCCTACACGTCTGGGAACCCACAGAAAGCTGACAGGTGAACCATTATCAGCGAAAGAATGGAGGGACTGCTGTATCCGTTGAACCAAGGGATGGACCGGATAGGGAGCTCCAAGGCTCTGAAAAGCACTGAGTGAGTCAGAGCAGAGTACATACGATGAATGGCGGTGGCGGCGGGCATACTGAACGGCCTGATGGAGAGCAAAAAGCTCGGCCGTAAAGCTGGAACATTGGTCGAGGAACCGGTATTTAAAAGTGGCGGCCCTGACGACAAAGGCACAGCCGACACCATCGTCAGTTTTGGAGCCATCGGTGTAAATAAAGTTGTGACCAGCAAGTCGAGCACGAAGTTCGACAAACCATGAGCAATACACTGCAGCTGGAGTACCCTCCTTCGGAAGTGAGCTGAGGTCGAGATAAATATGAACCGGAGCCTGGAGCCAAGGTGGTGTCGGGCTCTCACCCTCTCTGAAGGTGGTAGGGAGGGCAAAATCCAATTGTCGAAGCAGGCGACGGAAGCCGACTCCAGGGGGTAGCAGGGCAGACACATACAACCTGTACTGACGGTCGAGAGAATCGGCGAAGGAGGACTGGTAAGAGGGGTGGTCGGGCATAGACAACAGCCGGCAGGCATACCGACACAGCAGTACGTCGCGCCGGTAGGTCAATGGTAATTCGGCAGCTTCAGCATAAAGACTCTCGACGGGACTAGTGTAGAAGGCTCCGGTCGCAAGACGTAACCTCCGATGGTGGATGGAGTTGAGACGGCGTAAGAGGGATGGCCGAGCAGACGAAGCTCCCATAATCCAGATTCGATCAGACTATGGACCAATACAAGCGAAGCAGGACAGTGCGATCCGCTCCCCAAGATGAACCACTATGAATTCTGAGAACATTAAGGGAACGTGTACAACGGGCCGCCAAATACGAGACATGAGGAGACCAACACAGTTTCCTGTCCAACGTGAGCCCTAGAAACTTAGTCGTTTCCACGAATGAGAGAACAACGGGACCGAGATGTACGGATGGCGGAAGGAACGCTTTATATCGCCAAAAGTGGATACAAACCGTCTTCTCTCCAGAGAACCGGAAGCCATTTGCCACGCTCCATGAGCATAGGCTGTCTAGACAACGCTGAAGGCAGAGCTCCAGGAGGCATGTTCTCTGGGCACTGCAGTAGATCGCGAAGTCATCGACAAAGAGAGAGCCTGAGATAGTAGGTGGAATGCAATCCATAATTGGATTGATCGCGATGGCAAAAAGGGCTACGCTCAAGACGGAGCCCTGAGACACTCCGTTCTCCTGGAGGAAGACGTCGGACAATACGGAACCCACACATACCCTAAACTTTCGATCCGTTAAAAAGGAACCAATAAAAAGGGGCAGGCGACCGCGTAGGCCCCACCTGTGCATAGTGCGGAGGATACCTCCTCTCCAACAGGTATCATAAGCCTTCTCCAAATCGAAGAACACGGCTACCGTTTGGCGCCTTCGCAAACAGTTGTTCATGATGAATATCGACAAGGTCACAAGGTGGTCAACAGCGGAGCGGCGGCGACGAAAGCCGCATTGGACATTGGTAAGTAGCCGTCGAGATTCAAGAATCCAAACTAACCGAGCATGAACCATGTGCTCCATCACCTTACATACACAGCTTGTAAGAGAAATGGGGCGGTAACTAGAAGGAAAGTGTCTTTCCTTCCCGGGTTTGGGTATAGGAACAACGACGGCGTCACGCCAACGCATGGGGACCTGACCTTCGGTCCAGACGCGATTGTAGGTACGAAGAAGGAAGCTTTTGCCCGCCGGAGAAAGGTGTTCCAGCATCGGAACGTGAATGGCATCTGGCCCCGGAGCAGAGGACCGGGACAGTGCAAGCGCACGTTCGAGTTCCCGCATAGCAAAGGGGGCATTATAAGTTTCCAGTTTCAGCGAGTGGAAGGAAGGTCGCCGAGCCTCTTCTGCCTCTTTCCTGGGAAGGAAGGCAGGGTGGTAACGGGCGGAGCTTGAAACCTCTGCGAAAAACCTGAGGTCAGGCCAGGTACCGAGGAGTGGGCCTTAATACCCGACAGTCGGCGCAGGCCACCCCATACAACAGAAGAGTGAGTAAAACTGTTAAAGGAGCTGGTCAAAGAGGCCCAACAAGCGTTTTTGCTGTCTTTGATGACTCTACGGCATTGCGCTCGGAGTCGTTTGTATCCAATACAATTCGCCAACGTAGGATAGCGGCGAAAGGTGCTTAAAGCACGTCGTCGAGCACGGATAGCGTCTCTACAAGCCTCGTTCCACCAGGGGACGGAAACGCGACGTGAAGAAGAGGTAGTACGAGGAATGGAACGTTAGGCAGCATTGATGATAACAGCCGTGAGGTATTCGACCTGACTTTCACAACTGAGAAAATCGTGGTCCGGAAAGGTCGCCAGGGAGGAGTAAAGTCCCCAGTCAGCTTTCGGTATGTTCCAGCTCGAATGACGTGGGGATGGGGTGTGGTGCAGGAGACGAACGACACAGGGGAAGTAGTCGCTCGAATAGGTGTCAGAAAGGACATACCACTCGAACCGATGGGTAAGAGTGGTAGAACAGATCGAGAGGTCCACGTAGGAGTAGGTATGAGTAGAGTCCGAGAGGAAAGTCGGGGCGCCAGTATTGAGGCAGAAAAGATTGAGATGGTTGAAGACATCCGCCAAGAGTGAGCCTCTTTGACAGGATGCAGGAGAGCCCCAAAGGGGATGATGGGCATTGAAGTCGCCAAACAATAAAAACGGCGGGGGAAGCTGAACAATCAGGGGCATCATGTCAGCCCGACTAACAGCAGATGACGATGGAGAGTAGATGGTACAAACTGAAAAAGTAAAAGCAGAAAGAGTAATCGGACAGCTATTGCTTGGAGTGGGCTGGTCAATGGGATGAGATGGTAATAGACATCATCCCGAACGAGCAACATGACCCCACCATGAGCTGGGATACCATCCACAGGGGTGAGGTCATACCGCTCCGAGGTATAGTGGGTAAAGGCAATACGGTCAGTCGGGCGCAACTTGGTTTCCTGGAGACCAAGGACGAGCAGACAGTGCAGGCAGAGGAGCAGTTGTAATTCCTCCCGATTAGATCGAATACCTCTTATGTTCCAATGTAACAAGGCCATCGCTAGTCAAAAAAGAGGAGGAACGAGACGGGGGAAGAGCTGGTCACCTCGACGGCCGCGGAGGGCCAGGTTTCGAGGGAACAACGCTACAACCGGAGGGAGGCGGATCCTGTTCCATCGAGTCGTCGCCAGCTCCGGCCGCTGTCCCTGGTGGTGTAGGAGGGGCAGCATCATTTGCCGACGAGAGGCCAGCTGAGCGCCTGGCAGCAGAGCGTCCCGGCGAAACTGAGGATGGCCGGGAGCAGCGACTCACGGATGGAGCGTCAGACGAAACGCGCCGGGGTGGAGAGGGGGATAGAGACTTTTTCTTGGAGGCCTTCTTGGAAGTCTGAGGAGGCACAGGGATGGTGGGCTGGACCCGAAGAAGGTCCTCACACGTGGGGTCCGTTTTGGAACGCCGGACCTCGGAAGCTGGGGTCTGGAACGTTTCCCCGATGGACGCCTGAGAAGAGGATCGCTTCTCAGGCGGCAGGGGGAGAGGAGGAGGAGGAAGGGCGGCCCCTGGTGCAGAGGGGGCAGGGGCCACGGGGAGGAGGATTTGGAAGGGAGGGATTTGGGAGGCGGAGGCAGAGACCCTGGATGGGGGGAGGAGGCGAAGGGGGGACAGGATAGGGGTGAGGATGCCGCAGAAGGAGTGGACACTACTGAGGCAAACAAAGTGGTCAACGGCACGGGATGGAGGCGGTCATACTTCTTCCTGGCCTCAGAATAAGAGAGACGATCCAAAGTTTTGAGTTCTTGTATCTTCTTCTCCTTCTGATATGCGGGGCAGTCTGAGGATCTAGGCGAGTGGATGCCAGGACAATTAACGCACCAAGGTGGTGGGGTGCATGTATGTTCCTCACGAAGAGGATGTCCACAGTCGCCACAAAGGGGCTCAGCCTCACACCGTGACGACATGTGCCCAAAGCGCAAACACTGAAAACAGCGCATAGGAGGCGGGATGTAAGGTCGCACGTCGCAACGGTAGCACATCACCTTTACCTTCTCCGGGAGAACGTCCCCCTCGAAGGCAAGGATAAAGGCCCCGGTGTCGATGCAACGGTCTTTGGGGCCGCGCTGGACTCGCCGGACGAAATGCATGCCTTGGCGCTCCAGGTTGGCCCTGAGCTCCTCATCAGATTGCAGCAGGAGGTCCCGATGAAAAAAACCCCCTGCGTCCTATTTAGTGCCAGATGCGGAACAATGGACACTGGGATGTCCCCTAGGCGGTCGCACGCCTGGAGTGCCGCCGACTGTGTGGCGGAGGTGGTCTTTATAAGAACAGACCCCAAACGCATCTTGCTGAGAGCCTCGATTTCCCCGAAGATGTCCTCAATGTGCTGAACAAAGAACATGGGCTTGGAGGTGGCGAACGTCCCCCCATCGGTTCGAGAACAGACCAAATAGTGGGGGAAGTACTCCGCCCCAAGCCGGCGGGCCTGTCCCTCCTCCCAGGGAGTGGCCAACGGGGAAAGGGTAGGAGAACCAGAACTAGAGATAGTACCTTTTCTTTTGAAAAACTTGGCCGCAGAGCGACCTGATACGTGTTGACGTTTCATCTGCGAAACGTCTGCCCCGATACCACCCACTCCGACCAGGGGCTCTCCCCACGGGCGCCACCCAGCCTCAGCAAGGGCCACCTGGCAGGATGACTGTTGCCGGGAGTCCTGATGCCCCAAGGAGATGGGCATCTACTCCTTGGCCGACGTGGGGAGGGTGTAGCTCAGGTATCGGCAGTACGATCCCTGTGTTGTCAGGGGCTACAACCTAGAGGGTACATGACGACCCCACCACAACGGTCTGGCTACCGTGCTGGATTTCTGGTGCCATGGAAAGTCCATCATGATCGTAGGTGCAGATGGGGTCGCACTATGGGCGTAACTTGTACATCCCATCAGGCGTTTAGGCCCAATTTGAGAAATAGTGGGTATGGTTACAACGCCGGTACAATGCTAAGGTCTTAGTGCACTGAGGACCAGCGGTACACCACATAAGGCATCCTTCCCCAAAAGGCTCGTACTTCTGTAGAATTTTGAAAAACGGAGGTCAAACCCCAAGGGGGACCATCACATGGAAGGCCGAAACTGTTGAAACTCCTTTTAGTCGCCTCTTACGACAGGCAGGAATACCTCGGGCCTATTCTTACCCCGGACCCACAGGGGGGGAAATTTGTTAACATCGAGTATAAATTTAAGTGTCAGGAAGCCGTTTCTGAAAGTATTTGTATGGACTGTAGCCATGTATGGAAGTGAAACATGGACGATAAATAGTTTCGGCAAGAAGAGGATAGAAGGTTTCGAAATGTGGTGTTACAGAAAAATGCTGAAGATTAGATGGGTAGATCACGTAACTAATGAGGAGGTACTGAATAGAATTGAGGAGAAGAGAAATTTGTGGCACGACTTCACTAGAAGAAGGGATTGGTTGGTAGGACACGTTCTGAGGCATCAAGGCATCATCAATTTAGTATTGTAGGGAAGCGCGGAGGGTAAAAATCGTAGAGGGAGACCAAGGCATCAGCACTCTAAACATATTCAGAAGTATGTAGGTTGCATTAGTTACTCGGAGATGAAGCAGCTTGCACAGGATGGAGTAGCATAGAGACCTACATCAAACTAGCCTCCGGACTGAAGTCCACAACAGCAACACATTTCTTCATCGTGTAACGCTTCAACAACCAGTATTTGAGATATCTGGAACGGTCTTGCATTATCACGGGTACTTCGCCGTGGTGACTGGTGAACGGTTCCAAGAATAGAGTCCTCTGTTTGTGGAGTACGTCTAGTCCTTGGATGATCTCCGTCCATTACTTGTGGATGAAGGTTACCGAATCACCGGAAACGTTTCTCCAGGCGACGAAAATCATCATTATCTGGATGGCGCCTTTGAGGTTACCGTACCGTATTCGCGTGGCCAGCTCCAGCAACTTTGTTATTGGATCACCCAGCACCAGTAGCATGTCGATGTGTGCGTCGTTTTCGTACTCCAGCGGGAAACTGTTCTACATCAGCAGAACGAGTTATGGTTGTGCAGTGCATGCTTTGTATACATATGCATGCACTTAAACGTATCCTACAGCCATGTAACAGACTATTGTCATGTTACAGAATGATGTCCCGCTTATAAACGACGAGATATGAGGAACGGACGTCTAATACCGGAAAAAGGAACCTGACAAGGATTCGAACCATATCTCCATGATGGATGTGGGTTAGATGTCTCAGCTGTCTACTCAGTGAGCTACGGCGGCTTTTACGGTAGTGCGGGATGATAAACGTCCCTCTGAACATTCCGAAGCATTGCGCTATGTAACGGTGTTGCCAGCTCCTAGCTTTCATACATGTTTTCAAAATGTACCCGAATTGATGTTGCTATATAACCTTTCGTCTTGAATTTGGATGAGTAATCGCATGGTGACTTCAAAGTGCGGCATTTTTTGTTCACACTGTACGTAGACAGCAAATATGGGTTTTGTAGGCGTTGTAACGTCGTGGCTTAACACTAGAGAAGCTTTCGCTAAACAATGTTTCTGTAAGGCAAAGTACATTCGAGTTTTTCTAGTATTTTCTATTTCTCCATCGATACTCCGCAAAACAAACTTAAGCTTGTGACAGAGGGTTCATCGAACCACCACCACAATAATTCTGTTGTTCCAATCTCGAACAGTGCGCTAAAAAAATGAACATTTATGTCTTCACGTGCGAGATCTGATTTCCCTTATTTTATTATGATGATCGTTTCTCCTTATGTAGGTCGGAGTCAACGAAATATTTTCGCTTTCGGAGGAGGAGGTTAGTGATTGATATTTCGTGAGGAGATTCCGCCGCAACGAAAAACGCCTTTGTTTTAATGATGTCCACCACAAATCCTGTATCATGTCAGTGATATTCTCTCCCCTATTTCGCGACAATACATAACGTTCCGCTCTTCTTTGAACTTCGTCGATGTACTCCGTTACTTATATCTGGTAAGGCTCCTACACCGCGCAGGGGTAATCCAAAAAGAGGACAGACAGGCGTAGTGTAGTACGTAGCCTCTATAATAGACCTGTTACATTTTCTAAGTGTCCTGCAGTCTTTGGTCCGTCTTCCCCACAACATTTTCTATGTGTTCTTTCCAGTTTAAGATGTCTGTAATTGTATTTCTAGGTATGCAGTTGAATTTACGACCTTTACACTTGACTGATTTATTGTGTAATCGAAGTTTAGGATTCCACATAGCACTTATGTGGACGACCTCACACTTTTCATTATTTAGGGTCAGTTGCCAATTTTCGCACCATACAGATACCATTCCTAAATCGGTTTGCAATTTGTTTTGATCGTCTGAATGACTTGACTAGACGATAAACGACAGCATCATCTGCAAACAACTTAAGACGGCTGCTTAGATTGTCTCCTAAGTCATTCATGGTTAAAATTGTTCAAATGGCTAAAATTGTTCAAATGGCTCTGAGCACTATGGGACTTCACATCTATGGCCATCAGTCCCCTAGAACTTAGAGCTACTTAAACCTAACTAACCTAAGGACATCATACAACACCCAGTCATCACCATTCATACAGGTAAAGTATAGCAGAGGGTCTGTAACGCTACCTTGAGGAACTTCGGAAGTCACTTACGTTCTACCCGATGTTCCGTCAGTTATTACGAACTGTGACCTCTCTGACAGGAAATCACGAATCCAGTCATAAGAGGGTTGGAACTTAAATAGTGGCAACTATTTATTCACAATCGATACAAAAGAGTTACATGTTTGCCCCTGTTGCTGTCCATCAAAGTAGTCACCAGGGTTGTGTAGAACCTGTTTCCAGCGATGTGGAAGGCGCAGTATACCGTTGGCAGAGCCTGTTCTGGTGATGATACGAATGGAGCGGTCTACTGCCTGCCGAATCTCTGGAACAGTTCTGAAGTGAATGCCATGAAGTGGTTTCTTCATCTACGGAATCAAATCAAGCAGCACGATGGGTTCGGCATAACTTGACAGAAATGCAGAAATGTTTGCGTTACGGCGCTGTTCAGATGCACTTGGAGCGCTGTGAGCGCGAAGGAGAGGCTTTCTTACGCCGTATCGTAATCCTGAATGAGACATGGGCCACTTTGTACGAACCACAACTGAAACACCAATCCAACGAATGGTTTCATTATGGATCGCCTGGAAAGTCGAAAGTGCGTCAAGCCTCTGTATGGTGAAGGTTGTGGTGCTTCTCGTGTACGATTATAGTGGTGTTATCCTAACGCATTACGTTCCTCCACGTCAGCCCGTCAGTGCACAGTATTGCTGTTAGTTTTTGGAGCATCACCTGCGACCAGCTTTGCGAAAGAAGCGGCGACACATTCTGCCCAACCCACCCATCATTTGCACGACAAATGCAAGCTGTGGCTGCTCTGTTCAGCCGATGGGACTGGGAAGTTCTGTACCATCCACCATAGTCCTTGGACTTAAGACCTAGTGACTTTGATTCCGAAGATGAAGGAACCACTTTGTGTCATTCGCTTCTGGACTGTTCCAGAGATTCGACAGGCAGTAGACCGCTCCATTCGTACCATCTCCAGAACAGGCTCTGCTAATGGTATACTGCGCCTTCCACATCGCTGGCAACGGGTTCTACACAACGCTGGTGACTACTTTGAAGGACAGTAACAGGGGGCAAACATGTAACTCTTCTGTATTGGTTGTGAATAAGTAGTTGCCACTATTTAATTCCAACCCTCGTATAACTGAGACGATATTCCATAGTCACGCAGTTCCAGTACAAGTCACTTACGAGGCAGAGTGCCAAGTCTCCTGAAAATCTAGAAATACGGATTCAATTTGAAATTCCTTGTCAATAGCACTCGACACCCTGTATGTATAAAGAGCTTGTTGTGTTTTGAAGAACGATGTTTTCTAATTCCGTGTTGATAATATGTCAGTAGACAGTTCTGTTTGAGGTAATTCATGATCGAACACAACATATCCTCCAAAATCCTGCTGCATATCGAGGTTAATCATACGCGCCTGTAAGTTAGAGGATTACTCTCACTACCTTTTTTGAATATTGGTGTGGCTCGTGCAACTTTCCAGTCTCTGGATACTGATCTTTCGTCGAGCGAGAGGTTGTGTATGAGATTGTTAACTACAGAGCTACAGCATCAACATACTCTGAAAGGAACCTAATTGGTTTACAGTCTGGACTGGAAGTCTTGTGTATCTGCTCCTAAGTTACTCATGTTGGCCTGCGTTCTTGATTCGAATTTAATGTGGTACCTTCATTAAAATTTCTCAGAAGCAGAAAATAAAAGGGATCTAACCGGTAACATAAGACCACACGAAAAGTGTGATTTAAGAGCATCTCGCTTTCAGCTTATCTTCATCTGCCTGAGGCGCGACGATAAGAATTTCATTAACGTTTCCACGAAGGATTTTTCAACAACAATCTCTTGAGAGTTTAAAATCTATTGTACAGCATTAGAAATTGCGGAAATGCTTTTCAAGGAAGCACGTTCGGTACGAAGAAGGGAGTAAAGCAGCTTTTCAGAAAATCTAAATAGATACCTGCGACGTAGGCAAAGCATAATTGTTATCTGACTGTTTCGCTGTACTCGAAATACAGAGAAATACAGAATCCTCAAATGAATCAAGGCTACTTTATTAACCAATAAAGAGAGAATATTTCCTTCTCTGGAAGGAGGCTCCAGAGGACGGATTCAAGGAGTATAAGAGCTTCTGTTTGCTGTCGTTCGTTATTCAGAATAGTTTTACTGGAGTTCAGTAATGTAGATATATATATATATATATTTGATAAAGATTAATCCAAATTGTATGGGGCGTTTGCAGTACGAGTGATATGGGACCCGTCATACGACTAGATACGACTCTGACAGGTGAGACGTATGTAAGTATCCTGTCTGATCACCTGCATACATTCATGTCCATTGTGCATTCCGACGGGACAATACCCGCAAGTCCAGAATTGCTACAGAGTGGCTCCAGAAATACTTTTCTGAATTTGACACTTCCGCTGGCCACCAGACTCACCCAGACATGAAAATTATTGAGCATATCTGTGACGCCTTGCAACGTGCTGTTCAGGAGAGATCTCCACCCTCTCGCACTCTTATGGACAGCCTTTCTGGACTCATGGTGTCAGTTCCCTCCAGCACATCTTCAGGCATTAGTCGAGTCCACGCCACGTCGCGTTGGCGCACTTCTGCGTGCTCGCGGAGGTCCTACACGATATTAGGCAGGTATAC
Organism: Schistocerca piceifrons; assembly: GCF_021461385.2. Lineage (NCBI taxonomy): Eukaryota > Metazoa > Arthropoda > Insecta > Orthoptera > Acrididae > Schistocerca > Schistocerca piceifrons. Next base: position 320,439,504 of record NC_060143.1, on the reverse strand, counting down.
CAGTTCCTTTCGCTTTTCAGTGTATTTTTTGATGCAAAAATAGGCAACCATAGTTGCAAATGAATGGATGTTTTTTTGGTGTTTCACCAGCTTCGGGCTACGCCCATTCTGAAACCAACTAATGTTTGATAAGTAAGATGTCCGTCCAAGCCGGCCGCTGGTGACCGAGCGGTTCTGGCGCTACAGTCTGGAACCGCGCGACCGCTACGTCGCAGGTTCGAATCCTGCCTCGGGCATGGATGTGTGTGTTGTCCTTAGGTTAGTTAGGTTTAAGTAGTTCTAAGTTCTAGGGGACTTATGACCTCAGCAGTTGACTCCCATAGTGCTCAGAGCCATTTGAACCATTTTTTTGACCGTCCAAAACAGCAGTAATTAAAGCGGGTACACACATGTGTGGTCCCAACTGATTGTCGTAACAGTGAGCCATTTGAACCATTTTTTGTCCGTCAAAAACAGCAGTAATTAAAACGGGTACACATATGTGTGGTCCCAACTGATTGTCGTAACAGTAATCGGACCATACACACATAGACTCACTTTGTTTACTGTTGTCTTGGACGGATATACTACTTGCCAAACATTGGTTGGTTGGAGAATGGAATAGCGCGAAACCAGTCACCGAATAAATAAACGTCGAATTTATTGTGACTCTGGCTGCCTCCTTCTGCGTTAAAATCAGTTACCTTGGAGACAGATGGTATAACGTGAGATCCACGTGCCATTCCCGCTGTAGGAGATGCAGCGCCCCGCTCTCGATAAAAAGCAAGCCGCACAGTTGCAACTAAATAACACTTGTGGAAACGGAGAGGGTAAAACAACTTTTGTTGCTGCGTTATTGCAAGGTCTACTGGATGCACGTTGGGTAATGTACGAGCGATCGAGCTAGTTGATGCAGGATAATCCCTAATGGGAAACACGTCCATAAGCAGTTTACAGCTGGCGCGAAACGTTTACTTTGAGTGTATGAATTGTATAAAGGTATTGTCAAGTAGAAGGTGTAGTCATCAGAAAATGACGGAATCTTTTTAGCTTGCACTATTATTACATGTACATACGGAGTAAGAGATGTGCAGTTCTTTCTGTTTAGCTACTACCGTCTTAAAATATTTTGTAAACCACGATATAAAGTAAAGACTGTCTTAGATAAGGCATTTTGCTCTGTAACTAACTAAATATTAAGTGTAAGGAAAATTTATTTAGAAAGAAAAACTTAAGAGAGGTTACTCTTTCCCGAAGTTACGAACATATTTCATTTACCTGTTTTATGACGAGTTGTAGCGACTAGATCTACACGATCCAGTCACATGAATCTTACCGCCATCTACGTTCTTCAGCGTGACTTTATTAGACGATAAACGACTGCATCATCTGTAAACAACGTAAGGCGTCTGCTCCCAAATCGTTTATATTGGTAAGAAACAATAGAGGGCCTGTAACACTACCTTGGGGAACGCCAGAAATCACTTCTGTTTTATTCAATGTTCCGTCAGTTATCACTAACTGTGACCTCTCCGACATGAAAACACGAATCCAGTCATTTAACTGACACGGTATTCCATAAGCTCGCTATTTCACTAAACGTCGCTTGTGTGGTACAGTGTTAAAAGCCTTCTGGAAATCTAGAAATACGGAATCAGTTTCGAATCCCCTGTCAACAGCACTCAGCACTGTGTGTGTGTGTGTGTGTGTGTGTGTGTGTGTGTGTGTGTGTGTGTGTGTGTGTGTAAAGAGCTAGTTGTGCTTCGCAAGAATGATGATTTCTCATTGCGTGTTGACTATGTGTCAGTAGGCCGTTCTCTTCGAAGTAATTGATAATGTTGGAACACAGTATACGTTCCAACATCCTGCTGCATAAATCGACGTTAATGATATGAGCCTTTAATTTAGTGCATTACTCCTACTACATTTCCTGAATAGTTGAGTGACTTGTGCAACTTTCCAGTCTTTGGCTACTAATCTTCGGTCGAACGATTGGTTGTATATGATTGTTAAGAGTGGTACTATCGCATCAGCATACTCTTAAATGAACATAATTGGTATACGTTCTGTAGAGGAAGATTTACTTTCATTACGTAGTTTAAATTGTTTCAATACTTCTAAATTACTCATGAACTTGTGAACCAATAGGAGATCAATAAATCTTCTCACGGCCGCTGTTGCACTTATTTATTTATTCAAAGTAAATGAAAATACAGTACCCGGAAACCTGCCAGCCGTCAAATGATGTTCACAAAGCAGTCTGGTACTTTATGGTTAACAAAGAGATGGTCTCACGTCTGAAGTGTTCTAAGCCGTGATGGGTTGGCTGTTATCCTCTTTGCAGCCACCGCTTTGCGGTTTAATTGGAATTTCAGGTGACCGACTTGCTACCTGCGTCCGTCTTTGAAAGTGTCAATAAGACCGTCACGACGGCCATTTGTTTGCGCCTGCGCCAAACAACCCGGCTGCGGTCTCCGGAGCTTTCTCTTGTAATTAGTTCTGTTCAACCCGTTTTGTCTACTTGCCGGCTGTTGAGGACAGCCGAACTTTGTCCTCCTTTAGTAGCTACTTTGTAGCTGCAGTTTATGACGGGTCATGGCCCATCGAACATAGGCCGGTGTGAGGTGTACACCATTAAGTTAAGTAGTGGTTTTTGACTTTGTTCATATGTACTATTTGTGTTTTCCTTTTTCCGTTTATAAATGTGTAGCTATAGTGTTCTTTTAATCATTGACAAAGGTGTTCTTAGGCACTTGGGCACTTGTGGGTTTTATTGTTGTTCTGAAGAAGGTGTAGTTATCTACGCCGAAACCTGGGTTAACACTAGGTGCTTTTTTCGCAATCGAGGCGGGTTTTTAGTTTTTTAATATATTAACCAAAGATTGCTGACACGCTGCAATGTTGAAGGTTCTTATCTCCTTGGTTCCCTCTATTATATTACCTACATTCCGGAGATCGTGGCTATGAACAAGCTGAAAAAGGCGAGGAAAATTGGAAGCTTTGGAACTACTCGTTCAATTTCTTGTTATTTTTTATAAAACTTTTTGCATGGTTAGCTCCTTCCTGGAGTTAAGAATACGTGGTTGTTTCCGGTCGATGCAACATTCGGACGGCCTATCTGGTAATTTACCACTACTCCTTGTAGTGGTAGTATTAGAACTCATCATCCGCAGTTCACTTTCACAAGGATTTTGGACGTGTCTTCGTATTACCATTTAAGAACAACAAAAATGGTGTGATCCACACATACAGGCATTTACATACTTAAAAGTGTAGTTTGACAACGATGCGAAAGATAGTCGGCAGTGGCCTTATAGTACGGACCATCTCACCAGTTTGCTAAAGCGATTTGGCTAAATCAGGATGGCCGGATGAAGACTGCAGTCTCCACCCTCACGAATATAAGGCCAGACTGTTTAAAACAGTGGTTACTCATTCGGTTTATCCCTGGGATACAATGTCCATTTCCATTTTATGTTCCGCAGTATTCCACTTACTAGGCTAAAACTGAGTCAGCCTCCCTTCCTAGTGAGCAAGATGCTGAATTCAGAAACACGGTAAGGTGTTAGTACTATGCATTGCAAAGCTTTGAAAGTAATCATTTTCCAGAAAAATGAAATAAATGAATAATCCACCACAATTCGAGAAGAACAATAATGTTCATACAGGGTTTTTCAAAAATGACCGGTATATTTGAAACGGCAATAAAAACTAAACGAGCAGCGATAGAAATACACCGTTTGTTGCAATATGCTTGGGACAACAGTACATTTTCAGGAGGACAAACTTTCGAAATTACAGTAGTTACAATTTTCAACAACAGATGGCGCTGCAAGAGATGTGAAAGATATGGAAGACAACGCAGTCTGTGGGTGCGCCATTCTGTACGTCGTCTTTCTGCTGTAAGCGTGTGCTGTTCACAACGTGCAAGTGTGCTGTAAACAACATGGTTTATTCCTTAGAACAGAGGATTTTTCTGGTGTTGGAATTCCACCGCCTAGAACACAGTGTTGTTGCAACAAGACGAAGTTTTCAACGGAGGTTTAATGTAACCAAAGGACCGAAAAGCGATACAATAAAGGATCTGTTTGAAAAATTTCAACGGACTGGGAACGTGACGGATGAACGTGCTGGAAAGGTAGGGCGACCGCGTACGGCAACCACAGAGGGCAACGCGCAGCAAGTGCAGCTGGTGATCCAACAGCGGCCTCGGGTTTCCGTTCGCCGTGTTGCCGCTGCGGTCCAAATGACGCCAACGTCCACGTATCGTCTCATGCGCCAGGGTTTACACCTCTATCCATACAAAATTCAAACGCGGCAACCCCTCAGCGCCGCTACCATTGCTGCACGAGAGACATTCGCTAACGATATAGTGCACAGGATTGATGACGGCGATATGCATGTGGGCAGCATTTGGTTTACTGACAAAGCTTATTTTTACCTGGACGGCTTCGTCAATAAACAGAACTGGCGCATATGGGGAACCGAAAAGCCCCATGTAGCAGTCCCATCGTCCCTGCATCCTCAAAAAGTACTGGTCTGGGCCGCCATTTCTTCCAAAGGAATCATTGGCCCATTTTTCAGATCCGAAACGATTACTGCATCACGCTATCTGGACATTCTTCGTGAGTTTGTGGCGATACAAACTGCCTTAGACGACACTGCGAACACCTCGTGGTTTATGCAAGATGGTGCCCGGCCACATCGCACGGCCGACGTCTTTAATTTCCTGAATGAATATTTCGATGATCGTGTGATTGCTTTGGGCTATCCGAAACATACAGGAGGCGGCGTGGATTGGCCTCCCTATTCGCCAGACATGAACCCCTGTGACTTCTTTCTGTGGGGACACTTGAAAGACCAGGTGTACCACCAGAATCCAGAAACAATTGAACAGCTGAAGCAGTACATCTCATCTGCATGTGAAGCCATTCCGCCAGACACGTTGTCAAAGGTTTCGGGTAATTTCATTCAGAGACTACGCCGTATTATTGCTACGCATGGTGGATATGTGGAAAATATCGTACTATAGTTTCCCAGACCGCAGCGCCATCTGTTGTTGAAAATTGCAACTACTGTAATTTCGAAAGTTTGTCTGCCTGAAACTGTACTGTTGTCCCAAGCATATTGCAACAAACGGTGTATTTCTATCGCTGCTCGTTTAGTTTTTATTGCCGTTTCAAATATACTGGTCATTTTTGAAACACCCTGTACCTACAACACTAGATGGAAAAATAACTTTTATTAGCCATTCTTGAAGCTGTCAGCCACTCAGAAAAGAGTTCGATACTTTGAATCAAACATGTTTGATCATTTTTTTAATACATAAAATCTGTATCAGGTAACAAAATGAGTTCCAAATACAATCTAAAATCAATTCTCCTGGACAGCTCCGTCTATGACATTGACTAATTTCTGTTTAAAACCTGGTAGCCAATAAAAATAACTTGTTCTAAATGTAGTTGCACGAGTAGGACTAAAATAGTGTGTTCATTATTATTAACACTATAGTACTTGATACAATTCAACTGTGTGGCCGTGCGCTTAGAGACGCCATGTCACGAATTGCGCGGCTCCTCCCGCCGGAGGTTCGAGTTCTCCCTCGGGCATGGGTACGTGTGTTGTTCTTAGCATAAGTTACTCTACTGGCCATTAAAATTGCTACACCACGAAGATGACGTGCTACAGACGCGAAATTTAACCGACAGGAAGAAGATGCTATGATATGCAAATGATTAGCTTTTCAGAGCATTCACACAAGGCTGGCGCCGGTGGCGACACCTACAATGCGCTGACCTGAGGAAAGTTTCCGACCGATTTCTCGTACACGAACAGCAGTTGACCGACGTTGCCTGGTGAAACGTTGTTATGATACCTCGTGTAAGGAGGAGAAATGTGTACCATCACGTTACCGACTTTGATAAAGGTCGGATTGTAGCCTATCACGGTTGCGGTTTATCGTATCGCGACATTGCTGCTCGCGTTGGTGGAGTTCCAATGATTGTTCGTAGAATATGGAATCGGTGGGTTCAGGAGGGTAATACGGAACGCCGTGCTGGATCCCAACGGCCTCGTATCACTAGCAGTCGAGATGACAGGCATGTTACCCGCATGGCTGTAACGGATCGTGCAGCCACTTCTCGATCCCTGAGTCAACAGATGGGGACATTTGCAAGAAAACAACCATCTGAACGAACAGTTAGACGACGTTTGCAGCAGCATGGACTATAAGCTCGGAGACCGTGGCTGCGGTTACCCTTGACGCTGCACGATCCTGGGTGCATGAATGGCAAAACGTCTTTTTCTCGGATGAATCCAGGTTCTGTTTACAGCATCATGATGGTGGCATCCGTGTTTGGCGACATCGCTTTGAACGTACATTGGAAGCGTGTATTCGTCATCGCCATACTAGCGTATCACCCTGCGTGATGGTATGGGGTGCTATTGGTTACACATCTCGGTCACCTCTTGTTCGCATTGACGGCACTTGGAACAGTGGACGCTACATTTCAGATGTGTTACGACTCGTGGCTCTACCCTTCATTCGATCCCTGCGAAACCCTACATTTCAGCAGGACAATGCACGATCGCATCTTGCAGGTCCTGTACGGGCCTTTCTGGATACAGAAAATGTTCGACTGCTGCCTTGGCCAGCACATACTCCTGGTCTCTCACCAATTGTAAACGTCTTGTCAATGGTGGCCGAGCAACTGGCTCGTCATAATACGCCAGTCACTACTCTGGATGAACTGTGGTATCGTGTTGAAGCTGCATGGGCAGCTGCACCTGTACACGCCGTCCAAGCTCTTTTTGACTCAATGCCCAGGCGTATCAAGGCCGTTATTACGGCCAGAGGTGGTTGTTCTGGGTGCTGATTTTCAGAATCTATGCACCCAAACCGCGTGAAAATGTAATCACATGTCAGTTCTAGTGTAATATATTTGTACAATGAATACCCGTTTATCATTTGCATTTATTCTTGGTGTAGCAATTTTAATGGCAAGTAGTGTAGCTTAAGTAGTGTGCTAAGTTCAGGGACTGATGACCTCAGCAGTTCGGTCCCTTAGAAATTCACACACACACACACACACACACACACACACTGAAGTGCGCGTGTTAAGACGCATTGCACTCATCAGTTACTGATGGTTCGTGGCATTTATTAAATAAACTAAACGCGTTACAGAACAGCTCATCGCCTTACCTAAAATATTCCACTTCACAAACCGCATCCGAGAGGCAGTGGGTGTTTTCTTCAGCTGAGGGTACCAACAGAGTGTCCACTTGACATTTCTCCTTGTTTGATCAGGACGAAGAAAAACCACTACCGTTGTAATTTCGGATTTCCCTCATTTGGATCAAGGCACGCACACTGGCCGGGTTTCAGGACGCTAGAACTCGTCTATGAGTGCGTATTTATGGATTTAGAGTTGTTTTTGTGGTCAGTCCATGTTTTTCTCGAATCTCGCCGCCTTACACAGTAATTTTTATGCACAGCACAAGCACTCTAATACTACTTGATGAATTTGTTAATCTTTCCACGTGACTTGTAAGTTTTGTTATACACAAATAAGGTATGTCCTACGGATGGTTGACAGCCCTGGCGCCCATTTGATTTTCATTTATTTTGTTTATACTCCTACGTATGGCTCATAAATTGTTATAGTAGCACCTGAAGTTGGGATCAGTGTCCTGAAACCCGGGTAGTGTACATGCCTTTATACAAATGAGGGATTTTGGTAATAACTGCAGCGGATTTTGTTCACCGTTAAGAAACAAGGAGAAGCTTCAAGATGACACTCCCTTGGTAACCTGAGTTGAGGAAGAGGACACGTACTGCTTCGTGGGTGCGGTGTATGAAGTGGAAAATTTTAGGTAAGACGATGGTCTATAGCCTAATGTGTTTGGTTCATTTAACAGGGGCCAAAAACTGAGTATCAGTACCTGAGGGCGAGTGGAATGTCTCTTGAAAGATGCAGTTGAATTTTATCAAGTACTATTAAAGTGGCTGAATCCACATGGTTATTACCGAGTTTAACCGCTACCGTGAGATCCAAAACATTGGAGATATGTCTCTTAGTGGTCAACAACACCAGATGATGACCACCATACACCAGTATACCAATATTTGTTTGTTAGTCCACAGATCATCTGAATTTTACTTACATCGAAATTACGTGTAACAAGTCAGTTTACATGGTATTTATATACTATTAGTGCTAACATTAACGAAAAGATTTTTTTAGTCTTACTCTGGCAACTACATTTCAAACAAGTTTTTTTACTGACTAAAAGGTTGTAAATACAAATTAATCAATGGAATAGAAGAAGCAGTCCAGGAGAAATATTTTAAGTTTTGTATTGTATGTTAACCGGTGGCCTAGGAACGACGGAAAGTCTCCGTCCCCGCCGCAGCCGCAGTAGTCCATAACCCCACTACGACCACCGCAGTTCACTTCGCCCCTCCGCCGCCCCTCATCGAACCACTATTTCCGGGTTATTGTGTGGTTCAGCCCTCGGTGGACCCCCCAGGCAGCCTGTCACACCAGACGAGTGTAACCCCTATGTTTGCGTGGTAGAGTAACGGTGGTGTACGCGTACGTGGAGAACTTGTTTACGCAAAAATCGCCGACAGAGTAGCTGAGCCGGAATAAGGGGAACCAGCCCGCATTCGCCGAGACAGATAAAAAACCGCCTAAAAACCATCCACAGAATGGCCGGCTCACCGGACCTCGACGCAATTTCGCCGGGCGTATTCGTGCCGGGGACCAGGCGCTCCTTCCCGACCGGAAAGCAGTGCGGTAGACCGAACGGCTAACCGGGCGGGCATTTAAACGTTTTACTTATAACTTGGTTTGCTACCTGTCATATATTTTATGGTATTGGACAAGTGATCAGAAATGTTGTTTGCTACATACTCTACTCATTTCAGAGCCACTGGCATCTTCAACAGTGGGTAACAAAGATAAATTTTCCCAATATTGTTGTAGGTATGAACATTATTGCTCATTTCAAGTTGTGATGGATAATATACAACGAATATCGTTAGGTAATATATGTATTGCGACGGCGAAGTTAAAATACCTAGCTTCTTGAAGAGTACCTAAATGGCGTCCGTGGGTGAACACCACGTATTATTCTTACTGCTCGCTTTTGTATGATTAAAAGTGATGAGTTACCCCAGAAAATTAGTTCGTAAGAAATTATGGAGTCGAAATATAGGAATCATATCAAGGGAAAAAAGTAGCTCAACTTAATTGTTTGAGGTCAGTAATGCTCTTCTTCCGTTTTCAACAGTATGTAAACCCAGAAATCTGGAGCATTATACCGTGTTTACTATCTCCTGCTTATGTGGTGCATCAATTGTTGGTACCACCCTACGTACTGTGGATCGTAGATATCACAACGAGAATGCAACTAACACAACTACGTCTCTCTTGTTGAAAGTAGGTTGAGGTTGGGCAAGGTGGTGGACAGTACAAATCGCCGGTCACTGATGTGCGTGAGGTGAATGTTGGACAAGGGAATATTTGGAATGGAACTTGGATCTGTGGCACCAGGTCTTCTTCACAGAGGAGTGCAAGATAAAGCAGCTAATTAGCGATGTAGAGGAACGTGGACGCGGACTGGTTCCAATTTTCGTCTCAGGCGTGCAGTCCCACGGGCTCAACAGGGAGGTAGGTCAGTGATGATGTGGATCGGTATCAAGGACGGATGTAGTACTCTCTTGGTCACTAGTTCAAAAATTTTACTATGTTGACGCGTTTCAGGCGCACCACATCTTCAGAATGTCTTCCAAACGATAATACAAAGACATAAGAACAAGAGTATTTTTTAAAAGTCCTCAAAAGGGAAGAGAGTGAAGAGAACAATATAGAAGAAATCAGGCAATGAAAGGGTTTAGAGAAGTCGTTACAATTTTGTAACCTTTTCTTTACGAAATGTCTCACTACTTGAAAATTTACTGTAATAAAACAGTTCGGCAATGTAACATTTCGGTAAATTTAATATTTAATTTAGCTCTGTCGAACAGGTAAAACAACAGATAAATATAATATTTAATTTAGCTCTGTCGAACAGGAAGAATAAGAAGAAGAAATTTATTTGAGGACTTCGTCAAAGAAAAGGGTAGGTTAAAAAAATCAGTTTATTACAGACACACTGTGAAAGATACAAACAAAATGCGCATGTCAATTGATAGAGAGAGAAATTCAAAGTTTTATGTTCGCACAGACATCATACCATCCATTCAACATGAGCACCATGTCGTTGCTCGAGAAATATCGCAACGGTAGTCCATTTCATTCCACAAGCGAATCAACAGATCCATTTTTACTGAATCGACAGCTTCAGAAATTAGAGTTCTCAGATCTTGAAGAGTAGTTGCTGTAGGTCAGAAAAAAACTTGTCTTTTGTTGCTCCCACAGAAAAAAATTTTGAGGTGTAAGGTCCGTTGGGTTGGCAGGCCAAAAAACAATGAACAAGATCTTGTTGTCCACCTTTTCCAGTCCAACGTAATGGGATGGTGGTGTTACGATGACGCCGCACTTCGAGATGAAACTGGGGAGGGGTGATGTCACGCATAAAAATGAAATCATTTGAATATTCGAGAAGTTGGGAAAACAAACAATTTTGAAGCATGTCCAGGTATGACATTCATGTCACAGTTTCCTCCGCGAACAAAAAGGTCTGACAAACTTTGTGGACAGAACCTGCACAAAATAAAAGTTACGGTAAGTCTCTTTCACGTTCGACGACGATGCCAGAATTTTGTGACTCCGAAAATCTTACATTTAAGGCTTAACTTTACCCTATAGATAAAACGTCGATTCGTCCGAAAAGATGAGTTGTCTCGAAAGTGTCTTCTGACATATCGTGGACAACTGAAGTGCAAAATTCGTACTTTCTGTTGTGTGTTGCCGGCACCTAATTGCTGCAGCAACTGCAGCTTTTAAGGCTCCGTATGCAGTCATCATTCCAGAACACGCCACACACAATTTTGAGGAAGCTTAAGTTCCTAGCCTGCTCGTCTTGCGGACATCTGAGGGCTTCGGGTGAAAGCGCCTCGGACACACTCGACATTTTCGTCAGCCGCGCGTCGGCGACCAGTGCTCTTCCATTTGCATCTGCAACAAACTGCCTAGGATTTTTTATGCCAATCATAAATCTTCTTATTGAGGGGCGGCTTCTTGCTGAATGGACGGGGAAATGCACGTTGCACTTGAAGAATGGATTGACTCTACGCAAATTCCAACAAAGATGATGATTTCCCTTGTGGTGTAATAACTATGTTGCTACAAACACACACACACACACACACACACACACACACACACACATTCTGAGTACATTTTTCTCTGTAAGTCATGTCTCCCTTTCAATATTAGCTTTTAACATCTTTAATTGGCACGTCAATTACGACGGGTAAAGGGACTAATAACCCGCAAGTCAATCACTCGGAAAACCCATTAATCATCATCCTAAGGCATAGGGGAAATTCTCCAAAGACATTTCTGTTGAGTGGCTTATATCCACCGATCTAAAGCCAGCAAGAACATTTCTCGGCATTGAAACATTTGTATATGACCACGGTCAGATAGTGGTTTCTTTCATCCAAGAGTAATCAGCAACGTTATAGAATGTGTCCAGTGTTTGAAACTTGGAAAAATGTAAACTACAAAGAGCATCGGTATCCTGTCACTTTGGCAGCTGTCCATTTGAATCATGCCATCAATAGGCATCATGGTTGTCCAGGTCAGAACTGATTTTGCCTGTAGAAGTAATACATGGCTGATCTAGTCTTCCGAGATAATCAGAGATTCCTTTTTTTGTCATTCAAACTCCGTAGCACCTAGGAGAGCCACTGTCGATGAATTTCTGCTTACAATAATTTTTTGCAGATTTCAGCAAAGATCGGCGCCATCCCCGCTGTTGCTATATCAACCATTACTAAGCCTCCACTCTTTCCCAAAGCAATAGCTCCAGCTTGCTTAGACTGGCTTCGTTATTTATTTTTATCTTTTCATGTAATTTTGTGCCGCGCGGGATTAGCCGAGCGGTCTTGGGCGCTGCAGTCATGGACTGTGCGGTTGGTCCCGGCGGAGGTTAGAGTCCTCCCTCGGGCATGGGTATGTGTGTTTGTTCTTAGGATAATTTAGGTTAAGTAGTGTATAAGCTTAGGGACTCATGACCTTAGCAGTTAAGTCCCATAAGACTTCACACACATTTGAACATTTTTTGTAATTTTGTTAGCTCTTTCGACTTCATGCAAGGAACTGTTGTTAATTTTATCTAAAATTAATGCCATGTAGTTTTTGTAACGCTTATTGTCACTCACCCACTCCCTTCTCAATAAATTAAAAATATAATTTTATTTACCTGCTTTCGATGTATTTCAGTTTATTACTGTGACAGCATACAAAACGTTTTAGTTCCAGAATAGTTTTTCATTTAATTCTACGTCCTTAATTAACTGCACATACACCTTTGTCAAACACGTGTACAGACGCGACATCTGACTGGTTTACCTTACAAACATGTTTGTTGTGTCACTAGTGCGGCGCAGTTTGCTGCGAACAGCAACTCCGTTTCCATTATGATTCTCCCAGCGGTATCGTCTGGCGTGAGCCGTAGTATTGCATGTGTTCACTATGTAAACCTAAATTTGTTTACATCTTATAACGATGCCACTTTCCCTTAATCATATTAGGATAATGTAAGGCACCGTCGGTGTTGTTCAGATACATTTATCGTACTCTTAATGCCGTGCTTTTTAAACGTATGAAATAATTATCTTTTCACTATCCGAGTACCTAGTGTTACCAGGGTATTTATTTATTAAAGTCTCCTATTATTCCATCTCTTTCCCACTGTCTCTGACCTGACCGTCTCTTTCTCCAAGTTATCACCACCTCAATAGGATGTTGCTAGTTCTTACCCTGACGAAATATCTACTTAGATCGTAAGTAATGTATGTAACAAGTTTTGTTGAAATCGATCCAGGAGTTTAGGAGGTATATTTCACCTGTGGCTTTGACCACGTACGTACATGTCACACACATGTAACATACTTCACACAAATTTGTATACATATTTCACCTGTATCTAGCGAATTCACCCTGCACTTTCATTTTCACGTAGCTCAGTGTTTATGACGTCATATCTGCTGAAATACATGTCGTGTAATTATATAATTTTGCAGCTACATCAAGTGGTTTATGTGGATACTGCCTGCGAGATGTGTTGTGAATAGATTTAGTAGTAAAAAAAGTAATGTAATCTGGCTCTTTGCACCACGCTATCTGCACTCATTTTTGACCCCCACCCCTTTAAGTGGTAGGTGGTGCTTATCGCCAATTTGGTTCTTTCCAGATAGTAAGTTATACGCGTACCAAGTTTGGTTGAAATTGATTCTATGGTTTAGGAGGAGATATGGAAGAAATATACATATGTACGAGTACATACATATATCCAGATTTATAATATGTATGGATCATATTGTAATTCAGTGTTTACGAAGAATGTACTGCCCAGTATTTATATTACCTTTCCATTTTTCTGACAGACCGTAGTGTTCCTGGATCGAATTCGATAGGCTGACAGTTATTTTGCGAAAACTTACTGGAATTAAGGAAAGAAGTTCTTCAAAATCCTTAAGATACAAATGAACTACAGACATTGCCTGCGAGTGGATGTTCATTTAAATCAACGAGTAAAGCTGAAAATTTGTGCTGGACCGAGAGTCGAACCCAGGTCTCCAGCTTACTAGACAGATGACTGACGACTACGTCATCTGGACACAGTGGCCGCTGCAGCTGCACAGGATACGACAGCACCCCTCCCACCAGACCCAAGTTCTCAATTTATGCACACGCTACTAATGTAGTGCCCCTTACCCATTGTCCTCAACACTTGTGGCAGTTCACTTATTCCCGTGAGAGTTCGAGACTGGTGTGCATCCGCGCTGAAGAGATCATGAGGTATCCTCACCTTAATTATATACATGTTGCGCCTGTTCCTTCGGACATGGCCGACACCACGTAAGTATAAGGATTCATGCTGACGGTTTTACTAGGTCACTATACCTCAAGTGTGGTCTAGTATAACCACTACTAGAGGTATGATAGCCGTTCTTTTACTTTTAGGATGACGTGACAGCTCCCTCACCAGCAGTAGTCTGCATCGGGCATTTGTGTTAGCACGAATAGCTTGGTGCATGAAGTTACAGGAAAGTCCGGCACATGTCAGTGTAACTGCTTTCGACGCGACCATCTACTGTTACACGATCGCCACTCAATCACTCGCTTCAGAATCATGTCGCGTGAACGTGAGACGGAGTAGTGTGACAGAAGAGAGTTTAATTTGAAAGATCATATCCTGAGTGTGAAAGTGAGTGGTCGCTACAGTGTTTGTTCGGAAGAGATTTGCATTGATAACTGATAAGGATGTAAATGTTAGTTACTGCTCTGTGATAGGTGGTCTGTTCTTGTCTCTTAGAGATTGCCTACGACGCATCTGAAGACAGTTGTCTGCAGAACACGACTAAGCGGAAGTTCTGAAGCATTACCAGTTTCAGTAAAAGACTCTGCAGCTAAAAAATGCGTAGATATTTATGCTAGGGATCTTCTTCCATTAATATCTGATGGAGGATTTCGCTCTTTGTTTGGAGCTTGTATATGTCGGTTCCGAATTTGGGCAAGATGTCTAACATTCTGCCTCATACTACCACGATGTTACGAAATATTGGAAGACAAGCCAATGAAATGCCAAGCATTGTCCAGGTTACAGCTGTGAAACCTTGTGCATCTACAGCGGAGATGCGGACCGATCCATATCAGAAAAGGTGTTACCTTTCGGTTACTGCACACTTTATCAAATTACTCACACATGGTATTGGGAACAAATCAGAAAAAAAGTCCGGGGAATTTTTAAGAACCATACTGAGGAAACATTGTCTAATTTATGAGTAAATCCCCAGCACCTTAATAACATTTCACTTGCTACCGACCGGAACACTAATGTATGCAAGGCATAGCAATCCTTTCCGCATTATGAGTGCATTGCTCGTCTTTTAAAGATAATCCTAAAACACCTTTTCGATGACGATTGTTTGAAAAACGAGATAACATCGGTTCATTTCACTATTTATGCTGCCAGAGACGCTGTCCGTTCCATGAATATTGCATCTAATGTGAATTCGTTACAGGCAAGCTTTTAGCAAGAAATGGAGACTAGATGGAAAAATTTACGTGAAGTGCTACAGTCTGTAGGTAGCCAGTACGACAAAATCATGGAGATACTTTCGGAGTGGGCATCACTAATCCTTACCCTTTTGGAGGCATCAAAGCTGCAACAGATATGCACGAAGGCGAGAAATATCCTACAGTTCAGACTGGTTTTTTAAGGTTTCTTAAACTGGAAAGTCACTGCAACGCAGAGCACGACACTACAGAGGTATGTTTCTTTAAATTACTGTAAATATACTTTTGTTCAAACTTCCTGGCAGATTAAAACTGTGTGCGGACCGAGACACGAACTCGGGACCTTTGCCTTTCGCGGGCAAGTGCTCTACCAACTGAGCTACTCGAGCACGACTCACGCTCCGTCCTCACAGCTTTACTTCCGCCATATCAGCGCACACTCCGCTGCAGAGTGAAAATCTCATTCTGGGTACTTTTGTTGTTTGATACGCACTTGATATTTACAAGTTTGCAAAATACCGGTTTCAGAGTCACTGGTATTTGGCAGTACAGTACAATTGATGGATTATTTTGTGTTAACTGTAGATACTAAGTTGCTGTAAGAGCGTTGTCTGCGTCTCATGAAGGAGAAAGTAGAAATTCGTACGTTGCGCAAGGTAGCAAAATTTCTGTGGCCACCCTTCCGACTACTGCAAACTATATCCGTTGCTAACAGAGACGAGACATTAAATTCTGTGGGTCAGATTTGTGATGAAATACCAATTACAACTAACCAAGAATAAAATTGTGACTTGACAGCAATATGCTATTCTGTTTTTGTCTTCATCTGCCTGAAGCATTAGACCAGTCGGGCCGTTGCGACATATGGATCAGTCCATCTTTTCTTGGGTTTACCAATCTTCCTTCTTCCTTTAAGAATGTACCACAGTAGTTGTTTTGGAGTACGTTCATCGCCTGCTCTTTCTATATATTATTTCCACTCTTTCCTTTATCCTTAACCCTTACATTTGAACTGCTAATTCCTAAATTATTCCGAGTGATACCATTTTTAATCTATCTCTTCTTATTACGTAATGGACTGATCTCAATCTCACATTGAGTGCCTGGAGTCTAATATGTGTTCTAGAGTTCATAATCCTGTTTTCACTATCAGTTAGTCCAGGAGCTGCCATAGCTTTATAAAATTGCTGCATGCGCACTTCTTCCCTGAGAGTTCGTTTGGTGCCACATGTTACACTGAATCTCTCAAACTTTATCCAATACTGACTTCGCCGAGACATGTCACAGCCCGAGAATCTAAAAGTGTTAACTTGTTCAATACTTTTGTTTTCGAATATGGATATACATCTTAAAGGTTGGGGGCCTTGGAATGATCTGGATTTCGTTTTATTTCTCAAAACACGTAAATTATGTTCCTTCGCTCTTTTGTGTAGTGCATACAACGCTCATTGTCAGTTGTTGTCGACAACTTTAATCTGGTAGTCAGCAAGCATGTCGTCTAAACATCAACTAAAATGTATCGGAAAAATATACCCCAGTCTGTACCCTCTATTAATATTTATTTCGGCGATATTCCCAGATCCTAGCTTTAAATTTATCTGTGTTCCTGTATATTTTTCCATAATATTTCCAGTTTTCCTCTGTGCACACTGTAAATTTCTTTCCTATAGCCTGTAAACACTATGCAAGTTATTAAATTGTATTCTCTTCTTTTTTCTATGATCTGTTTTAATGATCAAATGTCATCCTAGCAGGACCTCCTTTTTCGAAAAGCAGTTTGTTCTTCGAGCAGTATGTTATCTACAATGTTTCTCATTCTCTTTACTGTTGTCATCACACGTATTGCGTGTGCCGTATTTAAGAGACTTATACCCTAATTTTCAGTCATTCACCCTTTTTTCAAAATGGGTAATGCTGTTGCTTTCTTCCATTCCATTAGTAAATTTCTATGTTGCCAGCATTGATGTACAAAATATGAAGCGCATATTTAGCTTCTTCCGGTAAATTTTTATAAAGTTCCACGTTTAGATTGCCCGTTCTAACAGCTCTTCTAATTTTGCATCTCCGTAAGACCTCTTGAAGTTCTTTAACATCTCGTTTATCGATTTCCGAAAAACCACAGTAGATTTCGTCTACTTCCTGATTCTCCTCCTCTTCTCATCTTGAGACCACCTATTTTTACAGCACAGCTTTTTTTCCTTGCGTATTAACTAAACAATCTATTATTGATCTAGATTCGTGGTCGGTCCAGGTAAATTTGTTAATCTCTCTGTTCGAAAAGGTTAATTTAAGTTCACAAAGTGTAGGAACAGTTATCCATTCTAATTGTTGATTCTCCATGTATTCCGATTAGAGCGTTACTGGACAGTATTCCTACTCCAGGAGTCATACCTCCTCCTACGACAATCTTTGTTATTTATGGAATCAAGGGAACTTAGCCTGATCTTTTAAAATTAATCAGATACACCCTTCCGGGGCATATACGGATGTAATGTACACATATAGTCTATCTGTTAAAAATTTGGATGTTATAATTTTTTGATTTACCCAGGAGTGAAATGATCTGCTTCTTCTGTTTTTGTGAGAATGTCAGCAGCGATCACCAGCTACAAAAATTACACTGAAGTGCCAAAGAAACTGGTATAGGCATGCATATTCAATTTCAGAGTTTTGTAAACAAGCAGAATACGGCACTGCGGTCGGCAACGCCTATATACCTCAACAAGTGTCTGGCGTAGTTGTTAGATCGGTTATTGCTCCTTCAATAGCAGGTTATCAAGATTTAAGTGAGCTTGAACGTGTTTCTATAGTCGGCGCATGAACGATTAGACACAACATCTCCGAAATAACGATGAAGTGGAGATTTTTCCGTACCACCATTTCACAAGTGTACCCTGAATACGAGGAATTCAGTAAAACATCAATCTCCGACATCTTTGCGGCCGGAAAAAGATCCTGCAAGAACGACGAGTGAAGAGAATTGTTTAACTGACAGAACTGCAACTCTTCCTCAAACTGCTGCAGATCTCAATGCTGGGCCATCAACAAGTGTGATCGTGCAAACCATTCAACGAAACATCATCGATATGGGCTTTCAGAGCAGAAGGCCCACTTGTGTACCCTTGATGACTGCACGAGGCAAAGCCTTACGCCTCACTTGGGCCCGTCATGTTGATGACTGGAAACATGTTGCCTGGTCGGACGAGTCTCGTTTCAAGTTTTATCGAGCGGATGGACGTGTACGGGTATGGAGACAACCTCATGAATGTATGGACCCTAAATGTCAGCAGGGGACTGCTCAAGTTTGTAGAGCCTCTGTATTGGTGTAAGGCGTGTGCAGTTGGAGTGATATGGGACCTCTGATACAACTCTGACAGGTGACACGTACGTGAGCATCCTGTCTGATCACCTGCATCCTGCATCCCGGCGGACTTGGACAATTCCAACAGGACATAGCGACACCCCATACTTCCGGAACTGCTGCAGAGTGGCTCCACGAACACTCTTCTAAATACTTCCCCTGGTCACCAGACTCCTCAGACTTTGACGATATTGAGAATGTCTGGGATGCCTTGCAACGTGCTCATCAGAAGAGGTCTCCACCCCATTGTATTCTTACGGATTTATGGGCAGCACTGCAAGGTTCATGGTGTCTCCTCCAGCAACACTTCAGACATTAGTCGAGTCCATGCGACGTCGTGTTGCGGCACTTTTGCGTACTCGCGGATGCTCTACACGACATTAGGCAGGTGTACCAGTTTCTGTGGCTCTTCTGTCTAAGTTGCATGTTTTCGGTGTGGATGAACTGTGGGCCACCGGATAGTCAATATACCGATGAGGTTGACATGAATTTTACGCAAATAGAAAGTGGTGATGACGATTCGCTTGAGTGACGTAAGCGTAACTGTAGTCTCTATCCAAGCTAGCTATTTTAGCGAAATAAGTGTTTTGTGTATGGATCTCAAACAGCTAGCGAAAGGTGTTTCACTGCTGCAGCCAATGTTACCTCGGATTTACAAAGCAGACTTCATCCGAAACGAGTCGATGATATTTTAACAATTCATTGCAATTACAATACTAACAAAGAAGTTAGTAGACAATTTCTTTTAGATTTCTGATTTTTTATGTCGTAACATTGAAATACGTGAATTTTTATCAATAAACAGATGTTATGGAAAGAACAATGTTTTTTTTTGTCACTACAATACCGGCTGGTAGGTCCTTAGTTTGTATTCGAAACTTTTAACTGTTTCCAGATTTTATTGTTGTCTAAAGCAAGCATTCCTCTCTTATGCATCCTAATGATGTCACGATTAGACGCAGTCATGCTAGAGTACACCTCGTATCTTAACTAAATTGATCCTAGGATAGTTTCATCTGCTGGGGAGGGGAGGGGGGGGGGGGGGGGGGAGGAAGGTAACATCAGCCTACAGACACACAGAGCTACTACAACTTTCATAGGAAAGTGACGAGTGTACCAGACCGGTGATCTCCGCCCCACAGGGCACCTCGTTGGCGACAGCCTGCCCCTTCCGAATTATCATACTCGGTGCGCTCGAGAGGAGACCAGTGAGCAGCAAAACCCTCAAATAACAGACGTCTGTTACTCAGGCGTTTGCCAGTTCTAAGGGCGGCTGTGGTGCGCAAGACGGCTGAATTCTTCAGTAGTCGCAGTATGTCAGATACATTCTCTGGAGTTGGGTGACCATCAGTGTCCCGCAGGGGTGGTCAGTCATCGACTTCTGGCTCACGCGAGGAGAGGTTGCGCTGCAGCGTCCGGACCGGGCAGCGGTATAGACTTGGCCGAGGCCAACACAACACAACACCCCTCCCACCGCAGCTGCCGCGGAGGTCTCGTGGCTCGGTTTACGCTTATAACTAATTAGTCCGTGTATCGAATACTAAAATATAAGTTTGCAGAGTCTCGGGTCAATTTTGCTCCCTGGGATGTCCGCAATTAAAATCGATAGATGAAATGCTGACCAAAATACTAGCTTTGAAATTTATACTTAGATAATTTTATTATGTTCAATGATGCAGCGGTGTGCAAAACTTAGGAACTGCCAAATCGCTTAGCTCGATAATACCTTGACCACACTTAGAAAGACAGAAGACAGCTGAAATAATATGCAATGAGGTCAACAAATGGTTCTGAGCACTATGGGATTTAACTTCTAAGGTCATCAGTCCCCTATAACTTAGAACTAATTAAACGTAACTAACCTAAGGACATCACACACATCCATGCCCGAGGCAGGATTCGAACCTGCGACCGTAGTGCCTATAACCGCTCGGCCACCCCGGCCGACGAGGTGAACAGAAGACATTTTTATTTAAATATTATGATTACACTGAAGTTGCCGAGAGTTATGATGGTCCCCTGGACACTACAAAAGGCAGGACATGGTTCTTAATAGGGGGTCTAAGCAAAGCAGACAGCAGTGATTGCTCCTCCTTCTCACGTGGTTTTTAATGAGCTGTTCTGGAAGGGAGTTCCGTTCCTGCCCCACCACGGATGACAACCGCTGTGTGGTTGTTGCTGCATGTCGACATGCTGCAATACATGTTCCCAACGTTGCTCAATAGGATTTGAGTCGGAGGAACGGGCATGACAGTCCATTCGGCGAATACCCTCTCGATTCAGGAGCTTCGCCACCTGTACTGTTAGACGCCGTCGCGCGTGCTCATCCATAAAACTGAAGTTAGGGCTGAATGCACCGCTGAAACGACGCTCGTGGGAGTACAGTGTCATAGCAATATTGATCGTTGAGTGTATTGTGTTCAAAGATTTGGAGGTCAGTAGCCCCATGCAGCGTTCTCACTCCACAAGTCATAATTTGGAGCACCAATACAATCACGCCCGACAACGCTGGACTTATCCTCAAATGTCGGGAGGTGGTAACGCGAAATTAACCCCATTCAGTACCACATACCTCCTTTTGCAGTATCCACGGGACCATCACGACTATCGACGAGTTTAGTGTGATAACTGCTTTTGAATAGAAGTGTCATTTCTGTTCGTCCCATTGCGTATCTATTTCATATACTATACTAGTCCTTTTTTTTCGAATGGCCCAAGTTTCGTGGAGTTACATTACTTGGCTGTGACACATACTGCGTTCGCTACTTTTGTTCTTATGCTTCCCACACCAGTGTAGCTTGAGAAGAAATTTAAATGTGGCTAATAATTGAGTCACTTCGACAATGACCACAATGACCACGTCTTCTGTAAAAACTGAAAAATGAACCAGATTATTAAGAAATAAAAATCAGCACATAATCTTTTGAATGATTTAGCTTCAGAATTTATGTATTTTTAATATCCATTACATTTTGACAATTCGTATCTCACGGAAAAGCTTAGAAGATGGAGTTAAGACAATCCATTGCAGATTATGTCAAACTGTTGATCTGCGATAAAATCCATCTATTAATTACGTAATTTGCTCCTCAGATTTGAACTGTAGTTAACACAAATCACACCTTAGGTGTGCCAAGCAGACACACCTCTACGATGCAGAGTGTCTTTCAGTGTTAATAAAACATAAGCAAGTCACCGCTTATTAGTTCGAATTTAGAGTTCAGTGTCTTTTTCGCAAGCCTTGACTGACGCCTCCTGCCAGTGACACGGTGGAATTCCAATGACTCCTGGTGACGGTTCGGATCCCCAGTCGCCCAAGGCCGTCACACCAGTAACTCGGCCGAAGTGTTGCGGGCTGCAGTCTGCAGGGGAAGCCACGGCGTGAGATTATGCCCCATCCCCACTCTTGGAGAATCCTAGACCTCATTCAACAAGATAACAGACCCATGATGAACCATCAGGATGTCCTGCACTTTCGGAAGTCTTGCATTCGTCCAATCCTGGTCCCACCGGACTGATAGGCTCTAGCACCCGGAAGTGCCAGCAGTGATGATCTGGAAGAGAGGAATCGGATGGTCCACTCACCCAGAAGTGACACTGATGTCAGTTTGATAAGCACCATGAGATCTACTGGTGTTGGAAGACCCTCAGTTTTCACACCAGTAATGTGATAGGTGATGGCCAGTTTGAGTTCTGGAAGTGGCAAGTTGTGGCTACTTGGGTATCATCATGGGAACAGCAAGCAGCAAGTTCGAAGTGGTGGAACATGTGACAAATGGATGTCACTTCACGTAATAAACATTGAATCGAGTGCTTCAGAATGAACACTCCCGATACTAATGGTCAACTGAATGCAGAGCTGGAGAATTACAGAGTGTATGGAGATGAGAGGCAGAGACGTGTATTTCTGTTCGTTAAGACCAAATGTGGCCCGCTTATTTATTAACGGCCAGTGGCCCTCGTTCCACTGTGAGTGCTTACCAATTTGTTACAAGCTCGTAACTGCACCATCTAGTCTCTGAAAGGTGTTATTGTACCCGAGGTAAAGCTTGCTCATGTATGTGACCAACTTGGAGTATTAATTGTTTCTTTCTGCTGCACAGCGATGTCACCACCTCTGCCTGGTGCCACCCGTGACAGTGCCGGTGTGAAATTAAGAATTCTTATTTCTTCCGCTTTCTCTACTGTAGCGAAACATTCGCCTATTACTTAGGACTTTGTTTGGAGCAATAGCAAAATTATCATCGTTAATTAATGAATTAGCTTTAGTTGTCTCATCCTTTGCTGTGTCGGTCCAGCTACATGTAACCAAATGTATTATTGTATTGTCGCTTGAGTTTTAAACTAACTTTCTCCACTACAATTAGGCAATTAGGTGTCGACAACCATAGCAGAAGGTACGAATTCTGCATTTCAGTTGCCTACGATATGGCAGAGGACACTTTTTCGGAAGTACTTATCTTTTCGGACGAATCTACGTTTTATCTATCGGGTAAAGTTAACCGTTATAATGTTGAACCGTTTGGCTGAATCATTCTGACGCCTAAAAGAAGCATATTATTTATACGCCTCCACACCAACCAGAAGCATACTGTCATGTTAGTGTTCCATGGCAGCTTGATGTAATTATGTCATAAGCCAAACAATAAAATAAGCTATAAAAGGCCACCACAACACCATCGATGACAGCCAGTTGCTCCAGCTGAAGACGATGGAGGCGTTGTCAAAAATTTTAGGGGGATCCCTTTTTATACTGATGGAAACATTTGTAACTCCAAAAAAAAAAAAAAAAAAAAAAAAAGGGCAGAAGGGAGCTTTGAACACGACTAGCCAGTTTTGCAGTCCAACACCGTGACCACTCTACGACCATACTGCTCTATATTGCACTACGCTCTATGTTGTGCTTGGACCGCTCACTGTTTCTCTTTCGCTTTTTTCCTCCCCACAGTTCAGTACATCTTCTTCCTGTTTCTATGCCTGATCTGTGTCCAGTTTTTGACGGGCTGTCCACTGGGTTCTCTTACCACTACATCTGAGATGAGTTCGATGGGGAGTTTCTCTTGTCAGGTGACATCCAATGACTAGCACACTTTCGAGGTGACTGAACTATCCCAGCTACCCGTTCTCCTGTTACTACTTCGCTGCGGATAACTCAGTACTCTTCGACTAGTTTTGTACTGGCGTGTCCGTTTCTCGTGACATCTAGCGTTCAATTCCGCATTGCATATGTGTGCCGCGTTACTTTTGATCTGATGGGACACCCATGTGTATTTTGATAGTGGTGAATTGCGCGAGACACTTTTGACGGCAAGCTGATTTGCGAAAGTGCATGTGGCAGACGGAACCGCACGCGGCCTGGTGCTGCGGCTCAGCCGGATACTATCGACCGCCGGCCTAAGTCTCCGCTAGCCGTCGGCTGTCGAGCTAGCTAGTGCCAGGCACCCACCGCCGACCGCTACAACGGCTGCTACGGCCGGCGGAAATTAAGCGGAAATTATTACTGCAGCATGCAGCGTCGCTGCGTATTCCTCGTCACTCGCAACGTGCCGAATAGCGAGGCGCCGCCGTTAATACTCTGCCTCTAGGAAAGTCGATATTATCAGTTCAGCGGTCTGCGCGTCTCGCTCTTCCCTCACTGAATCCTACATTTTCGTCACGTGACTAGCACGTTAATGCCGTCTTTTCCCCTCTGCAACCAATACTACTCGATCAACTAGCTGTTTAGTTGTCCTTATAGGACTCTATGGACCGACGTGCAAAGTAATTTTTATCGGTGGATTATCTTCATCTACACTGACGAAAAAAATTGCAGCACCAAAAACTAAATAATGGAAAGCAATGAAATTTTTTGAATGCATCTGCCAAGGTAGTTTCAGTATCATTACTGCAAGATCACGAGTTAATGTAATAGTGAGATTATCCATTGCAAATGTGAAATGCTGGTATAACCGCCAGACTATTGAATTCAGGCAGAACCACATGCAGCGTTGAACAGGGTAGTTTGTGTGAACACGGTAGTAGTTTGTGTGAACACGGTAGTAGTTTGTGTGAACACGGTAGTAGTTTGTGTGAACACGGTAGTAGTTTGTGTGAACACGGTAGTAGTTTGTGTGAACACGGTAGTAGTTTGTGTGAACACGGTAGTAGTTTGTGTGAACACGGTAGTAGTTTGTGTGAACACGGTAGTAGTTTGTGTGAACACGGTAGTAGTTTGTGTGAACACGGTAGTAGTTTGTGTGAACACGGTAGTAGTTTGTGTGAACACGGTAGTAGTTTGTGTGAACACGGTAGTAGTTTGTGTGAACACGGTAGTAGTTTGTGTGAACACGGTAGTAGTTTGTGTGAACACGGTAGTAGTTTGTGTGAACACGGTAGTAGTTTGTGTGAACACGGTAGTAGTTTGTGTGAACACGGTAGTAGTTTGTGTGAACACGGTAGTAGTTTGTGTGAACACGGTAGTAGTTTGTGTGAACACGGTAGTAGTTTGTGTGAACACGGTAGTAGTTTGTGTGAACACGGTAGTTTGTGTGAACACGGTAGTTTGTGTGAACACGGTAGTTTGTGTGAACACGGTAGTTTGTGTGAACACGGTAGTTTGTGTGAACACGGTAGTTTGTGTGAACACGGTAGTTTGTGTGAACACGGTAGTTTGTGTGAACACGGTAGTTTGTGTGAACACGGTAGTTTATGTGAACACGGTAGTTTGTGTGAACACGGTAGTTTGTGTGAACACGGTAGTTTGTGTGAACACGGTAGTTTGTGTGAACACGGTAGTTTGTGTGAACACGGTAGTTTGTGTGAACACGGTAGTTTGTGTGAACACGGTAGTTTGTGTGAACACGGTAGTTTGTGTGAACACGGTAGTTTGTGTGAACACGGTAGTTTGTGTGAACACGGTAGTTTGTGTGAACACGGTAGTTTGTGTGAACACGGTAGTTTGTGTGAACACGGTAGTTTGTGTGAACACGGTAGTTTGTGTGAACACGGTAGTTTGTGTGAACACGGTAGTTTGTGTGAACAGGGTAGTTTGTTGGTCGGTTAATACTCCAGAATGACATTTTCACTCTGTAGCGGAGTGTGCGCTGATCTGAAACTTCCTGGCAAATTAAAACTGGGTGCCGGACAGAGACTAGAACTCGAGACTTTTGCCTTTTGCTGGCAAGTACTCTACCAAGTTTCACAGAAGAGCTCCTGTGACGTTTGGAAGGTAGGAGACGTGGTACTGTCAGAATTCAAGCTGTGAGGACGAGTCGTGAGATGTACTTGGGTAGCTCAGTGGTAGAGCACTTGCCCGCGAAAGGCAAAGTCCCCGAGTTCGAGTCTCAGTCCGGCACACAGATTTAATCAGCCAGGTAGTTTCGCGGTTAATACTGTTTGTGGATGACGCTCGAGTCGTCGTCCGACGAAATCTGTGCTCAATTGGAGATACATCTCGTATCGAGCAGACCAAGGCAACGTGACGGCACGTGTTGCGTTAAAACAGCGCTATAGGGCGAGCGTTATCCTGTTGGAAAGTACCCTCCGTAATGTCCACTGGAGGGACCGAACCACACAACCCTGAGTTCAGTGTGGGGCGGCAGTGTGGTGAGTGGACTGCTGTAGCTTGTTGTGACGTTGTGAACCACTGAGAGCTACCAGTGGACGAAGCTTCTCCGACGTTTCTAGGTGCCCGGTTCAACACACACACACACACACACACACACACACACACACACACACACACACATAGTGAAATTCGGAATTTATTTCTATCTATAGCAGTGTGTCTGTAATAAGCAACTGAAATGCATTCTTTCTTTTTGAATCACTCTGTATATTTGACTTTACTAGTCACGTACAGTCTCAGAATCTCGATACTGAAACATACACTGGTAGCGTCTTAGCGTCTGGTGCCAGAGGTTCACGAGCATCTCCGTGACATTTTCGCTACTGCTGATTTACCCTCTGCTGTTGACCTTTGGATCCATTCCCTCGAGCAATACCGTCTGGTGTGGGTCCCGTAGTTCGGGGCAATACTGACGAGGCTCTCGAACGAGGGTTTCGTAAGCTACCTCCTTCGTGGGTGGACTACACTTCCCGAGGACTCTTGCACAGAATGGTCCTCTGGCATCGTTCCAGTGGTTAGTTTTATCCGCACATACAACTATCAACCAATCATTACGAAATATTAAATTGATGTGATTGCTACGTATCCTCGTTCGGAAGTGGTCTTTCCGCTTATTTGTACGCACTACGTTAAATTTTTCTATGCTGATAGTCAATTGTTAATCTCGGCACCAAGCGGAGAACCTCTGACAGTCTTCCTGTATTTTGCTACAATTGTCCGACATTGAAATCTCTGTGTCTGGCTTCTATACATCACAGACGAAATTGAAAGCACTCACGTTTGTTGCCTTTATCACATTCTTAATGTAAAAAAAAGTTTGAGTGGCGTTGGCTTCGTGTGACATTACCAGATTAATGGTTATTCAGAAGTACCGTACCTCGGGCTTTTCAGAAGGTGATAGCACGAAAAGTGCAAGTTCTAGCGGATCTGTTCCTTGGGGAGCGCTGGTGCTGGGTTGAGAGACGTGCACACTTCCTCAAAAACATCTTTATTATCCGAAAGGACTTCGAAAGACAAAAGAATTCCACTTCCACAGGGCGAGGTCCAGTCCCACTCACAAAGACACACAATATGCCCACCCTCTTTTTCAAACAGTAACATCACTGTAATAAGAAAATATGAAGGCAAAAGTTAGTCTAAAACTACCGGTGGCCAAGCTCCAGCACGAATTAACATCAAACTGACACTGAAAGTGCCTACACAAATCTACTTGTAAAATTTCAGCTATTTAAGAACAGAACATTAGCAGATTAAATTCAAAGCATAATTCTAATCAATCCCCAGCTTCAGTGAACCTGAAACCGATACTGCAGGCACCTACCCAAATTTTTGACGATAAAATTCAGTTACCAAGGCAAGTACTAATTTTACGAAACAACTGCTTGTCGAATTGTCACAACCAGTTAATTCAAGTAACTTCTGTTACTATGAACCAGTCCAAATTTTTAACCCGGTACAAAGACTGATCCGGTTTCAGCTACAGTTATTGTTACTGCTAAGGAACGAGATGAGGCCAACGTCTGCCATATACGGACTAAATATAGACAAACCTGTGGCAGCTCACAATGGCTCACTTGCACAAACGACCGTCAAACATGGGTTTCAAGTCTACAATCGTTTCCTCTCTTCCCACAGGCCACAAGTCGCAGTCCACACCACAGGCAATCTTAACAGTTCTTCAGTTCAACATTCCGGTGACAGGCATCAGCAACTCTGCTTAAATTTCCGAAAGCCATTATTAATGGTCGTCTACAGCTTCAAGATTTATTAGGCGGCTAGTTTAGAACCCTTACAGGTTTATTTCCAAGTCTTGTCAAAAACAGTACGCATTTGTCAGTGAACAGTGAATACAAAAGTGGTATTACAATAAAAGTTTAAATGTAACAGAAGTTAATTATTTGTAAATAAACATACCAGAATTGACAGTGCCTGATCTTAGTAATGAACATTAAGTGGCAGCTCATGCTCTATAAATGTTTGTAGGATGAATGCCACAATGGACACATGCCCGTTACATAGCTGAAATCAATCTGAAAGTCAACATAGCCAACAGAACCAGAAAACTTTCTATGGCACTAGCGTCGCGCCTCACATACAAGTGCACGTCCACAGCCAATGGGCGTGTCACGTTTTGAAATGGGGATGCGGCTAAGCACCTTTATTAAACCTGACATCAATACAGTAAATGACAAGAACAAACGTACAGGTATTACACAAATACAGACACCAGTGTAACGTGTGCCCGTTACGTATTTCAACAGGAGAAAAGCATTTCATATTAAAGTGCGCGCCACAGCCAACAGACGCATCGAATTAAAATAGGGGCCATGACAGTGCCTTTATTAACCAGTCACATGTAATATAAAGTACAATGAAACAATCACATTTGTTGCTCCATTACAAATTTTGCGTAGTACGTATAGATGGTTGTCTCCCAAAAGTCTGCATACATATATCTTACATACATAAAACATGTAAAAACAATAAATATCTTTTGTTTAGCCAATCAGATTTGTAAAAAGTACACATTCCTACTGAAACAGTGTTTCAAGGCACAGAACCATTACCACATCACGCCATACGCGACCACCTTAAACATCGCTTTGTCCTGTACTCGGAGTGAGTATCTGTTCATGCGAGTCTTCCTATTATTTACAAAGGTCGAATACTGAATTAGGACACTCTAGAATGTTACAAAATTCCAAACAATTTTGCGTTACTGGTCATGCATGGTGCATGAACAGCCTTTTTCATATGGTACCCCTATGATCACGCCACTCTTCAGATTCAAATTCAAACGACCTGACAGAATTTAGTAGCTGCACATGCTAATCCAATTACAAATGGACTTAAATCCTCTCCTACGAAACATAAATACCTTACATTACATTACATGTGACTGGTTAATAAAGGCTCTGCGATGCCCCCTGTTTTAATTCGATGTGTCTTTAGGCAATGGAGGTGCACTTTAACGTGAAATGCTTGTCTTCTTTTCAAATTCGTAACGGGTACATGTTACAGTGGTGTCTGCATTTGTGTAATACCTGTAAGTTTGTTGTTATTTACTGTATTGATGTCAGGTTTAATAAAGGTGCTTAGCCGTATCCCCATTTCAAAACGTGACACGCCAATTGGCTGCGGACGTGCGCTTGCATGTGAGGCTGAAATGGCTGTGAGCACTGTGGGACTTAACTTCTGAGGTCATCGGTCCCCTAGAACTTAGAACTACTTAAACCTAACTAACCTAGGGATACCACACACCTCCATTCCCGAGGCAGGATTCGAACCTGAGACCTTACTGGTCGCGCGGTTCCAGACTGTAGCGCCTAGAACCGCTCGGTCACCCCGACCGGTGCTTGTATCTGAGGTGCGACGCTAAAGCCACAGAAGGTTTCCTGGTGCTTTTGACTATGTTGGCTTCCAATTTGGTTTCGACTTGGTCACAGGCATGTGTGTACTGCGGCATTCGTCCTGTAAACAATTATAGAGCATGAGTTGTCACTCACGGCTTATTGTTAAGATTAGGCATTGCCAGTGTAGGTATATTTTTATTCAAATAATGAATTTCTGTTACATTTAAACTTATTATAATACCACCTTTGTATTCTCTGTTAACTGGCAACGATGTACTGTTTTGTATCCTCAGTAGGGCAGGCTTGAAAATAAACCTGTAAGGATTCGAAACTAGTCACCTAATAAATATTGCAATTGCTGACACAACCATTAATAAACGCTTTAAGGTATCTTGATGATTCTTCTTAGTGGGGTACCGACCCAAGAGAAATTCCGGCGGACCACCGATGACAAGCATTCCGCCGCTGCTCTATCTGGCTGTGCCGGCGCGACCTCCGTCTGCTAACTGATGTTTTCAAGTCGTTGGCCACACACCGTGCAGAGCGCTCCAGCCGGCGCAGCTCATGGTCGCGCCACAGCGCAACCATCAGTTACCGAGGCCCATGCGTCAGGTATAACGGCGCGCTCTTCAGACGCGGCGAGTAGCGACAGGATTTTCATCTTGCCGCGCGCGTGGACACGGGTTGTACCGTCACACGAGTCATCTAGAAGACAGTCGTGTCAGTGAACAGAGCATCTCTACCAGCTTTAATTTCGCTTTACACGTTCTCAATATTGCCACTGTTTTGTGACGTCCTTTCCCCCCTCCTGTACTCGTCGGGAGGAGACGCGACTCGAAATGATATTCGTCCCCGTCATATTCACGTGGAACACCACCTGTAACTCTCGTAAAACACAGCTCCTCGCACAGTTAAGAAATATTCTATTGTTCGTCCATAACAGTCTTATCAAAATGGTTCAAATGTCTCTGAGCACCTGGGGACTAAACATCTATGGTAATCAGTCCTCTAGAACTTAGAACTACTTAAACCTAACTAACCTAAGGACATCACACAACACCCAGTCATCACGAGGCAGAGAAAATCCCTGGCCCCGCCGGTAATCGAACGCGGGAACCCGGGTGTGGGGAGCGAGAACGCTACCGCATAACAGTCTTATCAGTTTAACTGATCAGTTGTTTATCTTTTATCTAGTAATCGTGACGTTGACAACTTCTGATTGTTCGGCGTATTGATTTCTCTTCATGTCTTTGTATTTTTGTGTCCTACTCAAGACTACGAATTTTTCGTGTCACTGATCCATTACTACCAAGTTCACAACTGTTCTTCAGTCAGAAGGTTAAGTCCAGCAAATCAGTATCACCCAAACTCACCGCCGTGTTGATAACGGTAAAGATTACTTTATTCAGTCGAATGACTGAGTATGGCTTTAGTCTCTCTCTCTCACGAACTATCGAACTTTCACAACTGAAACAATCTAACAGCGTTTGCTTCCAGAAGACTATCGCAATGGTACTCTAGAGCGACTCTAGAGCAACTAACTACACATTTCCATATCCGAGTTACATTTTAGGCGCATTGAATTTCCTTTTCAATGCGGCTACAACTCTCTTCCATGGTAAATGTTATCTTTGACCGAATTACCTCCTTGGATTTAACCTTCGTTCATATGAATTTAAATTTATTCTATAGATGTTTAAAAGATAATGCATGACAAGCCTTTCCTTTTATCTCCTCTTTTGTTACTCTCAATATTTAAATGTTACAGTTGTTAAAATGTTATAGGTGTAAATAATTTTTTTTATCACCAATAGTTGTTGGCACTGTCAAGATGACTCACTTCCCTACTTTAAGTTTTCACAAAGTTTGTTAATTGGGGTTTTCTGTCCTTGGGGCGTTACAGTTTGTGACGTAGCAAAATTTGTCGACTGTGTTCCCTGTCTGCTGGCGTGAACTAATTCAGTGCAGCAACACGGAGCGGGTGATTTGTGTAAATTGTTTGAAAAGTCTGCCTCCTAGTGCAACTATGCGCAAAGCTAGGGCTGGTACTCTACCTTCAAATAATTTCCGGGTATGCAGCCGGGAAAATTTCAGAAGGTGCTCTACCCTTTGTATGTGTCTTTTCCTGTACGTCTCGAATTTTCGTGTAATCTTCTTCTTTATTGTCAGGGGTACTTACATACACGGAGGTGACGAAAATCATGGGACTGCGACACGCACATGTGCAAATGGTGGTAGTATCCCGTACACAAGGTAGAAAAGCGCAGTGCAGTGCTCTGTCATTTGTGCTCAGGTCACTCACGTGAAAAAGTTTCCGATCTGATTATGGCCACAGATAGAACGCGGAATGCGACATTTCATTTCGGAAATCAGTATTCTGAGGTCCACAGCGTCACGATTGTGACGAGAATACCAAATTTCAGGCATTATCTCTCAACGCGGATAATGCAACGGCGCTTCCATACGGTTTTCAGCGCTAATACACGTGTAACACTGTGTGAAATAACCGCGGAAATCAATGTGGTAAGTAAAATGAACGTATCCGTTATCACACTGCTGCAAAATCTGGAGCTATTGGGCTGTGGCAGCAAACGACAGACGTGAGTGCCTTTGCTAACACCAGGACATCGCCTACAGTGCCTCTCCTGGGTTCGTGACCATATCGGTTGGACCCTAAATGGCTGGAAAACCTTGGCCTAGTCGGATGAGTCCCTATTTCAGTTGGTAAGAGCTGATGATAAGGTTTGTGTGGCGCAGACCCCACTAAGCCATGGACCGAAGTTGTCAACAACACACTGTGCCAGCTGCTGGTGGCTCCATAATATTGCGGGCTGTGTTTACATGGTATGGACTGGATCCTCTTGTCCATCTGAACCGATCATGACTGTAAATGGTTATGTT
Organism: Schistocerca piceifrons; assembly: GCF_021461385.2. Classification (NCBI taxonomy): domain Eukaryota; kingdom Metazoa; phylum Arthropoda; class Insecta; order Orthoptera; family Acrididae; genus Schistocerca; species Schistocerca piceifrons. The sequence goes on along the minus strand of NC_060143.1, from coordinate 320,407,104 downwards.
CTGTTTCTTGAGGCCATTTTCATTCATGGACGTCATGTTCCCAAACAACGTTGGTATTTTTATTGATGACAATGCGCTATGTTACCGGGGCACAATTGTTCGCGATTGGTTTGAAGAACATTCTGGACAATTAGAGCGAATGGTTTGATCATCCAGACCGCCCGAAATGAATCCCATCGAATAGTTATAGGTCATAATCGGAAGATCAGTTGGGGAATGGCTCAGTATTTCTACAGAGGACTTTAACGGCTTTTGGAGTCCTTGAAACGTCGATCTGATGCACTAAGCCGGGCAAAAGGAGGTCCAACACGATATTTGGAGGTATCCAATGACTTTTGTCGCTACCAGGTGATCGATCACACGACGTTCTCCGGTTACTTACTTTACGTCTCCTCCTGCCTAAGGCACCGCAGTAAGGGTGAAATGTCATAGGAACCGCCACCAGCTAACCCACGACTTCAAAGGCAGTTCTGCGTGAGACTAATATCGGTAATTTTCGATTTCTTCACCTTGTCACGAACCTCCTGCACACAGCCAACCCAACCAATGGATTAGTTGTCATCAGAACTGTTACCATTAAGCGTATCAAATACCTAGTTTTATACAGCTACAGGTACCTCGGACAGTGAGCTGAAGACTGACATCCTCTGTAGCAGAATGGGAAACCAGTGGTGGAAGGGGTGAGAACTCAGCTTGTCAGTAAACTTCAGGCTCAACTGTCCATTTTCTGTAGTCCTGCTGTGTTGTGGTCTCCAGACGCAATTTCCTCATGCAAAATACATAGCCATTCATACGTCTGCAAATTTCTAAACTTTGTACTTCATGTAGGAATGCTGTGCGAAATGCAACAAAATTTCCAGAATTTCTGACAAATAAGTCTGGATATCGGAAAGGGGGAGACACTCGTTTCCTGTCTTAATATATAGGTATCTCTAAAGAGTATGCATCTTTATGGTGGGAGCAAGTGAACGGACTTCCAGATCCCTCATTGGAAGAGCACTTAGGCCTCTAATGGGAATGACTAGAAAGACTGTGTCGGCTGCTTTACTGAGGTCTGAAGGAAGGCTATCAAAATTTAGATATGCTTTCTACTTTGGAACTCTACTCCATCTCGGACTTCGGACTCATATGCGTTTTTCTTTAATTCGTGCTTCTGTCAAGTCTTTAGAGTTTCGCTTTGAACTTTCTCACATCAGTGACAACTAATCAGGAGGATGATGAGATCGGTGATTTGTAATCACATTAGGTCATCTCACTTCAACAACAGTTTGCAGAGACTGCAGTTAGGCCCACTGTGATTTGTCCGCAGACACATCGATGGCAGTCACGGTAAGACCGCATTTGGAACGTGCGCTCCCGAATTCGCAATTCGCGATATAGTTCCTATTCATTCAGTCTTTATAACTCCACGCACTAGTATGCATGCATTTCTGCAAGCTAATTTTTTCTTTTACATAACCATCCGTGATTTACTTCGTTATCGAGCTAATTCATTGGAAATCACCAGTCTGGTGGTTTTTTTTAATTTATTGACCTGTTTTGTCCTCTTTTAGGATTCACGCTCTCTTTTCTATAATTACATTGCTTTTGAGTTGAGGCTGAATACGTAATTCAGTCCTTCCTGCGTGTGGGCACAAACTCTACCGTAATTTTCCAGCATCTTGCTAGTGGTGAAGCTGATAATAATTCATTTTCTTATCATCGTTCTATTATAGTTATGTGAATTCATTCTCAGATTGTTTTAAAATCTCAACATTTGTCAGTCCTGAGTAATTTAGTACATCGTTTGAATAAATATTATTTTACCAGATCAGAATCTATCGTTTAGCATCAATTAAAGTAAATGATTGTACTGATACGCCCATTTCCTCCAACCGACCATTAGCAACAAGCAAGGTCCCTGACGAGTTCAGGAACTTGTCAAATAACTTTGCGCTGCAGTTGGTTGTTTGGTTGGCTGGCTGGTTGATTCAGGTGAGGGGACCAAACAGCGAGATCATCCCTCCACTTGCCTGAAGCGATTTAGAGAAAACACGCAAAACCTAATCCAGAATGGCCTGACGCGGGTTTGAACAGTCATCCTCCCGAATGCGAGTGTAGTATGCTAACCACTGCGCCACCTCGTTCTGTGCGCAGCAGTTGATTCTTCAAGTAGCCTGTTAGATTTCGGGGGGGGGGGGGGGGGGGGAGGCGGCGAGGTTATCATTTTGTATGAACTGGGGTGATATATTCAGCATCATTCTTGTCTGGATATCCACGGAGCACCTGCTGAGCAAGAAGTCATGTTCGTACTGGCTTCTGGCAACAGTTCCTCATCTATTAGAAGGTAATTTCTACATTTCTGAAATTTCATGTATAGCTTGTTTCAGAAATGCTAGCTGCTGTTTTCATCGGGTTGTCTTCCCCTGTGGTATGACTAGAATTAGCATCAGCATAGGCTGAGGAAGTGATTCGGAACTGTGGGGACGTTTAACTTTCTTATAAGAATGATTTGTTAACAGTAGAGGCACAAAACTATTTTGCAGCAAGTTCACTACACAAAATTGTGCACACCAATGATGGAACCATTATAGAAAGATTTAAATAACTCACAAGAATACAGCACAATTAAAATAAGGTATAAATCCAAGATACCTCGAACCGATCCTTAAGTAATTAAAATTCACAATGGAGAAACAAAATCTGAAGAATGGAAGCACAATACCAAGGCAACATAATTAATTACACAAGCCCATTTCAAAGAACTGAACTACACAATGAAGAGAACAAAATTTTATAATAAAAGATCAACGCTAATGGTAGCACAGCAAAACTCATCACTCTACCCAGTAGCTCACAGATACCACAAAAATCCAGTAGTAGGCAGATATGCTCAACACCTCTCACAGAGACATAACATTAATGACTACTGGATGTGCAGGAGCAACAAACTAGACTAACTCAGAGGAAGGCAGTATTACTACATAGTCATCTTGTATATAATCACTGCCCACGTAAATTCCTTTACACTGGTGCCAGTTCTACTTATCAGCAAACGGCCAGCCGTCCAGTGGACAGACAAAACAACAAACTCGCATTGGCCCTCGGTATGTCTGCTATCCATACAGCACAGCGGAAGCCTCCCCCAGTCCCCGTGCTGGACAGGAACAGCTGGGAGCAAACTTCTCAGACACCAACACTACAGCGGCTAGAGCGTGCTTCCAGCCTTGGAGACCGCTCACGCTTTGCGGCTAACTACCGTCACTCGGATCTGAGGATACTTTACAACAGTGGTTCCCAACAGCTATGCCAGAGGGGTCAGAAAGATGCTATTAGAATAAAAAAATATATTAAATATATTTCGTATGATCACAGATTTTTGTTTTGGCCGCTTCCTGCATGAGCGGAAGATTAGTGCTATGGTCAAAAAGTGTCAGATCTGGGCGTCAAGGATAGAAAATGAGTCACTAACTAACTTTCCTACTTTAAAACAATTCTTGGAGTCATCAGAGCAGAGTTTGCCTGACCAGATCAAGATCAATGTAGCAGAGCATCTACGCAACCTAGCCACCACTTTTAGAGAGTATTTCCCTGAACCTGAGCTTGACGACAGATGGATTCGAAATCCTTTTAGCTGTGAAGAAATAGACAAAATACAAGGCTTCACTGAAAAAGAGCAAGATCAACTTTTGGATCTGTCCAGCTGTGGTACGATGATAAACCTTTTCATCCGTGATAAAATTACAGACTTCTCGGCATCAGCACGCAAGGACTACAAGAAACTGGGAGATGAGCCAATGAAAAAGATCCTTCCATTTGCAACTACATATCAGTGTGAGCAAGCATTTTCTTCCATGTGTTTCATGAAAAACAAATATAGGAATCGGCTCAAATGCGGTCGGATTTCAGAGTGAAAGTTTCAAGTTTGGAATCTAATGTTTCAGAAATAATGGACTCAAAGGTCAGATTGAACTCATCTCATTAAAAACGGAAAATTAAAACTAGCTGTATACTGATGGAGAACTCTGTAACTGTATGTTTTCAAATAAATAATACCTTGTATGAAATTAGTGTTTCCTTATTTTTCACACATGTCTACTCAATGCAATCTCAAGTGTAGTACACTTGAAAGACAGTACACTTAGTTTTAATTTTTTCCTGTCATTTTCAGTTCATACTCAATTGTTTTAAGGAGTTTGTTATACAAAACACCCAGATTTGAAGACAAAGATTTTGAGCAAGAATCAAAAATTTAACAGTAACAATGATGGCTAAATTGAAAAAGTTTTAAGCTCAATATTTTTTCAATAATGAATGTCAATGTTTTTTCTAAGTAACAAAAATAGAATACGTGTAAAAATACTCTTATTTTGGCTTTTTTAGGTACTTGATACTGTGATACGACACGGTACCAATCATGCTCGATGAAGGGGTCCTCGAGAAAACTTTGATGGAAACCACTGCTTTACAAGATCATGCTGTTCCGTTCACTGGCGGCTAGTGCAAAAATTTTACCAATGTGCTACAATGTGGTGCCCTGTAACCTTTTGACTCACAGGGGTAGCAATTGTAACTACAACAAGAAACATTACGTATTTAAACTGACCTGTTTAAATATATTACCATTTTATAATTAATCGCTTAACGTTGTGAGGTATAAAATAAAGTGAAAAAAGTTGTACTAGTTGCGGGAGTCGAACCAGACGTGTCAAACTGCCAGTCAGAGTGCTAACCATGGGATTACAGTGCTAATATGTAAACTGCTGTGTTTAAGTCTCCAGACAGCGTTTCTCCTTTCCTTATGGGCCAGTCAGGTGAAACATTCTAGGAACCTGAAAAGGGCATTTACCTGTTTCTACTCAAATACTCTGAGCTAAATTGGTGAGCCTCGTCTGATAGCCCCCTGTTAGCGTCCGCAGACAAAACTGGAATCGCCAGTTTTACTGGAGAACCAGGAATTTAAAGGACTGTATAATGGTTCGGATCCATTTGGACTGCAGTGAATGACAACATATGTAGCGAAGCACTTATTGGCAACAGACACAAAGAAAATATACATATTCGCTTTTTAGCATAAGAGGTGCGCATTGCCCGACCTGCGACAGCCACCCGACCGACTGTCCATTTTTAACATTGCCAGGAATAAAACAAAATGAAAAGCAAATGTGATTGTAACAGCCATAATCAAACCTGTAGCAATAAACTGTGCCGGCCGAGGTGGCCGAGCGGTTCTAGGTGCTACGGTCTGGAACCGCGCGACCGCTACGCTCGCAGGGTCGAATCCTGCCTCGGTCATGGGTGTGTGTGATGTCCTTAGGTTAGTTAGGTTTACGTAGTTCTAAGTTCTAGGGGACTGATGACCTCAGAAGTTAAGTCCCATAGTGCTCAGAGCCATCTGAACCATCAATGAACTGCCAGTGACTGCTCTTGACCATCACTGCTCTTGACCACGTTTTTTTATCACTCACGATGCTGCAGAATCAGGCGCTCCTCAAAAATCCCTAAGACTCCATACATGCTCAATACTTCACACGCTCTTTCCCAGAAAAATGCTGAGCTGGTGCCTACTCTGAGCAACGTAGCATCCACAGTGCCAGAAGGAATGACGTCACATCAGAGCATGTGCAATCGAAAACACTCGACTTCGTCCGTTCTCTGAGATGATCTTAGTATGACTGACCATCATTTCAGCACTCGACACTGATTTCTAGTTATCGTGGAGAAAGCAATACAAAACATGTCTTCATGTGTTTCGTTTCCATACCAGCACGCATTCAAAGAGAAAGGGTGCAATTTTAGTGCGATTCCTACGTCGTATTTCAAGAGAAATGGCATCATTTTAGAGAAATTTGTACCTCGCGTTTGAAGAGAAATAACATAATTTTCGAGTGATATTTACGGTGTCTGTAACACATTAGCCGTCACTGGTTCAGCTTCTCCACAACTGGCTCCAAACACCGAAATAACCGAGACTAAACGATCTTCTGTTCTTATGCAGTCGCTGTCATACGTTGCCAACAGTAAAATTGCCATTCGTCTTCCCAGGAATATGCTCAAAGACCTTTCGGTTCTGCTGAACAGCCGCGCGGGATTAGCCGAGCGGTCTACGGCGCTACAGTCATGGACTGTGCGGCTGGTCCCGGCGGAGTTTCGAGTCCTCCCTCGGGCGCGCGTGTGTGTGTGTGTTATCGTGAACGTGAACAAGGTTCTTCATTTCACCATGCTCCATCGTCACATGTTGCTCTTTCTTCCATCATGACTACAGTCGGCATATTTACATTTCCGGCTTGGCGAACACTCAGGTACTACGTCGCACCTCCACTGTCCTGCTAAATCACCTGATGTTAATTGTACAGAGAGAGGCTGGGACTACTTGGAAAGGCGAGTAAAACGTACCACGCAGCAACACCGCAGTCTGGCAGATCCAATTGGATACGCCGTCTGGAAGATATCTGTGGACTCTTTCCCGCCCCGAATTGAGATCACTGTCAAGGCCAGAGATTAGCATGACGCGACCTGTGGCTAATGTTTATACAGAGTGACCTAGGAGGAATGGACCATGTTGTTGTGTGGTCTTCAGTCCTGAGACTGGTTTGATGCAGCTCTCTATGCTACTCTATCCTGTGCAAGCTTCATCATCTCCCAGTACGCACTGCAACCTAAATTCTTCTGAATCTGCCTAGTGTATTCATCTCTTGGTCTCCCTCTACGATTTTTACCCTCTACATTGCCCTCCGGTACTAAATTGGTGATCCTTTGATGCCTCAGAACATGTCCTACCAACCGATCCCATGGACCATAGTCAGTGGAATAACACAAACGACCAGTCGAAGCCAAAAAGTCCAGTAAACATTGGCTCTAAAAACATGCACTATGTGATCAAAAGTATCCAGACACCCCCAACAACATACGTTTATCGTATTAGATACATTGTGCTGTAACCTACTGTCAGGTACTCCATATCAGCCACCTCAGTCGTCATTAGACATGGTGTGAGAGAGAGAGAGAGAGAGAGAGAGAGAGAGAAGAATAGGGCGTTCCGCGAACTCACGGACTTCGCACGCGGTCAAGTGATTGGGTGTCAGTTTTGTCATACGTCTGTATGCGAGATTCCCACACTCCTAAACATCCCTAGGTCCACTGTTTCCGATGTGATAGTGAACTGGAAACGTGAAGGGACAAGTACAGCACAAAAGCGTACAGACCGACCTCGTCTGTTGACTTACAGGGACCGTCAACAGTAGAAGAGGGTCGTAATGCGTAATAGGCAGACGTCTATCCAGACCGTTACACAGGAATTCCAAACTGCATCAGGATCCACTTCAAGGACTATGGCAGTAAGGAGGGGGGTGAGAAAACTTGGATTTCAAGGTCGAGCGGCTGCTCATCACGCCGATAAATACCAAACGACGCCTCGCTTGGTGTAAGAAGCGTAAACATTGGACGATTGAATAGTGGAAAAACGTTGAGTGGAGTGACGAATCACGGCACACAATGTGGCGATCCGATAGCAGGGTGTGAGTATGGCGAATGCCCGGTGAACGCCATTTGATAGTGTTTGTAGTGCCAACAGTTAAATTAGGAGGCTGTGGTGTTACGGCGTGGTCGTGTTTTTCATGGAGGGGTCCTGCACCCCTTGTTGTTTTGCTTGGCACTATCACGGCACAGGTTACACTGATGTTTTAAGCACCTCCTTGCTTCACACTGTTGAAGAGGATTTCGGGAATGGCGACACTATCGAGCACCTGTTCATAATGCACGGCCTGTGACAGAGTGGTTACACGACAATAACACCCCTGTAATGGACTGGCCTGCACAGAGTCCTGACCTGAATGCTACAGAACACCTTTGGGATGTTTTGGAACACCGACTTCGTGCCAGGCCTCACCGACCGGCATCAGTACCTCTCCTCAGTGCAGCACTCCTTGAAGAATGGGCTACCATTCCACAAGATACCTTCCAGACCTGATTGAACGTATGCCAGCAAGAGTGGAAGCTGTCATCAAGGCTAAGGGTGGGGACACACCATACTGAATTCCAGCATTACCGATGAAGGGCGCCACGAACTTTTAAGTCATTTTCAGCCATGTGTCCGGGTAACTTAGATCACATAGTTTATCTTAAAAGGTATGGGCATATGTTCATCTTCACAACTGTCAAACACCTCTCTTGTATCTACCAAGAGCTTATAGCTCTTAAGGTATGCAGTTTACAGGCGATATTTTTTACTTCTTTTCATCTGCACTACCTCTGACTACAGACAAGAATGGAAAAGAAAACTTTAGAATTTATTAGATGTCTATCAGTCGGGCCTCAGGAAAGATAAAAGCAGCAGAGAACAGTTCTGACTTTGCGCTTGATAATGGAAACAAGACTGAAGAAAAATCAAAACCCTTCAATAGGACTTGTAGAATTGGAAGAAGCTTTAGAGAATGTAAAATAGTGCTGGATGTATGAAATTCTAAGATGATTTGGAATATGCTGAAGGGAAAGACGAATAACAACGTAAGTACAAGAATCAGTTTGGAACAAGACTGGAATAAGACTGGAAGACCAAGAACGAAGTGCTTGGATTAAGAAGGGTGTAATACAGGGATGCAGTCTTTCACCGCTGCTGTTCAATCTACACTTCGAAAAAGGATTGAGAGAAGTAATTAAAAGAAAGGTTCAAGAGTGAGATTAAAATTTCAGAGTGAAAGGATATCAGTGATAAGATTTGTTGAAGAAACCTCAATAAAAGTGGAGAACTATTACTGGATCTACTGAATGGAGTGAACAATCCGATGAGTACAGAATATGAACTGAGAATAAATCGGAAAAAGACGAAAGTAGTGGGAAGTGGCACGTATGAGAATTTTGAAAAGCTTAAAATGAAAACTGGTGATTTCCTTGGAAGCAAAATAAAGACTACCACCGGTCAAGTGTTCATTAGTATCAAACATAAGTCGTAATTTGAGGACGAAATCTTCGTTTAGAACACTGCTTTGTGTGGTAGTGAACCATACACACAGAAAACTGGAACAATGGAAAATCGAAGCCTTTGAGCTGTGGTGTTGGAGAAGACTGAAAATTAGGTGCGCTGATAAGAAATAAGGTGGTTCTCCGTGGAAACGGCAGAGCAACATGTGGAAAACACTGATAAAAGAAAGGGACAGGCTGATAGGACATGGGTTAAGAGAACAGGAACTAACAGTCGTGATGCTAGAGGGAGCTGTAGATAATAAAACTATAGGGGAAGACATCATACATCCAGCATATAACAGGACGTAGTTTGCAAGTGCTATTCTGGGATGAAGAGTTTTGGCATAGGTGGGAGGAACTTTTGACGGGCTTCATGATGTCAAATTAGAAAACTAGTTACGTAAAATAGCTGTAAATGTAATTTTTGTGCTATATAGCTTTTGCAGATAACATTTTAATGTATAAATATCACAAATATGCTGGCACGGCGCGATAAACCAGTCAGAAAACTGGTGACTTTAAAGATTTTCCGCCAAAAATATAGAAATCAAAGAGCTTGCAGTAGAAGAGAGTTCTTACATGGTATCTAAGACGAGGTAGTGCTAATAGCTCTTGAAGTATGCATTTTAGAGCCCGTGTTCACTAGAATTTTTTTTCTTCGAATGATCGTTCCAGTCATAACGCTAAGTATTGATCATTCCTTCTGGGACACACTGTATATTTAATATTTATAAGTCATACTTGCAGAAGGAAGTTATATTTATGTATAACTATTTATCACTAAAAATGTAAGTTAGAAGAACAGTCGGGTTGTGAGTACTTTTGTCACTCCGTGAAATCAGTCGTGCACAAACAGAAATTACAAAAAAAGAGGAGGAATGTCAGTAAATTACAAAGAGGAGCCTATGTTTAGGAGATAACTTTTTTAAATCACCGTCACCATATCGCAGATTCCATTGATCACTGAAAGCAAACGCCTTGATTGTTCACTCACTACCCGTTTCAGTTTGCCTGTGCCGTCTTCGTCAATGGTACACAAAACGTAAGCTATAACTCATTACTATCACTCGTGGAAACAACCTACAGCGTTTATGAATAACCAGCAAGACTGAGACTAAAACTTGTACTGTGCACATTTAAGTCTGTTTCACAGGACTGAGGTCGTGAAGCCTTTCTTAGACCTAAGCGGGCATCATTCTCGAATTCTTCCAATACTTTCCTCAAGTACTATTATACAGAGTGAATATTTGGCCAGACAAACAACTGATGGTATCTACTTCACTTCTACCTAAAAGTGAAGATGATATTTCTGTTCATTTAAGTTGTTCCTAGATGATCACAACAGCAATTTTCACTACTTTTCTATGTGGTCTATGGGGAGGATTCCTGTGTCTCGGTTGATGTAATATCAATTATCCCGTCACTGTTTGCTGAATTATTAACCTGAAATTGTAACCTATTTGTTTCGAATAGCTAAAATACATCTCCTTTTACAGGTAAGGTGAAACCGCCTAATTGGACGACAGTGAAGAACAATTAACTCTGTTCAGGTAATCGTATTATTTTCGGCGGTTAAGTTCTCCGTTCACAGTTTTATTATTTTTGTGGAACACTGTGTAGAGTCATTCTTAATCTCGGTCGTATTTATGCATAATGCAGTCTGTATTGTCATACAAGAGGAATATGAGCATGTAAAATGTGTCGTAGCGTAACTCTTCAGTTTGTTAACTCTGTCACCAGCTATAACAATGCTCTATTTGCATTTGTTTGATACCTGTAGTGAATTTAGAACGATATTTTAACTTTCGAGTGTCGTCCCACCCCTTTACACTCGTATGAGCTAGTTATATTCATGTAAAGATAATGCTCATTAGTTATGTGTAGTAAATAGCTAATATCACAACTGTAAACAAAATTAGGTGATTTCTTAAGAGGTTTTTAGTGACTTTAAGTAATTACATTTTGTAATGTATAACAGTGATCCAAAACTGTTTGGATTATTGTTAAGGCAATCGTATTGTTCCGAAACGTATAGTGGATGTTCGAATGGATCTTTTTCCTAATCACTTTTCACATTAACTGCACTTCTTACTTAGTCACTAATGACTCTGAGACACCAACTAAGCCACAGCGCATGTATTTAATACGTGGACCAGACACTGAACTACCTTAGGTTTTGATTTCCCGTTGCGAAAAGCACCTCATGTTTGGTAAAGGATGGCGTCGCCTGTCGTGAAGCGACAAAAGTTCACAGTTGTTTCTGTAGATTCACTCAACGTCACTAGTAAGATTTTTCTTTATACTACTTGACTTTAATGAAAAAATGAAGTAAATGAGCACAATTTATTTCTACTTCTGTGCCAAAGATTAGTGAATTATTCAAAAAGAAACTGGAACAATTGGTAATTTTGCTGTTTTTCGAACATCTGTCCAGATCCTAAATGACACATCAACCTTGGACTATGGCGAAGCGACAATATTAATAAGTGAACAACACTTTTGGTGAAGACGGTAAATAATCACATTATGCTGAAGGCATTTCATTTATACTGCTAATACATCATAATATTATTACTGCACAAATATTTATACTGCCTGTATGTTTCCCAGAACTTACCAACATCAACTTTTTCTAATATAACTGATCAGTCCTTCACAGCTGTAAGCAGAAAGGAAAGCAGTCACAACTGGCCGAGAGTACAATAAATTTTTATTTATTTACACGTTACGTTCCGTAGGACCAAATTGAGGAGCAAATCTCAAAGGTCATGGAACGTGTCAGTACATGAAGTTACAACATAAAAGTAATAACAAATAAAAATAAATGTTCATAACCTGAAAAAAGTTAGCCCATAAGTTTAAGTAAGCGCTATCAGCAATACAATAAGAATCAGCTTAATTTTTCAAGGAACTCCTCTACAGGATAGGTGTCACGCATGAGGAAACTCTTCAGTTTCGATTTGAAAGCGCGTAGATTACTGCTAAGATTTTTGAATTCGACTGGCAGCTTACTGAAAATGGATGCAGCAGTGTACTACACACCTTTTTGCACAAGAGTTGAAGTCCGATCCAAATGCTGGTTTGATTTCTGCCGAGTATTAACCGAGTGAAAGCTGCTTATTCTTGGGAATAAATTAATATTGGCAACAAGAAACGACAATAAGGAATATATATATTGAGAGGCCAATGTCAAAACACCCAGACTCGTGAACAGATGTCGACAAGAGGTTCGTGAACTCTCACCACTTATTGCCCGAACCGCCCGATTCTGAGCCAAAAATATCCTTACAGAATGGGAAGAGTTACCCCAAAACATAATACCATACAACATAACCGAATGAAAATAATCAAAGTAGACTAATTTTCGTGTCAGAGTATCACTCACTTGTGATACCGTTCGAATAGTAAAAATGGCAGTTCTAAGTCTTTGAACAAGATCCTGAACCTGAACGTGGGCTTTCCACGACAGCTTACTATCTATCTGAACACCAAGAAATTTGGACTGTTCAGTTTCACTAATCGTATGCCCGTTCTGTGAAATTAAAATCTCAGGTTTTGTTGAATTGTGGGTTATAAATTGTAAGAACTGAGTCTTACAGTGATTTAACGTTAGTTCATTTTCTACAAGCAATGAACTGAGGTCATGTACTGCACTTTTTGAAACCGAGCCAATGTTGCACACAACATCCTTTGCTACGAAGCTAGTGTCATCAGCAAACAAATACTTGAGAGTTACCCGTAATACTAGAGGGCATATCATTTATATATGAATAAGGAACATGAGCGGTCCCAACACTGATCCATGGGGCACCCCTCCCCCCCTTGACAGTACCCCCACTCAGATCCCACATCACAGCCGTTATCAACATTGTGAATAATGACCTTTTGCTGCCTGTTGCTAAAGTAAGAGGTGAACCAATAGTGAGCTACTCCGCGAATTCCGAAATGGTCCAGCTTCTGGAGCAATATTTTGTGAACAATACAATCAACGGCCTTAGTTAAATCAAGCAATATGCCTACCGTTCGAAACCTCTTGTTTAGCCCATGAAGTATCTCACAGAGAAAAGTGAATATAGCATTTTCAGTTGTTAAACGACTTCTAAAGCCGAACTCTACATTTGATAGTAAATCGTATGATATAAAATGATCAATTATCCTTACATACACAGCCTTTTCAATAACTTTTGCTAACACTGATGGCGTAGAAATAGGTCTCAAATTATCTACATTATCCCTTTCTCCCTTTTTATAAAGTGGTTTTACTACTGAGTACTTTAATCGCTCTGGAAACTGACCATTCCTAAAAGAAAAATTACAAATATGGCTAAATACAGGGCTAACATGTGCAGCACAATACTTTAATAGTCTGCTAGACACTCCATCATAACCATGAGAGTCCTTAGTCTTCAGTGATTTAATTATTGACTCAATCTCGCTCTTGTCTGTATCACAGAGGAGTATTTCAGACATCAATCTTGGAAAGGCATTTGCCAAGTAAGGTACATGATTTCCTGTAGAAGCTAAATTTTTATTTAATTCACCAGCAATGCTCAAAAATGATTCTGAAATACGTTACATATATCTGATTTATCAGTATCAGAAATAGTTTTATATCGTCGACCTTGTGCTGCTGACCAGACACTTCCTTCACAACTGACCATATGGTTTCAATTTTATCCTGTGAATTAGCTATTCTATTTGCGTACCACACACTCTTTGCCTTCCTAATAACATTTTTAAGCATCTTACAATACTTTTTGTAATGGGCTACTGTAGCTTGACTGTGAATATTTCTAACATTTTGATATTATTCCTGCTTTGTTCTACATGATATCCTTACCCCTCTAGTCAGCCACCCGCACTGCCCATTACTGCTAGTATCCCGTTTAGAATGTTCTAATGGAAAGGAACTCTCAAAGAGGATGAGAAATGTGTTATGGAAAGCATTGCATTTATCATCTATATTATCGGCACTATAAACATCCTGCCACTCTTGTCCCTTGACAAGTTTTAAAAAACTCTATTGCTGTTGGATTAACTTTCCTACATAGTTGGTGGTTAAATATGACACTGGTTTGAGTACAAAAGCCTTTTAGTGTTAAAATTTGTGCATCATGGTCTGAAACGCCATTTACACTTTTACCAACAGAATGCCCATCTAGTAATGAAGAATGAATAAAAATATTGTCAATGGCTGTGCTACTGTTCCCTTGCACCCTAGTTGGAAAAAACAGTGTCTGCATCAGATCATGTGAATTTAGGAGATCTACTAACATCATTTTTCTTGCACAATATTATACAAAATTAATATTGAAGTCACCACATATAACTACTTTCTGGTACTTGCTACAAAGTGAATCAAGAACCCTCTCTAGCTTGAGCAGAAATGCTGCGAAGTCGGAGTTAGGTGACCTATGAACAACAACAATTAGAAGTTTAGTTACACTAAATTCAACTGCCCCTGCACAACTTCCAAATATCTGTTCAGTGCAGTGTCGTGATACGTCTATGGACTCAAATGGAATACTGTTTTTTACGTATACAACCACTCCCCCAACCCGCAAGGAACTCCTTGAGAAACTGCCAGCTGCTCTGTAGCCTGATAAAGGAAGCCTCTGAATTATCAAATTATTTGAGTGGTGTCCTGATATACCAATAACTTCTGAGTCAACATCTATTAGCTATTCACTAACTTTCTCTCTAACATCTCTTATATTTTTATGAAGTATGCTAATTACTTCTCTACTTGGAAACATTTCATCCTCTGAAGGTGAGCTTTTAGTTAGAGGGACTTCCTTTAAGCGAATCATATACAGCAACCGATAAACAGAAGCTCTATGTGCCTTAGACGGTATCAGAGTACCGCCATAAGTTTCCTGGATACGAACAGGTACAGAATCAGAGAAATTTAATTTTTAAATTAAAATATGATTTTAATGTTACGTTTGCCTTACCATTACATATAGTAGCTTTATAGCTTGTTTATAGAGATGGGGCATACTGCCTTAGCAGAACAATGTTACCATATTGTACATTGTTTTGTTGTATATTTTGGCCTCAGGTCATACAAACGCTGTAGTTTCCGCTTTCGATTTACCACCAACTTATCATCACAACATCAGGTTGTAAAATACATTCCCTAACGAAAATAGCGGAAAACCCCGAAGACGTGGTCGGATGTCAACGTGGCGTCGTACACGTATGTACAATCGAGGGGTATGTAAATCATTACACTTGCAATTCTCCGCGACATTTACAATGGCAACCGGAAGCATTAGTATTGTTCATATTTAGCGTTTTTGTCAGGCCCGACAGGGTATTTACGTGGTGTGAACTGTGTCAGATGTCGATCGATCGCATTGAAAGATTCGTACATGCCGCATACTACGTAGTATGAAACAGCGTCACCAGCATTTGGCAGTTTGAAAGGGTCCCACTGTGTGTTTTTAAAAATATTGGGAATCTGGTATATCGATATTTAAAAATAATTTCACTTCAGGCATCCGATATATGGAATAAGGCATCGATATACCGATATATCATCGGAGAAAGTACCGACTTACCTGGCTTTAAAAATATCGACTACACATTCTAAACATAGTGCAAGTGTTGGAGCAATATATTTAAGTATTGATTTATTATTAGATATTCTGTACACCCATAAGCTAGCAACTGAAAGGAAAACGTTGGACGTTCACGCTTGGCTGTAAGCACTTCGCTAATAATCGTCAGTAGGTAAGTGGTGCAATAAATGGTGTCCAATGTGTCGATTGTTCGGTTCCTTGACTTACCGGATTTGTCCGAAGCGCTATATGTCGACTTCCCTTTTTTTTTTTTTTTTTTTTTTTTTTTTCAACGCCAGTGATCTAGTAGTCTCAAAACCGCCCGGTGAAGCTAAACGCTGCAGTTTCTGTCCGCAGCGCCGATTACGTCAGCATTTCCCCTCGCACGTCTCGCCCCCCCCCCCCCCCCATGCCACTCCCCACCCCCCGGAAGACGAATCTTGTCATTTAGACTGATGTTCATCGTTTTCAGGAATTGTATTTGAAGAAAGCCGATGTGGAGAAATAGCGCAGTAGTTGCATTTAAAATTGCTTTTAAAATTAATGGTGTGATAGTTCTTTGCGTCAGAAATCTTGTTAATCCATTCGCACCGCCACCCTCCAGTGCAATCGCAATTTTTCTTATTTTGTGTCACATATACGTGCTTCACACAGTCAAAGTGAAAAATTGGATGTGATGAAAGGTCAGAAAATAGTAAGACTCCTTCACACAGTGAAAGTAAAATTATGTTCTACTACAGTTTCAAAAGAAAATATTTACCGAAAATTGTGAAAAGAATATATTATAAAATAAAAATATCGGCCTTCGATACAACCATTCAGATATCGATAATTCGGAAGCAGTAAATATGTTTGCTAATATTATCGTTGTATCGATATTTCGTCAACAGCCCTAATTGTGAGTATCCATTTGGCCGAATGGTTGAATTGTGCAGTATCTAAATTTGTTGGGCATTGGAATGTGACAGTGGCCCTATGTTGGTCTGCAAGGTACGTTAAGGCAGACATACTCGTCAAGTTTCCGGTCGACCGCGTCTGTCCATCACAAGGGGGATCGCCACATTTTCCACTAAGCACAGCGTAGCCTCTTCACATCTGCTCCTACCATCCGAGAAAATGTTGTTAGGCGTGCATGTCACCTTGATTTTTTTAAGTTATAGATGTGCACGTCAGAGAGAGAGAGAGAGAGAGAGAGAACAAGTTACGCTGCTGCTAAACAATTTTTACCCTTGTTGTGGCATAGCCTTTGCTTCTGCGCAGCCTGATACATTCTTAGTCGAAGTGTGGTAGGCGATGGACGTTTTCAGTAGTGTTGTCTTTACTTGTGACTGCAGCTGTTAGATGAAGAAAGTTTTATTGTTAAGGATGGAAAGGATGAACATCATGTATATATTGAAAGTTGAAAGGATATTATTTCAAAAGAAGAACTTTGAGGTAAGACTGCAGCACTATGCAGTTCATTTGTTGGAATAATTACTGTCAGGTAGTCAATTTGTCTAGAGCTGAGAGAAAGACCATCCCACTTTCTTGAGTCATGCATTAAGAGATCAACTGATTAAGCTGTTTGCTTTTTATAGAATTCGCTGTTAACACTGAACTCCTTTCTAGTCATTTTTCATTTAGTTAAACATAGTTTTGTTCAGACTAATTTTATCTGTGAAGAAAATGGCTCTGAGCACTATGGGACTTAACATCTGAGGTCATCAGTCCCCTACAACATAGAACTATTTAAACCTAACTAACCTAAGGACATCACACACATCCATGCCCGTGGCGGGATTCGAACCTGCGACCGTAGCAGTCGCGCGGTTCCGGACTGAGCGCCTAGAACCGCACGGCCACCACGGCCGGCTATATGTGAAGATCACATGGCAGTATATAGTATGCAACAGCTTGAGTATTGCTTGGAAATTTTATTTAGAAATGGAAATTTAGCGTAGACGCTGCCTGATTGCTGTCTGCAACTGTGCTTTCGTGAAATCAGCAACAATATTGTCGCGATGCGAGGTAAGTGGAAATTTAAATTGGAGCCTTATAATTGTTTAAATTCAGTCGCGCTTTTGATGTAAGGCCAAGTTGTATTCGGACCGGTTACAGTTCATTTCAAACTAGGTTCTGTTTAGTCAAAGGGTTAGCAGAGGTCCATGGCGAGGTCCATCTTTGAAACCACAGCACCATGCAGCGCGTTACAGATGGGACCAACAAAATGCCGAATGGACCGCTCAGGATGGGCATCACGTTCTCTTCACCGATGAGGAGCACATGCCTTCAGCCAGTTCATTTCGTCGGAGACGTCTTTGGAGGCAACTCGGTCAGTCTGAACGCCTTAGATACAATGTCCAGCGATTGCATCAAGGTGGAGGTGTCCTGATGAATTGGGCTGGCATCATGTGGGGTCCGATAGCGGTACGTAGCGTACGGCTATACGGTACGCGAATGCCATCCTCCGGCCGATAGTGCAACCATATCGGCAGAATATTGGCGAGGCATTCGTCTTCATGGACAACAATTCGCACCCCCCTCGTGCACATCTTCTGAATGCCAGAGGACGTGCTACTGGATATTAGAGGTACCAGTGTGTATAGCAATCTGAACCACCACCTCTGAAGGTCTCACTGTATGGTGGTACAAAATGCAATGTGTGGTTTTCATGAGCAATAAAAATGGTGAAAATGATCTTTAAGTTGATTGCTATTCTAATTTTGTGTACATGTTCCGGAACTCTCGGAACCGAGGTGAGCCGAAATTTTCATGTATGTAGTTTTGATAATACGTAGACTTTTTATAGAATGGGTGGTAATTCTGGGCTAAATTCCATACAGAAACATATGGTTGGGAGCTTACAAAGAAATGGACTGCACCATCACACAGCAACCGGACAAGTGAATTACCGTACCACATGTAGACTGCCGTTAACACCACAATGCGAACTGCTACGTTTAGAGGGGTGCCTTCACCGGGAAGTATGGACTGCTGATGGATGGCGTAGCACAATGTTGCCAGGTGAATTATGGTTCTGCACTACCCTAGATGGCCAACGTCGGTGAATACGGCGGCGACCTGGGGATAGAGACCCTTCTTCCATTTTTTGCAGGGGCTCAGCGGCTCTTGGCATCACGCTTGGGAGCCGTCGGGTATTTGTCCAGGTCCAGCTTGGTACTCTGCCTAACGGCCTTGCCGGAGTGTAACACCGGTTCCCGTCAGATTGTCGAAGTTAAGAGCTGTCGGGCTGGACTAGCACTTGGATGGGTGACCATCCTGTCTCCCGAGCGCTATTGGCAAGCGCGGTGTACTCAGCCCTAGTGAGGCAAGCTGAGGAGCTACTTGATTAGGAAGTAGCGGCTCCGGTCTCGGCAACTGACATACGGCCGGGAGAGCAGTGTGCTGACCGCATCCCCCTCCATATCCGCATCCGGTGACGCTTGTGGGCCGAGGATGACGAGACGGACAGTCGTTACCGTTTTGCCCTCACGGCCTGTTCGAGTTGAGTTTAGTTAATTTTTAGCTTGGTACTCTGGAACTCTGAGGGCACAGTGGTACGTTCAAATGGCTCCAAGCACTATGGGCCTTAACATCTGAGGTCATCAGTCCCCTAGGCTTAGAACTACTTAAACCTAACTAACCTAAGGACATTACACTCACTCATGCCCGAGGCAGGATTCGAACCTGCGACCGTAGCAGCCGCGTGGTTCCGGACTGAAGTACCTAGAACCGCAAGGCCACAGCGGCCGGCATATCAGGAGTATGTTTTATATAAGTTCGTCGAAGTATTGAAGCGATATCTGACGCATTTTTCTTTGTGGTCTATTTTTAGCGCTTTGTTGAGAAAATTGCGTTTTCTAGTGCTATATGATAAATGTGTTGTTTACTTCATTTTTATTACGGCAGCCCTCTGTTTCACGTTACAAATCAACACTTTTCGAACAAAACCTAAATTAAGCGCTGGAAATTTCAATTATGCTATAAATACTGTTCACTTTTGACAGGAGGGTAATTACGTGGACCTAAAAGATTCCGTAGATTACCCAGCCCTTTATACATCCTCATTCAGTTACTAGACGGCTCACAGCTTCCGCTTCTCAGGGGAATCTAATAAGACTCTAATCTCACACGTAGAGAAAGCGATCGTAATGAGGTAGCGCCCGATAGATATGCAACACACCTAACATACAGCTAACGTGGGTGCGATCTGAACTGACCAAAGCTCTTTAAAATTATCGTTGTCTACGCTGACTTATGTCAGTGTACTGTAGCCTACGGTACTTTTTTAAATTTATCGTGCTGCTGATGCTGCTGGAGCACATGATGTATATGTGTGTGTGTAAAGGTGATTAAACCTTTGCGGAAATTGTATTGTGTAGCTTCTATGGTTTCCTGTGTAGCACTCGCCTCAAATAAAAATCTTTCTTGGGCTAAATATTTATTTGGGTTCACCCCTTGCACTCCCAGGCCTCGCTGTCTACCCTTTTTTGGTTTGCTTCCAACACCTGTTAGGGATTAGTAATGGTCGGAATTGCAATCGCATTGAATAAGAAATTAATTATTCGAAATAAGATGAAACACCTAAGTTTAATAATTATGCACTCAAGGAGAAAAATCGCGACACCAAAATATTATTACTGTAGAACTTCGAGGAATACATTCGTCTAGGTAACTTACTTAAATGATTAACATCACAAAGTCACTGGTTGATGTAAGCAAGAGATAAACCATTGCGAATGTAAAATGCTGATACGATTAATAACCAGTGTAACCTCCAGAGTAATAAACGCAAGCAAGCAAATGTGCATGCCTTGTGTTGCTCAAGTGCCAAGTGTCAATTTGTGGGATGGAGAATCATGCCTCTTGCATCTGATCGGTCAATACAGCAACAATTAATGCTGGTTGTCGATGACGCTGGAGTTGTCAACAGATGATGTCCCACGTGCTCGACTGGAGACAGATCTGGTGAGCGAGCAGGCCTATGCAAGATGTCAACACTCTTTAGAGCATTGTAGGTTACAACAGCGGTATATGGGCGATCGTTAACCTGTCCCCCTACAATGCAGTTCATGAGTGACAGCACAACAAATCGAATCACAAGACTGGCGTACAGTTTTGCAGTCAGGTTGCGTTTGATGCCCGAGAGTGTGCTGCTGTCATACGAATTCGCTCCCCAGGCCATAACTCCAGGTGCAGGTCCAGTTTGTCTAGCACGGAGACATGGTGTTCGCAGGCCCTCGACTGGCCGCCGTCTAATCAACACACTGCCGTTACTGGCACCAAAGCCGAACTGGCTTCAGAAGAAGACAACAGACCTCCACTCGGGCTCCAATGACCTCTCGCTTGGTGTCAGTGCAAATCACGCCACAGGGCGTCTGACTCAGAGCCGTTCTTGAAGGATCCGATTTGTAACAGTTTGTTGTGTCGCTGTGGTGCTAACTGCTGCTCAAATCGCTGCTGCAGATGCAGTATGATGCGACAGAGTTATTTACCCAACACAATGGTCTTCCCTCTTGGTGCTGGCCTCTGTGGCCAAGCGGTTGTAGGCGTTTCAGTCTGGAACTGCACTACCGCTACGGTCACAGCTTCGAATGCTGCCTCCGGCACGGATGTGTGTGATGTCCTTAGGTTAGTTGGGTTTAAGTAGTTTTACGTTCTAGGGGACTGACGACCTCAGGTTATAAGTTCGAAAGTACCACGTGACCGTCTGGAGCACGGTGGTCTTGTGACCTTAGATGTTCTTGACCACCGCTGTCAGCAGTCATATACAGTGATTACATTGCTGACAAGTGTTTCTGCAATATCCCAGAGGGAATATTCAGCTGTCGTACCCTATTACAACGACGTCGTTCAAAATCAGTGAGAGCGAACGAGGTGGCGGAGTGGTCAGCACACTGGACTCGCATTCGGGAGGACGACGGTTCAAACCCGCGTCTGGACATCCTGGTTTAGGTTTTCCGTGATTTCCCTAAATCGCTTCAGGCAAATTCCGGGATGGTTCCTTAGAAAGGGCACGGCCGGCTTCCTTCTCCGTCCTTCCCCAACCCGATGGGTCTGATGACCTCGCTGTTTGGTCCCATTCCCCAGAACCAACCAACCAACCTTCCCCAATCCGATTGGGACTGGTGTCCTCGCAGTTTGGTCTCCTCCCCCAAATCAAACAACCAACTAAACTGAGTGAGGTGCTGATGATGGCGTCTTCGTCAGCTGGAAGGCATTCTCTACTAACGTCAGCTCACCACGTTCAATCTCAGAGGTAACTAACGCGCACAACGGTACAGCGTGTATTTAAACTAAGCATGATTTGTACGCTCATACTGCCGCCCCTAGCACCGCTTTTATGCGACTGGTGCGAGGTCTGAATAATTTTTCAGATGCAGAAACACGCCCACAAACTTGTGTTGTTGGTGTTGCGCTAGGAAATAAATCGACTAGGGCGGGCCAGTCGGGTGGGTGGTGGTGAGCCGTGGGCTGGCTGGGCATGCTGTAGGCAGCCAGCAGGCTTGCGTGCCGCCGCCGCAGCTCGCGTGACGCCGGGCAGCGCCCGTGGCGGGCAAGTGGCTGCCGCGCTGTCCGGATAGCGAGGGCGGAACCCACAGCTGCCAAACGACGTGCCGAAGAACACGTTACCGCTGTGTCGGCGCTCCTACCGCAGCTGCGATCAATGAGTCCCAAGTCCGGACGGTCAGGCAGTAATGGCCAATCCGGGAACCGGGAACCACTCCGTATCGACGTTTCTCCGAGATCTATCGGCCAGTATAAACGTGCTGCTTGTAAGGGTACGTTTTATGCTGCATCCTCGCTACCGGCAAGTCGCACCAAGCTGCTGGCCGGCAGCATTGCATCCTCGCTGCTCGCTGCCTATTGGGCGAGATTACAGTGCAGCTGTTCCCACAGATAGAGTGCTGGCACGGTCAAACACGGCACTGCTGGAGTGACTGGGGTAGCTACCGACGGCTCAAGTGTCAAGACATACGGCGATGGTCGCAGCGCGAAACACAAAACAGCTTCATATCACGGGGTTTTGCAGGCAGTGGGGCGACGAGCGGTTGTGCAGGTCAGGTGGACTCTTAAGACACAGTGGGTTTAATTTGTGGCAGCATAAACGCACTCTAAGAACACAAGTTTCATGTTGTGGATCAGCTCCATTCGCCTAGACCCGACATTGCAATAGAGCAATATTTCGTTGTACTTCGAAATGTTCTCAGCTCTTGTGTGTGAATTTGTGTTTGTTTCCGCCTGCCTGTTACTGTGAGAGTTTGGCCATCGGCTTTACCTTGTCGACTTCTAATAGAAATAGCCACATTGCTGAACCGTGATTTATATGCGAAGAATATTCTGAAGAATTTATTTTATTTACTAGCGATTCATGAGGAACATTAACACATTTAATCACACTATGTAAGCATGGAAGTAGTTTCCAGGGAGTAACTGATGAAACCATAACAAAATTCCTTTTAACAAATGGGAATTTTATTCGCTTTAATAATCCCTAAAAGCATTTTTTAAAAGAAACATTTAAAATTATAATCAGAAAGTACCCTCTAAATACCAAAGTTACAATTTATTCAGAGGGAGAAAGAAACAAGTTTTGACTGTATAAGCTTTCGGGCGGAGAACCTTGCCGCTCCCTTTTGACACGGCCGTAGTTACGACCGCTCACAACAGCCTCTGAAAGACTACACACGTGCAAATCTGCAACACACCAGATAACTTTAAACTAAGACTTTTAACAATTTACACAAGCACACAAATTATGCCCCCCCCCCCCCCCCTGTAAGAGGGATAGAAATGGTACAAAACACTAACAATTAAAATATTAACCTCGCAACCGAAGGTGCAACTTCCTTTTAACTTCTAAGGAAAGTCTTACAGTGAAACGGTGGGAACTTTATACACTAAAATGATCATTTAAATAAAAGCCCACGAAATGCAATCATATAAAATTGTACAAGGTTGGCCAAACAATAGTTAAGATGCTGTACAGTACACAGATACCGCCTCTCAAGATCATAGGCAATAATATCAAAGTTTCCAAAGATCAAAACATATTTCAGGTATTAGGCCGTCACACTTCAAGCAATAAATTCGTTAACACACCAAATCCGACAAACATGACAGAGGCAGCTACTAACGTATGGTAGATTGATTGGGAGATTACCGAACAACCCGAACGGCAGGTTGCTCTAACCCGCCCCTACTCCACAAGGGAAAAACGGACCACACAATTTATAAACAACCTCCTTCCCGCTGGTGGGCAAACGATGAAGAATGGTGGGACGACCCCAAAGCAAAAAGGCTGGTGACCTCACCAAGAAAACAAGTAGAATTTAATGAGAATAAATCAAACAAGATATCACCAATCACTTAACTTCCAATAAACTGCGATTTCTCGAGAAGACGTGGCGCAGCACCCCGAAATCGCTCTCCCGAACTCTCCGCCGCCAGCCGCTTCAACGGACCCAGGAAGGCGCGCCGATCTCCCGTCTCACGGCGTCGCAACTCGAAAATGCCGGACTGATGTCGTGGGTTGACTCCTGTTGCTCCTGTGTCGACCGCGAAGTCACTTCCCCTCGCAATATATACGCCGCGGCCCACTGGACTCATGTGGCGACCTCACATGCGCCGACGCTCAAGACCGTCAAGTCATCTTGTGTCTCAGTGCGCGACCGACCAACCGATCGATCCAACCGCCAATGAACATTGCCTGAGCAAACTCGAGCAGACTGGCGGCCTAACGCGCAGACTCCGATGCAGGAACTAAGCCCCGACCGGGCGACCACTCGCTGAGTTCTCTTACTGTCGGAGTGGAAAGACTCATTTTGACGGCTTCGAAGGTTGATCCGAACGATAGACACTGCCTAACAAATTCGGACGAGAGACAGACTAGCAAGCTGGGGACGAGAGACTGACCCAGACTGACCGATTGGCGAGCTCATAGCGCCCCTCAAATGTACGTGAACAGGTAAACTTCCCCATTTCCCACCAGAGTGAGACACCAAAGCTGCGATTGCCACAGCGGCGCCACCGCCAGAAACGGAGGGCGACTGCTTAACACTACGCGCTGCGGCGCGCTCTTCGAAACGGCAATTTCTACCACGGCTCAATTACCTTGAATGATGTATAAAACAATCATACACATTTAGTTTTCACAAATACACATGTTACCGAGAGTTGTCCAGTGTGTGTTGTGGAGTAGCGTTAGCGTTGTTGGCTAGCATTCAGCAGGTTGCCAAATCAAACCCGACCGACAACATTTATTGTTCCGGGAATATGGTCGAAACATCCCGCGTTTGTAATGTTTGTATACATGTTGCGTCTTACTAATGCTTAGAAACCCCCAAAACGACGTAGATGACGCTGAGACAAGTAATTTAATATCAGACATGCGGGGCCGCAAATGTCGGGAAATACCCCAAAAGTGGATTACAAATGTTGAACATGTGATGTCATCAGAACTACCTCCCCACGTGTGCAGTGGTTGCGATTGTCGATCCTACTGGTGCTGACAGTGGGCAGTGATCACATAGCTCCGCTAGGTTACTCTGTTTTCGTAAATGTAAATGCATTTGAGTTGTGGTGCTACAGAATAATGTTGAAAATTAGGTGCACTGACAAGGTAAGTAAGGAGGAGCGTCTGCGTAGAATCGGAGAGGTATGGAATATATGGAAAACATTGATAAGAAGGTACAGGATGAAATAACTTCCACTGTACGAAGGAGAACTTTAGAGAGTAAAAACGTAGAAGAGGACAGAGACTGGGATAGATCCAGCAAATAATCAAGGACATAGTTGTACAAGTGCTACTGTGAGTTGGAACACTTAGCTCACGAGAGTAAATCGTAAAACGAGGCATTGTAGTCTTCAATAACACAAGCACTACGGTACAACACTGCATAATGCAAGAATGACTATAGAGTACCCCTGTGGTGCCATGTGTGCCCCTACGAGCGAGGGTAGGATCGACAAGCCGAACAGCAGCAAATGTGATGATGTACGTCATCTGATGACGTCACATGTTCAGCATTTGCCATTTGCCTCCCTTTTTTAGGGTATTTCCCGACAATTGCGGCTACACCTGTCTTACATTAAATT
This sequence comes from Schistocerca piceifrons, assembly GCF_021461385.2. Lineage (NCBI taxonomy): Eukaryota > Metazoa > Arthropoda > Insecta > Orthoptera > Acrididae > Schistocerca > Schistocerca piceifrons. The sequence continues at coordinate 320,381,524 of NC_060143.1, read as the reverse complement.
AATTATCTCAGAGTCATCCATGTCACTTTGATGGTTTTTAAACGTTAATAACAAGCACAGTGTGTTCTGTACTATTTGATGCTTGTATAAATAGTAGAACTCTCCATCCAGGAGCTCTGGCTGTATGTTGGTCTCCGTAACAAACGTACTTTCAGTGCCAAGTGCTGTACTTCACCAACGACCTTGCTTTCGGATTTGCATTTGATTCTTTTTGTAAAGTGATACTTTCCGGTGGACGCACCGGGTGCTTCAAAACATTTACACCAACGTGCCGACAATTTTTTTTTTTTCATCAGTCTTCTGACTTGTTTGATGCGGCCATCCACAAATTCCTCTCCTGTGCCAACCTTGTCATCTAAGAGTAGCACTTGCAACCTATGTCCTTAATTATTAGTTGGATGTATTCCAGTCTCTCTCTTCCTCTACAGCTCCCTCTATTACCATGGAAGCCATTCCATTATGTCGTACCAGATGTCCTCTCATCCTGTCCTCCTTATCAGTGTTTTCCACATATTCCTTTCCGAATTTGCGCAGAACCTTCTCATTCCTTACCTTATCAGACCACACAATTTTAAACGTTTGTCTGTAATACCACATCTCGAATGCTTCTATTCTCTTCTGTTCTGGTTTTCCAACAGCCCATGTTTCACTACCATACAATGCTGTACTCCCAACGTACATTCTCAGAAATTTCTTCCTCGAATTAAGGGCTGTGTTTGATGCTAGTAGAGTTCTCTTCGCCAGGAACGCCCTTTCTGTCATTGCTAGTCTGCTTTTGATGTCCTCCTTGCTCCGTCCGTCATTGGTTATTTTACTGCCTAGGTAGTAAAATTCCTGAACATCTGCTTCGTGACCAGCAATCCTGATTTTAAGTTTCTCGCTGTTCTCATTTCTGCTTTTCCACTCTTGTTATTCCATCTTGGCTCTTGTACATATTTATGTTACCCGCGTCTCCCTATAGTTTACCACTATTTTCCTCAGAATTTCGAACATCTTGCAACATTTTACATTGTCGAACGCATTTTCCAGGTCGATAAATCCTATGCACGTGCCTTGATTTTTCATTAGTCTTGCTTCCACTATCAATCACAACGTCAGAATTGCCCCTCTGGTGCCTTTACGTTTTCTAAAGCCAAACTGAACGTCATCTATTTTCTTTTCGATTTTTCTGAATATTATTGTTGTCAGCAACTTGGACGCATGAGCTGTTAAGCTGATTGTGCGATGATTCTTGCACTTATAAGCTCTAAAAGTCTCCGGAATTGTGGCTATGATATTTTTCCGAAAGTTTCCTATTCACAACGAATCCTACTACTGTTAATCCATTTCTTCTACTGTTGATATTACCCTATACTCATTTGACCAGAAATCTGTCTTCTTTCCGTTTTACTTCATTGGCAGTAGTATGTCTAGACTGAGCCTTTGCATTTTCCTTTTCAAATCTTTTAGTTTTCCTATCACGTTAAACCTTCTGACGTTCCACGCCCCGACTCGTAGAACGTTATCCTTCCGTTGATTATTGAATCTCTTTCTAATGGTAACCTCTCCCTTGGCAGTCCTCTCCCAGAGATCTGAATGAGGGAATTAACTTTTTATACCTGAGATTCACAGTAATGTAGAACTTTATAAAAGACACTATGCTTTCGAGTACAGTCACTGCACGGCAATGGAGCTCCACACAGAGCAAAACAATATCTGTAATCCGTTTACGCGCCAAAACAGCTACCAGTAGCCTGTAAACAGTAATCTGCGGCTACAGTTTATTGCATATGATGGGCTAACGGACATGAGTGTCTACGAACTACCTTGTTTTATGACATATGCATATATGTGTGCTCGCACTATGTAACAGCATCACTAATGTATTTAATGTTAATGACAGCGACATATAAATGTGTCAGCTCATTTTAGGTTGACATGGCCTAATAGCCATAACATGTAAGTAACATGCTTACGCAAATGCATTTTTCATTCTGTGTAATCGGCCGAATATCAAGATACACAACGATTTTGTTAAATAATTTAAAACATTCTGTATTTTTCAGCTTCAATTGATAATGTCCTAAGGCCGAAATTGCAATCGTGAAATAAAGAAAGTGTTACAGCCACTTGCGTAAATATGATGTATTTTAAGAATGAGAGAATATCGAGGAATCTCTTGGCAATGGAGAGATCATTATGACAATTTTTTTCAATTACAGGCTACATGTCCTGTGGATACACGTTACTTGTCTTTAATGCAGCGGTTTTAATTGCCTTCTGCATGCCGTTGATTGTTGCTAGTTCGTCCACCTTTAGGGTCAGTTTCCCATCCCTAGGACAAGAGAACGCCCTGAATCTCTGACCGCTGCTCTGCCCTCTTTGAGAAGGCCGTTGGCAGAATAACGGTGACTTCTTACACCAGAAGTCTTCGGCCGCCAATGCTGATTATTAATCAAAATTTAAGAAGTGGCAGGTATCGAATCTGTTATTAAGGACGTTATGATTACTACTCAAAACGCTACTCCTAGAACAGTGGTACGTGCTCAGTTATGCTACGAAAAGCTGTCACCTACTCGGAGAAAACCCACAATATAAGCAGTACATCGTTCCCACGGTCTGTATATTCAGGAGACCAATGGATTCCAAACCAGCTGTATGTGAGCTACATATCAGGCGTCCATCAGAGTGTTTTCTGGACACGCCAGTCAGGACCCGACGGAATTGCTGAAATGAGCCTACGGCGTCGCCCAGTACAACAGGTGGGATGACATGATTTACTTGGTAAATGCGTACTCCTACTTATTGCTAGACAGAGAGCCCAGCTGTGATTCGAGAGTAACGAAGAAAAGGTCAACAGCTGGGACAAATACCAAGCCGAACTAAAAGAAAACACTTAATGACAAGCACTAAAAAGTGCGCTTCGGACAAGAACTATTAACGAAAAGGGCCATCGTCGTGGGAAAATGACACTGTCTTTCATACGCAATTTTTTGGCGCTATGCCGCTTTGTGGATCTGAATATGAGAACAGCCGGCATAAGTCACACTTAATGAAAGGAACCGCATGTATCAAGCTCCTCTGTTAAAGGACGTCATAACAGCCGAGGAATTTACCAATTTGTGCTGGCTCATCTAGGAAATGCAACAGAAAAAGATTCGTACGAAAGAATTCTATCCGACCCCGAATGTTTTCCCTGTGGCAGGTATGGAAGGACATCACGACCTCGCCTCTCTCATGCGCCAGGTAGTAAGTGAAAAGATACAGCAGTTTTTGCCAGCCAGAACTTTCGGGCAGGCTAACGAAGAGATAACTACCGTGAATGTTGACCCCATACGTCAGAAAGTAATAGAGAATGTCGATGATGACGTACGTATATACATCTTCAGCATCAATATTCCCCAGTACTCGAATGCGCTACGAAGAACGTTTCTCGACAAACTCCGATCGTGCCACATTGAGGGTCCGACCAACTGTTGCTTAACCACCTCTGCCATCTGGATGCACTTTCCGTCAGACACAAATTCTCAACTTATCGCACGCTACAATGCAGTGTCCCTCGTCCATTAACCAACTACTCGCAAATTTGTGATTTCCGTATGATTTCAGACGATATTTGTGCATCCGCGCTGAAACAAACATCAAGAAGCCGTAGCGCTATTAGAGAAATAAATGTGGGCAAGGTCCACTCCAACCGACAGACCACTAGTGATGATGTGGCTGGTGCATGTATTTTTATATGAAATAGAAGACGGCGAAGTAAAGGCAGTTCAAGCCACAAAGGGCATTGTTTTAATGCATTGGCGATCCTGATTCATGACGATATATGAAATTCCGTGTGTGTGTGTGTGTGTGTGTGTGTGTGTGTGTGTGTGTGTGTGTGTGTATTCGTGCGCCCGGGGGGGGGGGGGGGAGGGGAAGTAGCCGGGCAGTGTAACGAGGACTGTAGAGTTGCTGTACTTAAGATCAAGGTTCCTTACAAATCGTCACAATCGGCCAGCATTGCACCCTTGGTGGACGAGAGTGACACGTAACCTACGTTATCTACTTGCTTCCTCCGTTTACGGAGACGGGAAAAGTACTGAAGTCCATGGTATATATCTGCTTGTTTCCATCCTCGACATACAAGTGGCGTCGCTGCGTCGTATATGCAACTTAGCGCGTCTCCTATGAGGGTATGTAAGCTCAGACATGTAGGCAAGGGCTTAGAGTGGCATTCGTGTCTTTCCGTGCAGTAAATGCGAAAACGTCAACTATGAAGACGTTATTACTAAATGCGTCCTAAGATGATCTACCTACTTTTGTTCTTTTCGTGGACGCCAAAGGGCGAACAGCGGCGGTCATCCGTCGGAGTCTAAACAATGTGTGTGTGTGGTGCAACATGTCTGTTGAAAACCAGCGTTGTGGAATGTTGAGCCAAGTTCCGTGTTGGGTGCTGCTGCATCATGATAACGTGCTTCCCTATCTAGCAAATGTCGTTAACACAGAGGTTACGCCAAGTAAAGTGAGACTCTCGAGAACCCTCCTTGTAATCCTAGTCTCTCCCCAGACCATTATCACATCGTTTCCCTAAGAAAGGCCTTGAAGGGTCAACGATTCTTATCCGACGAGGATGCGCAGCAGGCAATTTCGAACTCCTTCACGCAGCACCACACGGTGTCTTATCAAACGTATATTTTTAACCTGGTGCGTCTGTGAGTTGATTGCCTTAATTCTCACGGTGATTTGGCTGATTGGCATATCGATTCTAAACTGTACGACCTTCGAACGGGAACTTTTTCATCGTCTCTTATGAAAGCCGTTTACTGATTGCTAAGCTCAATCATATGATCAAAAAGAAACAGGGGTTAACTCGCACTATGCTATACACAATATGTTTTTGACTGAAGACTCATACTGAGTAATTTTGATGCATTTAGTGTACAGTAGGTTTCTACATGCAACTCGTTATGACTAAATACATGTCCTGCAATTAATGTGGTTCCTTATGATCTGTTTGTCCGACCAAAACTGGTTGTTTCAATCAATGGCACATGGCTATTAAGCCAAATCGCTGATTCCTTTTTTCAGAATGTTATTCTCTAATTTAAAGCACTCCAGTCTCCAGACTCAAGAAGTTAAGAAGGTAAAAGACGAGGTACTGACGGAAGTGAAGCTGCGAGGACGGGTCGTGAGTCGTGCTTGGGTAGCTAGATGGTAGAGTACTTGCCCACGAAAGGTCTCGGTCCGGCACACAATTTTAATCTGCCAGGAAGATTCAAGAGTGGTCTGTTTGTCTGACCGAAACTGGTAGCTTTCATAAATCACGTATAGCTATCGTACCAAATCACGATTTTTCAAAAACTATTGTTCATCTTTTGAAGCTCTCGTGTTTCCCGTCGAGTGAGTTCGTCGAAGTTGCTACACGTTTCGATGAGTATGCGTTCTGTCGTAACCAGACGTGCCGCAACATTCTTACTCAGAAGCTGACGCTCAGGTCAGAGGTGACACGGAGTTTGAAGTTATCCGCTTCCTGGAACACAAGTGGGTGTGTACAGGAGAGAAACGGCGACAGGGTAAAGCTGAGAGTTTTCAGGTGTCTGTGGTTAGAGACAGTACAGAAACACTCAGATGTTGGGCTAAAGAGGTATAGAAGGTGGTGAAAGGAAGTGAGGCTCCGGACTGGCTTACTGGTCTGCTTTTAGTTGATGCTCCACGCGTTTCCAAAGCACATGCAGAAGGGCACAGACACTAATTTATAACTTCAGTAAGCGTAAAACATACAGACAATTCCACAAGGAAGTGTACGCCGTTATCTGTATGAAATAAGAGACACTATTATAAACATTATGTTTACATGAAAATACATGCCATTACTAATTTCACAATTACCTAATAGGCAGTCCAATCGCAGCCATTACCGATTATAGCTTGGCACCCTTTTGGTATGCTTTCACCGGATTTTTTGCGTGTTCTATCGGTAGCGATCTTCATATCGTCCTGATTTTATGACAGCTGCTTGAAAGTATATACTCGTATATTGGCTTTCCTTTAAGCTTCACCTTAATGTACGACCAAACAATGCGATCGGATTTACATTCGGAGGTAGTGTAGGCCAACACATCGTTAACACCCTATTGTCTTGCTTGCAGGATGTACAGAGATGGCTGCGATGTTTCATATCATTATCCCCAGTTTGATTGCACATTATTTCAGCGTTCAACTTGGCTGTAAGTAATAGCCTAAACTGCACCCGAGAAAACAAAACATTCAACTCACGCTGTTTATCCATACACTGTGCAAAAGCGCACTGATTCGAGAACACTTCCAGAGATGTCGCTGCGGACGTTACATTTAAAATTATGGAGTACACTTTCTTGTGGAACTGCCTGTATGTGAGGCTTACTAGATTCTCCAGTCAGTTACCAGAACAAATGACCACCCCGAGCGATAACTTTGTTAAGATTCCGGTATACATAATAACATATAGCACTACAGCCTACGGACTATGGAAGTTTAAGATCCTGTTCTCTAATAGAACCGTTAGGTTCAAGAATTCGTCACAATAAAAGTGACATACACTCACACGTACATGTATGGAAATGTATGACGGAAGCCAGTAACCCTTGTCCGTAGGTACGTACAGATAAGCAGTGCAAATTCGTAGTGTACAACCTTAACTGAAGATAATGCTCACTTACTCGTACATAGTATTTGCTGTAGGCTCGTTCATTCGGGGCTGCTGTAACTTTCTCGGTTTTGAACCCGGCCATGCTTAACGTTTGATGGTCCTTATATATGGCATTTGGGGCTATTTCCTTACGGATGAGAATAGAATGCGTCACTTCTGTGTGTTCCGTGCCTCAATCTGCAACCCTTATACTGTTGCTTTGTTCCCTGTCTGTGTGTCTGTCCGACTGTTAAGAACGCTTTTTCTCTGGAGCAGATTGGCGTAAAAAACTCAAATTTGTCACATACTAGATTCTGTGATCATCTGGCACTGTAAAACATTTCAGCTTCTGTGTCGATTCAGTCAAAAGATTCGGCCATGTATGTCACATATTTTTAAACTCACAAACCCATTCATCGAAACCAGTAGGGCACTTGCCATTGGTGTAGAAGCATGAAATTCGGCAAGAAGCAAGGTTTCACCGTACAAATAGGCTACAATGAAAGAAACTGAAAACTGTTAAACCGTAATTATGTCACATAAAAAATCTCTATGCCATTTGGACAAATACTGCATCCATCATCCGTCAACAGCATCATAACGAACATTACTGGATGGAAACAAAATGTAAGTTGTCATATTTTAGCAATTAAATAAAAAATATTTTATTAAATCTGCGTATAGAAACTAAAGTCCCCTGTTCACTTGCTTTTGTATATCCGAGCTAGTAACTGCCGTAAGTGCCGTAGAGCCTTTGATACGGTCTTGGTATTCCCGAACCGATATCTTTTTGACATCTAATGGAAAACTGGCAAAAATGGTTAAGATTCTAGATTCCTAGGATCTAGGAACTACTTGCATTTATAATATAAAAGTTTATATTTACGCGGAACCCTAAATGTGCGAGTACTACTTGAAAATGTCCATTTTTTTTACCTCCATTAGTGAAGGTGAAATCAGCGATTTCTTAATGAGCGTGACCTCTTACTGCACTGGCTCAAGCAGGTTGCGCTGTAGTCTCTACCTATGTTACAAGGTCTGCTGCAAGTATTCGTACTCAAATGATTTTCCTGGCAACACCTCACGATTCGGACATTACACTCACATCATGTTCTGACGAGGATAATGGGACAGTCATTCATAGGAACGTCGCGCCATTTCAGTGAACTCACTAGACTGGAAAAAAGCGAGAGGTTTACATTAGTTCATCACAACGAGAAAGACAAAAGATATTATTCGTATTCAATTTTCATGTAGTTAGCCGTGGTCATAGGAAAGTAATCCATAAAGCATATGGGAGCAGTGCTTTTCCACGGCTGACACTAGCTGACTGAGCAATCTAGAACAGCTCCAGAGATGGGAGGCAAACTTCGCCGTACGCCAGTACTCATGTTTATCCATGTCGCCAGTTTCCTGCAGCGCCCAGTTCCGGGAAGACCAATGCGTTTCTGTCAAACGCAGTTGAACTGCGTCCACAATCATGGTTGCAATCCTAGCGGCGGTGCAGTGTTTGTCCCAGGGGACGGCTCTTGCTCGCCCAGTATGCAGCAGTCTGCAGCTTTCGAAGGAGCGGCCGTTAATGAGTGGTCCGGCGCCCTTCTAATTAACCGGAAGGCCGAGAATGTTAATTACTCGGCACGACGGCCGCTCGAGGGCTTTGGAGACCGCGTCGCCAGACTGGAGTCCCACCCTCCAGAGCGTCGCTGGGGGATGCAATTCTGTTGTGGAAACGCAAACGCTGCCTCAGACGCTAGGTATGTAGATACATAACGTCGTCTAAGTAAGTGATGCGGCTGCTATCTAAACATCTGTATCTCGAAGAACATTCGAGAACGTTTTTACCAATTGTGAAATAGCAATGTAGTTTGGTACGTGTGCCAAGTGTATAGCTGATGGGCTGGAGGTTACAACATTAAACACGAGGCAGGAAAAAAAGCAACACCCTGAAGTTCAAAATGGCTCTGAGCACTATGGGACTTAACTTCTGTGGTCATCAGTCCCCTAGAACTTAGAACTACTTAAACCTAACTAACCTAAGGACAGCACACACATCCATGCCCGAGGCAGGATTCGAACCTGCGACCGTAGCAGTCGCGCGGTTCCGGACTGAGCGCCTTAACCGCGAGACCACCGCGGCCGGCCACCCTGAAGTACGAGCTCATTATACTGACAGGTGCGGCGACAGGTAGCTCATCATTGTAGGAGTATATGCAAACAAATCCAGACCAAATGAAATACACACGACAAAGTAAAGGGCGAGGCTTCGAGCAATGAGGATAACGGGCAGGGTACACTATGTATGTAGTGTGCGAGGCATGGGAATTTGGGCTGGACGGGAAGCAGGCGCGGATAGCAGTAGTGGCTAAGGTGACCACTTGCGGTAAGTGGGAAATCCGGGTTCCAGTTCTGAACCGGCTAAAATGTTTACTTGTCGTCATTGATTTATTTCAGTGCCTGATTGCAGCTGATGGAATTTCTCTTTCATCAGATAGTAAAGTGCTATCTTATTTATATTCAAAGAGGAAAAAAGTATTCAAACGATGAATCCAACGTAAATACTATCAAACTTACTTTCTACATTTTAGATTTAATTCAAAATTTTAATTATATTGGAAATTACTATCCTCGTTCTTTTTTCTATAATTTACTCTTTTTAGTAATTTGACAACATTAGCGAAGGAAATAATTATGTATGCATATCTCTGGATATAAAGACCGTTGTTCTGTAAGATCGCAGTGCTGCGTGTTTGTATATCTCTGGTCTTCTTTAACTGTCATGTTTTGGAGCGTGTTGAGAGGAGTCTCTTCTGATACGTTGTGGGATGAAACTGGAATATGTGCTTGGCGGGAGAGTTACGTGGTTGTTAGCGCATAAATTGTAGTTCCTTCATTGTGGAAGCATAAAATATATTAAATGTGTAATAAAGCAAATAAACAATTTGTTAGATATAATTCAACCACGCAGTAATTTTATTTGAAAGATAAAAACGTAGATCATACTTTCTAGGACGCAAATTATTCTCATAGTTAGCCATTTTATTTTACGAACCACATTTTCGACGAGGAGCCACAAGAAACAAATGAGTAATATAATTTATCTACTTTCTGAGATTTATTAGCTGCACTATACCAGCGTTGCTATTGTTGCAAAAGAGAACTTAATTTGACATGTTTCAAGTCCGAACATTCCAACAGTTTTTCGCAGTGATGTAGGGGACCGTTGTCGCGAGGTCTAGGGGCCAGTTCACAACAACCTCCACAGCATTTCTTTGTAATGCTAAACAGAACCTAGGTCTCCGTAAACGGGGTGTGTTCCGCATTCCATGGGGATGTTGCGTGTACTAGGTCGAACAGACTAGCTACTAGAATAGTCTACGAGAGGTAGGAAAAAGTCGGCACTCGGGACGAGGCAGATAACGTTGACGTGGAAGGAGACGGGATATCAAGCGTAACGACAACCGGAACGAACTGCTTAACGTGATTTTGCCCCATCTGCGCTCTCTAGCGGAGCTGTCTGCGTTGTTTGGCTCGGAAACAATAGAGTTTGTTCAAAAAAAAAAAATGGCCGCGCATAGCTTTCCTACGTTAGCTCTATTAAAACATAGATTTCCTCCCTTGTCTGCATGCTAGTAATGTTATGTCAGTGGTACACATAAAAAGCTTCAGTAAGTGAACGGGTAATCAGACAAAAAGGAAAGGAAGTAATGACGTCAGCTTATGAAAGTCCATCAAATCGAAAAAACTCACTTCTCACAGAGAATGCACTTAGATTTGCATATCGTTAAGTATTACAGAATTATTTCTATTAATTTCGTAAGAAAGTCCCACAAACTTCTGGTAACCGAGAAGGTGACAAAAAGAAAAAAGTAGATACTACAAAACTCGAACCCTGTACCCGTCCTATTGCTGCAATGTAACATTGTGCTTATCCACATTTCGCTAGCCTTTGTCTTCAGTAGAAGAGGAATTTGATTTAACTTATCTTGTATAGGTTTTAATCGCCGATATATTATTAATTTACATTTGATTATAACAAATTCTAACAAAAAGAAGTCTTTCATGAATCTTTAACGTGCCGTTGCCTTAAACAAACCTTACTCTTATAATACGCAAGTCGTAACGTGATATCAACTAAACCGCAAAATTTGATAACCACCACCATGCTGTTCCCGTAGTTTTATTACAACTAATCTTAGCAATAACGGCTCTTTCTCGATATTCTCACTACGCTGGTGTTCAAGGATGTAAGCTATAACATAAACCCGCCGAATATGTGCATCTACTGAAAGAGACGAGTACAATATTGAATCTTGATTTCTGCAGGCCTCAAGCTTTCTGCTTGTGGCACAGTGAGCATTCTTCCTTCCTACTGGTTTCTACTGTACGTGTCACGTTGCCGAAATATCGATAAACTTATTTTGTGTTTCACGTGACGAAATGGCTCCTCGACCTGAAACAACTGGAAGCGACGTCACAAAACTCGTAGAGCGATACGTCAACGTTAGCTAACTTGTCCCATGTGCCTACGGCTTAAGGAAAATACGCGACACGTACGATTAAACAACCAAGAAAACCTGGTACGTGCTGAATATTATCTCGAATTTAATAATGAAATGAAATCCACGAGACTAGTACTGTAGTGCAAGCCAGGTTTCTGGGATAGCTTGCGCTCTCTCTCTCTCTCTCTCTCTCTCTCTCTCTCTCTCTCTCTCTCTCTCTAAAGAAGAAGAAGGAGGAGGGGGAGAGATGTCGAAACCTGATAAATCGGGACGAAGGTCTTAGTTAAAATAAGGCTGGGGGTCTGGCACTCAGTTTACCTTGCCGGCCATCTCATACATTGGCGCTACAAAACACTGAGAGAATAGAAGTGCAGAGTCTGGAAACCCAAAGAGCAGCAAAAGGCTCAGCGAGTGACGAGAATAGAAATCTACTGTAAATAGCAGTGCGAGACAAACAGTAGTTCCTATACATCCTCAAACCACCATTCCCAACGAATCTCCTGCAATATGCTGACGACACTGCTTACCTAGCCACTCACCACACCCTTTAACACTCCGCTGCCTCCCTCCTGCGCTACCTGGATCTCCTAGTAGAGTTATGCGGAAACTTCAAGTAAATACACACAGAAGGCAAGCCATCATCTTTGGTCGCACGTTTCTGTCTTCCAGATTTTTATCTCTCCATCTACAATCAACCCATCCTGCTGTCTAACACAGTAAAGTATATAGGACTAACTCTCGACAGAAAACTAACATGGAACGCACATCTCCTTACGCTCCAACACAAAGCCTAAAACCGTCTAAAACTACTAAAACAGGAACCACATAGAGTTTACATTCTTCTGCCATCATCCCCGCCCATAAATCCCTCACCGTTCCTTCATAACCTACTCTAACGTTGCCTGGACCTCTGCCTCGCCTAAATTCTATGTCAGATAAATCCTTGAAAGACAGGCACTATGCCTCGTGTTCCGCATCCACCCACCTTCCCCAACTCGCATCCTGTACCAACTCATCCACTTCCCACGCTTCTCTTTCTAGAGCATCTTCGAATCCGATACTTTAATCGCAAAACCCAGTCTGAGCACCCAATTTCCCACCCTTCAGTAACCAATCCAGATACCCTGCTGTGCGACTACATACACAATCCACCGTCCATGCACCTTCATGCCTTATCCATCCTCTTCCGCTGACGTTTCAACCAACTCTCACTCCAACTATGAAATTCGTCCTGAGGTATATCCCTCTCTCCATCGCTAACCACAACGTTCCACTTCACACCATGCTTACATTTTCTCCTTCCCCCTTTATACACCTTGCTGACTTGTGGTCGCTGCCTCCGATTCTACAGGGCCACACCGTACACTCATGATCGCACCCTCAATTATCACCTACCATCACGATTACGCCATGGTATCCATATTCATCAGTGACTATTTTAACTGTAATATATAATAGTCAAATGAGTTTTAAAAACATTCACTATTTTCCATTTGTATGTATTTTACAACATCCTCTTATTGTCACTTGTTTTCATGTAAAAGTCATAAATATCGTTCACCAATGTGATTTTTTTAAATAACTTGTTACTGTCAACTTTTTATATATTTTAACGATCTTTTGATTGTAGTTCATGTAGCCTTTGGCTGAAGGGCCGTTTTTATTCACAGCCGGCCGCCACGCTTTGTAGGGGATTGAAAGAACAGTTGGTGTCTGGACAGCGAGTACACATACAGCAAAACTCGCAGCGGCTGATGCAGACGGCTGGGTCGGTCGTCGAAAAATCGTGTATAAAATGGAATCTACAACTCGTCTGAATACCGCAAAACACGTCACTCAATCGCGTCGAGGGAAAGTGACATGCCAGAAACATAGAGGCCGTAAAATTCTTAACTGTGGTCTGTTTTGAACTGAGGTAAGATCGGTTTGTCTCGACGGCATCCTTGTATTAAAAATTCTTGGTTTGTGTGTCGCATTAAATCTGGCAGCAATTTGAAGCTTTCAACGAGTTCTTCCATCGGCTTTGTCAATAACAACTGAGTGTCGTGGCTGATGTTTTAACCATTTACAGCCCACAAGCAGCTTGTGATCGATCGGTGTGCATCATCATTTAGTCATGCCACCAGAGACTGTGTCCACGTGTGCAATCGTGGCGCCATCGCTCTCGTAAGAACATTAACAGTTCAGCGTTCTCAGATACAAGAGCTCACATTCGCGCGATACTAATGAGAAGAATATGCCAAGTGCGATCACCGGATTTCCTAGAAACTTCGCTCAGTGAAGTAGGAGTCAAAATACGGTTATTTATCCGTAGATAATTCACCGTTTCTGAGAGAACGACCGTGAAAGTTTTCGAGGTAATTAAGATGGCTTTTAGTGCACTGCAAGTTCAGCTCAACGTGCGACAGTGGGTAGTATTGCAACGCTTTACTTTTGCGTTCCTTATTGGAAACCCGATTACTGTTTTTGTTTTTTTATCGTTTATCTGCCCAGTTCTTACGAAGTTAGGGGATACAATGGCGCTGTACTTATTATAAAATTACAACTGTGTTTCGCAATAAGTCTCATACAATTACTATACGGTATTTTCAGGGGTAACAAATTCTCGTATTCTTATACCTCGTTCCTATATCAATTCGTAATTATTATGTTTCATCGGTATGTTTATTCTTCAGCAAGATTTGGTGTATTGCTTTGGGTGGTAGCTATCGAAGAAACATTCGAAACATTGAAATTCCGAAAACTAAGAGCATCGCGTGTTGACAGATTTGCCGCAGCGACATTTCTTCGCATTAATCTGACTCGGGAAAGAAACATCGTTATTGCTGAAGATTTCACGCGTTGACAGTAATCTGGTGGTAAACGACGCATTATGGGTTTCTTTTCCAAAAACCTATGCTTCCAACTGAATATTAATCAAGATACACTGCAGGAATAACATCGAAAACAATTTGAAATAATTTTTCTATTTATTTAATGCTTTTTTTCTTTTTTAATTCATTCACCAGACATACAGTTAGTAGACGAATAAGGACAACGTTATTTCAATATATATTAGAAAACATTCGCGTAGTAATCGCGTACGGAGATGGGTAATAAATTGAAAACAAATATAAAAATAATAGGTGGGTTTCAAACACAAGGCTCAGAAATATCATGCCGCGACGTTAACTATTTGTGGCACGGCTTCGGTTAGAGTGGTCACACGCTAGAAGGCACATAAATTACCTCGAAATCTTCCACCGTCGTTTTCTCATACACGGTCGAATATCTGTGGACAAGCCACCCTCTTTCACTGAGCAAAGTTTCTGGGAAATCGAGTTATGGCACTTTCCGTGTTCTCCTGTCCAATTTGAGTTGTTATAGCAGATTCTAATATCTACTGCTTCTTTAGTAACAGAAATTAATTTATAGAAGCTTGTGATGCATCAAATATTATTCTTCGTTTATTTGTGAGACTGTTGAGAAACCGCAGATGTCTCAAGTTCTCGACGTTCAGTGTTCCTTTGACATCCTGCACAGCGGTCGGTAACGGTACTAGTAGACTGAAAGATGTAGTTGATTCCCCTCGGAAGAGGAACTTCTAAATCAGTAACCTCCACTCCTGATTCTTTAAATGATCAGTATCCCTTGTATAAGACAGCTTCAGTCGTCTGTTTACAAATGAGTTAATATGTTAAATATTTGTCAAGCACGTAAAACATTTGCGGTAGGCACAAAACCCTTACGTCCGTTTTACGATTCGGTGTGTTCACACTTAGATTATTGAAAAGGACAAAACCAAAACTGGTAAACCGAAGAAATGATAACCGCTTTATATGCTCTTCTAAAAGCTTTTTTGTAAATATCTCATAATATGAAGCGTTTACGTTGTGCTTGCATAAGTAAGCTATAGAAGTGAAGTCATTGAATTGCAACTTAACTAATCTCATACAATTATGACGGTACTAATTTTGTAAATTCCATGATGCTACAAATTAATTTACCATTTAATTCAAGCATCTCAATGTTCATGAGTCATATCTTCTGAACTATGTGTGTTATAGAAAGATTTTTCAAGAACATTCACTGGTACATGTGGATATTGTCTGCAAAATGCACTGTGAATAGAGTTAATAGTAATAAATTAAAACATCATGTCTGATGCTGAAGTTTTACTGAATAAACTGAACATGTAAAGCGTAAACTTTTTCCTTTCATTACGTTGTGGGCGGTGTCAGCTAAAATTGGTTTCGAGAACGCTTGCAATAATGTGTAAAGTTCATTGGGAGTCGCTAAGTGTTTTCGTTCTCAAATGAGTTACATCTCTACCTCAAGACTTGTTCGCAGTTTCTATCTTTAATACTTGATTTATTTACCATAAGATTATACCTCCTAATGAGAAATTTTTTAATATTTAAAGTTGGTCAACAGTTATATGAAATACTGGAAATGAAATTGGGACAGTAGGTAGAGAACATAGAAACACATTTAGACATGGAACGTAAGGTCATTGAAGTCAACTTATAATGTTACGGAACATTTCGTTAGTCGTGCTGACGCAAGCTGCTGTGTCTGTGTTGCTGAAGGAGAATGTGTACTGACGTTCAGAACTGGTGTGAGGACGGAATATGCGCTGCCTGAAATTCTGGAGCGTGTGCCTCTGAATGTTACACAGTGGTTTTACTTCCAGCATTTCTGTGAGGGGTCATCGGAGACCCACCTTCGAGTATTGACGGACCGACCAAGGTGAAGTCCTCGTCGGTAGAACTGCCGTCACTGCTGGTACCATTGCGGACGTGCTAAGAATCTTCGAACGGACACGACACTCCATGATTGACCGATGAATTGCGTGCATACAGGAGAATAGACGCGCGTTCTAGAAGTTCCTGTCACTGCTGCAATTAGCATGCTTAACTACGTTCCGCCTAAATCGTCCCTAGCATCATTAATTGCCATCAGTACCACAAATAGTGACGCTCTACAAAAACTACAATTCGATAGGTTTGGTGAAGTACATAAGTGACATAGTGAATGGTAGGATTACTGGCGGTATTGGTACCATTGGCAGGAAAAGAAACATAAATGAGTGTTTGAGAAGAGAACTGGGAGCCGACGACTATTCCTTTTTTGTTTCTTTTGCTCATAATCAGAAACGCATATCGTTCTGTTAGTCCACTGTGTATTTTATATTCTTACTAAAGGTCAACTGCATTTTATGAGTAATAGAAATTAGTTAATCTCGTAGCTTCTGCGTTTTTATTTAACAAAGCAATTTTGATGCAAGAACAATTTACGTGGACGAACATAAAAAATTATATAACTATTGTTATTACGTTGTACTCAAACTCAAGAGGATCCTGTTATTACCGATAAGTGCGAAAGTTGTTTAAGAATATCAGAAACATGTTTTATATGATCTCGACAAAGTATTTAAGCCGTATTTCATATATTTCTGTTTTGCGGTTTTTCTTCTTTTTTTTAATTTTACCTCCATTAAGGAAATTTCATTTTCTAGCGCTGTGTGACAAATCTATCTTTTTCACCACTACATCCTTCTGTTTCACATTACAAATTAGTACATTTCAAACAAACTAAATTAAACATTGACAATTCCAGTTTTGCTATAAATTCTGTTAATTTTTAAGTAACAGTTGGGTCAACTATGAACAACAAAAATATTCTGTAGGTTAAGCAACCCACTGCGTACGGCTATTTCTAGACAGTTCAATGCTTCGTTTGTAGAATATTCCAGTAAGGCACTGATCGCATATGCAAACAAAGCGATCGAAATATGGCAACGCCCGACAGTTATGCAACACACCTAACGCACTTTTAAGGCGGTTATGATCTTAGCTGACCAAGGGTAGGAGGAGAACTTTCGTAGTCTTCACTTACTTCTGGTTGTCTGCTGTAGTCTACGGTAGTTTTACGACTCTAACCGCAACTAAATACATTTGTTTTGATGTTCTTTACCAATCTGAATCAATAGTGTCTGAAAAACCTTTATATTAACGTACCTAAAGTAGCTCTCTTCTGGACAAGATTGTGCCTTAGGGCACATATGCCGTCACACGCCACAACACCATTACGTCACGGACGCCCAGTATCGCTAGGTTCAATACACACCAGCGACCTCTCCCAACACGGCAGCTCGCGAGCGCCGCAGACCGCGCACTCAGGTGCGAGTGGGCTTGACCCGCGCCCGCTGCTGACCCGACCCGGCCCGGCGTGCCACCCTCGCCGCCCCCACCGCCGACGAAGACGCCGCCGCCGCTGCTGCCGCCCCCAGGCGTGTCGCCAGAACAAAGCCGCGGCGCCGCGCGCTGGGACAATGGCGGCCGGGCCGCTTCCGCGTTCCTATTTACCGGCCAGATTAACGCCGAGCCTTTCAGCCCTCGCTCGCTGCGCCGCTATTGGAGAAACGCGTCTTAACGCTGATTACTTCCGCCACACTCCGCTCCTGCGCCAAAGCGCCCTGTGGCATCCCTAAAGGTCAAACAGCTGCTGCACAGAGCCGATACTGCATATCGAAAACGGTCGCAATCTTTCCTGTTCAAACTTACTTATTTTTTAATCTACTAGAAACAACGCATCTAACCTCGACTCGAGACCATTTTCTGTACCAGTAGTAAAGCGTAAACTCCGTCCGTTAGTACCGACCGACCGCCGTGTCATCCTCCACCAGTGGCGCCAATGGATGTGGTACGGAGAGGTCTACTGTCAGCACACCGCTCTCCCGACTGTTGTCAGTTCCCATGACCTGGAGCCGCTGCCGCTCGACTGAGCCATGCCGCGTTTGACTTTCCTACAGAGTCTGTACTTACGTTTGTTCGATATCTCGCGCTGACTACTAGAGAAACTACGGCGCAGCACGGTTGTGCTAAGTGACATAGTAAGACCAGCGCCTTGGAGGGACTCATTAACAAGGGAGGCCACGATATTTGGAACGCGGATTTACTGTAAACTTTGTTGACTAGTAGTACTCCATGAGGACAACAAAATGTGTAAGCAGTAGCGCGTACTTCTCAAGCGTTATTGACAAAATCGCAAGATTGTTTCGGTCGTCAAATATATACCTGTGGGTGGCTATTTTCACCATGAAGCGGCGGCAGCCGAGTGGTTAGCGTTCAAGCCCCGTGATCGCTGGATCGAGTCCCGTTCGTCAGTTTTATTTATTTTTAACAGTCATTTTCTTTACTATTTATATTACAATTGATATCATGGGAAACATACGTGTAATCGGATGAACTTTTATTAAATTTACAATATTATTTGGCAGTCTACAAATTTTTACTATCAGAAATAATATATTCATAATTATCGACTAGTAAACGACCAAATGCATAAAACGATACTGAAAATATACGCTTGTCCGTGTCTTCAAAATTGTTGGTGTTTAAACGAAATAGAACGAGAAATTGCTTCTCGTGAAGACGCTATTAAAATACAGTTGATACTGCATGACCAATCATCAGCGCCGATATTTAAGGAAATGCTGCGTTACGCATGGTTCGCTTCCGAATTATCGTCTGAAAGACAGATTTTTGAGAATGTTAACGATGTTTGTTTTTCCATGGAAAACCTCAAAAGATCTTTCGTATGCAGAAACAAAGCATTTATTCAATGCAGCTGGTGCCGTTCGACTTAATCCAATTGGTCCTTTACTAGTCGATAGTTATGAGTTATTTTATTTGTGATTATAAAAATTTGTAGACTGCCAAATAACATTGTAAATTTAATAAAAGTTCATCCGATTACACGTATTTTTTCTATTATATCAATTGTAAAATAAATAGTAAAGAAAAGACTGTGTTAGAAATAAAGAAAACTGACGGACGGGACTCGATCCAGCGATTACGGGGCTTGAACGCTAACCACTCAGTTGCCGCCACTTCATAGTAAAAATAGCCACGCACAGGTATATATTTGACGACCGAAATTATCTTCCGATATTCTCAATAATGCTTGAGAAGTACGCGCTACTGCTTAAACATTTTGTTGTGCTCATGGAGTACTACGATTGTACGAAGTTTGCAGTAAACCAGCGTTCCAACCGTCGTGGCCTCCCCTTGTGAGTGCAGAGAATTGGAGTTCGCGTAGCGCGGACGAGTGAACGCTCTTACCTACTGATAGTAGATGTGGAGCCACTGAGCAATTAGCCGTACGCCGCGGAGCTGTGCGTTGTCCTGTATGGAGCTGCGGTTGTAAACGCCAGTGTTGGGCTCCGCCAGCCCGAATTATACGGTGTTTCCGTGTCTGCACGCGTCGTATGTTATCTTGGCCTAGTTCGAACAGAGGACTGCAGTTCTCGACAAATGTAACTGCTGTTTTTGCCTATTGGAGGCACCGCTCCAAGTGCGCTTATGGAACAAGCTATTGCCGATAATTGGTCGAAAGCGGCCAGCTCTCGATGGCTGAAGTCTATGGGAATGGAATTCTGCATTAACTGTGAAGGACACAGTTTGAATATCGGTAAACAGTACCCTGATCTAAACATACTTATTGTAGTAAACCTGGTTACCACACAGACGTTTTCTCGTATAATAACGGGATGCAAAGGCCATTCATAAATTAGGTGCTGTTTAACAACACTTAAATTTGCTTCTTGTTGTTATTGTCCAGTTTTCGTATTTTAACAGGTTTACTGTGCCTAGTAAAGCGTGATGTCTGCCGTTGGCTATTGTTATTTGTAATCGTTACAGCTGCTTGGTGAAACTGTTGATTAAAGCGCTAATGCACAAGATATTCCTGGCGATTAAACCAATCATTATACTTAATTCTGGGCTCCTTTTCTTATTAATTAATAAACATTCTTGATGACTTAAATTCTTTGCTTGAAACTAAATGAAGTAAGCATCAGTAAATTAAGCCAAGCCCACATAGTTTTAAATATTCAAAGATTAATGCTCATTCAGGTGTTCTGGTTATTGTACATCAGTACGTAACAGCTTTTATGTTGTAGAAGCAATTGCTATGTGCTTAAATCTGTGGTATTAAGTTGATGAAAGGATCAATTGCCAGCCCCATATGTGGCATGTGTAAATGATGTGGGCTGGGGGCTAACTCTATCGTTAATGGTGCCATGTAAACGGCCTCATTTTGGATACGAGAACCTTACTTTCACTTACTGTCGAAGTTCCTAGGCTAGTTTTGACTTATCTTTCAACTGATTTTATGCTTTTAAATTTTGAAAAACCTTGGTATTTTCTTTTTTATTTTTATTTTAAAGTCTCAGAACAAGAAATACGTTCTTTTAAAACAGTAGCTAAACATTTCGTGTCCCATCACCTCTCGTGCTCCCCAAGCTCAGAACTGCTCTTTTCGTACCAGTTGATTAAAATTCGTGTGCTCAGAAGTTTGTTGAAACATATGCTGAAGACACGGGACCACAAGAAGCTCCCCGGCTGGCATCACGATGCTGAGTATACTCTGTTCCAGTCCTTCCACCGACGAAAAATCCCTGGTAGTACCAGGAATCGAACTCAGGTCCTGTGCGTAGTAGTCAGCCCTCTCAGAGCTATGGAGGCTTACGAGGACTGCTGCCCCATGAAAGTAAGGCTTAAATCTTTCAGAACATTGTACAGTTGGTGTCATTAGTTACCTAACACCCCATCCAGGTTATGCGTGGGTGTTGGTTGTTCGATAGTGGGGTTGACATTCATGCCATTCCAACCTGCCCAATTTTCTTTTAAAGGTTTACTGCCCTACAGAGGCTGTCACCCCTATGGCTACAATTCTCCCCTGCCCTTTACGTAT
The DNA here is from genome assembly GCF_021461385.2 of Schistocerca piceifrons. NCBI lineage: Eukaryota > Metazoa > Arthropoda > Insecta > Orthoptera > Acrididae > Schistocerca > Schistocerca piceifrons. The sequence continues at coordinate 320,360,659 of NC_060143.1, read as the reverse complement.
GAGAGGAAAAGGCAAGGGTAAGGTCTGGCTTAGAATAGGAGAAAGGAACCAATACGCCATTGTGGGGTACACGTCTGGCTCCTCCAATTTGGCCTGTTCAGAATGGGTGACCCGTCTCGTGGTTAAGTTACCACCACCAGAATCCTCTGGATGAGGAGCTGCTGTTCAAGCAACTCCTACTTGCGCTACAATGAAGGTACACCTGCTAAATCGGCCTCTCGAGAAGCAAATTGTCGTGTATCTTGCAGTCCATTATGCCGGAAAGGAAGAGGACAGCTGGGAACGTCATTGGAAGATTCAAGCCTGGTAGTCGGTGCAGCTATGAGAAGAAGAATCTATAGCAAACGTAGAAGACTCAGTGATGAGCAACTAGCGGCCACCTACAACAGATGCTACCAGACCCATCACACCACTGGAAGTCTAACGAGTGTCCTGTTATGCTACACAGGAGAAAAGTTGTGGACTGCATTCAAAGCAGATCTCAGTGGTCATACAAGGAGACTTCACTGCTACTACTAAGGATAATGGCATCAAGCTGTTACTATGCCTCACGACCACCGCAACACACGACACAGCCAGAGAGATGTTCAGTGACTTCGTCATGGGTGAAGGTCCCGCACCGATCACAGTTGGAAGGAAACCGTCAAGTCCGCAATACGTGGCTCACTGAGGCTTGCTCCACCCAAAGAAGTGGCCGAAGCGCCAAAACACTGAGGCTACCACTGTGTCATGAATGTGCGCCAGGTCTCAAACAGTGGACGACCTTGCATCTAGTTGTTAGTGGGCCGTACCTGGCACGCCAAGAACCTCGAGATCTTCACTATAAAGGTGCTCTTCCAATTAGAGTTGTATTCCAACGAAATTTTGATTGGCAACTGAAGTCGCTTAGCCCGCATCTCGTGGTCGTGCGGTAGCGTTCTCGCTTCCCACGCCCGGGTTCCCGGGTTCGATTCCCGGCGGGGTCAGGGATTTTCTCTGCCTCGTGATGGCTGGATGTTGTGTGCTGTCCTTAGGTTAGTTAGGTTTAAGTAGTTCTAAGTTCTAGGGGACTGATGACCATAGATGTTAAGTCCCATAGTGCTCCGAGCCATTTGAACCATTTTTTTTGAAGTCGCTTAAAATGAGTGAGTAAATAGGCTAGGCTTATTGGTATATGGGGTATGAGACAGACCTCTCCATCTGCTGGATATATAAAAGTGGCAACTTTGATGACGATTTTTGCCTAGTTCTAATGAGTGAATTACAGGATTCCGGTAGTCCATCTCCCCCTTTCCCTTCTCTCCATACATTTCCTCCACCTCGTCTCTCTCTCTCTCTCTCTCTCTCTCTCTCTCTCTCTCTCTCTCTCTCTCTCTCTCTGACCCTCACCACGCCAGACTCCTCAGGCTCCTCTCGTCCATCTGCTGCTATCCCTCTATCAGTCCAGCTGCATATCCACCCTCTCTCTGTCCATTGGCTCCTTCCCCCTCTGTCCATCTTGTCGTTCCTCCTCTGTCCACATCCTCCTCTACCTCACTTCGTTAATCTGCCCTCCCTCCTCTCGATTCTCCTCCATCCTCTCCTTGGCTTTCTCCTCATTTTCCCTTTAAGTGTCCCTCTCCTACATATCTCAATATTCTATACCACACCATATCTGTGCCCATCTCCTTACCGCTCTCCACTCTCTTCGTCGCCCCTTCTCTCTCCACGTTATGACTATCTTCACAATCGGACGTTGGTGATTCTTACCGTACAGTTTTCCTTTCCAGTCTAATTAATATGTTCCAGATTATGAGCTTATTATCCTAGCTTTGCCCACATACGCCTTTTTCGAATAACTTTCACATATATTTAAGGTGTTTTACGTGTATTGGTACACGTATTTTACTTTTATCTTTAGTGAATTTCACCCTGCACTTTCGTTATCACGGAGATCAATGTTTATGACGTCACATCTTCTCATGTGCGTCTCGTTGAATGATATAACATTCCAGGCACATTCAGTGGCATATGTGAACACAGTGTGCAAAATGCGTTCGAATAGAGTTAATAGTAAAGAAATAATAAATTACATCACGCGTTATGCGGCAGTCTTCAAGCATCCCAGTGGTCATGACGTAATATGATCTGTGAGTCTTACATGGATATAATTTTACTGGTACATTGAGTTGTGTATGAGAAAAATGTCTGCAAAATATGACCCGAATATAGTTAGTTGTAAAAAGTAATAAATCAAAACGTCATGCTTCATGCGGAATTTTCACTGCATGAACAGCGAAAATGTAACAAGTGATAAACTCTTTGCCTTTCATCATTTTCTGGGGATTGTCAGTGAGGTAAAGTTTCGGAAAGATTTGCAATTATATATAAAGTTCGCTGCATGTCAATAAGTGCTCTCGTTCTCAAATACTGGTTGAGTAAAGTAAGGGTATTCGCGCGTTGCGAGCTACGCTACTTTTTCACTCCCACCCCCACTCATTCTATAGGTAGGCGATACTTATTCACGCAGTGGTTCTCTCCACACAGTAAGTGATAGTTTTGGTTGAAATCGTTCCAGTGTTTCAGGATGGAATGTGGACACACATATGTATGTATGCACGTCCGTTTTTATAACATATGGATCGTCTAAAAACTCGAATTAAATCTAACTTCAAGATTTTTGCTAACAACGTTGCCGTTTTTATATTATATATACGATATAAACTAGGCAACGGCCTTGCCTCAGTGGTTACACCGGTTCCCGTGAGATCACCGAAGTTTAGCGCTGTCGGGCGTGGTCGGCACTTGGATGGGTGACCATCCAGACCGCCATGCGCTGTTGCCATTTTTCGGGGTGCACTCATCCTCGTGATGCCAATTGAGGAGCTACTCGACCGAATAGTAGCGGCTTCGGTCAAGAATACCATCGTAACGACCGGGAGAGCGGTGGGCTGACCCCACCCCCCTCCTATCCGCATCCTCCATGAGAATGACATGGCGGTCGGATGGCCCTAGTAGGCCACTCATGGCCTGAAAACAGTTTTTTTATACGATATAAACTAAAAAACAACGTATATTCGTCCAAATATTTACACTCCTGGAAATTGAAATAAGAACACCGTGAATTCATTGTCCCAGGAAGGGGAAAATTTATTGACACATTCCTGGGGTCAGATACATCACATGATCACACTGACATAACCACAGGCACATAGACACAGGCAACAGAGCATGCACAATGTCGGCACTAGTACAGTGTATATCCACCTTTCGCAGCAATGCAGGCTGCTATTCTCCCATGGAGACGATCGTAGAGATGCTGGATGTAGTCCTGTGGAACGGCTTGCCATGCCATTTCCACCTGGCGCCTCAGTTGGACCAGCGTTCGTGCTGGACGTGCAGACCGCGTGAGACGACGCTTCATCCAGTCCCAAACATGCTCAATGGGGGACAGATCCGGAGATCTTGCTGGCCAGGGTAGTTGACTTACACCTTCTAGAGCACGTTGGGTGGCACGGGATACATGCGGACGTGCATTGTCCTGTTGGAACAGCAATTTCCCTTGCCGGTCTAGGAATGGTAGAACGATGGGTTCGATGACGGTTTGGATGTACCGTGCACTATTCAGTGTCCCCTCGACGATCACCAGTGGTGTACGGCCAGTGTAGGAGATCGCTCCCCACACCATGATGCCGGGTGTTGGCCCTGTGTGCCTCGGTCGTATGCAGTCCTGATTGTGGCGCTCACCTGCACGGCGCCAAACACGCATACGACCATCATTGGCACCAAGGCAGAAGCGACTCTCATCGCTGAAGACGACACGTCTCCATTCGTCCCTCCATTCACGCCTGTCGCGACACCACTGGAGGCGGGCTGCACGATGTTGGGGCGTGAGCGGAAGACGGCCTAACGGTGTGCGGGACCGTAGCCCAGCTTCATGGAGACGGTTGCGAATGGTCCTCGCCGATACCCCAGGAGCAACAGTGTCCCTAATTTGCTGGGAAGTGGCGGTGCGGTCCCCTACGGCACTGCGTAGGATCCTACGGTCTTGGCGTGCATCCGTGCGTCGCTGCGGTCCGGTCCCAGGTCGACGGGCACGTGCACCTTCCGCCGACCACTGGCGACAACATGGATGTATTGTGGAGACCTCACGCCCCACGTGTTGAGCAATTCGGCGGTACGTCCACCCGGCCTCCCGCATGCCCACTATACGCCCTCGCTCAAAGTCCGTCAATTGCACATACGGTTCACGTCCACGCTGTCGTGGCATGCTACCAGTGTTAAAGACTGCGATGGAGCTCCGTATGCCACGGCAAACTGGCTGACACTGACGGCGGCGGTGCACAAATGCTGCGCAGCTAGCGCCATTCGACGGCGAACACCGCGGTTCCTGGTGTGTCCGCTGTGCCGTGCGTGTGATCATTGCTTGTACAGCCCTCTCGCAGTGTCCGGAGCAAGTATGGTGGGTCTGACACACCGGTGTCAATGTGTTCTTTTTTCCATTTCCAGGAGTGTAGTAAAGTATCGTATAAAATTTGAATTACGTTGGTGAAGAACTTTTCGAGATTATTAGTAACAACGTAAGTACTAAGATGACATGAGAGCTAGAGCTGCTCTTAGGTTTATTATGATGCATGTTTATAAATGATTCGTATGTATCTTCGAAGACACAACCAAACCGTTCAATAAAACATATTTGATTTGTCCTCCTAAACAACAATCATTCATGGTAGCACCTTTTTGAATACAATTAATGACTAAATGCTGAAATAACCCTTTCACGCTGACAGCAGTAACTTGGCAAGCATTGGTGCATTCCCTTTGCCTTGGTAGTGCAACCTTGTGTTGAGGAATTCATGGTGAAATCCTGACCACGCTTCCCACCGATTGTAGTTCAGAGAATAAGTGAGAGTAAGAACAGTTTATTTCATCTGATAACTTATTACGACATGTATACCATGACTACGAAATGCGAGGTATAGCATATTTATGTGGCTGTTGAGGAATGTCTCTCACAGTTTGAGTTGTAGTGGATGCATCTTGCTTCAGATAATGGTACCGAAAACCATACATGCATCCAAATCGTAGACAAATTGTTGTGATAATTAAGCTCTTATAGATAAATAAATTTAATAAATTTAATTTCCAATACTGATTTACCTAGCGTTATCTAGTGTTGACTTAAAACCGCAACGTCCTTAATTGTACCGATTAAGGGTAACGTGCCCTCCAAGCGCCCGACTCAGGGCGTTGCTGAAGCGCGAGTCCAATACTGATATACAGCATCAACATTAATAAAACAGACAAACTGCAAGGACGGATTCCTAACTGAAAATAGAAGAAAAAAGATCTTATGAACACTGGTCCGTACATACATCGTTGCCACGGTAGATGGCAATGACGAATGAGAGTTCCTCTTATCACGTGCTGTGTATCTTCACACCCCTTTTTACCCGTATTTTACCGCATCCAAGTATACGATCATCACTTTCCCTGGGGCGTTAATTCTCACACATTTCGCCGTAGAAAACGACAGTTCGCAGTGCGACGAACAACACGAAAACATTCTTGACAACCATTAACACTGCTGACATCTTTGGGTGTTTCAACCCTTCTCTAAGGACATAGTGGGGCTGCATCTCCATCGATCGTGGTCGCTACCGCAATTTTCACTCTTTTGTACAGTTTGGAATCATTAGGGACCGCTCAAAATTATTCAACGGAATTTGAACATGATCTGAAGGCGCTAAAGGTCCTTATACTTTTTCAGCGTTCCTACTTCATGCCCTTCTGTGGCGTGATCACATGGTGATGCGACGTAGACAGACCTCGTCAATAAAGTGGCAGAGTGTCCCTCTGAAAACCCTCATTTCGGCAAAATCCTCAGTAGCACTCGCTCGCCTTTACTGAGAATTTTAAAAATGTACCTGCACAGACTAAGTTCATGCTAAGTCTCAGGCGCTCGCAAACTGGCAACCGCTTCGACCCTCACCGATTGCGGATAGCCTACTATCAAGTGTACTAGCAGCAGTATACTGGCTAAAGAGAAGCAGCATAGCCCGCCCGCACTTGCGTGGGACTGTCGTCATGTGCTCTGTGGCTACAGGCATATTTTTAACGTGCCCTAACAAGGGTCTGTGTGTGTGTGTGTGTGTGTGTGTGTGTGTGGGGGGGGGGGGGGGGGGGCGGGGAGGGTGGGTGGGTGGGTGGGTAGGTAGGTGGCACCGAGGTCTCCATGAACACGCCAGAGTAGGACACGAAATGGAACACATGGAAAGGCATAAACACCCTAAGCCGCTTCGGATCACGTTCATATCTCTCCGAATGGTGTTGGGCAAAACTTGCGATCTCGCTGCGCCCCAGAACTCCACGGTGTCATCAGACAGGGACTGAACGTCAGCAGTGTCAATGCTTGCCGAGAAATGCTCATCACAATGTGAATCTCGTTTTCGACAGCGAAATGTGTGGGAATCTACAAAGGTCTTTTTTGCCTCCCCTGTGGCCTTTTCATGCCGGTTCTGAGCGACGATATGTCTGGAATGTTTCCCCGGTCACTGTGCGTAGAAGCTCCAAGCTCCATCGCAGAGTCGTCAAAAGAAGGGCTGAAATGTAGGTAAGAGGAGCAGCGACGACCATTCCACCGTTTGATACGTTCACAGTGGCACTGGGCGGAATTGTTATGAAATTTGGTGAAGAAGTGACATCATTAACCCACCTTACACATTAATTGAACTCCTGAGCTGCGGTTCTTTTTTCGCGTCGACACATTTCTGTGTGAAGTGTCGTCAAGGCTGGGAGTGACGTTGCAGGGCGCCACCACTTTTGCACCATCAAGACACCTATGGGACAAATATCAAACTTTAAAAAAAAATGTTCAAATGTGTGTGAAATCTTATGGGACTTAACTGCTAAGGTCATCAGTCCCTAAGCTTACACACTACTTTACCTAAATTATTCTAAGGACACACACACACACACACTCACACACACACACACACACACACACACACACACACACACACACACACACACACACACACACACAAACCTCCGCCGGCATCAGCCCCACAGTCCATGACTGCAGTGCCTCTGACCGCTCGGCTAATCCCGCGCGGCTTTCAAACTTAAGCGTCGCAATGCATGGGAATTGCGAAGTTCGAAAAGGTGATCCTTTAATTCTGTTGCGTAGTGTACAACAGTTGTGGCGATGTTCGAGTGAACCAACAACCCCAGGACATAAGTTGTAGGCGACTTCCAAAGAGATCTGTCGGCAGCGTCGCCTGGGCAATGAAGCGATGATGTGAGGACGTTGACCACAGCATCAGATGGTGGCCCACAGTGCAGATTGGCCACGCAGGAGAGGGCGTGCCAAGAAGTGTAGAATCGCGCCGTGGACCCAGCATCGATGACACGGCTCGCAGCAGTAGCGACAGCGTCTGTTCTCACGAGCAGGAGCCGGCAACAAGGAATTTACCTGCACGAGCGGTGGCTGCATGTGGGTGCACGTCCTTGAACTATGCACCACCAGGGCAAGAGGCCAGCCGCAGCTGAAGAAGACCAGTGGCTGACCCAAATGTTAGCATGCACTAAGTCGGCAGTGTTCGACTCAGCAGAGCTGCAGCTAGTATTTGCAGAATGGGGAGAAGGTGACTTGTTGGTCCCTGTAGACTCTTAGTCCATCGTAGGTAGCTGATAACTGACTGCAATGGCTGTATCTAGAGTAGTATTTATATGGACTTGGCCCAGCCTTGTTATGCTAAAGCATCAGTTCCTATCCCATCAGTAACAACAGAGCCACGGCTCGGACGCGAAGCAGTCCGGTCACTCACGGCCCAGCAGCTCTGTGTCAGAGCTATTACGCTCCCGGTTTGTCTGCTTAATCTTGGCATATATGGTAACGTCCTCCACGCCTCGGACACAATATGGGGGACTGGACCACATTTACGTGGATTACTTTTCGGGATGTTCTAATTTTTTGGTAGGTTTCTCGTGTTTAAAATTGTTTTCTTGCAACAGGGTTATTGAAGTACATCTGCGTATACATACCTGTAACTGAACATTATATTTAAGGGCGCAAAATAATTTTGTATAAACTGAAGACAAATGTGAAAACTTTCTCTGGACATTGAGTAAAACTACGCATGTATAAGGACACAATTATGCATATAATAAAACACAATCAGTACACAAAACACACTACGAAAATTTACAGAATATATTTTATGGGCAGTAAACAAAATCACGGGCTTGCTCACATCAATTAAGAACCTAAAAACCAAAAATTTTATAGGCATTATTTTAGCGAACTTCTATCTTTTAGCATAATATGGCCTACATATAACATTATTGTACATTCAAAGGCCTACTAATCACCATTATCCGAGGCGCAAACAGAGAAAATTTATTTCTTGCGGCACAACTGACGTGAGCATACTTTAACTTCTAAGATACTGGAGTTATTCTTGAGAAAACTCCCCCTTATAAGAGAACGCGAGAGTGGTCTCTTACAATGTTTTAGTAGTAGTGTACACCGAAACATCCTGAAGAAGATACCAGCAGAGGGATCGAAATGTACATTATTTTGGAAGGAAATATAATGCAGCCTAACAACCCAGAAGATTTTAACTTTATTCTATATTTCTTTTCGATTCGTTTTAAGCAATAAATACAAAGGTAATTTTCATCCTCCCCGTCAGACTGCTGCACATTATAAGAGAAAGAATAAGAACTAAATGGGACATTCGAGGAGACGGAGTGGCTTACTGACTGACGCTTTGGAAGGTCTAGTTTGTGAAAGGATATTGAGAGGAAGGAGCAGATATACAGTGATATACGACATAAAGGGAAGCGGAAAGATGATGGCAGGAGAGAGGAGATCTTGGAGAGTTATCATATGAAAATCTTCCTTTGGGAAGCAGACTGATGACTTCGGAAGTAGGCCTATCCAAATTTTTCTTTGTTATTGACTTTCGCAGTTTCTTACATCTATCAGTCCTTGCTCTCATGGAATTAATTCTTTTTGATTTAGATTGACTGGGTAGAAAGAGCTTTTTAGCAGTTTCTACCTTTTTTCTCCTCTTTCATATTTTTTTAGATTGCCGTGCCAGTTGCTGTTGTCTTCAAGTTTCCTAGGCTGGCACAATCATTTAGGATGATAATACAAAATAGTGCGTAAACATACCCTAAAGTAACTGCGTCAACATGCCCCATTGCAGAGCAGGTTTGAATTAGTTTCGAAACCAAAGTTGTAACTTTCAGGCTTTCAAATTTTACAAAAGTATCTTGCAAAGAAGAATAGACTACTGTAAATGAACATTAACTATTCTCAGTTCTAAAACGCATTCTCCCACAGAGCTTCTATAGTTGAGTATCAAAGTTTACTCACCTTGCACAATAACACACATTTATATTCGCGCTAAGAACTCAAGTGTTGACGTGATGTTTGTGGTAGCACTCAGTAGATTGCAGTACTAACCTGCCATTGTCGGCAGCGCTGCACCAAGAATGGTTCGCAAAGGAGTGCTCTGCATAAACGTACCCGGTGTGCAGACCTGTCCCAGTCTCCCCTGCGTGCCATATCAGCAGGTAGCCTCCTGATGTAACTTCGCCTGGCCATCCGAAACTGTCTCGCTTCCACGACCGTCGTGGACGATAAATCAGTTTTATTCAGCCATGCCAAGTAAGTCAACTAGTTAACTAGCAAACTTATTCATCAAGTCCTGTAGCTATAGTTGAGTTTTACTGAGGGTGGCAATGTCACCAGCGAGTTTTTGCACCAAGCGGGGAACTATACCTGATTTGCAGCTAGCGAAATGAATTTCATAACGGACTAATGGCTACATCTAGCAAATAAATTGTAAGGTGTAACAGTTCTAGCGCGTGGAAGAGCTAGACTGAAGAGGGTGTGATACATTCTTTTGAAACACATTACATTTATTGCTTTTATAACATTCAACAACATTTCTGTAAAAATAATATTAAAAAACTCAGTAACACATCCCTAATTACAATGTTTCTATTCACAAAGAGCCTCAGTAATTTTTACTTGCAGATGAATCCACACACAATTATTAGGGCTAATCATAAAGTAAGTTCCCAGACTTAGACATTTGTCGTAGCGTTGTACCACCTTTCCAATACCCTCGTCATAGAAGGCAGCCACCTATGCTTCCCGCCAATTCTCTACGCTCGTCTATAGCTCGTTGTCTGTGCGAAAATGTTGTCTTCATAGCCAGTAGTTAATGTGTGCAGAGATGAAACACAGAGGGAGCCAATTACGGCTGTAGTGCGGGTGATCGAACACTTCCCATCGAAAACGCTGCAGGAGCATTTTCATTGCCCCTGCAGACTGCTACCGAGAATTGTCACGAAGTAGGAACCGTATGACAGTTCTGTAATGTGGGTTGCTTAACGTCAGGCGAAATCTCTCACCAGAACCTCATACTTGGGGGAGACACTATTTTCTACGCATCTTTATGTGCTCAGAACTGAAAAGAGCGAAGTTATGCAACCGACAGGCATACTAGAGACTCTGTCGAACACATATGTGCAAAGATTTATTAGATTTTCACAGTAGTTTCCATTTCTTGACCGATCGGAACTTACTTTCCGAATATCCTTCGTATAATACACAGGTGGCCGTGCGGTTCTAGGCGCTGCGGTCCGTAACCGTGGGACTGCTACGGTCGCAGGTTCGAATCCTGCCTCGGGCATGGATGTGTGTGATGTCCTTAGGTTAGTTAGGTTTAAGTAGTTCTAAGTTCTAGGCGACTGATGATCTAAAATATTAAGTCCCATAGTGCTCAGGGCCATTTGAACCATTTTTGAACAGAACTCATGAGACAGAACCGCACAGGAGCAGATGGTTGTAGGATCGAGTATACGAGGTATAAGAGGGCACTGCATTAGCGGAGCTGTCATTTATACTCGGGTGATTAATGTGAAGAGGAGTCCGACGTGATTGTGCCGGCATAACGAGAATTAACAAATTTTGGACGCGGAGTGATAGTTGGAGCTAAGTGCATGAAACATTTTCGGAAACAGTTACAGAATTTAATATTCCGAGATCCATAGCGTCAAGAGTGTGAAGAGAATATCAAGTTTCAGGCATTCTCTCTCACCACGCACAAACGACCGACAGCAGCGACGTATTCGTAGAGGTGTCAGTACTAACAGACGAGGAACTCTTTCTGAAACAGCAGAAATCAATGTGGGACGTACGACGCACGTATCCGTTTGGGCAGTATGGCGATATCTGGCATTAACGAGCTATGGCAGCATACGACATACGCGAGTCCGTTTGCTAACAACATGACATCACCTGCAGCGCCTCTCCTGGGCTCGTGACTGTATCGGTTGAACCCTAGAGGATTGGAACACGTGACCTCGTCAGATGTGTCCCAGTTTTATTCGGTAAGAGTTGGTGATAGGGTTGGGGTGTGGCGCAGACTCCACGGACTCATGGACACAAATTGTAACAAAGCATTGTGCAAGCTGGTGGTAGCTACATAATGGTGTGGGCTGTGTTTACATGAAATGGACTGGGTCATCTACTCCAACTGGACCGATCAGTGATTGTAAATGGTTATGTTTGAGTGCCTGAGGACCATTTAGAGCTATACATCATGTTCCGAAACAGCGATAAGATTTTTATGGTTGACTATGCGCCCTGCCACCAGGCCACAGTTGTGTGCAACTGGTTTGAAAAATATTTTGGACAATTCGATCAAATGCGTTTGCCACCCAGATCGCCCGACATGAATCCTATCAAACATTTATGGGACATAATGGAGAGGTTAGTTCATACACAAAATACTGGACTGGCAACACTTTCGCAATTATGGACGGCTATAGGGGCATCAAGGCTCAATATTTCTACAGCGATACTTCGAACGACTTGTTGAGTCCACGCCACGTCAAGATGCTACGCCACAGTGAAGAAATGGTGGTCCGACACGACAAAGTGCTATCCAATGACTTTCGTCACCTTAGTGTGACGTGATACAATTGGCTTCCCACACAATTATAATAAATCACAATGCAAATGTCTTCACACACTCTTATAATAAAACAGAAAATAGATGACATCCCACACAAATAATAATATGAAACACACACTAATTTGGTAATTCCATTTACCAGTCAGGCATAATTTAATGAATTGGTCATCAAGCTACAAGCGACATCAGCACTCTCACAGAACACGGTACACCCCTTTGAACCATGAAATGTTTGAATGGTGTATTGCAATATAGTGACACAAATCATTACTTCTCTGTATAATGTAACTCAGTACCATTCTTATTCCTCCAAAATGGGTCATTGGTGCAACTACAGCCCACTCACTGTAGTTTAAAGATACCATTACCCCCTGTTCGCGTTTAGTAACCTGTCTTAGCAGCCACGTGAAAACATCAGCCAACCTCTGCAGCGGTGCCTGCCGTATTGTAAGTCCAGCATTCAAGCTATCTCCAGTATCGGTCCGAAACAGTACACAAAATGACTTAAATATTTGACGGTCGCCGATACAGACTAGGAAGCGATCAGCGTCCTGCTAGGAGAGCTAGGTGACTTGTTGATGCTTCTAGGCCCAAGACTGCATGCAGCAGGTCGCTTCGCCAATGTGCCCGATATGCCGCAGCTTCCAGCGCTACGGTGCAGCGAAAGGCACTCGTGGGAATTGAAGCCAGTGCACTTCGAGACGACTTGCGGACGACACATACTGTAATCCACTGATCCACCTGAAAATCAATGTGTAAACCCTAGGAACGCGTTGCGGAAGAAAATGAAATTGACTGCACAGGCAGTTGTTTCAATCTCTCTCTCTCTCTCTCTCTCTCTCTCTCTCTCTCTCTCACTCACTCACTCTTAGACAACAGATATGACCGTCAATGTATGCGACAACAGGTTCTGGAGAAGAAATTAAAAGTCGAGGCAGCATCCTTCGTGCGAATAAGCACTACTGTCGCGTGAGATTTCTGAGAAATGTTTCATCGTGGAAGCACGAGTCCGGAACGGACGAGACTGCGGTCGTAACAGCGGTATTAGAAACGCTGACGACTGGCGGCAGTGGGAGCGAGCGCGCCTCTTCCGAGCCGCGGCCGCGACGGCCGGCGTCGGCGAGATAATACCGGCGGGGCAGCGCCTGTGATGCCGGCAGATCTCATTTGCAAGGCGCAATCTGCAGCCCGACAGCTGAGGACAGCTAGCAGACGGTGCCGGGTGGAGGGAGGAAGAGAGGGAATGGGGGCAGATTGCCGGCGACCGGAACCAGAGCTAGCCGCGCCGCGCAAGAGAAAAAGCCAGCACGTCCTCTTACGAAGAGTGCTCTCGCATCTCCCCACGCCGTCAGGATAAACAAATTTGCAACTACTGATACAAAGCGAATAAAACTGCTCGCCTTGCAAAGATGCAAGCTGTATGTCGCTGCATGCAACTGTGTGAGTATGTAGACACTAGATGATTTTTCTGTTTATTTGTGTCTGTAGTCCAACAAAATTTTCGAAACAATGCATTGTGCCTTAATTTGAGAATGGCACAATACCTCGAAATCACGACTGGAAATAAATGGATCAAATAATATCATAAAATAGCGGTTTGAAAATCTGTCCACTTCACAATTTATATTATTACTAGCCTTTTCCAAATGGTTTCACCTGTATATGTGTTTGGCCATATACTGAACACAGCTCTTCACCACCTACCTGCCTCGAGCATCTCCCTCCCCTCTACTCTCTCTGCCCATTTACTTACTCTTCTCATTCTGTCCATCCCCTTCTCTGCCCATCTCAACATGGCCCCAGCCATTCTCACTGTCAGGTGTAGCCCCTGCAGTTCAGTAAAATGGGCCAATACTTCTCCCATAACACGCTTGCCAGAGCGCAAGCAATAAATTAGGGGCTTGAAAATCATTTAATTGGCCTTCACATACAGGCTGCCATGCAAAGCGGACCAATACAACGCCAACACAACCCGCCATTCACGCTGGGCAGCCTACACAGGATAGCTGGGGAAACCCTTTTTTGCCCTTGACATGCAGGCTGCCCTGAAAATCAGATTGATTTAACAGGCCAATACGATACCCACAGACACTGCCTGTAATGGAGGGCAGCCTATAAGCCAGGGGCTGAAGAAAATACCTCTTTGTCCCTATCTTCACTGCTGTTGGAGCTAGGAGGTTATGAACAATAAAGTGCTGACACTCGTGAGACGTGCTGTGTGTGCCATATTTGGTTGAAATAGATCTACAGGCTTGGAAGATCCTGCACATTCACACTGCCCTATATGTACAACAGATTTACTATGTGAGAAATCAGAATCTATGGAACTCAGTGAATGGGAACATGTGTGACTACTATTTTAAAAACAGATAGATTCTATGGGAGGATGTGGGGAACACACTAGGTTACTATGTGCACCACCTGACAAAAAAACTGAAGCAATTTGAAGAGGATTAAAAACCGAAATCGAACTTCACACATTGAAAGGGTATACGATGTTCCTGCAGTGAACAGAAAATTGAATCAAATTTGTAAATACATTGGCACTAAGAGCCTACTTATCTTTATGATGTTGCACCCCTCTGGCCTGGATGTATGTAGTGATCTGTTGAGAGGGGAGTCATAATGCCATTGTATACTCGCGTAAGGGAAGATGGCCCACATTGGTTGTAACTGGTCCTTGATATCCTGGTTACAGGAACAGTGATACTGTTGACATCTGAGCTGGTCCCGCACATGTTCTATCGAGGATAGGTCTGGGGATTGTGGTACCCATTAGAGTACCTCAGACTGTTCCAAGACAGTCACACAGACTGTACCAAGGCACCTGCTGTATTTGGACCTGTGTCACTATACTCTCGAATGAGAGGTGATACGAAGACCCAGAATGTCTGACATGTAGTTGCGTATCAATCACTACCAACCACCTGAAGTCTACCTGAGGGCTCCCAACACGATGGCACCAGGAGAGGAACCGTTGTGCCTCCCCATAAACATTAGAGGAATGGCGCCTCTCAGGGTAGCATCATACTCGCTGATTATGGTCATCTGTGGTAGTGCCGAACTATGAACCACAAATGAACGCTACATGACACCAGTCTTCAGCAATCCATGTTTCCCACTTGCGGCATCTTAAAAAAAAAAAAAAAAAAAAAAAAAAAACAAACAAAAAAAAAAAAAGGCAGTTCGTTTTGTGATGTTAATTCACTAGTCCAGCTGTTGCTGGCCTCTGATCAAAGGTGCAGGGTGCCACAGAATGTTGTACAGTCAGTTAGTCTGATGGCATACCCAGATGTGAAAGGATTACCATGTGGTCGATGCTCGGTACATCGATCGTCCCTTGTGGTAGTCAGTTGTGGTCGACAGGATCCTCGGCTATGAGCATGCTTGCCTTCGTATTCCCATGCTGTTCAGCATTAGGCCACTGTCACATTGTTATCAGTGATGGTGACAACACTAAACATAAACGACACTAATGAACCCTGGTGGTCTTTCCATCTGTCACAGACGGATGCGACTCTGATCATTCACGTATCCACTGATGTGGATGAAGTTTCGTTGACATCTGAAATGCTGTGTGTTCCGCCTTTTTTTTTTTGCCAGGCAATGTAGGAGCTTATCTGCAGCAGTCTGGGACAGTACTCTCGAGCTAAGACAATATTACAAGTGGATAAATATTTTCTTTTATAGAGGAGACAATAGACATCTTTTTTATGAGTGTTGATTCTATTGAGCAGTCTCTTCTAAATATCTGCGCTTTGGATACATCTCACCTAGTTCCAGGATTCCGAGGTGGTGCAGCAACGATGACGCTTGATTCTGCGTTGAAAATAAAATCTGTAGATTCGTCATATATCTGTTACAACTGATCATACAACCCCTGTAATGTCCCAGTTGTCGTCGTGAGCTTGGTGTCATGGGGCTGCAGTTCAAGAGTGAGCACAATTTGAAACACTCCACTGAGGTATTTGCAGTGCATATTCTCAAACAAGATGTCGAGTTCCCTGACACCCGCAAAACAGTTTCTGTTCGTTGAGTGACACAACAGAGCTCTAAGTCTATTCACATCGAAACAGAGTGATCATATTGTTCAAATCTGCTATTGTGCACGCAAGATTTTACCAGTGACCAAGCGTCATGTGTCCTCCGCAAACGCTAAAACTATCACACTTCATCCAGAATGAAATCTAATCGCACAAGTCACAGTTTTATCAGTAGTAATCACTGTTATTCTGCAGCTCACATTGACACGCTGCACATTAATTTAAATATTTTATCACATACGAAAGCAAATGGACCATTCTAACTGATAAAGAAGTATCTAGATCCAGTACTCTCGACCAAACTCTTGCAGCTTCGAGCTGAAGATGTTCTTTTGGACAAGATGCAGGGCGTAGTTGATAACCCATTACATGGTCGATGGTTTGCGGTTCTCCGCAGTCATAATTGGCGGTAACCACAGGTAAATGCCATTTCTTGAGATTGATCCTGGCCCTTTCAACTCCAGACTGAAGACATGTGAGTGACCTCCAAACGAACCAATTGTGCTCATGGTCGGTTAGCTCTCCAAAGGGTGTAACGTTACACAGATTTAGGCGAGCTAATCGACCGTCCAAGTATCGCTTCAAGATAAAATGAAATTATTGTAAGGCTGAACGGTAGCAGACCCAGGGATCAGCACGAGCACTGTTGCTAGACTGGCACAGACGAGTCCACGTACAGCATCACCGGAAGTGGTTAAATCCCGAAGCTGGGGATCAAATAGTAATGCAAGTCTGAATACATTTGATTTCTCAGAAAAATGAGTTGCATCCAATGACAATGTTTCAATATCTTTCAGACTTCAGAATTAGTATTTCACAGAGAATAATTATTTTCGTAATCAACCTTCACGTGATTTCAACAAGCGGTGTCTCAGATGACAGCACTGCACGATATGTATCCATTTTCTTTATTGATTTATGATGTCTTTTATATAGTTTTTACTACGCAAATATTTGCCAGAACATCGTATTCTCCACAGTCATGAGTATGTAACAAACGGTCATGCCTGTGTAGTTACTTAATGAACAGTTTACTGTTTTGCAGTAACTTTATTCAGCTGTTGATTGCAAGTGTTAGTAAAGAAACTGTGCTACTTGAAAAGTGTAAAGTCGCATGTGGTAGTCTACACAACAATTGAAGAGATAACCAAATGATGCTTCCGTCAAGAAGGCATAAATAATAGTTTAAAAAACGAGCGAGGGTACGGAATGGGTTGCACACTGGAATAGCGCGCGGTAGCACAATGCTTCAAACCCACGTCCACCTCTTCTGATTTAGGTTTTCCGTGATTTCCCTAATTCGCTTCAGGCAAATGCTGGGATGGTTCCTTTGAAAGATAAAGGTCGATTTCCTTCTGAATCGTCCTCCAATCAGATGGGACCGACGACCTTGCTGTTTGGCTCCCTCCCACAGGTCAACAACCATCCGATTCTTCAAAAGATGTTTAATGACAGTGATGTCATTTACTGTCAACACAATTGTGGATGAATACTGGTTTATTTATATGAGTAACATATTTCTTACATTTATTGTTAATGATATTAGTGTAACCGAATGTTTATACACACATTAAAAAAGTTTTGCATCACCTCGTTTCCTAATGTTCAGGAACCTGTACAGAAAACAAGAGTAGAGAGCAACATAAATATCATTTCCGCCCTTATTATTGCTCATGAGAACCACACATTGCATGTTGTACCACCATACAGCGAGACCTTCAGAGGTGGTTAATATACCCGCCGTCCGCGGATAGGAAAATCTCAGAGTGTGAGTTATAGCGTTTTTATTTAAACTAAAGTCCTTCTTCAAAACTTACAAAACGATATTCGTGAGGTAGGGCTGATCCTCCAAGCCTACCAATAACTAAATCAGAGATTGTTCCAAACAGTCTGTAGTAACCATACAACTTCACCAAACCAAACCCCGGGCGTCTCGTGAAGAGCGGCGCGGAGTCCACGTTGCCGACACCTGAGTCCGAGGACGAGTGGAGGCCCGGCGAGGATGGTTCCGGTACGCTGGCGGCGGTTGACGATGACCCGGCGGCTACGATGACACCAGTGGGCTCGCTCGGCGTGAACTGCCTCTCTAGCCTCCTGCGCCAGCCTAAATACTGCTTGGCGCATGGATATGGCTGGCTCTATTTGCAGTCACGTGTCGAGCGGCAGGAAAGAGGTCCACGGCTGTAGAGACCTCTTGCGGCGCCGTGGACGCCTTCTGGTTGTCTCTGGGAAGCGTCTGTGTTTCCGGGACGACCGGCCAGGCTGACCCCTAGTCGGTCCCGGGCCCGCTGTACCCGTCTGCTTCGCGGGAAGCGAGAGTTGTAGGCGCTTAGTCTGGACGCAGTAGTGGTAGTCCAGACTGCTGTACACACCGATACCTCTAATACCCAGTAACACGTCCTCTTGCATTACTCCATGCCTGTATTCGTCGTGGCATACTATCTACAAGTTTGTCAAGGCACTGTTGGTCCAGATTGTCCCATTCCTCAACGGTGATTCGGCGTGGATCCCTCAGAGTGGTTGGTGTGTCACGTCGTTCATAAACAGCCCTTTTAAATCTGTCCCAGGCATGTTCGACAGGGTTCGTGTCTGGAGAACATGCTGGCCGCTCTAGTTGAGCGATGTCGTTATCCTGAAGGAAGTCATTCACAAGATGTGCACGATTGGGGCGCGAATTGTCGTCCATGAAGACGAATGCCTCGCCAATATGCTGCCGATATGGTTCCACTATCGGTCGCAGGACGGCATTCACGTATTGTACAGCCATTACGGCGCCTTCCATTACCACCAACGGAGTACGACGCCCCACAATGCCACCCCGAAACAGCAAGGAACCTCCCAGCTTGCTGCACTCGCTGGACCGTGTGTCTTAGGCGCTCATCCTGACCGGCTTGCCTCCAAACACGTCGCCGAAGATTTTCTGGTTGAAGGCATATGCGACACTCATCGGTGAAGAGAACGTGATGTCAATACTGAGCGGTCCATACAGCATGTTGTTGGGCCCATCTGTACCATGCTGCATGGTGTCGTGTTCGCGAAGATGGACCTCGCCATCGACATCTGGAGTGAAGTTGCACATCACGCAGCTTACTGCGCACAGTTTGAGTCGTAACACGACGTCCTGTGGCGGCACGAAAAGCATTATTCAGCATGCTGGTGTTGCTGTCAGGGTTCCTCCGAGTCATAATCCGTAGGTAGCGCTCATCCAGTGCAGTAGAAGCCCTTGGGCGGCCTGAACGAAACATGTGATCGACAGTTCCTGTCTCTCCGTATCTACTCCATGTCCCAATAACATCGCTTTGTATCACTCCGAGACGCCTGGACACTTCCCTTTTTGAGAGCCCTTTCTGTCACAAAGTAACAATATTGACACGATCGAACCGCGTTATTGACCATCTGGGCACGGTTGAACTTCAGACAACACGAGCCGTGTACCTCCTTCCTGGTGGAATGACTAGAAGTGATCGGCTGTCGGACCGCTTCCGTCTAATAGACGCTGCTCATGCATGGTTGTTTACATCTTCGGGCAGGTTTAGCGACATCTCTGAACAGTCAAAGGGACTGTGTGTGTGATACAGTATCCAGTCAACGTCTGTTTTCAGGAGCTCTGGGAACCAGGCTGATGAAAAACTTTTGTTTGATGTGTGTGTATTCCCTTATTTAAGCATTGTTGTAATATTTTAGTTTCGTCTGGGAATGGTAAAGATGTGTCAAATTATGTCTGTGGAACGTAAGGACGATCTTTTCTTCTTTTTTTTTTTGGAGGGGGAGGGGGGAGGGAGGGTAACAGGGTTCAGCCAGTGGAAAAGCAGACAGTGCAGAACACTACATGAATCATGTGGAGACAGACGCTTTTGACTGAATAGCTCAAGGGAGCGGTTCAGACGCTTCTATGCAAGTTCTGGGAGGAGGCAGACTTGCCTATGGTAATGAGTGGTATTCGATCGTGGACGTGTTTGAGTCTGGGTGGTGGACAGCCGCTGACATACTTTAACATCTACTTCTAGACTCTTCGAACCACTGTGAGGTGCATGGTAGAGGGTACATCCCACTTTACCAGTTATTAAGGTTTCTTCCTTTTCCATTCAGGTATAGAGCATGGGAAGAATGATTGTTTGCCTCTGCAAAAGCAATAATTATTTTAATCTTATTCTCACGAACCCGGTGTGAGCGATACATAGGGGACTGTTTTATATTCCCACAGTCATCATTTAAAGCCGGTTCTTGAAACTTTGTTAACAGGCTTTCTCAGGATAGTTTACAGTTATCTCCGAGAGTCTCCCAGTTGAGCTCCTTCAGTATCACCGTGACACTTTCTCACAGATTAAACTAAACTTTGACCATTCGTGCTGCCTTTCTCTGTACACATTCCTGCTAGTCCCGTCTCTGAAGGGTCCTACATACTTGAGCAATATTCCAGAACTGGTTGCACGATTGATTTGTTAGCATTCTCATTTGTAGATTGTCTGCAGTTCCACAGTATTCCGTCAGTAAACCAACCTGCCTTACCCAAGACGGCACCTATGTGGCCATTCCATTTCAAATCGCTACAAAGTGTTACACCTAGGTATTTGTATGAGTCGGCCGATTCCAACAATGACTCACTGATATTATAGTCATGGGATGCATCTGGAGGGACTTCATACTTCCAGGGTCTGAATATGCTGAAGAGTACGAGTGTAACTTTATCCGCTTTTATTACTGAACTGGGAATAAGCAGGGAATGAATTACTATTCTTTGTATCACGTCTGTCATTTTGTGAATTTATATGTTGAACTGTAACTGCATTGAGCTAATGAATAGTCTGTGTATTGTGATCATGAAATGGACTTAGTTACCACGTATCTTTGATTGGAATTCAATTGGGAGGAATTTCTGCCATTCTCGTAACGTACGTTTGATAAGGGCATTTGTAATCATTTTGTGAATGTTGCATTTTTCTGTCCGTATTTAACTCAAGATTGTTGGAACATTTCCCGTTTATTTGAGGGACCTTTTTTGAATAAATGTTATTCAACATAATTCTGTGTTGTTTACATACATTGAAGATGTTAGAATAAAACCCTTGTTATTAAATTATTCATAAAACGTTTATTTTGTATTTCTGTTTATTTTATTAAGTAGCAATGCTACCCAATGCATGGGCAATTTGACAGCAGGATCGCAGCTACAGGTTATTATTTGCAGCAAACTGGCTGCGGGGCATGAAAGCAGACTTGTGCGGTTCGATTCTATGACTACATCGAGCTATTCTTTTTCAAGGGGGCCGTGGATAAGCCAAGTACCTAAAGTACCAGTAATCACAGCTAAAGACGCAACTGGTATGTTCGTATGGGATGCAGCTTGGAAAAGCAGCCACTCAAGCATAACCGTTAGATACTGACGCAAGGGAGAGGAGAGGTGGAGTTATTCTCAAGTCCAGAAACCCACAATTGTTTGCTTGGTGTAGCTACTATTGTTTGCAAGACCTTAATAAATTTCTTCCGTACCTCAACTGTTTGGCTGCTGGAACGTGCCCATCCAGTACATGTTTTTCCTGATGGGCCTCCTTTGTTCTCTCCGCGTAAGCAGCTACTCCACGACGAATATATGATGGCGCAATGGCAGGGAGTTGGTAGAGTTTTACAAGTGACCTAGATTTCGAACAACCTGTACCGAGTCTGTACGTTTAAAAGTACCGTATTTAAAAGTTACACAGTTTGGGATCTTTGTAATTACTTATATGTGGTGTCTGTTCCTTTGAACATGTCTGACAGATCAGACATCACGCATTCATAGGTCTGATTCACCTTGATGTGCAATGAATTCACAACCGTCATTGCCTATGCACACTCATGTCTTTCCTTTCAGACATGTCTGAAAGAACAGACACCCTGTATTCATATAATTGATTCGTCTCGATGAGCAATGAATCCATGAACTTCAGTACGGATACACATTTGCGTTCGACCTCCAGCGGTAATCTAAAGTTAGCGAGTATGGAAGATATGGACGGGACTGCGGATACGTGGCGGTAGGTAACCCACACGGGTTAGTTGGCAAGCGTGCAGCGGTAGTCCGCACATTTGCGATAAACACTGTGTCTGGGTGGCGCAATAGTTGACGAAACTGCCTAGTAAGCAGGAGATCGCAGGTTCGAGTTCCAATCTGCCACAGATTTTCACTTGTAAAGGCTGATTCCGCATAAAATCCTGATGCAGCTGGTTTCATTAGTTCCTTTCCCTTCTCCCCTCTACCGTCAATTCACATAATATTACTTCGATCTTTGCAATGGATGTATACCATCATAGACACAGGATCGGACTGTGAAAACTTATTAAAAATGAGTAAATTGGACAACAATCAAATGGCTCTAAGCACTGTGGGACTTAACATCTGAGGTCATCAGTCCCCTAGATTTAGAACTAATTAAACCTAACTAACCTAAGGACATCACAGACACCCATCCCCGAGGCAGGATTCGAACCTTTGAACATTGCAGCAGCGCGGTTACGGACTGAAGCGCCTAGAACCGCTCGGCCACAGCGGCTGGCTGGACAACAATATAGGTTTCTCGACAGCATCTTATCAAAATATTGACAGCTATTATCACAACAGTTCCCTTATACTTGCATGACCCACTGAATTACTGTCCTGTCTCTGAAGACTTCCACGTTATGGCTACTGTGGGCGTTATCCATATGTGATGTGCAGTAGTTCACATGATTATGCCTGCAACACTTGTTTGGAATGACCTTTTTTCAGGTCTACGCCTTTCCTGTGACTCGTAAACTATTAGCTTACAAGTGCTATACGTTTAACAGAGATCAGTGATGCGTTAATGAAAGACCAAATTTCAAAGGTCGGACTCAGCTGCATGCGGCGATCCGTATTATTGTCGCTTTTAAAGACAGAATCCAGCTAAAATTCATGTTGTTACTGTAGCCACAGGCGCTGTTTGTTAGTGAATGAGGGTGACATTTTGCCTATGTTAAAGCTACGTAATTTCACCTGACCTATGGTGCCTGTGTTATCTCGGATTAATGGACCGACTCTGCAGTCTGCAGCCTAATGACCAGCGGCGCGTGACATTTGTTCGCTGAAGTTGTGTACCGAGCCCGCCGTGAGTTTTGTTAGCTTTGGCCTGGGTGCCGTTAACGATGTTAGCGACTTTACAGAACACTCCATTTGATGATTCTGACACATTAACTTCCCCCCACGCATGACGTGTACAGGGCTGCGTCGCCTCTAATTTTTGTTCTGCAAGAAACGCAGAAGGTGGACTTCTAAACCGATATCTTCTCTATACTGATCTCAGACAAACTCAGGTATACTATTACACACTCATGCTCATAAATTAAGGATAATGCTGACACATGGTGAAACAACGCTCTGGTGGGCGGTATGTGGGTTTAAATCACCTCGGGATATGACCATTCGGTGCGGCAGCAGTCCACATACGCAGAGGTGTGATGGTGTGTCAGAGTACAGTGCAGTGAGTAAGTGTGCAGACGTTTTGAGACGTGCTAATGGTGACTGTGTTGAAAATGGCTCAAGGAACAAATATTGATGACGTTGTTTCCAAACATACAGACATGGTTTATTCGCCGGGAGACCTGCTGGTCACAGGAGAGCCCGTAAAGCCTGGTGTCAAGAACACAGTACATGGTCATTGGAACAGTGGTTCCAGGTAATGTTCACGAACGAGTCCAAGTATAATCTGAACAGTGATTCTCGACGGGTTTTCATCTGGAGTGAACCAGGAACAAGATACCAACCCCTTAATGTCTTTGAAAGGGACCTGTATAGAGGTCGTGGTTTGATGGTGTGGGGAGGGTTTATGATTGGTGCGCGTACACCCCTACATGTCTTTGACAGAGGAACTGTAACAGGTCAGGCGTATCGGGAAATCATTTTGCACCAGTACGTCCACCTTTTCATGGGTTCAGTGGGTCCCACCTTCCTCCTGATTAATGATAACGCACGGCCCCACCGAGCTGCCACCGTGAAGGAGTATCTTGAAACAGAAGATATCAGACGAGTGGAGTGGCCTGCCTGTTCTCCAGACCTAAACCAATCGAGCACGTCTGGGATGCTGTCAGTCGACATATCGCTGCACGTCTTCAAACCCCTGCGACACTTCAGGAGCTCCGACAGGCACTGGTGCAAGAATGGGAGGCTTTACCCAAGCAGCTGCTCGACCACCTGATCCAGAGTACGCGAACCCGTTGTGCGGGCTGTGTACGAGTGCATCCCATATTTATGTCGGCGTACACGCGCAGGAAACAATGATGTTTTGTAGCTCATGTGTTTCGGGGCGGTTTTCTCAACTTATCACCAATACCATGGTCTTACAGATCTGTTTCGTGTTTGTTCCCTATGTGCCTATGCTATTATCGCGAGTTTTGTGTAGTGCCACGTTCTGAGGCACCACATTCTGCAATTATCCTTAATTTATGAGCATGAGTGTATATCCCAGTACAAACACTGAACTATTATTTACAGTATCTGGTGGTAGATGTGTGCCTGTATAACATTAAAATACCGTTACCTACATCCCAGTGGACAATTCCGATGAAAGCGTCGCAGAATTGCCTTCCTAAACCAAGAAATGACCAAAATAGGCCTAGCATAGAAATGTTGTCTGTCTTACGTAAAAAATTTAGTCACACTGCTAAACCCATAAAATGTCATAAGTGAAACATGTAACACGGTACCAGGAGTAGTACCTTGGTTGATACCGAGGACATGCCTGAAATATAAAAAAAATTCATTTCATTTTATCTTAGGGTATCAGAAATCATGTAAATGAAGTGATGTACAAAGTTGTCAAAGAAGATGGTGTGTTGACGTTATCTGCATTTAACACATTCTTACGCTGAGATGACAAAAGTCATGGGATGCCTCCTGATATCTCTTTTATACCAGCGTAGCGCAGCAATTCGTTCTTGGAAGAGCCCTGCAAAAATACTGAACCATGCTGTCTCTATAACCATCCATAATTGTTAGTTGCCGGTGTAGGATTTTGTGCATGAACTGACCTCTCGATTACCTCCCATAAACGTTCGATGGGATTCATGTCGGGTGGTGTGGGCGGCCAAACCATTCGCTAGAATTCTCCAAAACGTTTCTCAAACCAATCTCGAACAATTTTGACCCGGTGCCATGGGGAATTGTCGTCCATAAAAATTACATCTTTGTTTCGGAACATGACGTCCTTGAATGCAAATGGTCTCCAAGTAGCTGAACATAACCATCTCAAGTCACGGTCGGTTCAGTTGCGCCAGAGCAGCCGGTCCATTTGTCACACTTACCTCGATTAGATATAGGTTTGTATTACGTAACTGTGTATCTGCAATTTATGAAGTGTGTATACTGTGTTGTTTAAGCTCCTTGATCTATGGCAAGAAAATTAGAGTTTTGTAATGTATATATGGAAAAAGCAAAAGAACGTGTTGAAATGATGAATTATTGTAATATGAGTATGTTCATGAAAAGAAAAGCTGGTTCACGCTTAGGGCAATTGTATTTGTAACATGTAAACGCTGTAGGAAAGTCCTTCCGCAACGGAAGTTGCATGGCGTGTGTGGGTTTGGCGGTCTAACTGAGTAGTTCCTTTGTGTGAACGGCACATGCAGTATGTGGCTACAACTCGACGGTGCCAACAGAAGCAATTGGAAGCTATATTATAAGGGATTTGCTTCGGATGTGGCTCTAACATATTTGGTATTCATGGCATAATAGAATGGCTCTGATATGTAGAAAATCCGACGCCAAGAAGAGATTTTATAGAGCATTCGTACATGAAGAGCCGTGAGTACTGTTAGCCGCCATGTTGCCTGCCACCAATCTTCGCCACTGCTTCACAAACTTCATACATTCAGTTAAGTAATGTATATGGGCATGGACCAGTTAATTTGTGTGTTGTTTCAATAATAACCATATAAAACATGAATTCGTGTCCGGAACCATATTTTCAATCCTGATCACGAACCTACGCAGGGTCCTCACCTAAGTGCTACTAAAACCGAGTATCCTGATTTCTACGAACAATTCTTGCATTCATGTGTTCAAAACTGATTTTTTACCTAAAGTAGAAGGAGAAGTAAAAGTTAAAGCTAAAATCACAAAAGTGAAGTTGGATAGGCTTTTGCTAAAGTATTCTTAGTTTACTATAAAATATAGTTTTGTAGGATTGCAATGCAAGTTTGTGTAAATATTGTCTAGAATACCTCTACACAGGTGATTAAAAGGCAAATACATACAAATCTTTAATGAACAGATTTACGACGGTAATTTTAAAAGTGAAATTGTGCTCATTTTGAAAAACAGTCTGTCTTTGGTTCCCATCATGAATGATTCCTTTTTTGAAGTCAATTAATCCCAGTGTTGTATTTTATTGTCTTGCAAAGTAATTTATGAACTACTCCAAGTGAAGTGAATGATTAGCTTTTTGAATGTCTTTACTACTGTAACAAAGAGCGTTGACAAGTGAAACTATACTAGTTTATGGGCCCCCATCATATTCTCCACCTATTAGGAAAAAATTGCTAAGGAAAACTGATATTTGTTGAGGAGCTTAAAATTTATTTATGATGCTATTCATCTTTATTTGTGTTTTTTCATGGCAGTCAAGATAGAAGCACCTCATGTCCAAATTTAGTTCTGCACTTCATGCAGCGACATTTCAGTATTTGATTAAGTAATGCTCTTTAAGTGTGGCTGTTTTTTTTTTTTGTGGTTTTAGGGCGCATAACTTCAACGGTCATTAGCGCCCAGACTATGTTAGGAATGCACCGTGAGTCACAAGTTTAAAACAGCAACGAAACGGAAAACACGATAAAAGACAACTGACAGGCATAGGATTAATAAAAGAAAACAGCACAATCAAATGTCCTTAGAGAGGGTCGTCAAATTGATAAAATGAAGAACGCGAGCAGCTGCTCGTGGGTCATCCGCTAAAATGGCTTCTAGAGTACATGGCAGGCCAAGATCAAGACGCAGTGTGTTAAAATCCGGACAGGACGTTAAAATGTGGCGGACCGTCAGCAATTGCCCACATGGGCAGAACGGCGCCGGCGCAGCCGTCAGCAGATGGCGATGGCTGAACCGGCAGTGTCCAATTCGTAACCAGGCCAAAACTACCTCCTCCCGCCGAGAAGGGCGTGAGGAGGACGTCCAAGCCACGGGAAGAGGTTTCAAGGCCCGAAGCTTGTTGTCTGTAAGTGCAGCCCAATCGGCATGCCACAGCGATAAAATGCGCCGACAAATGACTCTGCTACAATCTGACGAAGGAACGCAACAAGAAGTTGTCTGAGGCTGGAGGACCGCAACCTTGGCCGCGGAATCTGCAGCTTCGTTCACAGGGATACCGACATGGCCAGGAACCCACATAAAGCTAACCGGAGAACCGACGTCCACCAGCTGCTGAAGAGAGCGTTGGATCCGGTGCACGAAAGGGTGAACCAGGTACGGATCACTGAGGCTCTGGATAGCGCTCAGGGAATCGGAGCAGATGACATATGCAGAATGTCGGTGGCGGCAGATGTAAATAACAGCCTGGTAGAGGGCAAAGAGCTCAGCTGTGAAGACCGAACAATGGCCATGGAGCCGGTATTTGAAACTTTGTGCCCCGACAATGAAAGAACACCCGACCCCGTCATTGGTCTTAGAGCCATCTGTATAAATGAAGGTCATATTAATGAACTTCGAACGAAGTTCAACAAAACGGGAGTGGTAGACTTAACCGGGGGTAACCTCCTTCGGGAGCGAGCAGAGGTCAAGGTGGACGCGAACCTGAGCCTGGAGCCAAGGTGGCGTGTGGCTCTCGCCCACTCGAAAGGTTGCAGGGAGTGAAAAATTAAGGTGTTGAAGGAGGCGACGAAAGCGAACTCCAGGGGGTAGCAGGGCAGAGACATACAACCCGTATTGACGGTCGAGAGAGTCATCAAAAAAGGAACGATAAGACGGGTGGTCGGGCATTGCCAGTAGCCGACAGGCATACCGACAAAGCAGTATATCGCGCCGGTGGGTGAGTGGCAATTCACCAGCTTCAGCATGAAGACTCTCGACGGGACTAGTATAAAACGCTCCGATCGCAAGTCGTAAACCCCGATGTTGTACGGAGTTGAGGCGGCGTAAGATGGATGGCCGTGCAGAGGAGTATACGAAGCTCCCATAATCCAGCTTGGAGCGGACGATCGACCGATATAGGCGAAGTAGGACGGTTCGATCCGCTGCCCACGACATACCACTGAGAACACGGAGGACATTTAGAGAACGGGTACAACGGGCAGCCAAATATGACACATGTGGAGACCAGCTAAGTTTCCTGTCAAATGTAAGACCTAAAAATTTTGTTGTCTCCACGAATGGGAGAGCAACGGGACCGAGTCGTAAGGACGGTGGGAGAAACTCTTTGTAGCACCAGAAGTTAATACAGACCGTCTTCTCGGCAGAAAAACGGAAGCCATTGGCGACACTCCAGGAGTAAAGACGGCCAAGAGAACGCTGAAGACAGCGCTCCAGGAAACACGTACGCTGCGCGCTGCAATAGATGGTAAAATCGTCCACGAAAAGGGAGCCTGATACATCAGCTGGGAGGCAATCCATTATTGGATTGATCGCTATGGCGAAGAGAGCGACGCTCAAAACTGAGCCCTGTGGCACCCCATTCTCCTGGCGAAAGGTGTCTGATAGGACAGAACCCACACGTACCCTGAACTGTCGATCCATTAAAAAGGAACGAATAAAAAGAGGGAGGCGACCGCGAAGGCCCCATGTATGCATGGTGCGGAGAATGCCCGCCCTCCAACAGGTGTCGTAAGCCTTCTCCAAATCAAAGAACACAGCCGCGGTCAGGCGCTTCCGCAAGAAGTTATTCATAATGAAGGTCGACAAGGTAACCAGATGGTCAACAGCAGAGCGGAGCCTACGAAATCCACATTGTACATTGGTAAGTAGGCGTCGAGACTCGAGCAGCCAAACCAATCGAGAGTTAACCATTCGCTCCATCACTTTACAGACACAGCTGGTAAGCGAGATGGGTCGATAACTGGAAGGCAAGTGCTTGTCCTTCTCCGGCTTAGGAATCGGGACAACAATAGACTCGCGCCAGCATGCGGGAACATGTCCCTCAATCCAGATGCGATTGTAAGTACGAAGAAGAAAACCTTTACCCGCAGGAGAAAGGTTCTTCAGCATCTGAATATGAATAGAATCAGGTCCTGGAGCGGAGGACCGTGATCGGCCAAGTGCGTTTTCGAGTTCCCGCATGGTGAATGGGGCATTATAACTTCCACGATTCGAGGAGCGGAAGTTAGGTGGCCTAGCCTCCTCTGCCTGTTTGCTGGGGAGGAAGGCAGGGTGGTAACGAGCGGAGCTCGAAACCTCTGCGAAAAAGCCGCCGAAGGCATTGGAGACATCCTCAGGGGCCACAAGGACGTCATTCGCGACCGTCAAGCCAGAAACTGGTGAGTGGACCTTAATGCCAGATAGCCGGCGCAGGCTACCCCAGACAACAGAAGAAGGAGTAAAACTGTTGAAGGTGCTTGTGAAAGCAGCCCAGCTGGCTTTCTTGCTTTCTTTAATAATACGACGACACTGTGCACGTAATCGTTTATAATTGATACAATTCGCCACTGTAAGGTGGCGTTTAAAGGTGCGTAAGGCACGTCGACGAGCACGTAAAGCGTCTCTACATGCTGCGGTCCACAAGGGGACCGGTACGCGACGTTGAGAAAAAGTAGGGTGAGGGATGGAATATTCAGCAGCAGTGAGAATGACTTCCGTGAGGTGTGCGACCTGACGATCGCAGCTTGTGAAGGTTTGATCCTGAAGGGTCGCCCTGGAAGAGAAGAGCCCCCAGTCTGGAGATGGTCCAACTAGATGAGCACGGAGAGGGGGTATGCTGCAGGAGATGGATAACACACGGGAAGTGGTCGCTCGAATATGTATCAGAAAGTGCATACCACTCAAACCGGCGTGCAAGTTGGGGAGTACATATAGAGAGGTCTAAATGGGAATAGGTGTGAGATGTGTCCAAAAGAAAAGTAGGGGCGCCAGTATTGAGGCAGACAAGATTGAGCTGGTTGAAAAGGTCTGCTAACAGGGAGCCCCTCGGGCAGGATGCTGGAGAGCCCCAAAGGGGATGGTGGGCATTGAAGTCTCCAGTCAACAAAAATGGTGCAGGTAGCTGAGCAATAAGTTGCATCATGTCTGCCCTGGTAACGGCAGATGACGATGGAGTGTAAACGGTACAAATGGAAAATGTAAAGTGGGGAGAGTAATGCGGATGGCAACTGCCTGCAGGCCGGTGTGCAACGTGATGGGATCGTAGTAAATTTCATCCCGGACCAGCAACATAACCCCTCCATGAGCCGGGATACCTACCACAGGGGGTAGGTCAATACGCACAGAGGTGTAGTGTGCCAAGGCAATTTGATCGCATGGGCGTAGCTTCGTTTCGTGGAGGGCTACGACGAGCGGACGGTGCAAGCGGAGCAGCAACTTCAAGTCCTCTCGGTTGGAGCGAATGCTGCGAATATTCCAGTGAATAAGTGCCATCGTAAGAAGAAAAGGAAGATGAAAGATGGGGTCACCTCGAAGGCCGCTGAGGGCCTGGCGTCGAGCGAGCACTGCCGCCGCTATCAGTAGGCGGACAGTCATCGTCCATTGGGTCTATAGGTTCATCGGCCATCTTGGTAAGATGGCCGGGAGGGGGAGCTTCCTCCGCCGGTGAACGGCCAGATCGTCGGCTACCAGCGGTGCGGCCAGGCGAAACAGATGATGGCCTGGGGCGGCAACCGCTGGGTGGCGCAGGAGAAGAAATGCGCCGTGGCGGAGAAGGAGAACTGTGCTTCCTATGAGCCTTCTTGGAAGGTCGTTTGGTGAAAGTACCGGTCGAAGGCTGGGAGGTCGAGGTACGTAGGAAGTCTGCACGGGACGGTTCCTTCTTGAAGGCCCGTGCATCTGACTTCGGGGTCTTCGTCTTAGCAGAAGCTGATGAAGGGGCTGGTGTCTGTGGGGTGATGGGAGGAAGAGGAGACGTCGACCGCGCGATCTTAGCACTGGCCGAACGGACGACCGTGGTGCTGAAGGTCAGTTCGCATGTCTGGGTTGCCACCTCCCTGGTAGTCCGAGGAGAGGCGAGGACAGTACTGTATTTCCCCGCTGGGAGCAGTGTGGGCTTCCTACTAGCCAATAGCTTGCGAGCAGCCGAGGTGGACACTTTCTCTTTGACCCGAATTTCTTGGATACAGCGTTCTTCCTTATAGACAGGACAGTCGCGGGAGGATGCGGTATGGTCACCCTGACAGTTCACACAATGAGGAGACGGAGGTGGACAGTCACCCTCATGGGCATCCCTGCCACAAGTGACACATTTAGCCGCATTGGAACAAGACTGTCGAGTGTGATTGAAACGCTGACACTGGTAGCAGCGCGTAGGTGTCGGGACATAGGGGCGAACAGAAATAACCTCGTAGCCCGCCTTGATGCGCGATGGCAGCTTAACACTATCAAAGGTCAAGAAAAGTGTCCGGGTCGGTACAAGGTCATTGTTGACCTTTTTCATGACCCTATGGACAGCCGTCACGCCCTGCTCAGCGAGGAAAGATTGAATCTCCTCGTCAGTCCATCCGTCGAGGGTTCTAGTATAGACCACACCACGAGACGAATTCAAAGTTCGGTGAGCCTCCACCCGGACAGGGAACGTGTACAGGAGTGTGGCCCGAAGCAGTTTTTGTGCCTGAAAGGCGCTCTCAGTTTCTAGTAATAAGGTACCGTTACGCAACCTGGTACAAGATTTGACAGATCCGGCTATGGCATCTACGCCCTTCTGGATAACGAAAGGGTTGACAGAGGAAAAATCCTTTCCGTCCTCAGATCGAGAAACGACGAGGAACTGTGGGGCAGGCGGTAGTACTTTTGTCACTGGTGGCTGGTCATGTTTCCGTTTTTGGGCAGAAGTCGAGAGAGATGGAGTGAAATCCATTGCGGAGAAATCCCCCATGATTGCCAGCGTCTCTGATGGCGCGCTCCTTCCTTGTGGGGACCCTCTCAGAGGGCACTCCCGCCTTAGGTGAATGTTTACACATCAGGTCACACCTCCCGAGAAACAGACAGAGGGACCAATCGGCATAGTCAGAAGGTATCAGCTCAGGCAATCACCCCTCCCTGGGCCTGGCCTTTACCAGGGGGTACGTGCGTGCCTTACATGTCTACCCGGGGCGGGGAATTACGCGTTACCCCGTCACCGGCTACGCGTGCTGACTCGTGGGTCGGCCTTCAGGCGCGCACAGGGAGGAAGGAAGAAGAGGAAAAAGAAGAGAGAGATAGGGAGAGAGAGGACAGACTGTCTCAAACGCCGAGGCGGAGACCAGAGAAGGCAAGGAGGAGAAGGCAAGGGAAAGAAGGCAAGGAGAAGAAGACAAGGGAAAGAGTAAGGAAGACAGTGAGGTGGAGAAGAGCAAAGAAAGGAACCAACCAAAGGAAGGAAGAAACGAGAAGTGAAAAAGCAAAATGACCGCAAATAGAGGTCGTGGAACCGTCCGTCTCCGGACGCAGGCGCTAACTACCCCCTTGAGGGGAAGGACTCCTTTTAGTCGCCTCTTACGACAGGCAGGAATACCTTGGGCCTATTCTAATCCCCAGACCCGCAGGGGGGGGGGGGGGGGGAGTGTGGCTGTAATTAGTATGAGCTTGGTGCAAAGCTAGTCCCCATAATTTATTGGTGTGTGTTATTGGTAACCACTACTACACACAGTACAGAGTGCACTGTGTAAGTTTGTACCCTGTTTGCTATTCAAAAGGGAAATCTCAACAAAAATAACTTCGATAACCAATATTCAATTTTCTCAAATATATATTTCCAAATAAATGTGCCTAATTGGGCTGGTCTCCATTCATTTTTTGTTTCATTCATTTATGATTTTACCACTTTCATTAACTGCCAAGGTTAAGTCTGTTAGGTTTTCTTGTTAATTTCACCAGATTCGAAATTATAGGCCGATATCTTTGTCCATTAAACAAACGCACGGTCAATCTTCGAAATCCTCTCAGAGGGTAACATTAGCGTGTGTCACGGCGCGTTAGATAGAGGTATTGCAAAGGAGCAGTTCGGATTTAAAAGAGGCAAAGGAACAAGTGATGCTATTGGCCTGTTACGAACTGTAGGGGAAAGATACATGGAAAACGTTAGAGAAATCTTTGCTGTTTTTATAGATTTATAAAAGGCTTTTGACAGTTCAGTGGAACAAGATGATGGATATTTTAAAGAGGAAAGGAGTAGATTGGAAAGAGACGACTGATACAGAATCTATATTTACACCAGAAAGTAAGGATAAGGATTGGAAATTAAATGTCGGAAGAAAACAGCATTGGACGAGGTGTTAGACAAGGTTGTTGCCTTTTCTCGCTGTCGTTTGTTCAAATGTGTGTGAAATCTTTGGGACTTAACTGCTAAGGTCATCAGTCCCTAAGCTTACACACTACTTAACCTAAATTATCTTAAGGACAAACACACACACACACACACACACACACACACACACACACACACACACACACACACACACCAATGCCCGAGGAATGACTAACCTCCACCGGGACCTGCCGCACCTGCTGTTGTTTAACGTATACCTTGAAGAGATTATCGAGAAAAGCTTAGATGGGAAAAGAGGTATATGAATTGGTGGAAAGAGAATAGAATATACGAGATTTGCTGATGACATGGTGTTAGTGGCAGAAAGTGAGCGGACAGTGAATAACATGCTGAAATATCTGAATGAAGTTTGTGTGGAGTATGGGATGCAAATAAACACAGCAAAAACAAAGAGTATGTTCATCAGTACAAGACGCAGACTGTCCAATATTAAAATAGAACAATCTACCATTAGCCAAGTAAGTGCATTTAAATATCTTGGAAGCACAATAACTGTAGACTTGAGTTGTCACCAGGAGGTGAAAACTCTAATTGCCACAGCGAAGATGGCACTCAACAGAAAGAGGAGACTTATGTGGCAAATTAGATAAAGAACTAAGGAAAAGGCTTGGCAAATGTTTTGTCTGGAGCGTAGCACTATATGGGACAGAAACATGGACGCGGAGATGAAAGGATGAAAAAAGGTTAGAAGCATTTGAGATGTGAATATGGAGGAGAATGAAGAGAATAAGCTGGATGGAAACAGTGAGTAATGAAAGAGTATTGGAAAGGGTTGGTGAGAGAAGATGCCTGCTGAACACTGTAAGAGAAAGGAAAAAGAACTGGTTGGGACATTCATTGAGAAGGGAGTGTTTGCTAGCAGATGCTTTGGAAGGATTGGTTTGAGGGAGAAGACAGAGGAAGAAGGAGATACAGGATGACAGACGACATAAAGGGAAAAGGAAATTATGCAGACCTGAAGAGGATGGCAGAAGACCTGGAGAATTACCATGTGAAAACGTGCCTTTTGGCAGAACACATGATGATGATGATGATGACGACACGTTAGAGTGAAATTCGTTAGTGTTATACATTCCATGAAAATACAGCGTGCCGGCCAGTGTGGCCGTGCGGATAAAGGCGCTTCAGTCTGGAACCGCGTGACCGCTACGGTCGCAGGTTCGAATTCTGCCTCGGGCATGGATGTGTGTGATGTCCTTAGGTTAGTTAGGTTTAAGTAGTTCTAAGTTCTAGGGGACTTATGACCACAGATGTTGAGTCCCATAGTGCTCAGAGCCATTTGAACCATTTTTTGAAAATACAGCGTACACCATCATGGAGCCTGTGCCTTGTTGACAACTTGTGTCCATGGCTACGTGAGGTCTGCGCCACATTCGAGCCCTACCGTCAGCTCTAACCAACTAAAAACGGGGCTCATCTGATCAAGCTTTGGTTTTCCAGTCGTCCAGAGTCCAACCGATATGGTTGGCGCTGCAGGCAATGTTGCGCTGTTAGCAAAGGCACTCGCGAATTTCCTTTGCTATCATAGCCCATTAACGCCGAATTGCCCTAATGGATTTGTTCATTGTACATCCCACATTGATTTCTGCGGCTATTTCAAGTAGTATTACTTGTCTGTTAGTACTTTCAGTACTACACCAACGCTGTTGCTCTCTGTATTTAAGTGATGGCCGTCGCCCACTGTGTTTATGTGGAGAAAGGTACCGCCTGACATTTGGTATTCTCGACACACTCTTGACACTGTATCTCGGAATAAATTCCCTAACGATTTCCGAAGTGGAATGCCATATGCGTCTAGCTCCAGCTACCATTCTGGGTTCAAAGTTCGTTAGTTCCCGTCGTGGGCCATAGTCACGTCAGTACCTTGTGAGGTGACAGGCTTGGGGGGGGGGGGGGGGGGGGGAGGGGGCGGAATGTGAAGACTGCAGTTTCTGTAGTCAAAATCGCGGCAAAGTGGCAGTCGAGAATCTGGCATGTTTACATCTAACAAGGAGACGGCACGACCGTGGGGTCGGGGATTTGCCCGCAATTTTGTGTGGTGAAAGAAGACCCCTGACACCTCACGTGGTTAAAATATTAGGACGCACTATTCGGAAAATCCCGAGAAAAATTGATCCAAAGTTTCTTAGCTGCCTTATGAGCATAAAATGTTAGTCCATTGTCGTGCCGCCGTCTGGCCTACGCGGTTAGCGCTCGGACACTTACGCCAGAGGTCTCGGGTTCGATTCCTCCTCCGGCACATTTTTTTTCCTTGTGTTGCTTGCAAAATTGCAGCGCATTGTTACAGGAGAATCGTAAAATTAATTCCCAGGAAGATTGTATAAAAATTCATTCTATAATTCACCATCAATTATCGTCACCAATATTCCGAGACATGATATGCCTGGTTTGCCTCAAAATTGTCAGAAGCTCTAAACATTTTCGTAAATGTTAATGGGGCATGTTTTTGCACAGATTTATTGCAAACGCCCCGTGATTGTAAAAAATCCGCTTTTATATGTTGCGCAAGATGTCGCAAAAATTATTGCTTTGTTTGTTTTTACGATAATTACCACTTGGGTTCTTGTTTATAATTATTATGTATATAAGAACTGAATGTTTCCCAATCGACATTGTTATTCTGATTAAAAAGGCAATGTTTCTCCTCATATACTTTACAATGAAAAATGGAAAACCCACCACCATGAATTGTGTTGTTGGCCAAAGAAAATAATTTTTATTCAATAATGTAACTAATTTGTTAAAGATAATGTAGGTTTGGGAAACTTTCTGAATAATTGGTGGAATAACCAAAGAAAATGAAACAGAAGAAAAAAAGTGCAAGAGGAGGAATCGAACACGAGACCTCTGGCGTAAGAATCAGAGCTCTAAACACCGAGGCCAGACGGTGGCTCGGCAGTGGACTAATATTTTAAACTCATAAGGCACCTAAGAAACTTTGGATCGATTTTTCCCGGGATTTTCCGGGTAGTGTGTCCTAATATTTTAACCACGTGAGGTGTTAGGGGTCCTCTTTCACCACACAAAATTGCGAACAAATCCCCGACCCCACGGTCGTGCCGTCTCCTTGTAAGATGGGTGTGTCAGCCGTCTTGACAGCAGCAGAATCGTCCTAGTTTCGGCACTGACCGACAGATGGTGGTACTTCAAAATGAGTACGGTCAGTTTGGCGTCCAGCCACGTGACGGGGAAATCTATAACGGCCGGCACGCCGGCTATGGCAGGCTTTCTGTGGGCTGCTTTTAGCATAGAGGTAAGTTAATGTATGATGTAGAAATAAATAGAAACTGATCCCAGTTTTTGAATTGTAATGAATTGAATATTTCAATAACTAAATAAAATTGTAATTGGATATCTTGGAGACGCTTTTACCAAATTTTACGAACGAGGTGTCAAATGAAAGGTCTGAATGAGTTGTATTAAAATATCTATGTAACGTTTTTCACATGTTTTGAAAATTCAAATGAGGAGCCGGTATGCTGTTTTCGTGATTAAAATGCAGAATTTTGATGAATAAAAAATAGGAACTATAAAGATAGCAGCAGCACTGAAAAGTAGACATAATGAAGTAGGTAATATAATAATAATTTCAGTTATTTATGCATTGAGAGTATTTTAAACAATGAAAAGTTCTATATGAAGAACACACAAATTTAAATAATATGAGAATAAGATCCCGTACAGAAGTTCTGATGATGAATCAGAATTCAGCGGAAAATTTCCGTCTGAATAGAAGTGCTACATACAATAAAATGTATCTTTATTAAATGTAAAAGTAAATTTTATGTGCAAAGAAACTTGACTTGACTTCAGAGTGTTCAAACAGAGGGCTTTCAAGGGCGGCCATTTTCTGTCGTAGGATGGTCTTTCAGTTGAGTTGAAAGACGTAGCACGTGTGACCGGCGAAAGTCCGTGCACGAATTCAACTTAGAATATTTTTCGCACTGCGAAGTCGCATAGAACTTGTGATTCTAGCTGTTGTGCGCTGTTGGACTCTGAAGGATTCCCGGTGCTGTGTTAGTGAGACTTACAGAAATTTTCGTGCACGAGTTAAACCTAGGATATTATCGTACCGCGAAGTCGCGGGGAACTATCTCTGAACAACCGCTATGGGACATTGTGATCTCATCTTGCGGTTGAACTTCGAATTGTGTCTGGTGTATTATTTTCCGGGAAGTATTCTCCGCTTCGAAATTTGTTCATCTTGGGGCTTCAGCTATTTTAAAAGAAACATATGAATAATTGCTGAATGATTGTGGTTAATATTTGAGCGGCGCTGTTGAACTAACTCTGTGAATACCTGAGGTCAAATCAGGAACACTTAACTTCAATCAGATCTGTCCTGAACAAGTTAAAATTAATGTCAGTCAGTTAAAACTGTATTGTGTTCACTAAAAACTATTCTTGTGTGGTAACATTTGTTTTTATAAATTTGATATTAATTTAAAATTACTGGGGATATTGCAGCGGATAGGGTTGGCAGCCCTCAGACCTAACGCAGCCAATTTATTTAATAAGTCCAACCATATTTTATGGGACCCCAAGGGGATACATGCTATGTATATACTTGGGTGATAAGTGTTTTTCGTTTTTCGTGCTGAAGCTTTAATATTTTTTGTGGTATTCAAAAAATTTAAAAACCTGTCTCACACCGGCCTGATTTAGCTTCACTGATCATTATAGTAAAAACATGCGTATGTTAAGGGAATTTTCATTCACAAAGCAGGCTTATCACATTCACACAGTTCACTACTGTTCTATCTTGATTAAATTGAGCATAAATTCCATAAGGCAGTGAAGCAATTTCGAAGTCTCGGTGCGACGAAAATTGTCAGTCGATCTCCTGAAAACATTTGTTATAATTATTAACTTTCGGTGATCACATGGGGAAGACCGCAGATCTGCTGGTAAGACCGTGTTAGCCTATTTATTTGAAGTAACTGGATATCTTGAGCATACAAAACGGCAGGTTCGTCCAATGTAAATCAGACGTTCCCCACTGATCCCGTGCAACACAGCGTAGTAAGCGGACACTGTCAATAATAATCAGTTAAATAATACTCGAACACACTTTAGTTTAGTTCATGTATTAAATTCTTTCTCGTACAGAATCTCATGAAGATGGTGACTAGCTCAACAATACATACATATACATCCTCCTCCTTTCACGGCTAATCGACAAGATCCCCTTCATTCTTTTCATAGGAGAAAACAGATAGCAGAGAGGCTATTCCATGGAGTAAATGGACGCTCCAAGGACTAATAGGGCTGGAAACTACTTTGCATTGATAATCATCGTATATTAAAGTTCAGGAATCGGTAAGATAAGAAGAGGTATTTCGAGATATGTACTGAGTTATATAATTTATAAAATTTCTGAAAATATCGCGGAGAGACCACTGCAAGAGACATTACAAAGCACGTGGGGGCTCGAGCCACCTAGTTGTACTAGATAACTGACTTTGAACTAAAATTATTATGATCACCCAGTGCAACCAGTGTGTTTCTCCCAATCTCGACCCAGCAAAGCTCGCAAATGGGTTTTTCTCGTCCTTTGTAGCTCGCAACCTTCTAACATGAATCACGTGAGTACAAATGACAACTCCGCCAATACATTGCCCTTGTATACCTTGTGTACGCAGTACTGCCGCCATCGGTATATTTGCATATCGCTATCCCATGACTTCCGTCACTTCAGTGCACAACGCTGCAATTCCCGGCGCTGTCATGTTGCAGGATTCGGGAGCAGGCGAGGCAACACACGGCCGAAAAGTGTCCCAATTAAATTTTCCGGTCAGTGATGTCACCCACATGTTAATATAGACTCGACCGTGATTTATGCTACGTATTGTCGGCCACATACGTGGTTTGACTAATAGTAAGTTATTTGACATGTCTTCGAAATTCTCAAATTATCACTGCGTACAT
Organism: Schistocerca piceifrons; assembly: GCF_021461385.2. NCBI lineage: Eukaryota > Metazoa > Arthropoda > Insecta > Orthoptera > Acrididae > Schistocerca > Schistocerca piceifrons. The sequence continues at coordinate 320,321,308 of NC_060143.1, read as the reverse complement.
CATAACGTAAAGAGTGGATTGCCTCAGGTGGATTCTAAGTCAAAAATAGAAATTCCTGTTAAATATGTAATATTCTGCTACATCGAAACTTACTCAAACATTCATCAGTCGAGGCGGTTCCATTAGTTTTGCATTGAAGTTCACTCTACTGCGATACTTTTCCTACTACCGTAAAGGACTGAAATTACAGCTCTGCGCCCGTACTTAAACGGAGACGTCTGCTCTACAATTTTCACAAGTACGTAACAGGTGACTTGATGTTTCTAAATACTGACTGTGTCAAATATGAAAGTTTTAAAAATATGGTAATCTTCCAACCGGAAATATTTACAAGTGTTTCATATGAGTACTGCTCGAATTAGTGGAAGAAACCGTGCGATACTATACTGGCTTCATGCAGTATGATATTTCTAAATAAGGAATTTGAAATCATTGGAGTAGTTATTTTCAAAGCTGTATAAAGATTTATTACTCTGCACCCATGACGTTTAACTAGTTGCAGTTAAGAAAAACTGAAAAGACTAACATTGTAGGATTTTCTGACTGCAGTACATACTTCTACCGAAAAGTACTATTATATAACAGAGACTGAGTGTAAACAGGGAGCACTGCAAGTTTCTCGAGGGTTTGAAAAAATCCTTTACAATAATGAGAAGAGCTTGTTGGTACACCGTTTTCTCGTTTTAGATCAAGGGAAATACCAAAATGAAACAAGAGGTATTACATACATGGAGTGGCAAAATTACATGTCTTTCTTGACGCTTTTAAAAAACAGAGCTGTCATCGTCCTAATTAACACCATGGAGTCGTAGCAACCGAGGCATTCTCGTACTTTTCATATGCAAAGTTAATAATATTTAACATTTTACCGTTGTACAATTTTTGCATTTTTTTTTATTCGAAAAATTGTATTTAGCACGTACGTTGTTTTCCGATATGTCTGTTTTTGCTTTAGTGCAAATATTTATTCGTTTCGGTATGTAAATACGGCGCATTGGTGCATACGAGCGTGGTAATTCAGATACAAGTGTATGGTTCGTGTCCAAATAAACGTGCTGTAAAAATTGATGGTGCTGCGAATTCGGTTGCAATACAATGTATTTGATAATTTCGAAATTTGGTGGGATTAATGTTGCTGACTACCTAAATGCAGTACGTTGTTGCGCAATTGAATCGCCGTGGATTGAAAATAATTATTCTAAACTGTCGCAGCGAATTTACTTCATACTTTAAAATAATAATTTCTCCAAAACACAAAACTATAGAAAGTAATTTTCCAAAATATATATGTGGCTTTTTTATATTGACTGAATACTCATTTACTTACATAAACAGTTTTTCAGATAAACTGACAGAAATGGAAAAGGGGCTTCCGTTCTAAGGCTGTATAGTACAAAATCTACAAAATGGGTATGCCAGTCACGCAAAATCGCCGGGACCATTGAGGCAGTCATCCCACCGACGCATCAGTTTGAGTATACACGTTTGGGAAACATTTCGTCTTGCTCCATGGAGAAGTCCGCAACTGCATGCTGCACATGCTCCTGCGACAGGATTCGTCGACCCTTCAGTGCCTTCTTTTAAGGAGGGACGTTCATGACATTGACCAAAACCGTCAATTTTCGATTTATTTTTTGTTAGTACAACTCGTGGCCAATAAGTTTCCAAAGTTTCGATGTTGAAACCGCATCCGAAGTGCCTGAAAATTAATTAAAATTGTGACGTGGCCTCCCTTCACTCACAAGGAGAAGCTTCCAAATTGTATCCTGGATCTTGTGAAGCCCACTTACAGGTTTCTGCCCGATTCTGCACTTCTCAAAAAGTGTGTTCATCACAAATCCCAAAATCCAAACGAGTCTCTAAATTCACTCAAATAGAAACGATGCCCTAATAACACATTTGCATCTGCTACAGTTTCCAGAATTGCAACTTATGAAGAATATGAAGAATGATGGGAACGTCGGGAAGGTGAAGGTTTTAGAAATAATGGTTCAAGATAGGACATTTTACTGAAGAAATCCTGAGAAAAATAGATTTACAGCGCGTCTCTGCAGCTAAAAAGTCAGTTGAAGACTTGGTACAGGAAAGACAGACAACAAGAAACCAGAAGAGAAGCCTTGAAGGGAAAACGACCCAGAGTACAAATGTGGTGCCTTCTGAAGAAGTGACGTAAGGAAAAAAGTTAGGTTGAACTTTAAATTCCATTTCCTGAAAAGTTTGTTTTTTAAAGTTTATGTACCTTTTCCTTAAATTCTATGAATGCTACAATTATGAAGTTTTGTACACATATTTCTGTAAACCTAATAAAAAGAGAAAATTTTGAAATTCTGATTGCAAGCTGAGATACGGGGCAAAGTGCTTGGAATTTTGCATGAATTTAAAATTGTACTTGTGGAATCATAATTAAAAAATTATGAAAATTCTACTATTTGACCTATTCCAGAAACCTCAACAGAGAAGCTTACAACATATAGAGAGATGAAAAAAGAGAGATTTTTGTAGATAACTCTTGAATACTTTCTGAGGAAAAGTAACATACTGAAAGTGTTGTTAATAAAACTTCTCTATTTAAACTAGACTGAAATGCATGTGACTGCTTCAGTCTTTAATAAAACTTGCACCTGACTGCGTATTTAACTGAACAACTTTATCTGACTGCATGAAAATATTGTTGGAAAATTAATACTCAAAACACATCTGACTGCATGAAAGTTTAGTGGTCAAAATAAATGAGTCACCAATCTGCATCTGACTGCGTCTGTGGACTTAGTTCGTGCACTCCTTCCCGTTTAGCCGATAATAAAACATATATTCAACTCAGCCGTAGTGCAATGGCATAAAATTGTCATTCTAGATAACTTTACTCATTTTGGCCCTGTTTGTTACTTAATAAAAATTCTGTCCTGATCTGAATAATTTGCCAACTATGCAATGGCATATAGCTTATTTTACTCTGATAAATGAAATTATTAGCTTTACTCATGGGAACTTTAATGTACCTTTTGGTTCAATGCAAGCACAGGATGCTGAGAACGACATAAGGTGTGAGATGAAACTCTAATTCTATCTAAAAAATATTTATTGTTCAAACTTTTAAGGCACATGTGAAAAACTAAAAAAAACTTCTATAGCATGGATTTACGAGAAAGTTTCACAAAACGCTTATTGCATCAACAATGAGATTTCTGTCTAGCTTTTAGACATTATTTAACCAAAGAAAACCTATTTTATTAATTATTCTTTCTAGTTCCCCCAGGTATGTGCGGAGTTTCGCTCAATATACAGCTTCTTGCTTTGATGCTGTCACGACTCGGCTGCCTCCTGCAGGCATCTAGCTCCGACTCGAAACTGTCTCTGCGCATCTCCTCACCACTCCTCAAACTTTTACCGCGTGCACCTAGCTCTGTTAGCTGTCAAAGATCTTACTACTCGAAGATGTACTACTCGTCCAACCTTGCGGTTGGGAACTATCGACATTTTTCACTGGCTCTATCGTGATCGAATCTCAGCACATACCTTTCATGAAACTTCCTGGCAGATTAAAACTGTGTGCCCGACCGAGACTCGAACTCGGGACCTTTGCCTTTCGCGGGCAAGTGCTCTACCAACTGAGCTACCGAAGCACGACTCACGCCCGGTACTCACACAGGAGACGAGGTACTGGCAGAAGTAAAGTTGCGAGTACTCACACAGGAGACGAGGTACTGGCAGAAGTAAAGCTGTGAGTACCGGGCGTGAGTCGTGCTTCGGTAGCTCAGTTGGTAGAGCACTTGCCCGCGAAAAGCAAAGGTCCCGAGTTCGAGTCTCGGTCGGGCACATAGTTTTAATCCGCCAGGAAGTTTCACATCAGCGCACACTCCGCTGCAGAGTGAAAATCTCATTCTACATACCTTTCAATACATTATTTTTTGAAAATAAAACTTTAAATTACATAAAAAAGTTGAATATATATAATGAAAGGATTTTATATGTAAATGTGTTACTTTCATGTAAAGCGTAGTATAAAAGTTCATTGCTATGTCTCCAGAATTGTGGATTTGGTGCATTTTTGAAATAGTGTATCGTTTTCATAAACGTCCCGCTTAAGGGACCGAAGACGTGATAATCCCAAGGGAAGAGACCGGGATTATAGGGTACGTACTCAAGCTTCTCCCATTTGAGGTAGCGTAGCTTCTGCGTTACTGTGATCTACCGGCGTCCTGAATCGCCAGTAACAATGAACTTCGTCCACCATTCCACAATAGTGGTTTTTGACAGACATGCTGCCCCATACAAATTCATTATGCTCTGACCGATGTCTACCGGAGTTCGCCCGTCGGCAAAAGAATAACAGCATGTTGGTCCTGTTTGGACTCGTTTAATAATGTCGCCATGATTCAAGATTCCACATTTACCGTACACATGTTGGAAAGGCATACATTTGGTATATGCTGCAGCAACACCCTCAAACTGAAACTTTTTATCGGCTCTTATACGAAGTGTGTGTTAAGAGTAGTGAGACTGATATTTATCTACGAAAGCTTCTCCTTTTTATAGGGCGTTTAACATGTTGGTGACATTCCTTTTAATTTTCTCTGGAGTACCAAAGGACTTCTAAGACATTTTTCAATTTCAGGAAAATAAAAACGTCACAAGGACACAGATCAGATGAATAGGGGTGCTGTGGAACAACAGGAACGCATTTTGAGGTCAAACACCCCGTGAGGGAGGTGGCAGTATGCCAAGGGGCGTTGTCATAGTGCATCATCCACTTATCTGTAATGTCTGGTCTACTCGATTCACCCTTATCCTGAGCCTATCCAGGTTATCTTTGTGAAAGACTTGGTTGGCAGTCTGTCATGGCGGAACGCTCTTTATGCATGATATCCATAGCGACAGAAAAGCAAATGAGCATTGTTTTCATCTATGATTTGCTCATTCGAGATTTTTCGGCCGATGTGATGTCTGAGTGCCAATCTTAACTTCACCGCTCTGTCACTGGATCTTTCTCAGGAATCCAGGATTCATTACACGACTGAAACATTCGTGGCCATTAGCAGTTCCCTCAAAACGATCAAAGCACACGTTTCTTCGACTGTCCTTCTACTCACTTGTGAGGATTTTCTCCCCATTTTGGCACAAACCTTTGGCATGTACAAAACATCAGTCAAAATTAAATGTACGTTGAAAATGTTTAACAGGTCACTCACCATCATTATTGTTAAACGTCAGTCTGATCTCACAAGAACATGCACACATTCGATGTTTCCGTCGCTGTTTGAGGGTGGGTCTCCCCAAGTGAGGTTTATCTTCAGCGCGCTCTCGTCCTTCCAAAGATAATATATGCCAGCGAAAAACTTGTGCTCTTGATAAGAAATTTTCATTCCCCAATTTTAACACAAAACTTGATTGCATAACGTAATCTAAATGCCGCTGTTCCATTTTCGTAACACACAATAAAAACCCAACATCACTAATGGTGCTCTCAAAAATCACATGACGCCTATAGGGAGCTGAAAATCGGTCTGGTCATCTGGAAGAGTTGAACAACATGGCGTTGCCACATTCAAAAAATGGCTCTGAGCACTATGGGACTTAACTGCTGAGGTCATCAGTCCCCTAGAACTTCGAAATACTTAAACCTAACTAACCTAAGGATATCACACACATCCATGCCCGAGGCAGGATTCGAACCCGCAACCGTAGCGGTCGCGCGGTTCCAGACTGTAGCGCCTAGAACCGCTCGGCCACTGCTGCCGGCGTTGCCACATTCCTCACAGTTTTGTGAAACTCATTACTTTTCTCATACACCCCGCACATCAAGCAGCATTAGTCCTCTATTTAGCAAACTTTGGGAAGATAGCCATCACATAACAGGTGCTTGAAAACTAACCTTTCATTCCATTGGGAAATGACATCTACCTTCATCGTCAGTAGGTTGTGTGAGTTCATTGTAGTACTGAAGCAAACAGCCTTCAAATTTCATCTTGCGAAATATTTTGTCATTGAAAAACTGTTTATGTAAGTAACTGATGCTGCACATGATTCAATCAAAATACAAAAGCTAATTATGTTACTTTGAAAATTACTTCCTACAGCTTTGTGTTTTGGGCAAATTACACAGATCAAAAAAAGTTTTGCATCACCCCGGTTCCCAGAACTCCTGAACATAGACGTTGACTGTGGATATTGTATCACAGACACAGTCCCTATGACTGTTCAGAAATGTTCCTAAACCCACCCAAAGATGTAAATATACCATCCACGAGCAGCGCCTATTAGACGGAGGGTGTCCGACAGGCGATCAGCTCCAGTCATTCCACCAGGAAGGAGGTACACGGCTCGTGTTGTCTGTAGTTCAACCATGCCTGGACGGTCAGTATCGCGGTGCGATCGCGTCCGCATTGTTACTTTGTGACAGTAAGGACTCTCAACAAGGCAAGTGTCCAGGCGTCTCGGGGTGAACCAAAGCGATGTTGTTCGGACATGGAGGAGATGCAGAGAGACAGGAACTGTCGATGACATGATCGTTACAGAGGGACCCAACAACATGAAGACTGGACCGCTCAGGAATGGCACTACGTTCTCTTCACGGATCGGTGTCACTGGTGGTCATGGAAGACGCCTTAACGGCTGTACGATACGTGAATGCTATCTCCTGACCGGCAGTGCAACTATATCGGCAGCATATTGGCGAGGCATTCGTCTTCATGGACGACAATTCGTGCCCCCATCGTGCACATCTTGTGAATGACTTCCTTCAGGAAAACGACATCGCTCGACTAAAGTGGCCAGCATGTTCTGCAGACATGAACCCTATCGAACATGCCTGGGATAGATTGAGAAGGGCTGTTTATGGACGACGAGTGCCACTAACCTCTCTGAGGGATCTACGCCGAATTGAGGAGTGGGACAATCTGGACCAGCAGTGTTTTGATCAACTAGTGGACACTATGCCACGAGGAATACAGGTATGCATCAATGCAAGAGGACGTGCTACTGGATATTAGAGGTACCGGTGTGTACAGCGATTTGGACCACCACCTCTGAAGGTCTGGCAGTATGGTGGTACAACATGCAATGTGTGGTTTTCGTGAGCAAAAAAAGGGTGGAAATTATGTTGATCTCTATCCATTTTTCTGTACAGGATCCGGAACTCTCTGAACCAAGGTGATGCAAAAGTATTTTTGATGTGTGTATTATTTTAGTGTACGAAAAATGGTACATTTCGGCAATTTAAAATCATTTGTGTCCTACGGCGATGCAACAGCACAACCATCTCCTGTTTCTGGGTAGTCAGATCATTCAGTAGTAAGAAATGGTTCAAATGGCTCTGAGCACTATGGGACTTAACATCTGTGGTCATCAGTCCCCTAGAACTTAGAAGTACTTAAACCTAACTAACCTAAGGACATCACACACATCCATGCCCGAGGCAGGATTCGAACCTGCGACCGTAGCGGTCGCGCGGTTCCGGACTGAGCGCCTTAACTGCGAGACCACCGCGGCCGGCAGTAGTAAGAAATGTCACATCGCATCCCCGACATGTTCCACTGGCAAACATGCAGACCAGTCAAGAATCCGTATGTTCCTCAAAGCACTGGTGGTGTAAACTACAGCACGTTTCCTTGAATTAGCCTGCTATAATATTCTATTTGGTACCCTGGCCACGTAGGATAAGACAATACCATTTACCATTATTGCCACATACTCGTGATCATTCAGCAACCTCTTCAACGATTACTGAATGAGTCTCGGATACTTTCAGCATCAATTCATGCCTAAAATTCTAAGTTTATCCCGAAATGACGTGGCAAGAAGTCCGAGAACGTTTATAAAACAGCGCTATCAGCTTCTCGTGGATCGTGGTGGAACAATGCCTGTAAATTCCGCCAGGATTTCGGCTGATGCCATTCTGCTATTCGTCAGAATCATTCGAACAGTCCTGCCGTATTCATGTGGTGTACTTCGTCTGGAAAGACAGGACCTACTGTTCTTGCAACAATATTGTCACGAGTCAGTCTCCTCACTATTCGATTTTCATTCACAACACTAAAATCAACTGACTGTGCGATGTCTCCGTCTGGTCCATGCACTTCCCGTTTGTCAGTAACTCGACCTAAAAATCCACAAGACGAAAATATGCCAAGTTGCTCTTGCGCTTTTTCTTCGTGTGCTGTGTTGTAATATCCACTGGAAACTTCCTGTAACGTTAGGCACACCCAGTAACCACCATGTACTAGCACATTCCTCATCTCCTTTTATTTGGCGTAGTGTTGTGACTTGGTATACTTACCAGACTTTCTCTTCAAACCAGTGCTGGAAATGTATAAATTTTCTTATTAAATTTTTAAATGATGTCATTAACTTTTATATGCTGCAGTCTTTTTCTGGCATTAAAAAAAATTACTCGGAAAAATTAGGGTTTCTCTAAGCTTGAAAACATGCTCCAAAAACATCGTGGTCATGTACCTAGCAACAAATATTCGATAGAAATTTAAAAGCATCGGAATGGAAAAAATCTTGTCCTCACTGTATGTAATAGTCTGCCTGTTCATTATTTATTACACACCATTGTTCCTTAGACTCCTTAGCTGAGTGGTAATCAGCGTTTGTCACATGGATGCTAGTACGGAAATGTTCAGATGTGTGTGAAATCTTCTGGGACTTAACTGCTAAGGTCATCAGTCCCTACCAGTACAGAAGATCCTCACCTGCTACATTCGCGTCCCACCTCACACGGTTGAACCGCGGCTCCTCCTGTGCCCAGGCAGTCCTTACTTCCCGACCACGAAGACTCACGCTTTGTCATCGTTTAAAGGCATGTCCATTTAAGATTAATTCTGACGTGATGAGGAGACGGCACTTCGCTACTGGCGATATCTCCAAGGCAATCGTACACTGTGTGATCAAAAATATCCGGACACCTGGCTGAAAATGACTTACAATTTCGTGGCGCCCTCCATCGGTAATCCTGGAATTCATTATGGTGTTGGCCCACCATTAGCCTTGATGACAGCTTCGACTCCCGCAGGCATACATTCAGTCAGGTGCTGGAAAGTTTCTTGGGAAATGGCAGACCATTGTTCACGGAGTGCTGCACTGAGGAGAGGTATCGATGTCGGTCGGTGGAGCCTGGCACGAAGTCCGCGTTCCAAAACATCCCAAAAGTGTTCCATAGGATTCAGATCAGGACTCTGTGCAGGCCAGTCCATTGCAGGGATGTTATTGTCATGTAACTATTCCGCCACAGGCTGTGCATTATGAACAGGTGCTCGATCGTATTGAAAGATGCAATCGCCATCCCCGAATTGCTCTTCAACAGTGAGCACCAAGAAGGTGCTTAAAACATCAACGTAGGCCCGTGCTGTGATAGTGCTACGCACAACAACAAGGGGTGCAAGCCCCCTCCATGAAAAACACGACCACACCATAACACCACCGCCCCCGAATTTTACTGTTGGCACTACACAAGCTGGCAGATGGCATTCACTGGGCATTCATACCGACATCCTGCTATGGGATCGCCACATTGTGTGCCGTGATTCGTCACTCCACACAACGTTTTTCACTGTTCAATCGTCCAATATTTACGCTCCTGGCACCAAGAGAGGCGTCGTTTGGCATTTACGCGGGTGATGTGTGGCTTATGAGCAACCGCTCGACCATAAAATGCAAGTTTTTTCACCTCCCGTCTACCATAGTACTTGCAGTGGATCCTGATGCAGTTTGGAATTCCTGTGTGATGGTCTGGATAGATGTCTGCCTATTACACATTACGACCCTCTTCAACTGTTGGCGGTCTGTCTCACTCAACAGACGAGGTCGGCCTGTACGCTCTTGTGCTGTACGTGTCCCAAGGACCTGACGACGTTCGAAGTACGTGAGCTCAGCGGAGCTCCCCATTCAGCTCTCTGACGACGTCTAATGACTACTGAGGTAGCTGATATGGAATACCTAGCAGTAGCTGGCAGCACAACGCACCTCATATGAGAAACTTATGTGTTTGGGGGTGTCCGGATACTTTTGACCACATAGTGAAGCACACTGGAACGCACTCCTCGCTATCAGCAACTCTTGGCATATTATTTGCACAGTGTCTTCGTAACCCTCGTTCCCCTAATAGTTCGGGAGTAACGGTAGAGGATGACCCCCTAGTGGACCTTAATACGAACCGAAATGATTATCCACTTGGTACCGCAGATGGGAAGCACACGTAGGGTGATGTGTAGGATTTGTTTACTTCATTATTTTGATTTCCTTCGACAGTGTGGTCGTTGTCTAAGCAATTTACATTCTCTTATTTCTTCTTGGATATGCTGAAATCTCTGCGTGTTGGAAATTAACATACGACGCAGATGTGTTTAAATTTTAATTAACGTTGATGTGATTTGTTGTTTAAATTGTTTACCACTTCTTCTCTGTTGTGGAATCATTTGATATTCAAATTATATCCCAGATTTTGGGTTCGAAGGGAAAAATAAATAAAACAAAATTCGGAGGAATTGTTTAGGGAGGCATCGTAGCCAGACCTCAGATTTCGACCACTGCCCACCTTTTCTCACCCAGCCTGAAGGTGCCCACTCTAAAACCAGGAGGTAGAGCAGTTGATAAAAAAAAGAAAAAAAGGAAGTGGTTAGCCCGGTTGATTTCGATGTGATGCAAGCGGGTTCGATTCCAGTATTGAAAGGGATTTTTTTCCTCGGAGGAGGGGGGGGAGGGGGCTGTAAGTGGGTCCAAAAAAATTGTTCAAATGGCTCTGAGCACTATGCCACTTAACTTCTGAGGTCATCACTCGCCTAGAACATAGAACTAATTAAATCTAACTAACCTAAGGGTACCACACACATCCACGCCCGAGGTAGGACTCGAACCTGCGACCGTAGCGGTCGCTCGGTTCCAGACTGTAAGTGGGCCCACTCAGCCACGTAATCCCAACCTGAGGAGCTACTTCACCACGTAGTAACGGCTGCAGGTCACGAAAACTGTCAGCGGCATGGAGAGCGGTGTGCTCACCCCACGGCCCTCCGTACCGCATCAAATGACACCATTGCTGGAGAATGACACGGTCGTCGGTATGTACCGATGGGTCATCCGGGACAAGTGAACTGAGTTAAATCATATTAAGCAGGAGTATTATCAGAAACCACTTACAAGTTGAATATATTTTGAGACAGACGGCACTAAAAACTAAGAAAAATTTCTATTTTTAAGGCAGTTAAAACCGTTAAGATGTTAACGAAACTCATTTCATTTGCAAGTATAACGTGCTCCATGATAACAGACCTTCTGTGTCAAGGAGGCACAAGATGGCGCGCGGCCGATGAAGTATGGCTTAGCTCTCCACACGTTATATTAATATAAGAATAGGTAGCAATTAAGTCACCGTAAAATTATGTACCTTAGAAGTTAACGTTATGTACCAAATAGTCTTAACATATTTGCAGAATTTAAATGTGCACAACGCGAAATATTTACAAATCCTGCGCGAAACACAACCTGCTGTAACAACAACAAAAATTGTATAAAATGGCGGAAACTGATTATGGCGTTCTCCGGTGCGCGTTCCTTCATGAGATTCTAAACTACCGACAAAAAACACCGTGTGTTGCTAGGTACACTATCCTCTACATACAACTATCTCTCCTATGACAATAAGCCCGCAAAAGGCTGAAGTTGTGATCAACGTATCCCAAGGGCAAAGAAGAAGTGGAACATCCGACTTAGTAGCTTTCGATCAAGGTGGTGATGGTGTAAAACATCCCATTTGGGTAAGTGTAATAATGGTGATATTGATAAACTCTGTTCGTTGTTCAGATGGCTCTGAGCACTGTGGGACTTAACTTCTGAGGTCATCAGCCCCCTAGAACTTAGGACTACTTAAACCTAACTAACCTAAGGACATCACAGACATTCATGCTCGAGGCAGGATTCGAACCTGCGCCCGTAGCAGTCGCGCAGTTCCGGATTATAGTGCCTAGAACTGCTCAGACACACTTGCCGGCCTTTTCGTTGTTGCTCATTCATTTTTCTTACTTTAATACACTCTTTCCTACTCGCTCCTTGTGTGCCCACGTCTAGGGCGTATTGATCTGTGAAAGAAAACAGAGAGAAATAACGCCGCGTTTTAAAACATGTCAATAATTTGTTCGATTATGATGAAATAGTAAATACAGTTACATGGAGAATATTCCCTTCTGTGTAGCAGAACGACCGCTCCAACATTTTTTTTCCAGGTCTTTCCATCAGACACTCAGAAGAAAGAAAAAAGAAAGGACGTGAAAGCTTCTACGCGAAACGGATTTTTGTGAGATCCCATCCCTGGGCCGCTTCGCCTTCAGTTCGCAGGAAGTCGCTAGCAGTTTGTCGACAAGGCCAGCCCACCGTCTGTGGGCGGAAAGGGGGAAACACGAAACCGACGGTAACTGTTACCTTATACTTCATTCTTTCATTCTTAGCGCATCTAGGACACAAATATATCCACTGAAATCGTAGTATCCGCTTTACGGTGAAAATCCGAGGTCTGCGAACAGTGTCACCGCTGTGTAGCTGTTTACCGTTCTGCAGAACGTATTAAGCTATTTCTGGAATTCGAAATCGAAAGCACAGTTTTTCTTCGTATTCTTACGCATGGCCTGCAGAGGGCAACTTAATGGAGTTTGGGATGCTCGGATATATTTGTGCTCCCTGCTGTATGTGTATTCATTCACGACAAAAGTTCCAACAGGTGTAATTTTCCGCTTGTCTGTTTGCCCCTTCTCGTCTGTCCCGGCCGTAGCCACAATCAACGTGCTCTTACCGCCGCGCGGCTTGCGAGATAAATTACGCAACGTATTGTTCCACAGTCTTCCTCGAGGACGTTTATTGGCGAACTCACTTTAATTTTCTCCGCAGCTATAAGGGGTGATCAAACAGTTTCCGTTTGAGAGCGTTGTTGTAACGTATGCGCAACGTATCCGACGCGGATGTACACTGTGCAGTCACATTAATATAACCACCTGTCAGAAGCCTGAATAGCCTCCTTTCTCAGCGTGGACCACTGCAATACCAACAGGAGGAAATTGAGTTCTTGGAGCTATGGCGACTCCAGTGCAGTGGAGGGCTACTCTAGGTTCATCCGTTGAGATACCATGATGCTAATAGCCCCGCCGAGGTGGGCTCACAGATACGTTGCTGGGTTTAAATTCGGGTTGCTTTTGCGGCAAGGGGTGAACCGATCCTTCAGCTCTCCGAACCACGAGTGAGCTGTGTGACACGTTGCATTGCCCTGCTGTTAGATTCCATCTTGTCGACGAAAACAAACTGCATATAGAAGTGAACATGTTCCCCAAAGAAAGATACATACCCATTGAAACGTCCTTCTTGGATCTTCAGTGTTGGCTAACACTCAGCGGTAGAACAATGAGATTATTTCTTATCTACTGTTGTCGACGTTACAAAAAGAACATTGATGAACTGAACTCGTGACTTGTGCGAGATATTTACTTCACCAAATGTCGTAATTAAATCGTTTATAATCGATGGTTTATCAGTTGCTATTTAAATATTAATGATAAGTTCAAATTACTTCCAGCGACACCAAATTCCCTATAGACTGGTTGTAATCATAAGTCTATAATCGGTCGTAACAGTGTTTTAATTACTAACGTCAAGGAGTTTCTACACTCCTGGAAATGGAAAAAAGAACACATTGACACCGGTGTGTCAGACCCACCATACTTGCTCCGGACACTGCAAGAGGGCTGTACAAGCAATGATCACACGCACGGCACAGCGGACACACCAGGAACCGCGGTGTTGGCCGTCGAATGGCGCTAGCTGCGCAGCATTTGTGCACCGCCGCCGTCAGTGTCAGCCAGTTTGCCGTGGCATACGGAGCTCCATCGCAGTCTTTAACACTGGTAGCATGCCGCGACAGCGTGGACGTGAACCGTATGTGCAGTTGACGGACTTTGAGCGAGGGCGTATAGTGGGCATGCGGGAGGCCGGGTGGACGTACCGCCGAATTGCTCAACACGTGGGGGGTGAGGTCTCCACAGTACATCGATGTTGTCGCCAGTGGTCGGCGGAAGGTGCACGTGCCCGTCGACCTGAGACCGGACCGCAGCGACGCACGGATGCACGCCAAGACCGTAGGATCCTACGCAGTGCCGTAGGGGACCGCACCGCCACTTCCCAGCAAATTAGGGACACTGTTGCTCCTGGGGTATCGGCGAGGACCATTCGCAACCGTCTCCATGAAGCTAGGCTACGGTCCCGCACACCGTTAGGCCGTCTTCCGCTCACGCCCCAACATCGTGCAGCCCGCCTCCAGTGGTGTCGCGACAGGCGTGAATGGAGGGACGAATGGAGACGTGTCGTCTTCAGCGATGAGAGTCGCTTCTGCCTTGGTGCCAATGATGGTAGTATGCGTGTTTGGCGCCGAGCAGGTGAGCGCCACAATCAGGACTGCATACGACCGAGGCACACAGGGCCAACACCCGGCATCATGGTGTGGGGAGCGATCTCCTACGCTGGCCGTACACCACTGGTGATCGTCGAGGGGACACTGAATAGTGCACGGTACATCCAAACCGTCATCGAACCCATCGTTCTACCATTCCTAGACCGGCAAAGGAACTTGCTGTTCCAACAGGACAATGCACGTCCGCATGTATCCCGTGCCACCCAACGTGCTCTAGAAGGTGTAAGTCAACTACCCTGGCCAGCAAGATCTCCGGATCTGTCCCCCATTGAGCATGTTTGGGACTGGATGAAGCGTCGTCTCACGCGGTCTGCACGTCCAGCACGAACGCTGGTCCAACTGAGGCGCCAGGTGGAAATGGCATGGCAAGCCGTTCCACAGGACTACATCCAGCATCTCTACGATCGTCTCCATGGGAGAATAGCAGCCTGCATTGCTGCGAAAGGTGGATATACACTGTACTAGTGCCGACATTGTGCATGCTCTGTTGCCTGTGTCTATGTGCCTGTGGTTCTGTCAGTGTGATCATGTGATGTATCTGACCCCAGGAATGTGTCAATAAAGTTTCCCCTTCCTGGGACAATGAATTCACGGTGTTCTTATTTCAATTTCCAGGAGTGTATATAAGCGCCGAGCGCTTCAGTCAAATAATAGCGCAGCACGTTATCTCTATAAATAATATTGTAAAACGTGAATGATAAATGAGTGAATTGGCACGATATGGTGGTTTATTACACAATATTAGTCACTTCCTAACAGAGTCGTGAGGAAGAAGCTTTCCCAGGTGTTGGGGGAATTATAAATTATATGCTTCGTAGCTATCGCCGAGTTGCATAGTCCTTTAGTTATTACGAATGAAATTGTCTGTCTGTGTTCACTTCCTAAATAGTGTTAACTTCAGGTTATCTAATTAAAAGTCACTTCTGTGTAATATATGCAAGTCCTCCATCTGAATTTTAAATAACGTAATGTTGGCAGTCAAGGTATCGTTTCACTTCGTCATAGTAGATCGCAACAATCAATTCTCAAAAAACAATCTAATTGCGCCTACATATAAGAGCATTCAAAAGTATGACCTGCCTTGGCTAACTCTCGTAACGTAGTGACAATGGATTGAATTATCCTTAGCCATTACTCACGAATCTCAAAGAGTATTCACACGGAGTATTCTTTGGGAACGTTGGTTCTACTTTGTGAATTTTAATTATAAGGATTTTGCGATTTACTATGATTTTGAATTTTGAGTTTGATTTTACTGGTATCCTACCTTTCTTTCGTATGTTAATAAATTACTAAGTATTAGATTCCTGCTTCAATTACTGGTTAATATCCAAATGATAGTGTTAACTGGGAATTTGTTTGCTTTTTCATTTTTCATGGAATTTGGAACTTGTTTTGGGGAAATCTTTCGGAATTTTGGAGCTAATTTTTTATTTTCACTTCTCGTCCGAGGAAGTGGCATTACACTTTGTTGATCCCGTGTGCCTACCAGAATGTCGAGATCACCCAGGGATTGCCACGAAAACCTTCCCTAGGCCATAATGCTCCTTCCACCAGCCTGGACCCTTCCGACGATCGTGGCATTGTGTTCGCTTTCTGTCCGATGGAGCATAAAACGTGAGTCATCTGGAAAGACCACCTGTCGCCATTTGATGGCCGTCCACTTGCGGTAATAGCGTGAAAATTCCAGCCTTTGTCGTCGATGAACAGAAGTCAGCACGAGTTGATGAACAGGGAGCATACATAGAAACGTTAGCTGAACAGTCGTGGAGGAAACACGGTTGGTAGCCCTGTCCGCTTCATCTAAGGCTGGTGATGCACCTCATTCGCCTTGGTGAGAGTTTAGGATTGCGCCATTTTGCCATGCAAGGTATATATTTACACAGAGGCATTTCGGAAATGCTTCCACCCCTGGTCGGAAAGACAATGATCGTATGGTTGTAAGCGTACTGTCACATCGCTGGATTGATTTCAGAGTATCTTTGCGAGCAGCCACGTCTACAGAGTTGAGCACAGGACACGAAGCTGTTATGTTCTGTTGTGGGTAGTTCTGCATGGGAGAGGAATTGTTATTATGGAAGTTAAAGTGCTATTACAATAAAGTGATGAAATATGGAAGAGATTAGAGGGAAGTGCGGAATGATGTAATTAAATACGAGCAGTGCCGTCTATAACGTTGTGTGTATCCGCTCGTCGCGTGTCGTTCCGTACAACATAAATCATCCGTGTCGTGTTCGGTCTCCCAGAATGAACTAATGTGAATCAGTAAAAATTAGTTACCACAAAAGAGTGCAATCAAAAGGAGTGTCTTGCAGCGAGCGTGAGAATATGCGTACGGTCATGGCGTTTCCACATCATCAACAACCGCCCCCATCGTGTCGGTTACGCGTACGCTCGTCCAAGTGATACTGTGGACAGATAATCATCGATAAGTTAATTGGCATAGTTACTTAAGACTTATAGAGTGTAAACAGTCTCAGAATATAGATGTTCATACCAGATGTAGGACAGTGTTATCCTTAACATTGAACGGCTCCCCTAAACCCGCTTGCATATTTAAAGACATAATTTCAGGAAAGCCAGCAGCAGTGTGGAGCAGAACAATACGACCGACGCGGGATTATCAGGTACGTAGTGTGGGCAGGGCGCACGGTCAAGAAGTGGCAAGCGACAACCAGTTAGAGAGACCCCCGTCACCATTTGTACCCGTGGCATGTCACATGGTGTTTGATGTTACATAAATCGCTCAGTTTCCGCGTTACGACAACGACTGCTCTGTTATCCGCATCCCGAAACACGCTTCATATACCCTCCAATGCTAGAGCTGCCATCGGTCGTCTGTGAGTAGTTACTGCTCGTTGACGACGAACAAGTGGTCATAACAATGTAACTGGACCGTGAACAAACACCGACGTGCAGGTAAGTGACAGACACTGGAAGACATCCATTGGGGAAAGAAGAGATTGTATGGGGCAGCATGTGATTCGAAAACCGCCGCCGTGGAATGGTGCTCCAAATTCCATGTTGGTGGCAATGCCACACACACGGCCCCGTATCGCAAATGTTGTAGCGCCGAAGTTATGCCAACTCAAGAGGGAGACGCTCGAGCACGTTCCGTACAGTACTGACCTCTCGGCATGCGTTTATCATGCCTTCCATCCCTCAGTAAAGGACTTGAAGGGTCGACGATTTCTGTCGGACGAAGATATTCAGAAGGCAATTATCGCCTTGTTCACACAGTAGGACACGGCGTTTTAGGAATCGGGTTTATTTACATTGGTAGGTCGGTGGGATGATTCATTCAAAGTTCACGGTAATTTTGCCCGATTGGCACACCGATTTTGGACTGCAGGCCTTCGAAAGCAAACGTTCTGATCGCCCCTTATGCGAACGTGTGTTGAAATCTGGTTTCGCGGGACAGATCGGATCAGGTTGTGGAAAGGGGCCAAGATCAATTACTGTTAGTTATACAAGAACACACACAACTTTATTGCTTAAACCAATGCACAGTTTTCTCTTTAAAACAAGATCAATTCACTGCTGAGGGCCCAAGTAACTTCTCCAGAATAAGTTTGAATGATTGCTTTTAAAACACCAGGATTTAGAGTAACGGCTGAAGGCCTTACTTAAGCAAATTTTAATATCTTCTCGGCTAAAGGCCGAAATAATATTTCAGGTTAGCAAAGAAATTCTTTAGAAGCCAAGCATTTACAAAATTCCGGCTAAAGACCATATTAAGGAAAATTCGAGTTAATTCTTCGGCTGAAAGCTTTTTACCCAGTACATCAGAAAAACATCTTAAGAAAACTTGAAGAAACTTGTCGGCTGAAGCCCCAAACAATAACTCAAGAATAATTAAATACAACCTTGAGATAAACATTTACAGAAAAAGGCTGAAGACCGTTTCAAGATAAGTAAAGAGAAACCTTACAGACAAGGATTTACATATTAAAGCCACAGATTCTGAAAAAAAACCTGGCAGATGGCCTAAATACAAGCAACAAGCATTTTTAATGAAACACGTCTAAATGCCTGATCTTAAAGTTGTAATGAAGTTCGGCTGAATGCCATATACTAAACATAAAACAGACAATGTTAATACACGGCTGATGGCCTGGCACAGTACATGCGACCAAATAAAATGACAATCACAAACAACAAACAGTGGTGCCCAGAAGTGTTCCAAGGGCCGGCCTGGGGATAAAAGTCTAACCACAGTTTAGGTGAGACAGACAGCCAAGCGTAACACTAAACAATCGGGTTGCAGCACGACCTAAGGACGGCTGACGAACAACCAACCGCCTAATCAATTGCCTTCAACCCGACCAACAAGGCAGTAGATACCGTTGGTGCGCTTCACTAATAAATTATAATCATTGAAAATTTTAAGCACCATACAGGGAGACGGCTGCAAAATCTTGCTGACTCCAACACACCACCACGTTGTTGCTTGCAGGGACAGCCCAGGATACAACAACCAGCAATCAACGGTTGAGCTTTCATGACAGGTTTACTGATAACTCAACTCCAGTATGCAGGTGCGATGGGCGATGAACTTAGCAGTTCTCGCAGCTAGTGCTACGCATCTCCGACCATGCGTGCACGCCGCCAGTGGCCCCTGCCTCTTCACACACCGCAGACTTCCTCGCTGCTGCGCCGCAACCGACTATCTGCCCCACACACACCATGACACGGAAATATAACTGCCACACCAAAGAAGTTACGGCAGTACAAGCATCGATAAACGCTGCTGCTGCCACTGATGGAGGCAAGTGAGCAACTCGTTCAGATAGTAACTGGGGAATAAGACGCCACTCGATAATGACAAAATGTCCAAAAGGAAAAATGGCATTAGCGCGAGCCCACCACGGCTCACGTGTCATTCATAAACGATTTTCTGCATTCTAGTTCTTACCCACGAGAGATGACTGAAATTGTCATTGTTCCTATGAAAATTCCCTGTAGTAATCCAGCTGCTTTCAAAAGCTGACCGCTAGCTCGGAAAAAGAGTACCGCAGGAATCACTTCACTGTCTTCTCCACAAACAAATAAGGATAACATTCTGAAGTTAGAAGGGAGCATTACACATACAAAAAAGCCATTGCTGGCAATTATTGTCCTATGTAAGAGCTCGGCACGTCCACCTTGTTGTTACGGAACCCTACCTCCGTCTAGCTAATGTCTCCATGTTCTACGTGGTATAGTCACATAAGGCGACCACCGCCCATGTTCGATGTCAGAGTGGAATAACCATTCATATTCAGCAGATGCCAGCACTAGCAGTGAAGGGTGTATACGTGTCTGGATGACGCAGTAAAATATGCAGTCGTTGTGGTTATGCGGAAACGGAGCGATTTATGTGACGTCGAAACGTGCGTGGTCATTTGCTTTCGGGACAAGGATGTAATCGTTTTCCGCAACCGCAATATAGTATACATGGTAAAATTCCACTACCTAAAACTGACGCCGAGGCGCACCATAGATGACAGACATGAGCGACGGCTCTGATATGCCAATCAGGCAAGTTCGCCGTGAGTATTGAGGGATTCATCCCACTGGCGCCCCCGGCGGCCGCGTCCGGTGTGTAAGTGTAAGCATTCTGTCTGCGTCCGCGGCGGAGGACGTTGACGGGCGCGCTCCCGACGGATTGCCGATATCGCAGGGTTCCATGCTGCGCTGAGTTGGTGTCCCTCATCTCTGTTGAGCAGATTGTCGTGAATCCTTATTTGTATGGATCCTTATTTCTATGGATTCTTTCATAACGTTTTCCCAGAAGCCAGATGCTCGGCACAGTACCGTCGTGTTTTCGAAGTTGAAGGTGTGTTCTTCATTTATGTAGTGTTCTGCTATGGCTGATTTTTCTGTGTGACCTAGTCGCACACATCTGATATGTTCTTCGCAGCATTTAGATATACAGCGCCGTGTTTGCCCAATGTATTGTTTTCCGCATTCGTATAGTATGCTGTATACTCCTGGTGTGTTAAGGTTCAGCACGTCTTCTGCAGAGCCTAGGAGCTCCCTCGTCTTCGGTTGTGGTTGGAGAACACCGCCGCCGGGGGCGACCGCTATCCCCACCACCGCGCCCACGCCGCTGGTCCACCGCAGCCACCCGAGGCCCAGTGGAGGGGGGTGACAGCGCATATAAATAGCCCGCTCTCCGCGAATCTCGACACTTCGCCAGAAGATGGGTAATATGACACTTCCCGAAACGTCGCGAGATATCAACGCTACCACCCGGATGAAGACCCGAGAAACCTTCATCAATAGTTTACCCCGTGAAAGCCTACAGTCACATATTCCTGCCACAATATTTCGGGACGGAGTCTTCTGGCCATCTTCAGGTGATAATGGCGAAAACTCCCTGAGCTCTGGTATTTAAGGCCCCTCCGGCACATGCGTGGTGGATTCGATTGACGTTGCGCGTGCGCTACTTGAGCGCGTTCGATTCTGCTGCGCCGTGCGCCCTAAGTGGTGAAAACTCGCCGCATCGATATCAATTCGATTGTCTTCCCGCGGTTCCATCACAGAACTACGCCGGCTACGGGGGCAGGAAGTTTTTCGGCGACTGGATTCCATGCCGAATTCAGTTGGTAACCGCCGTCACGATTAATAAGAGACTCATTGTCAGACAGCCGTATTTCCACGGATTCATTTACAATTGAACTCCAAAGGTTAGACGTATGGGCCACAATTGTATTTCATGGCATGACCAGTGGAAATACAGTGTTCGGCGATGGCAGACTTACAAGGCTGAAAAAGGCGAGTATACAGATAATGTTCTACGCGTCGTTTGCCCTATATAAGATTTGCCGCATTCACACTTAATCCTGTAAACACCTGCCTTGTGCAACTCTTTGACAGATCATGACAGCGACGACATTTTTGCAGGAGGGCGAAAGATTGCTTTCAGTTTATATTTTCTTAGTATTCTGCCTATTTGCGCTGAAATATTACCAATATATGGTAAATAGGCAGTCGTTTTAAAGGCCTCTTCCTCCTCTTTACCCCATCGTTTACAGGTCTGCAGCGCTTTCTCCACTTGCTGGGACGAATACTCATTCTTCAGAAATACAGTCTGCAGGTGCTCCAGTTCCGTTTGCAAACTATCGGTGTCAGAGATGACGTGGGCTCGGTGAATCAGTGTCTTCAAAACACCCATCGTTTGTGCCGGATGCTGACAACTAGGGACTTGCAAGTGAAGGTCTGTGTGAGTGGGCTTTAATATATACCGAATGACCAAGTGTGCCATCACTCTTACGTCGCACCAATACGTCTAAGAATGGCAGGCAAACCTCCTTCTCCAACTCCATAGTAAACTTTATGTTTTCGTGTATGGAGCTCAGATGTTGTAGGAATTTTCGCAGACGATCCAAACCATGAGGTTATGTACGCCGGGAAAGTTTTAAATCTCACAACCCATGTGATGTCCAGATATCTATGCGCAGCTGGGCGACCTCTGACAACATTCTGCCGCGCTTCCTCTCATTTCCACTGAGTTATGTTACGTTATGCATCTCGTCCTTAAGTTTTGCAGAGTGTGTTTACGAGCTGTGTGGGGACCACCTGATCAAAACTTATTCTAATCTTTGTAGAGGGTAATCTTATTTTTTGTAGAACTGCATTTTATGACTGTTTCATCAATAGTAAATTAAGCAACTGACTACAAAAAATGTATGGCACTACGCTGCCTGTTACAATTTTTACTTGCAGCTGGTTTCAGTTTTTTACCATGTTCACGTAGGAAGAATATTACAGATGGGCCATATGTAATACATGTTTTGAGATTTATTTAACGAGAAATACATGAAATGCTAATAAGATTTAAAGATATTACGTAAATCAATTTCAACAAACGTGATCAAACAGAAATTAACACGAGGACTGAGTGGAAAAACGACAGCAAGTGGTGTATAAGCTGGAACCAAAATGTTAAGCGACTGAGCCACACTATTATCGTTCATGTAACAACATTTTCTGTATACGTTATTTCACATTGGAAACACGCCGTTGTGGTCACACGATCACCTGAAATTGTTGCTGTAACTGATACACTACAACAACTGAGAAAAGCTACGCCGAAGACTTTAATTCATGCCTTACTTTGGACACAATTTTAAAGAGTCAGTGTCCTTCAACTTGAAAACATCCTTAACATTTGTATCTACATATAATTTCATCAGGTCGACAGTGTTTTGCATAATGTCAGTTCGTACATTTTGCAGATAATGAACACTAAGTAATTTACTGGTTGGTTGACGCTATGCGTTTGCTTTGTTGCAGGATGTGAATGAAGACAGCCAGAAGCCAGTGCCGGAGCGGCAGCCCCTGCTGTTGGTGAGTCAAACAGCAAAACCCTGGTCCTGGTGAAGTTTAGTAAGCCGGTTAAATTCATTCTCACTCGTTTACAGAACGTTCAGCCAGTGGCTCTTGGTGCTATTTTTATGAAACTTCTGCAATAACCGTTAGCAGTCTGTCGGCGAAAGACATGTATGGGATACTGCGATATTAACGACAGTCTTACTTGAAGGTTTCCATTGTAAAAAACGTAAAATGTGCAGATTGCAAGGAAGTACAGACTCCAGAGAAAATTGCAGAAACCATGTGCGAGGCACCGGCTGTTTTCATAACATCAATTGCAGTACTGAACTTTGTCTGCCGCCCGCAGCTCGTGGTCGTGCGGTAGCGTTCTCGCTTCCCACGCCCGGGTTCCCGGGTTCGATTCCCAGCGGGGTCAGGGATTTTCTCTGCCTTGTGATGGCTGGGTGTTGTGTGATGTCCTTAGGTTGGTTAGGTTTAAGTAGTTCTAAGTTCTAGGGGACTGATGACCATAGATGTTAAGCCCCATAGTGCTCAGAGCCATTTGAACCATTTGAATCTTTGTCTGCCAAATAGAGTGCGAAAAGCCAACCGAGCCTGAATGTATTCGTCTCCGAATGTTATTGGGTGTACGTCAACTTGGGCACTGAGAGGGATGCGGCTCCTCAGTGAACTCAGCTACTAAATTAATAGCTGTTGCTAAATGGATTTAAAGATGTTCAATGGGTATATCTGCTAACTGAGTCAGAAGTGTTCGCCATTGCAAAATAAATAAAGTATACTGCATGCAAAGGGATTAGCTATCTACCAAACGAAAATCTTGGCCTAAGCGTATTGAAAATTTATTCCTATCATAAATAGTATGCACAGGTCCAGCAAAGACATGGTAATTCACTATATGATACATGAAATATCTGGTTACCGGGATACACAAGCACTACTTAACTTGGCAAACTTTTGAAAAAAGGGAGACTGCGGTCACGACTAAGCAACCTCCTAAAATATGACTTGCCGTGTTAGACGCACAGCGGTTGTCAGAATGGACCAAAAATGAAGTGCAAATAACATTCAAATACCACTGCTCTCTCGGTTTTAGATAAGGCTTCATGAATCGAACTAAATATTAGAAAACGCCTAACTTCTTTCCTTCTTAACTAATCGATACCCCTCGATATCCTCACTCTCAACGTTGTGTCGATATATAAGTTGCTGTCATTAGAACCAGGGCAACACCCAGACCGTCTCCCATGGTTGTAACACTGCTTGCTGCGCCCCGAAGAGAAAAAGTCTTCCCTAAGTCTGAAATTAAAATGTACTGCTCTAAACCTCAGAAAGAAGTGATGTCTAAAACCCCCATCTCTCCCTGCTCTGCGTCGATTCCCCGCCAAAAATTTATCAGCAATAAAAATATTTCTGCACAGTACTGGCCAATGGCGTAATTGTTAAGTTGCTGCTGTTCTCCCACGAAGGTACTGTGTAAAAAGCGTTCTCCAACCTGCCGATGCGCGTCTACACTATTTTGAGAACATTCTGGGCCATGAACACTTTTTAGGCTACCTTTTTAGTCCACTTCCTGCGTTCATCATTCAGGAAGACGGCTCCTCTCGCTCTCGGAAGTACTTTTTAATAGTTCCTACTAAGCTCCCTTCCAGCAGCTGGTGGAAGAATCCCTTATCCCACCAGCGGTTGCTATCAGATGGATGCTTCGCGCTGTCAAGCTGCTGCCAAAAATCAAAGGAAACAAAACTGAACAGCCTGGCTCTCTTTTCATCAGCTGGGAGATAAAAAATCTGTTCTGATCGTTTCCTGACCTAACCAGCCTTCCAAGAAGTTCCGTGACTGAGCACAATGCCAGTTGTAGAACACTTCGATGCACCTAGGCCTAGTTGTAAAAGTGGCCACTTATTTGCTGTGGGCGAGTCTCTAAGGTTCATCTGCTTAATAACGTTTTAGTTGGACCCACGCCTTGTGTATAGCATTGCCACAGTTCACGGTAAAGGTTTGCAGTGGCCACCAGACGGGTGCCAAACAGAACAGTAGCGCCATCCATTCACAGACCGACTCTTTCACCAACACCCTCGCCGATCTGTCCTGCTGTGTGAGGACAACAGCGACAGCAAGGCGCGCCCTGAGTACCTGCACCGTCGGTGTGTGGGCGGCAGGTACCTCTTGGGGCTAGCAGGAAGAGGCCTGCCGGCAAACCGATGCGCCCGGGCCACGGTTCCGAACGCGAGCCCATCGCCCGCACACAGGCGAACAAGTAGGGGTTGACAGTCTTGGCGTGGGTGGCAGGGGAGGGCGATGTGTCAGCAGACATGTCCGTCTGTGTGTGAGGATCTTAACTGACATGCAGCAGTCTAATGCACTGGCACCATTTTCCCCCCAGGGGGTCCACAACTCTTTCGTGGATACGTGCGTGGCGAGCACGGGGCCCCGAGCCATTGCAGCCTTCTTTCTCTCCCGGGCTACATTTCCTTTCCCTTCCCCTCCTTTCCCCTCCATACCCCTTTCCCCTCGCCCTCTCCTCTCCCTCTATTGGTGTCCTTGCTTATGTTGGCCCCCGCTATCCTCCTGGTTCTGTTGGTTTTACACTCTGGCTTTGTTGCGTAATCATCTCCTCCTTTTGGCATTCCTTGGTCCCCCTCTGGGGTTTGACCTCCATTCCAAAATTTCTCTTCCGTAGTGTGAGCCATTTGGGGAAGAGCACCTTACCTCGTGTCTCCGACGTGTGCCCTCCTAGTATATTCCACCTTTTCTTCTACGTCGTTGTCTAATGCTAGGGTGCATAGCCAGCACGGTAGCCAGCCCGTGTGGTGGGGTCGCTATGTACCCTTTTGGTTGAGCCCCCTGAACACACAGGGATCACACTTCTGATACCTGAGCTGTGACCTCCTCATGCATGCCTTGGAGTGGTTGCTCGTCATCCTGGAGCATCGGAACTCCCGGCAATGGCCGCCGTGCCAGACGGCCCTTGCTGTGGCTGGGTGGCGCCCGTGAGGAGAGCCCCTGATCGGACTGGGTGGTATCAGGGCGGACGCTATGCAGATGAAACGCATAAGGGTCCAAACCTCTGGCCGCTCTTCTGCGGCCGTCTCTCTGCGTGGTACTGATTCCTCAAGTGCTGCTTCTCTTGCCCCTTCGGCCTTCCCTTCCGTGGCTACCCCCTGGGAGGAGGGTCAGGCCCGTCGTCTAGGGGCAAAACCTTTCCCCCGTTATCTAGTTTGCACCAGGACTGATGGAGATACTTTCACCAGTGTCAAACCTTTATTCTTTGTGGAACACATTGAAGACAAGTTCGGCGAAGTGGACTCCCTGAGCAAGATGCGGTCGGGTTCATTACTGATAAAAACTGTTTCGGCTGCCCAATCTGCGGCCCTTCGTGCCTGTACCCATCTTGGCACAATTCCCGTGTCCATTACCCCTCACCAGTCTCTAAATATGGTACAAGGTGTGATTTTTCACAGAGACCTCATCCTTCAAACTGATGAGGAACTTCGGGACAATCTCGGATGGCGGGGTGTTCACTTTGTTCGGCGTGTTCAGAAGGGTCCTAAAGATAATCGTATTGATACTGGTGCCTTTATCCTGGCCTTTGAAGGGGATACCCTTCCTGAGAAAGTTAAGATTATGGTCTATCGCTGTGATGTGAAGCCGTACATCCCACCTCCTATGCGGTGTTTTAAGTGCTTGCGTTTTGGCCACATGTCTTCTCGCTGTACCCAGGACCCTCTCTGTGGTGACTGTGGACGTCCACTCCATGAGGGGAGTCCCTGTGTTCCCCCTCCTGTATGTGTAAATTGTCATGGTAGTCATTCTCCACGTTCAGCAGATTGCCCAGTCTATAAGAAAGAAAAAAAGATACAGGAGTATAAGTCTCTTGATCGTTTAAGCTACACAGAGGCCCGTAAGAAATATGCACGATTGCACCCTGTGTCCATGACATCTAGTTACGCCTTGGTTACATCTTCATCCCTTCCTCCCCCTTCCTTACCCCCGTCCCGGACCCCTCTCCTTCCCCCCTCCCCTGCGGCTCCCACACCTTCTCCTCTGGGCGCCGCTCCCCCTCCCCAGCCGGAGAAGTGTCCCACTCCTTCGGCGTCTGCCGGTCAAGGGCGCCTCTCCCGGGATGCCCCTTCCCGGCACCTTCCAGGTCAAAGGTCTGCTGCAGCGCGGCGACCGCGAGAGCCGCGGTCTATCGGCCCCCAGGTCGCCCGGTCTCTTTCTGTTCCTGATCTTGCTGCAGCTGGCTCCATTATGCCACACAGCCCTCCTCGATCTCAGCCTGAAAAGAAGAAGAAACATAAGTCCCGGGACAAAGAGCCTCTGGTGTCACCGGAGGTCCCTTCCCCGGCTTCACAACCGGATTCTGACCTGTCGTTTATGGATGTCGCCCCCTCCTTGTCGGTGACGGGTGGGGACCCGGCGGTATGACTGGATTTAGCGTGTTCAGCCCTCATTTAAACCATCGTTCTGTGGTTCTCCAATGGAATTGTAATGGCTACTATCGTCACCTTCCGGAATTGAAATCCCTTCTTTCGTCCTACTCAGCAGCTTGTGTGGTTCTCCAGGAATCTCATTTTACTGATGCTCACTCACCGACCCTCCGTGGGTTCCGTGTTTTCTGTCGAAATCGGGTCGGACCCTTGCGGGCTTCTGGTGGCGTTTGTACGTTGGTCCGTACAGACATTGCTAGCACGTGGATTCCTCTCCAAACTACATTGGAAGCAGTTGCTGTTAGGGTCCACTTAGACTCTGCAGTCACAGTATGCAATCTTTATCTCCCTCCTGACAGGACTCTTACACCTGCTGCCTTAACCACCCTTCTTCAGCAACTTCCTCCTCCCTTCCTCCTCCTTGGGGATTTTAATGCTCATCATCCTTTGTGGGGCAGTGCCTTTCCATTTAGACGAGGTCTTCTTATCGACCAATTTATTGCAGACCACGACCTGTGCCTTCTTAATGATGGCTCCCCTACTCATTTCAGTGCTGGTCATGGTACCTTTTCTGCCATTGATCTTTCTCTTTCTTCTCCCTCTCTCCTCCCTTCATTACACTGGTCGCCACACGACGACCTTTGTGATAGTGACCATTTCCCGTTGATTATCACGCTCCCTTCCCGTTCCCCGATGGAGAGGTTACCTCGTTGGTCTTTCCACCGTGCCGATTGGCCTCTATATACTGCACAGGTCGAGTTTTCTCCCTCTTTGTCGGGTTGTATTGATGACGTCCTACGTGACGTGTCTGACGCGATTGTTCGCGCTGCTAACCTTGTTGTCCCGCGCTCATCTGGACAATTTCGTCGTCGGCAAGTCCCGTGGTGGAGTACGGCCATTGCCATTGCCATCCGTGATCGCCGTCGAGCTTTGCAACACTTTAAGAGGCACCCATCTGTAGCCAGCCTTTCTACCTTTAAGCGCCTTCGCGCTAAAGCCCGTTATTTAATCAAACAGAGCAAGCGGATATGTTGGGAACGATTCGTTTCTTCCCTTGGTTCCACTGTCCCTCTGTCACGGGTATGGGCTACACTTCGCTCTCTCCAAGGTTGCCATCGGCAGTCCCCCCTCCCAGGCCTTCACCTCCCAGATGGCATTTGTACGGACCCATTAGTTCTCGCAGAACATCTTGCGACCCATTTTGCAGTGGCATCAGCGTCGGCCTCCTATCCAGCTGCTTTCCTTCATCAAAAACAGCAGGCTGAAGCTGTCACCTTATGTTTCACCACTTGTGAGTCAGAATCTTACAACGAACCTTTCACTGAATGGGAATTTCTTTCTGCTCTATCTGCTTCTCATGATACGGCTCCTGGCCCAGATTCCATTCATAACCAGCTGCTT
Source organism: Schistocerca piceifrons (assembly GCF_021461385.2). Classification (NCBI taxonomy): domain Eukaryota; kingdom Metazoa; phylum Arthropoda; class Insecta; order Orthoptera; family Acrididae; genus Schistocerca; species Schistocerca piceifrons. Next base: position 320,292,715 of record NC_060143.1, on the reverse strand, counting down.
CAACATCTCAGTGCTCCACAACGGCACCATCTTCTTCGGGTGTTTAACCGTATCTGGCTCCAGGGTGACTTCCCTTCTCAGTGGAGGGATAGCATTGTGGTTCCTGTCCTTAAGCCTGGTCAGAACCCCCTATCTGTTGACAGCTATCGGCCAATTAGTTTGACCAATGTTGGTTGTAAGTTACTTGAACGGCTGGTAGCCCGTCGGCTCACTTGGGTCCTCGAATCTCGGGATCTATTGTCCCCTTACCAGTGTGCCTTTCAAGAGGGACGATCTCCAATCGATCATTTGCTTCGCTTGGAATCCGCAGTTCGGCAGGCTTTTTCCCAGCGCCGCCATTTGGTTGCAGTGTTTTTTGACCTTCGCAAGGCCTATGACACGGCCTGGCGCCATCACATCTTACTAACCCTTCATCAGTGGGGTCTTCGGGGCCCCCTCCCGATTTTTATCCGCCAGTTCCTGATCCATCGGTCATTCAGAGTTCGAGTTGGTACTGCTTTTAGTTCTCCACGGACCCAGGAGACGGGCATCCCAGAGGGTTCTGTCTTGAGTGTCCTTCTTTTCGTCATTGCTATCGATGGACTTGTGGCCTCTGTCGGTCCCTTGGTCGCCCCTGCCCTGTATGTGGATGATTTCTGCATTTGGGTTAGTTCCTCCTCGATGCCATCTGCAGAACGGCAGCTCCAGGTGGCTATACGGCGTGCCTCTGCATGGACCCTCTCCCACGGGTTTCAATTCTCTCCTTTAAAATCGCGGGTAGTCCACTTCTGTCGCCGTACTACGGTCCACCCTGATCCAGAGCTCTATCTCGCTGCACAAAGATTGCCTGTGGTTCCACAGTTTCGTTTCCTAGGTCTTCTTTTCGACAACAAGCTCACTTGGCTGCCCCATATCAGACTCCTGAAGGTAGGATGTTTCCGTAAACTCAATGTCCTTCGCTTCCTTGCCCACTCCTCCTGGGGTGCGGACCGTTCCCTCCTCCTCCGTCTTTATCGTGCTCTAGTTCTGTCACGTTTGGACTATGGTTGTCAAGTTTATGGTTCAGCTGCTCCTTCCACGCTGCACGTGCTGGATCCAGTCCACCATCGTGGTATCCGTTTGGCCACCGGTGCCTTCCCTACTAGCCCTGTTGATAGTCTCCTGGTTGAAGCTGGGATCCCCCCCCTTTCTGTTCGGCGGTCCCAGCTTCTGGTGTCTTATGCCCTTACTATCCGTTCTTCTCCCGCTCATCCTTCCTATTCTATCCTATTCCCAGACCATGGACGTCGCCCGCCTGACTCCCGCCCTCGGGCGGGTTTACCGGTTGGGCTGCGCCTTGCGTCTCTTACCCGTGATTTTCGGCTTCCTTCTTTGTCCTGTCTTCCTCGCTCCCTCCCCTCCACCCCTCCTTGGTTAGTTCCTCGGCCTCGAATTCGGATGGATCTCCGCCGCGGTCCGAAAGATTCCATCCCCCCGGTGGTGTTCCGTTCCTTTTTCCGCAAAATTTTATGGGAGTTTCGGGATGCTGTTGTTTTTTACACTGATGGCTCTAAATCTGCTGATCATGTTGGGTATGCCTTCACGTCCTTTGTTGGAACGGAAAATCATCTACTGCCACCCTCATGTGGGGTGTTTACTGCGGAATTGATGGCAATTTCCCGGGCCCTTACCTTTATTAAACAATCCCAACACAACCGCGTTTTGTTATGTACGGACTCGATGAGTGGCCTTCTTGCTATTGACCGGTGTTTTTCGCGCCATCCCTTGGTCTCTGCCATCCATGACCATCTCGCTGATCTTCACCGTGCTGCTTGTTCCATTGACTTCCTATGGGTCCCGGGCCATGTGGGTATCCCGGGTAATGAGCTCGCTGATCGTTTGGCTGGGGGAGCAGTTACTTACCCCCCGTTTTCTGTAACCCCTCCTGCAGCGGATTTACGGCTTCACATCAAATCCCACTTTGCACAGTCATGGGCCAGTTCTTGGGAGGCTACTCCACTGTCTAATAAACTCCGTGCCATTAAGGTGAATACAGGCCCATGGCGTTCTTCCTTTAGCCTCTCCCGCAAGGACTCGACCACGCTGTGTCGTCTCCGCATTGGCCATACCAGGCTGACTCATGGTTTCCTTTTGCGTGATGAGCCACCCCCGCTATGTGGTTGTGGAGCCTTCCAGTCAGTGGCCCACATTTTGGTTGAATGCCCCCTTCTTTTGGCTCTGCGTGCTAAGTACAGACTCCCCCACACTTTACCTTTGATGTTGGCTGACGATTCCCGGATGGTCTCTCTGGTTCTAGGTTTCCTCCGGGAGAGTGGTTTTTATTCTCAGTTTTAAAGTTTTTAATCTCCCTCTGGTGTTGGGGCAGGGCGGTGAGTGTTTGGGTGTCTCCCACTGTAGGCAGTGTTCAGAGATTCCCGATTCACCTCCCTGACCGGAATCCTCTTTTCTTTCCCTTTTACTCTGTTTTTACCCCTCTTTTTAAGGCTTGGTTAGTTTTTCTATTCCCATACGTACTTTCTGCGTTATAGCAGTTGTACCTTTTAAGTCACAGATGGTCTTGCCTATGCTGTTTCAGCATAGTGTTGGGTTCGTTCTCTTGCCAACTTCCCTCATTTGTTTTTACTAATGACAACGTGACTGCCCTTTTACGTTTCCCCTTTATCCGTTTTATTTTTCTGACTATACTGAGATGTCCCGTTAGCAGAATGGAGTCTATTTGAAACAAGGGACTGATGACCTTGCTGTTTGGTCCCTTTAACCTCAAACAACCAACCAACCAACTGGCACCATTTTCCTATCACTTCCTTTTGTAGAAATATTCCAGCTACGGCCTCTACCTTCTACATCTAAATCTATTTCGATACTCCGCAATCCATCTTAATGCTTGTGGAGGTCGTGCAGTGAAGAGAGAGTTTTTCTACCACTACTGGTTTCCTATTTCTTGAGTGGAACAGTCGATGAGACAGCAACGTAGCAGTTACGTAACTTCCCTCAGGCAATTTGTTTTATATTTATTTAAACCTAATTTTATTTCCTTAGCTTCAATTACGGTGTGTAGTCCGTGGATCGAAAACATACAGCTTACACCGCAAGCCAAAGGACAGGTAGATGGCATGTAGCGATATTTTTTGCACTGGTGCGTGTTACCTGCAGAGTAAATGCTTACTGCCTATACCAAGCCTTCACGAAGACTCCGGATGTAACAGGTTTCGACTTCATGAAAACTCTAATAATGCTACTAACATATGCTTTTATGAAACACCGACTTCAGATAAAAAGTCTTCCAAGAGAACTTATTGTTTTAGTTAGATGGCCGGCCAGAGTGGCCGAGCGGTTCTAGGCGCTACAGTCTGGAACCGCGCGACCGCTACGGTCGCAGGTTCGAATCCTGCCTCGGGCATGGATGTGTATGATGTCCTTAGGTTAGTTAGGCTTAAGTAGTTCTAAGTTCAAGGGGACTGATGACCTCAGAAGTTAAGTCCCATAGTGCTCACAGCCATTTTTTTCAGTTAGATGCATACTGCAGTTACCAGATGAACAACATCCACGACAGGTTTTTGAGGAGACTTCCGAAAAACGAAAAACCTGTAACTTTCTTACTTCAAAACTGAAGAGGAAGACTAAATATCCTCGTCAATAGTGTAGACATGCAACATGTCTCGAATATGCATAAAAAATGTGCCTTGAAACAAAAAAAAAATAAGAGCTTTTTTCAGACAGTCACAGACTTCAGTATAATGTTAAAAGTGCCAATTCATTGTCAATCTGTATTATTTTTATCTTGATGATAATTACTTTTCGCATTAAAATAGTTTTCAGCAATGACTGATCACATTTATTTAAACTCCCTAACATTCTCAGATAGCACCATGTTAGTTACGTGAGAAATATCAGACATATTAGTTGAGGGTTAAGGAGCGACAGCTTAGTTTGACCAGATGGGCACAAATATTACCCTTGCCATTGTCGTGGAGGCTCACCAGTCTGTCGGTGTGACCCTAGGGGGGTCACCGTGGGAATCTCGTCCCATCGTCCTCACCGAGGCTAACTGCTCGCTTTCCAGACCTCAACTCGCAAACAAAATCTAACATTACACTTGCGGAGATTACTTGCAGACTGATTCACTGACAACGCCCAGCCCAAACCGCTAAAAATAGAAACTGGAAATTTGAAGAGGATGTTGATCTTATAATGTAGCAATAGTTTAAGAAGGGATTCATCGAAATAGGGGATAAAATATCTTTCGAAAATGCGTAGCTGTTAAGGCAATTTTGAAGCTAGAGCTACGGAAATTGCTATTTGGTTTCTTGGTCAGAAACAAAAAAAAAAAGTTTCAGCATTTTTAGACGTTGGACCCCTAAAAGATTCAGTAGTGGGTGAAACGTTTTTAATATAAATCACAATTGAAAAACATACTAAACTACACTTACGAAAAAGGGTATCTGAATTCCCGATTGGAAATAAAAAAATCGTGTTCCAGTATTTTTGGACATTCAAACCCGAAGGGGGTGACATAGGTGATCAAAAATTTTGTGAAACTATATTATTATGAAAGACAGTTTAAAGCTAAATCCACCAAAATTTGTGTTAGTGTATGAAATTTTCTATGGTAAATATCAACACAAGTCCTCAGAAGGCACGATTAGCACAAACCTTCGACTCCACCTACCAGAAATGCTTTTTGGTCAGAAGTACATTCGAAAATTGTATAGCCTTAATTAGCGTGAAAAGTTATTGAACTTTTCGCGCAGTGTGTAGATTTACAATTGGGCAATGGACCTAACTACACACAAATTCGATTAAAGGAAAACAAAAAAAATCTGTGCAGACTAAATAGTCTACGCAAAGCTAAACAGCGAGTGCTAAGGCAGCAATACATAAGGATGGCTTAACCGGTCTTAACCGATACAATCACTGATATCATTACTCTAATTAGTATCAAATTAAACTGATCGGTTGAAACGTGACTAATAGCGACTGACTGAATTAGGATAATAAAAATGAGATATGTGAGGTTGGACACCGACTGACCCATCTCAAGGGCAATGCGCACAATCTGCGTAGCTGAAAAAGCAATTATTACATTAAAAAGTATTCAAACGGTCCGTCACTGTAAGTAAAAGTAATATGTTTGGTCCTAGCAGTGGTGCACTTCATCATTAATCCTACCTCTTAAAAGGCGTACAGTCACCAACGATTGACTGACTGCCTACTCGCGGGTAGGACTGTCCAAGGAAACTACAAGAATGTTGTGTGACGGAACAAAGTTTACACTTCTGGCTGTTATAACAGCAACACAACGAAGGTGGCATGCGACAGATATCGTATTAGCATGAAGAGAACTACATTCTTGGATATGAAAATGACCATCATTTGAACGCAACGGCGTAGGAATAAGGCCACCTATGTTCTGTATATAAGGAAATATTACATAGCGGGTTTTCTTATTCAGAAAGCACGTTTGAATGACGGTGGATTTCGAGAAGACAAGTTTGTGCCACATGTAAGAAGGAGAGCACACGGAATTGGAAAGCAGCTGGACCATGGCCTGGCCAGATAGCAGTTTAATGCCTCACAGTATTGCTGTTAAAGTTGGCCGCATTCTCACACGAGTTTCGCGAACATGGAACCGATGGATTCAAATGGGCCACACTCAACTAAATGTGGGATCTTATAATACGAAAGCATATGGAAAAGCACAGAATAAAACTATAGTGGGCGAAAATGCATGCCACATTTAATACAACGCTGATGATAACACGGCACATCCATGAAATGCTGTTGAAACTACTGCTGTTTAAGAACGAGTTCTAAGAAATAGGACTGTCTAAGACAAGCAAACGGTATTCGTACACTCTTACAATCATGTCAACACAGGCACTTATAATTTATACTCAAACACATCTTGTAGTTATAAAACAGCACAATTTTTACGAATATACTTCTACAGTGGTGACTGCCAGGGTCAATGGAATATTGCAGTTGCTTTTTCTGTCTGAATAACTCTTCGGTGTAATTTAGAACAAAATATCTTTATTGACTGCATACATTTTCCTATTTTATTTACTAATTTTGTACAAAAATTTGTATCGTGACGTTTTTATAAAAGTTCTTGATTTTAAAATGACTTTTCAGGACAGAGAAACTATTTGTTGTAACCTCAAAGTCAACGTATTCGAAGAAAAGTCTATAATTTTTAAATTGACTGTTCAGACATTATTTTTAGTCTTTATAACTGAAACAGCCGGCCGCTGTGGCCGAGCGGTTCTAGACGCTACAATCTGGAATTGCGCGACCGCTACGGTCGCAGGTTCGAATCCTGCCCCGGGCATGGATGTGTGTGCTGTCCTTAGGTTAGTTAGGTTTAAGTAGTTCTAAGTTCTAGGGGACTGATGACCTCAGATGTTTAGTCCCATAGTGCTCAGAGCCATTTGAATCATTTATAACTGAAACAGGGGCCATGTTTACAGTAAAAGCCCAAATCCTGTCTTGATGATGAATTACCGGAAAATTTCTGCGGTAAAGTTTAAATCTACGGAGCCAGTCGGGCGTTTCTGATCGTGCAGTTGCTCACTTGCATCTGTATCTCCCCTATCACAGGGGTAGAGCTTCTGCAAAGTAATGTGGGCCACACGCGCAGAGTTGCACTCTCATCCGCAGCGTTGGGCGATTTCCCCCGTGTATTAGAATGTGGCGGCTGCCTCAGCTGCATGTCACCTAGCGGTTTCGAAGCTTTCTCTACACTACACAGCGTGGCACCAGAGCCCTCGCACACCGTATCTGCAGTGAAGTGCATTATTAACAGGCATGGGTCATTGTACGCAGTGTCATTAAATTTATGTCAAGAGGCAAACGATACATCTCATTGAGAGGGTTGCCGGAATCACTAGCTCCTCCAGTCACACTATAAAGAAAATAGAGAAGGAGGGGAAACAGGTAGCTACATGGATTTCCCAGGAAAGACGGGAAAGGAGGAGAAGACAGTTTTGTATTCTGGCGTTGTTGACGAATAGGTTGCCAGGGGAATGACACACAATTTCTATGTGGCACATTTTCTTATATATTGTTAGTACCGTACTAAACTACACTACATTTTTAGCCCTTTTTCGTTTTATGGGATTTTCTTGTGACAGCACAAGGTAATAAACTTTTGCCTCAGTCACTCCTTTATTCAACCCAGCATTACCCGCGTACTCATTTGCCAATTTTCTCTTAGAAGTTAAAACAAAACAGCGAATTGTGTTAGTAGTGAGGTGTCGAAAAAGTTTCATTTCCTTGTATTCGTCAAAACTCCTTTGAAACAATGAAACAGTCTTATAAAAAATCCATAACTTACAAAAGTGTAAGTACAGTATCCAGATTAAGAAACATAATCCTTGGCAGTTTCTGTACGCTAGGTGCCACTTTTTCGACTGACTACAACGCGATTTTGTAAACGTCGCTGTGGCGACATGTCTTCATAGCTCTTTAGACGGCTACTGTTTTCACCTCAAGCCGTTTTCCCTTTGCAATTGAAAGCTGTCAAAAGCGCTTCCGGGTGTCACGGCCTTTTTTAATTTGAATAGGTTGTATGAGTGTGATAGTATTAAAGAATACATGTATTTAAACGCCTTGCATAATGCGGCAGTTTTTCATGCGTCTCGGGTGTTTACGACGTTATATTTCCTGAATTATGTCTAATACCATGGTATACTTCTGTAGGCGCATTTAGCGGCATATGCGGATACTGTCTGAGAAATTTATTGCGAATAAGTTAGCATCACAGAAGTTAAACAATTAATCGTCATGCATGATGCCGCAGTTTTTCACGCATCACATTGTTTATGATGTCATATCTGCTGAATTATTTTAGGTAGGTGATTACTGCCCGTACAGCGATTGTTGCCTTACACTGAAGGATATGTGTACCAAGTTTGGCTGAAATCGGTCCAGTGGGTTCAGAGGAGATATATAGAATTCTTTTGCGGTACTGCACACGTATGTTGTGCTTTGTCCCATACATCGCTGATGATAAAAGTGAGACATATACGTAACAAACGCTTAATATTTCCAGGAAACATGTTGTCCAAGTTGTAGATAGTACCTGTAGTAGTCCAGAAATTGCTTCATTACTCACATCTAAACAGACGAATGAATTAATAGAGGGCACTACAGTTGCTACTAAGGGCTACAAAAGTGCTGTACACAGTTTCAGCATCATTATTATTATTATTATTATTATTATTATTATTACTACACTGGTTAGGCACAAAGAATTAACGGCCTGAAGTTGGCCAATTTCTGCCAGTTCAGAGTAACAGAGTGCTGCAATGAAGTGATTTACGAACAGTAAGTATAGTACGCACATCTGAACTTGTTTGATTTTAAATGGGGTTACTGTGTGCAGATCAAGCAAGTACCGCAATGGAGTAATGAACGGCAGATATTTTTTGCAAAAATCTGTTACCCTCACTGTGGATAGTTAGCTTTCTTATCTGAGAAGAAGCAGTGGGTAGCACTTGCGAAGCACTACGAATTCTTTCGTCATTCATTCTAACACACACACACACACACACACACACACACACACACACACACACACACAAACACACACAAATACACGAACAAACTAAACGTCATTCAGCGTTCATCATTTTAAAACTAAAAGTGTTCCAAGAAAAGTCATTCATTCTACAGTCCAGTTAGGTGCTGAAGTTGGTGACAAAGTGAGGGAGGAGGAGGGAGGAGCAACTGATGGCAGGGGAGGGCGAGGGTGGAATACCAGCTAATGTTTGATTGCATTCAGGGGTAACGGTTGAAGAAAGGTCGGGACAACAATTAAGTGGCACCAGTAATTGAAATTAAAATGACAAGGCGGCCGTACGGTAAAAACAAGATGTTAAATAAAGATGGCACAAACATGAGCTACGCACGGGTTTGTGTGTTTGTCCTTAGGATAATTTAGGTTAAGTAGTGTGTAAGCTGAGGGACTGATGACCTTAGCAGTTAAGTCCCATAAGAGTTCACACAAACAAAAATTTGGAATGTGGCCATCAGCCGATCTAAGGTTAATCAAAGGAGATCGATTAAAACTTTCAGTGTTTGGATCCTTGTGTAATATTGTGTGTGGATAAATTAAGTTTGTATGTTGAGTGCAACTGACAGCAACTCATTTTGGCTCCTTTCCACAACCTAATCTGCTCTGTCCTGCTAGCCCAGGCATTTCAAGTACCTGATTGTTTGTTGTCTTGTGTTTATGTGAAAGTTTCTGCTAACTCTTACATGTCCTTGATGGCTGATTGCATTCCAAAAATGTTTCTTTTCATGCATCTCGCCACATTTCTTTGCTAACATTTAGACAATGTTTTCCGAATAGTTGGGTTGCAAGGGGTGTGCCAGTACCTTGCCTACCACTTTCTCCCAATCCCACTTCTACAGAATAATTTTCTGCTGTGGAATTCTTTTTATCAGGGAAGATGTAGCATTTGTGTGTAAGACACCGACAGGCGCTACAGTAGAGCTGGTTGCCCGTTTGATTAAAGCTGCAGCCGTTAAACGCGAAACCGGTTGTTGTAAGACTGTTAGACAATCACCAGCACGCAGATGACAGTTGTGTGTTAGTGTGACACGAACACATTTTCAGTAACATTTTTAAAGTGATATTCATCACGTGGCAGTTTGAACACATCCTCTGAATATTGCCGGTGACAAAACCTTTGCGAACCACTAGCGGGGAAACGGAGCACCTGCGATACTTTTGTTACTGAAACAGTGTTTCTTCATATCTCTTCTAAACACAATCTAACTTTTGTGTACCCGGCTTTTTAACACTCTATATTTACGTATAGGATCCTCCATAAATAGAGGGTGTCTAAGAACAAGTTTCACATATTCTAACAGTGGGTAGTACTGATTAGAACAAGAAGACAAGTTCCGATAAATATGTCTCCGGAAAACAATACTTGTAGAGGAACGAGCCATTTTACTTGTGACGAGTAATGTGTAGTACTCCACGGTGTATGCCATCTTACTACTGCAGTTCATTGAGCGTGACTGAATGGTTGTAAATTGCAAGAAACTTGCGAAATCCCCTCTTTGTGGTTCTACATCTACACGGATACTTTGCAAATCACATTGAAGTGACTGGCAGAAGGTTCATCGAACCACCTTCACAATTCTCTATTATTCCAATCTCGTTTAGCTCTGATCTCCCTTATTTTATGGTTCCTCCCTATGTAGGTCGGTGTCAACAAAACATTTTCGCATTCGGAGGTGAAAGTTGATGATAGAAATTTCGTGAGAAAATTCCGTCGCAACGAAAAACGCCTTTCTTTTAATGATGTCCAACACAAATCCTGTATTATTTCTGTGACACTCTCTCCCATATTTCGCGGTAATACTAAACGTGCTGCTTTCTTTGAACTTTTTCGATGTACTCCGTCAATCCTATCTGGTAAGGATCCCACACCGCGCAGCTGTATTCTAAAAGAGGACGTACAAGCGTAGTGTAGGCAATCTCCTTAGTAGGTCTGTTACATTTTCTAAGCGTCCTACCAACAAAACGCAGCCTTTAGTCAGCCTTCCCCACAACATTTCCTATGTGTTCCTTCCAATTTAAGTTGTTCGTAATTGTAATACCTAGGTATTTAGTTGAATTAACGGCTTTTAGATTAGACTGATTTATCCTGTAACCTAAGTTTAACTAGTTCCTTTTAGTACTCATGTGGATGACCTCACACTTTTCGTTATTTAGGGTCAATTGCCAATTTTGAACCATTCAGATATCTTTTCTAAATCGTTTGGCAGTTTATTTTGATCTTCTGATGACTTTATTAGTCGATAAACGACAGCGTAATCTGCAAACAACCGAAGACGGCTGCTCAGATTGTCTCCAAAATCGTTAATATACATAAGGAGCAACAAATGGCCTGTAACACTATCTTGGGAAACGCCAGAAATCACTCCTGTTTTACTCGATGACTTTCCGTCAATTACTACGACTTGTGACCTCTCTGACAGGAAATCACAAATCCAGTCTCATAACTGAGACGATATTCCATAAGCACGCAATTTCACTACGAGCCGTTTGTGTGGTACAGTGTCAAAAGCCTTCCGGAAATCCAGAAATAAGTCAATAGCACTCAACACTTCATGTGAATAAGGAGCTAGTTATGTTTCACAGGAACATTGTTTTCTAAAACCATGTTGGCTGTCTTTTAACAGACCATTTTCTTCGAGGTAATTCATAATGTTCGAACATAATATATGTTCCAAAATCTTGCTGCATATCGACATTAACAATATGGGCCTGTAATTTAGTGGATTACTCCTACTACCTTTCTTGAATATTGGTGTGACCTGTGCAACTTTCCAGTTCTTGGGTACGGATCTTTCGTCGAGCGAACGCTTCCATATGATTGTTAAGTATGGATCTAATGCATCTGCATACTCCGAAAGGAACCTAATTGGTATACAGTCTGGACCAAGAGACTTGCTTTTATTAAGTGATTTAAGTTGCTTCACTATTGCGAGGATATTATTCTACGTTACTCACGTTGGCAGCTGTTCTCGATTCAAATTCTGGAAAATTTCCTTCGTCTTCTTTTATGAAGGCATTTCGGAAGGCTGTGTTTAGTAACTCTGATTTGGCAGCACTGTCTTCGATAGTATCTCCATTGCTGTCGCGCAGAGAAGGCACTGATTGTTTCTTGCCGCTAACATACTTGGCATACGACCAGAATCTCTTTGGATTTTCTGCCAGGTTTCGAGACAAAGATTCGTTGTGGAAACTGTTATAAGCATCTCACTTTGATGTCCCCGTTAAATTTCGAGCTTCTGTAAAAGATCGCCAATCTTCGGGATTTTGCGTCTGTTTAAATTTGGCTTGTTTGTTTCGTTGTTTCTGCAACAATCTTCTAACCCGTTTTGTGTACCAAGGAGGATCAGCTCCGTCGTTTGTTAATTTATTTGGTATAAATCTCTCAATTACTGCCGATACTATTTCTTTGAATTTTAGCCACATCTGGTATACACTTATATTATTAATTTGCAATGAGTGGAGATTGTTTCTCAGGAATGCGTCAAGTGAATTTTTATCTGCTTTTTTGAGTAGATATATTTTCCGCTTATTTTTCGAGGACGTGGGGATTACAATATTCAGTCTCGCTACGACAACCCTGTGTTCACTAATCCCTGAATCGGTTCTGATGCTCGTTGTTAACTCAGGATTATTTGTTGCTAAGAGGTCAAGTGTGTTTTCACAATCGTTTACTATTCGCGTGGGCTCATGAACTAACTGCTCGAAATAATTTTCAGAGAATGCGTTTAGCACAATTTTGGATTATATTTTATGTGTACCTTCGTAATTAAACATGTATTTTCGCCAGCATACCTAGGGTAAATTAAAGTCACCACCAACTATTATCGTATGAGTCGGGTACGCGTTTGAAATCAAACCCAAGTTTACTTTATCTCACAAACCAGAAAACTGTGGGCAGTCCACTTCTCTAAGACCTAAACTATGTATGTACATGCGCACAATTTGAGGTGTGTAATGCGGTACTAGGTCCTACATGTAGCTCCTAAAGTGGAGATTGGCATAACATACAAATGATGTGAATAAAGGTACCTATTAAAAACAATTTATTGTTTAAACACTCAAGTTTATTGCATTAACGCACTGATTATGGTCACTCTTGGAAAAGAGACAGTGAAACAATTAGCAAATGTATTACGGATAGCAATGTTACTCATCTGCCTAACAGAAGTCTCATCCTGTTAACCAAAATCCCGATTTAAGACTAAAATTTAATTCCACAAATTAATAATGGAAAAAATAGTGACTTGCAATCTTTTTAAATGGTTAATCAGGTCTTTATTCGACATATGAGCATCGATTCTCAAGCGGACAATAATGCGGAATTTCGCAAGAGCGGAACAAAGTGACCCAACTCGCCGGTGCCGCTTTTAATGCTGACCGTGAAATTTCTCTTGCTCCGACGTGTACGCCACTAGCGTGGAGACAGCGCCCAGAGAAGTAGAGAGCCTGTCGTGATATCAGCAACACACTCCCCTGCTCGTCCCGAAAGATGCGATGCTCTCATCTCTCGACCGGGGTCCCCGACCGAATCTCTAGATTTTGCCCGCTGGGACGGCTCGGCAAGCCAGTTCCACGAAGTCGATGCCTGGATATTCCGGTAACCGCTCGAAATGACATTTCTCCGTAGAATTTCTTCTCGCCCCATCTCAGCTCCATGTGTCTTCACATTCAAGCTAAGTATTAAAAAACCAGTGTGTCTGTCACGATGTTAAAGAACGGAAAATACATATGGCCCCATTATGTTAGTTACTCAGATCTAAGATCATTTTAATAAATATTCTCATTGCAATCCCGCAATAAATTTATACGTCCTCATTCTCTAAATTATTTAACCAACATCAAAGTTAATGGAAAAGGCGTAAACTGAAGTTTGTGATCAGGAAGGTATTAAACGTGAATAGTCTGTGCAGCTGTAGTAACCATAATGACACGGTGATGTCTTGCTTAACACATCTGCCTCGTTGTGTTAAAGTCCTGGCCTTGACACAAAACTTAATTCATTACTTCAGCGTCTATCCTTATCGAAGATAAAGTTGGGATTTACAAGTCTCCAGGAAAAGGAAGTTCATCATATCAACAGCCTACAAATTTGCCTGCCGCATTTTATACTGATGGAGGCGCTGAACTTGTGTTGCCCACGCAGTACGTTATCAGAACTAGATTAGTGATTCCGTGCAGTGTGAACAGACTGACCTGTGAATAGTGCAATGGCAGGCTACTATTCTACGAGGGAAATGGCAGACACGATATTTCGTTATGGGTAGGCGACCATGGACCATGAACCATGGACCTTGCCGTTGGTGGGGAGCCTTGCGTGCCTCAGCGATACAGATGGCCGTACCGTAGGTGCAACCACATCGGAGGGGTATCTGTTGAGAGGCCAGACAAACGTGTGGTTCCTGAAGAGGGGCAGCAGCCTTTTCAGCAGTTGCAGGGGCAACAGCCTGGATGATTGACTGATCTGGCCTTGCAACACTAACCAAAACGGCCTTGCTGTGCTGGTACTGCGAACGGCTGAAAGCAAGGGGAAACTACAGCCTTAATTTTTCCCGAGGGCATGCAGCTTTACTGTATGGTTTAATGATGATGGCGTCCTCTTGGGTAAAATATTCCGGAGGTAAAATAGTCCCCCATTTGGATCTCCGGGCGGGGACAGCTCAAGAGGACGTCGTTATCAGGAAAAAGAAAAATGGCGTTCTACGGATCGGAGCGTGGATTGTCAGATCCCTTAATCGGGCAGGTAGGTTAGAAAATTTAAAAAGGGAAATGGATAGGTTGAAGTTAGATATAGTGGGAATTAGTGAAGTTCGGTGGCAGGAGGAACAAGACTTTTGGTTAGGTGAATACAGGGTTATAAATACAAAATCAAATCGGGGTAATGCAGGAGTAGGTTTAATAATGAATAAAAAAATAATGAACGCATTATTGTGGCCAAGATAGACACGAAGCCCATGCCTACTACAGTAGTACAAGTTTATACGCCAACTAGCTCTGCAGATGATGAAGAAATTGATGAAATGTATGATGAGATAAAAGAAATTATTCAGGTAGTGAAGGGAGACGAAAATTTAGTAGTCATGGGTGACTGGAATTCGAGAGTAGGAAAAGGGAGAGAAGGAAACATAGTGGGTGAATATGGATTGGGGGAGAGAAATGATAGAGGAAGCAGTCTGGTAGAATTTTGCACAGAGCACAACTTAATCATTGCTAACACTTGGTTCAAGAATCATAAAAGAAGGTTGTATACATGGAAGAATCCTGGTGATACTAGAAGGTATCAGATAGATTATATAATGGTAAGACAGAGATTTAGGAACCAGGTTTTAAATTGTAGGACATTTCCAGGGGCAGATGTGGACTCTGACCACAATCTATTGGTTATGAGCTGTAGATTAAAACTGAAGAAACTGCAAAAAGGTAGGAATTTAAGGAGATGGGACCTGGATAAACTGACTAAACCAGAGGTTGTACAAAGTTTCAGGGAGAGCATAAGGGAACAATTGACAGGAATGGGGGAAAGAAATACAGTAGAAAAAGAATGGGTAGCTCTGATGGATGAAGTAGTGAAGGTAGCAGAGGATCAAGTAAGTAAAAAGACGAGGGCTAGTAGAAATCCTTGGGTAACAGAAGAAATATTGAATTTAATTGATGAATGGAGAAAATATAAAAACGCAGTAAATGAAGCAGGCAAAAGGGAATACAAACGTCTCAAAAATGAGATCGACAGGAAGTGCCAAATGGCTAAGTAGTGATGACTAGAGGACAAATGTAAAGATGTAGCGGCTTATCTCATTAGGGGTAAGATCGATACTGCCTACAGGAAAATTAAAGAGACCTTTGGAGAAAAGAGAGCCACTTGTATGAATATCAAAAGCTCAGATGGAAATCCAGTTCTAAGCAAAGAAGGGAAGGCAGAAAGGTGGAAGGAGTATATAGAGGGTCTATACAAGGGCGATGTACTTGAGGACCATATTATGCAAATGGAAGAGGATGTAGATGAAGATGAAATGGCAGATACGATACTGCGTGAAGAGTTTGACAGAGCACTGAAAGACCTGAGTCGAAACAAGGCCCTGGGAGTAGACAACATTCCATTGGAAATACTGACGGCCTTGGGAGAGCCAGTCCTGACAAAACTCTACCATCTGGTGAGCAAGAAGTATGAGATAGGCGAAATACCCTCAGACTTCAAGAAGAATATAATAATTCCAATCCCAAAGAAAGCAGGTGTTGACAGATGTGAAAATTACCGAACTGTCAGTTTAATAAGTCACGGCTGCAAAATACTAACGCGAATTCTTTACAGACGAATGGAAAAACTGGTAGAAGGCGACCTCGGCGAAGATCAGTTAGGATTCCGCAGAAATGTTGCAACACGTGAGGCAATACTGACCCTACGACTTACCTTAGAAAATAGATTAAGGAAAGGCAAACCAACGTTTCTAGCATTTGTAGACTTAGAGAAAGCTTTTGACAATGTTGACTGGAACACTCACTTTCAAATTCTGAAGGTGGCAGGGGTAAAATACAGGGAGCGAAAGGCTATTTACAATTTGTACAGAAACCTGATGGCAGTTATAAGAGTCGAGGGGCATGAAAGGGAAGCAGCCGTTGGGAAGGGAGTGAGACAGGGTTGTAGCCTGTCCCCGATGTTATTCAATCTGTATATTGAGCAAGTAGTAAAGGAAACAAATGAAAAATTCGGAGTAGGTATTAAAGTCCATGGTGAAGAAATAAAAACGTTGACGTTCGCCGATGACATTGTAATTCTGTCAGAGACAGCAAAGGACTTGGAAGAGCAGTTGAACGGAATGGACAGTGTCTTGAAAGGAGGGTATAAGATGAACATCAACAAAAGCAAAACGAGGATAATGGAATGTAGTCGAATTAAGTCGGGCGATGCTGAGGGAATTAGATTAGGAAATGAGACACTTAAAGTAGTAAAGGAGTTTTGCTATTTGGGGACCAAAATAACTGATGATGATCGAAGTAGAGAGGATATAAAATGTAGACTGGCAATGACAAGGAAAGCGTTTCTGAAGAAGAGAAATTTGTTAACATCGATTATAGATTTAAGTGTCAGGAAGTCGTTTCTGAAAGTATTTGTATGGAGTGTAGCCATGTATGGAAGTGAAACATGGACAATAAATAGTTTGGACAAGAAGAGAATAGAAGCTTTCGAAATGTGGTGCTACAGAAGAATGTTGAAGATTCGATGGGTAGATCACATAACTAATGAGGAGGTATTGAATAGAATTGGGGAGAAGAGGACTTTGTGGCACAACTTGACAAGAAGAAGGGACCGGTTGGTAGGACCTGTTCTGAGGCATCAAGGGATCACAAATTTAGCATTGGAGGGCAGCGTGGAGGGTAAAAATTGTGGAGGGAGACCAAGAGATGAATACACTAAGCAAATTCAGAAGGATGTAGGTTGCAGTAAGTACTGGGAGATGAAGAAGCTTTCACAGGATAGAGTAGCATGGAGAGCTGCATCAAACCAGTCTCAGTACTGAAGACAACAACAACAGGCGATGGCAGTATTGCCGGACCGGTAACTGTTCGCAGAACATCATCCACAGCCTGCCATTCCATCTGTAGGAATGTTCAGCAGCCTGTTTCAGCTTCTTGCAGGCACCCTGTCTTAGGGTAATGGACCGCAGTACGCCTGACACAGTTTTCACGCTGAAGAACGATAAGCAGATATTGTGACATACAAAAGATGCTCCTGAGACAAGTCTGCGAAGAACTGAAGTTGCTATAGATTTGAATCATACTATTGCGTGGTCAGTTCTGCACCAGCAGTTGGTTTTTCACTCTAATGTACAACGCATGTAAGCTCTTCGGTCAGCAGGTCACCATGCCCGTTTACAATTCTGGCAATCACTCCTGCAACACGGTGCTGAAGATCTGCAATTCAAAGTCTGTATTTTATTTACGGATGAGAAAGGATTCACAAGAGATGCCTCACTAAATTACCACAGTACGAACGAATAGGCAGATGCAAACCCTCCTGCAACCATAGAGGTTGGGCGTCTGGATCGCGTCCATATCAGTGTTTGGCAGGTGTTGTCAGTGGTAAAGACATATACTACCATACACTTTACAAAAACAGATTGACATGTGCTGTGTATCACCGACTTCTGCAGGTTGAATTACCAGCGCTAATGGAGAACGTTTCCGTTGCAGGAAGATTGCAGGAATACAACGACTGTATTTTAGGCACGACATAGTGCCTCACCATTTTCTGCTGACTGTGTTACACTACCACAACGGAATCTTATTTCATAGGCAGCGGATTGGTCGAGGAGGTGCAGTAACATGTATTCCCCATTCAGACGTTCTGAATCCGTTGGATTTCTGGCTGTGGTGACATTGAAAGGCATTGGCGTATGCTGAACTCATCGGCAATGTGCAGACGTTACGCCGGCCGGTGTGGCCGAGCGGTTGTGGGCTCTTTAGTCTGGAACCGCGCTACCGCTCCGGTCGCAGGTTCGAATCCTGCCTCGAGCATGAATGTGTGTGATGTCCTTAGGTTAGTTAGGTTTAAGTAGTTCTAAGTTCAAGGGGACTGATGAGCTCAGATGTTAAGTCCCGTAGTGCTCAGAGCCATCTGAACCATTTGCAGACGTTACCAGAGCTTGTGATCAGTGCATGTGACGCAATCCGCTGAGCCAGATATATTTGTAAAAGAGAGTGACTCACTGCGAAGAAATGCTATAGGACGTGTCAGAATGTGTGGTAACCACACGCAGGACTGCCTATAACTTTTCTAAAGGAAGTCATTCCGACTTAGACTGTTCAAATATTACTTGTTGCGACCGCAGTTTAGACACATGCTCATTGTCAAGTACTCTGAAAGCAATCAAGGACTAAATAACAATTTCAAACCAGCGAAGTAAGTATAGGCTTCCGTACTGACTACATGTTAGGGCACACCACACGGCATAGAGTCCAACGTAACAAACTTTAGAGGTGTGTATACTGCGTATTGAACTGGGGACCTAGAAACGACGGAGGAACTTCATCCCGTGTAGTGTAACCCGAATGTTTGCATGGTAGAGTAGTTATGGAGTGTGCGTACGTGGAGACGGTGTTTGCGCAGCAATCGCCCACATAGTGTAACTGAGGCGGAATAAGGGGAACAACCACGCCTTTGCCTAGGCAGATGGAAAATCATCTTAAAAACCATCCACAGGCTGGCTGGAACACCTGACCTCGACACTAATCCACCGCCCGGATTCGTGCCGGGGACTGGCACGCCCTCCCGCTCGGGAAACAGTGCATTAGTCCGCGCGGCTAGCCGGGCGGAAGTTTAGAGGTAGTCTGGGGTTTATAAAATCAACTGTGAAGAATACAAAAAAGAAATGTATGTAGGACAAACTGATAGAAGATTTAACATTGGCTTCAGAGAACAATCATACCACTGACAGTCGTAGATCGTCGCTTGGGAACCATCTTCGGTTGACCAAACACAAGTTAGATGACACCGAAAACTCTTCAGAAATTCTCCATAGAATCTGCAAAGGAAGATAGCTTGATTGTTTGGAAGAGATGGAAATTTGTGGGGCGTTTAGAGAGCAGCCAGAATACATCTTCAATGAACAGAATGACTTTAAAAATAGGAGAGTTCCATTGCTTCAGGAATATATCATAATATGTTAAAACTTTGAACATTTCTGCTAATGTTTAATGACCGTGTTGTTTTTGATGTCGTTGATTTTAGCCGCGTTAGTCTTGGCATGCATTGTGGACCACACGTGTCGATATGGACTTTTGCTTTTTTAGGCATTATTCTACAGCTCCATCAAGTATCATGAAAGTCATTCCTGATGTCTTAACAGATGTCCCATCGTCCTGTCCCTTCTCCTTATCAGTGTTTTTCACACATTCCTTTCGTCTCCGATTCTGCGCAGAACCTCTTCATTCCTTACCTTATAAGTCTATCTAATTTTCAACATTCGCCTGTAGCACCACATTTCAAATGCTTCGATTCTCCTCTGTTTCGAATTTCCCACAGTCAATGTTTCACTACCATACTATGCTGTGCTCCAGACGTAAATTCTCAGAAATTTTTTCCTCAAATTGAGGCCTATGTTTCGTACGAGTAGACTTATGTTGGCCAGGAATGCCCTATTTGCCAGTGCTAGTCTGCTTTTGATGTCCTCCTTGCTCCGTCCGTCGTTGGTTATTTTGGTGCCTAGATAGCAGAATCCTTAACTTCATCTACTTCGTGACTATCAGTTCTGATATTGACTTTCTTGCTGTTCTCATTTCTGCTACTTCTAATTACTTTCGGCTTTCTTCAGTTTACTCTCAGTCCATATTCTGTGCTAATGAAATGGTTCACTCCATTGAGCATATCTTGTAATTATTGATTTTCACTTTATTGTTATAAAACAATTTACCCACTGTGATTAGGCGCATATGAAGCTATAGATGAAACTATAACTTACCTTAAACAAGAACTCTCATATCTGTCTTCACTTGCTTCATTTGACACAACGTGTATTTTTTTCGTATGTGCATACTTTACATACGTGTACCTTAATATTTACGTTTAGGATTTCTGAGAAAGTTATATCTGTGTTTTAAGATGATCTCGTTCAGATAACAAACACAACGGAAAACAAGGAATTCACAAAACATATTCGAACAAAATAAAATTACACTCACGCGGAAAGTTACTAAAAGAAGTCACAGTAAGAATAGAAGAATCAGCAGAGCTGAAGGCACAATATACCACATGAGGAGGACATAGTTGCTATGACAATTTCATACGGCACGAGAAATACGAAACTCGGGAAATGAATTCTAATACTAACATACAGAAAACACACAACATATTCAGCACATGGGAGACTCACAGTGACTGAAGTGAGATGTAGACTAGTCGAAGCACTCTCCCATCGCCGAGGTGTCGTAGGACAAAGAACGGAAGTTATTAAATGAAATATGAATAAATACGATAGAACTGCATATATTGTGCAGTATAGTTCACCATGTCTACGCTGAAAGAAACGCATTAGTACCTCAGACTAAAACGAGCCTTTACATTACTAGAAATGTCCTGAACAGATACCCTCACTTACCGAACCCCACAGTACAGTGCCATGTCCGGAATACTTGTACCAACCTGTACAATAATTATTGACCAGCTTCCACTAATGTCCCTTTGTCCCAGCAGAACTTTACTTAAGCTGTACAATAAACTTGGCTGAAGTGCAACTGCCATTGAATGAACGTGTCTCCAGAACCGAAGTATATGGAAGCATCACACACAGATACTCATACTCTCTCTCTAGCACATAAGATAAGGATTAGAAAAAAGAACGTCAGAATATAGCATCGGACTTAGAAATAGCGGTATGAATACGTAGTAAACATGGCTGTAGGAGTACGAACACAGTATATCTGTAGAAGCGTGAAATGTAAAATATAATTTGAGAAATGACAATATCTGAATATTAAAGTGCCGCTGTAGCTGTCTAACGAAACATTCTGCTGTTCTTCCTTTTCCCCAGGCTCGAAAGCACAGATGCACCGACCAATAGAGGTGCTAATGAGTACAGAAAGTCCGAACGAATTCAGCTCTGTAGAGCCAGTGGAGCGGCTCCTGTAGACGCTTTGCAAGAGCAAGGATTACGGTCAGAGGAAAAGCACTCAAGATGTTGTAAGAGAAGTTCTGATGAAAGCATCCTCCTCGGTGTTTGAGCCACGGTTATAAGAATTACGGCCTGTGCTTTCCCTGCCAACTGAATTTCTCGCTGGGTCCCACCGGACGGTAGCCCCTTAATGCTTCTCTTCAAAATGTTAAGCCCGCGGCGTGCGCATTGGAAGCACTGGGGCGCCCCATAGCAGCAGCAGCAGCAGCAGCAGCAGCAGCAGGAACGGTATCCCGGCTGACGTGGACAGCAGCCGAGTCCAACCAGTAGCGGGACGGGGTCTGGGTCGGCGACGGCTTATCTTGTGTGTGCCAGGTTGCTTATCGCACGCTGCAGGGACAGCAAACCACTCCACAGCAAATATCGCCCGGGCACACACACACACACACACACACACACACACACACACTCCCTCCCTTTCTCTCTCTCTCTCTCTCTCTCTTTCTCTCTCTCTCTCTCTCTCTCTCTCTCTCTCTGTTTCATTCTTGCTTTCTTTCTCACACACACAAACGCGCGCACACACACACACACACACACACACACACACACACACTCCCACACTCCCTCCCTCTCTCTCTCTCTCTCTCTCTCTCTCTCTCTCTGTTTCATTCTTGCTTTCTTTCTCACACACACAAACGCGCACACACACACACACACACACACACACACACACACACACACACACACACACTGCTTTCACTATACAGCACACATTGAAAATAACTGCTAATTATTAGAAATCTCTAACATATTCTCATTTCAAAAGTAATTACCGTAGGACGCCTAAGCTTTTTGTAACATACATGATGAAGGGTGCATTCGGTGAAACCATTGGTGTTAAAATAGTCTATTGATAAGAAATTACAACTTTCAAAAAGGTTTATGTATTTTAACTAAGGCAATAATTTATAGAAGTTGTTAATAGTTACAAATGTTAAATTCAGTCAATAAAAATTTGACGTATTACAGTAAAAAGTAAAAATGTGTTGATATATTACAGAGACTACTCTGAGTACTCAACTTTAAGGCACTGCCAATATGAGTAACTTAGAACTAGACATCCTTGGTGTATCAAATCAGCTTAAACCACTTAATAAAGACAAGGCCTCTGGCCCAGATTGTTTGCCAGTCAGGCTCCATACTTAACAACCATATACAACCGCTCGCTCGTCGAAAGATCCGTACCTAAAGACTGGAAAGTTGCAAAAGTCATATCAATACTCGAGAAGGGATACCGGAGTAATCCGCTGAAGTACACACTTACGTTTAACGTCGATTTGTGTTATGATGACGACAAACGAATCGTCGCCAATGTGAATGACTGGTGGCCAATGCTAAATAGAAACATACAAATCTCTTGGCTCAAATGGTTCAAAGGCTCTGAGCACTATGCGACTTAACTTCTGAGGTCATCAGTCGCCTAGAACTTAGAACTAATTAAACCTAACTAACCTAAAGACATCACACACATCCATGCCCGAGCCAGGATTCGAACCTGCGACCGTAGCGGTCGCTCCGCTCCAGACTGTAGCGCCTAGAACCACACGGCCACTTCGGCCGGCTACAAATCTCTTCTTTGCATATCCAGCAGGTTTGTCAGTGAAGTCGATCTGGGTCTACAACGACTACAATAACTAGAAGTCGTTAGTAAAAAATAATATACTGTCCATGAGTGGTGGTATAGGAGTCTTCATAGTCAGGAGGAATATAATTACAAACAGAGAGCTATAGGGACATCGCATAGGCCGTACCTTAACTATGAGCCTTGGTAGAGTTTGCTTCCTACCAGCTCATAGCTATACTGCTTTCCTGCTTGACGTCCCGAGCAAGAGTGGCCGAGCGCACGCTAGAGACTTGTTGAAACCACAATTTGCAGTAGAATTTTGGAACATATGCTGTATTCGAACATTAAATTATCTCGAAGGAAACAATTTATTGACAAACAGCCAACACGGATACAGAAACACAGTCAGCTTTTTATTCTCATGAAATAGTTAGCGCTACTGTAGGCAGTGTCAACTTGATTCAATATTTTTAAATTTCCAGAAGACTTCTGTCACCATTGCTCACAAGTGACTTCTAATCAAATTACATACCTATAGAGTATAATCGCAGTTGTGCTACTGGATTCGTGATTTCCTGCCAGAAAGGCCACAGTTCCTAATAACTGATGCAAAATCATCGAATAAAAGAGAAGTAATATAGGACGCTCCACAAGGAAATATTATAGGCCCCCTGCTGTTCCCGACCTACATAAACGATTTAGAAGACAATCTGAGCAGCCTTTTTAGACGGTTTGCAAATGATGCTTTCATTTACCGTCCTGTAAGGACATAATATGATCAAAACGAATTGCAGAATGATTTAGACAAGATATCAGTATGGTGAAAAAAGTGGCAATTGACTCTAAATCATGAAAAGTGTGGAGTCATCCCCATGAGCATTAAAAAGCATCCGTTAAATTTTAGTTACACGACAAATGACAGCAATCTAAATACTATAAACTCTACTAAATAGTTAAGGATTAAAATTACAATTAACCTCAGTTGGAAAGTTCACATAGATAAAGTTGTGGGTAAAGCAAACCAAAGACTGCGATTTATTAGCAGAACACTTAGAAAATGCAACAGGACTACTGAAGAGACTGCTTGCACTACATTTGTCCGCCCTCTTCTGGAGTAATGTTGCGCGCTGTGGGATCCGCATAAGATAGGATTGGTGGAGGATGTCCAAGAAGTTCAAGGGCTGGGGACTTTCTCTGCCCATGGACTGGGTGTTTGTGTTGTCCTCACCATTTCATAATCATCATTTGTGAGAGTGACTAGATTGGATTGTGAAAAGAAAATGGACTGTGTAAAAATTGGGCCTTCCTACAGGTGCTGATGACCACGCAGTTGAGCGCCCCACAAATAGAACAGCAAAACGATTGGCGAAGCACGCCACTCTTCGTTGGACTCCCTCTCCCCATCCCCTCCCCCTCCCCCTCCCCCAATGAGCTCTCGCTTGAGCCGGCCGGTGTGGCCGTGCGGTTCTAGGCGCTTCAATCTGGAACCGCGTGACTGCTACGGTCGCAGGCTCGAATCCAGCCTCGGGCATGGATGTGTGTGATGTCCTTAGGTTAGTTAGGTTTAATTAGTTCTAAGTTCTAGGCGACTGATGACCTCAGAAGTTAAGTCGCATAGTGCTCAGAGCCATTTGAACCAGCTCTCGCTTAACACCATTGAAGTCACAAATGGCGGTGGTTTTGGGTCACTAGAATGCACTATACAGGAAGTCCGGCTTGGAGCTATCCTTGAAGTAATCAATTTGTAACAGTTACTTGTATCGCTGTGGTGCCAACTGCTGCTCAGATTGCTGCTGCAGATTCAGTACGTTGCTTCAGAGCCATGCGTCGAACACGGTGGTCTTCCCTCTGGGTAGTGCTATGTAGCCATCCGGAGCCCGGTCTCCTTGTGACTGTACAATCTCATGAGCACCGTTACCAGTAATCATGTACAGCGGCTACATTCTTGCGAAGTCTCCCTGCAGTATTGCAGAATAACATACGGCTTCTCGAAGCCCTATTACACGACTTCGTGCAAGTTCCCTCACATATTGATAATTGGGTCTTTGTTTTCCAGTGGCAATCTTGACTAACAAAGCCAACACGTCCAGTCTTTGAAGTAAATAACACTCGGTACCGTTACAGCGTGCATTTAAAGCAAAGCTGATTTGCATCCTCATAGTGGTCTGCTAGCGTCACTATTATGCACCTGGACCGAAATCTGAAAAGACATAATTTTTCATATGTGGAAATAAGCCTACCAACTTTCGTTTACGTTGCACATCTCCTTGGTGTCGCGATTTTTTTCCGTCAATGTCCTTTTTATCACAGCCTTATGATCGCTGATACCCTGTACCAAGTCCCTGGTCAGTTGTAACGGAATTACAATGTCACAGGAGACCTCAAAGTTTTTATTTTCTCTCCTCGTAGTTTTACAAGATTGTCTTCGGTTTTCTTTACTTTATTAATAATTAACGGATCCGATAGACGTCGTACTGTCCAAATTTCAATGAAGTTGTTGCAATGATTTTGTGAATTTTTGAAAAGCTATTCGAAATGCGTAAACAAAGTAATAAAGCAGGAAAAAATCTGTTGTTGATTGATAACTGTATCTGTCATCGAATGTGGTCATGGGTATTCTATTTGAGGAGGAGTACATTTAGAAGTACGTCAGTGTGAAATTTGACACACGAGATCAATTCTGTCCGCTTCAGAACACTGAGATGCTGAAAACGTATGATTTGTTGGAATGTGACCGAGTTGGAATCATGCGGTTTTGTTCCAAAATTAAAGTCTCAGCTGAATTAAGCCACAGTTTCATGTCGACAAAATAATTAATTTTCTTCTTTTGAATTGGAAGTTACAAAGAACATCAAGATGTTTTATTTATATTTCGATTTCGATTGCAAATAATAAAAACAAAGAAGTGCTTCGTTTCGATTGGTTTGCTGTGTCCTCACCATTTCGTTCACTGCAACGCGTTTTGATAGACGACATTTTTTGTTTTGTTGCCTGGCCCGTAAACAAACAAAGCTGATGGATTTTCGACACGGACACAAAGAACCGACCATGCGTGTAGCGTGAATTTTCAAAGTTATTGACAGAAACACTCAATGACTGCCCTTGTGATTTCTTTATTGTCATTAAGAATGCAAGCCGTACCGGAAACTGCAAGCGTTTGCAGTGAAATAGCATGTCGGTTAGAGTCATTGGGATGCAGATTCTCAAAATGACTTTTGTATTGTACATTTATTTAAGAATATCGTTGTTTCTGTGACGTTGCCCGTCAGTTTCTTTACCGCAAACCGAGTGCTGCGGCAGTCCGGGAAATTCCAGCAAGTTTAATGGTTTGGATGGGTGGTATTGTTGGTTGGTAACGGAATCCACACATTTAGATCATCAATTCGCCAGCAGTTTCACTCGGAATCATGAAATTCAGTTCGTCGGATGAGTTCGGATGTTTTGAAAATACTGCTCCAAATTGGTTGTTCTGCAACTTGAGAGTGATGTTCATACTTAATTCAATTTAATGTCCTATGTAAACAATGACAAGTCAACTGAAAATGAACAATTCACTCACTTTTTTGCTATTTTATGACCGTTACTCACTTCAAAACTTGAAATATTTCATAGATGGTGCATTTGTTTGAGATAAGACGAAACCAAATTCATTCTATGAAACGATTGCGAGTAACTTACAAAACAATAACAGTTCAACGGGAGTTAAGCAACTGAAACAATTTTTCGTCACTATGTCACCTATTGGCTTTATTCACAATTTGCAATTTGACAATCAGCTGTCAAAGGACATTTGCGGACGTAGTAGAGTTACAAATTTGAAATGAAATAGAAATAAAATAATTAACTGCAACGAAAAAGTAAAAAATGTGTAATTTTATTTTAATTTGAGGTAGAATGAGTTTTCACAGATTTTTCTCCAGTTCTTCGAGATTTGTTTTTCAATTGATAACATTTAATGGAGTTATTTCCAGCCCGGGAGCATAACAAACAAAACACGAAAAGAATCAGTTATGATCGAGAGAGTTTATAAAAGTATGATTTTTGCATTTTCTAATAATTTCCCCACTTTCCTCTGTAACTGTTCCGTTTTTTTTTTTTTTTTTTTTTTTTTTTTTTTTTTTTTTTTTTTTTTTTGTGAAAGCTTTTCCATTACCATCACGAACAAAGCAAAAAGAGGATTACGCATATACATCACAAAAATTGTATAGAAAAAAGCACTTCCAGGTTTTTCTGAATTTTCCAATTTTTCCTTCTCGAAAAAATTATACGAATTATTACAAACTTTTTTTTTAAGTAGCCAGATCGATCCAGACGTTCTCATTTGATGCACTTGCCAGCGAACAGTTTTTAATTTTTATTTATATACATTATTATTTTTAGATCATTGATTAGTACATCGCTTTAGCATAATAACAAGCAAGTTGCCTGTCACAGAAATACTGCATTTGAAAAGCACCTCACGAAAATTTGAGGAGCACCTGCCTCATGCAACTGTTTTAGGGACTATGTCAGTGACAAATTCTCATAACGTCGACGACGCCATGATTTACACGGCATAGAACCGAATTTTGCACGCACCGCTTTCATTTCACTAAGCGCTACGACTGTGAACACTGGTCTAGAAACTGCGGTTATGTGATCCTGTAAATGAGGGCAACGCTATTTCTTTGTCATTCTCACCTACCCTCGGGACGCCATTATTTCTCCTGATTTTTTTCCTTTTTCTTAATGGAGGGTCTTTCTGTTTTTACTCCGTTTCCTGTCGCATATGTAGTTGACAGCAGGAATTGTCAGCGTGCGAAGGTGCACCTTCAGACTCTGCGTCGCTCTAACGTCAGCAGTACAATCGCACGCCCTCAGGCAAACAGCTGAGATCTGTCCTACGTCAAACATAGCTTTTAATTGCTGGAATTTGTGGTCGCTTTCGAGACTCTTAATTTCCACGATAGTTTCTTGACTGAAAGGTAGCAGTTAAATTGAAAAATGAAAGTTTTTTAAAACTGTAATGAATTCTACTAAAATGAATTTTTTTGGTCGGCTGAGAGGATCTTAACACGCCCCACCCTTTCCCTCCCAGTACAAGGGCAGCAGTTCTAAACTGTTTTTCGAAAAAAATAATGGCAGTGCCTGATGAAAACATTTTCTGAGATTAAATGAATGACACGCACTTGTACTAGATAGTCAACGCCTCTCACATTGGATGTAGGTAATATGTGATTCTACGTACAATAACGTCTGAAGAAGAAAGTCTTAAAACTGTCGAAACCATGTCCAAGGTTTAATAAACCCGTATTCTGTAAGTATTTGGCTCCTATTTACAATCCACTGAAGGCAATATATTTATTTAGCAAATCTGAAATTGAACAATGCAGGGCGAAAGATTGAATAGCGGGTTAACTGAATGCCATTTACCATTTACTAAGTAAGATGAAGCGCATGAGGGTAGTCTAAAAAGTTTCGATCTAACAAAGAAATAAGACATTTTTGCTTGAAATGTCTTTAAAATTCTTGTTTACCTACTCTTCATTCTCCGAAAATTTCTGTCCTCCGGACACAGCTTTTAGCGTATGAAACAAAACAATGTCGCTTGAGGCTAGATATGGAGAATAAGGACGGTTATTAAGCAGCTGAAATCGCTTTTCGTGGATTTTAACTTCAGCAGTTGCTCAGGTGTCAGAAGGTGCATTGTCTTGGTGAAACAATTTTTTTTTTCTTCTGCAAATGTGGCCATTGTTTCAATGGTTGCAATTTTTGGGCGTCCAGAACGTTCATCACCATAGAACCTGCTACGGCCACGTCTAAATTTAACTGGCCAAACTTCTACTGTGTATACATGGTGGTACAGAGTCCTCGTACGTATAATCCAATTCGTGTTTAATTTGCGTACGCGTATTGCCTGAAAAAAAGATCTAATCACACCTCAGTACCCGATTTCGTCCATTTTCACAAAAACACTCGCATCGACTCACTAAAACGACTGTAAAACAACAATTACGCCTCCAGAATGGCTGAAAATTTGGCGAATGCCTTATTATGCATGCGAAAGCAGTTTTTCCAACTTTCGTTGACAAGCGTGCCTATCTTCATGTTGTGGTCGGAAACGTTTGAGACTACCCTCGTATTTCACTGATCGGGAATGTCTGCTCTGGGGGTCAGGGGGATGCCTGCAGTGGTTACGGCACTGGAAGCTCACTTGGGAATACGATGGTTCAAATCCTCATTCGACTGTCCAGTCCGCCCCTGGTAGCTGAGTGGTCAGCACGACAGAATGTCAATCCTAAAGGCCCGGGTTCGATTGCCGGCTGGGTCGGATATTTTCTCCGCTCAGGGACTGGGTGTTGTGTTGTCCTAATCATCATCGCCGAAGTAGCGTAAAATCGAAAGACTTGCACCCGGCGAACGGTCTACCCGACGGGAGGCCCTAGTCACACGACATTTACATTCGACTGTCCAGATTTAGGTTTCCTCGATTTTCCATTAAACACTCAAGGTGAATGTCGGAACTGTTCCTTTGAAAAGAGCATGACCGAATTCTTCCCCCATCCCACTCCCCAAACCATTTACCTCTAGTATACACTTGTGGTCCGTTTCTGATAGCCTCGTCGTGGACCAAACATTGAATCCTAAACTCTTCTTGGGATGCAGAAGGGATTCTTTCAGTACATTTATTTGCAAAGAAAAAGCAGAATATATGCAAGTCTTGTGGATTGTCCTGAGGAAATTAAATAGGAAAGAAGAGGCCTAGGTTCCAACAGAATTGGTGTAATTCTATAATCACATCATTGTGTCTATTTGCAAAAGTTCTTTGGCAGTGAAACGATTGTAAATGGATGAGTGTTGGCAGCGTCAGGTATTGTCGACTCCACTGAAGGTTAGGGAAGCAGGCGAGGGCTCGTCAACTCTTCAGTGTTGTCGTTCTGAACTCCTACCCGTCATCCAACCCTGGACACTGTTAATGCAATAGTTTGCAGACTCGCTTACTATATCTTACAAGTTACGTAAGATACGCGTTTCTGCATAGGCGTCAGATGTCTAACTGCTGATCCCCTAAAGAGTAGCGACCGATCACAATAGCCGCCCCCCCCCCCTCACTTCGCCCCCCCCCCATTCCACAAAAGGTTGTGTCCTCTCCTATGGTATCGTTTGTTACCACGTTATTTTGTTCGCACTCTACCGGGCAGTGTATGAAAATGGTTCAAATGGCTCTAAGCACTATGGGACTTAACATCTGGGGTCATCAGTCCCCTAGAGAACTACGTAAACGTAACTTACCTAAGCACATCACGCACATCCATGACCGAGGCAGGATTCGAACCTGCGACTGTAGCAGCAGCGCGGTTCCAGATTGAAGCGCCTAGAACCGCTCTGCCACAGCAGCAATCAGCAATGCTCTAAATACACGATGTAGCGTTCGTGAGCATTGGTTACCTCAGAGATTAGACATGGTGAGTTGAAGTTAGACTCGAATCCAAGACGTCAAAGACCACGTTGTCAACCCCGGTCTGAGTTGAACGAGGTCGAGTAATAAGAAGGTGGATGTTCCTTCTACGATATTACACAAAGACTTGACAGGAATGGAGCCGCTGTACCTGATTGTAGGCAGCAATGCTCATGAGATTGTACAGGCGCAAGAAAGCGAGAGTCCGGAGGCAACGTGGCATTACCCAGAGCAAGTCCATCGTGTTCGGCGGATTGCTCTGGCGCGTTGTACTGAATCTGCATCAGCAATCTGAGCAGCAGTTGGCACCACCGTGACACAACCAAGGGCAGCTCCGAACCAGCGTGCGTTCCACTGACCCCAAACCATCGCCGTTTGCAACTTCAATGGTGTCGAGGGAGAACTCGTTGGAAGACAGGTTGCAGGTAAGTTGTGTTTCCTGATGAAAGCTGGTTCTACCTTGGTGCCAGTTATGACCCAGTGTTGGTAAGGAGACCAGTTGAGGGCATGCAACCAACCTGTCTTCGTGCTAGACACTCTTGACCTACACATGCAATTATGGCCAGGGACCGATTTCGTACGACAGCAGAAGCACTCTCATGGTTATCCCACACACTCTGACTCCAAATTCGTACGTCATTCCTGTGATTCGACCTGTTGTCGTGATTTCTGGGGGGTGTTTTTCAAAAGAGTAACTCTCAACGACATAGCGTTGTTGTAACCCAACATGCTCTGCAGAGTGCCGACATGTTGCCCTGGCCCATACGATCACCAGGCCAGTCTCCAATCGGCCAATCGAACACATAAGGAACATCATCAGATAACAACTCCAGCGTCACCTACAAACAGTATTAACTATGACTATATTGACCGACCATATGCAACAGGCGTGGAACTCCACCTCACAAAATGACATCCGGAACCTGCACAGCACAATGCACGCACTTTGCACGCTTGCAGTCAACGTACTGACGGTTACACCGTAATCGCTTAAATATGATTCCTAGTCAAATGTATTCCCTAAGTTTTTCATGCCCTATATTAAGTATTTTTCGATGTTGCGTCTTTTTCCTTTCAGTATATTTACGGGACATGGAATTCTGAACTCAAATGTCGTCGCAATAATCAAAAAGGCTCGAGAAAATCGACTTTCAAGCTTTCTGAGTATATATAATACTCTAAAGTGAAGTCGATTTTTCCGCCAGGCAATGTGCCTTCGCAGTAGAACGCTCGCCTGCCACATACAGGTCCTAGGTTCGAAATACGGCTGATGCAGATTTTTAAACAAAGGTACATGTTCCACGAGCGTTTCTACGTACGTACATCATTGTGCAACTCGGTATAGTGTAGTGTCATTTAGTTATGACATCCGGAAACAACTCGTTGAAGAAGACGCTTCAATATGAGTCTGTAAATTACATATCCCGAACTGATCTCTCGGTTACGTCCCATAAATGTTCCATGGGATTCATGTCGAGCGATCTGCGTGGCTATATGGTTCGCTCAAATTGTCCAGAATTTTTCTTCAAACCATTAGCGTAAAATTGTAGCTCGGTGACATCGTTGTTTGCGAAAATGAAGCCCATGAATACAAGTAGTCTCCAAGTAACGGAACATTACCATTTCCAACCAACGATCGGTTCAATATGACCAGAACATCCAGTTCATTCCATGTAAACACAGCCCACACCATTATGGAGCCACCACAAGCTACCACAGTGCCTTGTTGACAACTTGGGTCCACGGCTTCGTGAGGTCTGCATCACACTCGTACCCTACCATTAGCTCTTACCAACTGAAATCGGGAATCATGTGATCAGTCATCTAGGGTCCAACAGAAATGGTAAAGAGCCCAGGAGAGGTGCTGCAGGCGATGCCGTGCGATTAGCAAAGCCACTGGGGTCGGTCGCCTGCTGCCATAGCCCATTAATACATTTCGCCGCACTGTCATAAGAGATGTATTCGTCCTATGTCCCACATTGAATTCTACAGTTATTTCTAGCTTGTCTGTTAGCACTAACAACTTTGGGCAAAAGCCGCTGCTCTCGGTCGTTGAGTGAAGGCAGTCGGCCACTGCGTTGTCTGTGATGAAAGACAATGCCTAAAATTTGGTAAGTCTCATGAGTCTGCCTCCTACTAGCGTTCCATGTTCAAAGCCTGTTAATTCCCGTAGTACGACCATAATCGTGTCGGAAAACCTTTTGAAATGAATCACTTAAATACGAATGAGAGCTGCGGCAATGCAATGCCTTTTTTACACCTCGTGTAAGCCATACTATCGCCATCTGTATATGTGCATATTACTATCCTATATCTTCTACGCCATACTACCACCATCTGTATGTGTGCATATTACTATCCTATGCCTTCTACGCCATACTACCACCATCTGTATATGTGCATATTACTATCCTATGTCTTTTGCCTCCTCAGTGTATAACGCTACACGTCATCGTGTTTTTCAACGAGCTGTGCGCGTCCGCAGAGTGGCACAATGGCCTTTGTACTTGCACGTAGAGGATCTGAAGATGGACATTATACTTGTCGAAACTAATCTAAATACATTCTGTTGGTGCATTTTTCCATAATGGTACGTGGTACTTAATGGAATTAAAGAAAACGTGGAAGGGAGGACCCATCAATACAACTTTCTTTTCACACAACCTGTTTATTTAACAATATATAAACTGTGTTTTACAGATAATCAAGCATTTAACCATAAAACTTTCTTTAACAAATGAACAAATTTGCAAAATTGCTGAATAATCTTTTAATTTTGCAAAAGAAATCTGAAGTTCTCTATTGCAAAATATGACAATGGTTGCAGGACGGCCGGACTTGCAGCCCGCCCGTTATCGGGTGAAATGGCGGTGTCTACTACCGCGCTGGACACAGTCCCTCTTATTCAATGCCCTTCTGCAACACATGAAAACTATATAAGCACCATTGATGACAAGAGTGATTAAGTTCCTCAAAACAAGTGACTTAACATTTAATTTGAAAGCTGTATGTCGAAAGGTTAGGGGTTAAGAAGCGCACCTGTGCTTAAACAGATTAGCAAACAATATGACAGTGATAAGGCTTACTTCAAAGCTCCCTTTAATTTACGTCTATGGTCACAATCTTTTATGTTTAACCAACACACACATTTTGTGGCTACTGTACGGCAGCTTGTTTTAAACAATAGTTTTACTGAAAACATGACTCGTGCATGTGATGCAATTTATATATATTTGACGATGCTGGTGCTGATTCCACATTTAACATTTGACGGTGCCACTATGGCTGCAGTACATTAGGACTTCGTTTTTATGAAGTAGATCTGATGATGGTCATTAAAGACCGAAACCGATACCCCGTTAAACAAAAAAGATAGTGACCATAGACGTAAATTAAAGGAGACTTATTACATATACGGCTCAGTGTGTTTTTTCGCGACGATGTCGCAGCTTGTGTGTTACTTCAACGCAACCAACCTATTAATTTCAGTCGGCAACCAGGGTGCGACTGAATCCCAACCCGTGCCGGCCGGAGTGACCGAGCGCTTCTAGGCGCTACAGTCTGGAACCGCGCGACCGATATGGTCGCAGGTTCGAATCCTGCCTCGGGCATGGCTGTGTGTGATGTCCTTAGGTTAGGTAAGTTTAAGTAGTTCTAAGTTCTAGGGGACTGATGATCTCAGAAGTTAAGTCCCATAGTGCTCAGAGCCATTTGAACCAACCAACTCTTCCTCATAAGTATTGGCAATGGGGCTGCAAGAGAACTCAATGACCCCACAGCTCACATAAGTTTAATAAAGAAAACAGACACACGTTGAAACTTTCCCTTAGAAAAATTATTGAATTACTGTGCTGGTAAATCCCTTACGTAATTTGATTTTCAAACAGCTGAGCAGAACTGAACGCACTCAGACATTTCGCTCTTTACCTATTCTGATCAACACTAAACTGAAACACAATATTTTTTAGCGCAACGCAATCTGACTTTCAATAATCCCTACAAAAGAATGGCCCTGACTAACAATAACCTATACCTTTCACAAATCACTTACCTCACAAAAATCTTCGTTACTCGAACTATTGCCATACAGCGAGCGCCACTACTGCCAGCTAAATAAAAGATTCAAACTACTGAAGGCACTAAATATTGATAGGCATAGTTAGCAAATGAAAGATTTTGACAGAGAACAAACAATGTATTTACCTTAATGTTCGAAGGTCATAATATATAGCAGTTCACGACATCCAGTCTTACAAATTTACTGTCTCTGTCCAGATCATCTGCTCTCAAAACTCCGCCATCTCACTCCCCACATCCACCACTGCTGGCGGCTCACCTCCAACTGCGCAACGCTACGCGCTATTAACATCTAGCTGCCCAACACTACAATAGCCAACAACAATGCAAACCAGCCACAGATTGCACACAGCAAAACCAGTGATTTTCGTACAGAGCGCTACGTGGCGGTGGCGGTGGCGTTGCCA
Organism: Schistocerca piceifrons; assembly: GCF_021461385.2. NCBI lineage: Eukaryota > Metazoa > Arthropoda > Insecta > Orthoptera > Acrididae > Schistocerca > Schistocerca piceifrons. The sequence goes on along the minus strand of NC_060143.1, from coordinate 320,258,010 downwards.
ATATAAGAACCTAAACAGCCTACTTACAACGTAACACATACTTCAGTCATCAACAGCATATTCTCCCTCACTACGTACAACAGTTTTGAACGCTGTGGTAACTTTTCCATTCCGCGGCTGTAGATGGTTTTGAGGCGAAAAACTTGTTGAATCATATCTGGAGTGCATTTTTCTCCGAGAAGGCGGTTCTTGAAGATTGTTCCACAGAGCACGAAAAAGGTGAAAATCTGAAGGCGTAAATCAGGTGAATAAGGTGTGTGCGCAGTGACTTCCCAACCCAACTCCTGCATAGTGTGTTTTGCCGGTCTAGCAGAATGCAGGCGAGCTTCATCGTGGAGTAGCACTACTTCACGCAGTCTTCCTTGTCATTGTTCTTGCATCACGTCTGCAGGACGTTTCAATTGTTGACAAAAAATATGAGCAGTGATGGTTACACTTTGAGGAAGCAACTCGTAGTGCACCGCACCGTCGCAGTTCCAACAGAAGCATAACATTTTTTTTGAGGATGCGCATAGGTCTTCGTACGGGGAGTTGCTGTTTTTCTTGAGCTCAGTCATTCCTTTTTTCCCCTTATGTTAACATAAAGACACCATTTTTCGTCACCAATGAGGATATAGTGCAGTAATGTTCGGTGTTGTTCATGAGCCAACTGAAAACGAGCAGGCAAAGATGCACATATGGATACGCGCTGATTTCTGTGTTTTTGGCTTAGGGCATGCGGTGCCCACACACCCATTTTTGAACCATCGCCATTGCACTCATATGTCGCACGATATTGGAATGATCACAGTTCATCACATTTGTCAGTTCTCGAGTACACTGACGTGAATAATTCGTGGATTAATGCGTTCAAACGGTCTTCATAGAACCCAGAATGTCTTCCAGAGGCCGGCCGGAGTGGCCGAGCGGTTCTGGGTGCTACATTCTGGCACCGCGCGACCGCTGCGGTCGCAGGTTCGAATCCTGCCTCGGGCATGGCTGTGTGTGATGTTCTTAGGTTAGTTAGGTTTAAGTAGTTTCTAAGTTCTAGGGGACTGATGACCTCAGAAGTTAAGTCCCATAGTGCCCAGAGTCATTTTTTTTGTCTTCCCGAATTTCATAGTCTCTAATGCCGAAACGATCCTCCTTAAGCCAAGAAAACCATTTTCTTTCCGTTCTGTGTCCATCCCCATACACGGTGCCAATGTTTCTGTCTCCCTTATGTGTTGTCATTCCTCTGCTGAAGTCAAACGGAAGAATGTGACAAAAATGTTCCAATTTCTCCATTTGGCAATCCGTTTTCTAGAGTCCACAGCTCCACTCACTATCTCCACATGACAAAAGGGCAATACGTAAACTTAAACAGCAACCGTTAACGACCAAAAAAAAGAAAAAACCATAGCAAACGCAATACCAGTATGGCAAGCAAAAGCGCTGTGAACATATGCAGCAACCTAAGATACATTTATTGCGATCTGGGCAGTTAGACTTCTCTAGTAAGATTACATTATTCAACTTCGGAGATCTGCTGATGACGCTGGATAACCGTGGTATATGCTAATTAACACATGTCTGTCAGTCTTATGAAAAATGCACCTCTCCTTATTTATAATTCCATATTGAGCACAAAACTAGTTTTCAGTGCAAATATAAATTTTTAGCTATCCATGGAGTGCTGTAGCTTGGCAGACAAGGAGTTGAACCACACAAAGGTCGATTCCGCGCTGCGGATTAACGACTGTGGCTAGTGCAACGCACAGCCTTGTTGCGCGTTTAAGGCGGTTTCCCACACTCGTTTACGCTAATACTGGCCTTGTTCCCACTTTCCTCCTCATAAAACACGGGGCACACGTAATTAAAACGGGATCTCACACAGAACAAAGCTTACACTATTCACAGGCTGGTGGCACTCACGAATCACAGGCTGGTTGCACAAACGAATTCCCTCCTATCATTAAACGATGCAACTAACTGTACAAGACAGGTGAAGACTCTGCCATCTAACGCACAACAGGTGAACCTACGACTTTACCAGATGGCTTATCCATTAGTATGAGTATCTATGGAGTGAAGGAGTGAGCCTAGCCAAATGTGCATGTTCTCAACGTGGTTTTGGGATGACGCTTTTGTCTCCAATCTGCGGTAATAACGAAAGTTGAATATTACACGTATTCGCCTTGTTTTGTACACGTTTCTGCAAGTTTGAGTTCTAGTAACAGCCATGTTACAGTTCATCGTTGCTACGCATATAACGAGAAATAGGTGAAAGGAAGACCAGTTAGCGTTCACAGGTATGTACAACGAATGTGTAATTTTAAATTTCATATTGAGGTGAGGCATTTTGTATGTTGAAAAATATCGAGATACTAGTCCGCCCCCTTAGCTGAGTGGTCAGCTCTTCTGACTGGGGCCGGCCGGAATGGCCGAGCGGTTCTGGGCGCTACAGTCTGGAACTGCGCGACCACTAAGGTCGCAGGTCCGAATCCTGCCTCGGGCATGGATGTGTGTGATGTCCTTAGGTTAGTTAGGTTTAAATAGTTCTAAGTTCTAGGGGACTGATGGCCTTAGAAGTGATGTCCCATAGTGCTCAGAGCCATTTGAACCATCTTCTGACTGGCATGCAGTGCTCCCTAGTTCGGATAGAAGTTGGGTCGGAGATTTTTTCAGCTCCGGGACTGGATGTTGTGTTGTCCAGGTGTTGCGTTGGCCTCACCATAATGTCACCATCATCGACACGCAAGTCGCCTAGTGTGGCGTCAACTGAAGAGACTTGCAGCTCGGCGGCCGAACATCGCAAGTTGGCTCCCAGCCATCAATGCCGTAGCGTGATTTCATATAATCGAGACGCGCTATTATAAAATCTAGTATTGGCGAAATAATTTCTGCGATTTTATGGTCATGTGTTTAGGAGACAAGCGCTAGGTAAATTTGCAGCTGTGTTCGTGTAAGCTGCCAGTCAGTGGATACATGTTACTGCTATGTTTTTGTTTATATGCAGATAAAATTTATCATGACAGCCTGATTAATTTCCCCCATTACATGCAGGCTCTCAAAGCCTCGTGTGTATCCAAGTATTTCTGCGTGAGACGATATTCTGTACAGTGTCATTGCAACGTAATTAATAAGACATATTCAATAACAACAATCTGTGGGATAGGAAAAAATATTCTTGGCTATCATTTCTTACCATGTTACCGAAAACACGCAAATAATGTGGAATCTGAGCTGTGATCCTGTGGTGAAACAGCGCAATATCATCATCTTTAAGCCAACTTCAGTTCCTGGTGTCAAACTGTTAAGATATCTGTAGAACGCGTATCCACAGTTTCACGGTACTTCTGAAGGTGGTTTGTCTGTAGCAGCGAAGTAATAGCACCCTAAACACGCTACACGCTATACGAGCTAAAATTCGCCGTCCCAAAATCACGTGGCTTGAGGTGCAGGAGATGTTACGGGCAGAATTCTCGCTATGCGCTTCAGAATGCTCACGCCATAGATGTTTATGGGTTTATCCGCCGTGGAGAATTAGGAGTCGCTCTATTCTGCCGTGGATCCCCGCACGCGCAGTAGAGGTAGTGTTGTATATGTGAGCTCTTGAGGACTCGTTTGGCTATTGTAGAAGGTAATCTTCATATTTTTCACTGAGTAATTTCTTATAAATACCGTAATAAAACGATTGAAAATTCTCTTTTTTGTGTCGTCGTCGAGAAAAGCTGCACATCCAACGATGGTTTCTTATTGTAGAAAAGGAAAGGAACGAAGGAAGTATAAGTGTGCTTACTGACGCATCCAGCAAGGAAAAGTATCTATATGATCCTCTAGATACGCTGTGCCATAATAAGGTACGTCTACAAATGTTTAATTTTGAGTTTATTTGTTTTACCTAAATATGCATTTGATTTTACTATGAGTATCACCTTAATTAGTGAAAATAACGCAGGTGTTTGATTTGATTGCATCTTTCGTATTATTTCAGCACGTCACAAATGTTGTGTTGAGAGAAAAATCGCAAGCAGGTGTGCCGGCCGCGACCAGAGAGGATTGTATAAGCAGTTTTGCATCTTCGTGATCGCAATATCATCATCTTTAAGCCAACTTCAGTTCCTGGTGTCAAACTGTTAAGATATCTGTAGATCGCACTATTCTAAAATAGCTTGCCTCATAAGCGTGTGATTTTGCACGAATCCCGTCACGTACGATCCTGAATTCCTGTGGATCTTCGGGCTCCAATTCCTTCATTAACAGGCTGTAGGTATTCCTACTTTCACTCCTTTTTCCAGCCAATATCGACCCAATCACTCCTGACATTACGGCGTCCTGCTCTTCTGCTAACGATTAAGGGAGCCACTACGTAGATAATTATGTCCGCCATATCCAAAATGCTGTGAAACGTGAACTTGGTCTTTTGCTTGCACCACCGTGACACAAAACGAACGCTTTAGTCCATAATTCTTTACAATCATAACGTAATTTCTTTCTAACGACACAAGATAATATTAACTGCTTAATAAATACGAAGCTAAACTTTTCAGAACTTCCAGTATAGCTTTACAAAAACATTAACTTTCACTATCAACGAAGCAAGCAAGCATGCAGTTCCGAATATGTACCCTTGGGTTGCTATTGCAATCTTACACGTTAGGTCTTGTAGCTTAATAAGGCAAACGAAGAAGCTGGCAGTTCCAGAGTTGTAGGTTTGGGGTGCTGCTGCCGAGTTGTATACCATGGATGTGTCGTGTAAAACAGGCTGTAGGTCAGTGGCGATTACAGTGACACGAGGGTATCTGGCTGTATGTAGAATCGAAAATTTGTCAAATCATGAGTACAGACCAGGTAAACACTAACGGAAAGAAGAAGAAGAAGACCTTTATTAGGAGTGTATTAGCATTTAATTAATTATGATAATTAGGTATTAAGAAACCGAAATCTAACGCCGTTTCATAAGATGAATTATATACAGGATGTCCCATTTAAGTTTGTTAACTCTTATATTTCCGAAATGTAACAGAATGTAAAAAATGCGTTTGGCCGGGGATGCATCTATGTCGGGGACTCGCACAATGGACAGGAATGCGCAATCCCTACAAGTAAACAAACATTACTTTCCACAGAAAGTAACGTTTTTGTAAATGGCACATGTATGTTTTTTCTAACGAAATGAAAAATAGATGTGCAATTAGTGATTGAAGACTCGTTCTCACTGTTCAAACCCTCATATCGTCTGAAATATTTAGACTTTACATAATGGAAACGGTGCCAAAATACTGCCGTAAAGCTGTAATGACGTAATGCGTGTTGCCTGCACTGTCCCGAATCTTGTTCTAGACCAGGGCTTCCCAACCTTTTCAGCAGGTGGACCCCTTCTTCAGTCGAAAATCCATGGCGGACCCCTAATCAGTCAAGAGCACAGTAACATTAAATTTCAGAGCGAAACCCATGGGAACTGAAAGCTTCTCAATGCAAGTTCCATGTTCCCAATGATCCCCCCTCCCTCCCCCCTCCCCGAAGTATCAATAGTCTTTGGTTTAGAGATGAATGAAATCAACTTGAAGGTCAAAAATCGACTTATGAAATAGGTAGTGCACTGACAAAGAATGTTTAACATTTAATGATGTCTGGGGCCGCATACGTACCAGCGAGCGCTGTGATTGGTCGGCAAAGCTCACTCCGCGCATGCTTTGAGAACAGGCTAGGAGATATCGCAAGGAACGTCAGCGACACATCCGAGTAAAACAACCCAGAAAATCATCTGTCACCGAGCACCACCTCGAACATAATCATGAAATCAAGGTTTTTAGCGCATCTACCGCAGTGAGCCGGCGCACAAACGACCCCCGTATTGTTGCGAAACAATCAGAGAAGCCGCATTCTCCGGCACTAAACTGTGTGTGCGTTCTCACTTAGGAACCGCAAAGGCTGCTTGAGAATACGACCTGAAGTAAATGTACACATGTTTTTCACACGAAAAAAAATAATGAATTTGATTTTCACATTTTTATTCAATAATTTTACTCATTATTTTACACGATTTGGTGATGGGTGGCCGCGGACACCCTAGAAAGAGCCGGCGGACCCCTAAGGGGTCTGCGGACCACACGCTGAGAAGCCCTGCTCCAGACAACACTTGCTCTACGCATTACGGCAGAAACTGTAGCGCCGTTGCCCTCCTTTAAAGTCTACGTGTTTCGGAAGATATAAGGTTTAGAACATCGAAAACAAGTCTGTCGTCGCTAATTGTACCTCTAGTTTTCATTTACGTAGAAAAAAATACATATGCTATTTAAAAAACGTAAAGATGTGCTGAAACTCATGTTGGTTTACATTTTATTGATTGAGCATTCCACCCGTTGCATGAGCTTCTGAATTCGGTGTATTCTGGCCAATTGCATTTTTTACATTTTCTTTCGTTTCGAGTATATATGACGTGGCAGTGTAGGAGGGAACCCTGTATACGAGGGTATATTTCAGTGTCTTTGAGCGTTCAGTTTTTAGATTTTTTTGTTTTGTTTTCTAATAGCTTCTCAATACATAATTACCGGTCTGTTCTTTGACTAGCTTGTTACGACTAGCCGGGCACTAAGGAACATCTATTTGTTTTAAGAACTGACAGCATTCTCTACTTACTGCTAACGCACGAACAGTCACAGAGTTAAAAGTAGAAGGCTACAGTTAAAGATCCTAATAGTTCTAATTTCCCTCCATTCTAAATTACATGTCTGGGTGTCAGAAACACACATTACGTGGTGCCGCAAGTCACTACATCAAAGAGTTCATCTCGAGCTGGATATCACGTCCAGGTAACTTCTAAAGTCCTTTGAGATACGATCGTCCTTCCTCTAGATCTCTTTTACGCTAATATCCTCGGCGACGAAGTTAACACCTCTCGCGGTGTCGTAACTCCAAACCAAAGACTCTTCATCCGACATTGACGCCTTGCTGAAAGCTCGTTCCTTCATTTCAGTGACCTTCCATGCCGCCGAATTTCTGGCCGCAGAAGATCAAATGACAAACAGCGACAAAGGGATATTGAATAAACTGAGTGCCCCTTAGCCGACAGCTGCGTGCTTTCGGACGGGATTCTACGGCTAGTCTCCGCATGGCATTCCTTCAGTTCCCCCACAAGCTTCGCTACAGCAGAGATCTTCTGTCACGGAATAATGTTTATGCTTATCAAAATAATAGAAATGTCACAATGTATATGACGATGGGTCTTCTTTAATACGTGACTTGGTTTAAAATCTACGTGTTTGCCTTCAAAATGATGGTTTGCTAACAGAGAATCTTTTAACAATTTGCATCTAACGTGGCATTAGTTCCGTGAGGCCGGTATTTAAGCGGAGGTTCTGATCGAGAGAGACTGAAAATGGGTAAGTTTAGAATTTTCTTTTTCGTTCAAGGATTGTTTTTATGAAAATAGGAGTTTTATACATACATTCGTGTATTAAAAAAATTTCTCATAACAAATTACAAACGGCGGCTGATTGAAAAATGTTGCGCTTTTTAAAAACCATGCTAATTTCTTGGTATGTTTTCCTAAGTTGAAATAAGTAAAAAACATTTACAATTCGAGTAAAAACGCTTCTGCTAAGGCCCCCAAAATTTAACTATATTTTGCCGGCCGCGGTGGTCTCGCGGTTCTAGGTGCTCAGTCCGGAACCGTGCGACTGCTACGGTCGCAGGTTCGAATCCTACCTCGGGCATGGATGTGTGTGATGTCCTTAGGTTAGTTAGGTTTAAGTAGTTCTAAGTTCTAGGGTACTGATGACCTAAGATGTTAAGTCCCATTGTGCTCAGAACCATTTGAACCATTTGAACGATTTTTAACTCTATTTCATTTACACAAGTGAAATGAACTGGTGAATCTGTCGAGGCTCGAGCGCTGAAAAAGATATTTCGAGAGGAGCATAGCAAAAAAAAGTAGTTGGTTATTTCAAAACTCACCGTTAATCTGCGACCCCAGGACCATATAAGCATAAGTATTCATCCTCTTCCACAAACAATCAGCGCTCTGAAGCATTACTTGATTCAAGGCAGCCAAGCGTTTTCTCTCATATAAGGCAGCGAATTTTTGCTCTTCGTACCTGTGACTATTCCCAACATGTGGATGGTCCTCATAATAGATGAATAAGCTCCTTTGAATATACCTGCAGCTGCCGGCCGGAGTGGCCGAGCGGTTAAAGGCGCTACAGTCTGGAACCGCACGACCGCTGCGGTCGCAGGTTCGAATCCTGCCTCGGGCATGGATGTGTGTGATGTCCTTAGGTTAGTTAGGTTTAAGTAGTTCTAAGTTCTAGGGGACTTATGACCACAGCAGTTGAGTCCCATAGTGCTCAGAGCCATTTGAACCATTTATACGAGCACGGTTCAATTCAACACGTTGTAACTTCTAAAATATTTTCGCAACCAAAAGATCATTTGGCAGTCATAATCTATTAGGTTGGTAGATAAATTCGCAGCGTTTTTGTTTTGCATGCTGGTATTCCGATTGCTATGGATTAATTTATTGTCATTTATTACTTGTAGTTCACAGATGCAATTTGAGTTTACGTATTGTCAGTTTGTCATGTGGAGATAATGAGTGGAGCCATGGACGCTAGAAAATGAAGTGCCAAGTAGAGAAATCGGAACATTTCCACATTTTCTTCTGTTTGGGGTCAATAGAGGGGTGACAGCAACGGAGGCAGCCCGAAACATTTGTACCGTTTATGAGTGTAATGGCATTGGGCAGAGAACGACAAGAAAATGGTTTTCTAGATTTAAGGAGGATCGTTTTAATATTAGTCACTTTCCATGTTCAGGAAGACTTTCGGGGTGTGATAAAGACCGTTTAAACGCATTAATTCCTAACGATCCGCACCAGAGTTCTCGAGAAGTGACAAATGTGATGAAATTTAATCATTCCACAATCGTGTGACATTTGTGTACTGAGAAAGGTCCAAGTTTCATTTCACCTGAATCTTTTCTTGATGTAACTCAGTGCTCTGTTCTGTCAGACATGTCCGATTTCCTAGAAACTGTGCTGAATGGAAGAGGAGTCATAATAAGCGAACACGTATCTCCGCTTATGTCTGGATACTCGATCGTTTCTGAGGGGGCGGTCGAAGTTTTGCAGGTAAATCGTTCAGGAGAGGTGGTAGTACAGTGGCTAGAGTCGTAACTTCACATTTTAGCACCCCATGCTCGAAACACGATTATTACGCTCTTTTTTTCTTTTTTTTTACCTGCCCATGTCCGTTTAAGATGATTAGACTAATGTTTTCCGATGAATATTGAAATAACGTTGTCCTTATTCGTCAACTAATTGCATTTCTGGCGAAAGAATTAAAAAAGGGAATGAATGAGAAAATCATTTTAAACTGTTTCCGATGAATTTTCTGTAGTGTACCTTGATTCACAATCAATTGCATCTGTCAGGTTTAGATAAAGTGATCCGTTATGTGTGGTTTACCACGAAATTATTAACAACGCGATAAATCTTCAACAACGTTACCAAAGTTTCTATCACGAGTGAAATTCATACGACGAAATGTCACTCTGGCAAACCTGCCTTTCCACGATGCTCATTGTGTTCGGAATTTCTGTGTGTCGAATGTTTCTACGTCGGCACTGTTCAAAGGAATGCACCAAGTCTTCCTGAAAATTAAAAATAAGAATAAAATATAGGAATTAATATAAGAATGAAATACAAGAATATGTCAACTGAAAAAGATGATAATCCCCGAAAATACCACGCACACACATAATTATCTGCTAAATGTATCACTCTTATTTTGAAACTCAGTTCTAATTTTATGATTAATACAACACCCAAGCATCACCTGACTTAACAAGAAACATTCGAGTGGTAACCTTCTACGGAAATGGGTAGATAAATGAATAAACCGGACAAATATCTAAATTTTTAATCCTCTTCCGCAGAGCGAAACTCCGGGAAACAGGCTTATGGCACTTGCCGTGTTCTTCGAATCGAGTGCTCCGGCTCTGCGACATACACTACTGGCCATTAAAATTGCTACACTACGAAGATGACGTGCTATAGACGCAAAATTTAACCGACAGGAAGAAGATGCTGTGATATGCAAATGATTAGCTTTTCAGAGCATTCACACAAGGTGGCGACACCTACAACGTGCTGACATGAGGAAAGTTTCCAACCGTTTTCTCATACACAAATAGCAGTTGACGAGGGTTGCCTGGTGAAACGTTGTTATGATGCTTCGTGTAAGGAGAAGAAATGCGTACCATCACGTTTCCGACTTTGATAAAGGTCGGATTGTAGCCAATCGCGGTTGCGGTTTATCGTATCGCGACATTGCTGCTGCCGTTGGTCGAGATCCAATGACTGTTAGCAGATTATGGAATCGGTGGGTTCAGGAGGGTAATATGGAACGCCGTGCTGGATCCCAACGGCCTTGTGTCACTAGCAGTCGAGATGGCAGGCATCTTAGCTGCATGGCTGTAACGGATCGTGCAGCCACGTCTCGATCCCTGAGACAACAGATGGGGCGTTTGCAAGACAACAACCATCTGCACGAACTGTCTGACGACGTTTGCAGCAGCATGGACTATCAGCTCGGAGACATGGCTGCGGTTACCCTTCACACTGCATCACAGCAGGAACGCCTGCGATGGTGTACTCAACGACGAATCTGGGTGCACGAATGGCAAAAAGTCATTTTTTCGGCTGAATCCGGATTCTGTTTACAGCATCATGATGGTCGCATCCGTGTTTGGCGACATCGCGGTGAGCGTACATTGGAAGCGTGTATTCGTCATCGCCATACTGGCGCATCACCCGGCGTTGTGGTATGGGGTGGCATTGGTTACACGTCTCGCTCACCTCTTGTTCGCATTGACGGCACTTTGAACGGTGGACGTTACATTTCAGATGTGTTACGACCCGTGGCTCTACCCTTAATTCGATCCCTGCGAAACCTTTGGCCGGCCGGTGTGGCCGAGCAGTTCTAGGCGCTACAGTCTGGAACTGCGCGACCGCTACGGTCGCAGGTTCGAATCCTGTCTCGGGCATGGATGTGTGTGATGTCCTTAGGTTAGTTAGGTTTAAGTAGTTCTAATTTCTAGGGGACTGATGACCTCAGCAGTTAAGTCCCATAGTGCTCCGAGCCATTTGAACCATTTTTGAACCTGCGAAACCCTGCATTTCAGCAGGATAATGCACGACCGCATGTTGAAAATCGTCTACGGACCTTTCTGGATACAGAAAGTGTTCGACTGCTGCCCTGGCCAGCACATTCTGCAGATCTCTCATCAGTTGAAAACGTCTGGTCAATGGTGGCCGAGCAACTGGCTCGTCACAATACGCCAGTCACTACTCTTGATAAACTGTGGTATCGTGTTGAAGCTGCATGGGCAGCTGTACCTGTACACGCCATCGAAGCTCTGTTTGACCCAATGCCCAGGCGTATCAAGGCCGTTATTAGACCAGAGGTGGTTGTTCTGGGTACTCATTTCTCAGGATCTATGCACCCAAATTTCGTGAAAATGTAATCACATGTCAGTTCTAGTATAATATATTTGTCCAATGAATACCCGTTTATCATCTGCATTTCTTCTTGGTGTAGCAATTTTAATGGCCAGTAGTGTATGTTTCTGTGCGGATGCACAAATATCTTTCGAATCGATAAGCGAATCAAGAATTTGTATCAGGTGTAATGGAGGAGGGATGCTGCAATGTAGCGGGCGATAAGTTGATTATCTGGGTCGTATGGAAGCACCTTGGTTCGAATCCCTGTACAGATTGCAATACTGCAGTGGCCTGCGCTGCTGTGAGTCATGATCTGCCACCTACTGCTTTCTCTTTCTTTCCACTTCTCCTACTACATAAAATGAAATTTTTCTCTTCATAACCCAGTTTTCACTGCTACTCAATAGAATAGGTACAGCTACAGCTTTAGGGAACTTCATTTTTGTGTCTTTTTGGCCGGCCGTTATGGCCGAGCGGTTCTAGGCGCTTCAGTCTGGAACGGCGCGACCGCTACGGTCGCAGGTTCGAATCCTGCCTCGGGCATGTATGTGTATAATGTCCTTAGGTTAGTTAGGTTTAAGTAGTTCTAAGTTCTAGTGGACTGATGACCTCAGAAGTCCCATAGTGCTCAGAGCCATTTGAACCATTTTTGTGTCTTTTTGTTTATTTATTATAGTTCCACATATATTTTCATATCTCTGTAAATTAATGTTTCAGTCTTTGTCTTCATAAGAAGTGATTTAGGTTCCCAGGCAACTGAATGCTGAACTCGTTCCCAAATCTCATCTTAAGTTACATTGCACTTCAAATGAACACCTCTGTAACATATAATATGCAACAATATATGGAACATAGTAGTCATCAAGGACTACAACCTTAACGTTGGTGTGATCCACTGAGCTTTGCTGGCGGGAGCTATGCTCCCAGCAGGGTCACCCATGCCAGACAGGTCAGTTGGTGAGATTCCAGACAAAGAGTAGTCCGCAAAGGGGGCTCCCGCCTATTGAGTATTTGTGTGGCAACTACATGGGCCCTTCGCTAAGTCCGACATTATTTCCACTTACTTGTGGCAGGCTTCTTCTGTTTTCTTTCCTATCGGCCTCTTCTGGGCAACTCTTCCTTTTTCTACACCAACAGTATTAGGTTTCAAGGCCCAAGGGTGTCTTTCAGTTTTCTTTTCTATATCCAACGAAGAAAGCTGGAAAGGCTCTAGAGACGTGGTGAAGCCTAAGGGAGTAAACCCTGAAAAGAAATCCTGACAGCTCAGGGCAGAACAGTGGCAGTCTCACTACTGGGCTAACCCTGCACAGCGCCTGTATCCCCGCCAGGGGACATTTTACACCCGCAAAAAACCTCACAAATGTGCCTCGGAATAGGATGGTACCCCATAAGTCGAAAACGGCTAGGTACACAGGTTTACGAACTTTCACATGGAATATTAAAAGTCTGTATAGACCTCGAGCTGTTTAGACGGTAGTCTCTGAACTATAAGAGTACAAAATGGACGTAACTGCATTACAAGAAACAAGATGGCTAGGGGAAGGGATATTACATGAGAAGAAATCAATAAAATTTTATGGAGGTTGTAAAGAAAATGGTAAGCATGAACATGGAACGGTTGATAGGGCAAGTGAAGGCCTTCAGTGCAGTCAGCAATAGGGTATCATGTATAACTATTAGAAATAGGTACGGGGATCTCACTCTTGTTAAAGCATATGCACCAACAAACGTAATTATATAGAGGAGAAGACTGAATTCTACGAAGAACTGGAAAGAACAGTGGAAAGCATTAGTGACAGAAATCTCAAGACTATTCTGGGAGACTTCAGTGCGAAAGCGGGACAAGAAAATATGTATAGACCAACAACTGGAAAAGAGTTTACATGCAAAAACAAATGAAAATGACCTGCTGTTAATTAGTTTTGTGTTAAGTCAGGATCTTGTGGTGAGCTCAACATCTTTCCCCCACAAACAGATCCACAAAGGCACCTGGACTTACCCAGATGGTAGCACCGTCAATGAGATAAATCACGTGCTGATAGATGAGAGACAGAAGAAGTGTGCGATGGATATGAGATCGTACAGAGGAGCAGATGCGGACACAGACTACTTCCTAGTCATAGCCAAATTACGGCTACAGCTGTGCTACAGAATGAAAAAGAACAACATAGCCAAGAGACAGTTTGATATTGAGAAACTTAAGGATCCAGAGATACGCCAGCAGTAAAACATTAAAGTGCCTAACAATAAGTGTTAACAAGCTATGGGAAGAAATAAGGACTTCTGTAACTGAAGCAGCTGAAGAAATTCTAGGAGATAAAAAGCTAACAATGAAGAAGGAATGGTTCAATGAGACATGTGAACAAGCTGTTATGGCACATGCTGGACAGACAATATGCGGTACAACAGGAAGCACTCAAGTCCGTAAGAAGAGAAACAAATCGGATTCTGAGAACAGAAAAAAGAAAGTTCATGAACAATATGATAGATGAAATCGAAAAGGGAAATACAGTATCAGACAGTAGGAAAATGTTTCAGATGTTGAAGCATGTGGGGAATGGTCACAGAAACGAAGCATTAGTTATTATTGATAAGGATGGAAATATGCTAACAGACAGGAAAAAAATTCTGAGTAGGTGGAGAGAATATTTTGAAGAGCTATTAAATACTGAAGATCCAGAGAGTGTCTTTCCACGTGAGAATAATACAAAGGGTGAAGGAGAAGCCGCAAACATTCAAGTGACTCAATAAGATGTAGAAAGAGCAATGAGGAAACTAAAACTTAATAAGACACCAGGAGAGGAGAGGATAACGGCAGAGATGTTGAAGGCAGTAGAAGAAACAGTTCAGGAAGAGCTATACAATCTCATAAAAGAAATATGGCAAAAAGAGGAAATTCCAGGAGAGTGGAAATCAGCCGTCACTCTCCCACTGCATAAAGAACATTAATAGGAATTGTAACAACTATAGAGGCATTTCTCTCCAAAGTGTACCTTGTAAAGTTCCATCTTTAATAATAGTTGAAAAACTTAAGCCATCTGTTAGAGATATTGTAGGAGAGTACCAGGCAGGCTCCCAGAATGGACTCTCGACCATCGATCAAATTTTCACCATGAGGCAAATCTGGGAAAAGTGCTTGGTATTCAACCATCGGTTTCCGGTGACGTTCGTGGACTTCACCAAGGCTTATGACAGTATCCACAGATTAAGTACGTACAACATCCCGAGAGAGCATGGTATACCAATGAAGTTAATAAATTGGTCTAGGAGTGCAATAGCTGAGACAATAGCCAAAGTCGAATACCAAGGGAGCTGTCCGAGGAATCCATATCAGAACGGGTGTGAGACAAGGTGATGTTATTTCACCACTGTTATTTAATCTGTTCATAGAGAAAGCAGTCCGTGAAATGAAAAGAGGAAACAAAGGGGTGACGCTAAATGGTAGGACAGATTTATTGGGTTATACAGATGACTTCGCAGTTCTAGCAGAATCAGAGGAAGAGATGGCAGAAACTGCAGAGGACCTAACGCCAAATGCAACATCGGGTTACGGATTAATGCGGAAAAGACCGAGGTAATGGAAGTATCAAGAGAAGCCCCTAATGACATCCCATTACAGGTATGGACATGGAAATTTGCTGAAGTGGAATATTTTAAATACCTTGGTATGTGGTTCAACAGGCAAAATAATTTAAAACAGGAAATAAAGCAACGTATTGTGGACGGGTCTAAAACTTATTTCAGTCTAAAGCAGATAATGCCATCCAATAATCTGTCAATTAAGACCAAACAAAAAGTATACAATGCCGTGATAGTGCCAGTATTGTTGTATGGGACAGAAACCCTAAGCACAACAAAGAAGGATGAAGAAAACTTATAGGTCTTCGAAAGAAGAATTATGAGAAGGATCTTTGGACCTGTCCAGGAAGGGAGCTCGTGGAGACGCAGAAGAAACCAAAAATCGTATGAGCTGATAAGGCAACCGAACATCGTTCAAAAAATTAAATCGGTGAGAATAAGCTTGGCAGGCCACATTTCTAGGAGACTAGATACCTCTCGGGCAAAAGCCGTACTTATGGGAAGACCTGATGGTACCCATCCAATCGGAAGACGCAGGAGGCGATGGGAGGATGAGCTACAGAAAGAGCGCTGCCAGCTAGGACTCCGTGACAATTGGTTCCAAAGTGCACAAGATCGCCGTCTATGGAGGAGGATTGTGAGGTCGGCGCATGATCTACAGAGTCTTCGATCGCCTATTTGATTGATTGGTAGGGGATGCCAACAAATACCTAGCAACGTATGTAAGGCTTTACTGCCAGAAATATCACACTTATTAAAATATCTCTGATTATTATGCCATGGTCGGAAGAATTTTTTGTTGAAATCCATCTCCAGGTGACATCTTCTAAGGGCTTTTTCGAAGATCTGTCACACTCTGAAAAAGTTCGGCGTGTAAATTGTAAATCTTTAAAATTTTATTCCAGGTAATGAAAAAAGAAAGCGTAATAATCGTGTTTCGAACATGGGGTGCTAAAATGTGAAGTTGCGACTTTAGCCACTGGGCTACCATTTCTCCTGAACGATTTTCCCGCAAAAATTTTACCGCCCCCTCAGAAACGAGAAACGGTCGAGTATCTACACATAAGCGGAGATACGTGTTCGCTTATTATGACTCCTCTTCTATTGAGCACAGTTTATAGGAAATCGGACCCGTCTGACAGAACAGAGAACACTTACATTAAGAAAAGATTCAGCTGAAATGGAATTTTTGAGCTAAGCTGAACAGTGCTCCGAATGAAAACGTTTGACAAGAAGTGTGTGTTTTTGCAGTGAATGACAATATAGGAGGATATTAACAAATCTCGGAGGGACACTGGGAGTGAATGGAAGAAACAAATGTTGTGACTGACAATTTTTCACAAACATAACTTTTATTGATGTAAGTTCACAAGGTTGATGACTGAACAACAAACGAAAGGTAACAATAACAGTGCCAGTAAAAGTCTCCCAATTGAGGTAAACAAAAGTTCACTTCTAATTGTGGTAACAACACACACACACACACACACACACACACACACACACACACACACACACACACACACACACACACACACACACTAGTAAGAGTCCAATTAAGAGACGAAGACGTAATCTTCAGCAGTCGAAGTTCACGAGGTCGGCATCTGGAGTGAACTTAACTTTGGGGCTGGTTCTAGCCCCTAAATAGCTGTCTCCAGCCAATCAAGTTTTGGCGTAGTGATACTTCCTGCAGGCTGTGGCTGGAGCTCCCCTTGCAGGAAGTAGTGCTCCGAATGTCTGTTTCCATTATCTTGTATGTAAATAGCCAGTGTTTAACATGGTGCTTTAGGTACGCCTTGGACATAGACAACCTCTTCCTCTGTGATGTAATATGGGTTGCCGGCCGTCAGGGGCTACCTTGGCTCCAGCATAACAAGAGGGACATAGCACGACCAGTTAAAAGACGGAACTGAAGCCAGGTCGAGGGGACTATTCTGTGAAAGGCAGAAGCTGAAGAAGAAAGAAGAGGAAGAATATTTAAATTAACTGCGCGTGAGATCAGTCTGTTTTACTGTCTTGTGTCGCTGGCTGGTGTATCTGCAGGTAGGCTCCTGCTGTCCAGCTGTTAACGCAGTACGTTGATGCAGATGGCGACTTTCGGAAACTGTGTAGCAAGCGAGCGAGCGAACGGACTCCTGTGGCGGCGAGCAGCTGGGAGAAGGCGCGCCGTGGCAGCTTTTGCAGCGCTGGCCGCCCTGCAGTAATTACAGTTTTAATTAATTCATGCGGGGCGCGCGGGGCACGATTTACATAAACAGCTGCCGCTGCCGCAGCCGGTGCCCCCAGTAATTGTGCCGCAAGGCCCGACCCGGAGCGGCGCAGCGCCAAGCGGCCTAACAGCATCCTCGCCAGCTGTGGTCCCGATAGATAGCGACGGCCCGGGCCGCTTGCCACGTAACCGCTGACCACGCGTACATCCGTCTCCCTCCAGACCTCGCAGCTCCCACAGCACCGGGACCCTTTCCTTCGTTATTCACTCTCCAGAGGTACTGGAAGGAAGGAAGGCTATGAGATATTGGTTCAACGCTCTATGAACAGTGGGTAAATTAGAGACTTCGTACAAGTTCGAATTACAGAAAGATAACTGAAAGCAATAGCCACGTCCCTTCGAAGGACAAACCTTGGACCTTGCCGTTGGTGGGGAGGCTTGCATGCCTCAGCCTTACAGATGGCAGTACCGTAGGTGCAACCACAACGGAGGGATGTCTGTTGGGAGGCCAGACAAACGTGTGGTTCCTGAAGATGGGAAGCAACCTTTTCAGTAGATGCAAGGGCAGCAGTCTGGATGATTGACTGATCTGGCCTTGTAACACTAACCAAAACGTCCTTGCTGTGCTGGTATTGCGAACGGCTGAAAGCAAGGGGAAACTACAGCCGTAATTTGTCCCGAGGGCATGCAGCTTTACTGTTTGGTTAAATGAAAAGTCGATACTGAAAGTATTTGTATGGAGTGTAGCCATGTATGGCAGTGAAACGTGGACGATAAATAGTTTAGACAAGAAGAGAATAGAAGCTTTCCAAATGTGGTGCTACAGAAGAATGCTGAAGATTAGATGGGTAAATCACATTACTAATGAGGAGGTATTGAATAGAATTGGAGAGGAGTTTGTGGCACAACTTGACAAGAAGAAGGGACCAGTTGGTAGGACATGTTCTGAGGCATCAAGGGACCACAAATTTAGCATTGGAGGGCAGCGTGGAGGGTAAAAATCGTAGAGGGAGACCAAGAGATGAATACACTAAGCAGATTCAGAAGGATCTAGGTTGCATTAAGTACTGGGAGATGAAGAAGCTTGCAAAGGAGAGAGTATCATGGAGAGCTGCGTCAAATCAGTCTCAGGACTGAAGACCACAACAACAACAATTGGATGGCAATAGTCCGCGTCTTTTAAAAGGACAAAGCTCGGATTGGAGGAGGATAGTGGAAGGAAACAATGTTATGTCAAAGGACATAGCTCGGATAGGAGAAACGTAACAGAAGGAAACAGGCTGTGTCCTTCAATAGAACAAATATCTGACTGAAGAATAATAATGGCAGTAAACAAGCTATGTCCTTTGAGAGGACAATGCTCGCACTGGAAACGGATAGTAGAAGGAAGAAGGTCATGTTATTTCAAAGAATAAAGCCCGGATTGGATAAGAATAATGGGATAAAATAGACTGTGTCCTCTGAAAGGACAAGGTTAAAATTGGAGAAGGATAACGGAAGAAAATAGGCCATGTCGTTTCAAAGGGCAAAACTCGGACTGAAGAAGGATAATGGAATGAAAAAAGGCCGTGTTTTCTTTTTCAAAGGACAAAGCTCAGATTGGATATGGCTAATGACAGGAAACTGGCCATGTCCTTTCAAAAGCCAAAGCTCAGGTTGGAGCAGGATAATGGAGGGAAATAGGCCTCACCCTTTGAGTGGACAATGCTCGGATTGGAAAAGGATAGTGAAACCAGATAGGCCATGTCCTTTCAAAGGACAAGGTTCAGATTGTAGAAGAACACAGGAAGGAAACTTTTGTGAATATTAGATTGTATGCTCTATAGACAACTTTTATGATAAATCTGAATGGCTGGAGAGGGATTTGAACCGTCGTTCTCCAGAATACTAGTCCAGTGTCTCACGACTGCGCCATCTCCCTCAATCTTTAAGTATTGGAGACTATACAGTAGTGTTGGTACGTGCGAGAACCGTGACATATCATTTCCAACGTGCTCTCTGGAACAGATGTCAAATAATGGAATACCAAATCGAAGAAGAAAATTTTCTGCGAAACTTGAGTTTCTCTCGTCCTTGTAATATATTCAGACAACTTTCGGTAATGTAGCCAGCCACTTCAAGGCAACTTGACTTCCAGAATTTCCAGAATTATCTCCCGCAAGTTAGTGTAAACAGTTCTTGTATCTTGCTGAAACTACTCCCCGAACTTGCAAGCTGCTGGAAGTTTTTCTCAAACTTACAGAAGTTTTGTGTTTTCATTATCTGTACGAAAACGCCTGTGTCGAAAATGAGAAATGTGCAAGGACAGATGGGCCTGAACAGATGTACCACTGGAAACTCTGAACATACATAATTGGCCACCGTCAGCCAAAGAAATGCGAACTGAATCTACGGTTAACTTATCTTTACCAGAAGAAGAAGTAGAATAACAGTGCATAAAACTTTAAATTGTATCTGATTATTTTAACTGGGTAGACATAAAATTAATACATTACATTTGTAATAAAAGTTACATATACTGTTCGCAAAAATCGAAAAGTAATTAAAAGGCGATGTCATGGTGATATGACTGGTTGTATTATTTTCTGTTTCCGAATATTTTCCTGTAGAACAGACAAGAGATGTCTGAAACTGGCATACGACGTTCAAAGAAAATTTTTGATCTAAGTGACGTCCTCTGATTTCATTTCACTCCATAGTGGTTCTTGATAATTTAAATATGTATGCCTCTGTATCCGTTTCATCACCCAGACATTTATTTTTCTCAACTTTTTGTTTTCCATCACGATTTTTCTTCAATAACGGTAATAACGCGAAAACTGTGGGAGCTGCTCTGGTTTCGAAGCTCACCACTGTAAGTGGAAAGGTTTCTGGAGGGACTTTCAAGAAGTTCCTGAAATGAACTTGCCTAAACAACTTGCACAAGTAAATTTGCGAAAAATTTTGTTCTAATGTAAACACGTCACCAAGTGGCTGCAAGTACTTGCGGGAGTTACTTGGTATTGGACACACGCCTTCAGAGGAACAGCGGATGACATTAAATCTCGCAGTATGGACGCAGGCCCTGTAGATGCAGTGCAGAGTTTTACGTTCAAAATGGGCTGCTTTGCTGAAGCGCACAGTGTCCCTGGCGACTACGCTATTGATTGTTCGTAAAATTCTCTGTTCTCTGACGTGTATTCGGTTCCTTTGGTTCTCGAGAACAGAGTTCTCTATTTCTCTATGTTCTGTATTCTACGCGTCTGAGATTTACTTCAGTGCCCAAGAGTGAAAAATAGTAAAACACATTTTCAAAACTTTGTCACAAACATAACAAGACAAAGCTTTTAAAAAGCAAAGGAAAAGATTTAAATCAGTATACTGCATTTTCTAAAGTACAGGCTGCCCCAAAATGATTTTTACATCTTTGATCACATATTATCCTGTGATTGCGATAGGTACGAAGGTTCAGTTTGCCGCATAATGTTCACATGCACCTAACATTTTAGAAGCCGTACAGCGGAGTTCAGTGTGTGTGTGTGTGTGTGTGTGTGTGTGTGTGCGACCTGATTAATAGCTTATTTGTCCGTCTTTGGAACGAAATAAATCACTGATTCTGCGCAGCAAGAATCCGACCGTTTGTCGGTAGGTTTATGGAGCAACACTATGTGATGAAAAGTATCCTGACACCCCCAAAAACATACGTTTTTCATATTAGGTGCATTTTACTGCCACCTACTACCAGGTACTCCATATCAGCGACCTCAGTAGTCATTAGTCATCGTGAGGGAGCAGAATTGGACGCTCTGCGAAACTCTCGGTTTTCGAACGTAGTCAGGTGATTCGGTGTCACTTGTGTTATACGGCTCTAAGCGAAATTTCCACACACCTAAACGTCCCTAGGTCCACTGTTTCCGATGTGATAGTGAAGTGGAAACGTGAAGGTACACGCACAGCGCGAAAGCGTACAGGCTGACCTCATCGGTTGAATGACAGACCGCCGACAGTTGAAGAGTGTAGTAATGTGTAATAGGTAGACATCTACCCAGACCATCACACAGGAACTCCAAACTGCATCAGGATCCAATGTATGTACTATGACAGTTAAGCGGGAGGTGAGAAAACTTGCATTTCATGATCGAGCGGCTGCCCATAAGCCACACTTCACGCTGGTAAATGGTAAACGACTCCTCGCTTGGTGTAAGTAGCGTAAACGTTGGAAGATTAAACAGTGGAAAAAGTTGTGTGGAGTGACGAGCCCTGTGAACGTCTTCTGCCAGCGTGTGTAGTGTCAACAGTAAAATTCGGAGGCGGTGATGTTATGGTATGATCGTGTTTTTCATTGAGAGAGCTTACACTCTTTGTTGCACTATCACATCACAGGCCTACATTGATGTTTTAAGCACCTTCTTGCTTCCCACTGTTGAAGAGCAATTCAGGAATGGCGACTGCATCTTTCAACACGGTCGCGCACCTGTTCATAATGCGCGGCCTGTGGCGGAGTGGATACACGACAACAACATCGCTGTAATAGATTGGCCTGCAAAGAGTCCTGACCTGGATCCTACTGAACACCTTTTGGATGTTTTGGAACGCTGACTTCGTGCTAGCCCTCGCCGACCGACATCGATACCTCTCCTCAGTTCAGTACTTCGTGAAGAATGGCCAGTCATTCTGCAAGAAACCTCCCAGCACCTGATTGAACGTCTGCCGGTGAGAGTGGAAGCTGTCATCAAGTTGGGCCAACACCATACTGAATTCCAGCATTACCGATGGAGGGCGCCACGAACTTTTAAGTCATTATAAGCCAGGTGTCCGGATACTTTTGATCACATAGTTTATGTGGCATTGGGTTGGTAGCCCTGCACAAGGCCACACGTACGGAGACAGAGCTCTCGTGAAAGATAAGTTACTTAGGTTGTAAGTAATTGTAGTTGAACACTTTTAACTAATTAAATACGTTCTTTAATGTACTCTTCAAGCTCACCATTAAAAGTTTTTCTCTCAATTGCGTAATGTTCTAGTAACTGCGAAAAGTTCGTTTGTTTACTTACTGCTGCTTAGGCCTAATTTTGCGAGTGTGCATATTTAGCATTATACCGCAATTGGAAGTGCATTTGCTGTAGTTTAACTGATTGAATACGTCCATTAGGGTGCCTTTCAAGCTCACCATTAAAGGTTTTTTTTTATTTGCGTATTGTTCCAGTAATCGCGAAAAGTTCGTTTTGTTTATATTTCGCGGCTTTGCCTTACTTTTCGAGTATGCATACTTAGCGTTATACTGCAATCTTAAGTGCATTTGGTATAGATTAACTAATTAAATACATTCATTAGTGTGCTCTTCAAGCTTGCCATTAAAGGTTTTTTCTTTTATTTACGTATTCTTCCACTTACTGCAAAAAGTTCGTTTTCGTTACATTTGGCTGTTTAGGCGTAATTTTTGATAGTGCATATTTAGTGTTATACCACAAATTTAATTGCATTTGGTAATAGCTTACTTACATATTAGTTTCTAAAACATATTTAGTGTCCTTTTGCATCTGTATTTAATATATTATCGTTATCACTTAGTATATCTCTCTAATTTCCAAACTACCATGGATACTAAGTGTGTGAGCTGCAGTAGGAAAGTTAGTTCAGGGGTGTTGTGCAGCTGTTGTGACAGGTGGTTTCATTGGGGAAATTGTAGCGGCGTGGGAATTGGGGAAGCAAACGAGTCTCTTCCATTCTCTTGCAGGGTTTGCTCGAGAGATAGGATTATAGCTGAACAGGAGGAGAAAATTAGAGCCCTTCAGGCTGATTTGGACAGAGCGAGGGAGGAACTGAAGAGGATAACGGGGGAGGAGGGCAAACAGCAGTGGGAAGTGGTAGCTGCGAACAGGGGCCACAGAAAGAGGACAGTGTCTGACAGTTTCCCAATTGGCACAACCAATAGATTTGCCTTGCTACCACAGTTAAGTAAGGAAGAGGCTCCAGTAGAAGTAGATGTAGTTAAGATGCAACACAATCTCACTAGGAAACCACCTGTTTCAAAAAAAGTTGAAAGTAAGAGGAAAGTTCTGTTGCTAGGTAGCACCCATGGAAGAGGTGTGGGCCAGATTTTGCAGGAAAAATTAGGTGACAGGTACCAGCTCACAAACTTTTGCAAGCCAAGTGCAAGTCTTAGCCAGGTGGTAGAGGATATAGGTTCATTGTACAAGGGATTCACAAAGCAGGATCATGTGACGGTAGTGGGTGGGGTGGGAAACAGTATTGATAGGGATCAGGGCTACAGCATTGAGTGTGACCTGGTGAAAATAGCCTCAGCAACGACCCATAACAATGTTGGGCTGGTGCCTGTTTTCGTGCGGCACGATCAGCCCCAGTTGAACCGCTCTGTCAAGAGGATAAATATGGAGTTGGATCAGTTGCGTAGGGCGGCCACTCTGTCAGACATTGGATTGGTTCCTGTCGAGGCTATTGATAGGAGGGATTTCACAAGGCATGGCCTACATCTCAACAGGAAAGGGAAGGGTAAACTGGCAGGGTTGTTAGCGAAATCTATAAGGAGGGACACTAGTACTCATGGATGTACCTCTTTCTTAGGCTAATATCAGTGTCCAATGAGAAGTTCAGGCAGGCAGGTGTTAAAGAGGTCCAAAACTCACAAAATTCTCACAACAGGAGAGTAAATAATAATTTTACCATATTTAACCAAAATATTGGTGGATTAAAGAAAAAAGTAGATTCTCACAAAAGTAAAGTAAAAAATAATGTTACCATTTTTCACCAAAATATTCCGGGATTGAAGATTAAAGTAGATGAGCTCCTGGTTTGTTTGGATGACATTGAATCTAATAATGTAATAGATATACTATGCCTGTCTGAGCATCACATTGTGTCTGATATGGAAAAGGTAAATATCAGTGGTTATAAACTAGCTGCACATATGAGTAGAGAGAATAAGATGGGAGGAGGAGTTGCCACATAGATCAAAAGTTATCACTGTGTAGAAAGCTAAGATACAAAAAAGTTTTGTCTAGAGCAACATATAGAAGCATGTGCCTGTCAACTTAAACTGAAGGAGGGCTCTTTTATAATTGTAACAGTATATAGGTACCCTTCAGGAAACTTTTATTTATTCCTGGAAAACTTTGATGCCTTGTTGTGCTATCTTTCAGATAGGGGAAAGCAAATTATTATTGGTGGGGACTTCAATGTTGATTCATTGAAAGAGTGTAATAGGAAGAATGACCTGGAAGTCTTGTTCGGTTCTGTCAATTTGACATCTGTCATTAATTTTCCTACTCGGGTAGTAAAGGACAGCAGCACATTGATAGATAACACTTTCATACACCAAGATAGGTATAAAAACATAAATTCTTGTCCTGTTGAGAATGGGCTTTCTGATCATGATGCTCAGCTAGTTACAGTATATGACATAGCTCCATTCAGTAATTCAAAACTACCTTCCAAAGTTGTGCATTTAATTAATGACTCAACAATTAGAAATTTCAGCGAAAATCTTCAGCAGTTAGACTGGCATGAGGTGTACAAGGAACCCAATGCAAATTTAAAATATAACTTATTTCATGATACACTTGTAAGAGAATTTGAAAACTGTTTCCCCAAGAAAGTAGTTAAATCTAATTATAAGAAACTATGCAAAAAAATTTGCCTTACTAAAGGAATAAAATTATCTTGTAACCACAAAAGGGAACTGTATCTAACAACAAGACAGGGTAATGACCCAGAAACAACCAAATATTATAAAAACTATTGTGCTACATTAAGAAAGGTTACTGAAAAGTCCAGAAGCATGTGCATCATATCTGAGATTACTACCTCTGATAACAAAATCAAAAAAATTTGGAATATTATTACAAGGGAGACAGGACAACCAAGAGTACAGGATGACGGCATCACCAACAAAGCAAATGGAAACTTGATAAACAACAAGCCAGAAGTCGAGAACGTTTTGTATAATCATTTTTTAAATGTTGTAGAGAAAATAGGATCTAAATTTTCATCAGAAGAAGCAAGGCATTAATGGAAGAGGCCTTACCCACACCATTTGATACAATTGAAATTCCACCCACCTCTCCATCTGAAATTAGGAAGATAATAAACTCTCTCAAGAATAAAAGAAACATGGGACTGAAGGCATTTAGCAGGATAATAAAAGCTTGCTCCCAAAAAATAAGTGGGATTCTTAGCCACATATTTAATAGCTCTCTTAAGCAGGGTATTTTCCCAGATAGACTGAAGTATGCCATTGTTATACCACTGCATAAAAAAGGGGATGCGTCTGATGTCAGCAGCTACTGTCCAGTCTCTCTTCTGACTGCCTTATCCAAAAGTCTTGAAAAAGTAATGTATTGTAGAGTAGCTTCACACCTTTGTAAAAATAAAGTTTTAACAAAATGTCAGTTTGGTTTCCAGAAGGGTTTTCAACGGAAAATGCTATATATACTTTCACTAATGAAATATTAAAAGCTCTGAGTAACCGGAAGTCACCCGTTGGGATTTTTTGTGATCTATCAAAGGCTTTTGATTGTGTAAATCATGGAATACTTCTAGATAAGCTCAAGTACTGTGGTATGAATGGGACAGTACTCAAATGGTTTAAATCATACCTAACTGGAAGAGTGCAGGAAGTTGACATAAACAGTTCACATAATATGCAAAAAACTGGTGATTTCTCAAACTGGGGAACAATCAAGAATGGGGTGCCACAAGGTTCAGTCTTGGGTCCTCTGCTGTTCTTAATATATATTAATGACTTGCCATTCTATATTCACGAAGATGCAAAGCTGGTACTTTTTGCCAATGATACAAGTATAGCTATCACACCCGACAGACAAGAATTAACTGGTGAAATTGTAAACGATGTTTTTCAGAAAATCATTAAGTGGTTCTCTGCAAATGGGCTCTCATTAACCTTTGAAAAACGCAGTATATACAGTTCCACACAGTACATGGAATGACACCATTAATAGACTTCGATCATAAATTGGTAGCTAAGATAGAATATTCAAAATTTCTAGGTGTATGCATTGATGAGGGGTTGAACTGGAAAAAAAACACACTGAGGATCTGCTGAAACGTTTTTCAGCTACTTATGCTATTAGGGTCATTGCAAATTTTGGCGATATACATCTGAGTAAACTAGCTTACCACGTCTATTTTCATTCTCTGCTTTCGTATGGCATCACATTCTGGGGTAACTCATCATTGAGTAAAAGTGTGTTCATTGCACAAAAGCGTGTAATCAGAATAATTGCTGGAGCTCATCCAAGATCATCCTGCAGACACTTATTTAAAGAGCTAGAAATCTTCACTGTAGCCTCACAATATATATATTCACTTATGAAATTTGTTATTAACAATCCAAACGAATTCAAAAGTAATAGCAGTGTACATGGCTACAACACTAGGAGAAAGGAGGATCTTCACTACTCAAGGTTAAATCTAACTCTGGCTTAGAAAGGGGTAAATTATGCTGCCACAAAAGTCTTTGGACACTTAGCTAATAGCATCAAAAGTCTGACAGATAGCCATATAGCATTTAAAAGGAAATTAAAAGAATTTCTTAATGGCATCTCCTTCTACTCATTAGATGAATTTTTGGATATAGTTAGTGGGTAATTTCCTAACCTCCACAAATATATATATATAGAGTGTCATGTAATATATTATCTAATGTAATTTCTTGCATAGACACCTTTTATTAGCCTGACACGTTCCACATCATTACGAAGTGTCGTATTCATGATCTATGGAACAAGTACTAATCTAATCTAATCTACTCTAATTAGAAGTTTAGGCACAGGTCATGTAAATCACGTAAGTAACGGGCCACTGGTTTGCCTATTCGGCGATGGTGCCCGATAGCGGTCCACATGGGTCCATATGATTTACATAAGGAGAATTTGGCAGCCGAGACATCAACGTGAGTTCACTATCACGCTCCTCAAACCACAGTAGCCCGGTTCTACCTACGAAACACGGACGGTTATACTGCTGAAAATGACATCGTCGTCGGGGAAGATACCAAGCAAGAAGACAGGTGGTTCGCAGCTGTCAGCGTGTCTTCGATTACTTCTACATGTCCCAGGCAAGCGCAGAAGAATGTCTTCCCACTAGCCTGCGTCCGCGGTGCACTGCACATTTCGAGCCGCTGTTCACCTCTATGCCAGCGTTTGTGCAGACGCCCATCGACCTAGTGCAGCAAAATTGTGTTTCACCCGAAGAGCCGCCACGTTTCCATTGATCGACCGTCCAATCCAGAAGGTCTCTTGCCCACTGCAATCTTAATTGACGATGTCGTTGGATCAACATTGGGAACACATAGGGGTGGTCTGTTGCAAATCTACATGTCCTACAATGTACAATGAACGGTGTGTTCCGGAACACTTGTGCGTGTACAGCATTGTGCTCTTGTGGCAAAGATGCCACAGATCACCATCGGTCCTACTTTACAAAGCAAACAACCCTAAAAACGCCACGTTCTGTGAAGAGTCGTTGACGTCCAACTATTTGGCGCCTGGTGGTAGTTTCACTGTCTTTCTACCTCTACTCGTAATTGCCCAGCACAAAAGCGCTTGAACAGGACCAGATTCGCCGTTTTCGAGATACTCGTTCATAGGCTCTGGGTAATAATAGTCTGCCCTTTGTGAAAGGCAATTCTCGCAATGGATTTCCCAATTTGCAGTCTGTATCTTAACTAGGTTGACCCCCATGCTTGTCTGCTCCGCTTTCATACTTTTGTTACCGTATCACGCGCCCGCAGCGCTACCAGGCAGCATCCATCGTTGCCGTGTGCAGTGGTCATAATGTATTGGCTTCAGCGTGTATGTAGCACGCAGCATGTCTATGCGATATTCAGGTTGCTCCTGAGCCGTGCCAGCACGTCTCTGGGTGTCGATATCTGAGATCCTTGCCGCGAGTTCCCTGTGGGGCTTGTTATCTGCGCCCTAGGCGGAAGTGCAGAAGCGTGACCTGTTGCGGACTTTCAGTCTGGAGTCGGCCTGCGGGCCTGCGAGCGAGGATGGGAACACATGGTGCGGTGGAGTACCTTGGGCAGCAACCAGGTTGTGTGCTAGAGTTGTGACGATGATCGTGAGCGATGAGGACTGCCCTGGGTCTTGCCCACCGAATGCGGACTGCTGGTTTGTGTTGGTCTGCCTGCCATTTCTCAGTGGCATGCACGCAGTACAGTGCCCGTATGGATGTTATGTAATCAGCATTGAATGCAGACTATCTGCCGGTCATGTGAGGTGGAATCCAAATTTTCGGGACTGGTGCTGCCATCTGGAAAGTAGGAGTAGTAGATCTTTTCACCGCTAGGGGCGAGAGCTGCATATCTGATGAGTCAGTATGCGGAGTGACATTCGGCTGGGAGAACGTGTTGCGTGTCCACAGTGATTTCCGTAATACTCTGTGTTTTGTGTATGGCGATTTTACGATGGATCTGCGAACAGAACAGTGTGTGTGTGTGTGTATCAAATTCTGTGGGAATCTCGGAAAAAGAGCTAAAGAGAACAGAGCTGGATTTACGGTTATGACCGACAAACAAAGCAAGAATCGTCCCAGTGGAAGAGCCTGGGCTCTCCAAGACCCAAAAAAGCGAGACAGGTGAAGAGCAAAGTGAAGAGCTTGATCATCATTTTCTTTGATACCAAGGGAATTGTGCACAAAGGATTCGTCCCACCCACCCAAACAGTGAATTCCGCGTACTACTGTGACGTTTTGCGACGGCTCCGTGAAAACGTGCGGCGACGACGGCCCGAACTTTGGCGTTTAGGCTGCTGCATCACGACAACGCGCCGTGTCACACGTCCTTGTTCACCAGGATCTTTTTGGCAAAAAACAACATAGCGGTTGTACACCACCCACCATACTCGCCCGATTTGGTACCTTGCGACTTCGCGCTATTCCTAAAACTGAGACTCAAGTTGAAAGGCCGTCGGTTCGACACTCGAGAGAGGATAAAAAGCATCTCTGGTGGTGATAAACACCCTCAAAGAACAGGACATCCAGAAAACGTTTGACCAGTGGCAGAAGCGCTGGGACCAGTGTGTACGTGCAGATGGGAAGTCCTTCGGGGTGCTTGTGACCTTTAGTCCAAAGGTAAGGTTTTCAACAGATGGCAGCACCAGTCCAGAAAATTTTGGATAGAACCTCGTAACTTCAGTGCCGTGTACCAAATACGAGCTGGAACGGACGCTGCTGACACACCGGTAACGGTTGTAATCTGCTGGCCTGCCATTTTCTCACTGATGTGTGTGGGGTATGGCACCTGGATGCATGATACGCCTGTCACGTCCCGATTGGTGCTGATGATAAACTGACGGCATCAGATTAGCATGGTGCTCACTACGGCTACAGGAAATCGGTCATGTACGTGAGCTATGTTGTTTGTGCCCATTGTGATTCGTACAGCGTCGCGACTTTTTTTATGATGACTTGGGTGTCGTGTTTCCCTAGTCTGAGTTATGTTACTGCACCCTGCCACGCCTGAGCTAGTGTCCTGTATAAACTGTGTATCCCAATGCGTGTGGGATCTGGTATAAGTTAGTGGAATGTTTTAGAATATGAAACACTCTTGCCGTTTGCCCCTGTCGGTTGAATTTAGTGTTCAGGGTGGAATGTCGTTAGCTGCCTGTATCTGTATACATGAGTGTTTCGTGCTTCAAACGACACTCATGTTTTACTGACGCGTTAAATTTTGAATATTCTCGACATTGCAACACCATTAAATACACTCCAAGACAAAAAAAGAAGACGCACCACGGAGGAATCATCCGAATGGTAAGCAAATCGGTAAATGTGATTTACGTGTGCAGATACAGACAAACAAATGCTTACAATTTTCAAAGATGGATGATTTATTCAAGTGAACAACCTTCACAAACTGAGCAAGTCAATAATGCATTGGTTCATCTCAGGCCCTTACGCAAGCAGTTATTCGGCTTGGCATTGATTGACAGAGTTGCTGGATGTCTTTCTGAGTGACATCGTACTAAAGTATGTCCAACTGGTGCGTTATATGATCGAAATCCTGAGCTGGCTGGAGGGCCCTCCTCGTAATGTTCCTAACGTTCTCAATTGGGAAGAGATACGGCGACGTTGCTGACCAAGGTGGGTTCGGCACCTGTGCAGGCGAACATTACCTTGGTGAGATGTAACCCAGGATGGTTTGCCGTGAAGACCAACAAAACGGGGCGCAGAATGTCGCCGATGTATCGCTGTGAGGCTTCAGCTGGTGACAACAAAGGGATCCTGCTATTGGAAAAGAAATGACACCTCAGACTCCTGGTTGGCGGGCCGTACGTCGGGCGACAGTCAGGTTGATATCCCACCTGTGTCCAGGGCGTCTCCAGACACTGAGAGCTCAGTGACTGGGTAGAACTCTCTTCAAGGATGAGTCCCGTTTGGAATTGAGCCCCGAAAAGCAGCTAGACTTGTCTGGAGACCCACGTTCCCCCCCCCCCCCCCCCCATCTGGCCACTCCCCACAGAGAGTGATGGGATACTAATCTGACTGCAGCCCGATTACTATGGTATGGGGTTGTATTTCTTTTAACAGCAGACCAGCTTTTGTTGTCATTCGCAGCACCCTTACAGCACAGCGATTTGTCGGCGATATTCTACACCCTTCATGGCAAGCTTTTCCTGGGATTACAGTTCAGCAAGATAATGACCGCCACGGCGTGGGGAGAGTTTCTACGGCTTGTCTTCGTACTCGCCAAGCCCTACCCTGTCTGCAAGTTTGCCGGATCTGTCCCCAATTGAGAACACTTGGAGCATTATGGGGAGGGCATTAGAAATATCTCGCTATTTTGACAGTATGTCGGGCCAGCTGGACAGAATTCGGCATGATATCACTCAGGAGGATACCCAGCCACTATGACAGTCAATGCCAATCCGAATAACTGCTTGCATAACGCCAGAAGTGGACCAACACGTTTTTGTCTTGCTAATTTGTGAATCTCTTTCTCTTGCCTAAATCGTCTAGTATTTCTGAAATTGTAATCACTATTGTTCTGAATATGAGCATCACATCTACCGCCGACTTCCGTCCCATTCAGGTAATTTCTGTGGTTTGCTCCACAGATTTCTGAGCATTGTCCGAAGAATAATCCAGGTCGGTTTGTTGTGTCGTTGTGTACATATATTGCTTAGAGTGTATTTATTACTCTGGTAGCGCTGCGGTTGTGTATTTCATGGTTCCCAATATGTAAAGCACTGACCTCAGGTTTCTACAGCTAGATTCTATAAGGTTTAGTGCGCCATTTGCACCAAGGCTATCTGAAGACTTCGATGTGATTTAGACTAATGAATGCACATGTAATGCAGATCCTTTTTTGTAGAGTTTTATGTTTGATATTTATTAAATAATTTCTTGTCTGAAACTTCCTGGCAGATTAAAACTGAGTGCCGGACCGAGACTCGACCTCGGGACCTTTGCCTTTCGCAGGCAAGTGCTCTACCAACTGAGCTACCCAAGGTACTGGCGGAATTAAAGCTGTGAGGACGGGGCGTGAGTCGTGCTTGGGTAGCTCAGTTGGTAGAGCACTTGCCCGCGAAAGGCAAAGGTCCCGAGTTCGAGTTTCTGTCCGACACACAATTTTAATCTGCCAGGAAGTTTCATATGAGCGCACACTTCGCTGTAGAGTGAAAATTTCATTCTAGAATTTCTTGTCTGCTTATAATTTCGTCACCAGTGGGTTTTTTAAAGTTATTTGCACCATTTGTTCCAAGGTCAATCTAACTTCTGATGAACATGAGTTGTGTGTCTTATCATTCTATGAGTTTTTGACTTGAATATTTAAAACATTTGGTGATTGCTTGTACATGCCTTTCCCGATTCAAAAGCATAAATTGTCACTGGCTGCGAAGTTGCAGTAACTGCTGATTTAAATATTTGTCACAACTGCCTTTGTTTTTTGTATTGGTAACTTACATTCATTATGTCACCACGCTTCGTGCATCATTGTGCCTTAATAGTATGCATCTTAGCGTTTTGTTATGTTTTTTTCTATAATGTCCTTGAGACACTACAGTCTCACATATTTTGCTATCAGTTTTAAGGCCAAATATTCATTTCCTTCTGAAAAAATGTCATTAAGTACGTTTAGACTTGAAGTTGTGCTGTTAACAATTCCTGTCTTACAGTCAGGAATGATAAAGCGTACGTTGAGATCAGCAAGTTATGAGCAACCAGGGTGAAACCGCTCTTATACTCGTGGGTAGTGTTCAGATTAGGGCTTTTATTAATAATTGATGAATTGAAGTTTGTCAGTTAAAGTATAAACACCTTCCCCCCCTCCACTCGTCCGCTCTCTGCCGTTTCACCTCCAATGTCAGTTCGGCACGTTCTCATTAAAGAGTGCAGATGCTGCTCCGACGCCAGCTCGCAATTTCTACAAGTCCACACTGGGGTCTGATAGACAGCATCCTGCACAAACTTTAAAAAAAAAAGTGTCTGGAGTCCTTGGGTGGCCAGGAAATGGGTTCTTTTCTGCCAATCCAGCTATCTGGACACGTACCGTCCAAAGCCTACCTAGCGGTTGAATCCCAGTGAGGAGGGCACCATCCTGCTGCAACCCAATATCAGGTTGTAGTTCTTCGACCTGTGGAAATGCAAATTGTTCCAACGTACCCAGGTAGAAAGTCGAGGATATTGACGCCTCCGGAAAGAAAAACTGTCCCACCAGGCGATCATAAAGTACGCTGCACATTTACCTTTGGACTCTCGCGTACAGTTTCCATGCAGACGTCAGAGTATTCGACCCCTAGATCACCTCCTTGTCAATTTGTCTTCCTGTACACATGAAACAGAGTTTCTTTCATGAACATCACACTTTGGGATAGTCTGGGACATCGTCGATGTGAGTCAGGACCTCACTTGCAGATGCTTTGGGTTGGCCTGTCATCAAGTTGAAGCGGTTGCAGCAGCTGCACCTTGTAGCAATGAAGATTCAGGCTGTTGCTTGCTAACGATTTCCTACACTCTATTAGCCAAGGTAACGTTTTACGTTTTTTGTGTTTCCATACTTTTGTCCACCAACTGTATGTCACTGTTTCCTATGAGTTTATATAGTAACGCTGTCTTTGGAACCTTTTTTCTTCAATTCGTTCCTAATGTCCTTCCTATTTCGTTTATGTCCCTCTCTCTTTCGTCATTTACTACAAAATATTCAGTTCTGGTTTAATGTTACTAATAGGAATCCTATCCAGATTAGTTCAAACTTTGATATTCGTAAAAATTTTCTACTTGCCTGAAGATGACTGGATGCTTTTCTCTTAGTAACACAGGAATCAGTGTCAAACAGCAGAATAAATGTCAGGTAATAGAACTGAATTCTTTTTACATTCTGCTTATATTAGCCTGTAAATTAATATCTACATCATTATCTTCGTTAAAAGTACTACAGATAGCTAATTGAAGTCATGAACTTTTTTCAAAATTTCATATCGAATCACAATTTTGTTACATACCATGAGTTTCCCATATGATTCCATTGTCTTATTTTAATTTACTGCTAACTTAAGGCTGCAATCCTTGCCTTAAAAGATCGATCCATTTTTGTAACTTGTTTTCAGAATTTGCCATTTATACATCATCGTCAGTATATAATAGTATGTTCTTCATATTAACAGTTGTTTATATGGATCCCTTCTGGCGCTCTTTCTTTTCATTTCAACACAGTCCCAATAACATTGAGAACTCTTTCACTGCTACAGGCGTGCTCTCTGCATTCCGTGCTGAGTGCGGCTTTCGTAACGGCTGTACTGCTCTCCAAGTGCTCGTGCCTGTGCAGATAGACGGCGTTCTGGCCGATCTGGAAAACTTATCATCCAATTTTCTTTTCGTTATCCGACATAGGTACTGCGCTGCATCAAATTAAGTAAAATATTACACGAAATTTTAAAGAGCTTGCAGAGCTCATACATTGCAGCGAATAAAATGTGGGTAACATATCGAGATTTTATATAAAATTGATTGCATAAAATTGGAATAGAGATCAACACTTACATCATTTCCGTCCTTTTTATTGCTCATGAAAACCACACATTGCATGTTGTACCACCATTCAGTGAGACCTTCAGAAGCGGTGGTCCTGACTGCTGTACACAGCGGTACCTCTCATACCCAGTAGCACGTCCTCCTGCATTGATGCATGCCTGTATACATCGTGGAATACTATCCACAAGTTCATCAAGGCACCGTTGGTCCAGATTGTCCCACTCCTCAAGAGCAATTCGGCGTAGATCCCTCAGAGTGGTTAGTGGGTCTCGTCGCCCACAAAGAGCCCTTTTCAACCTATCCCACGAATGTTCGATAAGGTTCATGTCTGGAGAACATGTTGTCCACTCTACTCGAGCTATGTCGTTATCCTGAAGGAAGTCATTCACGAGATGTGCACGATGGGGGGCGCGAATTTTCGTCATTGAAGACGATTGCCTCACCAATATGCTGACGATATGGTTGCACTATCGGTCGGAGGATGGCATTCACGTATCGTACGGATGTTACGGCGCCTTCCGTGACCACCAGCGACCACACATAATGCCATCCCAAAGCAGCAGGGAACTTCCACCTTTTGGCATATTCTGGACAGTGTGTCCAAGGCGTTCAGCCTGATCGGGTTGCCTCCAAACACGTCTCCGACGATTGCCTGGTTGAAGCCATATGCGACACTCATCGGTGAAGAGAACGTGATGCCAATCCTCAGTGGTCAATTCGGCATGTTGTTGGGCCATCTGTACCGCGCTGCATGGTGTCGTGGTTGCAAAGATAGACCTCGCCATGGAAGACGGGAGTGAAGTTGCGCATCATGCAGCCTATTGCGCACAGTTTGAGTCGTAACACGACGCCCTGTGGCTGCGCGAAAAGCATTATTCAATATGGTGGTGTTGCTTTGTGTTCCTCCGAGCCATAATCCATAGGTACTGGTCGTCCACTGCAATAGTAGCCCTTAGGCGGCCTGAGCGAGTCATGTCATCGACAGTTCCTGTCTGTCTGCATCTCCTCCATGTCCGAACGACATCGCTTTGGTTCACTCCGAGATGCCTGGATACATCCGTTTTGAGAGGCCTTCCTGGCACAAAATAACAATCTGGACAAGATCGAGCCGCGGTATTGACCGTCTAGGCATGGTTGAACTACAGACAACACGAGCAGTGTACCTGGTGGAATGACTAGAACTGATCGGCTGTCGGACCCCTTCCGTCTAATAGGCGCTGCTGTTGCATGGTTGTTTATATCTTTGGGTGGGTTTAGTGTCGTCTCTGATCAGTCAAAGGGACTGTGTCTGTGATCCAATATCCACAGTCAACGTCCATCTTCAGTTCTGGGAAACAGGGTGATGAAAAAATATCTCCGCGGCACTTTTGAATCGAGAATTTTAACAAACATTAATATTTTTAGATATAAATGAATGGAAATAAATGTGCACCGGTGGTCCCAAATCTGCTTTAAAAGACAGAATTCAACTCAGATTGAATCTTTAAAAATAATGCTCACAGCACGTTACGTAATATCAATTTCTTATTTGCTGATGTATGAAGCCTAATTATTTCGGACGATTTACATGAAATATTTTAATATGAGACATACGTCAGTGTTGTTCGCGTGTAGTATTTTGTGACTAAATGTTCCTTTTGCTAGAGAAAAGTGCTTCCATCTTAAGTAACAGTTGTGTAAAATCCGATAAATGATATGCAATTTAGTCCCACTCACTCGACTTTACAACAACATTTCTACACAACATCAAGTGGAGTTTTCTTTAGCAGAGTGACAAATATTAGCCGGGATAATCATTTTTGAGATCAAACGAATTGTTACGCTGACAATAGGTAACTGGTTTTATATTTTTTATCTACCTGAAATATCATTTATAAATAATTAGTCACGAAATACTATACACCGGTTCCGCCACAATGAGTGAAAAAATCAGAAACATGGATGAAGTTTTAATAACTACCGAGCCACTCGTACATTCGAGTCAATGGAATTCCCGTCACTTGACAAGACTTTTGAAAGTATTCAATTGCGAAGCACAAACGGCTGTAGGCGAAAACAATTTCCGTCAACAGAGCTACGAAGAGGCGTTGCCATAGAGACGTTTGCGAAATCGCGTTGCAGTCACGCGAAGCAGCTGCGCCCAGCCTACAGAACATTTGTAACAGAAAATTGGCAAAATGAATCCCCCAGGGCAACGCCGGGTTTGTCAGATAGTCGTTTATATATAACAGGAACAACAGAGCGGCAGTTATCGGCTGTATCTGGCTCGCAACTAACATTGTTTACGAAATGGACAGGCATAAAATTTCTACTTTAGCTCTACTGAAACGCACTTTTCCTCCCTCCGTACGATAGTCATGTTGTTCTGATGTAGTATACACAAATAAAAATTTCAACATCCACGTTTGAAACCTACGGTTACGGATAAGGGGATGTAGGGCGGAAGATTAGGGGACCATGTACCATCACGTGTCATTTCCTGTTACTACCTTATTGACATAATGCCTCAAACGGGCAAGCCTCTGGCATTCACAATTTCAGTTAATTTAATCAAAAAGGGAACAGGCAGGGCTTCAGTAATAACAACTTTAGTTAAGTAAAACTACCAAATAGAAAAGAGGCAGGCTTCAATAATAACAGCTTGAATTAAGTAAAATTACTAAACAGAAAACAAGCAGGCCTTTTTTAATAACTTCAGTTAACTAAAATTACTTAAAAAAAAAAACAAAAAAAACAGGTAGACCTTCTCTAATAACAGCTTCAGTTAAGTAAAATTTACGAAACTCATACAGGCAGGCCTTCAATAATAACAGCTATGACCTCAAAATCCAAAATTTAACTGGATTTCACGAATCGTAGCTGAAGGGGGCCGAGAATTCAACCCAGCGAAATTGGCTTCAACTCTTTCATCGGTGTGCCACGTCCAAGAATTGGCTGTCTGGGCTACGCACGAAGACGACATTTGAAATCACCCGGGATTCAAATCGGCCCACGAATATGTCCAGCAACCACTCGAAGGACCCCGTGCCCAACAAGCTTGCGCAAGTCTTCGCCTTGCCCGCCGGGCGGACGCCTCACACCGTCCTCCACTCCCCAGCTCGCAACGCCACAACACGCCCCGTCGACATCAACAACCTCGAGCAAAGATCTCAGTGGCCTCAAACCAGAGGGACACCACACGAAAGATCGAAGTAGTGGCGCCATGAACTCTAAAGGTGACGTCAGTATTCCCGCCACGGCTTAACGTTGTAGGCAGCCAACAAGGACATCGACTTCCAAAGTGTAATTACAGAGAGTGCAACGCTAATTTACAATAATTCTCCACATAACAAAAATTATTTCATCATCTCACTTTTTGATACAAAACTAACATCCTTAATTGATCATTGTCCTCTACTACAAGCGAAATACAAGACTTTAACCAGTAAAGTGGAAATATCTTATTTGGAGTAGTTCGAGCTCTCCTGCTGATAAGGCCAATCGAACAAACTCACTCCTTAGAAAAAGCACACTTACTTACACATAGCATCGAATTTTACAGTATGTACTTAAACTAACAAAGTATGAAAGCCTATTAGCAAACACGAAGGTTATTAAATAATATTTGAATCCAGTGAGACGCGAACAAGCACAGGTTACTTAAAAAATCTGCGTCTCTACTCATTACGCTACGCCGACCGGGAATAATATCTGACGATACTTTGCATCTTAAAATTTCTTGTAAGCTTTAATTGTACATACATTTAATTATAACGAATTGTTGAATCCTCAATGTGTCGTTGCCTCAGCAAAATGTTCAAATGTGTGTGAAATCTTACGGGACTTAGCTGCTAAGGTCATCAGTCCCTAAGATTACACTCTACTTAACCTAATTTATCCTAAGAGAAAACACATACACCCATGCTCGAGGGAGGACTCGAACCTCCGCCGGGACAAGTCACACAGTCCATGACTGCGGCGCCTTGACCGCTTGGCTAATCCCGCGCCGCCATTGCCTCAGCATAGCGTACTTCCATATTACGCAAATTACAATAATTCTTTAACCACAAATGTGACGTTTCCTGTCATTTTATTACAAGAAATCGTAAAATTATCGACGGGTTTTCGATAGATCCTTATTTGATGGTGCTTTGAAATTGCATATATACGTATCTTCTTCAACTGAAAGCCAATATGGCGTCTCGTGACATTTTGTGGAAGAGCGGTGGCAGCATGTCCTTCCTCTCAGTCTACGTTCCAACGCACGTTCAGACTATCTGACAAGGTAGTGGTTGCTCTGCACGTTCGCAAACGCTCCCCAACATGCTTTTGCCACTCTTTAACGTCAGAAACACGGCACACTCAACACTGACGTTCGAATGCACGGTCCATGTGGCGACGGCCTTAGGGAACGTTTCCGCAAGACAATACAGTTCTCTTACAAGAAGTCGTGGTAGTACCAGAAACTCAATATCCTGGGGCTTCGACACAAAGCAACCGCAATACCATACCTGCTAGGACGGTATCCAATAGGAATTTAAAGAAGCTGTTAAAGGAATTACAAGGAATGACAACCACATGTAGACCTAATGCACAAATAAATGACTTAACACAATGGAAGACAAATCAGGAAGGTTATGGGCTTCAGCAGCAGATGGCAAACAGCGGAACACCCTGGAAGGATGTCCTTCTGCTTAATAGCATTCAGTTTTCTGAACCTGATCAAAAATAAAGGGTTTTTCAAAATGAATACACACAATGGAAGACAAATCAGGAAGGTTATGGGCTTCAGCAGCAGATGGCAAACGGCGGAACACCCTGGAAGGATGTCCTTCTGCTTCATAGCATTCAGTTTTCTGAACCTGATCAAAAATACAGGGTTTTTCAAAATTAATACACGTGTTTTGAGGCTTTTTAGGATTTATTACATTCAACTTATAATTATAAATCATACATAAAATGAAATACCAGATCACACATCCTCGTTTGTACATTTGTGAGGAAAGGGAAGAGGACTGGAACAAACAAGAGCGACTGAAGAACGTGTTGAATTGGTGAGAGGCTTTCACACTAGTCCCAAAAAATCAGTTAGAAAGGCTAAATATGAAGTAGCAAGTACAGTAACGTCACTATGGAAACTTTTAAGGAAACCCTTATCGTCTGCAGTTGTCATAAGCTCTAATACCTACAGCCTACGGTTTACGTAACAACTTGCAAACGAAATGCTGGTGCATGACGATGAAGATCTTCTGGATCGTGTCGTCTTCGGTGATGAATCGACGTTTCACTTAAGTAGAAATACGAGCGCTTATAATGTGAACATCTACGGTTAATCAGATTGCCACAAGATGGCACAGTTGCAACGAGACTCACCTAATTTTCATGTTTTTTGTGCCACATCGCGGAGGAAACTTTGTCTTTCTTTTTCTGGTGTAGCAATTATAACAGGTCTTTTTTACCTTGGTGCAGTAGAACTATGGCTCTTCCCTGAGCTGGAAGAAGCTGCGCACAGAACTTTATTTGGCAGCAAGGTGGTGCGCTGCCTCAATAATTCAGTAAGCGGTTGGTTAAATTACGCTGTACACAACCACTGGATTGGCACAAGGGGTCAAATGACAGCTTCTTTTGCATGACTTCCACATCCACACACCACCTGACTCTTTGCGATTTTTACAGTTCGGGATTCATAAAGGATCATGTGTATGTGCCTCCGCTAGTATCTGATCTACCAGACTTTAGAAACTGCGTTCTTGCTACAGTTACAGCAGACACATTTTTCAAGGTTTGGGAAGCAGTCGTCTGTCGACCCGATGTGTGACGAATGGTGCTCTCATTGAACGCTTGTAAGAGAAAGTGTGAGTCGATCTTTCGTTCGATGCATTACTTACAATTGTAAGCTGAATGTAATAACTGCTAGAAAGCTTCAATCCTGTGTAATCAAATTGAAACACGGTGCATTGCACTTAAAGACCATGCCATTTGAATTCCGTGTCTTACCAGTAAGCCCGAGATGATTTCATTATATATATTCCGTGATAGTCCTAAGTGACAAGTTAAAGCTCCTTACCGTACAGTACACCTATGATCAACATGTACCACACAGTTGTTTACAGCAAACCCGCAGCTGTTCGTACTACGTGGGTTACTGCGAAATTACCGCCTCCTATGTTTTTTACGTCGAGTATCCGTGGTAGAGGGGCAGCAGCCTTTTCAGTAGTTGCAAGGGCAACAGTCTGGATGATTGACTGATCTGGCCTTGTAACAATAACCAAAACGGCCTTGCTGTGCTGGTACTGCGAACGGCTGAAAGCAAGGGGAAACTACAGCCGTAATTTTTCCCGAGGGCATGCAGCTTTACTGTATGATTACATGATGATGGCGTCCTCTTGGGTAAAATATTCCGGAGGTAAAATAGTCCCCCATTCGGATCTCCGGGCGGGGACTACTCAAGAGGATGTCGTTATCAGGAGAAAGAAAACTGGCGTTCTACGGATCGGAGCGTGGAATGTCAGATCCCTTAATCGGGCAGGTAGGTTCGAAAATTTAAAAAGGGAAATGGATAGGTTGAAGTTAGATATAGTGGGAATTAGTGAAGTTCGGTGGCAGGAGGAACAAGACTTCTGGTCAGGTGACTACAGGGTTATAAACACAAAATCAAATAGGTGTAATGCAGGAGTAGGTTTAATAATGAATAGGAAAATAGGAATGCGGGTAAGCTACTACAAACAGCATAGTGAACGCATTATTGTTGCCAAGATAGATACGAAGCCCACGCCTACTACAGTAGTACAAGTTTATATGCCAACTAGCTCTGCAGATGACGAAGAAATTGAAGAAATGTATGATGAAATAAAAGAAATTATTCACATTGTGAAGGGAGACGAAAATTTAATAGTCATGGGTGACTGGAATTCGAGTGTAGGAAAAGGGAGAGAAGGAAACATAGTAGGTGAATATGGATTGGGGCTAAGAAATGAAAGAGGAAGCCGCCTGGTAGAATTTTGCACAGAGCACAACATAATCATAGCTAACACTTGGTTTAAGAATCATGAAAGAAGGTTGTATACATGCAAGAACCCTGGAGATACTAAAAGGTATCAGATAGATTATATAATGGTAAGACAGAGATTTAGGAACCAGGTTTTAAATTGTAAGACGTTTCCAGGGGCAGATGTAGACTCTGACCACAATCTATTGGTTATGACCTGTAGATTAAAACTGAAGAAACTGCAAAAGGTGGGAATTTAAGGAGATGGGACCTGGATAAACTGAAAGAACCAGAGGTTGTACAGAGTTTCAGGGAGAGCATAAGGGAACAATTGACAGGAATGGGGGAAAGAAATACAGTAGAAGAAGAATGGGTAGCTTTGAGGGATGAAGTAGCGAAGGCAGCAGACGATCAAGTAGGTAAAATGACGAGGGCTAGTAGAAATCCTTGGGTAACAGAAGAAATATTGAATTTAACTGATGAAAGGAGAAAATATAAAAATGCAGTAAATGAAGCAGGCAAAAAGGAATACAAACGTCTAAAAAATGAGATCGACAGGAAGTGCAAAATGGCTAAGCAGGGATGGCTAGAGGACAAATGTAAGCATGTAGAGACCTATCTCACTAGAGGTAAGATAGATACTGCCTACAGGAAAATTAAAGAGACCTTTGGAGATAAAAGAACGACATGTATGAATATCAAGAGCTCAGATGGAAACACAGTTCTAAGCAAAGAAGGGAAAGCAGAAAGGTGGAAGGAGTATATAGAGGGTCTACACAAGGGCGATGTACTTGAGGACAATATTATGGAAACGGAAGAGGATGTAGATGAAGATGAAATGGGAGATATGATACTGCGTGAAGAGTTTGACAGAGCACTGAAGGATCTGAGTCTAAACAAGGCCCCCGGAGTAGACAACATTCCATTGGAACTACTGACGGCCTTTGGAGGCCAGTCCTGACAAAACTCTACCATCTGGTGAGCAAGATGTATGAATCAGGCGAAATACCCTCAGACTTCAAGAAGAATATAATAATTCCAATCCCAAAGAAAGCAGGTGTTGACAGATGTGAAAATTACCGAACTATCAGTTTAATAAGTCACAGCTGCAAAATACTAACACGAATTCTTTACAGACGAATGGAAAACCTAGTAGAAGCCAACCTCAGGGAAGATCAGTTTGGATTCCGTAGAAACACTGGAACACGTGAGGTAATACTGACCTTTGACATATCTTAGAAGAAAGATTAAGGAAAGGCAAACCTACGTTTCTAGCATTTGTACACTTAGAGAAATCTTTTGACAATGTTGACTGGAATACTCTCTTTCAAATTCTAAAGGCGACAGGGGCAAAATACAGGGAGCGAAAGGCTACTTACAGTTTGTACAGAAACCAGATGGCAGTTATAAGAGTCGAGGGACATGAAAGGGAAGCAGTGGTTGGGAAGGGAGTAAGACGGGGTTGTAGCCTCTCCCCGATGTTGTTCAATCTGTATATTGAGCAAGCAGTAAAGGAAACAAAAGAAAAATTCGGGGTAGGTATTAAAATTCATGGAGAAGATATAAAAGCTTTGAGGTTCGCCGATGACATTGTAATTCTGTCAGAGACAGCAAAGGACTTGGAAGAGCAGTTGAATGGAATGGACAGTGTCTTGAAAGGAGGATATAAGATGAGCATCAACAAAAGCAAAAAGAGGATAATGGAATGTAGTCTAATTAAGTAGTGGGATGCTGAGGGAATTAGATTAGGAAATGAGAGACTTAAAGTAGTAAAGGACTTCTACTATTTGGGGGAGCAAAATAACTGATGATGGTCGAAGTAGAGAGGATATAAAATGTAGACTGGTAATGGCAAGGAATGCGTTTCTGAAGAAGAGAAATTTGTTAACATCGAGTATAGATTTAAGTGTCAGGAAGTCATTTCTGAAAGGATTTTTATGGAGTGTAGCCATGTATGGAAGTGAAACATGGACAATAAATAGTTTGGACAAGAAGAGAATAGAAGCTTTCGAAATGTGGTGCTACAGAAGAATGCGAAGGTTAGATGGGTAGATCACATAATTAATGAGGAAGTATTGAATAGGATTGGGGAGAAGAGAAGTTTGTGGCACAACTTGACCAGAAGAAGGGATCGGTTGGTAGGACATATTCTGAGGCATCAAGGGATCACCAATTTAGTATTGGAGGGCAGCGTGGAGGGTAAAAATCGTAGAGGGAGACCAAGAGATGAATACTCTAAGCAGATTCAGAAGGATGTAGGTTGCAGTAGGTACTGGCAGATGAAAAAGCTTGCACAGGATAGAGTGGCATGGAGAGCTGCATCAAACCAGTCTCAGGACTGAAGACCACAACAACAACAACATCCGCGGTAGATCAAGTCGATGTAGTACTAATTTTTTAATCTTTCCGCTAATGCACTGTTGCTTCTGTGTTCTTATGACAGATAGCAGCATAAGGGAAAGTTCCGGAATGGCTTATGATACCGAGGTGTGTATAAACTAGCTGCTGAACAAATCGCTTCAGTTGAAATCGATCGACTCTTGCTAAAATGTCTGTGGATGATTGAGTAAATGTTAACAGTTAGAGGCAGTGGGTACAGCGTTTCACTAGTAGTGAGAAGTAGGTCCATGAGAAGACACATCCCAGTGTATCGATCCG
Source organism: Schistocerca piceifrons (assembly GCF_021461385.2). Classification (NCBI taxonomy): domain Eukaryota; kingdom Metazoa; phylum Arthropoda; class Insecta; order Orthoptera; family Acrididae; genus Schistocerca; species Schistocerca piceifrons. Next base: position 320,214,138 of record NC_060143.1, on the reverse strand, counting down.
TGGATTATGACCAGCTGAATGGTGGCCGTAATGCTTTTTCCAAGACATATTGCATGAAGTCTTTGCGAGATGGGTCCCACGCATGCTTATGCAACACGAAAAAGATCATGGAATGGAAATGTGTCAGGATCTACTCGTTCCATACTAGGCCGACGTTGACACTTTTGTAAACATCAATAGATGGGACTTGGCGTCACCACTACGAGCCAAAATCCAGAAGACTGCCCATGGAGTAACGACATGCGAATTCCCACACACAGAAGTAGTTCAAGAGACAACTATCTACAGCAAAATTACGTGCGCAGTGTCCTATGATAGGCGAGGGTACGGATCTTTCGAATGAGTGGAAGCCTGAAGCAACTGCTTGCTCACAATGCAAACAGACGGCACTTACTTGGTTGAGAATTATGCCACAGAAGGTTACTAACTTCTGCTTGTAATACTATAACCCCAGGGCCCCCAAAAAGTTTTGTGACCAACGAACTCACTGCAAATTTGGGAGGACTGTTCTACTATACCAACCGTACAGTCCCGGTTGACACATGTTCCATTTGTTCGAGCCGATGGACTAATTGGCCAAGATCTCTCAGAATCAGATGTTGTCGTCAAAGCTACAAAACTGGTTTATATGTCTGAAACGATCCTCTGTTTAACTGCATCATTTTAGCTACAATATCTCGTGCACAGGGTGGTCCTTAGGTCCGGAATCATCCTTCACATAACTGTATAAACAGAAATTTAAAGTCAAGTAGTATGAGATGGTGTGACGGACGGAACTGTGCGACTATTAACATCAATTTTGAAACCTTAAAATTTACGTAAGTATAAAAGTTTATCGAACGAAATCAGCGCTAAGCCAACAGGCGCGCTACAAGTGAGGGGATTTATTTCTACTAATCATAGGAACAATGATGTTGCAGAAGTTCTGTTGTTCTACGAGCCAGATACTTCACTTGGTGCTAGTGGGATGAACAGTAGCTGATACCTTAAAGAGACGGGCGCGACAGCGAGGATACCATCTTCCGACGGCCAAAGAACACCCGGCAACATCGGCCGAAGAATATGGGACACTAATATCCGGTTCTTTTTTTGGATTGTATAACGAAAAGGTCGATGCACCAGACCAAGACATTCATTGAATTAACTAATTTTGCAATTGCAATAGCAATAATTGAAGATACTTACGGTTATCCAGGGGCTGAAGAGGCACAATATCTATAATTATCTGTGCACAATACATGGAAAAGCCAAAATGTGATGACCACTGCCCGCCGCGACATTGGATGCCATCTGGTAGCGTTGTGGGCACGTGACGCGGTAGCAAAAGTATGTAAGCGGAGCAGACAAGGACGGGGGATCACCCTAGCATGGGGAAATCCATTGATATAAGCGACTTTGACAAGATCATTATTACACAGAGCCTGTGAACGAGGATCTCGGAAACGACGACGCTGGACGAATGTTCACGAGCTACTGTCGTGAGCGTTTACGGAGAGACACAAGACAGTAAACTACCATTACACGCTAAATGGTTGGACGTCAACTATTCTTCACAGAACGTAGGGTTCGGAGACCTGTCTGCTCTGTAAAATAGGATAGATGGTGATAAGTACCATCTCTGCCGAAGAGCACAATGCTGGTGCACCACAACCCTTTCGAAGCACATCGTTCATCGAACGTTCTCAGCAGACCATCCTCACGCGCTCAGATGTTGATCCAACGACATCGTCAATTACGACTGCAGTGGGCACAGGACCATCGAGATTCGACGGTCGATCAATGGAAACGTGTCAGCTCTTCGGGTAAATCACATTTTTTGCTACAATATTGTAAGGGGTTCACCAACCTGCTGGAGCAAATGTAATCTCGATGTAGAACGACAATTCACAGGCGCTGCCTGAGACATAAAACTTTTTTCCCCATGTTAAATGAGATCTGCAATAGAGTCAGAGGTCAGAGGAGTCTCTGCCGCAGTGGCAGTCGCTCGCTGCTGCAGTGTAGTTGTAGCCTGTCGCTGGTACAGCGCAGTTCATAGTTAGTAGTTGTTTAAGTAACAGTGAAGAACAAATTGTAAAATTTTATTATATGGAACTGAATAATAATTGTGACAGCCGCAGAGCTAAACGATTCCATGGAATGAGATGATAATGAACAAATGAATAATTGTTAATGTAATGAAAAATGAACAATGTAATTAAGTCAACCATCTATTGTAAGGCAAATTTTATTATTTTTATTGGCATGGGCGTAATTAAGTCAATTGTGTGAGATGTTAATATGAATTTGTTTCAATCTTTTCTTGTTTTGGCCTGCCGCGGTGGCTGTGCGGTTCTGGCGCTGCAGTCCGGAACCGCGAGGCTGCTACGGTCGCAGGTTCGAATCCTGCCTCGGGCATGGGTGTGTGTGATGTCCTTAGGTTAGCTAGGTTTAAGTAGTTCTAAGTTCTAGGGGACTTATGACCTAAGATGTTGAGTCCCATAGTGCTCAGAGCCACATGAACCATTTTTTTTTTCTTTTTTGATTCGTCAGCAACAGTTGACCCAGATTTGTAATATATTCAGTTTTCCCGTGTAATGCGTTGTAGATCAATAACGTAAAAAATTTTCAGAATGTAATTTTTTTACCAGTGAATTGTAAAAGTATAATTTCCCCTTTAAGTCATTGCCAGTCCCGATGCAGTCATTAATGTCAATTAAAATATTCCAGAATTTTTGTCAGATCATAGTCATGTGTTCTTTGGTAATAAGACGGCCAGCCGTGCAGCTGTGTCACTGACTAAAGTCAGTTTTTTCTCGTAATTCAGATCCCAGACAAATGTTATCCAGCATTATTCGATAGACCAGCGTTGCACTAAGCTGTGCCATTTACGAGCGGATATATAGACAGCGTTATCCAGCGACACCATCACAAGGTAAGAATTTTTCAGTTTACTTCTCACGGGCAGATTCAGACTGATTTCACAGGGCCATGGCGTAGCGCTGCTTACGTCAAAATTTATTAATTTTTCATGAGTAAGATCTATCATTTTTTCATACGTCAGAATTTAACTACCCAAATTCAACAATTTTATTTTTTGTTTTCTGTTCAAGAAGGTTATACATCAATATTTTATATATTTTTTTATTTATACGGGAAGGTTACACTATGCCTATGGTCGTCTCCACAAACGCCGTCATCGAGGTAAATGTTGGCTCGAAACGTGCAGCGCGCCACGGACGCAGGTTGGTTGGAGCAGTATTGTGGTGTGGGAGACATTCTCCTGCGCTTGCATGGGATCAGTGGTAGTAATCGAAGGCACGCTGACTGTGCTAACCACCGGCATCCTTCATGCTTGATGTGTTTCCCGATGGCGATGTCGTCTTTCAGCAGGATAATTGTCCATGTCTCGGATCCAGGGGATCTTTATAGTGAACTAACGTTGATCCCTCGGCGACCAAATTCGCCTGATGTAAATCCTGTGGAACTCATCACGCAGAATCAGTCATGTATTGCGTTCTGAAGACCGACAAACAATTAAGCAGGTACTCAAAATGTTTTGGCTCATCAGTGTATGAGATATTGAACAAGAACTGTTGTGACTTCGTGATTCGTAGGCTTACTCTTGCGTTACTGAATTGAGGTCCTTCTGCAACTGATCATTGATTGGAAGTTTAGCTAGTGAACAGTGCTATTTTGAGTGAGACGTGATTTTTGCTGTGCAGTACTTATTATTAGCAATTCATATAATCTCCGTGTGTACTGAACTTAACTGTCATCAGTTACGATATTTAGCTCCACACAGTTAGATGAAAAAATTTCTGTCACGGCCATAATAATCACTAAACATCGCGCATTATCTGCGGATTTATGCAGGTTCCTTGAAATGGCAGTGGGCTAGCCACGTTGCAAGAAGGAAAGACAACAGATGAACGAAGCTAGTAGTGGAGTGGTGTCCGAGAGAGCACCGGAGGCCTAGAAGAAGACCACCAGACAGATGGGACAAAGACATCAAGAAGATCGCTTGTAACACCTGGCACAGAACTGCCCAAGACCGTCCCACTTGGAGAAGACTTCTGAAAGCCTACCTGTATCCACGACTCGAAGACGCCACATCATCTAATGATTGAATTGGCTGATGATGATGGTCCATCCAGGTTCGGAATTGTGGGTGTTATAACCAGAAGAAAGTACATATTTCTGGTCACAACTATAGGTTCTTTGATTGCTCTGTAAGATGGCTCATCTGTACAACAACAGATGAAATATAAGTTTACTTTATAACATGAAATATAGAAGGTTTACTTAACTTGATACAATCGTTTGCCAGATTAGTGCGTGATAATTTACGTCTGCCATTGACTATAAAAACATTACTTGATGCACTAATTAACAAACTCTTCTCTTGGAGTACAACGTCCAATATATTCAGAAGTATATATTAGTTTGAGGCTTGAATAACTCTATAGTCCTATTCCATGACGTTTACTGCTTCAGGTGAGGTCTTGAAATGGGCAGAGCGCTTCTATATTGACCCCTGTTAGAGGGTGCTGTTGTGTGGAGAGAGAGAGGGCATTTCTTCTCCACCCTCTCACATTTCTCACTGCATATAGTACTGGTACATCGTTAACGTCTGTGGTGTCGATGTGCATTGCCAACTTTAGTGTGGCGTTGCGATTCTTGGACAATACGACAGTGGGAAACTGAACTGACTTCATAAAACCGGCTACAATAGTCACCTCCCCTTAGGAAGACCATCACAGTGGGAGAGGGGGAAAGCATGGCGACCATCGTACAGTCCACCACCTTGCATGCAGCTCGTGGGTTTTAAATGGAAAGAGCTTCACGTAACAAATCAAACACATACAAAAACTGCTTTCTTCCAGGGGTGCTGGTCCTGCTAGTTTACCAGGAGAACTTCTGCGAAGTTTGGAAGATAGATGCGGACGTGTCGTGTGTAGTGTTTGAGTAGCTCAGTCGGATAGCACTTGCCAGCAGAAGTCAGTGGACTCGAGCTCGAGTCTCACAAGGGGACGCCGCGGCGTTGGAATCAAGGATTTACTTGAAACTTTGTACGCCTTTAGTAGACCATTAAAACAACACAATAGTCCCCCCATGAACCATGGACCTTGCCGCTGGTGGGGAGGCTTGCGTGCCTCAGCGATACAGATAGCCGCACCGTTGGTGCAACCACAACGGAGGGGTATCTGTTGAGAGGCCAGACAAACGTGTGGTTCCTGAAGAGGGGCAGCAGCCTTTTCAGTAATTGCAAGGGCAACAGTCTGGATGATTGACTGATCTGGCCTTTTAACAATAACCAAAACGGCCTGGCTGTGCTGGTACTGCGAACGGCTGAAAGCAAGGGGAAACTACGGCCGTAATTTTTCCCGAGGGCATGCAGCTTTACTGTATGATTACATGATGATGGCATCCTCTTGGGTAAAATATTCCGGAGGTAAAATAGTCCCCCATTCGGATCTCCGGGCGGGGACTACTCAAGAGGATGTCGTTATCAGGAGAAAGAAAACTGGCGTTCTACGGATCGGAGCGTGGAATGTCAGATCCCTTAATTGGGCAGGTAGGTTAGAAAATTTAAAAAGGGAAATGGAAAGGTTAAAGTTAGATATAGTGGGAGTTGGTGAAGTTCGGTGGCAGGAGGAACAAGACTTGTGGTCAGGTGAATACAGGGTTATAAATACAAAATCAAAGAGGGGTAATCCAGGAGTAGGTTTAATAATGAATAAAAAATAGGAGTGTGTGTAAACTACTACCAACAGCATAGTGAACGCATTATTGTGGCCAAGATAGACACGAAGCCCATGCCTACTACAGTAGTACAAGTTTATATGCCGACTAGCTCTGCAGATGATGAAGAAATTGATGAAATGTATAATGAGATAAAAGAAATTATTCGGGTAGTGAAGGGAGACTAAAATTTAATAGTCATGGGTGACTGGAATTCGAGAGTAGGAAAAGGTAGAGAAGGAAACATAGTGGGTCAATATGGATTAGGGGAGAGAAATGAAAGAAGAAGCCGTCTGGTAGAATTTTGCACAGAGCATAACTTAATCATAGCTAACACTTGGTTCAAGAATCATAAAAGAAGGTTGTATACATGGAAGAAACCTGGAGATACTAGAAGGTATCAGATAGATTATATAATGTATTCTTTACAGACCAATGGAAGAACTAGTAGAAGCCGACCTCGGGGAAGATCAGTTTGGATTCCGTAGAAATGTTGGAACACATGAGGCAATACTGACCCTACGACTTATCTTAGAAGCTAGATTAAGGAAGGGCAAACCTACGTTTCTAGGATTTGTAGACTTAGAGAAAGCTTTTGACGATGTTGACTGGAATACTCTCTTTCAAATTCTGAAGGTGGCAGGGGTAAAATACAGGGAGCGAAAGGCTATTTACAATTTGTACAGAAACCAGATGGCAGTTATAAGAGTCGAGGGGCATGAAAGGGAAGCAGTGGTTGGGAAGGGAGTGAGATAGGGTTGTAGTCTCTCCCCGATGTTATTCAATCTGTATATTGAGCAAGCAGTGAAGGAAACAAAAGAAAATTTCGGAGTAGGTATTAAAATTCATGGAGAAGAAATAAAAACGTCGAGGTTCGCCGATGACATTGTAATTCTGTCAGAGACGGCAAAGGACTTGGAAGAGCAGTTGAATGGAATGGACAGTGTCTTGAAAGGAGGTTATAAGATGAACATCAACAAAAGCAAAACGAGGATAATGGAATGTAGTCGAATTAAGTCGGGTGATACTGAGGGAATTAGATTAGGAAATGAGACACTTGAGGTAGTAAAGGAGTTTTGCTATTTGGGGAGCAAAATAACTGATAATGGTCGAAGTAGAGAGGATATAAAATGTAGACTGGTAATGGCAAGGAAAGCGTTTCTGAAGAAGAGAAATTTGTTAACATCGAGTATAGATTTAAGCGTCAGGAAATCGTTTATGAAAGTATTTGTATGGAGTGTAGCCATGTATGGAAGTGAAACATGGACGATAAATAGTTTGGACAAGAAGAGAACAGAAGTTATCGAAATGTGGTGCTACAGAAGAATGCTGAAGATTAGGTGGGTAGATCACATAACTAATGAGGAAGTATTGAATAGGATTGGGGAGAAGAGAAGTTTGTGGCACAACTTGACCACAAGAAGGGATCGGTTGGTAGGACATGTTCTGAGGCATCAAGGGATCACCAATTTAGTTTGGAGGGCAGCGTGGAGGGTAAAAATCGTAGAGGGAGACCAAGAAATGACTACACTAAGCAGATTCAGAAGGATGTAGGTTGCAGTAGGTACTGAGAGATGAAGCTTGCACAGGATAGAGTAGCATGGAGAGCTGCATCAAACCAGTCTCAGGACTGAAGACCACAACAACATCATTAAGGTGCACTATTCTGACAGTTCCGGGAAAATTGCAAGAGAAGCTTTACACGTCTGTAACATGTATCGCTGCGTAGGTGCCGGACGTCTGCATTCGTGGTGGTCAAGTCGTTAGTGTCCTAGCTTCGTAAGACGGATGTAAATGAGGCGACGGTTCGACTTCCGCTAACACTTTAATTTTTGTACTAAAAGTGTAAATACTGCGATATTCAAACAATTTGCACCTACAATATTCGCTCTTGCTACATTAGTAACGTCTTATCGCTCAACAGGTTAACTGCCAAATAGGGCCTGCCTCTATGTCTGCAGCTCGAAGCATCGAGTTGCGTGTATAAGGGGTTTCGCAAATCGTGACAGGCATACATTTTGAAGAAAACTCTACGGGTTTCTTCGTTTACAAATCGATAGTTATAAATATTTGTTCTAATATTTTAATTTAATTAAAACTTTTAGTTAGTCGAATAACATGAAATTTATTAAAACGTCATGCAAATACACGTGGTTTTTTAAATTATATTACCTCTCAAAGGTCATATAAATTAATTAATATGACGAGTGATGAAAAAATATAGATTATAGATTAAGTGTGAGAGGGAGCCGAACCGTCGCCTCATACACGTTCGTCTTACGAAGCTCGAACCCTACCAACTTTTTTTTTGTAACTCATTTTGATCGTTATTATATTTGATCATGGCGGACATCCCATGCCACCGATTCCAGTTCATCGGTGATCCATTTATTCAGTATTTTTGTTGCAGAGTGCAGTTAACCCTCTGACCGAACACGCTTTTTTTCCGTTGTGGTTCGTTGTATTTCGTCGTAGCGAACGTCGCATGACATCCGTTGAAGTTCGCTGTTGATCCTTTCACTCAGTTTTTATTTATTTATTTATTTTATTTATTTATTTATTTATTTATTTTTTTGATTGCAGAGGCCAGCCAGCTCTGATCGAACACGCTGATCTACCGTGCCGGCTAACTCTAACGCACAGCACCTACGCACAGATACATTAGTTACATATTAGATGCGTAAGACTTCTCTTGTTATTTTCTCGGAATTGCCAGAGTAGCGAACCTTAGTACTTGCACATTATGTTGTTTTAATGGCCTACAAAAGGTGTAAGAAGTTAGAAATAAATCTGTGATGCCAACGTCGCAGCCTCCCCCTGTTAGTCCGGCACACAGTTTTCATCTGCCAGGAAGTTTCTCACTGAGAAACTGTCTCTGGCAGACAAGCCGAAAGCTCGACGATCAGAAACGGCCATTGCTGCAGCAACATCAGCTTTTGACGTAGCGTCTTTAACTAAAAGTCCAGAGCAGAAAACTCGCTGCATCTCGCAGGGAATTTTATTCAGCCATACATGAAAAACGAGAATTTTGGCCCTATGTAAGTGGAATCTTGGCAAACTGTAAATGTTAGAAAAAGTCACCGAGGTCAGTCCAGATGGTTGGTTTCTGATTGCAGAATGGGTGACAAGCAAGCTAGACAAAAACTTTCAGTTTCCGTATGAAGATATTAGAAAAAGTCACCGAAGTCAGTCCAGATGGTTGGGTTCTGATTGCAGAATGGGTGACAAGCAAGCTGGACAAAAACTTTCAGTTTCCGTATGAAGTACTATTTGCGTAAGAAGCTGATTTCTAAATGAACAGAGGCGTAAATAAATAGAATCGCAGATGCTGGACCGAAGCCAGCCCCCCTGAATGGATTCATCGAATTTAATTGGTGAATTAAAGTGATGGTTTAGTGTGCAATGTGAGGATCTCGAGTAGTTAGGTCCTTATTCAGGATGCACTAATAGAAGCCCATTATCAGCAGTTGTTGGATGAAGATTCGCTGCAGTCGCTGCTGATAAATACGGGGCATTCCCAACTTTCTCTCAGTACGATGGTGCCCCACTTCATTATCTGGGCACATCTGGATATCAAGGTTACCTGGAGATATATAGGCCGTAGACGTCCGCTGGATGGGCCGCCGTATTCCCCTGATGTCAGTCCATTTTATTTTTAATCTGCGGGAACGTGCGAAGGTAACTGAATATTCAGTGAAATATTAGAAACGTTGCATTCGTCAGGGAGAGCATTGTTCATGTTCGAGCTCGCATATTGATACATGTTGTGGCGTTACCTATCACCAGATGTCTAAAATCAATTAAACTCTGAGCTCCCATAAACTAAATGACGCACAAACGTATATAACGGTCTCCAACGATGAATTAAACTGACTGCAGTCCATTCCAGGGGATTGGCGAGCGAGTTCATCTGCGCTAAAAGTGCTAAGTTCCATGTACCAATAACTATGACAAATCATTTATTCAAACTACATGGTTTATTAGTAAACACAGAGAAATCACGATTCACAATATCCACACTAACAACCATCGGCCATGTTTTTTCATTGTTTCCAGTTAAGTTTTGTAAGCTTCGCAACAGACGAAGTACTTGAGGTTATCACGACGTACCCCAACACAAACTCATAACGGCCTTGGGGTGACACTTAGAAATATATATATATATGCATGCCTTTCACTACTAGTTTAGGGGATATGATGCCACAAAAACAAAGTAAAAACATGTACTTCGTAGCGGAAGCAATCTGCCTTGTACTTACCACTGTTTCCATTTTTTAATAAAACAGCTTGTGCATGTATATTACAATAATTGTAACGTACATTAATGCGCTAGGGCCGGCAGGAGTGGCCGAGCGGTTCTAGGCGCTACAGTCTGGAACCTCGTGACCGCTACGGTCGCAGGTTCGAATCCTGCCTCGGGCATGGACGTATGTGATGTCCTTAGGTTAGTTAGGTTTAAATAGTTCTAAGTTCTAGGGGACTGATGACCACGGCAGATAAGTTTCATAGTGCTCAGAGCCATTTAAACCATTTTTTTAATGCGGTAGGAAAATACATTAGTCACCTATTCATTCCACTAATCGGTCTGCCGTCTTAGCGAAATAAAATAGATGTAATTTTTAAAATTTGAAACTACTATAAAATTATGTGTAGAGTTTCTCACCTCAAGGAAACTGTTGCTCTGATTCCGAAACTGGTGTTGGATTTTCTGAGACAGCTCTATTTCCAAATTTACAGGTAATTTTATACTGTGATTAACATTTCGTTTATATAAATTCACCTGGGGTGCTTGGATCTTTAGCATTAGTTAAATGAATTTTACTTATGAAAACATCGTTCACTTTGATATTGCACAGCGAATTCCTTTCCCAATACATGCACAGTTTTATAATTAGCCAAAAGTGCAGGTTACACATGGAACCTATTATTCTATCGTGATTACAGATCCTCAATTCGTGTAGCAAAATGTGGGATGATGAATTTCTGATTTCAACACTCGAAATATGGACTTTTTACAGGGATCTGAAAATACCATTTTACAAGATTTGTTTGGTGTCTACAGAATAGCAAGCAATCGTCAGTGTTGTGTTGTTATAGAAAACATGTTTCGTGTGTAACAAAAAATATAAATGATGTCAGTCAGGCGCAGTAGCCGACCGAGACAGGCACATCATCAGGGAAGTACACGGCTTTTGTCATTTACGAGTTCCCAACCAGGAGCGAATTTTATTATATCATCCGTGTGCTTTACAGTTCAGTTTCTTGTGTTTGAGTATAAATTTAATATCTAACAGCCACAGTTGTCGCGTTCTTGTTTGCGTCGGAAAGTAAAGCGATTTTGTGACATATTAGAAGTTCCTAGTCAGGTGCAAATTATTTAGTTTCACCTCAGTGCTTCGTTAGATAAATTTTTGAATATCTGCGTATTACTAGACACAGTTCGTGCGTTTTCGTCAGGGTCTACAGTAGAGTTGCGCAGCACGTGCCGATAGTCCGTTTATCCGCATAGTTCAGTCGCTATGGACAGGGACTACGATTGTTGAGTGCGGATGCGAGCCGAGTTGGTGACGCTTCGCTCTCAGCTTCAGGCTGTGATGGCTTCGGTTACACAGCTTGAGACTGCAATGGATGGGCACCACTGTTGTTGGCCGGCTGTGGGGATCCAACGGACGTCCAGCACGTCAGAGTCCTCGGATCGGTCCTCACCGATGGCCAACCCAGTTACTGCTGGCACTGAGGCTGACCCCTCACCTGTGGTCGAGTGGGAGGTCGCCCCAGGGCGAAGCAGGCGGCGAAAGACTTCCCAGGCGGCCGCAAGTAATGCCTCCTCGGTTTTTCTGACAAAAAGGTTCCGGGTGCTGTCTGTGGCTGACACTGTCGCTGAGCCAGATGCTATCGCCTGTCCTGTTTCAGAGGAAACCACTTAGCTTGCAAGTTCCAGGCAATCGCAGAGGGTGGGATTATTGGTAGTTGGGAGCTCCAACGTTAGGCACGTTATGGGGCCCCTTAGGGACTCAGCTGACAAGGAGGGTAAGAAAACCAATGTGCACTCCGTGTGCATACTGGGTGGAGTCATTCCAGATGTGGAAAGGGTCCTCCCAGATGCGATGAAGAGCACACAGTGCAGCCAACTGCAGGTGATGGCTCACGTCGGTACCAATGATGTGTGTCGCTTTGGATCAGAAAAGATTATCTCTGGTTTCGAACGCCTAACAGAAGTGGTAAAGGCCGCCAGTCTTCCTTGCAAGATGAAAGCAGAGCTGACCATTTGCAGCATAGTCGATAGGACCGATTGCGGACCTCAGGTACAGAGCCGAGTGGAGGGTCTGAATCAGAGGCTCCGACGGTTCTGCGACCGTGTAGGCTGCAGATTCCTCGACTTGGGCCAAAGGGTGGTTGGCTTTCGGGTTCCGCTGAATAGGTCAGGTGTCCACTACACACAGCAGGCGGCTACACGGGTAGCAGGGGCTCTGTGGCGTGGACTGGGTGTTTTTCTTTTTTTTTTTTTAGGTGAAAGGGTCTCGGGAAAACACAAGAAGGACTTCAGTCACACAGTGTGCAGGCTGAACACAGGAAAAACGTAGATACAGGAACCATTGGTATAACAGTTGAAAATTGTCGTAGCTGTGTTTCGGAAGTATCAGAGCTCCAAGCACTAATAGAAAGCACTGATGATCAAATCGCTATAGACACTGAAAGCTGCCTAAAGCCGGATATAAGCTAAGCCGAAACTTTTTGCGAACAACCTAACGGTGTTCCGAAAGGATAGACTAAACACGGTTGGCGGTGGCATATTTGTTGATGTCAGAAGTAGTTTAACTTGTCGCGAAATCGAAGTAGGTACTTGCTGTGAGTCAGTATGGGCATTGGTCATTGTTCACAACCGGAATAAAATAATAATTGGATCCTTTTACCGATCTCCCAATTGAGATGATACAGTTGCTGAAAGGTTCAAAGGAAACTTGAGTCTGATTTCAAACACGTACCCGACTCGTACGATTATTGTAGGTGGTGACTTTAATTTACCCTCGATATGTTGGCGAAAATACATGTTTAATTCCGGAGGTACGCATAAAATATCATCCGAAATTGTGCTAAACGCATTCTCTGAAAATTATTTCGAGCAGTTAGTTCATGAGCCCACGCGAATAGTAAATGGTTGTGAAAACACACTTGACCTCTTAGCAACAAATAATCCTGAGTTAATAACGACACGCAATACCGATTCAGGGATCAGTGAACACAGGGTTGTCTTAGGGACATGAATACTGTAATCCCAAAATCCTCGAAAAATAAGCGAAAAATATACCTATTCAAAAAAGCAGATAAAAATTCACTTGACGCCTTCCTGAGATACAATCTCAACTCATTCCAAATTAATAGTATAAGTGTAGACCAGACCTGGTTTAAATTCAAAGAAACTGTATCGGCACCAATTTAGATATTTATACCAAATAAATTAACAAACGACGGAGCTGATCCTCCTTGGTACACAAAATGGGTTAGAACACTGTTGCAGAAACAACGAAACAAACATGCCAGTGGCCGAGCGGTTTTAGGAGCTTCAATCTGGAACCGCGCGACTGCTATAGTCGCAGGTTCGATTTCTGCCTCGGGTATGGATGTGTGTGATGTCCTTAGGTTACTTAGGTTAAAGTAGTTCTAAGTTCTAGGGGACCGATGCCCTCAGATTTTAAGTCCCGTAGTGCTCAGAGCCATTTGAACCAAACATGCCAAATTTAAACAGACGCAAAATCCCCAAGATTGGCGATCCTTTACAGACGCTCGAAATTTAGCGCAGACCTTAATGCGAGATGCCTACAACAGTTTCCACAACTAAACTTTGTCTCGAAACCTGGCAGAAAATCCAAAGAGATTCTAGTCGTATGTGAAGTATGTTAGCGGCAAGAAACAATCAATGTCTTCTCTGCACGATAGCAATGAAGATACTATCGAAGACAGTGCTGCCAAAGCAGAGTTACTAAACACATCCTTTCGAAATGCCTTCACAAAAGAAGACGAAGTAAATATTCCAGAATTCGAATCGAGAACAGCTGCCAACATGAGTAACTTAGAAATAAACGTCCTCAGAGTAGTGAAGCAACTGAAATCACTTAATAAAAGGAAGTCTTCTGGTCCAGATTGAATACCAATTAGGTTCCTTTCGGAGTATGCTGATGGATTATCTCCATACTTAGCAACGCTCGACGAAAGATCCGTACCCGAAGACTGGGAAGTTGCACAGGTCACACCAATATTCAAGCAAGGTAGTAGGAGTAATCCATTAAATCACAGGTCCATATCGTTAACGTCGATATGCAGCAGGATTTTGGAACATATATTTTGTTCGAACATTATGAATTGCCTCGAAGGAATCGGTCTATTGACACACAGTCAACATTGGTTTAGAAAACATAGTTCCTGTGAAACACAACTAGCTCTTTACTCATATTAAGTGTTGAGTGCTATTGACAAGGTATTTCAGAGCGATTACGTATTTCTGGATTTCCGGAAGTCTTTTGACACTGTACCACACAAACGGCTCATTGTGAAATTGCGTGCTTATGGAGTATCGTCTCAGTTATGAGACTGTATTTGTGATTTCCTGTCAGAGGGGTCACAAGTCGTAGTAATTGACGGAAAGTCATCCAGTAAAACAGAAGTGATTTCTGGCGTTCCACAAGGTAGTGTTATAGGCCCTTTGTTACTCCTTATGTATATTAACGATTTTGGAGACAATCTGAACAGCCGTCTTCGGTTGTTTGCAGATGACGCTGTCGTTTATCGACTAATAAAGTCGTCAGAAGACCAAAACAAACTGCAAAACAAATTAGAAAAGACATCTGAATGGTGCGAAAAGTGGCAGTTGACCCTAAATAACGAAAAGTGTGAGGTCATCCACATGAGTGCTAAAAGGAACTCGTTAAACTTCGGTTACACGATAAATTAGTCTAATCTAAAAGCAGTAAATTCAACTAAATACCTAGGTATTACAATTACGAACAACTTAAATTGGACGGTTCAAATGGCTCTGAGCACTATGCGACTTAACTTCTGAGGTCATCAGTCTCGTAGAACTTAGAAATAATTAAACCTAACTAACCTAAGGACAAAACACACATCCATGCCCGAGGCAGGATTCGAACCTGCGATCGTAGCGGTCGCTCGGTTCCAGACTGTAGCGCCTAGAACCGCACGGCCACTCCGGCCGGCAAATTGGAAGGGTTGGGTTGTTTTGGGGAAGGAGACCAGACAGCGAGGTCATCGGTCTTAACGGATTAGGGAAGGACGGGGAAGGAAGTAGTCCGTGCCCTTTGAAAGGAACCATCCCGGCATTTGCCTGGAGCGATTTATGGAAATCATGAAAAACCTAAATCAGGATGGCCGGTCGCGGGAAAATTGGAAGGAACACACAGAAAATGTTGTGGGGAAGGCTATCCAAAGACTGCGTTTTATTGTCAGGACACTTAGAAAATGTAACAGGTCTACCAAGGAGACTACCTAAACTACGCTTGTCCGTCCTCTTTTAGATCACTGCTGCGCGGTGTGGGATCCTTACCAGATAGGACTGACGAAGTACATCGAAAAGGTTCAAAGAAAGGCAGCACTTTTTGTATTATCGCGAAATATGGGAGAGAGTGTCACAGAAATGATACAGGATTTGCGCTGGAAATTATTAAAAGAAAGGCGTTTTTAGTTGCGATGGAATCTTCTCTCGAAATTCCAATCTCCAACTTTCTCCTCCGAATGCGAAAATATTTTGCTGACACCGACCTACGTAGGGAGGAACGATCACCAAGACAAAATAAGGGAAATCAGAGCTCGTACGGAAAGATATAGGTGTTCATTCTTACCGCGCGCTATACGAGATTGGAATAGTAGAGAATTGTGAAAGTAGTTCTATGAACGCTCTGCCAGGCACTTAAATGTGATTTGCAGAGTATCCATGTATATTTCAAAAAATGGTTCAAATGGCTCTGAGCACTATGGGACTTAACATCTATAGTCATCAGTCCCCTAGAACTTAGAACTACTTAAACCTAACTAACCTAATGACATCACACAACACCCAGTCATCACGTCCATGTATATTTAGATGTATATATGCAGACTGAAGTGACGAATGAAAGTTTGTACCAAGGCCGAGATTCGAACTCGGGTCTACTGCTGCGCTACCCTCTGTGCACCAGTGGCTTTGGACAGCTGCTCGGTCTATCCTGGCATGCCTCCTTCTTCCGTGGTGTCATAGCTGTTAGCGCATCTGTCTAGTGAAAAGGATGCCTGGGGTTCAATCCCGTTCTTGGTACAAATTCATCGCTGCAGACTACAAGTATGCGTCATAGATGTTTCAGACTTGAAAAGGTGCTTGATATCAGTTTCATTTCATTAAACCTCCTATTCCTTGGCTTCAGGTAGGACCCCCGTTTCATTCAATGCTGGGGTACTATTCTAATGCAGCTGTCAAGAATATCTCAGAGCCTCCATGTGTAATCACCAGCATTTGCCCTGTCCCGTCCTTAATATGACACAGCTCGAGAATGAAACAAGTTATTCTTAACTGAAAGGAATCACTTTCTTTTCTCGTGTAGGTATCTTTCTGTTTTATTTGTGACATGAGCCCTTCCCATTTGAAATTTACGAGTTGCATCCTATATGGCGACTTCGAAACTGGCCACCATGTTGGTAACATTGTCACGGGAGAGGTTATTCACACTTTTGGTTTACTCGAATGTGACGTCAGAATGACATGTACGTGTCCATCAGAACATTTCAAATAAGCAGAACTTCGTACTAAGAACGGCTTCTCCTGTGGGTGAGTGGACCCTCGGAAATCGCAGAAACAAAAAAATGGCTCTGAGCACTATGGGACTTAACATTTGAGGTCATCAGTCCCCTAGAACTTAGAACTACTTAAACCTAACTAACCTAAGGACATCACACACATCCATGCCCGATGCACGATTCGAACCTGCGACTGAAGCGCCTAGAACCGCTCGGCCACAACGCCCGGGTCGCAGAGACAATAGCTAAATATTTCACCAGCAGCAGTTTAAGCTGTCATCTTCGGTTCCTGCGTAACCACGCCCTCGGAAATCGCTAAATATTCGGACATAAATAACCAAACATTTGTGACAAGCACTCGCAGCAATTTCAGCCTTTGGATTACTTAAGTGTTTATTCCGGACATTCCAAATTTCGCAACCATACAGCACTACAGGTCGGCTAAGTACAGCTGGAGGTTAAAATTCCTTGAGAGACTGCGGAATTTAAAAAGGTGACTCAGACTGATGTGCGATCGGTTTGAGGCTTGGATCCTCGCTTTTAGTTCTGCCACCCCCCCCCCCTCCAGTCCCCCCTCCCCAGTCCCCCCTCCCTTCACCCCCCCTCACCCCCCCCCCTGGCGTTGCGTACTCTGTAAAGATTGTATCCCGATATTTACAATTATAAACCCTTTTGTTACACGATCAGGTTCCGACTACCAGCGGGTGGAGTGTGCTTCTTGAACAGGCACGAGTACTGCTTATCATGAGAAACTCGGCCTTCGGTTGATTGACAAGGAGACCGATTCTGGTTCTGTCGTTTATACGCATAAGTTCTTCCTTAGATCTAGACAACAGGGTCACATCATCGGCAAATGCAAGACGTGCGATTTTCTCGCCCTCTACTTCGAACCGCTCGAAGTTTTTATGGAAAACTTTCATCATTATCTCTTCGAGCACTATGTTGAACAATATCGGTGGCACACCATCTCCTTACTCTAACCCTGTTTTTATGTGAAAGCTCCCTATTAGTCGGTTCGCGAACTTCAATTTGCCTTCGGAACCAATGAGACAAACTCCAACTAGGGTGACGAATTTCTTGGGTATACCAAACTCGGTTAGGCAATCCATCACGCTATCCCGGTGGATGAAATGACCTACTGAAAAGCGTAATACAAAAACTGAGAAATACGACAAAATCAATATGGCGACTGACACATCGAGTGATGATACATGGGGATGAGCTTGCCCTACTGTTGGGCAACGAGGGCTTCGCTCGTCCAGACTTCCCCATAGAGAGGTGTGTCATCTACGCCTCCCGAAACTACCACCTTGGAGCGCTGAGTGACATCGCTTCCTAGTAACACGAACGTGTCGCTGGCTTCTCCGCATGCTCACAGGTTTTCTCCCTCGCCCATCTCATACACAAGGTGTTGCAAAAAGGTACGGCCAAACTTTCAGGAAACATTACTCACACACAAACAAAGAAAATATGTTATGTGGACATGTGTCCGGAAACGCTTACTTTCCATGTTAGAGCTCATTTTATTACTTCTCTTCAAATCACATTAATCATGGAATGGAAACACACAGCAACAGAACGTACCAGCGTGACTTCAAACACATTGTTACAGGAAATGTTCAAAATGTCCTCCGTTACCGAGGATACATGCATCCACCCTCCGTCGCATGGAATCCCTGATGCGCTGATGCACTGATGCAGCCGTGGAGAATGGCGTATTGTATCATAGCCGTCCACAATACGAGCACGAAGAGTCTCTATATTTGGTACCGGGGTTGCGTAGACAAGAGCTTTCAAATGGCCCCATAAATGAAAGTCAGGAGGGTTGAGGTCAGGAGAGCGTGAAGGCCATGGAATTTGTCCGCCTCTACCAATACATCGGTCACCGAATCTGTTGTTGAGAAGCGTACGAACACTTCGACTGAAATGTGCAGGAGCTCCATCGTGCATTAACCACATGTTGTGTCGTACTTGTAGAGGCACTTGTTCTAGCAGCACAGGTAGAGTATCCCGTATTAAATCATGATAACGTGCCCCATTGAGCGTATGTGGAAGAACATGGGTCCCAATCAAGACATCACCAACAATGCCTGCCCATACGTTCACAGAAAATCTGTGTTGATGACGTGATTGCACCATTGCGCGCGGATTCTCGTCAGCCCACACATGTTGATTGTGAAAATTTTCAATTTGATCACGTTGGAATGAAGCCTTAACCGTAAAGAGAACATTTGCACTGAAATGAGGATTGACACATTGTTGGATGAACCATTCGGAGAAGTGTACCCGTGGAGGCCAATCAGCTGCTGATAGTGCCTGCACGCGCTGTAGATGGTTCGGAAACAACTGGTTCACCCGTAGCACTCTCCATACAGCGATGTCGTCAACGTTACCTTGTACAGCAGCAACTTCTCTGACGCTGACATTCGGGTTATCGTCAACTGCACGAAGAATTGCCTCGTCCATTGCAGGTGTCCCCGTCGTTCTAGGTCTTCCCCAGTCGCGAGTCATAGGCTGGAATGTTCCGTGCTCCCTAAGACGCCGATCAATTGCTTCGAACGTCTTCCTGTCGGGACACCCTCGTTCTGGAAATCTGTCTCGATACAAACGTACCGCGCCACAGCTATTGCCCAGTGCTAATCCATACATCAAATGGGAATCTGCCAACTCCGCATTTGTAAACATTGCACTGACTGCAAAACCACGTTCGTGATGAACGGTAACCTGTTGATGCTACGTACTGATGTGCTTGATGCTAGTACTGTAGAGCAATGAGTCGCATGTCAACACAAGCACCGAAGTCAACATTACCTTCCTTCAATTCGGCCAACTGGTGGTGAATCGAGGAAGTACAGTACATACTGACGAAACTGAAATGAACTCTAAATGGTTCAAATGGCTCGGAGCACTATGGGACTTAACTGCAGAGGTCATCAGTCCCCTAGAACTTAGAACTAGTTAAACCTAACTATCCTAAGGACATCAGACACATCCATGCCCGAGGCAGGATTCGAACCTGCGACCGTAGCGGCCCCGCGGCTCCAGACTGTAGCGTCTAGAACCGCTCGGCCACTCCGGCCGGCTAAATGAGCTCTAACATGGAAATTAAGCGTTTCCGGACACATTACCACATAACATCTTTTCTTTATTTGTGTGTGACGAATGTTTCCTGAAAGTTTGGTCGTACCTTTTTGTAACACCCTGTATAGGACCTCCACGCTAGGACGATTCTACAGATTTGGACCATCCTGTACTATCCACAGAAATGAATGGGTGGCATTAGTTTCGTACTTGCCGGAGCCAGTGCTGAGTACCGAGTGTGTGAGAGAGACGCTGGCGCTGTGGAGTAATGCGCCTGCCAGAGGAGGGACGGTAGCGCTCTCCAGTCTCCTAGCGGCGACGCGCTGGCGTGTTGCACGCCACGCCACGCCACGGGAGCCGCTGGCCGCCGACTGCGCGAATTTCATTAGCGCCCGAGAGCGGCCGCGGTACAGCTGCGCCATGCACGCCTGCGACGTGGCGTCCCCACTCGGCTTGGCGAGCGACCTAAACACAACCGTGTTATATCTATTAGTCTTCCTTAATCACCACCCTGTATCACCTTTAAATCAGCTGTTCTAACGTTACAGTGCATTAGTCGTATGGCATAAATCCCACGGAGAGCGGTCTTCGGGATGCGGAAAGGTGTAAAAGATTCACCGTAGATTTAATTTAACACAAGCGTAATTCATTTAATTTCTGTACTGGAATGCTAATTGTAATTAAAAATTCTCCTAAAACATTAAATTTAAGAGTAGCTAAAGAGATACTCTCAAGTCGACTACAATGTGATGCTAAGTAGAAAGTTCTGTAATTCAGTCTTAAACTCTGTCAGACATTTGATGCACTCTTTTACGTATAGGTATATATGTTCCGATGTATCAAACGCCTTCTGTACTAAAGATAATCCCATGAAATCTTTGTAGAGGCTGGTTTCGATCCTAGAGCTGTATTCGTGTTTTATATATATATATATATATATATATATATATATTGCTAATGGCAAAGGACATTCATTAATATTTGTATTGTTAAGTAGATGTCAAAATACTCAATTTTTGGAAGAGGTCACTGCAGGATGTCGTAAAATTAACATCAACATTTAATGTTTTACCACAAACCTCCATATTCTGCGAATACATTCTCTCTACCGTCAATTTCTCCGCAAAATTATTCCATAATCCACTAATTAATGAAAATAAACTATTTTCTTCATTTTTAAGTCATCTACAGCACAGTACAAATGAGGAAAATAGTTTATTTTCATTAATTAGTGAATTGTGGAATAATTCATTTTAAGTCATCTACAGCACAGTACCTCACCCCCCCCCCCTCCCCACCACTTAAGCATGGACCTTGCCATTGGTGGGGAGGCTACGGTCGCTGGTTCGAATCGTGCCTCGGGCATGGTTGTGTGTGATGTCCTTAGGTTAGTTATGTTTAAGTAGTTCTACGTTCTAGGGGACTGATGAACACAGCTGTTAAGTCCCATAGTGCTCAGAGCCATTTGAACCATTGGTGGGGAGGCTTGTACGCCTCAGCAATACAGATGGCCGTACCGTAGGTGCAGCCACAACGGAGGGGTATCTGTTGAGAGGCCAGACAAACGTGTCGTTCCTGAAGAGGGGCAGCAGCCTTTTCAGTAGTTGCAGGGGCAACAGTCTGGATGATTGACTGATCTGGCCTTGTAACACTAACCAAAGCGGCGTTTTTGTGCTGGTACTGCGAACGGTTAAGCAAGGGGAAACTACAGCCGTAATTTTTCCCTCGAATATGCAGCTTTACTGAATGGTTAAATGGTGATGGCGTCCTCTTGGGTAAAATATTCCGGAGGTAAAATAGTCCCCCATTCGGATCTCCGGGCGGGGACTACTCAGGAGGACGTCGTTATTAGGAGAAAGAAAACTGGCGTTCTACGTATCGGAGCATGGTAAGTCAGATCCCTTAATCCGGTAGGTAGGTTAGATAATTTAAAAAGGGAAATGGATAGGTTAAAGTTATAGTGGGAATTAGTGAAGTTCGGTGGCAGGAGGAACAAGACTTCTGGTCAGGTGAATACAAGGTTATAAACAGAACATCAAATAGGGGTAGTGCAGGACTGTGTTTAATAATGTGTGTGAAAAAAAAAAAAAACGGAGCGGGTAAGCAACTATGAACTGCATAATGAACGCATTATTGTGGCCAAGATAGACACGAAGCCCACACCTACCACAGTAGTACAAGTTTAAATGCCAACTAGTTCCTAATATGACGAAGAGATTGATGAAATGTATATTGAGATATAAGAAATTATTGAGGTAGGGAAGGGAGGCGAAAATTTAATAGTCATGAGTGACTGGAATGCGATAGTAGGAAAAGGAAGAGAAGGAAAAGTGGTAGGTGAATATGGAATGGGCGTAAGGAATGAAAGAGGAAGCCGCCTGGTAGAATTTTGCACGGAGCCTAACTTGATCCTAGCTAACGCATGGTTCAAGAATCATCGAAGAAGGGTGTGTACGTGGATGAGGCTTGGAGACGCTGGAAGGTTTCAGATAGATTATATAGTGGTAAGACAGAGATTTGAAAGCCAGGTTTTAAATTGTAAGACATTTCCAGGGCCGGATGTGGACTCTGACCACAATCTAGTGGTTACGAACTGTAGATCAAAACATAAGTAACTGCAAAATGGTGGGAATTTAAAGAGATGGGGCCTGGATAAACTGAAAGAGCCAGAGATTGTAGAGAGTTTCAGAGAGAGCATTAGGGAATGAACGATTGTCAAGAACGGCGGAAAGAAATACAGTAGAAGAATAATGGGTAGCTTTGATAGAAGAAATAGTGAAGGCAGCAGAGGATCAAGTAGGTAATAAGACTAGGGCTAGTAGAAATCCTTGGGTGACAGAAGAGATATTGGACTTAATTCATGAAAGGAGAAAATATAAAAATATAGTGTATGACGCAGGTAAAAGCAATACAAAAGTCTCAAAAATGAGATCGACAGGAGCTGCAAAATGGCTAAGCAGGGATGGTTAGAGGACAAATGTAAGGACGTAGAGGCATATATTACTGGGGGTAAGATGGATACTGGCTGCGGGAAATTTAAAGAGATCTTTAGAGAAAAGAGAATCACTTTTATGAATATCAAGGGCTCAGATGTAAAACCAGTTCTAAGCAAAGAATTGATAGCAGAAAGGTAGGAGTGTATAGAAGGTCTATACAAGGGCGAAGTACTTGTGGGCAATATTATGGAAATTGAAGAGGACGTAGATGAAGATGAATGCGAGATATGACACTGCGTGAAAAATCCTTCTCGAAAATTTTCGAAAATATTGGCAGCAATGAGAAGGGTTGCTAATTCTTTACTAACTTGTTGTCTTTTTTATGCAGTTCCTTGACAACAGTATGTTTAAGTGTATCTGGGGAATATTATCTTTGTGAAAAGACTCTTTACACAATTAACACAGCGTATTACTTACCTTCCTTCAAATATTATTCATTCCAACTGAGTGACGTATATTTTCTGTATTGCTTCTAATGGTTATACTTTTCTCTTTTTATTTTCTGATTGCACAGGATTCTTCCTATAGTAGTACGTCTTAGGGATACTCCACTCACAGATGGAGCGTGGGTAGACTGATTGCTTAAATGCCTCTGTGAACATTGTAATGAATATAATTTTGTCTCAGTGATTGCATAAGGTTCGGTACATTGGGGGTTATAACATAAGTGGCGGCAAAAGAGATTCTGCTTGAAAGCGTTGCTGCAGCATAGCGCGACCCCGATATATGTATATAAGCACTGACATTTTAGGCAAAGGATTAGTGTCGCATTCTTGTCTTTCCGACGTGCGTGCAGTAAATGCGGAAGAGTGAACTATGGTGACGCTATTACCAAACGCGTCCAAACAGGACCAACCATCTTCCTTGGTTGCCGAAGGGCAAACACCGGCAGACATCCATCGGAGAAACAAGAATGTGTATTGAGCAGCAAGTGTGTCGAAAGCCACCCTTGTGGAATGGTGCACAAAGGTCTGCGCTGGTCGCGATTCGACACAAGATGCCGTCCAATCTGACAGGCCAGGCTCAGCAACTACAGACAAGTGGGAGACAGTCGAGCATCCACCCTATAGTCCTGATCTCGCCGTTAAAAAAGACCTTCAAGGGTCGACGAAGATGTGCAGCAGGCCGTTACGGACTTCCTCACGCACCACGACATGGGGTTTTACCAAATAGGTATCTTCTACCAGGTGAGTCGTTAGAGTGACTGCCCCAGTGTTCAGGGCGAGTTTTCCTGGTCGGCATACCTATCCCGAACTGTACGGCCTTTTTCATCGCCCCTTATATATTCTCTGATTCCACATTTAGAACTAGTTGTAAGACTTTGAGGCAGGCTTTCACGGGATACTTTCCATCTGCCAGTTTTCTTTCTTTCATCAACTCCACAACACTCCCCCTAGCATCGAACAAACCAGTGACCATTAGTGCTGTCCTTCTTTGTATACAGTCAGTATCCTCCGTTAGTGCTGTTTGGTACTGGCCTTGCAAGTAGCCTGCCTGGGAAACCAAAAGGAATAGTGTCCGCTGCGGTGAACATTACGTAGCCTCTTCCTTGACTGGCTCCCTCTCGATACTGCTCAGACAGGCGATAGCAAAGCTTGTTTAACGACCATTACGTAAATCACTTACCTGAAGCTTCAGCGCTGGCACTGTCGTTGTTAGATCTAAACAACCCAGTCCCACAGCCCATTTACACAATGATGATAATTAACTAACAAAAATGATTTTTTCGACGTTTTTGTCTAATTCATCTGGCTTACAAATATTTCAATATCTGGGGCAAAGATTGCAGATAGGTACCACCTATCACGACTATTCCAATAGAAGAAATTCTGAATTTATAATCTTAAATTTCTTGATATGTAAATAGATGGTTTTGCTCGTTGTCCTGTAATAAAACTGGATTCATTCCTCGCAAGAGGCCCGGGTTGACACGTTTCCGAACAAAATCTTTTTTCTGTGATGAATGGGTCGGCGCATACTTTCATCATACTATTACATTAATAATGAAGATCTGTTCACTTCGGTAAAAATGTAAATAGATGAAATTTTTAAATGAATGCTTTTTAATAAGTAGCCAGATCAAAACAGTTTTCAGGTGGCGCAGTGGTTAGTATACTGGACTCGCATTCGGGAGGACGACGGTTCAATCCCGCGTCCGACCATCCTGATTTAGGTTTTCCGTGATTTCCCTAAGTCGCTCCAGGCAAATGCCGGAATGGTTCCTTTGAAAGGGCACGGCCGACTTCCTCCCCCATCCTTCCCTAATCCGATAAGACCAATGACCTCGCTGTTTGGTCTCTTCCCCCAAATAACCCTTCAGAACAGTTTTCGAATACACGACTTTCATACTTCGTGAATTTTTACAAATGGACATTACACAGTTGCAATGGAGACCATATCCCAGACTTGTCTCTCCACGTATGTGCATCAACAACACTTCACATGAATTCCGCACTTACTGACTAACTTAATACCACAAAATAAAACGAAGATATTACGTTTCAACTGTTCACAGAGTATCTTAGATTTCGATACAATTCAATGCAATAACTTTTGTGCAGATAATAATATTTTGTAAAATGTAAATTGTTACGTAATTTTTGAATATAACGTTTATAACGGATTTTTAATCATTTGTATTAGGCAACAGTATGTAAATCAGATGATAGCTTGTATACAAAGAAACACTGATCTCATTGGATAGTTAATGTTTTGAGAAAAAAGGCAAAAATATGAGGAAACGTATTTTTAAAACATAACGGAAAAATATGACACGATAAATGAAGTTTCAAAAAAATAAGTTACCAAATACCATAATGAATTCGGAAACCCATAAAAAGAAAACAAGTTTTGCAAATGCCAAGAATAGTATCGAGTTGTATCATTATCTACTGCTGCAGAGATATCATAAAAGTATTGCTTCGTTTCACAGAGATTGTGAAGTACTGCAGCGAAGTTCGACACGTAGGGAATCGGTGTGTATACGAGTTAACGTAACATAGTTCTGGTATTATCCGCTCTGTTCTGAAAATCGTTCTTTCGCGGGACCGTGCCGTTCACATGCTATTTTCTTACACCAATCGGAATTAATTTCACAGCTAAACCGCACAAGTCAATCAATCACTTTCCCGTGAGGACTATCGACAATTTTCTATTGTAATAATCACTTGCTTAGTTTCTAAATATTGCAGGAATGCATCCACGGTCCGAGTACAGCACACAGCACGGTTTACTCGCAGTTAATTTTTACAATACAATTCAATACTCAAAAACATGGCTTAGTCAGTGCTGTGCGGCGGCTGTATACGGATTTTGGTTATAACACGCGCTAATTTTCTTAAATTCTGCAGGAAATGTATCGCTCACACTGTTACAGGGTACATGAGGACACGCACGACCAATAATTTCTTTTTGCCCTTTAAATGAACCCTTTTAACATAACGTTGCACCCCTCGCTCCGACAAGGGAGCCCAGGTTCTCTGTTTCCCCTTCTCGGTGGGGGTCCGAGTACTGTTATTCCCTCATCTGAATAATAGTAAACTAGAATTAAAAATTCTCCTATTGTTAAAATAAAGGCGAATAGGCCTGGGAAGAATTAGGGATGTAAAATAAGGGAACTAGCTTTGCGACTTTTGATGTTCAAGTCTAAACATGTTTACATAATTGAGTTTTTGACTTAGTGTTAGTACCCATGTCGTGTAATATAATGCATCGTGTCAAGTAAAGTAACATAACACATGATATCATGTCGTATAACATAAAACACGCCATCATGTTCAATGGCATGGCTCAATAAAAAAGAATAGTCCTGGGCAGAGTTAGGTTATAGAGCATGACGTTTATCATGGCATGCAATATGACACAAACATATTGTTAAAGTTTAGGATGCATGTACCCCACCCTCCCCCCAAACAGAGTCATTTTGTATTAGAAGCATCCCCACTCTCAAATACTTCCTATTGTAGATGCAACATATAAATTTGCGTTTGTTTGTTCTTACACCCCTCCTCCTAACAGGGGGTCTAAGATAGCTCACTGTTTTGGGAAGTAGGGCTAGCTCGTAAAAAAGCGCAATTTTGAAAGTGTCGCGCATAAAAAAACTTACAAAAACGTGTAAACTGCATATAAAATCCGGATGAAGTTAGATTTCGTAAAGCAAGGCTTCAATGTTATCGTAAGAATGCATTTTTCATTTATTTGATTCACTTTAAACCGTTTCCGCCCATTCAGTTCATATCAGAAGGAATTTTGCGAGCCACATATAGCTCGACTTTAAAACAACATATCTCCGTATAAAAAATGGTTTTGGCTTTATCCGTTTCTCTATCTTCGTGCACAGCCTGAACAGATTTGTACAAGTTTAAAGTATAGAAATGGCGCGCTTCAGAAACCTCCCAGAAAAACGTGTTTTCATCATCATCATCTTGGACAGTTTCCAGCCACTGGCTGGGTCTGTCGGGAACACAAGCCTCTCCATCGTGTTCTGTCTTTCCACCATTCCCCCTCTTCCACCTTCGTCCAGTTCTCTCCTCTTCTCGTCACACATTCCTTCACTCCCTTCACCCATCTATCTCTTGGTCTTCCCCTGGGCCTTTTCCCCTCCAGTTGCAGATCAAACATCCTCTTTGGAATTCTTCCCTCATCCATTCTCTTCATGTGTCCATACCACTGCAGTCTTGATTTTTCTATCCTGTCCTGTACTGGTTCCTCCTTTAGTCTTTCCCTCACATACACATTTCGTAATCTGTCTCGTCTTGTTACACTCAACCTGCTCCTCTGGAACTTCATTTCACTAGCTTGTATTCTACTTTTGTCGCTTTTGTGCATTACCCATGTCTCACTTCCGTATGCCAATATGTGGACAAAGTAGGTTCGGTATATAATTCCCTTGGATTTCTGTGGCACCTCCTTGCTCCAAATAAGCCCCCTAATGCATTTGAAGAACTGCCCTGCTTTTCTGCACCTTTCATTTATTTCCATTGCGTTTCCCCCCTTACTTTCAATCATGCTTCCCAGGTACTTGAAGTTCTCTACCACTTGTAGTTTTTCCCCTCCACAAGTTATATCCACATTTGGCCTATTCTTCTTCCTTGTCGTGACAATTATTTCACTTTTCTTTGCAGAGAAATGCATTCCATATTGTGCTGCCGTTGCCTCCCATACATCTAACTGCTCTTGCACCTCCGTCTCGCAATTTCCCCATAACATCAGGTCATCGGCAAAAAGCACTGCTTTCATTTTATGATCTCCAATTGCATCTGATACTTGCTGTAGGATTTCATCCATAACAATAATAAACAATAAAGGCGAAAGTGCACTTCCCTGTCGCAGCCCATTTTCCAGCTTGAACCATGCAGTACGTTCCCTCCCCACTTTCACACAACTCTCGCTTCCCTCATACATTTTTCTGACTTTTCGTGTTATCTCTTCATCTATCCCTTTTGCGTTCAGCACATCCCAGAGCTTGTCCCTATAGATACTGTCATACGCCTTCTCAATATCTAAAAAGGCCATGATTAAGTCCTTCCCGTACTCATAGTGCCTTTCCTGCAGTTGCCTTACCGCAAATATGAGGTCCGTTGTTGATCTTCCCGGTCTGAAACCATACTGCTCCTCTTGCAGTCTACTTTCAATACTGCTTCTTATTCTCTTCTCCAGGATCTTTTCATAGATTTTTCCACAGTGGCATAGCAGGGTGATTCCTCTGTAGTTCTCACATCTCCTTTTATCCCCTTTCTTGAAGATCGGGACTATAATTCCTTTCTTCCAATCCTCAGGAATTCTGTTCTCCTTCCACACCACCCTCAGCACTCTGTATAGCCACTGGGTTCCTACTTCTCCTGCTGCTCGTATCATATCCACTGTTACTTCGTCCCAACCTGGTACCTTGCCCCCTTTCATCCTGTTTATGGCTTCTTCCACTTCATTCCAAGTTAGATCATCAATTTCCCCACTATTATAATCGTCTGCTGCCTTAGGCTCTCCATCGCTGTTAGTTACCCGCTTGACGGCATTCAACAGATCTTCAAAGTACTCCTTCCAAATCTTTTTGAGCTCATGCATTTCCTCCACAACTCTTCCATTATTATCCATGATCCTCAGGCACTCGCTTCTGTCGTTCCTCTTGTTTCTTACCATGGTGTAAAGCACTTTTTTGTTCTTTTCACTGTCCTCTTCTAACATTCTTGTCCATTTTTCCATCCACTTCTTCTTCTCCGCCCTTACTATGGTCTGTGCCGCTTTCTTGCTTCCCTTATATTTTACCCTAGCTTCCTCTGTTCGGGTCTGGAACCATTCTCTGAAGGCTTTGTTCTTTCGAAGTACTGCCTCTTTACATATGTTGTTCCACCATGGGGTTTCCTTACTTCTCCTCTTTGCGCTAGTTCTTCCGCACACAGTTTCAGCTGCCTCAACTAGAGCCCTCTTAAAATCTCCCCAATCTTATTCCACTGTTCTCTGATCTTCCTTTGGCAGCTTCTTCCTGATCAGTGTCTGGTACTGGGTCCTCCGTTCATCCTCTTTCAGCATCCATGTCTTCAACCTTTTCTCCTGTATGTCTGTTGCCCTCCTATCTTTTTTCTCTCTCAGGGTGGCTACCAACAGCCGATGGTCACGTTTTTTCTGCGTGTTTTCTGCGTATAAAATTCAAACTAAGTATTTTTTTTTAAATGGTTGTAACTTATGTTAGACCAAGGTCCAATACACCGGTGATCAAATTTGAACATTGAGTCTCGCCACAGTCCGGAGTTATTTAAGGGTAACTGTTTGTGCACGTAAAATCTGGACGGTGCACATCCAAATGTTGCCATTTGCTGAGCATTAATTTCAAAGCAATTAAAATCTTTTGTAAAACAAAATAATCGATACGCACAATTTGACTGGGCTCCAGTTTGAATTCGTCGTTCAAACCTTTCTTAATATAGTGTAGAATAGCTACAGTAAGACAGATGTTCGAATGGCTATACAGTTGCAGCTGGCCTGACCTAAGCCAAAAACCTTTCACCCAATGTCCATAGCTTAGGTACGAACACGGCGCAAAGAAAACCCTCCCCTCTCCCCCCCCCCCCCCCAACCCCTACAGCGATAATGCGATCTTTCTGTTCAGACGTATTTGTTACAACTCTCCCGCGCTCTAACGATAATTACGGATTTCGTTTGAATCGTCCTCGTACAACCAATGAAATAACCATGAAGTAAACGATTAAGTAGTTTATTGTCTCTTGAATTGCACCAGGAGGATAGAAAATAAAAGGAAGTAAGGAATGGAGGTTAGGATTTAACGTCCCGTCGTCAACGAGAGCATTAGAGACGGAGCAGAAGCTTCTGGCGAAGATGATGAGCACGAAACTCGTTGAAACGTTGCGACAAGACAACGCCACCACTCGGCTGATAACCCAAGAATAATTCATCAGTGGAATACGCCGAGAAGGACTTCAATCGCATAAATCGACCATGCTTTGTTCAGAGGACCCATACCGGAATTTGCGCGGAGTGATTTTTGGGGAAATCACGGGAAACCTAATCTGGATGGTCGGACGCGGATTTGAACCTCGTCCTTCCGAGTGCGAATTCGGCTTGCTCTCCGTTGAATAGAATATAGTCTCATTTGTGTTCGTATGTTTGCTAAAAGTGTCTCATGTAATCGGAATTTAGCATCGTTAGGGGCCTTATGTAGTGTTACCGATGCTATTTCGCCTCGTCTTTAGCCTTCATATAAAGTCACGGCTCCAGACAGCTCTTAGCAACGCCGCAGATGGATTTACCTTCGCAGGCAGGTGCTTCGCCTCCTCGCTCCGATTCCCCCAGACGACTACCTGGTGGACTTGCCGCATCGCCAAAATGAGTACGGGGAGATTTGTTTCTTTCGGGAAGGTCAAAGGTCGACAGGGTCGTAATAACGCCTCCGACACCTACGCTTCTGTTCTTGGGGGTGTGGGGGGGGGGGGGGGGAGAGGTAGGAGTGGGAGGGCGATGTGAAGCCGCGCCTTCCATCTGCTCGGATGTGCCACAGGGTGATCAGCGGGTGAGGAGAACCTTGAATGCAGGATATCAGCCGCTCGCTACAGAGAGAAAAAGTCACCCCGCAAGAAATCTTTGACCAAGCCGAGAATCCATGCAATGCTTAATCCTTTCACTTGCATTTGGGCATACGTTTCTCACGATAGGTCATCAGCGAACTAGTGGGAATTTGCTGCACATTATTGATGTATACACTCCTGGAAATTGAAATAAGAACACAGTGAATTCATTGTCCCAGGAAGGGGAAACTTTATTGACACATTCCTGGGGTCAGATACATCACATGATCACACTGACAGAACCACAGGCACATAGAGACAGGCAACAGAGCATGCACAATGTCGGCACTAGTACAGTGTATATCCACCTTTCGCAGCAATGCAGGCTGCTATTCTCCCATGGAGACGATCGTAGAGATGCTGGATGTAGTCCTGTGGAACGGCTTGCCATGCCATTTCCACCTGGCGCCTCAGTTGGACCAGCGTTCGTGCTGGACGTGCAGACCGCGTGAGACGACGCTTCATCCAGTCCCAAACATGCTCAATGGGGGACAGATCCGGAGATATTGCCGGCCAGGGTAGTTGACTTACACCTTCTAGAGCACGTTGGGTGGCACGGGATACATGCGGACGTGCATTGTCCTGTTGGAACAGTAAGTTCCCTTGCCGGTCTAGGAATGGTAGAACGATGGGTTCGATGACGGTTTGGATGTACAGTGCACTATTCAGTGTCCCCTCGACGATCACCAGTGGTGTACGGCCAGTGTAGGAGATCGCTCCCCACACCATGATGCCGGGTGTTGGCCCTGTGTGCCTCGGTCGTATGCAGTCCTGATTGTGGCGCTCACCTGCACGGCGCCAAACACGCATACGACCATCATTGGCACCAAGGCAGAAGCGACTCTTATCGCTGAAGACGACACGTCTCCATTCGTCCCTCCATTCACGCCTGTCGCGACACCACTGGAGGCGGGCTGCACGATGTTGGGGCGTGAGCAGAAGACGGCCTAACGGTGTGCGGGACCGTAGCCCAGCTTCATGGAGACGGTTGCGAATGGTCCTCGCCGATACCCCAGGAGCAACAGTGCCCCTAATTTGCTGGGAAGTGGCGGTGCGGTCCCCTACGGCACTGCGTAGGATCCTACGGTCTTGGCGTGCATCCGTGCGTCGCTGCGGTCCGGTCCCAGGTCGACGGGCACGTGCACCTTCCGCCGACCACTGGCGACAACATCGATGTACTGTGGAGACCTCACGCCCCACGTGTTGAGCAATTCGGCGGTACGTCCACCCGGCCTCCCGCATGCCCACTATACGCCCTCGCTCAAAGTCCGTCAACTGCACATACGGTTCACGTCCACGCTGTCGCGGCATGCTACCAGTGTTAAAGACTGCGATGGAGCTCCGTATGCCACGGCAAACTGGCTGACACAAATGCTGCGCAGCTAGCGCCATTCGACGGCCAACACCGCGGTTCCTGGTGTGTCCGCTGTGTCGTGCGTGTGATCATTGCTTGTACAGCCCTCTCGCAGTGTCCGGAGCAAGTATGGTGGGTCTGACACACCGGTGTCAATGTGTTCTTTTTTCCATTTCCAGGAGTGTATCTTGTCAAATTTCCGTGTGC
The DNA here is from genome assembly GCF_021461385.2 of Schistocerca piceifrons. Taxonomy (NCBI): domain Eukaryota; kingdom Metazoa; phylum Arthropoda; class Insecta; order Orthoptera; family Acrididae; genus Schistocerca; species Schistocerca piceifrons. The sequence goes on along the minus strand of NC_060143.1, from coordinate 320,181,919 downwards.
AAGAACTTCATCGTATCAAAAGTAAGTGGACTTACGTAACTATCACAGGAGATATTGGAATTTGCATGTAACGGTAAAGAGCTTGTCCTATGGATAATCTACCGAATCGTCAATTATCTATAATCATAAATTCAATCCAAGCGCTTTTCTCAAAATTATGTCTTGAATGAGAATACATAGCCACTTGGAAATATAAGTCCCACCCGAAAATAACAGTGGGCAATGTAAGACCCAACCCCTAGGTGGAAAACGAATGGCGAGAAATATTTTTTCATATTATTACTTCTGACGAAGGCATTAATTAAAATAACAATACATTAATGATTTTCACTCTGAAAAAATTAGTAGTGAAACGATTAAGTCAGAATTACATAAATAGATAATGACTCAGAGACTCCATTTCGGTATCCGGCAACAACTGGTCTTCATATTTTTGGGCCACCTCCGGATAACATGAAGCTGACGTAACCACAGGTAAAACAGCAGAAGGGGAATGAAATATAAAATGTACGTGGTCCTCAGAACTCGTTGTATTGCAATAATGTAACTACAGCTTATTCCATTTGTTAATCCAATTATCTCATGAAATATCTTCGCAACAGTGAAAAGCCTGTAACATGTAAGCACCTAAAAGTGCAACTCAGAATGCATTGCGATGCAAAAATCCCTCAAATGCAAAAGTACTGTGCTGTGGATGCTGCACTTGCGAGAACAGCCGAGAATAGTGTTATTGCCTCACTTTTCCATTCCATCCATTGGACCCACATACGAGACGCATATCGGCCACCTCTTCCTCAGTAAACTATCCACACTGCTGTATATAACTGTTAATGTCTATGAAACACTGCCAGAAAAACAGACCTAAGACAGAACGGCGCAGTACGGAATGCAAGCATCATGGCAAAGAGTTAAGTGGGCATTACTTTTTTCACTTTTTTCAACAGTAGTTGCCATAAGTGAGTGGCATAAGTTTGTATACATTTTATGTATATATACATATATGATCAAAGGAAATGTAGTAGTTAAACAGGCACAGCTCTAGCTCAAAGTGCATTGTTGCCAGATTACAGATCACATCATGAATAAAATCATGCACTGTTGCCAGATTTCTGACAAAGGCCAGTTGTCCAGTGTATAAAATGGTGGTAAGGTGAGAAATGGTGGGAAACTGAGAAATAGTGGGAAATTGAGAAATAGTGAGGATTGTGGGTAATTGAGAAATGGTGGGAAACTGAAAAATGGTGAGAAATTCAGTTTTTGGCAGGAAATTCATAAATAGCCCAGTTGCGCTGGTGGATCCCTCCACCCCACTGACACAAAGGATGTTTGTTTCCCTGAGACGTCCAATTCTTGTTTCAGAACTAATTGCAAGGTCACCAACCACCCTCCCTGTACTAGTTCTAGGACCAAAAGTGTTTGTTTCCCCTGCAGGTTCAAATATGTCTGTTGGACAAATGATGCCAATATGCTGTTCTACTTAAGATATTGTCCTCAAGCTGTTATTCACTCAGATCACTTTTTCTAAGTATAGAATTCAAACTCGCTACCAGATTCTTCCCTGATATTACCTGCCACCTGCCCAAGTCCAAAGTTTAAACAATTTCCTCCCACCCCTATCCCCATTAGATTCATTACGCTGCTACCACTCCATTGGCCAGGAGCTGGGCCACCATCAGCTGGCTACATTTAAACAGAGCCGTGAAGGGCCAGATCAGATGACAAGCATTGAGTCTTACTCACCCTGGGGTCATTCTACTGTCCACAGATCCATGTACAAAGATGCCACACACACACACTTTTAATTCAACTGTCACAAGCAAAGCGGAGCACAGAATTTCACATCTTCACCAGTTGTACACTGTTTGTGACAGCACTGCAACCACAGCCCTCATGACCCGAGTTAAAATGATGGGAAACGAAAAATGCAGGAATCACTCTTGGACTATAAAACATCTTGGAAAATAACGTAAGTATACACCTAAGTTGACTTTCATCTATAACCTACACATACATTCTTCAAGGAATTTGAAAATCAAGAAATTCACATTTGTGTTCCTGAGGTGGAAACTTGGGCACTGGCTCTGAAGCCAAAGAATAGGTTCAGGTGCTATGCTAGTAAAATTCACAACAAAAAATTTGGGTGTGAAGTGGATGGTGGCTGTTTCCCCGGCACTAAACTCGCCAGCCATCATAGAGTCGTCACACACACGAACATGTACTTACCAGGCACATACGAACAACATTTCGGAATGAAACACACATATTTACAAGTCGAATTGTAACAATAAAATACCTAACAAATACTTATAACGTGGAGATCTGATATTCTCTACTAGAGTAGTGGTCAATGCCATACAAAGAACTGGACTGCCATCGTCAAGAGCCTCCAGCAACGGCCATGTATTGGCAAGGATGTAGTGTCGTGCATTATCGATACAGCACCAGTCGAATCGCATCCTGAGGTTGACAGTAAACTAATTGATGGCCTTGCCAATCTGCAGATGTCTTAAAGCCACTCTTTCTGCTGTATGCCCAAGCAGTCTACCACTGGGACAGCGTAAGGAAGACACATCATCAATCACATGCAGTCTAATAGCAGAGTTCCTCGAATGCATTAGCAGAGTTATTACTGTGTTCGTTTATGACGACTAGGCTCTCACTAAGGGATTTCTGGAATACAGTTGGACTTGGTGCACTGAAGTTAAGTAAAAATGAGCATCACTCAGACTATGTTTTCTAATTACTTCTGCTTTCTGTCTAAGCACCCACCTATTCTTCGGCACCCGCCTGTGGTGGATCCAACAAATGATAAGAGAAAGCGCTACCTGGCTGCACAGTGTATGTATACTTCAAGTGCCACAGCCACTGCAGGGTTGTGCCCCTGACTCCCAAGCGCAAAACTGACATGCAGGTTATGAGCCTCTCTGTGAGCTGCGTTGGAACACGTGCCCTGACTTCTGCCATGAGTCGCTAATGTCCTACCATCCGTTAGTTTAGATTTGCGCAATATTTTCATGACTGTAACCAATTGGAATGAGACGGTAATTCAGCTATCTAATATTCATTTCCACTTTGTGGTGCAATCAACGAATATTGTGCCTAAGTAAATGAATTTTGTACCTAAAAAAGCGGGAAGTCCCTCTCAAAATGTAATCTTAATGTTTTTTTGCGACAAATATTGTACTGGTAGCATTGAATCTTGCATTGGACATATACTACAAAATAATCAAGTTTCCACGTGAATTACAGGATTTACAAGTAATATCTACCCCCCCAAGCACTGAAAAATATTCGTCGAAGAATCAAATGTACTTGGTGATCAAAAAGTCAGTATAAATTTGAAAACTTAATAAACCACAGAATAATGTAGATTGAGAGGTAAAAATTGACAAACATGCTTGGAATGACATGGGGTTTTATTAGAACCGAAAAAAAACAAAGTTCACAAAATGTCCGACAGATGGCGTTGGGCAGCAAAACGTCAGTGACTGCTACCGTGACGGGTGAGAGGTACGCCAATATGTTACAGAATCGCATCATCCCCAGCCTGGTTAATAAACACCTGCTGGAACGTACGATGTTTATGCAGGATGGCGCTCCACCCCATATTGCTAGACGCGTGAAAGATCTCTTGCGCGCATCGTTTGGTGATGATCGTGTGCTCAGCCGCCACTTTCATCATGCTTGGCCTCCCAAGTCCCCAGACCTCAGTCCGTGGGATTATTGGCTTTGGGGTTACCTGAAGTCGCAAGTGTATCGTGATCGACCGACATCTCTAGGGATGCTGAAAGACAACATCCGACGCCAATGCCTCACCGTAAATCCGGACATGCTTTACAATGCTGTTCATAACATTATTCCTCGACTACAGCTGTTGTTGAGGAATGATGGTGGACATATTGAGCATTTCCTGTAAAGAACATCATCTTTGCTTTGTCTTACTTTGTTATGCTAATTATCGCTATTCTCATCAGATGAAGCGCCATCTGTCGGACATTTTATGAACCTTTGTATTTTTTGGGTTCTAAGAAAACCCCCATATCATTCCAAGCATGTGTGTCAATTTGTACCTCTCTATCTACATTATTCCGTGATTTATTCAGTTTTCAAATTTATACTGACTTTTTGATCACGTGGTACTTACTCAGTAACAACACAGAACAGCAACCATGTAACAGAATTTTACATCCAAGGGTTCCCATCTCGCCACGTAACAGATGTTGCACACAAATCAGATGTCTCCATTGGATTTCTAAATGGAGGCAACTGGCAGTCTTACAGAAAATCATTGAATGTAAATCGAAATTCGCCAGTAGTGTGCTGAAACTTTAATATAACATTTGGACCTGTTGGATGGGGTTAAAATCATCATCAGCACTTTTGTATCCCAGAAGAGAATCCCGTAATAAATCCGCTAGATATGTTGTATGTGCTGCGTACAATGTAAAACATAGTTTTTGTGAGATTTACTCAGCTCTATGCATTCCGTCCTCTTCCCATTTGCTTAACTGTTATTGACAGACAGACAGCCAACGTGATGATCTAGCGTTCTGTTCTGTTCCTATTTATGGTGTCAGTACGTGTACTGTTTAAGTTAGAACGCCAACACGTCTTTACTGCACATATCTATTTCTATCAAGGAGTTTGGTGAAATTGCTTTGGTTTCATAGCTGGTGTAATAATTACATTTAACAACAATTGTGTCTAAAGGATTGAACTTCCTGTCAAACAACTACACTTCTGTCTGGACTTCATATAGTTGCTCTAATTTCGTTTGATATCTGTTGTCGTGCACTTTACATCTGATCGTACTTGTGTCCTCTATGCCATTTTTCATTTTCCGAGGACGCTTCCAGCAAATCTAAGTCCTCTGACCACTTCTCCTATACTTTACAATATCAAAGAACAATTCAAGATAGCCGCTGTATAGCATCCGAATTGACTGATTCACATTCTCCCGAAACCACCTCTTCATCTTATTATTATTATTATTATTATTATTATTGATACACAAAGCAAAATTTGCATTCTTGGTTTAAGGCTTCTTACGCATACACCAAAATTCAGGATGACGACACCTTCTGTGGCAGATATATCTCACAAAATAAGCATCAAAAGAAAAAACTACAGAGAATAAAATTCGTCTAACTTGAAGGGGGAAACCAGATGGCGCTATGGTTGGCCCGCTAGATGGCACTGCCATACGTCAAACGGATATGAACTGCTTTTTTTTTTTTAAATAGGAACCAACATTTTTTATTACCTATTCATGTAGTACGTAAAGAAATTTGAATGTTTTAGTTTGACCACTTTCTTCGCTTTGTGATAGATGGCGCTGTAATAGTCACAAACGTATAAGTACGTGGTATCACATAACATTACGCCAGTGCGGACGGTATTTGCTTCGTGATACATTACCCGTACTAAAATGGACCGTTTACCAATTGCGGAAAAGGTCGATATAGTGTTGATGTATGGTTATTGTGATCAAAATGCCCAACGGGCCTGTGCTATGGATGCTGCTCGATATCCTGGACGACATCATGCAAGTGTCCGGACCGTTCGCCGGATAGTTACGTTATTTAAGGGAACAGGAAGTGTTCACCAACACGTGAAACGTCAACCACAACCTGCGACAAATGATGATGCCCAAGGAGGTGTTTTAGCTGCTGTCGCGGCTAATCCGCACATCAATAGCAGACAAATTGCGCGAGAGTCGGAAATCTCAAAAATGTTGGTATTGAGAATGCTACATCAACGTCGATTGCACCCGTACCATTTTTCTAAGCACCAGGAATTGCATGGCGACGACTTTGAACGTCGTGTACCGTTCTGCCACTAGGCACAGGAGAAATTACGGGACGATGAGAGATTTTTGCACGCGTCCTATTTAGCGACGACCCGTCTTTCACGAACAGCGGTAACGTAAACCGGCATAATATACAATATTGGGCAACGGAAAATCCACGATGGCTGCGACAAGTGGAACATCAGTGACCTTGGTGGGTTAATGTATGGTGCGGCATTATGGGAGGAAGTATAATTGGCCCCCATTTTATCGATGGCAATCTAAATGGTGCAATGTATGCTGATTTCCTACGTAATGTTCTACCGATGCTACAACAAGATGTTTCACTGCATGGCAGAATGGCGATGTACTTCCAACATGATGGATGTCCGGCACATAGCTCGCGTGCGGTTCAAGCGGTATTGAATAGCATATTTCATGACAGGTGGATTGATCGTCAAAGCACCATACCATATCTCGCACGTAGACCTGATCTGACGTCCCCGAAATTCTTTCTGTGGGGAAAGGTGAAGGATAGTTGCTATCGTGGTCCACCGACAACGCCCGACAACATGCGTCAGCGCATTGTCAATGCATGTGCGAACGTTACGGAAGGCGAACTACTCGCTGTTGAGAGGAATGTCGTTACACGTATTGCCAAATGCATTGAGGTTGACGGACATCATTCTGAGCATTTATTGCATTAATGTGGTATTTGCAGGTAATCACGCTGTAACAGCACACGTTCTCAGAACAACGGAAATAAAATGTTCAAACGTAGCTACGTTCTGTATTTTAATATAAAAAACCTACCAGTTACCAACTGTTCGTCTAAAATTGTGAGCCATATGTTTGTGACTATTACAGCGCCATCTATCACAAAGCGAAAAAAGTGGTCCAACTAAAACATTCATATTATTTTACGTACTGCACGAATATGTAATAAAAAATGGGGATTCATATTTAAAAACCGCAGTTAATATAGGTTTGACCTATGGCAGCGCCGCCTAGCGACCTAACCATAGCGGCATCTGGTTTCCGCCTTCAAGCTAGGCGAGTTTCGTTCTTTGTCGTTTTTTTTTTTTTTTGTTTGACGCTTATTTCGTGAGACATTTGGCCCAGTCACGATCAATGAACCCCCCTGTATAATTGTAATTATATGTATGGAACAGATTGGAATTAAAGTGCAACAGGTGAATCACATTAGGTGTTTGTGGGAGGATGGAAGACTGCCCCTCGCGAGAATCACCCTTATGTACAGGCGGTTCAGTATGGCGCAATTCTGGACGAGACAGTACAGCGCATTAGCCTCTCGGGATAGTTTAGCACCACACCCTAACGCAGTTCGGACGGCATAGTACAGTTCATTAGCCAGACAGTATTGTATAGCGCTGTACCTGAAGGCGATGTCGGATCAGTATTTTGTTTCTGCGCATTACCAAAGTTCCTCTCTTAGACCTTGAACAGGCGATCACTCAAATGTCTCTCGTGCTAAGACGCTCAGTTTTCTATGGGAAAGTCTCATACCACTGTTTTCGGGATGAGGGATTTACGTTCTAAGCACATTTTCGTGCGCTTCTGAGCACACTTTTCTTGTCAGATAGTGTCCCTTATCTGTGAAATTTTGTCTGTGTGAAGGAATAGGTTCACGTGTATGTAGAGAATCTTATTCAGATACTGTACAAAGGAGCAGTGATTCTGGGATTAACTTCATATGGTGAGAGGTGGGAACACGTAATGCAGCCAGGATCACTATTAATCATGTCTTTTGGTGGTACGGATGTTACGGTACACTCACCAGCCAAAGTTACTGTGACACTGTGCTCGTTCCCGATCTGCATCTTTTCAGCGGTGCATTCGGACCTGAATCTATTTTTATGGATGACAATGCGCCATCGCTTAGAATTGCGCAGGTGGAGCAGCTATTGGAAGGAGAAGATATTCAGCTAGTACAGTAGCGTACGCGTAAAGCCGACTTCAGTCCCATCGAGTATGTGTGGGATGCCTTTGGCAGACGTATTGCAGCACGTCGATATGCACCGGCGGACGCCCAGCCGTTGTCAACGGCGCTGGTGGAGGAACGGAATGCTCTACCACAAGGCCTGCTTACCGATCTTGTTACCATGATGGGAACACGTTGTAGAGCATGCATTGTTGTCCGTGGTAGCTTCAGTGTAATTATTATCTTTGAATAAAAGTACCATTTCAGTTCGTCTCATCGCGTGTTTCCATCAGTTACTTTCTGTACTGTACTGTATTCTAGCCGTTGTTACTACGTCCAGCTTTCATAGAGCGGCGTTACTCGGCTGTGGCTCATCACGCGAAAGCTACTTTCATCTTTCAGTTTTGCGCACTAGTGTGTTACGCCCTTCTAGGGAAGAAAATTGTAAGTAACTTCATTCCCCTTGTTCGATCAACGAGGTTGCATAGGTGAGCCGCATTCCATGACTTCCAGAAGGCATTCACCACAGTAATGCACAGTGATTTGCAGAACAAAATTGGAATTAATCATGTGTTGAGCGAATTTATAAGTGGATTCTGGGCGTCTGAGCAGGTGGAATTCAGTACTTCTCAGTGGAAAAAAGTCAACTGATGTTAAATGAAACTTCAGTTGCTGCCCAAATGAATGTTAAAGGACTGTTACTGTTTTCAACATACGTAAATTATCTGGTGGTCTTCAGAAGTTCTGTAACGCTGTTCTCTTTGCGTAAAGAATTAAAGAGCATTTACGATTACTGACGTATTCTGGACCAAGAATGCAAAAAATGTAACACACTGAGCATAAATAGTGTCATACGACCGTTTTGTGAACATTGTCGTGTACCATAATTAGGTTCCAATAAAATAGCAAGTGCAAGTAATCTAAAATAAACCCAAGCTACAAACAATACAAGTTAAGGTCAGCGATTTCTGTATCCATTTACTGTATTTCTATATGAAATTCATCGGGACCATAGCCCATTTTAAAGAACAAATACCACCTAGAGCTGAAGCAATAGAAAGATAAGAATCTCTGAAGTGGATTCTGAACTCAGCAGTAACCTCACAATAAAGTTAGAGAGTTTTCAAAATCAGACAAGCAGTTGTAAATAGAGGTTTGTTGGAAACCTTAACCTACTTTTCGCCAACTTCAAAATTGTCTTCATGAGGAGGTGTAATGAACACTGAAAATTGCATTAATGGTTACAAAAATATTTTAAATAAAACAGAGTAACATCTGTACCCAAAAGATTGTACAGTAATGGTACTCACTTGGTACATCACATGCTTACTAAGTACAAAGAATAGAGCCAAATCGCTTTTCTCCTGTGAGACATCCACAATGATGGCATCTGGATTGCAGGGCTATGTATGCAACAAATAGCGAAAGTCAACTGCCCAAATATACAGGCCCTAGCACTAAAGAAAGTTAGCTGAAGAGGGCCCTAAATGGGTGAGCTAAATGTAAGAAAGGCGAGTAGATTTAATGAGCAGATTATGTAACTACAAGAGAAAGAAAAAGAAGTGTGTTCTATAAGACCGCAGTTAATCTAAAATGATATACAGTTTAACAAATATGAAAGTGTAAAGATGGAATGTGAAAACATTTTTGTAACATTCTGAGATAACGGCGACATTTCGCTGTACATGTAGGAAAATTGTTATTAAAAGTAATAGGTGCTGTAAGGAAGTGTGAGGCACTAAATTTATTAATTGTAATGGCTAAAATGGAGAGCATTAAGGCAGGTCATAAACAGTAGCTTACAACAGAGCAACACTGCAACATTTCGCCGAACATGTAGTAAATACTACTACTAAAGGTAGTAACCAATAGGAGAAAAGATCCAGTACTGTTCCATTACATTATTACCTCTCAGTGGAAAAAATAACAACCATCAAAGATGTGGGAATAACTGCCTGTGGCCACCTACATTTGGATGACTAGATAGAAAAAGCACACTCCAGACTGCATTTCATAGGGGAATTCCTAGACAAATGCAATAAATCCACGAAAGAGGTGGTTAACTGAAGACTCATTTTCCTGACTCTAGAGAGTTGGTCATCTCTCTGGGACACTTACCTAGTCGGCTTAAGAGAATAAAAACAGAAGATACAACGAAGAGAAGCGAATTTCGTCACAGGATCGTTTAGCAAGCCTGTGAGCATTCCGGAGACGTCGAATTGCAGAGGTAGACGCTACATGAAGCGTTGTGCTTTACGGAGAGGTTTACTACTGAAAGTCCAAGAAAGTACCTTTTCAGATGAATCGGACAACGTATTACTTCCTTGTATTCAGATCTCACGAAATGAAACTACGAGAAAATCAGAGAAACTAGATATCATACGGAGGCCCAATGGCAGTCGATCTTGCCAGGCACCACAACGACCTGAAGAGGCAAGGTGTGAAAAGGTACTGGTACCGTAAGTATCCCCTGCCACACACTGTAAGGTGTCTTGCTGGTTATAGAGGTATAGCGGACACGGTGGCAGTTGACGATGTTAGTGGTTAACTATTTTTAATAAATTTACTAGCTGAGTACCTGGCGTTGCCCGGGTATGGAATTATTCCAGTCTTCTATTAGTGCATCTCCTTCTTCCGCCCACTCCGTGTCTATTTTCTCCTCTTTCCTTCCTCTGTCCACCTCTTCCTCACCCGTACCTGTGTTTACGATGTCATACATTCACAACTATATCATATATATTTGCAGGTACATTCACTGGTGCATTTGAATCCTATATGCAAAATAGTTGCGAATAGAGTTACTAGTAAAGAAATAATGGTCATGCCTGATGCGGCAGTTTTACTGCATGGACTGCGTGAATAGTGAAAATGTAGTAACCGATAAACTTTTTTCCTTTGATCATTTTGTGGGTTGTATGAGCGAGGGAAAAAAATGGTTCAAATGGCTCTGAGCACTATGGGACTTAACATCTATGGTCATCAGTCCCCTAGAACTTAGAACTACTTGAGCCTAACTAACCTAAGGACATCACACAACACCCAGTCATCACGAGGCAGAGAAAATCCCTGACCACGCTGGGAATCGAACCCGGGAACCCGGGCGCGGAAAGATAGAACGCTACCGCACGACCACGAGCTGCGGACAGAGAGAGGAAACGTCTCGTACAGGTTTGAAACTACACTGACGGAAAAGATCTCAGTACCAAAGCATAATTAACATCGAGTAATGAATCTTTTGGAACACATTTGTCTAGGTAGCATATTTAAGAAATTAACACTGCAAGATCATGGGTTAATGTAAGCGCGAGATAAGCCTTTGCTAAAGTGAAACGGCGATACATTAATAACCGGTGTAACAGCCAGAATGTCGAATGCAAGCATGCAAACGTGCGTGCATTGTGTTGTACAGGTGCCGGATGTCAGTTTGTGGCATGGAGTTCCATGCCTGTTGCACTTGGTCGGCCAATACAGACACGGTTAATGCTGTTTGTGGTTGGCGCTCGGGTTGCCGTCCACTTACGTCCCATATGTACTTGGCTGGAGACAGATCTGGTGATCGTGCAGGCCAAGGCATCATGTCGATATTCAGTAGAACATGTTGGGTTACAACAGCGGTATGTGGTCGAGTCTTATCCAGTTGGACAACACCCCCTGGAATACTGTTCATAAATGGCAGCTCAGCTGGTCTAATTACCAAATTTGCAGTCAGGGTGCGTGGGACAACTACGAGAGTACTCGCGCTTTCATACGAAATCGCACCTCAGACCATAACTCCAGTGTGTGTGTGTGTGTGTGTGGCATACAGATAGGTTGGTTGCAAGCCGCCTCCTAACCAACACATGGACATCACTGACACTGAGGTAGAACCAGCTTTCATCTCAGCGCAACAGACCTCTACCCTGCCCTCAAAGGAGCTCTCGATTTACACCAGTGATGTGGCAGGTGATGTTGGTTTGCGACCAGTGGAAGGTACGCTACGGGGCATCTGGTTCGGAGTTGTCATTGAAGTAGCTGATTTGTAACACTTTGTTTTGTCACTATGGTAACTACTGCGGCTCAAATATCTGCTGTATATGCAGTACAATGCACCGATCTTCTTGCGACTGTGCATTATAGTGACCACCTTTGCCAGTAATCATGTGTATACATCCCTGCCAAGTCTTCCTGCTATAGAGGAATACATTATCCGTTGTCGGCTGTGTTGTGCTTTATTAAAATAGTGCTATTACCTAATTTCGGCCGTGGGCCAGTACCAAGTTGAGAGGCCCTGCTAAACCCACAGGACTGGGCAGATAGTTTAAATTGTGGAAAGGAGACAAAATAAGCGGCTGTCAGTTACACTCGAACATACAACTTTATTTATTTGACAATAAATTGCAAGAGCCAAGAATAAAAAAAAACACAACATTAATTTTTGGAACTTAATTGCCGGCCGAATGCGCCATACAATCTCATACCTTAAGGGCAAGACCATTTTGATTTAAAATCGGCTGAAAGCCAATAACTTAAGACTCAAGCCAAAATCAGAAATTTAAAAGGCAGAAGGCCTTATCTTAAATAGTTCTTTCAATCAGCCCCAGGGCCCAAACAATTTCACACCTTAAGGGCAAAACAACTTTAATTTTTAAAAAAATCGGCTGAAGGCCGATCACTTAAGACCCAAATCAAAACAAATTTTTATCTTAAAACAGTTCTTTCAATTAGGCTGAAGAGCCAAACAATCTTACGCCTTAAGGGCAAAACAACCTTAATTTAAAAATCGACTAGAAGTCATACAAATACCAACAATAAGAACAAATAAGAAAAGGCAGTACACGTGCTCAGGAGTTTCCGAGGGTCGACCTGGAATTCAAACACTAACGCTCGCTTAGGTGAGGCAGGCAGTCGGCCCAACCATTCTCGATCCGACGACAACCCAACCGACAGACAGTCAACGGACCCACCGACGAGATAACTTCCGCTCCACCCGACCAGGGCACAACAGGGAGTTCATTGCAACAATGTAGAAAATATTGGCGCACAAAACCAATTATACATTGAGCTGTCAAACTACACACCATGCTGGACAGCGACAACACGATGAGAAAAATACACTGCCTGAATTTACGTCAACGGGCAGGGCAAGTACCCGGAACGTTAATGGCCACAAGGTAGAAGATTCCGCTGGCGCTCTTCAATTCAAAATAACCAAGTACAGCTAAACTCCACCGGGGGGTGGCTAAAATTTGCCAACTTGAAACCACACGTTGTTGCTCGCGGGAATGTACTAACAGCCGACAACGAAATCCAAACGACACAATGTGAACAGTCGAGACTTGCTGGTAGATTAAGTCAAAACTCAACTTTCGTGTCCAGGATCGGTGATTCACGGACCTCGTAGCAATGGGAACAGGACCACACCTTCGACCGCGCGTGGACGCCGCCAGCGGCCTCGGCCAAACTACGCGCTGCGGAGATTTCCTCGCTGCTCCACACCAACCGACCAACTGCCCAGGCCCGGAAGCGGTGAAAGGGGCAAGTATACGTCGGCCGATGACACGACCAACCGAACGACCAGCCGATGGTCGTCCCGCTCCAATCTTCCTCCGTCGGACAGTTCATGTGTGTCGCCAGCGGTCGGCGGGCACTGGCTGTCGGCGCCTCGCCGGCGCACCGTCCCCCCGACTTAACTATTAACTACAGCTGCGTCCCGACTGCACTACTGGACCCTCCCGAACTGACTGCGAGACACACGACGACCCGGAAATACTATCGGTCGCTCCAGAGATGGTACGACAGTGCACTTATCGATACACGCTGCTGCTGCCGCTCACGGGAAAGTAAGGCAGGAAGTTAGTGACACCAGTAAAAGGAATAAGAAAACGAGGCGGTAGTACCATAATAGATGACAAACAATAGATGGGATAAACGCGAGCCGTGCACAGCTCTCAAGCATATTCTCTTTGTCAAGTATTACATATCGTGCTCATCACATACTTTTGTTTCTACGTTCGCAGGTTCGAATGTTGCCTCGGGCATGGATGTGTGTGATGTCCTTAAGCTAGTTAGGTTCAAGTAGTTCTAAGTTCTGCGGGACTGATGGCCTCAGATGTTAAGCCTCACAGCATGATATGTAACACATTGCATACCAAATGTGCTTGATAATGGCTCACGGCCTAAATTAACTTACAGCACGATTTTAATAAAGTGCAGTACAGCCTACAATGGACAACATTTTCATTTACTGATCCCTAAGGAAGCAAAATCTTTCTGCAGTATCGTAATAGCATACAGCATCCGTAGCTCTGTTACACGACCTCGTTCAAACTCAGTGGGGTGATAATAACGGCGTCTTTGTCGCCTTAAAGTCACTGTTACCTAACTTCAACTCACGACGTTGAATCTCAAAGGTAACTGACGCTCACGAACGTCACAGTGTGTATTCAAATCAAACCTTCAATGCATACTCATAGCGGTGCTACGAGCGCCAGTCTTAGGCAATTGGTGCGAAATTTGAATAGCCATCATTTTGAAGAAGTAGAATCGTGACTACCAAGGTTCGTTTCTGTTGCATAACTCCTCCTTGGTGCTGTGATTTCTTTTTCCAACAGTGTGTGTGTAAATTTTGCGCCAACCCAGTAATTTATGTCATTCTCGAATACTGGGTGAATAAATTGTGTGTATTCCTGTATCGTTTGCTATACTTCTTTCTCATCCCCAACCTCAGCCCTTTTGCAAGGTGGATGGTTCTCACCTGCACAGTGGCTATTTCCAAGCAGTAAGTGATGTCTGCAAAGTTTGGTAGGAGATGTGGAACAAACATCAGTGTTTACATTAGCTTTTACAAAATATATGGATTTTTGGAGGGAGTTTGGTTTTCTTTACATGTGTTAATAGTCGTTTATCATGTTCTGTATGACTTCGTACACAGTGGTAAGGACACGTGGGCTAGAGATTAGTGTAGCAATCGTCGTTGTAGGAAAGCTGGGCAGGAGCACAAATGATAAGTGAGCAAATTAAAGCAGCAAACAGAAGATTTACTCGTATTTCTCCAAGCGAACGAATAATCATTACAAATAAGGCAGCAAGAAACAGTCCAGCTATCAAAGTCAATCAGGCTGAGGGCTTCTGCAGTGAGCACAAACGATGGAGTTGAAGACTAGATAGCTTCTGCTTAGCATCACATAGCGAAGTGAGCTGAGAGGCTGCCGTAGGCCGTCCTCTATTGTGGCGGCAGAGGGCGCTTGTAGTCCAGAGCCTCTGGAGCGTGGCACAGCAAGCCAGCACCATTGGGTCCGCTAGACCCCGCATGACTGCTATCGGCATCGAAAGGAAACTTTCCATTTCGTTGTCAACAATGATACGCCGTGGGATGGTCTCGATATGTGCTATCACAGAACCTTCATCTTATTCTACCATTCTTGTGATGTGTCCTGAACTCAGTTCCATTTTTGAATTGACAATCAAACACGGAACTGAATGTCTCTCTCGCGAACCCTGTCACCAACAAACAACTTGAAGGGCGCTGTAATTCCAAACAACTCATCAGCGATACAAAAGCCTGTAACAGAAAACGTGTCGCCAATGTCATAAAACATAGACTTTGGAGCAATAGACGAAAGACATTTGGTATGATGAGTATTGTTTCATTCTGTGTCCAACTTGTATTCAAGTTTATGTCCCAAGAGTGAAACATGCGGCGATCATTGGGCAGCCATAATTTGGTATTCCATGAGCCCATTATCACTCTTGCAGGTCACATTATTTCCAATGATAATTTGACGGTTTCGGCTTCCATGCTGTGGTACAGTGTTTGTTCCCAAATTGTGATGCTAAATTCCCCAGTGGTGACGCTGTGTTCCAAGACGAGGGGGCCTTGCTCCCACGACTCACATGGTCCTTGACTGGTTTTGTGAACCCTGGCCCTGGCCACCACAATCACCACAGCTCAATATTATTGAGGCTTCATTGTCTGCTTTGGAGAGAAGGGCGCATGATCGCTATCCTTCGATCATCGTAACCAGAACTTCCCACTTTCTTGCAGGAATAATGGTCTAAGACACCGCTGAAAACCATACTGGACCTGGGTCTGTCTATTAGAGACAAATGGAAGCTTTTCTGAATGCTGAAGATTTTCCTACACTCTATTAGCCAAGGTAAAGTTTTACGTTTTTTGTGTTTCCATACTTTTGTCCACCAACTGTATGTCACTCTTTCCTATGAGTTTATACTGTAAGGCTGTCTTTGAAACCTTTTTTCTTCAATTCGTTCCTAATGTCCTTCCTATTTCGCTTACGTCCCTCTCTCTTTCGTCATTTACTACAAAATATTCAGTTCTGGTTTAATGTTACTACTAGGATTCCTGTCCAGATTAGTTCTTTGATGTCTGTAAAAATTTTCCACATGCTAAACATGACTGGATGCTTTTCTCTTAGTAACTCAGGAATCAGTGTCAAACAGCAGAATAGTGAACAGAAAGAGGGATCAGGTAACAGAACTAAATGTTTTTTATATTCTGCTTATACTAGCCTGTAATTTAATATCTACGTCCTTACCTTCATTAAAAGTACTGCAGGAAGATAACTGAAATGATGAACTTTTTTCAAAATTTCATATAGAATTACAATTTTGTTACATACCGTCTGTTTCCCATGGGATTCCACTGTCTTATTTTAATTTGCTAACTTAAGACTATACTCCTTCCCATGAAAGATGGCATAATTTTTATAACTCGTCTTCAGAATTTTCTATTTATACGGTATCGTCAGTATATAATAGTATGTTTATCATATTAACTGACGTTTACATGGATCCCTTCTGGCGCTCTTTCTTTTTATTTCAACACAATCCCAATAACATTGCCAACTCTTTCGCTGCTGCAGACGTGCTCTCTACATTCTGTGCTGAGTGCGGCTTTTGTAATGGCTGTACTGCTCTACAAATGCTCGTGCCTGTGAAGATAGACGGCGTTCTGGCCGATCTGGAAAACTTATCGTCCGATTTTCTTTTCGTTATCCGACATACGTACTGCGCTGCATAAAATTAAGTAAAATATAAAATATTACACGAAATTTTAGAGAGCTTGCAGAGGAGCAGACGCATTGCGTAAATTTTGCGTATGGTTGATTTTAGCTCATACGTTGCAGCGAATAAAATGTAGGTAACATATCGAGATTTTATACAAAATTGATTGCAGAACGATATATTTCGTTCTTGAGTGATCGGGATTTACGCCCGACAGACTGTCGTGCACAACGCACAGATTACCGTCCGTGGGGGCTGCTATAAAATACACACACCAAAGAAAGTTTTGCATCAGCTAGAGTTCCTACAGTTCCGGAGTCTGTAGAGAAAATTGGAATAGAGATTAACATAAAAATCATTTCCGCCCCTTCTATTGCTCATGAAAACCACGCATTGCATGTTGTACCAGCATACAGCAAGATTTTCAGAGAAGGTGGTCCAGACTGCTGTACACAACAGTACCTCTAATACACAGAAGCACGTCCTCCTGCATTGATGCATGCCTGTATACGTCGTGGCATACTGTCCACAAGTTCATCAAGGCACTGTTGGTCCAGATTGTCCCACTTCTTAACGGCGATTCGACGTATATCTCTCAGAGTGGTTGGTGGGTCACGTCGCCCATAAACAGCCCTTTTCAACCTATCCCACGCATGTTCGATAGGGTTCATGTCTGGAGAACATTCTGGCCACTCTAGTCGAGCGATGTCGTTATCCTGAGGGAAGTCATTCACAAGATGTGCACGATGGGGGCGCGTTTTTTCGTCCATGAAGACGAATGCCTCGCCAATATGTTGGCGATATGGTTACACTATCGGTCGGAGGATGGCATTCACGTATCGTACAGATGTTACGGCGCCTACCACGACCACCAACGGCCCCACATAATACCACCACGAAGCAGCAGGGAACCTCCACATTTTGGCATATGCTGGACAGTGTGCCCAAGGCGATCAACCTGACCGGGTTGCCTCCAAACACGTCTCCGACGATTGTCTGGTTGAAGGCATATGCGACACTCAACGGTGAAGAGAACGTGATGCAAATCCTGAGCGGTCAATTCGGCATGTTGTTGTGCCCATCTGTACCGCGCTGCGTGGTGTCGCGGCTCCAGAGATGGACCTCGCCATACACGTCGGGAGTGACGTTGGCATCATGCAGCCTATTGCGCACAGTTTGAGTCGTAGCACGACGTCCTGTGGCTGTACGAAAATCATTATTGAACATGCTGGTGTTGCCGCCAGCGTTCCTCCGAGCGTGAACTACAAACAAGACGAGCCGTTGATCTCCTTCCTGGCGGAATGACTGGAACTGATCGGTTGTCGGACCCCTCCGTCTAATAGGCGCTGCTCGTGCATGGTTGTTTACATCTTGGGGCGGGTTTAGTGTCATCTCTGAACAGTCAAAAGGACACTGTCTCTGATACAATATCCACAGTCAACGCCTATCTCCAGGAGTTCTGGGAACCAGTGTGATGAAAAACTTTTTTAGATGTGTGTCCGGTTTTAAGATAACTGCTAGGCGAAAAAAATTTATTTTTGCACATTTTATATTCCGATATCTTCGCTCCATAAAGGACAATTTCTTTTCGTTATATGCTATAGTTACTGCGCTGACTCAACTTAAGTAGAACTCTTCGCGAAATTTTAAACATTTTTCAGAAGTAAAACGTATTGCGTAAACTTGGCGTGTAGTTCGTTTTAGCTCATACATTACAATGAGTGAAATGTAGATGAGATATCGAAATATTATTGAAAACTGAGAGCGGAACCATATCTCTGTTCGTTCTCGAGTGACTAGATTTTATATCTGACGTACGGTCGCGCGCGGCGCTTCTATTCCAGTCCTTGCGCATTGCGAACTATGTGGTCATAACAATCGTCGTATCTCATATATGATTCAGGATATTGAAACGAGAGTTTCTGCAAATGATAGCACGCAGTGAGACACGTCTGTTGTATAATAAATACTTGAATTTTCTTTATTTACCGAGGCATGGAAGTAACTGGTCAGGATGCATAGCACTGTAGGAAAATCAAAGTAGCGCATGTATATATGTCCACAGCACCTGGTAAACAGCATATCAGGACGTGTATATTCGATCACATTAGCGAAAGGGTTAACTTTTAAAGCATATTGAAAACTGTCTGTGACAATACTGATAAAATTTTAGTACATTTTATTCGTATTCATTTCTCATTGTATAGAATTTAATGAAATGTTTACGATATTCAAAATTAATATAAATTTGGATCGGCGTTTTAATAAATTTTCCTCCTTCAAAGTCCGTGTAGATTCTCATCCCCACTACGTGCAGTATTTGCAAAACTCTATCCGTTCTTTTCGTGGAGAATGTTCATAAATGCATCACCTGCAGGACACTGCACTGTATCTCATCTGGAAGTTTTAATTTGTCATTTTATATGTGCTTGTTCCTCTGTGCGTGATTTACTATCAGCCAGCATCGGTTTTTGTAGCTGAGCTTACTAAAACACTTCCATTTCTGTTCTCTGACTTTCCATATTCTTTACTCATTGCCTTTCTTTAGGCAATGGCCTAAAATCGGAAATCCTTCGGCACCATCTTAGCTAAATTGGAGCGCCAGTTTGTTGAAATGCCTTATTCTTCACTTTGCTTCACCCTACAATTGATCAGGTGGTTCATTTGGAGTTTCTGTGGTTTCGGCTTTGTGTATTGTAGCCTGACCAGAAGAATTTTCAGTTTCATCGTATGACGAGTACACAATCTACGATTTTCCATAGCAAAATCATGATAACAGGTCACTTCCACATTCCTTGATTCCATTACCTGGTAGCTGCTCTGAAACAAGAATTGTGCTCAATAGATGACGAGGTCATCAGCTTTCCAGCTCAACTCGCTACAGTCGTCCACATTAAAAGCGTTTAAATTTCGGTCACCTCTTTAGATGAACGGTTGGCGTCGCTGCCTTCAGTGCAGAAAGACCAAGGTTCCATTCCCAGTACCTGCGCGAATTTTACTGAGGTAGGGAGGACTGGAAAGAGGTCCACTCAGCTTCGCGATCCCAGATGAAGAGATGCTTGAGTCAAGATGTAGCGATGGGAGCAGGATGCTTCTACTGGCAACAACGGCTGGAGGAAACGAGACGTGATGAGCACGTTTATCATAGTCATGATCACTTCAGGTACTGTTTTGTGTGCAGCAGTAGAAATGGCTCTGAGCACTATGGGACTTAGGGGACAGATGACCTCAGAAGTTAAGTCCCATAGTACTCAGAGCCATTTGAACCATTTGAACCTTAAAATTACATCGCTAATTGAATTGTATTTTATACATTTATGAAGAACTGAGTGAAAGCAATGCACTAAATAGTAGCTGATTGAGGCATCAAGCAGGGACACGAAACGGGACGGAAAATTTTGCAGACGACATGGTGCCAAAAAACGACGAAAACGAGCACTAAAATCAATTTATAATAATACAGTTCAATTAGCGATGTAACTTTAAGAAAATAAAAATTTAGCCTACAGAAGATGGCACTTTGGTGTCGAAACATGTATGGGGAAATTTAAAAATGAACTGTGTTTGCATAAGGCTGATTTCCACACCAACCCTTTTTTAAATCGCAAACAAGGAAGAACGAGAAGAGGAGGTTCAAACGTTTGTAAAATGAGGACATAATTCATGTTTGAGACTCCCGTTCTAGAATGGGAAGGACAAATGTTTTGTATGTAAGAAAGGCCACTGTCTGCTCCTCTACACGTGTTCCGTATTTCATGAGACGTACTAAATCAAGACGACTTTCAGCTTGTTTAATCTTTTCAGGCGTGTTTTTCTGTCCATTAAGAAGTTCATCTAGATGGATTCCAAGACATGTGACATTTAGATTGTGGAGTAGTTTCTTGTCCCCAAAATCTGGGATTAAGCGAACTGCTCGTCAACGTACATTTCTGTCCCGACGTTGTCGAGCCTGCGAGAGAAACGAGAGCTCGGGATGAGTGTACCCGCTCGAGTTCGCCTGGCGTGGCCGGTCTGCGGCCCCTGGGGACCGCGTGGACACGGAGGCGGCGGCGCCGGACAGGTGTTGCAATATTTACAGTCGTCTGCGGTGGTGGTGGTGGTGGCGGGGGGCGGCGGGGGAGGCGCTCGTTAGCACCGGCGCCGGCGGGCGGAGGCGGAGGCGGCGGCGTCGGCAGCGGTGGCGGCGGGGTGCCCGCGATCAATAGCCACACACTTGGCGGCCGGTAACGCCGCCTGGGCCGTGGGGTGCGACGCTGCGCGCCTCCCGGCGGCGCGACGATCTCCGATTCATTTCTTTCCTCCCGCGTCACCCAGCTCGCTGCCGGACGGCCCGCCGCTGGCTGCAGCAGGGGTAGGAGTGCAGGTGGAAAGGGGGAAACCTCAAGTAATTAGTAATTTCTGAGAAAATTTCTCGTGGATAAACAGCGGTGTGGCTACATCTACATCTACATGACTACTCTGCAATTCACATGTAAGTGCTTGGCAGAGGGTTCATCCAATCACAATCATACTATCTCTCTACCATTCCACTCCCGAACAGCGCGCGGGAAAAACGAACACCTAAACCTTTCTGTTCGAACTCTGATTTCTCTTATTTTATTTTGATGATCATTCCTACCTATGTAGGCTGGGCTCAACAAAATATTTTCGCATTCGGAAGAGAAAATTGGTGACTGAAATTTCGTAAATAGATCTCGCCGCTACGAAAAACGTCTTTGCTGTAATGACTTCCATCCCAACTCGCGTATCATATCTGCCACACTCTCTCCCCTATTACGTGATAATACAAAACGAGCTACCCTTTTTTGCACCCTCTCGATGTCCTCCGTCAATCCCACCTGGTAAGGATCCCACACCGCGCAGCAATATTCTAACAGAGGACGAACAAGTGTAGTGCAAGCTGTCTCTTTAGTGGACTTGTTGCATCTTCTAAGTGTCCTGCCAATGAAACGCAACCTTTGGCTCGCCTTCCCCACAATATTATCTATGTGGTCTTTCCAACTGAAGTTGTTCGTAATTTTAACACCCAGGTACTTAGTTGAATTGACAGCCTTGAGAATTGTACTATTTATAAAGTAATCGAATTCCAACGGATTTCTTTTGGAACTCATGTGGATCACCTCACACTTTTCGTTATTTAGCGTCAACTGCCACCTGCCACACCGTACAGCAATCTTTTCTAAATCGCTTTGCAACTGATACTGGTCTTCGGATGACCTTACTAGACGGTAAATTACAGCATCATCTGCGAACAACCTAAGAGAACTGCTCAGATAGATCAGGAACAGCAGAGGTCCCAGGACGCTTCCCTGGGGAACACCTGATATCACTACAGTTTTACTCGATGATTTGCCGTCTATTACTACGAACTGCGGCCTTCCTGACAGGAAATCATGAATCCAGTCGCACAACTGAGACGATACCCCATAGGCCCGCAGCTTGATTAGAAGTCGCTTGTGAGGAACGGTGTCAAAAGCTTTCCGGAAATCTAGAAATACGGAATCAACTTGAGATCCCCTGTTGATAGCGGCCATTACTTCGTGCGAATAAAGAGCTAGCTGCGTTGCACAAGAACGATGTTTTCTGAAACCATGCTGATTACGTATCAATACATCGTTCCCTTCGAGATGATTCATAATGTTTGAATACAGTATATGCTCCAAGATCTTACTGCAAACCGACGTTAATGATATAGGTCTGTAGTTAGATGGATTACTCCTACTACCCTTCTTAAACACTGGTGCGACCTGCACAATTTTCCAATCTGTAGGTACAGATCTATCGGTAAGCGAGCGGTTGTTTATGATTGCTAAGTAGGGAGCTATTGTATCAGCGTAATCTGAAAGGAACCTAATCGGTATACAATCTGGACCTGAAGACTTGCCAGTATCAAGCGATTTGAGATGCTTCGCAACCCCTAAGGTATCCACTTCTAAGAAACTCATGCTAACAGCTGTTCGTGTTTCAAATTCTGGAATATTCCATTCGTCTTCCCTGGTGAAGGAATTTCGGAAAACTGCGTTCAATAACTCCACTTTAGCGGCACAGTCGTCGGCAACACTACCATCGGCACTGCGCAGCGAAGGTATTGACTGCGTCTTGCCGCTTGTGTACTTTACATACGACCAGAATTTCTTCAGATTTTCTACCAAATTTCGAGACAGTGTTTCGTTGTGGAACCTATTAAAGGCATGTCGCATTGAAGTCTGTGCCAAATTTCGCGCGACTGTAAATTTTAGCCAATCTTCGGGATTTCGCGTTCTTCTGAACTTCGCATGCTTTTTCCGTTGCCTCTGCAACAGCGTTCGGACCTGTTTTGTGTACCACGGGGGATCAGTTCCATCTCTTACCAATTTATGAGGTATGAATCTCTCAATTGCTATTGCTACTATATCTTTGAGATTGAGCCATATCTCGTCTACATTTGCATAGTCAGTTCGGAAGGAATGGAGATTGTCTCTTAGGAAGGCTTCTAGTGACACTTATCCACTTTTTTAAATAAAATTATTTTGCGTTTGTTTCTGGTGGATTTGGAAGAAACGGTATTGAGCCTAGCTACAACGAGCTTGTAATCACTAATCCCTGTATCAGTCATCATGCTCTCTATCAGCTCTGGATTGTTTGTGGCTAAGAGGTCAAGTGTGTTTTCGCTACCATTTACAATTCGCGTGGGTTCGTGGACTAACTGCTCGAAATAATTTTCGGAGAAAGCATTTAGTACAATCTCGGAAGATGTTTTCTGCCTACCAACGGTTTTGAACAAGTATTTTGCCAACATATCAAGTATTTTAAAAATAAACTAGGAACAGTGTCGACGGCAAAAATCTTTATTTCGATGGTTACAAGCTAAATAACTGTTTTTGCGCTCCAGACTGTTTGTAATCAACTTTCAAAGCACTTCAAGTAATTAGACTGGATGCAGCAGTTTGCGTGAATATTTAATTCTCTATCTCGGAGGCACTCCTGGCTGCGTATAGTGGACAGAATAATCCACTTGCGCGTGTTCTTCATGGCAAAGCCCATGCTCATTGCAACTCTGTCACAAACAGTGCACATCCGCCTCCTCAATGGGCCAGTATTTCGTGTTGCTTAGGCAGCAGATTACGAAACCGTCTGTAAAAGATTCAGCCCGTTGCTGTACCATTTAGTTGGACGAAATCCGAACGACTGGAGGTGACGCGTGTGAAACGGGCCAGCATGTCACGCGAGACAATCGCAACACAAGCCAATACCTGCTATGCAGCTACACGCTGATTTATTTAACGTGAATCTGCTCTTGTAGACGTTAACAGTAACTTAATTCTTGTTCCCTTCTACATTTATTTTTGTAATTCAATATTTCAAACAATAGTTCCGAAAACATAAAAAATAATTTTGCATCACCCCGGTTCCCAGAATTCCTGTAAATAGACGCTGACTGTGCATATTATATCACAGACACAGTCCCTTTGGCTGTTCAGAGGCGCACTAAACCCACCCAAAGACGTAAACAACCATGCATGAGCAGCGCCTATTACACCGAGGGGTCCGAATTCCGATTAGTTCCAGTCATTCCACCAGGAAGGAGGTAAACGGCTCGTCTTGTCTGTAGTTCAGCCACTCCTAGACGGTCAACATCGCGGTTCGATAGCGTACGCATTGTTACTTTGTGCCAGGAAGGGCTCTCAACAAGGGAAGTGTCTAGGCGTCTCGGAGCGAACCAAAGCGATGTTGTTCGGACATGGAGGAGATGCAGACAGACAGGAATTGTCGATGACATGCCTCGCTCAGGCCTCCCAACGGCTACTGCTGCAGTGGATGACCGCTATCTACGGATTATGGCTCGGAGGAACACAGACAGCAACGCCACCATGTTGAATAATGCTTTTCGTGCAGCCACAGGTCGTGTTACGACTCAAACTGTGCGCAATAGGCAGCGTGATGCGCAACTTCACTCCCGGCGTCCATGCCGATGTCCATCTTTGGAACCACGACACCATGCAGCGCGGTACAGATGATTCCAAAAATATGCCGAATGTACCGCTCTCTTTACCAATGAGTGTCGCATATGTCATCAACCAGACAATCGTCCGAGACGTGTTTGGAGGCAGCCCGGTAAGACACTGCCCAGCGTATGCATAAAAGTGGAGGTTCTCCTGCTGTTTATGTGGGGCCGACGTACGCCGCTGGTGGTCATGGAAGGCTCGGTAACGGCAGTACGATACGTGAATGCCATCCTCCGACCGATAGTGCAATCATATCGGCAGCATATTGGCGAGGCATTCGTCTTCATGGACGACGATTTGCGCCCCCATCGTGCACGTCTTGTGAATGACTTCTTTCAAGACAACGACATCGCTCGACTAGAGTGTCCATCATGCTCTCCAGACATGAACTCTATCGAACATGCATGTGATAGGTTGAAAAGGGCTGTTTATGGACGACGTGACCGACTAAACACTCTGAGGGATCCACGCCGAATCGCTGTTGAGGAGTGGGACAATCTGGACCAACAGTGCCTTGATGAAGTTGTGGATAGTATGCCACGGCGAATACAGGCTTGCATCGATGCAAGAGGACGTGCTGCTGGGTATGAGAGGTACCGGTGTGTACAGCAACACGCAATGTGTTGTTTTCAAGAACAATAAAAGGGCGGAAAAGATCTTTCTATTGATTTCTATTCCAATTTTGTGTACCGTTTCCGCAACTTTCGGAACCCAGGTGATGCAAAACTTTTTTTGATGTGTGTGTATAAATGTTTACACATAAACGAAACCGATATTATAATAAAAATGATAATGTGTGACTTCTTCAGATGGAATGTAATAACAAGAGGCTTAAACGTAACAACAATGTTAAACTTCCTGGCAGAATAAAACTGTGCAACGGACCGAGACTGGAAATCGGGATCTTTGCCTTTCGCGGGCAAATGCTCTGCTAACTAATGTATCCAAGTACGAGTCACGACCCGTTCTCACAGCTTTACATACGCCAGTACCTCATCTCCTACCTCTCATACTTCACAGAAGCTCTCCTGCGAACATTGCCCGAGGAAGGAAAAGGTCCCGTGTTCGAGTGTTGGTCCAGCACACAGTTTTAATCTGCCAGGAAGTTCCATATCAGCACACATTCCGCTGCAGAGTGAAGAGTTCAGTCTGGAAACAAATGACTTACTTACAAGAATAAATGTGAGACGCCCTGCTAAACCCGCAGGACAGGACAAGTAGTAGGAATTGTGGTATGGGGCTAGAATGAGCGGCTGTCAGTTACACTCCAAACAAAACACTTTTTTAGTTGTCCAAACATTACAGTGCAACTTCTAAGCTTGACTATCAACAGGTAATGTCTTTAATTCTGAAACGACTGAAGGCCCATGAATTAAACACAACCGCTATAATTTTGTTTTTGAGACAGAAGGCGCTAGGCTTTAACGTGAAACAGTATTTAAGGTCAATCGATGTGAGACTTGACTAGTCAGAGCGGCTGAGAGCCCATACTTTACAACAACAACAAAAATCTACAATAAATTTTCAACAGACAGAAAACTCACAGCTTTATCTTCCAAAAGGTAATACTTCATAAGTAGGATCCTTAAAACTTAGAGCGGCTGAAGGCTGATGCTTTTGAAAACAATACACCACAATAAATTTTCAACAGGCATAAAGCCCAAGCTTTATCTTCATACAGTGTAAAATTGCCTAATTTAGAAAAACTTACTTTTGAAACGGCTGAAGGCCTTTGATTTTAAAAACACAATTACAAGCATACAAGTTCCAGCCATCGGCTATGAGCCATTAAAAATACACAATTAAATGCCAACAAGAAAGGCAGTATAGGCAAAAGCGCTCAGAAGTTTCCAGAGCGCTCGGTATGTCCTTCAAATCTTAACGTTCGCTTGGGTGAGACAAGAAGTCGGCCCAACTATACTCGATCCGCCGGCAACACAACCAAGAGACGACTTGCTAACCACCGACCTGTATACGAGAATTCCAAAGCCAAAACGTTACAGACAAAGTCGCCCACAACCAAAAATACAGTAAGCTGTCAAAAACTACACACCATATTGGACAGCGACAACAAGTGAGGAAAGGACACCGCCTGAAATTACGTCAGCGACCAGGGCAGGTAACCGAAACACTAACGGCCACAAGGCAGAAAATTCCGCTGGTGCACTTGAACTTCAAACCGACAAACATAATTAATTCCATCACTCAGCGATTGAATCTTCACCAACTCGAACACTCGCTGTTACTCCCAGGAACACCGCCAACAGCGAACCACCAACCAAAGGGACAACGTGAACAGAGTAATTAAATCACCACCTAATTTCATGTTCTGGGTCAGTGAGCCACGAACCTCGTAGCTGTCGGAACAACCCCCCACAAGTTCCGACACTGCATAGAGACCCCTAGCGGGCCCTGCCGACTGCGCTGCGCGGAGACTTGCTTGCTGATCTGCTCCAGTCGACCGACGGGCTGCACACCGCTAAGCCGGAATTATAGGCTCAAAATGGCTCTGAGCACTATGCGACTTAACTTCTAAGGTCATCAGTCGCCTAGAACTTAGAACTGATTAAACCTAACTAACCTAAGGACATCACACACATCCATGCCCGAGGCAGGATTCGAACCCGCGGCCGTTGCGGTCGCTCGGCTCCAGACTGTAGCGCCCAGAACAGCACGGCCACTCCGGCCGGCTAACTATAGGCACCAGCCCAAAGTTGGTATACGGTGCAAATATTGATACACACCGCTGCTGCCACACGTAGAAAGAGGAAGAACCGCATAACCGCGGGAAACCAAACGCAGAGTAACAGCGAAGTTTTAAAGCAACACATACGCCGGGATCAGCACGGCTCAAGGTGCTCCCCTTGAAAGAGTTCCTGGGGGGGGAGGGGAAATACGTAAAACTCTGTAACATGCTAGTCCAGAATGGTAGTTTCTAAACCATTCTGGTAGATGTAACAAAACTTTACAATGCTTGCATTCCCATGTCGTTTCACTTTATATTTTGTGTTTCATGCAAAGTTTGCGTTGAGCTTGGGTCGAAGACGTGTTCACCTGCTGATGATTTTCCACACATTTCGTAATTCGGCAACTAGACATTTTTTAATGCTATATTTATTCGGTAATCAACATATATATTTCTTCTCTGTGTATAGTCTTTTGGAAAATGTATGATTTCAAAGGCGTCATATCCGACACTTTCAAGAAAAAATTTCGTCCGACTTTGGTTCCAATGCGTGTGACTCGTAATGTCTAAGTATGGTCCGCATTTGTTTCCATGAGTCTGACTAGTGAAAACACGGCAAGGGGATGACGGACAGCAAATAATGACAGATCACAAAACGTTTTGAAACTTCCTGGCAGATTAAAACTGTGTGCCCGACCGAGACTCGAACTCGGGACCTTTGCCTTTCGCGGGCAAGTGCTCTACCATCTGAGCTACCGAAGCACAACTCACGCCCGGTACTCACAGCTTTACTTCTGCCAGTATCTCGTCTCCTACCTTCCAAACTTTACAGAAGCTCTCCTGCGAACCTTGCAGAACTAGCACTCCTGAAAGAAAGGATACTGCGGAGACATGGCTCAGCCACAGCCTGGGGGATGTTTCCAGAATGAAATTTTCACTCTGCAGCGGAGTGTGCGCTGATATGAAACTTCCTGGCAGATTAAAACTGTGTGCCCGACCGAGACTCGAAGTTTGGAAGGTAGGAGACGAGATACTGGCAGAAGTAAAGCTGTGAGTACCGGGCGTGAGTCGTGCTTCGGTAGCTCAGATGGTAGAGCACTTGCCCGCGAAAGGCAAAGGTCCCGAGTTCGAGTCTCGGTCGGGCACACAGTTTTAATCTGCCAGGAAGTTTCATATCAGCGCACACTACGCTGCAGAGTGAAAATCTCATTCTGGGACAAAACGTGTTATTTACGTAGGGACTTCAGAAAGCGAGTTTCCTGAGTAAGTCTTCCCGTCAGCAGAGGAGTTTGCGTTGTTTACTGTCAGGACACGAGCTCAGAATCTTTCCCTTCCTGAGCAATGCTCTTACCTCCAGATGTATCGAGTCATGACTTACAACTAGTAATTACTAACATAAAATGACGAAAACCTTTTTGAATAAAATATATAGTAAAACTAAACCATGTGTCCTCCTCTGCCAATGGTGTCATTGAATAACGTGTGGAAGGGCATGGTCAGCACAATGTTCTCCCTGTCGTTGTCTGGTTCTTTGGCCTCACGCGGCTGATTGCATCCTGTACCAGTCCCAGCACCAAGGGAAAATGCCAGTACCAGGAATCAAACGCGGGTCCCTCGCTTGGCTGTAAACCGCACTGGACACTGAGCTATGGAGGTGGCCAAAGTAGAAAATAACGAGCGTCAATTTCGAATGCTGCCGTATTGCAGAGAATAAGAGAACATGGCTGATCTTGTACTACGAAGTTAAAACAACAAGACCACTGCACAACAAGTGTGGTGCACTGTCAGAAGAGAGTACTTGTTCCAGCAGGGGCGCGCAGAACAGGTGGGTCCCAGTGTGCGAGTGATACAGCGTGACAACTGGAAACGCACTCCAAAGTTGAAGTACGCAGGACAGTACGATTCCTTTGAGCAAAATGTCTTAATCCCAAGCCGATTCACAGTGAAATTCTAGCGGTATATCGACCAAATCTAGTGTCGCGTCCAATAGTAGAGAAATGGTGCCAACAATTCGACCATGACCGCAATGACCAGTGTGGTTTTAGCGGGAACTCCAGATCTTATACCATGCGATTTCTATCTTTTCAGCAAGCTGAAAGAACTTCCGGGGGGGGGGGGGGGGGAGGAGGAGGAGGAGGAGGAGGAGGAGGAGGAGGAGGAGGAGGAGATTTTCCAACGATGAGCACGATCTCGCAGCATTTTTCGAAAGCTCCTTGATCGTGGATTTCAGTCGTTACTGAACGACTGGTAGAATATTCTAACCGTAGATGCTTGATGACTATGCTAGAAACAAGTATCATATATGTGTGTCACACTGTAGTGCAGCATTCAGTAAATGTTATTTGACCTGCAATAATAACAAGTAAGGCAGAGAAGGGCTAATTGAATCGTGGGCTATATACATACTGCAAGCATTTGTACGTGCACTGTGACATCAACGGCGATGAAACGCCATTATGTGACTGATCCTTTTCTGTCCAGACAACAAGCCTATTTATTATTGCAACTTCAGAAATTTAGTCAAGATTGATTGAAAGTCTACAAGGTAACTGAGTGATAACTGATCATTGTACGGTTTGTAAAACTGACTTCTTATTTGCTAGCGATTTCCTGTAGTTTGTTAGAAATGAAAGACGTGAAATAAATTGAGACTGGTGCTGCCATCTCTCACTGTGTAAGGGAATTAGTCACGATAGCCTTTAAATGTACTTTGTGGTTTTATGGATAAGTAACAACGGAGCTTTAAGAATAGCTAGTGGAAAATTGATTGAATATGCGGTAAAGTGCAATTACAAAATATTTTATAATGGTGTTGTAATTATTACTTAATCTACTTCAGATGATGAGGACTCATAAAACGAAAGAACGCAGAATAGGACGAGGTGTCGATGAAGGAGCCAGTTGAAGCAGCGATTAAAGGGAGCTATATTACAAGAAAGTGAAACTTTTGTACTTTCATTTACGACTTTGGACCGACGTTATCAAAAGAAAATATATATCGGTATGGGACTTAATAATCTTTTACCAGAAAATGCGCGTGTGGTAACACTGCTGAAATTACAAATATATAACATACGGATTGGGAAACGTTTCTTGCCAATAGAATAATGCATTCGGGAAAAAGAGGGTTTTGACTCACACAGAAATATGCAGCTTTCAAACTAGCTGTCCAGAACCACAACAAACACCCCTGAGAAGTTATAACTAGAAAAGACAGGTGTGTTTCATTCTGCAAAAGAAAACATCTTTCTTTAAGAAAACAAAAGGGTCTCTCGGAAGCAAGAGCAGTTGCGCAAGAGCAGAACAAAAGAGGTCTTTCCAGTGCCACAGGAAACTTATCGCGATGTTACTTGGAACAGTTATCACCTTCGGGTTACCATTTCACAAAGTATTTCAGCATAAACTGCGAAACGGGTGGTGGTTTTAATCTATACTAGAACAGGAGCGTTTCACGAAGTTTAATTTCTATAAATGTGAAATTATTATTCAATCATTATGCTTAAAAAGCATTAAATAGCAATTAGCACTGTTTTCAGCTAAATATCGATGTAATTTAATTGCGTATCTGTCCATAATTAACATTATTCAAGTAGCTCCGGTCACTATCCGAATAGCCGTACTCAAATGCATTTTTGGCATATCGAGAGGGTAAATCGAATAACATCGTAACGTAAATTTCGGACAATCTCTCACAAATACCTGTCATATTTAGTATACGTATACCTGCAGGAGTTTTTCTACAAGCGTGAAAGGGAAATTCAATTAATAATTTCCCTTAAAACTTATTGTGATAGCCCCGCTGTACCCTAACCTACCGGGGTGGTTTGAAAAGTTCTTGGAACGGAACACAAAAAAAGTGCTTACATCACTGAACCTTTTTTTTATTTTTCAATGAGTTGTTCTTGTAGATTAATATACTTGGTCCAACGATGTTCCAGTGCCTTGATCCCATCTCGAAAATAAGTTTCCTCCAGGCCTGCAAAATAGCTATCA
Organism: Schistocerca piceifrons; assembly: GCF_021461385.2. Lineage (NCBI taxonomy): Eukaryota > Metazoa > Arthropoda > Insecta > Orthoptera > Acrididae > Schistocerca > Schistocerca piceifrons. The sequence goes on along the minus strand of NC_060143.1, from coordinate 320,150,522 downwards.
ATTCGGGCTATCAGTTCTTCGTTTTAACTGAATCTTCGTCCACCAAGAAAAATTTTCAGTTGTGGGAAGAAATGGAAGTCTGACGGAGCCATATCAGGTGAACAAGGCGGGTGTGGCAACAGTTCATACCTTATTTCGTGTAATTTTGCCATGACGACATCGTATGTGTGCGGGCGCGCGTCAAGAGTCGCAGTAATCTTGCAGAAAATTTTTTCATTTATAATTCTTCAGTTAAAATATGATATACCTTTTCAGATGAAATCTGGCAAGAGTGAGCAATTTCACGCACTTCCAATCGGCGATCCTCCACGACCATTTTGCGCACTTTTGCAATGATTTCAGGAGTAGTGACACGTCTTCGCCGACCACTGCGTGGATCATCATCTAAGATCTCCCGGCCAATTTAAAATTCCTTTGTTCACTTGGCAGCAGTTCAATATGAAGGAGCAGAGTCCACCGGTGTATTCTGAAAATCGGCATGAATGTCCTTTGCTTTGATCCCTTTCTGTACGAAGTACTTAATCACTGCTCAAATCTCGAACTTTTCTATCTTCGCAAATCACTACGATGGAACAACAACAGAGCCACGTCACCGCCAGAGCTCTCTTCCAAGAGCACTTCCGTGGCACGTGTTTACAGGAAATAGTCCAATGAATACCACGTGAACAACACGTTGCGCTAGCGCTCACCTCTCTTGGTGATTTCGAGAACTTTTCAAACCACCCTCGTACTTTGCGAAATCTCTTCGTATTACTGGAATAGTTCCTTCTCCAAAAACGAGGCCTAGCGGTACTTTGGTTTAGAAAAGTCTCGTATGGTACAAAAAAGAATGAATTTCTTCTCACTGAAACTTTAGGATTACTGTAAACGCGACATGAATGGTTAAACTAAACATAATCTTGAGATAGGTGCAACTCCATGCATGTTAAGTTGAAACGCACACCTCATTGCGTCTGCATCTGAAGAGATCTGCCATCTTGGGCTGACTCGGACATTACGACCAGCGTACTCAACCAGAAAGCTACGAAAATTCATAAGGCGTTAGTGAGCAGGTAGAGATAAATTCTTGTGCTGCATACAGCTTACGTTAGTTAGTTATTTCTGTGTGACTATCGATGCTTAATGTGCATCCTTGTCGCACCTAGTGAGCGGAATCAGTGTAACTCCCATTTGTTGTTTTTTATGTTCTTATGTTAAAACTCTGATTTACTACGCACTTTTCTACACCCCAAATCACCAGTAACAATTCGATAAAGAAAGCGTGAAATTTCAGGAAGGCACAAGTTCAGTCTGTCGACGGTGAAACGTATACCATACCGTTGAACTGTTTTCAATCTTTGACTTCATTTATTGAAACTGGTCACCTAATAAGTCTCCATGAACTGGTTCGTTCGTCATTAATCTGAACATTCATTCATCACACTTTCGTGAAATTCGATTATCTGTCATTAATTCTCGACAAGACCGTCTGTTTTTTTTTTTTTTTTTTTTTTTTTTTTTTTTTTTTTTTTTCTTTTACGTTGTCAGTGGTGTTGCATGCTCACGCCAAATTTGTCAGATAAAACATTACGTATGGATGGAAGTTTGACAGTCTTGCAGGAACTGAAGGCGTTTGACAAAGTCGCCAAAGACAAACGGGCTGGAGCTCTGTTTACGTGTAAGATTGCAGAGCAGTCTGTGCACGCAGACGCGCGTCAGAATAATCGCTCAAACTCAGCTCCGCTGCCTGTCTACTCACGGTGAAGACAGAGGTTCCAACTATTACTTTAGTGCACGTAATGGCGAAAGAAAAGGCAGGACTCGCAAATTTTTCTAGCAAGTATACAAAAATAAAAAAAGCATAGGCCGCTTTAGTTAATAAGTTCAAGGAAGTGGAACCCAAAACGGCAAAAGAGCTGGTCACCAAAAACATCAACTCGTTTGGAACAGTTTCCCGCAAAGAGAGTGCAAAAATAAAAGCGTCCATGCGGTCTGCAACTAGAATGGAAGAAATGTATAAAGGTTCGTTGTGGAACTTCCATTTATTTTCGTTCTTGAATGTCGAAGATCAACACCCGAGACAAGCATAGCTAAGTATAGAAATCCATTCGTTCTGACAATGAATGTGATGCTTATGGGAAATATAAACTGCATAAATTACGTGATCTGACGGGGAACCAACATATGCTTGCGCGAAAGCTCATTAATAATGTTATTTTTGAAAGTGAGATGGAAGCATTAACAAAAGACTTTACAGCTGTTAACACTGCTTGTTTTCCCGGCGGACAGAGGTTTCCTAAAGGCAGCCATATCATTTGCTGTCATTCTTAAAGAGCTTCCGACGCTTTGTAATAGATAATTTATACACACACTAAACAGTAACTGTCCTATCGCACTTGCTAGGGGTACTCTGGAAATTACCCTTACATCTGTTGATTTTGTTCCTTTAGCAGCGACGTGTTGATTTCCATCTGCCAATCTATCTATCTATCTATCTATCTATAGAAAAAAAATGTCGTGTGACTAGGGCCTGCCATCGTGTAGACCGTTCACCAGGTGCAAGTCTTTCGAGTTGACGCCACTTCGGCAACTTGCGCGTTGATGGGGATGAAATGATGATGGTTAGGACAACACAACACCCAGTCCTTGAGAGGAGAAAATCTCCGACCCAGCCGGGAATCGAACCCGGGCCCTTAGGACTAACATTCTGGTGCGCTGACCACTCAGCTGCCGGGGGTGGAGTTATCTATCAAAAACACTGAGATGCGTAAAAAAAACTAGCTTTCCGTAAAACTAACCGTCTAGTGATTGTTAATGAGAGCGTTTTCAGCCAAAAAAAATTTTACATTCTTAATGTCAAATATTTAACATTTTAATTGATGATTTTCTTTATTCTCCGATAAAGTGAGGGGGGAGGGGTGGATGTGGAGCACGGAGGGAGATCTGCGTGTTAAGTTATAAGACACTGAAATAAAATTAATATTACCAAATTAAATGCACTAGAGTTAACTGCAACGAGGAGATTAATATTCCATATGAATATAAATCTGAATTAAATTAATGAGATCTATCTTTTGGTATTCGAGCTCGCGCAGCCGCTCATGTGTGTGCTTCGGCGTGTGGCGAAGCGGGTTGGCTTGTGTCACACTTGGCCACTTTTAGTACATATATGTGGAAAAACACCAATACATTTCATGAATCAAATGCAGTTAGAGGGAAAGTGTTGGGCGTCTCGTTCTGTATTTGACTGAGTTGTAAAGTCAAGTTTGTCACATCATTATGGAACACAGCGATCGTACCGCCCGATTCATTTCAATTTTTACACGATTCTGTAACGAACCTTCGAATTGAGAGGAAATGTTATAAAAAATCTCGAAAAGATCTTGACTGATTTACTTGAAATTTTTACTCGATACTCTAGTGAATCGGACGGACATAGGCTATATATTTTCTAATGTATATAATTTATAAATATATATGAAATATAAAAACAGAAATGTTGTTAGCATAACCCTTGAAAATTCTTGAGAGACTTACTTGAAAGTTTTACACCATACGCAGATGAATATTCGGACAGAGAGAGGCTCTATATTTTTAATGTATATGTAATGGTGAAGCATTGTTACCAAATCTCTCCAACACTTCATATACTTCGAAGTTTTACAGGATACTCTAACGCACAGTGAAGTGATATGCACATTAATCTATTTCAATGTATGGGCCACTACTGCAATATATGAGGGGAGAAGCGTTGTTAACAACAATGGCGAACGTTTCTTACCCAATATATGCACACTACGACACTATCTCATTTTTTTTAAATTTATCCACAGGGCAGTGAGACTGCCTCACTGCAGTACACTTTGGAGGTGTGGCGGTGGGACTTGGAGTCCCGTACCACCCTTCGACGGTGACAGTACTACATCAGACAGGCAGAAAAATTTAGCCCAACATGGGCAGGTAGGTAGTAAAAGTATTGGACGTAGAATGGGGGGCTAGACCCGCCAAAGGATGCATCCGTGGTGGCCGTGCCAGGCCTATCGCTAGCCATGGTCGGAAGCCGATTCCTCTAGGATCGTTGTCGATGCCAGCGGCGTGGAAGTGTGGATCCAACGTGGCGTAACCCACGGACAATGTCCCGCAGGGCATCCACTTTCTCAAAGAGTCGCCGCGCGTTGTTGCGTATGGTCGGCTTGAGGGGCATGATATCCGCTTCCTCGTGGAGAGTGACGATTCTCGTGTTTGGCGGGGCGTGCATGCTCCACCTGAGCATCTTGTTCTGCAGGCGCTGCAAAGTCCACATTCTGGTGACAGTAATCGTGGCCCATGCGCTAGAGCCATACGTGAGGGCAGGCAAGATAACTGTTGGTCGATGCGGAGCTTGGTATGCCCCACTGCGAGAAAGAAAATTCTCTGCTGCGAAAATGTGCGGTTTCGTTTTCTTTCTTACAAGCACTTTCAACTACGGTAGCAAGCCGTGTAAACCACCCACCCACTCATTAAAAAGCGCCTTCAAGTACCAGTGAAGGTGTCGCTAAAATAAGAATACACATGGTTCAGGATCAAACACAGGAGTAAGAGGACAGAGAGAGGGGCAGCAGGAAGAGAAGCAAAGCGACATCGAGTGTTGGTAAAAGGTAACACAGAGAGACGGGAGATGAGGCGATGGTCAGATAGAGAGAGGGGAAAGAAATTTAGGACGTATATCCAGTTCCCATTCGTATTTAACAATTGCGAACCACTGCCGGTTTCACTAGTATCAGTAAAAAGCAGTCCAAATCGCAATATTTTTTATTTTTGAATTATTGTTTCCGATTTCGGTCCATCCGACTATCGTCACGCCAAATAATCTGTGTATATAATATTCCATCGGGCAAAAAATGTATGTGTGGTGCTATATATTATGTGAATATTTATAAATAAAAAAGTGTTTTAATGCTTTTACCATTTTGACAATACAGTCAACGGTGCAACACAAAGAAGCAGGAATCTCGACGTAAGTAACGTAAAACAGCTCTACCTTAGAGATATCCTTACTTCGTTTTCGTTCGTTGTTAGATACAGTGATAGTTAAAAGTAGGCCGTTTCTCATATAGCTTTTTACCGTAACGGACCATCACCCTAATGAACATACACTGCATGGGTGAAACACAGCCAAAAACTAAACAACAACAAACGTAATCTAAACGTGAACCACCGTCTGGAGATTAACCTATCGGCTCGAAACCGGTAACGCCGTTATTTATGTCAGTAAATATCTTATCGCGCCACAGTCATGGACTGTGCGCATGGTCCCGGCGGAGGTTCGAGTCCTCCCTAGGGCATGGGTGTGTGTGTGTTTGTCCTTAGCATAATTTAGGTTAAGTACTGTGTCAGCTTAGGGACTGATGACCTTAGCGGTTAAGTCCCGTAAGATTTTACACACATTTGAACCAATATCTTATCAACAGTGGCTGCTTACTGCTTTCCTCTTTTCAAAAATCATCTTATGCTTTGTTTCAAAATATCAGTCGTCGACAAACTGAGCCCGGGAGTAGGTGTGCGTACTGTCCTCATCGTTTCATCGCTATCGACCCGCAAGTTGCTGAAGAGGCGTGAAATAAAAGGAATCGTATCAAGCGGCCGAACTTCCCGAATGGGTACTCCGAGCCCAAAATGCCATACGCACATTTTTTTCTCTCTATTTCCCTCCCTCGGCATTTCTGGCTTTATTGAGGGCGAGTTAATACAACGGAACTTTCGGACTTATTGTGAGAGGATTGTTTATTGTCTGCACGAAGTTGTTAATGAAAAATATTCTTTTGTAGATGCGATCCCATTTGACGGAATTGTACAGAGAGAGACGTTTCTCAGAAAGGAGACAAAGATGTTCCATTTGGCACGAGCGAAGCATATTGCATCGCGCGCCGGTCGAGATATTACAAGGTCGGGAGCGCCAGGCAAACGGCAGAACGCGCGCGTTTCCGTGGGCTCACGCCCGGAACCCAGCGTGCGCCACAGAGGGCGGGAACAGCCGCGGCGGGCGCTCACGTAAAACGCAATATAACGGATTTGTCGCGTTCCTCCGCCTCGGCAAGGAGGCGCGGTACCTCCGGAGGCAGCGAGGCTTTCGCGCTCCGCTGATGGATGCTCCAGCACATCAGATGCTAATTACGGCCGCTAGAGCACTCTCGAGCCGCTGCCCGCTAGCGAGAGCTCTACAAAAAAGAAAAGGGAGGCACCAGTGTCGCACGCGCACGACGAAACAACTTCGTCCAGCGGCGCGTGCTGGCAGCAGCAGTGCGCGGGCAACCTCCTCTCGGATGCGCAGCACGCCACTGCAATCCTTGTGTTCATACAATTACAGAACAAAGTAATTTTTGCTCTGCTAAACCTTTAACTACCGTAGTGCCTCAGAGGTTCGTCTGTCACTTCCATTACCTTCTGTATTAATAACTATACATTTTATTTTAATAAATTTTAGAACCTTTCCTGTGTTAGTAAGAATTTTGGAAAACAGTTCTACATCTACATGGATACTCTGCAAATCACATTTAAGTGCCTAGCAGAGGGTTCATCGAACCACCTTCACAATTCTCTATTATTCCAATCTCGTATAGCGCGCGGAAAGAATGAACACCTTTATCTTTCCTTACGAGCTCTTACTTCCCGCCGGTCTTCGTGGCAGAGTGGTTCTAGGCGCTTCAGTCCGGAACCACGCGACTTCTACGGTCGCAGGTTCGAATCCTGCCTCAGCCATGGATGTGTGTGACGTACTTAGGTTAGTTAAATTTAAGTAGTCTAAGTTCTAGGGGACTGATGACCTCAGATGTTAAGTCCCATAGTGCTCAGAGCCATTTCTATTTTCTTATTTCCCTTATTTTATCGTGGTGATCTTTCCTCCCTATATAGGTCAGTGTCAACAAAATATTTTCGCATTCGGAGGAGAAAGTTGGTGATAGGAATTTCGAGAGAAGATTCCGTCGCAACGAAAAACGCCTGATGTCCAGCAGAAATCCTGTATCATTTCTGTGACACTCTTTCCCATATTTCGCGATGATTATAAAAGTAATTATAAAAGTTTCTTCATCTTCTGTTTTTCTTCCTTCTAGGAAGATATTTCGAGGATTTAGCAGTCAATAACTGCTCCAAATATTTCCTCCATCTGTCCAGAATTCTTTGTATGTTCGTCAGCATATTTCCATCCTTATCATTAATAAGTAACGTCTCATTTCTTTCTGCTGCCAAATATTGTCTCTGTCCCCTCTATTTTATTAATCATGTTTGTCATTAATTTTCTTTCTTCTGTACTCAGAGTCCTCTTTGTTCCTCTTTTTATGTTCTTCAGTGCTCCCTGCTTTTCTGCACAATTTCTATCCACCACGAGTGTTTCCTCTAGCTCTCTCCCACACCTTCACAGCTTGATCACATTTGTCATTTGAACTGTTTCTTTTGGATTGTTGGCTTTCGTTCTCATATCACTGTGATTTGATGCCAGGACTTTCAGTTAACTATGCGCTCTATTATACTGAGGGAGGAAGTTAGATAACTTGGTGAAGATGTGTACAACAGAGACAAAAGCCAAGGCGAAATATCAGAGAGAGCAATCCAAGACATTCAACGTCAGATTATGTGTGAGACAAGGTGGTACCATTTCACCATTGCTTTTTAGGTTGGTCTTGGGGAAAGTAATTCGGAAAATGAAGCTAAATGAAAGAACACGGCTATTGAGATACGCAGACGACACTGCAGCCATAGCAGAGTCAGAGGAAGAGAAGACAGAAACTGTAGATGACTTAACAGAGAAAGCCAGTAAGACTGGTCTCCAGATTAATATGGAGAAGACTGAAATGCGAGAATTATCCAGAGAAGCCCCTACTAATGTCCGATTACAGGTTGTAATTTGGAATGTAACCAGAGCTGAACGTTTTAAATACCTTGGCAACTCCTTCAAGAGGCGTAATTACCTAAAACAAGAAATTATTCAATCTATTAGATTAGATGTACTTTCAGTTCCAGCTGATCGATAGTGAGGAGTAGGATATAGAACATATCAGAACAACAAGAATACACAAAAAGCTGCTGGCAAGTTATTGAAAATGTGTTCCCGAATAATGGGTACCTTTTTGGACCAATTTCAACGAGTCTAAACCTTACTTCAGTCTAAAGCAGATAATATCATCATAATATCTGCCAATTAAAACCAAACTTAAAGCTTATAATGCAGGGATATTACCTGTGTTGTTATATGGGACCGAAACAGTAAGCACCACAGAAAAAAGATGAAGAGAACCTGCTGATCTTTGAACGGAATATCATGAGAGAGATCTTTAAACCAGTCCTCGAAGAGAATACCTGGAGACGTAGAAAGAACCAGAAACTGTACGACCTAATGAAACAGCCGAACATGTGCAGAAAATGAAAGCGCGAAGAAGAAGCCTGGTAGGGCACGTTGCCAGGAAGCGAGACACGTGCCGGATCTAAGTTGTGCTTACAGGAAAACCTGATAGAACTCGTCCAGTTGGAAGACCAAGGAAGCAACGGGAGGGTGAACCGCAGAAGTAAAGCGACCAGCTTTACAAAAATTCAATGCGGGACATTTTGTGGGTGTTGGTGGTGACTGGCGATAAGTGATTGTCTGGATTGCGCTGAAATTAGAAATGAAACGTACGTTACTAGCGTTTTCGTCAATTTTTAAATTCGTATTTCTGATATGAGTGACATTTTTGATTAATTGTCGGTTTTGATTTAGAATTTCATCAAAATTTTCACAAGTTCCCATACTAAATTTTACATTGAGCATTGCACGTAGCGTTTCAACCTGAAGTGACAGTTATAATTTAAGTCCACATGGCATTCATCAATGAAAATACTCGTTTGGTACCTGCGTTCGTCCCTGGTAAACATAGTAGATATCTGACGATGGTCAGACAGTTTTATGTGATATTTGCCGTTCATTAAGTTTTTGAACACCTCTAACTACCGTTGCTCCGTGGTCCACGTAATGTGAGGCGTAGCTTACTTCGTTGAATAAGTTAGCTTCTGCTGTTATCGTTGCCGTCGTAGACATCTGCACCATCAACTGTTTCTAACTCTGCTCTACGTCACGCATTTCAGACATTGTTTTGGCTCAGTCCAATTATATATTCCGATATCGCTGTGGTGAAAGAATATCAATGATACGATTCGCTGATGACATTGCTATCCTGAGTGAAAGTGAAGAAGAATTAAATGATCTGCTGAACGGAATGAACAGTCTAATGAGTACACAGTATGGTTTGAGAGTAAATCTGAGAAAGACGAAGGTAATGAGAAGTAGTAGAAATGAGAACAGCGAGAAACTTAACATCAGGATTGATGGTCACGAAGTCAATGAAGTTAAAGAATTCTGCTACCTAGGCAGTAAAATAACCAATGACGGACGGAGCAAGGAGGACATCAAAAGCAGACTCGCTATGGCAAAAAAGAAGTCTACTAATATCAAATACCGGCCTTAATTTGAGGAAGAAATTTCTGAGGATGTACGTCTGGAGTACAGCGTTGTATGGTAGTGAAACACGGACTGTGGGAAAACCGGAACAGAAGACAATCGAAGCATTTGAGATGTGGTGCTATAGACGAATGTTGAAAATTAGGTGGACTGATAAGGTAAGGAATGAGGAGGTTCTACGCAGAATCGGAGAGGAAAGGAATATGTGGAAAACACCGATAAGGAGAAGGGACAGGATGATAGGACATCTGCTAAGACATGAGGGAATGACTTCCATGGTACTAGAGGGAGCTATAGAGGGCAAAAACTGTAGAGGAAGATAGAGATTGGAATACGTCAAGCAAATAATTGAGGACGTAGGTTGCAAGTGCTACTCTGAGATGTAGAGGTTAGCACAGGAAAGGAATTCGTGGCGGGCCGCATCAAACCAGTCAGTAGACTGATGACAAAAAAATCGCTGTACAGATGAATATATTTCTGTAGGTACTGGATGCAGCTGTGATGAAAGTTATGTCTATGCCCCGTACAATAATTTATGTCAATTTGCCCTCTCTCCACAAGCCTTTTTAACTCATTTATGTTCAGAGGAGTATAATAGTTCTCTAAGCGTTTCGTGTACTTGCTTCTCGGATCTAGAAACAAGTGAGAAACTTTCATAGAGCTAATTTCGTCTCCATTCATCATTTTCACGAGATCGTTAAATAATGCAGCTTGAACACGTACGAATTTCAGCCGCAGCTCCGAGCGCTCATTAGAGAAGAGTGCATGTAATACAGTTGGACATTTTTCTTGCGATAAAAAGTAAGCTTTCAATGGTACTCACTTTTACAAGATTCTTTCAACTGCAGGAATAAGTGCAAACCATCTTGTTTTACAGTATCCCCAAATTCTTTTGCACTGCATCTCTGCCTCTTCACAAAAATCTTTGAGAGCTTCTACACGCACTGTGTATGTATAAAAGAGTGAATATATGTTCGTAACCACATATTCGACGTCCACTTGTAACAAATCTGCTGATGTTTGTATAGCGTTGTGTACTGCGCACCCGACTCCGACCACTTCTCTTTCTAAGTCCTCTTGAAGTTTGAAGAAAAAATTAGATTATCCTTCACCTTAAACTCCACCAAAATTTGTATTGGCATTATCAGCACAAATTCCAATTATTTTATCTATAAGGTCGTGCTTTTCAAGAATGCCCATTAAAAAACCATATAAGAATATTGCAGTTTCTCCAGGTAAATATTTATATTTTGACGTTAATTCCAGTTGTAGGGTGAAAGTACCGCACTAGCATTCGAAATTTTTTGATGAGTTTTTGGTTTGAAACGTCTATACATATACAGATAAATGACACATCATTAAATTCTGTCTAAAGAATACCGCACAATCGTACTCAGTACAGCTCCCTCGCACTAAGTTTTCCCGCAGCGAAACTTCTTTCCAAACACTTCTGGAATTTATTTAGAAGTGTACTCCATCGAGCTAGAACTCTTGCTTCTGACTTACCGTGTAGAAGGCCCACAAACCTTCGGATCTTGTAAGTTCTTGACCGCTGTATTTTTTTCGACGGAAATGACAGTGCTGACGATGTACTTGCAGCGCTCAGCGCTTTTTTAATCTTGTCATATAGCGTTTGCTACCGTGAGAGACGGACAACACCCCTTTGCGTATATTGCACCATACTTCAGAACCTGTTGAACACTTCTGTAAAAATTAGAACTCTGTTTGCAAGTCTTTCGTGAATTTAGAGCTTCGCTTTTTCGCATTCCACGGCGTTGCTGACTAAAACAAGCAGATTACTTCACGAAACTGAGCGAGACAGACAGACACACGTTAACAATGTCATGTCACAGCGCGGACTAATTCAGACTCGAAGCAATCGTTTCGCGACGAAGGTCCTGTTTTTCAGATTTCTGCCAACCTCAGTGATCCAAATGTGTTCGTCCTTTTTTTATGCTAATTAAGTTGTATTACAACACCCTTAACTCAGTTTCATTTTCTTTTTTACAAGTAAATACCGCATTTCAGTATGAAAGCTTTTATAATTCCCTTTCAAGAATGCATGTTGTGTGAAATTTATTCGATAGCCGCTACAGGGTACGAGGAATGCGCAACCGTAGGTTTGCTGACGGCTGTGTTAGCATTTTCCCTCTCACATTTCCGTTCCAAGCAAACCCAGATAACTTCCCCCCTCCGCATCCCACGCGTAACAGACTAATCTGCAAACTTTTCGCGGGAGCTGTACAGGCGCTTTTCACCTTATGCTTTATTTCTTTCTCTTTCATTTGCAATTGACGACGAATGCTAAGTCACATAGTCGCAGACCCTGTGTTCATAAGTTGACTGGTACTTGCTATGACATATGGAAGTAAGATGTGACTGGTGGAATGTGATAATTACCGGAACGGGGAAATGCCGGACATATTAGGCGTTCCCCGAGACTTTTTTGTTTGTTCTTCCATTGCGGGATTGCAAGTACCACTGCGGGACGGTGCCCCCAAGATACGGGAAGGTTGGCTGTGGTAAGCAGAATGACTTTCAGCAGTTGGGCGTCTATGAGAACTGGATCCAAAGGGCACAGGATAGCCATTATGGAGGAACATTGTAAGGTCGGTGCATAATCTTCAGGGTCCATGATCGCCTACATGTATGTGTGTACGTATGTATGTATTATAAAAATTTACCTATGGCTTTGTGTTACAAAACTGGTTTGCGTTTCCTCTCGTATGGGCCACGCAAGCCCGGGGGGTTAGAAGTAATTTTTAATTAACCAGATGTCTGCCTGTGTAGCGTCTGTTAAATCATTTGCTATTGTTGTCCTCCTTGTGATGCATTACTTCATAGAAGTTGTCCAGTCTACGAAATGAAATTCTACACAGAAGAAGACTGTCAGATGAGGAAATAAGGGATTTGTTCGAGCAGTCTTCTGATTCTGAAGACCCGCCTAGTGAAGCTAAACTCTCCAGTAATGATGGTAATGAGGTAGACTTCACTGAAAACTCAGACCCACAGAAGATAGTGATGATTATCATGAAGAATCCCTTTACAAAGAAGGCTAATAACAGTTCAGTGCAAATTCTGTTGAGTGTGACATTGTTTTCTCGCAATGGGAATGAAATATAGGCTACAGTCTCTCAGGCTGGAATATCAGGTAGGCGGAACGAAAAGGATGTATTGAGAGAAGATCAGGACCTACGATGTATTCGATTTGCAGTTGTGATAATGAACAGTCTTGTTTTATGTTGTTCTTTCACGTATCCTTCATTGAGAAAGTGTGTATGTAGAACAAAAAGTGAGGTCGAATCGTCTACGAGGATTGGTTGGACTTAGATTTGCATGAAATGGTCCTGACTGGTGTTTACAAGTCAAGAAATGAAGATGTCAATCAGTTCTGGAGTGTTAAAAATGGCTGATCACTGTTCAATGAAATTACCACTGTTCATTGAAATTATATCTCGCAACCTCAGAGATGCTTGCGCTTTGAAATCTTATGGGACTTAACTGATAAGCTCATCAGTCCCTAAGCTTACACACTTCTTAACCTTAAGGACACACACACACACACACACACACACACACACACACACACACACACACACACGCACGCCCGAGGGAGGATTCGAACCTCCGCCGGTACCAGCTGCACAGTCCATGACTGCAGCGCCTTAGACCGTTTGACACGGCAGCCGCCCAGCGTGAACATAGGTCAAGGGTCAAACTGGAACCAATCAGAGAAGTTTTTTATATGCAGGAAACTAGTCTGAGACATGATTATATTCCATAATGGTGCATAACCGTGAATCAACTGTTGGTTAGATTTCGAGGTCGCTGTCCATTTCGACAATATATGATATCAAAACGTTGTAGATATAGATGTTCTAGGCAATTTGTGCAACAAGCTACTGCTGGAAGATGAAACTTGACAGCTAGAGAATATTGTGAACACCGTGGCCGGCCGGAGTAGCCGAGCGGTTCTAGGCGCTAGCGTCTGGAACCGCACGACTGCTACGGTCGCAGGTTCGAATCCTGCCTCAGGCATGGATGTCTGTGATGTCCTTAAGTTATTTAGGTTTAAGTAGTTCTGAGTCCTGGGGACTGATGACCTCAGAAGTTAAGTCCCATAGTGCTCAGGGCCATTTGAACCATTTGATTTGAACACTGTGATTTTTGAACTTGAAAAATCTGGAAGTAATATTGTTTTATATTTCTTGATATAGCTCATTACTTACTGTCAAAAGAACTGACACTAGTCGCTGCTACCCGAAAATCAAAGGTGAGCTGCCTACCGAAATGACGTGACTTACAGTCCACATTATTTGGTTTTCAATCACACGTGGTGATAGTCTCTTACGATCCTAAGAAGAACGAAGTTGTTACCATCTTCAGTCAGACCAGACAATGGTATCACCATCAGAAGTAAAAAATCCTGAAGTTACAGTAACGTGCAACGCCACAAGATGTTTTGCTGACACCATGAATCAGAAGACGCGACGCTACAGTGTGAAAAGGGAGACAATTCGTTGATCAATGGTAGTTTTCTTCAGCATGGTCGTTTTAAGTGTAAGGGGTGCACACATGATTCGGATAATGCTGGCTACCAATAATAAAATGAGTCATCGGACTTCCATCACGAAGTTGGGAAAGCAACTAGCTGGGGTAGTCAATGAATTCATTACTGTTACCAGATCCATGGAGGGCAGCGAAACCTGCAGCTAAGGAGATGAGCATATTGTGTAGAGAAGAATGGAAGAAAAAGTCAAGTTGCATGTTACACTCCTGGAAATGGAAAAAAGAACACATTGACACCGGTGTGTCAGACCCACCATACTTGCTCCGGACACTGCGAGAGGGCTGTACAAGCAATGATCACACGCACGGCACAGCGGACACACCAGGAACCGCGGTGTTGGCCGTCGAATGGCGCTAGCTGCGCAGCATTTGTGCACCGCCGCCGTCAGTGTCAGCCAGTTTGCCGTGGCATACGGAGCTCCATCGCAGTCTTTAACACTGGTAGCATGCCGCGACAGCGTGGACGTGAACCGTATGTGCAGTTGACGGACTTTGAGCGAGGGCGTATAGTGGGCATGCGGGAGGCCGGGTGGACGTACCGCCGAATTGCTCAACACGTGGGGCGTGAGGTCTCCACAGTACATCGATGTTGTCGCCAGTGGTCGGCGGAAGGTGCACGTGCCCGTCGACCTGGGACCGGACCGCAGCGACGCACGGATGCACGCCAAGACCGTAGGATCCTACGCAGTGCCGTAGGGGACCGCACCGCCACTTCCCAGCAAATTAGGGACACTGTTGCTCCTGGGGTATCGGCGAGGACCATTCGCAACCGTCTCCATGAAGCTGGGCTACGGTCCCGCATACCGTTAGGCCGTCTTCCGCTCACGCCCCAACATCGTGCAGCCCGCCTCGAGTGGTGTCGCGACAGGCGTGAATGGAGGGACGAATGGAGACGTGTCGTCTTCAGCGATGAGAGTCGCTTCTGCCTTGGTGCCAATGATGGTCGTATGCGTGTTTGGCGCCGTGCAGGTGAGCGCCACAATCAGGACTGCATACGACCGAGGCACACAGGGCCAACACCCGGCATCATGGTGTGGGGAGCGATCTCCTACAGTGGCCGTACACCACTGGTGATCGTCGAGGGGACACTGAACAGTGCACGGTACATCCAAACCGTCATCGAACCCATCGTTCTACCATTCCTAGGGAACTTGCTGTTCCAACTGGACAATGCACGTCCGCATGTATCCCGTGCCACCCAACGTGCTCTAGAAGGTGTAAGTCAACTACCCTGGCCAGCAAGATCTCCGGATCTGTCCCCCATTGAGCATGTTTGGGACTGGATGAAGCGTCGTCTCACGCGGTCTGCACGTCCAGCACGAACGCTGGTCCAACTGAGGCGCCAGGTGGAAATGGCATGGCAAGCCGTTCCACAGGACTACATCCAGCATCTCTACGATCGTCTCCATGGGAGAATAGCAGCCTGCATTGCTGCGAAAGGTGGATATACACTGTACTAGTGCCGACATTGTGCATGCTCTGTTGCCTGTGTCTATGTGCCTGTGGTTCTGTCAGTGTGATCATGTGATGTATCTGACCCCAGGAATGTGTCAATAAAGTTTCCCCTTCCTGGGACAATGAATTCACGGTGTTCTTATTTCAATTTCCAGGAGTGTATAAGATCACTAGATCTGTATTGTCGTAACATTCTGTATGCTGGAACTTCATAACGTCTGCAGTTGTCTGTGCATCCTGCGCAAATTTGCAGTAGGAATTACATTATAAAACCACTTGGTGCAGAATGAGAATCCTTAAAAAGCCACCAGTAAAATTATGCAAAATTTTGCTTCTTTAAATGTAATCTTTAAATAACTAAAATTATTTTACAAGTATTTGTACTTCATAGCTGGTTCACGTCATAAGCAGTAAAAATAGTCTGTTTATGTCAGTTTAAACAACATTTGCCTGAGTGTCAACTGGTAGGTAAAGTGATACAGATTTTCTGTTAAGCAGAGGGTTAAAGTGACCTAGCTTCCGTTACTTTTTGATCTTTTTCGGTAGATATGCATAAATACGAGCTCCAGTCATAAAATTTTAACTACAATGTCGACTGTATCCTTGGAGACCTCTGATGTCACCTCAAATTTTTATGAATCCGCAGATGATTAAAGTACTTCCCAGTAAAGTGAATATCTAAACATGCCCCTGAACTCAGTCCACCTTCGCTGTAACAACCCAATTGTAAATGTACCGTAAAGAAATTAAATTATCCAGAAGAGCATTAAGCTCCTCTGACTATCACGTGAAAGGTGCCGGTTTCGTTTCCTTGTTGCTGTCAGCTCCTACAAGTTGACCACATGATAACGGGGTGCAACGCAGGTGGACGCACGCGAAGGGGCTGGCGGCCAACTCTGAGAAGGGATCACCGACGGATGTTGTGGGAGCGTGCGCAAAAACTTGAAAGCCTTCTACTAACGTTCAAAATCTAGACTTTAGTAATAAAATGGGAAGGTACTGTTAATCAGAACTCAGGGAGAAGTTGTGATCTAAATGACAATAGGTTAATTCATCCTTAACATCACAAGACAACAAAAATGACAAAAGAAACGTCACACAAACATTTTTATTTGACAAATATTTTCACTAATATGGGGTCTATGGTGGACAAAGTGATCAGCTGGGGATCGACGCACGACAGTAACCGGAAAACTAATCGCTTCATCTGACTTCACACACATGTATCTGGGTTATGGCACAAAACTACGCCATCATCAAGCATCTATATTCTACCATTCCAAAAAGAAAAAATATTGTTCGAAAGAACAGGGTGCTGAGAAACATATATTGGAGCCCTACACCGTAGCAGCAAATACTTCAGCCTGTGGTGGTCAGGGCATCACACCACGATGCATTCGGCGACTGAAGTCATGGACGGCAGCAATCTGTTATTAATGGCGCGCGCCCGAAAAATGCAAGAAAACGGGCTTGTTCCAAAAAACAAACAAAAAAGTGTGTGAAATTCTATGGGACTCTACTACTAAGGTCATCAGTCCCTAAGCTTACACACAACTCATCCTAAATAATCCTAAGGACAAACACACACACCCATGCCCAAGCGAGGACTCGAACCTCTGCCGGTACCAGCTGCACAGTCCATGACTGCAGCGCCCAGACCGCTCGGCTAATCCCGCACGGCCCACGGTCTTGTGTTCAGTTAATTCGGAATGCAGGTACTTTCCTATGAACCTCTGAAACCCCGGTGGATGCAGTGTGCAGATGGACCCCTTTGCTGGTCACCGAAATCAATTTGACTCCGTACCACGACTGTGCGTGATGGAGTATGTCAAATGTTTAGACAGCCGACTCATTGTGTGCGTGATACTAGAAGCAGTACCTCTGATGATGCAGAAGGTGGCTGGCACAGGCTCTAAGTGGCACATTAGCAAAGGACACAAATCTCACCATTTAGATGGAGACCTGCAGTTCTTTACTAGCGAAGTGCCAGTACAAGAGAGAGTGCTTCTCTTTCTGCCCGCTTTCTCCTCGGCTTGGTAGCAAAAGTCCATTTACATCTTAGACTTCCCCCACTTTAGCACAAGCCAATCACGAGCTGGAGCATGGCGTTCGAAGTTCAGAGAGCTGCCCTTGCTTTGCATACACCGATTTGACCAATCAGAGACTTTAACGTTAATTGGGAGAAAAAGGAAAAAAAGACTCCACTTTGCGGCCTCTTTCCCACGCGTTTGCCATGTCTTTTGCTAACAAAATGACCAAGATGGGGCCACAGCCCTCCATAAAAAGCTTGTTATCTCTCTTGTTTCGTCCATTTCAAAGTTTCCAAAGAAAGGCCATAAACTCACTAAAAGCCTCGTGCTTTCACAAATATGTTTTGTGACAGAGTCTGGACGCTGGGCCCCAGTCGCCTTGTCCGAAAGAAATTCACAGAATGCTCACACTTCTTTTGTCAGCTTCCTGCCTAACAAGGGCCTATCCTCTACTTTATTCCCGATCTACAATGCGCTGGCCATTGCAGAGGCGACTTCTCGGCGCTAGTCAGTCTACCTGGATGCGGCTGCCACTCGACCGGCGCCAACCAACGTGCCTGCACAATGAGACCGTGGACCTCGGCCGTCCGGAAATGTCTCCTCCCAGGTTCCGCAGAAAAAAAAAACGCGCTTCCTTCGGCCCACCGTCGCTGTGCGCTTTTGCTGCAGTCGTTTAAATCAGCACCCTTTGAATGCAGGTAAAGCTTACCATTATTCCTTCCCTAGAGCATGCAAGCAAGAGCATTAACTACTGTCCACCAATAACATGATGTATGAGGTCAGAATTGCAATAATAATCATATTCTCTAAGAACATGAAGCGGCATAACACCGAATTAGAAGTGAAAGTGCCCAGCAATCCCTCAAAATAATGTAATTTTTGGGTAAATACCGCCCATATGATAGTTTGTAAGGGGGCAAACTCCATGGTCTAGGGGTAGCGTCTTTGATTCATAATCAAAACGTCTTCGTTCCCGGGTTCGATCCCCGCCACTGCCTAAATTTTGATAAATAATCAGCATTGGCGGCCGAAGACTTCTGGCATAAGAAGTCAGCCTCATTCTGCCAACGGCCTTGTCAAAGAGGGCGGAGGAGCAGATAGAGGTTCAGGGTTCTCTCTTGTCCTAGGGGTGGGAAATTGCCCTTAAAGGCGGAAGAATCAGCAATGATCAACGACATGAGGATGCAGAAGGCAATGGAAACCACTGCATTAAAGACACGTAACGTGTATCCACAGGACGTGTGGCCTGTATTTGAAGAAGTGTCATGATGATCTCTCCATTGGCAAAAGATTCCGGGAGGGGACTGCCAAGGGGGAGGTTACCATGAGAAAAAGATTGAATAATCAACGAAAGGATAACGTTCTACGAGTCGGGGCGTGGAATGTCAGAAGCTTGAACGTGGTAGGGAAACTAGAAAATCTGAAAAGGGAAATGCAAAGGCTCAATCTAGATATAGTAGTAGTCAGTGAAGTGAAGTGCAAGGAAGACAAGGATTTCTGGTCAGATGAGTATCGGGTAATATGAACAGCAGCAGAAAATGGTATAACAGGTGTAGGATTCGTTATGAATAGGAAGGTAGGGCAGAGGGTGTGTTATTGTGAACAGTTCAGTGACCGGGTTGTTCTAATCAGAATCGACAGCAGACCAACACCGACAACGATAGTTCAGGTATACATGCCGACGTCGCAAGCTGAAGATGAACAGATAGAGAAAGTGTATGAGGATATTGAAAGGGTAATGCAGTATGTAAAGGGGGACGAAAATCTGATAGCCATGGGCGACTGGAATGCAGTTGTAGGGGAAGGAGTAGAAGAAAAGGTTACAGGAGAATATGGGTTTGGGACAAGAAATGAGGAGAAAGACTAATTGAGTTCTGTAACAAGTTTCAGCTAGTAATAGCGAATACCCTGTTCAAGAATCACAAGAGGAGGAGGTATACTTGGAAAAGGCCGGGAGATACGGGAAGATTTCAATTAGATTACATCATGGTCAGACAGAGATTCCGAAATCAGATACTGGATTGTAAGGCGTACCCAGGAGCAGATATAGACTCAGATCACAATATAGTAGTGATGATGAGTAGGCTGAAGTTCAAGACATTAGTCAGGAAGAATCAATACGCAAAGAAGTGGGATACGGAAGTACTAAGGAATGACGAGATACGTTTGAAGTTCTCTAACGCTATAGATACAGCAATAAGGAATAATGCAGTAGGCAGTACAGTTGAAGAGGAATGGACATCTCTGAAAAGGGCCATCACAGAAGTTGGGAAGGAAAACATAGGTGCAAGGAAGGTAGCTGCGAAGAAACCATGGGTAACGGAAGAAATACTTCAGTTGATTGATGAAAGGAGGAAGTACAAACATGTTCCGGGAAAATCAAGAATACAGAAATACAAGTCGCTGAGAAATGAAATAAATAGGAAGTGCAGGGAAGCTAAGACGAAATGGCTGCAGGAAAAATGTGAAGACATCGAAAAAGATATGATTGTCGGAAGGACAGACTCAGCATACAGGAAAGTCAAAACAACCTTTGGTGACATTAAAAGCAAAGGTGGTAACATTAAGAGTGCAACGGGAATTCCACTGTTAAATGCAGAGGAGAGAGCAGATAAGTGGAAAGAATACATTGAAAGCCTCTATGAGGGTGAAGATTTGTCTGATGTGATAGAAGAAGAAACAGTAGTCGATTTAGAAGAGATAGGGGATCCAGTATTAGAATCGGAATTTAAAAGAGCTTTGGAGGACTTACGGTCTAATAAGGCAGAAGGGATAGATAACATTCCATAAGAATTTCTAAAATCATTGGGGGAAGTGGCAACAAAACGACTATTCACGTTGGTGTGTAGGATATATGAGTCTGGCGATATACCATCTGACTTTCGGAAAAGCATCATCCACACAATTCCGAAGACGGCAAGAGCTGACAAGTGCGAGAATTATCGCACAATCAGCTTAACAGCTCATGCATCGAAGCTGCTTACAAGAATAATATACAGAAGAATGGAAAAGAAAATTGAGAATGCGCTAGGTGACGATCAGTTAGGCTTTAAGAAAAGTAAAGGGACGAGAGAGGCAATTCTGACGTTACGGCTAATAATGGAAGCAAGGCTAAAGAAAAATCAAGACACTTTCATAGGATTTGTCGACCTGGAATAAGCGTTCGACAATGTAAAATGGTGCAAGCTGTTCGAGATTCTGAAAAAAGTAGGGGTAAGCTACAGGGAGAGACGGGTCATATACAATATGTACAACAACCAAGAGGGAATAATAAGAGTGGACGATCAAGAACGAAGTGCTCGTGTTAAGAAGGGTGTAAGACAAGGCTATAGCCTTTCGCCCCTACTCTTCAATCTGTACTTCGAGGAAGCAATGATGGAAATACAAGAAAGGTTCAGGAGTGGAATTAAAATACAAGGTGAAAGGATATCAATGATATGATACGCTGATGACATTGCTATCCTGAGTGAAAGTGAAGAAGAATTAAATGATCTGCTGAACGGAATGAACAGTCTAATGAGTACACAGTATGGTTTGAGAGTAAATCGGAGAAAGACGAAGGTAATGAGAAGTAGTAGTAATGAGAACAGCGAGAAACTTAACATCAGGATTGATGGTCACGAAGTCAATGAAGGAATTCTGCTACCTAGGCAGTAAAATAACCAATGACGGACGGAGCAAGGAGGACATCAAAAACAGACTCGCTATGGCAAAAAAGGCATTTCTGGCCAAAAGAATTCTACTAATATCAAATACCGGCCTGAATTTGAGGAAGAAATTTCTGAGGATGTACGTCTGGAGTACAGCATTGTATAGTAGTGAAACATGGACTGTGGGAAAACCGGAACAGAAGACAATCGAAGCAATTGAGATGTGGTGCTATAGACGAATGTTGAAAATTAGGTGGACTGATAAGGTAAGGAATGAGGAGGTTCTACGCAGAATCGGAGAGGAAAGGAATATGTGGAAAACACTGATAAGGAGAAGGGACAGGATGATAGGACATCTGCTAAGACATGAGGGAATGACTTCCATGGTACTAGAGGGAACTGTAGAGGGCAAAAACTGTAGAGGAAGACAGAGATTGGAATACGTCAAGCAAATAATTGAGGACGTAGGTTGCAAGTGCTACTCTGAGATGAAGAGGTTAGCACAGGAAAGGAATTCGTGGCGGGCCGCATCAAACCAGCTAGTAGACTGATGACCAAAAAAAGGGGGGCAGGGGGCAAAACTGGGTGTATGTAGTGTTTTTAATATTCTGGAACGCTAATAGCGACTTCTGAGTAGACATAAAAAGTTTCATGTCTGACCCTGTTGAGTCCTACGTAATACTGACTTTTAAATCATTTTCTTGAAGAAAACTACCTGACTTCAGTATATTATTCCTTACCTTAAATGCTAGGGGTCGGGGGTTTCGCAGAACCCCTTGCCTCCATGGATTGGCGCCCTTGTTTGGAACAGAATATCGAGGGTGCATGTAGAAGACGAGTATTGCAGGTAAATTAATGACACATGTACATTTGATTAAGTGACTAATACCAGCGATGAAAGTTACACAATCCAGTTAGTATTATATATTAATTGTTGGAACCTACAAATAAAATGAAAAATAAAAATCGAAAACTAGAAACGAATACCTGTGGGTTTCTTCTTCCATTCAATCATTTTCCCACAAAATGTCACCAACCTGTAGGCGTTGCGCTCACTGCTGTCTTGATGGTACAACAGTGAACTTAATTTTCATGCTCCACACACCAATTGCAGAAGGTGGATTACGACACATAAAAAGCATAAAAACTAAGGGAGTCATTGCTCAAGTAGAAATATTGCATGTCGTATACTCTTTCACTAAGATTTCCTTTTCCAGTCAGCTTATATGATGCAAATAAAAGTAAAAACTGAAATAAACATGGAACTTAATGAATAATTCTTACACAACAGAACAAACATTCAATGGTGAAGCAATTAATTAACGATACTATGACTGCCATTTAACTATTTGCAAGGTATATGGAGTTACAGTATACATGTCTCACCTTATCAATAAACTTTTCAGAAGTTTTATTACAATTTTTTAAGAAAACGTAAGCTGCAGACAGGAAACTTAATGATGTTGTCAACCTTGTTCCTGATGCTTGCCTTTAAATGCAACACATTTTCGCAACGGTCGAAGACACGGAATAGAGCTTGGCTGCGGAAGTTAGCATTTTGGCGCTACAGGAAATCTTCCATCTTGTTGTTCTGCAGAAGCCTGCCACGCAATCATTTCTTCATCTGAAGGAAGGGGAAAAAGTCGCTAGTTGCCACATCAGGGCAATATTTTACACCCCAAGGAAACCGCATGAACTACGGCATTGTAACAAGCAAAAGCACCTCCTTGGACACATTACAATGTTTCATCCTAACAGCCACCTGTAACGACGCCGAATGCTCCAACTTGAGAGCTTGCCTTAACCTCACTTGATGCTTCATCCTGGCGGTTTCTCATAACTCTGTATGGTGCTTTTTCTTGATAACTTCCTGTAACCTCAGACGACGTTTCGTCTTGACACATTCCCATTATCTTGTGTGATGCTTCGTTTTTTCAGCCTCGCATAGTAGTAACTATGCTTCATCTTGACGCCTTCCCATTATCTTGCATGCTGCTTTATCTTAACAGCTTCCCATGGAAATGGAAATGAGCGTTTGGCGTCATTGGCCGGGAGGCCCTTTTCGGGGCGGGTTCGGCCGCCGTGGTGCAGGTCATTACATTCGACGCCACATTGGGCTACTTGCGCACCTGCTGGGGATGAAATGATGATGAAGACAACACAACACTCAGTCCCTTAGCGGGGAAGACCCCCGACCCAGCCGGGAATCGAACCTGGGCCCCTTAGGACGGAAGTCCGTCACGCTGATCATTCAGCTATCGGGGACAGCTTCCCATAGCCTTGTATGATGCCTCATCTCGACAGCCTTTCGTGAACTTACATGATGGTTCATATTGTCAGCTTCCCATAACCTCACATGATGCTTCGTATTGTTTGTCTCGACACTACCCAGTAACCTCGTTCCCTGCTTCACCTTGACAGATTTCGGTAACATTGCGTGATGCTTCGTCTTGGAAGCCTACTTTAACCTCATCTGATGCTTTTTCTTGACAGCTTCCCACAACCATCCATGACGCTTCATCTTGTCATCTTCAGCATCTGCAACCTCAGACGAGGCTTCATCTTGATTTTTTATCCGTCCTAGTAACGTAGTTAAGGACCTTTAATCTTTGGTTAGGGATCTCCGCTGTCTCTGCGACGTATTTTGTGGACCTTTCTCCAAGAGGCTCCGAGGGTAAGCTTGATTGGGCTTAACTTGTAGTCGCTTTTAACTTTTTACATATTCGTGTTGTAAGGCTATGACATGAGTGCTTACGACCTTAGTTGTTGTTGTGCCCTAAAATAACCCCACACCCTCCCCAATCTTCACAATTCGGTCTAATCTCGTCAGGAGTTATGGCTCACCTCCCTAAGAGCAAAATCTCTTGCCACGACTCCGTATCCGTCGCATAAACAGCATCACCTAGACAGATTACGGTAGAGTCTTCACCTCTTTCGGCAGTGGTGAATCCAATGTTTCCACTGCCTTCTTAGCTCCTTCGTTTCGGAAATATACTGATACGCCCAGCACTATTCCATGGCGATTAGGCAACTGTAGATATCATCTCGATTGGCCCGACACAACCGCACACCTCGTTGTCTCGGTTTGATGGGCTTTTTGAATGTGTGTCAGCAGTCATCGAAATCAACAGCGATGAACTTTTTACGATCATGAGAAGTGATCCAGCGCTGACTTACATTTTTAAAATTATTTTATTAGGTCACTTTCTTCTCTGTGTTCTCCAGACAAGATCACTGGCCATCGGGGTGCAATTCGAAGTGGGACTCATCACTGAAGACAACACTACCAGTCAATGAGATGATAGAAATTTTGCACTTGATTTTAAACTTATTACGTGGTGGGCTAGAGACTAGAAACTTTCAGCGTACCTCATTACTGATGACAATGCAGTATTCTCACTCTCTCGTCTGGTGTATGGCGAAACATACTTCGTCTACCACTGTTATTCCCCACTTTTCCTACTCCCGTAGCGAATGCTTCGCAAGAAGAACGCTTTCTGGTATAACTCTGTCTGAGCTTTATTCTCCCTAATTCTTACCTTCAAGGACTTCCAGCTGTATATACATAGGAGCAAGCAACATGTTCACTGACTCAGATGATGGAAATCTTCAATAACCCTGAAATTCTTCGAATGTCTCTTTTATAATCTAATCAAGGTGCTTGAAATCGATTCAAAAATTTCACGCGCAAGGCTAAAGAGCAGAAAATAATTATTTAAATAAAACAAATTTTGAATCTTGCACGTTTTTTTATCGAACTAAAAAGTATAGGATAATTTCTCCTAATCCTATACAGAGTCCTAACTCCATACAGATAGTTCTGAAAATTTCTGATGGCGAATTTATAATGACTGTGCAAATACCTCAGACAAAAAAAGACACCTCAACACGAAAGAATTATCCGAATGGGGCGCAAATCTATTGATGTTATGTACATCTACAGGCAGACAAAGAATGATTACAATTTCAGAAAAAATTAATTACTTATTCAAGAGAACACAAAGTGAGCAAGTCCTCCTCTGGACCTTATGCAATCAGTTATTCAGCTTGGCATTGAGAGAGTAGCTGGATGTGTTCCTGATGGATATCATGCCAAATGTTTTTCCAATTCACACGTTAGATCAGCAAAGTCCCGAGCTGGTTGGAGGGATCGAAACGTTCGTAATTGGGGTGAGATCGGCGATCATTCTGGCATAAGTAGGATTTGGCAAGCACGAACACAATGGTTGGAAGCCTCCAGACAAGATCACTGGCCATCGGGGCGCAGTTCGAAGCGGGACTCATCACTGAAGACAACACTACCAATCAATGAGATTCCAGGAGCAGACGTGTTGCTGACAGCGGTAGGATACCAACTTGACTGTCGCTGCCAAACGATCTAACAGTCAGGACTGATGGTCTGGGGTGCTATTTCTTTACATAGCAGGACCCCTCTTGGCCGGCCAGGGTGACAGAGCGGTTGTAGGCGCTTCAGTCTGGAACCGCGCGACCGCTACGGTTCAAATCCTGCCTCGGGCATGGATGTGTGTGATGTCCTTAGGTTAGTTAGGTTTAAGTACTAAGTTCTAGGGGACTGATGACCTCAGACGTTAAATCCCATAGTGCTCAGAGTTATTTGAACCATTAGGACCCCTTTTGTTGTCATCCGCGGCACCGTTACAGCACAGCGGTACGTCAACGATATTCTACGCACTGTTCCGTTGCCCATCATGGAAAGCCATCCTGGTCTTACATTTCAGCACACGGCGAGAATTTGTACTGCTTGATTCCATGCTTATCAAACCGTACCTTGGCCAGCAAAGTCACCAGATCTCTCCGTAGTTCAGATCGTTGGACAGGGCCGACCAGCCAAATCGGATTTTTGACGATCTAATGCGCTTATTGGACAGTATTTGGCACGATATCCCCCATGAACCGTGGACCTTGCCGTTGGTGGAGTGGCTTGAGTGCCTCAGCGATACCGATAGACGTACCGCAGGTGCAACGACAATGAAGGGTATCTGTTGATAGGCCAGACAAACGAGTGGTTCCTGAAGAGGGGCAGAAGCCTTTTCAGTAGTTTCAGGGGCAACAGCCTGGATGACTGACTGAACTGAGCTTGTAACATCAACCAAAACGGCCTTACAGTAATGGTACTGCGAACGGTTGAAAACAAGGGGAAACTACAGCCGTAATTTATCCCTAGGGCATGCAGCTTTACTGTATGGTTAAATGATGATGGCATCCTCTTGGGTAAAATACTCCGGAGGTAAAATAGTCCCCCATTCGGACCTCCGGACGGGGACTACTCAGGAGGATGTCGTTATCAGAAGAAACAAAACTGACGTTCTACGTATTGGAACGTGGATTGTCAGATCGCTTAATCAGGTAGGTAGGTTAGAACATTTTTAAAAAGGAAATGGAGAGTTATATATAGTGAGAATTAGTGAATTTCGGGGGCAGGAAAAACAAGACTCCCGGTATGTTGAATACAGGGTTATAAACACAAAATCAAATTGGGGTAATGCAGGAGTACGTTTAATAATGAATAAAAAAGTAGGAGTGCGGGAAAGCTACTATGAACAGCATAGTGAACGCATTATTGTAGCCAAGATAGTCACGAAGCCCACGCCTACCACAGTAGTACCGAATTCTGGCTATGGGGTACCAAGAGGCCATTGCGATGGACCTCGATTGGCCGCCATATTCTCCGGATCTGAACACATGAGACTCCTGTTTGTGGGGCTACATTAGAAACGAAGGTACAGCAATAATCCCAAAACTATTGCTGAACTGAAACAGCCATTCAGGAGGTAATTAATAGCATCGATGTTCCGACAATTCAGCGGTTCATGCAGAATTTTGCTATTCGTCTGCGCCACATCAACGCCAATCATGGCAGGTATATCGAACATGCCATAATCTAAATTCGAATATCTGTAGTGACGTTTACAGGTTGAATAAAGTCTGTGCACGCTGCAGTTTATAACTAATTTACGTTTTTCATATAGTTCAATTATTGTCACCTTCTATTTACAGCCCAATTGGGGCCCTGTGAGTAGATGTACTTTAATTACGAGTATCTGGTATCACCTTAACTATGCACCATGTCATGAGGGGCAGCATTGTAAGGCCAATTTTTGTGATCAGTAACTTTCCCAAAATAGTCTGGCCTGCTCAGAAACTCGTTTGGATACAATGAAACACCTTTGGGATGAGTTACAACGTCGACTTTCCCCACACCCCAGAGTCCAATAACACCACTCTCTCTGGTTTCGGCTCTTGATGATGAATGGGCTCCCATTCCTCCATAGATGTACAGGCGCCTCACTAAAACTGTCCCCAGCAGAGTTCAAACCGCCCTAAACGAGAAGGGTGGGCAGCTCCCCAATTAATATTCATAAACATATGTCAGGATACCTTGAATCACACAGTATGTAGGAACCGTGGTAAGTCAGCCACGAGTTTCTCGCGAAATCCTGTTAGCTAAATTTAGAGTATAATCGAAGACAACGGTATCGCTATTAAATGTCGAGAAGTCGCCAACAGAATAAAATAAGGGAGATGACAGCACTTACTGAGGTCTTCAACAGCCTTTTTTTCGCTCGCTCAATTCGCAAATTTAATACGGCAGAAAACCGTTAGTATTTGTACAAGATACATCTACATCTACATGGATACTCTGCAAATCACATTTAAGTGCCTGGCAGAAGGTTCATCGAACCATCTTCACAATTCTCTACTATTCCAATCTCGTATAGCGCGCGGAAAGAATGAACAGCTATATCTTTCCATACGAGCTCTGATTTCCCTTATTTTATCACGGTGATATTTCCTCCCTATGTAGGTCACAGTCAACAAAATATTTTCGCTTTCGGAGGAGAAAGTTGGTGATTGGAATTTCGTGAGAAGATTCCGTCGCAGCGGAAAACGCCTTTCTTTTAATGATTTCCAGTCCAAATCCTGTATCATTTCTCTGACACTCGCTTCCATATTTCGCGATAATACAAAACATGCTGCCTTTCTTTGAACTTTTTCGATGTACTCCGTCAGTCCTACCTGGTAAGGATCCCACACGGCGCAGCAGTATTCTAAAAGAGGACGGACAAACGTAGTGTAGGCAGTCTCCTTAGTAGATCTGTTACATTTTCTAAGTGTTCTGCCAATAAAACGCAGTCTTTGGATAGCCTTCCCGACAACATTTCGACTGCTACGGTCGCAGGTTCGAATCCTGCCTCGGGCATGGATGTGTGTGATGTCCTTAGGTTAGTTAGGTTTAAGTAGTTCTAAGTTCTAGGGGACTGACGACCACAGATGTTAAGTCCCATAGTGCTCAGAGCCATTTGAACCATTTGACAACATTTCCTGTGTGTTCTTTCCAAATTGAGTTGTTCATAATTGTAATACCTAGGTATTTAGTTGAATTTACGGCTTTTAGTTTAGACTGATTTATCGTGTAACCGAAGTTTCAGTTCCTTTTAGTACTCATGTGGATGACCTCACACTTTTCGTTATTGAAGATACTTTGCATCATGCACTGCACGGTCACTTGCGGCTTATGTACGTTGATACAGATGGATGCGGTGTGACATAAAAAGCGAAGACATTGGCGCTGGAGGATCTGCACGTGCGTGGAAGACAGCTGCTGCTTTACCTGATGAGTCGAGTGCTGGTGGCGGGTAAGCCTCTTTCGGTAAGCTGCCCCTCTGAATATCGCAGCTGACGCCGGCTCAGGTGGGTTCATCGTTCCTGGCAGGCGAGCGGCGAGGACGGCCATCCGGAGTGGAGCGTGGCGGAGCGAAGCGTGGCGATTGATCATCCTCGGGTAGCCATCGATCACGCGCCTATTTCTGCAGCCGGTCCTTTCTGTGTGCAGCCGCCGCCGGGTATTCCCGGCTGCTGCTAACACCACGTCACGTCGCCCCTGCGTGGCCAGGAGCGTCTAAATAATAGTCCAGTTCCACAATCCAGGGAGTGTGTAATAATTTTGTTTATTTCCGTTTATGATCACAAAATGTTAGGTTCTCAGACTAACGCTTTCGGTTAGTAATGACCATCTTCAAATCTGCAGCAAAACATGGGAAAAAAAATTACAGGGTGCATCAAAAAGAATCATCCGGTTTTTAAAAAATCATAACTATTATGTTATTTGAGAGATGTGCTCGAACAACATTCTGTTGGAAAGAGCGAACTCTCGAGTTTTACATGGTTCTCAGTAGCAGCAACCATTTGAGTTTGAACGAACCCTCAGAAAAATTAAGAGTGACTGTACTGGTAAACTTCTACGTTACGATGAAAACAGAAACGATGCAGTGAGTAATTAATGTTCAATTTCAAAAGACAAATTTGAAACAACCCCTTAGGAAATTTATAAATGACAGTGCTGGAAAACCTCTACGTTATTTGATTTTCAAACAGCTGAGCAAAACTCAACGTACTCAAACGGTTTTCTCTTTACTTATTCTGATCATTACTAAACTGACACACAGCATTTTTAGCGCAACACAATCTGACTTTCAAAAATCCTTACAAAAGAATGGCCCTGACTAACAATAACCTATGCCTTTCATGAATCACTTACCTCACAAAAATCTTCGTTACTCGAACTACTGCAATATAGCGAGCGCCAATACTGCCAGGTAAATAAAAGATTCTAACTACTGAAGGCACCAACTACGCATAGGCATAGTTTGCAAATGAAAGATTTTAATAGAGAACAAACAATGTATTTACCTTAATAGTGTTCAAGACTTATCATACACATATGTATCAATTCATGGCATCCATCTTCAAAAATTTCCTTTTTCTGGCGGACAGACGTCCATATCGTCCGCTCATAGTAACCTCTCAAAACTCTGGCATCTCTCTCCCCACATCCACCACTGCTGGCGGCTCACCTCCAACTGCGCAACGCTACGCGCTGTTCCCATCCAACTGCCCAGCACTACACAAGCGAATATTCCAACGAGTCCAACCAGCCACAGGCTGCACACAGCACAGTTAGTGATTTTCATACAGAGCGCTACGTGCCGTTACCAACATAAAACAGCCTACTTACAAGTTCTAGTAAAAATGGTGTCGAGACAACAGAAAACGTTTTGTGTTCTACGTGTTGCGTTCTGCGTTTTGCGCAATGCTGGTCAGTAATAGCTGTTCAGCGTGACTCTCGTGCTAGGTGCAGCACAGAGCATTAGACGACAGCATTTATTTATTTATTTATTGACAAATTATAGACTTGTTACCTGATGTTTAAAAAAGGTGGTACATCTTACAATTTTCGTTTTTCATCTTTTTACAGTTTTATTTCCTTTTGTTTTATCTAAAACATTTACAAAGAATGATACTTTTCAAAATAACAATAATTTAAGGTTGAAATACAAATAAATTTTGTTGTTTTTTTTAAGAAGAACATAAAAAGAAGATAGGATACATGAGAGATTTGTTACTACCATCACCGAATGTGACTGACGGTGAATACCTCGGAATGGTTTCTTCGACGTGAAATATGCTATCCCGGCTGATACACAAAGTTGAAATATGCTCACTTTTTTTTTATTTACTTAAATTTGGCATATTTCGTGACAGTACCTTTTCCGTTAGATGTTTACGAGGCGGTATTGGTCTTGGCTTCAGTTGTCTAATGGAAGTATGATTCCACAATGCATCTTTGTCGGCTGCAGAAATGACCTGGTTCAACGTGTTTGGCTCATTTTTGGTGCTTCAACTACCATTTCTTCGAATGTAGTTTCTTCTTACAGTTTGTATAAAAAAATAGTAACATAATTCAAAATTATTTATGATGGCGACCTGCACATTCTTCTACCGTCAACACACACCAAGAGTTAACTGCCGACTGACTATAGTCAAAGACGACTCCAGCGTCAAAGACATTTTACACAACACACAAGCTTGCACTTGTAATTAGTCTCTTTGCTATTCTTCGACACATTTACTAATAGTAATCAATATGCTTTCACTCACAAAAATATAAGTAAATTAACATATAATACGGCAAATTATAATAAAAAAAATTCTGACAAAAAATATAAGAAAACATTTACAATTTGATATCGACAAATTCGGTAAAAAAAATAACAGATCTCCCAGATCCATTACAGACGGCATGAACAATCCCGAGAAACAGGCTGTTTGTGTAAAGGCAAATCGCCGGGCCGTCCCCGAGTGTCTGACACGGATGTCAAAGCATCCACCATAGTTCCACAAGTTGTCCGCAGAAATTCGTTCGCCATGCAGCTGGACAGCTAACATGCCCCCGACGTCCGTCTGGCGTGTGTTGCGTCGACGTTTAATCATGAAACCATACGAAATTCAGCTACTGCAAGCTCTTCGTGAAGGTGGCAAATAACAACGTGTGGAGTTCTGCAATTTCGTTCTTAGCAAGGTGGAGGATGACAGTTTAGTGTTTAGTGACGAGGTAACATTCCATTTAATTGGAAAGGTGAACTGCCATAATGTGATACATCGCATAACAGCAACTGTGGAGTCTGTAACTCAAGACCTGCTTGCTGCAGTGTGGGAACAACTTGCATACTGCATTGACATATGCCGTGCCCCTCAAGGTTGGCATACTGAACACCTATGAAAAGGTATTAAAAACTTTTTTTGAGCTTCCCGTTTACCAGAAAAAGCAAAATTCGTTGTATATGTTTATTAGTTTCAGAAATATAGACGTTCCAAGTCAGATGATTCTTTTTGATACGCCCTCTACAGGTATTGCGTTCTCTACAGCTTGAAACAATAAAATGGGCCATAATGAAAAGTATTACTGACATACATGTGAAAATTATGCGCTTTAACTATGACGAGGCATAACTGTCTTAAAAATATGTCGTGATGTAACTGAGCCATAGTGCCATCATCAAAAGATAAACACCAAATCATCTCAGCATCGTCACAAGCATAAATGAAACACCACATATAGTGGGGTCATCTTGTTAACAGCGCTACTCTTCATAACAAACTGCCGTACAGTAGCCACTAAAAGTTTGTGTCGCAAACTCGACAGATGTCGCTACCGTAGGCGTACACATATTCTTAAAGTATATAATTGGGTGATATGGAATAGAAAAAGAATATACACGGTAAAGCGTGTATTAGGTTTACATGGTGTATAAGTGATGACAGTAATTTGGTTTTCTTTATTGTTACTTCATTCTCCCCCGCATCATGTACCCTGGGGAGAGGGGTGGCGGGGGGGGGGGGGGGGGCGGCGGCTGACAGTGGTACAAGCAACTCGCGCTTTTGCAGTTGAAGGTAATGCTAACGTAGATGCTAAAAACAAAAAAGGAGGAGACAGATGTATCAAGAATTTAAAGTAATTGAAAGGTGACGTGAATGGAAGAAATATAAGTAACATAATGCTGCCTTCATGAATCGTTTTGCAAACAGTGATGTAAACATGGACAGACAGCACAGTTAAAAACACCTGAGAAACACTTGAACGCTAGACACTTAAAAAGAAACTGGAAAAACACTGAACACGACAGAGGGTACACTGACCATTAAAAACAGAGTAGAGTACCGTGCATTTTCACTATAATTGGAAAAGCAAACGTTTTGAACAGTAGTGCTGCCGACAAGATGACTCTTGTGTATGCCATTATTTACATATGTTTGGCGATGCTGGCGCTAATTTTGTTAGCTTTCGATGATGCCACTATGGCTCCAGTATATTAGGACATGTTATTATAAACCAGATCTAAAGATGGTCATTATAGACCGGAACCGGTAGTCTGATGACATAAAAATTTGTGACCATAGATGTGAAGTAGAGGAAATTTATTCTATTTTCGGGTCACTGTTCAATTCGAGACCATGACGCAGCTTGTGATTATTGTAGTGGTTTTTAATACCGAAGGACGGTAATGTTGCATTACGAATTATTTGGTATACGTATATCCTTGATTGCACCTTATTCTAATAGTCTAGTGGCAGCCACGAAAGCAAAAAGTTGAGACAGTGCAGTTAGGATAATAATCCGTGTTTGTTCTCTCAATTTATCTTCATCTCACCACAGGTGTGCCATGTATGCAGCCCAACTTACAACAAGGGATCGGCAAAACACAGTGCCTAACCATAGCATCGATGCTTGAACTAGAATTTATTAAAGCGGGTGCAGATAACGACGTATCGTTCGCAAAGCGGCCGTCGGAGTTTACTATTCAAGTACTCTTCTTAGTTACCCTTTGCGAAAGCACTTGACCGGATCCACAGAAAAAAAGCTCTGATCGCTATTGAATTAAAGAGGTTTCCCTGGACATATTTTGAAAGTACGCCAAAGTTTATACAATAGTTTATTAGAACACACATCGGCTAAGAGCTAATACCAGAAATGAATATAAATCAGAGAGGAAGAAGGCAAGGCTGAACAAGGTTGCTGAAGTACTGCAAAGTCTACATCGACGAACTGGTCAGGGAATGAATGATCGACAGTATACCTCAGGTATAAGTACAGGGCCAGGGAAAATTTCGAAATACAATGGTTTTTGCTGACAACCAAGTAACTGTACAGGGCAGTGAAGACAAATTGCAAAAGCTTTACGTAGATTAAACAACGTAAGCCTAAATTATAATCTGAAGATATCAACAACATAAACAAAGACAATTTCCTTTTTAAGAAAGGACTCTATAAGGACTTAGATTATCATCAGTAACATAAGAGGTGTCCGGTGTGCAGTATCTAGAATGTGACATAACTTTTGAAGAAGAGACAGACAAGAAAAGTTACTACCCGTCAACACTTATGTGGCACAGTAAGAACAACAGTGTATAGTAAAACTAGAAGAGGAACACAACTGAAATTTTATAAAGTCACGGTACCTACAGTACTAAATGGAGAAGAAAAGTGAACATTAGTATCAAAAGAATTAACATCATAAATGAAGTTACTTACACCAGCGAAAGGATGTAGAAGAGAAAACAGAACAAGGAACGAAGAAATAAGGGAAGAACAGGGGTAAAGCTATTAAGTGAAAAAATAATTCAAAGAAACAAGGATTGGAATGAGCATGTACTACGTATGTCACCTCAGATAATTCCTCGAATGGCAATGGAATACAAACCCTATTAGAAGAAGAAATGTGCGAATGCCGAGACAGTGAAGGTGAGGCTTTAACAGGCCTAATCCTGGATTGGCACAAGAAGGATGAGATGAAGGAGAATTACCAGCTATGACCATGACCACGTCAGACCCCAAACGCTATATTACAATGAAAATTTTATAAGCACATATAGTAAAAACACTTTACTTGTGTGTGCACCATTTGGAAATTTAAATAAAGGAAAAAAGTAATTTCGATTATACGATAACTTGAAGGATGACGTAGGCGTTGTCAATGTCCTCCAGCACTTCTTTTGCATGATAACAATTCTACATATCAATAGAAAAGCAATAATACACACATTCGTGCGAGCTACATTATTAATAATGCACAAAAATAACAGTGAGAGCGTTATTGAAATGTATTGCGCAGCTAGTAAGATTTTGTGACGTGACTGTATCTTCAAAGAGCCAGCGGTCAGCAAACGGCGGCTCGCAAGCCACATGCGGCTCTTTGGACCCGTGATTGTGGTTCTCCCGCGACGTAACATGTGCGGGTGCACACATACACTTCCATAAGCACAAAATATCAACGCGTATCGTCAAGTCGTACCTTCAACAAACGGGATGTAAATTACGACCACAGCAAGAAACGAGGTTTTTGGTCTTTTAGACGAAAAATTAAACTCGAGGTACATACCTATCATTGCGTCATTCCTCAAGAAGGGCTTTGTAAAGCAGACATTTCCGAAAAATGTTCCGAAGGTTGTTGAATTTGTGATCAAGATCTAACGGTTCTCTTTTAATTTTCTATATTGGTTTTATGCTTTTTGATACCACGTAAGATAAGAGGTTAGCATTAAATATTTTCTTTACGTAAGTGAGACAGTTAGAAGCAGAGTATCTTACAGGAGGCCAAAATAAATGTTTGTTTTCAATTTAAATGAGCGCCAGGCTCCCTACAAGATTATCATAACTGGTTTTCATTTAAACACAGTCAAGGCCAAAGTTCACAGATCTACTACAAATGGTATAACTGAAAGTATTTGAACTCTCGCAAAATTATCTCATGGAATTATTAAGATTTAAATTAAATAATGTTTTAAAATGTCCGCCGCGTAATGGCGGTAAATTGTTGCCAGTCAGCGATCACTGCTTTCGTCTTCTTGATTGCTGAAAAATACTAATTATTCCTCTTTTCAATTAAAACATTGCGATTAGTGGCTGGCATGTTATTGAAATAATACAATGAACTCACTTTTACACATACGTTTCCATCAATAACTTGATATACACCTTTTTTATCGTCTAGTCGAAAAAACAAAAAGAACATCTGCTAGCGCTCAACGCTACACACAATATCTATCTAAGAAGAGTAACATTAAAATCAAAAACAGCAGAAGAGCGAGTAATAAATTATCTCTTCCATGTTCTATAGTTACATAAAAATAAAAATGTTTTATTTCACCCTATTCTTTACTGCGATATTGTTATCATTGTTAATGTCTTTCCCTGCCGTAGTATCGACGTTATATTTTTTGTAAATAATTTTATATTTTTTTCCCAATTGATTTTCAGTCTGGTCTGTTTGGTCTTATTCAATATTTTTGTACACACTTCACACGCATTATTCTTAAACATCGCAAAAGGGACACTACAAAGATTGTCGGCTCCATTATACCTATAGCTCCTAATCATCGCCAGTTTGAAGAATCCTTGGTTTAAATGGAGAATGAGAACCAAGATCTTTTACTGGCTATTTCACCTTGAGAAGGTAGTTGACCATCCAGAATTAATGAATGATCAGTGAATCCAAAAATTTTGTTTCATGGTAGACGTTACGTCCCATAGCAAGCAGCTTAATCGTAAACTGCGGGGGAAAAGAACTAAATCTTTCGACGTCAGATGAAGTTCAAAGACAAATTATCGTTTTGCTCAAGTCTCTTAGAGAGTAACTGTGATTCACTTTCCAAGTTTGCTTTTATGCCTCCAAGAAAATAATTCTGATACTGGCATTCGCTGTTTCAAAACTACGTTTTTGAGTTCGAAGGAAGCTTTCCAAACAGATTTCAGGAATTCATAAGCAGCAAAGCGACGCTGTCTTTTCTTAAAAAAATCTCTTGATGCTATTGTAACAGAATTAAATTTTTCTCTTTGATAGTAACATGGCAATTTTTGAAATGAAGTTACAGGATTAAAAAAAAATTGTGGAGCTTGAAGATTCAACGTCTTTGTGCTGATATAGAAATACTGGAGAAAAACTACTAGGAACTCATTGCACAGCACAAATGGTCTGCTTTGAAAGACCTGAAGAAGGAAGATATAAAAGTGTTTACCACCTGTAATAGCATTTCTCATTGTGTAATCAGCTTAAAAATATCCTTTGCTGTTCTTTCCTTGCGTACAATCATTTTCAAGCATGAGCCTTATAGAGAGTAAATTTAGAAATCGTCTTATTTATTAGAACTTAAAATCGCGCCTAAAAAAGAAATTGTTCCCATTATCGTTTCTGTTAGTCATTGTCCTAATTTAATTTTATGGATACCTTACAGTTTAATTTTGACAATAATTAAAGTCGCTATTAAGTATAATATCGAGTTTTATTCACAATTTCTGCAGTTTAATTAAGATTTGAAGCTGTAAGTAAAGTTTATTAAGTTAATTTTGAGGACTATTGGCCGGCCGTTGTGGACGAGCGCTTCTTGGAGCTTCAGTCTGGAACCGCGCGACCGCTACGGTCGCAGGTTCGAATCCTGCCTCGGGCATGGATGTGTATGATGTCCTTAGGTTAGTTAAAGTAGTTCTAAGTTCTAGGGGACTGATGACCTCAGATATTAAGTCCCATAGTGCTCAGAGCCATTTGAACCAAGGAATACTGTGGACTAAAAGGAGATGTAGTGGCGAGTACTGAGAAAGGTATGCTGAGGTGATTTAAACATACATAGTGGATGAACGAAACGAGATAAACAAGTACACAAGATAAGTGTGAATGGGAGACTTGGAAGAGGTAGACCTCAAACAACGTACCTCAGTCAGACTGAGGACATTTTTAGCAATGGCCACCTTAGAAATACTGTAATTAATAATAATGTGTCAACATATATACTATTAGTTTTAAGAAGTTGGTTCTCAAAATGAATTTCATTTGTTGTACCGTTAATATCTGGCTCTGTTGAGTAGTAAGATAACCGACCATTGGCGTGTACCAATGATCCCAACTGATTACCCATTCATTTTAAGCGACTTCAGTTTGGAATCAGGATTTTCGTTGGCAATAGCAATAAGCAAGACTCACGATTAGAGAGCGCAGGGAGGGGAGGGAAGGAGATTGACAAAGGGGGGATGGGGGTAGATATGGATGTAGGGAAGGAGAATGGGGAGGTGGAGAGAGAGAGAGAGAGACAGAGAGAGAGAGACACAGAGAGAGAGAGAGCGAGAGGAGAAGAAGAAGAAGAAGGAGGTGGAGAGAGGTAACGGGGTGGAGGAGGAGATGGAGAGAGAGAAAGGAAGAGGTGGAGAAGATGGAGAGAGGG
Organism: Schistocerca piceifrons; assembly: GCF_021461385.2. Classification (NCBI taxonomy): domain Eukaryota; kingdom Metazoa; phylum Arthropoda; class Insecta; order Orthoptera; family Acrididae; genus Schistocerca; species Schistocerca piceifrons. The sequence goes on along the minus strand of NC_060143.1, from coordinate 320,112,798 downwards.
GGAGAGGGAAGGAAGAGGTGATGGAGAGAGAGGAGGAGGAGGAGGAGGAGATGGACAGAGGGCAAAGGTGCCGTAACAGCCCCTTGGTGTACGCCCGCGACCAGCAACTGATTCATAGGGAAGTTTGTCCCACGTGGTCGACCCGCCGCGGTGCGCCATCGCAGGCCACGCTGAACACGCGGCTATACAAGCGAAGAAAGGCGGCCAGCTACAGCTAGGCCCGCGGCTATCGATTGGTGCAGCGGGGTGCCGCCAGCGGACTGTACTGTGACGTCACAGGCGGGACTGACGTCAGAGGCTGTGACGTTGCTGGCAGCCTAATGACTCACAGACCCGCAGCCGCCGCCCCCACCCGTAACCGCCCGCACCGCGCATGCGCGAAGCGTGGCTGGAACAGTGGGTCGCCCGACACGCTGCACACTTGAACGCCAGAACAGCTCGCGGTCGGCTGCGAGCCCCCGCGAGGGAGATCGCTGGCGCCACGTGGGTAGTCGTAGTCTCCATCCGGCCATCAGCCCGCGAGCTGGGCCGTGATTCGCGTCCCGCATCTGTGGATCTCGGCAGGCTCTAAAGGTAAACTGCTAGACACCCTCTCCCCCCCCCTCCCCCAACCCCAAGCACAAAACGTGTTTCCCTGACTGCCGAAAGCTCAACTGAATCGCTACGCAAGATGATCCTCTCTGCCATAATTCTGGCATGGTCATCTTTCTCCCACGTGCAAAAAATTGAAACATCTCGTTTCATGACACACAGTCTAAAATTCCGATTGTAGAAATAACTGTTTTTTTTTTCAGTCACGCGTCCTATTCGTTCGTACCTGCTAATAAAACAGTCGTGGATAGATTGTTCTTCTGTATCGTTCCCACTATCTTTCATCTGATGTACAACAACGTACACCAAATATTTTGAAGCCTTCTGCAGATTTTTCATCCCTCTGTTTTAAGTCATTCAATGCAAGCCCTTTACTTCGCACCTGTGGTTTGGAGCAGGCTCTAATGGCAATTTGGTGACCACTCTGACCTACATGTTTCCAAGATTATAAAACATCCAACCAAATCGTTACATAACATGATCCTGAACTATTCTGTCTGCTATGTTCCTCGCATGGGTCCTATTGTCTTCTCTTCACAAAAAATATGAAAGAAACATACCTCGTATCATGACCTATCCCGACAATGTGACTATAGAAATTATTGGTTTTTCAATCACATGTCTTTTTTCTTCTTTCTAACGAAACTATCATAGATACAAAAGAGTGCTGAAAAGTAACGCCTCCAATTTTTTTATATTTTGTTCTCAATATCGGTTGAGATATTACCTGTCATGTGTGTTACTCGGTCGTCTTCCCCGCTTCGCTGGCAGAAGTTACCAAACCTCCGCCGATAGAGGGCTCTGAATCGTAGAGTGTAATATGGCGGTGTATGGCGTAACTGTGTCGGTGCGTGAGATACAACGTGCTGTAGTCGTGTTTCTAATCACAGAATAATTTGTCCAGGCATGCAGCACACCCTCCTTCTGCACGGCAATGCTAGACCATGCACGGGCGCTGCGGCATCTGCTGCAATCCGACGCCTTGGGTTCACCGTCATGATCATCCTCGTTGTAGTCCCGGCTAGGCCCCATCCGATTTTCATTTGCTTCCAAAACTTAAATAATGCCTTGGAGGACATCTCTTTGATAGTGGTCAAGTGGTACAAGCAGAAGTGGTGATGTGGCTCTGTCAACAGAGACTTCACCTTGATTGTGATGAAGCCTTACGGGCAAACATGAGGCTATAGTTCCGTCAACAAAGAAATTCTACAGTGAAGATATCAAGAAACTTGCCTTCCGTTGGGAGAAATATGTTCTTTGCCAGGGTGACTATGTCGAGAAATAAATATATAGGCGTGAGGAACAAAGAGGTAAAAAGTTAATAGAGTTTGTTTTATTTAAAAAGCTTGAAGAATTTTCACATAAAAATTTCGGATGTATTACTGTCCAGTACGCCCTCGTACATTTATCCTTATTCGTTCTTCAGCACCATTCCAGTGGTTTTGCATCAAAGAAACTGGACGGGAGAAAGGATGACCATCAGTTTCATATCAGAAGGTTGAAAGTCCCAGTGATTCAATTTAGTCCCATCGTCGGCCTAGCAATGGAAAGGAGAAATTAAATGTGTGATACCTGATGTACATATGACGCATAGCATGTATGTTCAACCCTTCTTCATATGTTTCATCTTATTCAATCAACGCATGCCTTTCGTAACCCCATAAGTAACGAATATTTATTTTATTATAATTCCAGTCACGGACCACAAGTGTATATAAATCAGGTTATTAATTTCCGTCAAAGATGATAATCTTCAGACTTGGGTAAATGGCCATCATTGCCTCAATTCAGTAATCCGGTTCATAGACACTTGTGGTCCGCACTGGAAATTTAAGAAAATAAGTACTTCCTGGATCGCTGGAAAATCTTGTTGTGACTAGGTTGCAACTCGTCAATCAAATTGTTTCCTTTGTATGCTTGTTCGACGTATTTCGTACGCGAACACACAGGAATATTAACAAAAATGGTTCAAATAGCTTTGAGCACTATGGGACTTAACATCTGAGGTCATCAGTCCCCTAGGCTTAGAACTACTTAAACCTAACTAACCTAAGGACATCACACACATCGATGCCGGAGTCAGGGTTCGAACCTACGACCGTAGCAACAGCGCGGTTCCGGACTGAAGCGCCTAGAAACGCTCGGCCAAAACGGCCGACGAATATTAACATTCTCAGCATATTTGTGCTTCTGTTGAAATTAATATCACGTCACCCAACAGTACGTGCTTCGTTTATCCCTTTTCCTTCCCTCTGATCTGTGATTTTCGGCCTCCTTCATTGGTCCAATCAAGCCTACGTGGAAGTAAGATAATGGACTCCGTAACGGTACGGTCCTACCAATCAGCTATTAAGATACATTAAAAAAAGCTAGTCACTTTGCGTTGTCTTTTGTGCTCCTCAGAGCATGACAGGCTCTGCGAGTGGCAACTAGCAGACAGCGGTGCCACTTATAGGTCAAAGACCACCGCTGATTCTCGGAAATGACCACGCTGAAGGCCGGAACATTTGTACAGATGGGTTTACGCCAACAGCAACAACAACCAACAGTTTTCCAAGGGGATGGCTAGCAAAGGCTGCTCTTCCAATACTGTCTCACCAAATCACAGGACACATTATCAGAGTAATACATGGTGGAGATACACTCATGCTCATAAATTAAGGATAATTGCAGAATGGGGTGCCACACAACGTGGCACTACACAACACTGACGCTAATAGCATATGCACATGGGGAACACACACGACACACATCTGTAACTCCACGGTATTGGTGATAAGTTGAGAAAACCGTCCCGAAACACATGTGCTACAAAACGCTACTATTTCCTGTGCATGTACCCCGACATCAATATGAGATATGATCACCACGCACAGGTACTTAGGCTGCACAAAGGGTTGGCATACTCTGGATCAGGTGGTCGAGCAGCTGCTGGGGTATAGCCTCCCATTCTTGCACCAGTGCCTGTCAGAGCTCCAGAAGTGTCCTAGCGGTTTGAAGACGTGCAGCGATACGTCGACCGAGAGCATCCCAGACGTGCTCGATGGGGTTTAGGTCTGTAGAACAGGCAGGCCACTCCATTCGCCTGTTATCTTCTGTTACAAAGTACTCCTCCACGATGGCAGCTCGGTGGGGCCGTGCGTTATCATCCTTCAGGAGGAAGGTGGGACCCACTGCACCACTGAAAAGGCGGACATACTGGTGCAAAATGACGTCCTGATATACCTGACCTGCCACAGTTCCTATGTCAAAAACAGGCACCAATCATAATCCCACCCCACACCATCAAACCACGACTTCCATTTCAAGGACATTAAGGACATTAATGGGTTGGTATTTGGTTCCTCGTTCACGCCAGATGAAAACCCTGCAAGAATCACTGTTCAGACTATACCTGGACTCGTCCGTGACCATGTACTATGTTCTTGATACCAGGCTGTACGGGCTCTCCTGTGACCAGGGGTCAGTGGAATGCAGCTTGCAGGTCTCCAGATGAATAAACCACGTCTGTTCAGTCGTCTGTAGATTGTGTGTCTGGAGACAACTGTCTCAGTGGCTGCAGTAAGGTCCCGAGCAAGGCTACCTGCAGTACTCCGTGGTCGTCCGCGGGTACTAATGGTAAGATATCGGTCTTCTTGTGGTGTTGTACACGGTGGTCATCCCATACTGTAGCGCCTGGACATGTTTGCTGTATGCTGGAAGCCAAGATTGGCACCTCGTAACGGAACCACAAGTAAGCACAGTCGCTGCCAGACGCAACGAAGAATGAAAGACGTTGGCGTAGACGGGCCCCCAGGAGTTCCATACTCCACCACTGCAGCTTGCTTTCTCACGTCAGAGCGAGGTGCCACTCAGCCCACTCTGCAGTCATCGCCGAAGACGACAGCACCGTCTTACTACAGTCGGCATTGCGAGAGACGTATTAGACAGAACAACAAAGCAAAGTTTATAGTTATTTGTACTTCGAGAGAGGAGACCATTATCTCGTACTACAATGAGGTGACAGAAATCTTGGGTAACCTCACAATATCGTGTAGCACCTCCTCTTTGCCGGGGAAGACTCCTACAGAAACACTTCGCCATTCTGCCTCCATAACCGCCCATAATTGCGAAAGCCTTACTGAAGCAGGAATTTGTGCATGACGTGACCCTTCGATTAAGTTCCAGAAATGTTCGATAGGATTTATATCACACGATCTAGGTGGCCGAACCATTCGCTCGAATTGTCCAGTATGCTCTCCAGACCAATCACGAACAATAGTGGTCCTTTGACATGGCGCATCGTCATTTTGGAACCATTAATGGCTGCAAATGGTCTCCAAGTAGCCGAAAATTACCATTTCCATTCAATGATCGGTTCAGGAGGACTCCACGTAAACAAAGCCCACACCATTATGTACCGACCACGAACTTGCACAGTGTCTTGTTTGAAACTTGGGTCCATGGTTTCGTAGGGTCTGCGCCACACACGAACCGTACTATCAGCTCTTACAAACTGGAACCGGGAATCATCTGACCAGACCATGGTTTTTCTGTCGTTTAGGGTCCAACCGATATGGTCACGAGACCAGGAAATGCGCTGAAGGCAATGTCGTGCTGTTAGAAAAGGCATTCGCATCGTTCGTCTGCTGCCATAGCCCATTAACGCTAAATTTCGCCTCGCTGTCTTTACGGATACGTTGGCCGAACGAACGTCCCACATTGATTTCTGCGGTTACTTCACGCAGTGCTGCTCGCCTGTTAGCACTGATAACTCAAAGCAAACACCGCTGCACTCAGTCGTTAAGTGAAGGCCGTCGGCCACTACGTTGTCCGTGATGGGAGGTAATGCTTGAAATTTCGTAATCTTAGCACGCACTTGACACTAGATCTCGGAATACTGAATTCCGAATTTCCGAAAACGAATGTCCCATTCTTCTTACTCCAATTACCATTCGGCGTTCAATGTTTGTTAATTCCCGTTTTGCGGCCATAATCACGTCGGGAACACTTTCAGATGAATATCCTGAGTACAAATGATATTTCCGCCAATGAACTGTCAATTTATATTTCGTGTAGATGACACTACCGCCATCTTTATACGTGCATGTCGCTTTCCCATGACTTTGTCACATTAGTGTATATCAAGTTATAAGTTAATGTACAGTGACAGTAACATCCACGACAGTCCTGTGGACATCGTTTGTTAGAAAGTTCAGTATTACATCGTATTAACTTGTGATAAAGTGGTGTAATATTTTGTGTATGTTGTAGTATCAACTAGGCCTCCTCCAGAAATTAATATAAGAAACCACTACCTGGCCGACGGGTGTTTTTTCGTCCAGCACAACAGCCCCATTGACAAACGAGTGGTAGTAGAATGGAAACACTTTTAACGACATGCGGAAGATAAATAACGAATAAACCACTGAAAGAAACATATTTTAATTTCCACAGGCGACGGTAATATTTGTTACGAGGGGCGTTTGAAAAGTCCGTGCAAAGTCCGAGAGATGGCACCACCAGCGAGTATCGAGGTCATGTTTAGTCAGTAGCATCTTTGGAAAGAACACACACCAAGTTTCAGCCATATTGGTATATTTCTTTGTGTTTGGCATTCGTGTGAATCAAGGAAGTCGAGTGATTGTCAAAAAATGGACGAAAAAGAATTTCCTGTGATGATTAAACTTTACTTTATGAAAAGCAAAACGCCTCAGGAGACTAAATTGGAGCTTCATAAACATTACGGTGACTCTGCACCTTCGATTGTTCCGAGATTGCTCACGCTTGTCCAAAAGCGGAATCGTGTGAAGTGTTGCAAGGATTGTTTGCAGCTGTTCAAGAAGAATCCGCAAGACTTTAAGCGTCGTTTCGTCACTGTTGATGAAACGTGGATACATTACTATACTCCTGAGACCAAAGAACAATCTAAACAGCGGGTTACCAAGGGAGAATCTGTACCAAAAAAGGCCAGAAAGGTTACGGCGACTGTTTTTTGGGATTCGCAAGGGATAATCTTTATCCACTATCTGAAAAAGGGTAAAACTATTACAGGTGCATATTATTCTTCGTTATTGGACCGTTTTAAAACAGAGCTGCAAGAAACACGTCGGCGATTGGACCACAAAAAAGTCCTTTTCCATCACGACAATGCACTAGCACACACCTCAGCAATTGTCTTCTCAAAATTAATGAAAATAGGATTCCAACTCGTTTCACATCCCCCCTATTCTCCAGACTTGGCTCCCTCGGACTACTATTTGTTCCCCAATTTGAAGAAATGGGTGTTGGGACAAAGATTTTCTTCAAACGAGGAGGTGATTGCACCAACTAACAGCTATTTTGCAGACTTGGACAATTCCTATTATTCGGAAGGGATCAACAAATTAGAACTGCGTTGGACGAAGTGTGTAAGTCTAAAAGGAGACTATGTCAAAAAATAAACCAGTAGCGACGCCTAAGGGCAACTAATGGCACTAACACCGTTAACAATGCAAAAACTGCAGCATTCCTATTAAGTTGGGTACCCGTGCAGTAAATAGTTTTCCGTGTACAGTGACTCACGAAGCGGAAGTCTGATTATAACTACTCTATACTCTAGTAACTGAAACTAATAACTTATAGATGTGAGTATTGTATTGTATTGAACTGGGGACCTAGAAACGACAGAGAGGCTTCGCCCCCGCCATACAACACAGCACCTCACCACAGCAGTCCACCCATTGTGTAGTTCGGCCCCCAGTGTAACCCCCCCCCCCCCCCCCCCCCCCCCCGGGAAACGTCTCACACCAGACGAGTGTAAACCCCAGAGTAATGATGGTGTACGCATATGTAGAGAAAGTGTTTGCGCAGCAATCATCGACATGGTGTAACTGAGGTGGGGCCGGCCAGTGTGGCCGAGCGGTTCTAGGCGCTACAGTCTGGAACCACGCGACCGCTCCGGTCGCAGGTTCGAATCCTGCCTCGGGCATGGATGTGTGTGATGTCCTTAGGTTAGTTAGGTTTAAGTAGTTCTAAGTTCTAGGGGACTGATGACCTCAGATGTTAAGTCCCGTAGTGCTCAGAGCCATTTGAACCATTTGAACTGAGGTGGAATGAGTGGAAGCAGGGCTCATTCGCCGAGACAGATGGAAAACAGCCTCAAAAACCATCCACAGGCTGGCCGACACACTAATCCGCCTGGCGGATTCGTGCCGGAGTCGGCACGCCTTCCCGCCCGCAAAGCAGTGCGTTAGACCTCACGGCTAATCGGACGGGCTTAGAAGTGAGTAATAAAGCCATATCTGACTGCGATGAGAAAAAAAAAACAGATTTTAACTTAAGCCAATTTTAAAAAGTAATAGGCCACCTTGTGACATGTTGGATCGTTTCTTAAGAAATGCCGACTTAGCAGAACGTGCCTTCCCCCCAGGACTCCCTCACACTTTGCTGTGACGCACCTGGAAAAGTTCACACCTAGCTGGTGTTGGATTTGACATCTAATGTAGGCGGAGTGGCATGCCGTCTTAGTAGTTGGCAGCAATGTTGACACGCGTTTCCATCCGCTAAATTTAAGACATTTATATCTTAATACAGCGGAGAGATTTTTTCGTTAGAACTACTAGCGGTCACGTGTTAGAGCTAGTAGGTTATTACATGCACTGACAAATGCAACAGAGCGCTGAATAAAAATGTCTCGATTACCACCGTCGAGCTGCTGATGAAATTCTTTGTTTAAAATCCACCTCCTGTCGACAGACCATCACCTCGTTCTTAGATGCATTTACAGCATCATTATAGGCGATTGTAAAACCATTAATTTGTGACTTACCACATCGTAATATAAATTACATCGTCAGTATAACTGTCCATTGACCACCGCCTATACTCGACATCAATTTCCAATAATCACTCACAGACGGTAGGTCGCACTTGCAGTAGAAGGTATATAAAGGGTGTCGGAGGGATGTCGAAAATAGTGCAGTTGTAATGCGGAAACGGAGCGATATATTTGACGTCCATAACGGCATGATCATTGGCTTTCGGGCCAGGGGAGGAAGCTCTTCTGAAAAGTGCGAAAAGTGACAATTGAACCTGAATAAGGAAAAGTGTGAAGTTATTCACATGAGTACTAAAAGAAATCAGCTAAATTTCGATTACGCGATAAGTCACTCAAATCTGAAGGCTGTAAATTCAACTAAATACTTATTAATTATTTATAATTACAAATAACCTAAATCAGAAGGATCACATGGATAATATTGTGGGTAGAGCAAACCAAAGAATGCGATTCATTGGCAGAACACTTAGAAGGTGCAAAAGGTCTACTAAAGAGTCTGCTTACACCACGCTTGTCCGCCCTATTCTGGAGTATTGCTGTGCGGCGTGGGATCCGCATCAGGTGGGACTGACGGATGACATCGAAAAAGTACAAAGAAGGGCAGCGCGTTCTGTATTATCGCCAAATAGGGGAGATAGTGTCACAGACATGATACGTGAATTGGAGAAGGAATCATTAAAAAAAGGCGTTTTTTGTTGCGACGGGATCTTCTCATGAAATTTCAATCACCAGTTTTCTCATCCGATTGCGAAAACATTCTGTTGGCACCCACCTACATAGGGAGAAATGATCATCATGATAAAATAAGAGAAATCAGGGCTCGCACAGAAATATTTAAATGCGCGTTTTTTCCGCGTGCCGTTCGAGAGTGGAATGGTAGGCAGACAGCTTGAACACTCTGCCAGGCACTTTATTGTGACTAGCAGAGTAATCACGTAAATGTAGATGCACGTAGATGTAGAAACGTCTAGATTTGTAAACTGCTGGTTTACTGCCGTGGTTAAAGTGTACTTGCATGGTAAAATGACGTTACCCAAAGCCGGCTCCGAGGCAACTGCGGTGCACCACGAACCACAGATGATAAGGGTGAAGAACGGCTGCGAAGATGTATACGGGTGAATAGACGTGAAACTGTTGGACAACTAACAGCCCAGATGAACAATCGGGCTACCAACAGCGTCTCCTCAATGCCCCGTTCAGCGAACGTTGCCGCATTTGGACCACCACAGCAGGTGCCTCGTCTATGCACACATGCTGATTACTGTTCATCAGCGACAAAGGCTGAAATTTGTACGCCATTACCTCAACTGGACATCTCTGAGTGGCGAAAGGTGGCGTTTTCAGATGAGTCACGTTTTATGCTCCTTCGGGCAGTCGATCGTTGAATCGTCGGAAGGGTCCAGGCAAGAGAAGAGAGGTGTTTACGCTAGAGAATGTTTTCCTGACATTTCCTGTGTGATCTGTCATTCTGGAAGACACAAGGGATCAACGCAAGTATGCATCTATCCTTGGGGAACATGTCCATCGCTACTTGCAGTTTGCTTTTCCTCCACACGATGGTATCTACCAGCAGGAAAATGCAATTTGTCACAGAGATCGCAGGGTACGTGCGTGGTTCGAAGAGCACCAGGTTGAGTTTACCGTAATTCCCGTGGCCACCAAAGTCCCCGAATTTGAACACTGTTGAGAATCTATGAGACCATCCCGATCAGGCTGCTGCTGCCATGGATCCTCAATCGAGAAACCTAGCGCAGCTGGCCACGCCATTGTGATCAGCGTGCCTCCACGTATCTGCCGGTACCTTCCAGAATCTCATTGACTCTCTTCCTGCACGTCTCCCAGTCGTCCACGCAGCAAAAGGTGGTTACTCAGGCTTCTGACAAGTGGTCGCATTAATGTAACTCAACAGTGTAGTTCAGGAGATATGACGTCATAAACATCGAGATGTGTGAAAAACTAGCTTGTGCTTAAAACGTAGCACTTAACGTCTTCCACATAATTTCATACCTTTTCTAAACTTTTTCTCGGTTACATCGTCGACGTAAAAATGTACCGCCGCTGACTCATTTGCAAAGCATTCAGAAGTTGGAAACTTTTTTATAGATGAAAATTTGAGTCTTTAAAGAATGGGCGATTTACTAGGCTACGGGCTAGATACAAGTAATACTAAGGCTTTTACCACCCGAGCTAAGTTACTTTATTAACATACAATCGCGGGAATGGCGGTTCAAATTCCCGTTCAGCCAACCTCATTTATGTTTCTCTTGTTTTCTCTAAATCACTTTAGACAAACGCCTGGATGGTTCCTCTGTAAATGACATCATCGACGCCGGATCGTTAAACGCTGATGTTAGTTGTGTTACACGTCTTGAGTGTCAATTATTGTGTTTCATATGCTTGTATAATGATTCGTTAGCCGGCAGTTGTAACCGAGCGGTTCTAGGCACTTCAGTCCCGGACCGCGCTGCTGCTACGGTCGCAGGTTCGAATCCTGCTCAGGCATGGATGTGTGTGATGTCCTTAGGTTAGTTAGGTTTAAGTGGTTCTAAGTTCTAGGGGACTGATGACCTCAGATGTTAAGTCCCACAATGCTTAGAGCCATTTGAATGATTCGTTAAAAACGTATTTTTCGACGAAATACAAGTTCAATGTGGCGGTGTGTATTGCTTCCCTCGAATTTTCATCACTTTCCTTTTTTCTCAGAATTGTTTGTATCAAAGTATCATGTTTCTCCTAAGTAGAAATGCTCCCACTTGCTGGAAGAACGATCAACATTCAGTAACACCACACTGTCTTCATGATTGTGTACCATCTTTACATCGAAGTCACCAGCAATGACACGTAGTGGAGCATAAAACTAGGATGCTGATGTTCCATCATTTCGACATGTCATACCAAACAGAACAACGCTCCATTTAAGAAAATTGTACCAGAATGCGAATGGCGCAGATTTAGACTTTTCGTGCGCCGCGCGGGGTAGCTGCGTTGTCTGAGGCGTCTTGTTAGGGTCCACGCGGCTCCCCCAGTCGGAGGTTCGAGTCCTCCCTCGGGAATTGGTATGTGTGTCGTCCTTAGCGTGAATTAGTTAAAGTTAGATTGAGCAGTGTGTAAGCTTAGGGACCGATGACCTAAGCAGTTTGGTCCCACAAGACCTTACCACAAATTTCCAAATTAGCTTTATCGTGTTTTCCCAAAACTAATTTCAGCGTTGCTCTTTTGCCACAGATACTGACGATTCTCCTCCAGCGATTCTCCTCCAGCGATTCTCCTCGTCTTACCTGTCGTATGCGTGCCTGAGCTTCCTTCCTAATGTCGGCGTAGTCGACAGGACGGAAGCCTAATCTTCCTTTGCCGCACATTTCAGAATTTAGTCTTGTGGCTAAAGCTCACATTTGAATGTGTTTGGTTCCAAATATATAATTATGGGAATTGGTTTCTGCCTTCAGCAAACGCACATTCTTCTTGTTGACCACCCACACATGGTTCGGTGGAGTTTCGCCGACAGTGTATTTATTTTTCTTGGTATTACGTACTGACACGTATATGGCAGGCTGACATTTGCAGTACAGCTATTTTTCTCACTGAGAAACTGGAGCAAACAACAGATGTACTGCAAATGTCAGCCAGCCACATGAATAACACTGTACAAAGCAGGTCAGACCACGTCGTGACAAACATCACTATGGACTAGTGTGCGGGCCACGGGCGGGCCAAGGCTCTGCCTGTATCGCCTTTGTTCGGTCCTTCCTGGAAATACTCAGTATAGCGCGACGTTTCAGTTGTTACTGTGCAGTGGGATTTTTCTGTCGGAACAACTCCTCTGTTCGGCAATAATCTTCGTCAGCATTGTTTACCCCGCGCTATTTGTTCGTGGTATGAAGAACGTTCACAGGTCCGGTCGGTATTTCCGTAAAAAGAGGCAGTCTAGCGATCTGTCTTCACAAGCATTTCAAAATGAATGGGAAATAGAAGAAAGGGATGAGAATTCTCAATATCTGTCATACAATCGCATGAACGACGGGTACTGCCAATTTGCTAGGAAACGATATTACAGTACCGTACAGCAGGCACTTAAATATTTAGTTGATAATAAAAGAGCAACGACTTATCTTAGAAAATAGATTAAGGAAAGGCAAACCTACGTTTCTAGCACTTGTAGACTTAGAGAAAGCTTTTGACAAGGTTGACTGGAATACTCTCTTTCAAATTCTGAAGTTGGCAGGTGTAAAATACAGCGAGCGAAAGGCTATTTACAGTTTGTACAGAAACCAGATGGCTGTTATGAGTCGAGGGACATAAAAGGGAAGCAGTGGTTGGGAAAGGAGTGAGACAGGGTTGTAGCCTCTCCCCGATCTTATTCAATCTGTATATTGAGCAAGCAGTAAAGGAAATAAAAGAGGTTCGCCGATGACATTGTAATTCTGTCAGAGACAGTAAAGGACTTAGAAGAGCAGTTGAACGGAATGGACAGTGTCTTGAAAGGAGGATATAAGATGAAAATCAACAAAAGCAAAACGAGGATAATGGAATATAGTCGAATTAAGTCAAGTGATGCTGAGGGAATTAGATTCGGAAATGAGACACTTAAGGTAGTAACGGAGTTTTACTATTTGGGGAGCAAAATAACTGATGATGGTCGAAGTAGACAGGCTATAAAATGTAGACTGGCAATGGCAAGGAAAGCGTTTCTGAAGAAGAGAAATTTGTTAACATCGAGTATAGATTTAAGTGTCAGGAAGTCGTTTCTGAAAGTATTTGTATGGAGTTTAGACATGTATCGAAGTGCAGCATGGACTATAAATAGTTTGGACAAGAAAAGAATACAAGCTTTCGAAATGTGGTGCTACAGAAGAATACTGAAGATTAGATGGGTAGATCACATAACAAATGAGGAAGTATAGAATAGTGTTGGGGAGAAGAGGAGTTTGTGACACAACTTGACTAGAAGTCGGTTGGTAGGACATGTCCTGAGGCATCAATGGATCACCAATTTAGTATTGGAGGGCAGCGTGAAGGGTGAAAGCCGTAGAGGGAGACCAAGAGATGAATACGCTAAGCAGATTCAGAAGGATGTAGGTTGCGGTAGGTACTGGGAGATGAAGAAGCTTGCACAGGATAGAGTAGTATGGATAGCTGCATCAAACCAGTCTCAGGACTGAAGACAACAACAACAACAACATGAAAGAGCAAAGGATTAGAATGGTCGACGATTGGGATTCATTGATCAGTACATCAACAAGCGCTATGTGCCAAATTTGCACTCATATAGCACTGTCAGTTGCAATTCCTTTTGATGGTGTTGAACGATGAGTGTGAACACAACAAAGTACGTTCTCTATAGCAAGGGGCAGGCCTGGAACGATATTTCTATTTAAAAGTCGCTATTTTTGAATTTATGAAGGAAAAATGAGTACACGAACAAAAATTGTAATTGGACTTGACTGCACACTGACCACAAGAAATCATTGCAGTGTGAGGGACAACCTCTTTCTGACTTGATGGGGATCCATATAAAAAGACACTGTCCCGCTCCTAAGCTCATTGCCGTTAAAGAAAACGCTAGGTTTGAACAATTCACTGTGGCCTTGAAGGAAATACAAAAATAGTTTCCTAAATGTTTTGAGGACACTGTGAATCTTGTATCCTTTTGTTGCGAGCTGTTTTCGTGATCATCTGCCATTTCAGTTGAAAGCGCACCTGTGTATGCGCAGATGTATCTGTCTGATCTGCAATGTAATTTCTGTTTTAATGACAAATTATTTTGAATTAAAACTGTTCAGGACGTCTACATTACTTTTCTCAGGTAGAGTTTTCACATCTCCATAAGGAGGTTGCAGAAGTGCTACAATATTTCGATTGATATATATGTGTGAAAGGCCTTCTTTCGATTATGAAACTAAATAGATCACGATTAAATGGCAACTTGAGGGCGAAAATCTGTGAAATTGTCTGCGTCTGTCGGTATGCCGACTCTGTGTACCAGATAAAAATTATCTCCAGTGTGGCAGAAATAGTTAAATAATACTCAATCTTTTTTATGATCTATGTTGTTGAGAAACGTGAGATATAGAACACAGTCGCATGCAGTGCTACTGCATTGCCATTTAAAGGCACCACGTTCGCAGTTTTCCTCCTCCCCCTCAGACAGCGTCGAATGGTGGTGGGGGAAAAGTGCAGCGAAGCTGAGTACTCTGGCACTCGTACCACAGCACGGGCCGCTAGCCGACATCTTGGATGACCCTGGTCTAAAGGTAAAGTTCAGCGTCCTGGCTCTAGATGGGTCAACGGGGGCCGACCGATCGCCTTGTCATCCTCTGCCAATGGCGTGAACGGATGCAGTATGGAAGGCATGTGGTCGGCACACAGCTCTGCCGGTCGTTTCGAGTTTCTTGACCTTATATCCGCTACTAATCAAATAGCTCCTCAGTTGGCCTCATGATACTGAGTACACGCCGTTCCTGTCCCACCAACAAAAAAAAAATCCATGGTAGTGTCGAAAATCCAACGTTTTTGCTCCACATGACAGTCACTCTAACCACTCAACTACATTAAACCTAACCAACCTAAGGACATCACACACATCCATGCCCCGGGCAGGATTCGAACCTGCGACCGTAGTGGTCGCGCGGTTCCGGACTGAAGCGCCTAGAACCGCTCGGCCACTCCAGCCGGCAGATTTACATTATGTTGCAAATTGTAACAATTCGATGAATGCTCGTGAAAATGAGGGAGAGACGATAAATTTGTCTACTTCCAACCAGAGATTCGACCCGACTGTTCTAGTGGTTAGTGAATACCAGAATAGAAACGCAAGCGGACTGAAGAGTGTTGGAGATATCCGTAATTAATCATGTAATGACGTAGATTCAAAATACACTGTGCAGCCACATTGTGACCACCTGTCAAACTCTGATTAACCACGTCTTGCAGCGCAGACTGCTCCACGACATGCAGGAAGAGAGTCAATGAGTTCTGGAAGATACCGCCTGGATTGTGGAGCTATGTCGACGCCAGAACCGTGGGCAGTTGCGCTACGTTTCCACGTTCAGGGTTCACGACGCGAACAGCCCGATCGAGGTGGTCCCACAGGTTCTCGATGGGGTTAAAAACCTGATAGGCAGGGTAGAACGGTAAACTCGTCCTGGTGCTTCGAACCATGCCCGTGCACTGTGAGCTGTGTGACACATTGTATTGTCATGCTGATAGATGCCATCGCGAAGAGGGAAGAACAAACTGCATGTGATTATCAAGGATAGATGCATACTGGTTTTTATCCATTATGTCATCCAGAGATCATCGAGGGAATTCCACGAAAACATTGGTCAGACCATGATGCTCCCTCTTCCACCCTGGTTCCTTCCGAGTGTTGCACGGTGTTTGCTTTTTGTCCAGTGAAGCATAAAACACGATTCGTCTGCAAATACGACCTGTTGCCACTCGTCAGCAATGAACAGCAGTCAGAATGGGTACAAAAAACAGGCGCGTGCTCTGAAGGCCCATACGCATCACAGTTGGCTCAGCGCCGTTTTGGAGAGCGACATTTTGCCATTCGCACTGTACTATAACCACGGCACCATGCGATCAGTTTACAAACTTAGCTCTTTCGGAAATGCTTCCACCCTTGGTCCGAGAGCCAATCATCATCCTCTTTCGGACTTCGGACAGATCGCTCCATTTCCTCATTACGACGCTTCTTATCTAGCGCTTTACGTATCTACCACTACCAGTGCTGCCACCGGCCGTTTGTGAGTATTTATTGCACACTGACGTCGAACATAGGTTGTGGTCGCATTAATGTGACTGGACCATGTGGTGTCACCGCCAGACACCACACTTGCTAGGTGGTAGCCTTTAAATCGGCCGCGGTCCGTTAGTATACGTCGGACCCGCGTGTCGCCACTGTCAGTGATTGCAGACCGAGCGCCGCCACACGGCAGGTCTAGAGAGACTTCCTAGCACTCGCTCCAGTTGTACAGCCGACTTTGCTAGCGATGGTTCACTGACAAATTACGCTCTCATTTGCCGAGACGATAGTTAGCATAGCCTTCAGCTACGTCAATTGCTACGACCTAGCAAGGCGCCATTATCATTTGCTATTTATCTTGTGATTCATGTACCGTCAGACCGGTGTTCACAAATTATGGATTAAAGTTAAGTATTCCATAAGCTCCGTACTTTTTTTAATAGACTCAATTCCTTTAACTGTTCCAGACCTCACGCCAGCCTGCGTGAACTTAAACGCGTGCCTTTCGGCTATCTCCTAGTGGCTTGGCTGTCTTGCCAAGTCACAAAAGACCATACATAGAGTAAGGTGGGGTAAATCCGAGCGGATGGGTAAACCCGACCGCCCTCTTTTTGTGAGAAACGGCAAAGCGGAGCGATTTCGCATTAGTGTTACCATATAGAGCATTCGAAATAACCAAAATGTCACCTTGACAGCTTTGCCGCATTTCACATTTAGACACCCAAAACACAAGAAGTGTGTTTTCGATTGTTTCAATTTAATTATTGTGCAAATTGCATCACTAGATTTACCTTATTAAATAAAAAGATCGCAAAACAAACGGTAAGTGATTTGTGTATTGCATATAGTGGCCTATTCAGTGTATGTATCGCTTTAGATGGAAATGTCGTGTAAATTGTTTCTTTGTGTGTTAAATGAAACATGGCATGGTGGGGTAAATCCGCCCAGTAAATGGTGGGGTAAATCCGACCGCATATTTTTTATCGTTTATGTGTACGGAATATTTTGTTCATGTAAACAAAGTGAATTTTTGTTCATTTTTAGGAAAATGGTACTAAATTACAAACTAAAAACGACAAAGTGCAATCAAAACGATATTCGTCGAGCAGTTGCGGCAATACAAATGGGAATGTCTTTACGAGCTGTCGCTCGTGATTTTAACATTCCGAGAACGACATTTCTGGTGCAACGCCGTGCAATAAAATCATGTTTTTTCAATTAAAATTTATATTCATTTAACTTTCAGTAAATTTAGTACTCTAAACATTGTTATTTTTTGAATACATTTTGATCATTTATGTAAAAAACATAATTGCTTATAATTATTTCCCAAAAAAGCCGTTCATTTAGAACAATTTCTGTGCAAAATCAGCCATACAAATAGGGGTCGGATTTACCCCACCATTTTTACAAATGGCAAAAATGGACGTTTCTTAAAATATGGATATCTCAAAAACTATTGAAGGTATAACAAAAACATTTTGCAAACAGCTGCTCCTTTACATTACCTATAAATTAACGTATACAACGTTGAGATCTGACCTCGGACAAGCGTTTAGAGCCACAAGTAATTACTAGGTCGGATTTACCCACCTTACCCTAAGTAAAAGAAAAGATGTAATTTGTAAGCAGTTGTATGGAATTTAAAATATTCATAACTTGGTTTTTACTTCGTCATTGTGAACCTTTAGCATTTGCAACTGTAGGCAGTTTCAGCGTGTCTCCTACCGGGTCTCGGCGTTACATCACTAGAGAAGCACGCACAAACAGGGGCGCCGATTTCACGAATCTTTTGCACGATTTGTAGTACATAAAATAACTGATCAAAAATAGCCGAATGCTGAATTGACCACTAGTTGTTGCGAGAGGCAGACCCGCAAGAGTAAAAGAAGATGAGATGTATGTTATCAGTAGAGAAGCGATGCCAGAATAATGGGTCGGTCAGGAAAATACGGAAATGTCACCGGATGA
The DNA here is from genome assembly GCF_021461385.2 of Schistocerca piceifrons. Taxonomy (NCBI): domain Eukaryota; kingdom Metazoa; phylum Arthropoda; class Insecta; order Orthoptera; family Acrididae; genus Schistocerca; species Schistocerca piceifrons. Next base: position 320,094,694 of record NC_060143.1, on the reverse strand, counting down.
CGAATCCAACACGGACATTTCAGTCGTTCCAAATCTGCCCAAATCGACTGTTGGTGATGTTATTCTGAAGTGGAAACGCAAAGGAACAACCACAGCCACCGGCCGCGGTGGCCGAGCGGTTCTAGGCGCTTCAGTTCGGAACCGCGCCACTGCAACGCTCGCAGGTTCGAATCCTGCCTCGGGCGTGGATGTGTGTGATGTCCTTAGGTTACTTAGGTTTAAGTAGTTCTAAGTTCTAGGGCACTAATGACCTCAGATCTTAAGTCCCATAGTGGTCAGAGCCCATTTGAACCATTTTTGAATGACAACGAGCAAGAGAAAGATCAGGACGGATATACGAGAAATGCAACCTGTGAAATTTGCACCCAGTCAGAAATCCGTGAAAGTTGCACCCACAACGACAGGGCACCCCGGATCCTCAATCATCCGCATCCTATGCCCTCGGTAGAGTGCTGTGTGGCCTGTCCGAGTCCTGTCAACACAGCCAAGCCAACGACAACGTAAACAAAATATCCTACTTCTGGGAGGAGAAGAAGACTGCCACCAATTGCTGTCTACATAAAGCTATACGATACTCCCTCTCACAAAAGCACATGACACTGCTTCTACTTGTTTTAACATTTATATCCTGCTTTTCGTTATTTTATGATACATGCTGTCTTAATATGAAAAATTGTTAAGCACTGATAACTCAAATTTCTTTTCCTATCGTAAGACGTGATGCTCCTTAAGGTCGATGAACAGTCTGGTTTTTTTAAAGTGTTTCTTACTTAATACACAATTTGATAATGATCATTCACCTCATTAACGACAATTTTATGCAGACTTACCCGGGATTATCGCTCCTACGTTGTTCTCGCACCATTGCAGAGATGAATGATGTAGATTTTAGTGTAAGTGATGTTGAGAAACAACTGAAATCGTAAAAATTTAACAGGGCTTCTGTACCCGATAAAATTCGCATCAGATTTTATACCACAATTCCGTTTGAGTTAGCCTTCTTTTAACCATAATCTGTCATAGATGCACAGTGTTTCGAAGAAAGCCCAGGTCACAACCATTTACAAGAAGCTTATCAGACATTAACCAAAAAATTACCGTCCAATATCTTTGAGATGCTTTTGTTGTAGAATCTTAGTACATATTCTGAGCTTGAACATAATGAGATATCACGAAGAGAATGACCTCCTCCAAGCCAAACAGCATTGTTTTCGGAAACATCAACCGTGTGAAACCAACTCGCAGTTTCTGGTCACACCACATGCTGCAATGTAAAACTGTGCTCTTCACAGAACGAAAAAATGTAGTATCCTATGCCTATAATACCAATGTCAGCTGTAATCGGTCAACACTCACAAATATCTGGGTTTAACACTTTGTTAGAATATGGAATGGAACGACCACTTAAGCTCAGATGTGTGAATCTAGGGAAATGCAATCAAAGGAGATTGGTTACAAATCGCTGGTGTGATCTATCCTATAATATTTCTCAATTGTGTGGAACCTCATCTGAGGCGAAGATCTGCACTGAAAAGGGAATGGCAAAAGTGCGCTAACAACCGTGACCTACCCTTACACGAAGACAGCAAGAATCCCAGCCACACGCTCAAGTCCCGTAAGCCATCATGGAGATTAGGGCAACAGCTGATCGAGGACAGTTATGATATCGACGAAGCCTGGCGTCGGGAATGGGATATGTCTAACCCTGATCACCTTAACTTAGTCTCGGACCCAACCGTACGGCACGAGGGCTTCGGTCTTCCCAGAAAATCTTGGACAACTTTAAATCGTATCCGAACAGGCTATGGTAGATGTAATTACTGGAAGCACAAATGGGGACAGAGTGACTCACCCAACTGCGACTGTGGGAATCCACAAACTCTACATCATATTGCAATGGACTGCCCTACGAGGAGATTCCCTGGCACAATGCAGGAGCTGCACCTCCTGGAGGGAGATGCTTCTGGCTAGCTGAGGGACTTGGACATACAACCATGAGTCTGGTCTACTCTTTCCTTCTGAAAAACCTGCTACTAGATACTATTACTATAATTTCTATGTATTTTGTGTATTTTGTGTTTTACTTCCTTTTTTAGATCTAATAATTGTTTGTTGCCTGTAACATTGACCATTCATTGTTTTTATACGTTGTTTGTGTTACTACTTACTTACTGCTGTATTCTATTAGCCATACGAAATACATATATTGTGTGGAACCTGTACCAAATAGGACTAATAGAAGATATTCAATGTATGCGCAGAAAGGGAGCACTAGTGGTTGTAGGTTTGTTTGACTGATGGAAGGGTGTGACGGAGATGCTGATGAAATTAGACTGGCAGAAGCTTGAAGATTGAGACAGACTGCTCCTAGAGAGCCTACTCATTAAGTTTCAAGACTCTGCTTTAAATGAAGATGGTATCTGTTCTTGCAGACATGTCTTCATATAATTAAGGGTAACCGGCCATAGACCTCCTTCTGTGCGGGTACACACGCATTGCCCGAACTGTTACGGTACTCGGTAAGATTGTCTGCCGCGAGTAATGAGTGTAGTGGGCAGAGGCACTGCGAATATAGTGTGTGGACATTAAGCTGGGAATGTGAGTCTCACGGGGAGCGTGCAAGGGATAAACCCCTGCAGTCGCACTATCATTTGTGGCCTCGGTAGCTCAGATGGATAGAGCGTCTGCCATGTAAGCAGCAGATCCCGGGTTCAAGTCCCGGTAGGAGCACACATTTTCAACTGTCCCCGTTAATGTATATCAACGCCTGTCGGCAACTTAGGGTCTTGATTAAATTATCATTTCTGCTTTAAATATTGAATATATGAACCCCCCTACATATCGCTCCCATAGGGAGACTGAATTAGAGCGCCCCACTGAAGGGTTAAAGCATTCATGCTTGCAGCGTTTCATGCGTGAATGGAACGATAAGCAACCTAAGCTGGTACCGTAGGAAAAACGAACTCCTGCGCATTTCACTGTGGTCTGCACATGATGGATGTAGATGTAGATCTATTGCTATAAAGAAAATTGTTTTGATGTTTTTTTTAATCATGTATAAAAGACGCACACATGTAGCGCGAGAAGTGGGACAGGAAGCTACATACAACTATCTATCTAAAGTTAGCAGGAGAGCTTCTGTGAAGTTTGGAAGACAGGAGACGAGGTACTGGCGGAATTAAAGCTGTGAGGACGGGGCGTGAGTCGTGCACGGGTAGCTCAGTTGGTAGAGCACTTGCCCGCGAAAGGCAAAGTTCCCGAGTCCGAATCTCGGTCTGGCACACAGTTTTAATCTGCCAGGAAGTTTCATATCAGCGCACACTCCGCTGTAGAGTGAAAATTTCATTCTAGGAACTATCTATCTATCGCTTGCGCCTGTGTCCCTCATTTTGCGCGGGTTTGGCGTGGTTAAATCGGATTGGACATGTTAATTTGAAGGGGTGGCCGGACGCCCTTCCTGCCCCCACCCCGTACCTCCCCCCCCCCCCCGCCCTTGCAAACCCCCCCCCCCCCCTGCACTCCCCCCCATCCCCGGGACCCCTGGACGGAATCAGAGTACCTTATCTGTCTGCGTCTAGTGTACATCATGGAAAAGTGCGGATGTGTTTTAAATGTCTGAGTCGTGGAACTGAGGCGGGACGTGGGGGCCAGCTCGGTATTCACCTACAGGGATGTGGAAAACCGCCTAAAAACCACATCCAAGCTGGCCGGCACACCGGCCCTCGTCGTTAATCCAGCGGGCGGATTCCATTCGGGGCCGGCGCACCTACCCGAGTCGAGGAAGCAGCGCATTAGCGCTCTCGGCTAACCCGGCGGGTCCCGGAAGCTACATACAACTCAAGTCACCTATATAAAGCGAACCAGAAGTCCAGCAACAAAATTCGTTGTTCAGGGATAGCTTGAGTGTATTGGTACAAGGCACCTGTGGCCTACGGTGACCCGTTGTAGCGTAATAATGTAATTACGCTTTATTTGGCTTTGTTACCAGAATTATACTTGTTTCTTTGTTTCTGTAAAAATATTTTCACAAGAGTGATAAATAATGTAATATGCAATCAGCAAAAGCACTAACGCGGAAGGATTCGATTATTTATGGGCACAGAGAGTGAATGGAACAACTTTGTTTCCAAACAAGACACACAGTACATACCGTCGAATTGTCACTGTTACGTGAATGTTTTCACTGCAATGCCGCTATAAGGGGTAGGAGGCCAACTGTAATGCAGTTACTCTGCAACGAGCCACAGGTCTTATACCAAAACACTCGGAAAACATTGCCGTACAACTTCGTAAACCATGTCGATGTCGTTCTGGTTTACCCAGTACGCATGCATAATGGCCTTTTGCATCCTATGTACATTACAATTACAACATACTGATCTATGGGTATAGACTACATTTTATTTTTAAGTAAGCTTTGTCGAGTAGAGAAGATACGATTTTTAAGATCCTTGTATATAATTTGGTTTTAATGTTTTCCATTGTATTTTTTGAAGATCTAACAAATTGTTGTTGAATCCATAAAATCGAAAAAATTGTAACAACAGAAAATTGTAAAAATTTAGGCATTAGCTCCAGTGCTGTTCATCAGTAAAGCACGTAAGGGCGGGCCAGGGTGGGTCCTCGGCTCTCCTACCGACCGGCCAAGTCGCGGCATTGGGACCGGGGGGGGATCAGTGGACCCTTCGCCGACCTTTCCTGTATGCAAACTTCATTGGGCGTAGATTTCACTGGGTGCAGTTTACAGGACACCGACAGTGACAGTGGAAAAGACAGTAGCAGTGGGAAGAAATGAATGAGACACCAGTACTAAGAGATACGAGAGGGAGGTAGAGACTGTGAGAGGAGGCAGAAATTGTAGGACAGAGCGAAGGAGACTGTGACTGTGAGGAGGCGGTGACAGAGAGGCACGAAGGGGTAATGACAATGAGCCGGGAAGGCAACTGGGAGTGGACGGACATGAGCAACTTACAGCGATGGAATAGTGGTTGTGGACGATCTACTGTTAGGGGAGTTTGTAAGAGTGACAAGTGATCTGCATGTTAAATAAAAGCGTGAATATGTTTGCACGCCAGAATGTTTGGGGACTAAGATGCCGAGGAGGGTAGAATGAGGCCGCTGGTACCCCACTTTTCAGTCAGACTTTTGAACAGGCGTATATTCGTCTTCTTTAAGCTCCAATAGGAACATTTTCCCCTGATATTACCATATACTTTTCGTCAAATTTTCTTACATGCTATCAATGAAAGAGATTGCATGAAGCGGCATAGCACATTTGTTGTAGTGACAGCTGAGAACTCCGATTATGTTTGCACAGACAAAGCGGGAGTCCGTTTCGATGCTTACCTCGCGGCTACGACCGCTTTAGCTGCACACTAGCCATCTGCACCTGGTCATGGAGCGTTGCCTGACTTTGTCTTTCGTTCAGTCTGTGGAGTACGTTCCCTGGCCGCTTGGTACCTGAGAAGTTGGAGCTGACCAGTTTCTGGTGCCTTCAGTTAAAGCTTTGTAAAGACAAGACAACCACATAAAGAGGGCGTCAGAGTAAATATTAGTGAGAATGATTTAATAACATCATAGACGTAATTTCGTACAAGATGAAACAAAGTGATTTCATATAATTGCGGGAATTCAAACTGGAATCGTCGATTTGGGTGTAATTTTCTTCTGTATTTGACGGTAATGAAAAAATCAAATATATGGTGCCTTCTTTTACATGAAATAAGTTATATTCTTACACTGGTCAGGAAACTAGGGCTCCGAATTTGTTAAAACATGCATGTGAGGCTGGACAATCTACTAAAATTACTTTTTTAAAGTCCGTCTCAGTAGCTGAGTGGTCAGCGTGACAGAATGTCAATCGTAAGGACCCGAGTTCGATTCCCGGCTGGGTCGGAGATTTTCTCCGCTCAGCGACTGGGTGTTGTGTTGTCCCAATCATCATCATTTCATCCCCATCGCCGCGCAAGTCGCCGACCTGGCGTCAGATCGAAAGACTTCCATTCGGCGAACGGTCTACCCGACGGGAGGCTCTAGTCACACGACATTTACATTTTACTTCCTTAAAAACTGAAAGAGACGTAAAAGTTTCCATAGTTTCAACAAATTTGAAGGTAACTGCGACAAAAGACGCATCATCACTCTTGTAAGCAAAGCCATTTTACCTTTTGAATTTGTGTGTGGGAATGGATTTACCGAGACAGCGCAGTCCCTTATTGATGAGGGGGGCCAAATATGGTGCTGTGAGTGCCTAGGAATTATCTCCCCCAACTACATTTTCGAGAAAGTTAAAGGAAACCGCTGATCGTCTGCATGAAGCTGTTTCTGGAGAGGTGGAGTATGTTAGCAGATAACGTGGAAGGGACGCTGGCAGTCGATCTATAGAGTGGTGCATATCGCAAAATAAACTACACAGGAGTGACTACACATTACGTTAGTCATAGCAGTAACAGCGCATTGCCAACAGAGGGGTGCGGGGGCACCCTAACACCACATTAAAAATGTTAAAAAACAAAACTAATTAATTGTTTACTTACATTAACAACACACTTTGTAAAGAGGTGTTAATATCTAGGTTGGGATCAAAACCCAAACTTTCAGTAAGATGTAATAGCAAGCGGGGGGAGTGCATTTTATTACCACCACAAAAAAATAAAAAATAAAAATTTATTTAATTGTTGCTGATTTTTACTCAGAACATTACTTTCAAAGAGATACTGATGTGAAAGTAGCGTGCTGAACGTGAAGTTATTGAATACGACATTCATAGGGGAAAGTGACATCTGCTAGTAAGACTCAAATATTTGTGTTAAGTTAAACTGGAAAATTTAAAACATTTATAGAATTTGGTAGAAGACTATATTAAAACAATTTTTTCAAAGTTTTAAAATATAAAGTAATTGACTAAATTACAACACTTTTGGAAGGTGGGTGCAAAGTAACCCCCTTCCCCCTGGTATTGCAAAGGTTGAAAGGAAAAGGGAAAATTTCAGGATAGAATGTTGTGTATCGGAGATTTAGAGCGTGAGAGTAAAAGAAAACTAGAGGAAATATTGGACACGAACTGAAAAAGATACTATGGTCGTTTGATCTATGCAGCACTGTAGCAGCACTTCGTTAATCGAGACTCTCATCCTCAGCGCACATCGTCGATACTGTGCAGGAGCACATCACTCTAGAAGACGTATGTTCAAAATGGTTCAAATGGCTCTGAGCACTATGGGACTTAACATCTGTGGTCATCAGTCCCCTAGAACTTAGAACTAATTAAACCTAACTAACCTAAGGACATCACACACATCCATGCCCGAGGCAGGATTCGAACCTGCGACCGTAGCGGTCGCTCGGTTCCAGACTGTAGCGCCTAGAACCGCACGGCCACTCCGGCGGGCGAAGACATAAGTGATAAGAAGAGTGACGTACAGCAGTTTAGAAGTTCTTGTCGAGATGTCGCAACCTTTTTTAAGAATAACTGCTTGCAGTTTCGAATAGTTCCTGTTCAGCAGTCTGTGCTGAATGGTCTGCTCGTTCGCAGACATGAGACCTTTGTCAAAGTTCCTTAAATCAAAGGCTCTCACCATTCTGCAGCTCACATCGTCACTAGAATGATTTACCATACGTCTCTGATCCGCTTCACACTGCGGTGACAAAAGTCATGGGTTGCCTTCTAATGTCATATCGGACACCCTTTTGCCCGGAATAGTCCAGCAGCTCGACGTAACATGGACTCAACAAGTCGTTGGAAGACTCATGGAAATGGAAATGAGCGTTTGGCGTCATTGGCCGGGAAACCCCTTACGGGGCAGGTCCGGCCGCCTTGGTGCAAGTCTTATTACATTCGACGCCACATTGGGCGACCTGCGCGCCGGATGGGGATGAAATAATGATGAAGACAACACCCAGTCTCTGAGCGGAGAAAATGTCCGACCCAGCCTGGAATCGAACCCGGTCCCCTTACGATGGCAGTCAGTCACGCTGACCATTCAGCTATCGGGATGGACCCAGATGTCTCATGCAACAGTACTGAATCATCCTGCCTCTGCGCCGTCCATAATTGCGAAAGTTTTGTCGTTGCTGGATTGTGAACACGAACTGATCTCTCGATAATGTCCCATAAATAATCTATGGAATTCATGTCTGGCCAAATCATTCATTCGAATTAGCCAGAACGTTGATCAAACCAATCGTGAACAATTGTGGCCGAATGACATGGCACATTGTCATATTCCGTCCATGAATGGCGTAAAATGTGAGAGTAGCCGAACATAACCGTTTCCAGTCAATGATCGGTTCACGCGGACAGCTCACACCATTACAGACCCAAGAGCAGCTTGCTCAGTGTTTTGTCGCCACTTTTGATCCTTGGCTGCGTGGGGTCTCTGCCACACTCGAACCCTACCATCAGCTCATACCAACTCAAATCGGGACATGCTTTTCCTGTCGTTTAGGGTCCAACCGATATGGTCACGAGCCCAGGAAAGGCGCTGCTGGTGATGTCGTGCTGTTAGCAAAGGCACTTGTATCGGTCGTCGGCTGCCGTAACCCATTAACTCCAAATTTCGCCACTCTGTGCTTAGGAATACGTTGCCCATGGTGAGAGATATCGCTTGAAATTTGGTAGTCTCGGCACACACTTGAGACTGTGGATCTCGGAATACTGAATTCCCAATTTCTGAAAAGGAATGTCCCATTCATCTAGCTCCAAATGCCATACCTCGTTCAAAGTTTGTTAATGCCCGTCGTGGGTCCATAATCATGCCGGGAACCTTTTCACACGAACCTCTTGAGTACAAATGACGGCTCCACCAATGCACTGCCCATTTATACCTTGTGTAAGCGATAGTAGCGCCATTTGTATATGTGCATTTTACCATCCTTTGACTTGTCACCTCGATGTATATTGTCATATCGAGTCATGTGCCTGCAACGTCAACAGAGGAACTCGGTCTTGCAAAGGGCACTAGTCAAACGGAGTTAGAGGATCATCTTGATGCAATGTTCTTCAGGCGAACGTGATTGGTATGACATTCACTACCCTAGTATTACAAGAAGAAGTCACCATTGGCTATTGATTTAATTATTGCTAGGAGCTGGAATGGCGGGAGCAGGAAATATCTGTCTGACGTCGTAGGACGCGGAGGGGGATCAGGAAGTGACAATAAAAGAGAGAAAGCTAGGGAAGCAGTGAATGCATTTTAAATCTTTCCCCGGTACTGGTGGTTTTGACAAACACGTTTTGTCGGACTTAACTGACTCCTGAGGCTGCGCTGTATTGCTAAATAAAATAATCGAATCAACTCAGGGCAGTCTGAGCAGTGCATGGTTGGGTAGTAGCTGCTCACCAGTACAACTGATCTGTACAACTGGGCGACCATTGCTTACATGAAAACGTAATCATTCCGATCGCCCACTGATAGGTAATTAATTAGTGCTTCTTTCCACAGCATAAGCTATGTGGGAGTCTGCTGACACCCACAATTATGATAAACATTACAAAGTCGATTTAGAGGTTTATATTCTGACATTGGAATAAATTTCCATTATCTAGATATTAAAAGCAATCAGTGATGTGGAGGTGATGTGCACTTCATTACTATCAGAGGATGTGCTACGGCCCTGTATTTAAGTGAAGTCTCCCAATTGCCTCATTTACACCACTGATTATTATTCATCTGTGGGAAAGTCATTTGAACTTATCCATCGTGATCATAGATTCATTAGATTAAATTTGGCTGTATCAAATCGTGGTCAACATAGTATTTACACCTCCTTTTCTAAATTGTACCGTATGCCTCTAATACATCTATAATCTGCATACCCTGGTATAAAATGAAAAAAAATATCTCAGTACAATTACTTCGCAATTAAAGACATCGAGTAGTCAACAATATCTGAATACAGATGTATGTTCATTAAACTGCGTTACTTTATTTTACGTTTTGTACCATACATCTGACTAATCAGCTTTCATAAATTTGAATGCAAATCGTTTTAAATGGCACGCTTGCAATTCGTTTTGCAGTGGCAGTGCGCCGCATGCCAAACTCAGTAATGGTGGCGTAACAGCGCTGCTGAATTATTCTGTTTCATGTTCAGGAAGGGTGATCAAACGCCTCGGAGACCAATAAAGGCATTGCCACCAGTTCCGGCGGTTAACAGAATTATCAACCACTTCGTATGTCTCTCTCTCTCTCTCTCTCTCTCTCTCTCTCTTTCTCTTTCTCTTTCTCTTCTCTGTCTGTCTCTTGCCGACATGGAACTGGGACTGCCACATTGCCGTCTGACTAATAATGGTGACCCATATGAAGCGCAGCAGGTATCCGCGAATTACTGCTAAAATTGTCGCCGCCCGTATTTCATTCTCCGTTTACGAGACGACAAAAGCTTCAGGCGAGGTCACGAAATTATCTCTACGGGGCTCGGGTCAAGCACAAAGGACACGGGTTACCTCCATCCATATAGTGCGCCATATCTCTGGGTTCCGCCACGCTCAGCGAGTCACAAAGAATATTGTGTGGGTCACAGAAAAACAGACATGTTAAACACACGGGAAAAACCAATGCATTAACGCTGGAAACGTGTATAATGTCGTTGGAAGGGGGATCAAACGCGTAGATGCGTAGCCAAAAACGCAATTTCCTTTTTTTTCCGTCGTTCTGTAGACTTAGAATTGCTCCTCGTGACTACTCAGCCACTAGTCAATGCGGAAAACTGTGTAGCCTTATATATACAACAGAAAATACTATTCACGACCTGAAATCTATTAAGTTTCTATTACTGTGTACGCATAATTTTGCGAAGTGATTACTCAATGATGAAAAATTTTGGCTATCACTCAATCTTACTTAAGAATACATCTTGTGGCTGCAAACATTGCTCTATTTTTTTCCCTGCTCTTAATTTCTTGATAATTTTGACATTTTATTACCTTCAAAGGGACTTCTGCTGTCTCCATTCTTCGCTTTGCCCTGATTTTTTTCTACCTTATTTCTTATGTTATTCAACCACACGTTTTTTAGAATCCTTCTCTAACACACTTCTCAAACGCTTTGATTCTCTTCTTTTTCGGTTTTCGCACAGTCCGCGATTGTTTCCTTATTGTGTCTAAATAGGTGCCCACGAAGTTTCGTTTCCCTTCCATAGTTACCGTGAGTTTCTTCACTCATTCTTTCAGAGTACCTCCAACGCACTTCATCTCCGTCCCCGTTAGCCTTCTCCATAACTCCTTAACCACATGTTTGTTTATCTTTACCAGTGTCTAGCACTGATAACCACACAGCAGCACACTTCAGAAAAACATTTTGATATTTCTTTTTTGCTTTTCCCTCCTCACAGATTTATTCGCTAATAGTTGTCTTCTCCCAATGAAAACACGGTTTTCTGCTCCACCTCTTTTGACGTCGTCATGTTCGATTCCAAGAGCATGACTGCGCCCTGTGACCATAATGTAATCCACGACAGAAAGAAAGTCAACATCGGTCACAATACAATCATCTCTTGTTTATTGCTGATCTATTTTGCATCTAGGAGTGCAGCTATCAGGAGTGCATTACAAGCAGTCATGTAGACTCAGAGAAATTTTAAAAACGTGTTTTCCAATAGGAGTTAGGCAAGTACAAGCATCAGTCCAACTAATTATATGATATTACGACTGAATTTTACCCTCTTTCTGTCCTGTCTTCTGATTTCCGTGCAGCGTGTGTCGTGTTCCTTGACTCAAGGTAACAAAACAAAAACTACTGTCGAATTCTTATACATTTTCTTTTTTATGCCAGGTGTTCTTCTCATATTAGATTTGCTTAATTGTAAGTTTGATTTTTCCCATAACTGTTGTCAGTGTACATAATATATTCTGCAACTACGTAAAATTTTATAGAAAGTATATATTTACCAGAGCTAAACATTTCTACGTGGCATAACCATTATCCCACGGGGTATGTCTCAAGGGCCAGCCGTTGTGGCCGAGTGATTTAAATTGCTTCTCTAGTTTGAGATACCTACTTCTAAGTTGCGCATGATGGCAGCTGTTCTTGATTCGATCTGAAATATTTACTTCATCTTCTTTGGCGAAGGAATTCCCGAAGGCTGTGCTTAGTAACTCTGCTTTAGTAGCACGGTCGTCGATAGTATTTCCATAGCTATCGCGCAGAGAAGGCATTGACTGTGTCTTGCTGCTAGAATTCTCCAGACACAATCAGAATCTCTTTGCATTTTCTGCCATGTTTCAGGATAAAGTTTCGCTGTGGAAATTATTATGAGCATCTCGCATTGAAGCCCGTGCTAAATTTCGAGCTTTTGTAAAAGATTGCCAATCTTAGAGATTTTGCCCTCGATTAAATTTGGCATGCTTCTTCGTTGTTTTTGCAACAGTGTTCTGAACTGTTTTGTCTACCATGGGCGATCGCCTCCGACGTTGTTTAATTTATTTGGTATAAATCTCTGAATTTCTGTCGATACTATGAATTACATTGTTAATCTGGAAGTTGTGGAGATCATTCCTCAGGAAGGCGTCAAGTGAATTTTTATCTGCTTTTTTGAGTAGGTATATTTTTCGTTTATTTTTGGAGGTTTTGCGGGTTAGAATATTCAGTTTCGCTACGACAATCCTGTGTTCAGTAATCCCTGTATCCGTTTTCAAAAATGGTTCAAATGGCTCTGAGCACTATGGGACTTAACATCTATGGTCATCAGTCCCCTAGAACTTAGACCTACTTAAACCTAACTAACCTAAGGACATCACACAACACCCAGTCATCACATGTATCCGTTTTGCTGCTGTTTTAGCTGAGGATTATTTGTTGCTGTGAGGTCCTGTGTGTTCACAATCGTCTATTATTCACGTGGGTTCATGAACCAACTACTGGAAATAATTTTCATAGAATACGTTTAGAACGATTTAGGATCATGTTTTATGCTTACCTCCGGATTTAATCATGTATTTTCGTCAACATATCGAGGGTAAGTTACAGTCAACACCAACTATAATTTTATTTGAGCAACATAATGCCCACCCTCAGACAGCGAGGATTTCCACTGCTTGTTTTCGTGCTTGGCACAACCTACCTTGGCCCGCAGGACCGCCGGATGTCTCTCACATTGAGAAAATTTGGAACATTGTGGACAGGTCCCTCCAACATGCTGGAGATATTCTCGATCTAACACGTCAGTTGGACAGACTTTGGCATCATTCCCAACACGAAGACATTCAAAACCTCTTTCAGTCAATGCCAGGGTGAAAAACAGCTTGCATAAGGGCCAGAGATGGACCACTGCGTTAGTGACTTGCCTAATCTGTGAAACTCTTTAGCAAATCTTCCAATTTTTCTGATATTTTAATAATTTGTTTGTCTGTACATGTATATCACATGGAGCGTTTTCCGTCGCATTTGGACAATTTCTTCGTTGTAGGTCGTTTTTTTCTTATTTGCCTTAGAATGAAATAACATATGACGTATCTGTAATATGTGCAGTACAAGCTGCCTCAGCATTACAAAGACACAAACGCTTGATGACTCAATTTTCTCGCTTAAATTCTCCCTCTACTATTATGGAAATTATTTCCTGATGCACTAAAATGCTATCCCTTCTTCTAGAGAGTGTTTTCCAGATAACTTGTATTTGTTTCGTCACCGATTCCGATGGCCCGTGCTATAAAAGGTTGTTATTAAGGCTTCTGACAAGTTGTCACTTTAATGTGACTTGATATTGCATGTATGTATGTATGTACGTTCGACATTTACTCATACACCACTGCAACGATTTAAGTGAAAACTGGTTCGGGCATCACTAACTGTCTGGAAAGAAACACTCTTCGGTTAAGAACCACCTGCCCCTGTAAGCGGTGGGCGTGCAAAGGAAGCGTAGCTCACGACGCAAAAATAGTCAGACAGTATTCATCAAGTATTTTAGAATGAGAGTACTTAATGACACTGAACAAACTTTACAAGTAGTTTCAAACCTTTACGAACTCTTTCTCCCTCACATTCCGTACAGAGTGTTGAAGGGCAAAAATTTTATCACTTACTACATTTTAGCTGTTCATACAGTAAAACTTCCGCATCAAGCATGACCTTTTAATTTATTACTACTTTAGTAATAACTTTTAGCAACACATGTTGCGAACAGTATTCAAATATACCACTGAATGCACCTGCAAAAAAATCATTGTATGACACATGGTTCAGCAGATTTGACGTCATAAACCTTGAGCTGCGTGGAAATGTAACTGCACAACGAAATTCGCTAGAGATAAATGTGAAATACGTATACAGACATATGTGAAATATGTTAAATATATGTGACGTGCGTATTCCGGCAAAGCTGCGTGTAAAACGCTCCATCTAAACCCCTGGATATATTTTAACCAAACTTGTTACACATATTAGTTATTATGTGTGAAGAAACACTGTGGAGCAACCTCCTGTTATCGGGTTGTAAAGTGGAGAGAAAGGGGGGAGGAGGAAGTTGACAGAGAGGGGGGCGGAAGAGGTGGATAATAGAATAGCAGTAAATATATACTGGGGCAACACCGATTACCCAGCGGACAGTTACATAATCCCTTGCTCGATATACGCTGCTCGAAAGTGTTATCGGATATTTATTTCGAACATCTACCACCGTTAACTCTTCTTGAAACTCGGGGTACTAGTGGCCTTATGTTATTGCTGCATAGTTCGTGACCTTCATTCTATCCCCCCCCCCCCCCGCCCCCCCAACTCATAGTGTTGCCTAACATTTCCATATGACCTCATAGAATAAAGCAAATATCAGTGTCACTGCATCGTGTTTAGGTTTGCAGATTGCAAAGTGTATCGTGTATGCAAACGAGGACAGGTAATGCGACCTTTAAAGGTGAACAAATTGCAAGAACTTGTCATTTCATTTTGAGAGGGCCTTCGTTTGCCCTCACGAGAGTCTTTTGTTTGTCAGCTAACAGGCAGTCACGATTTTATTGTTTCACACGAGTTCGGAAACTGTGTCTTTCGGACAACTTCGTGCATTCATATGAGTTCCATTCGGATGTGAGCATTCAAATGAGCTTAATTTCGACCGTATTCGGTGAAATACGAGTGAGTGCTAACAATACCGCGATATCTGTAGCTCTTCGGCACCTTCTGCATTTACTGCAGCCGATCTTCAAGTCATTCATTGAGCCCTCTTAGGGGGGAAGCTAAATCCTGACTTCGGCGCAGCTTTTGTTCGTCCATCTTTTGATCCGCCTCTACTGTAAAGGAGCGCAGCCACTTTATAAAGGCGACAAACAAACGGCGCACAAAAGCGCTGAATACATTTTGCCAACAGGACATCAAAGGAAATGAGACTCTGCCACAGCAACATAGAGTTCCGCTACCTAATCTTCCGCGAGTGGATCAAACGCAGAGAAACAGGAGGCAGGAGGAAACAGCCCTACAAATGCTCTCCCTGCTCTGACGGTGCAAGAGGCTTTTCGGAGTCGTTGCAAGAAACACGGTCACTTTGAACAGAGCCCCTTCCTGACATACTTGCGAGGAAAACAAATGGCAAAAGCAGGCTTACTAAGCAAAGGTGTAAGATCATAAAATAATAATGATAAAACTGTGTTCTATGCAGTACAGATGTATTGGCGACTGCAGCAGAATATCATACAGAAATGCATCGCGCGATTTTATCTGTCAGGAAGAAATGCACTAGTATGTTTTTAGTACAAAAGTAAACCATTATTCATCCACGAATCTTTCACTTAAGTACAAAATCGACAATCCTTATTGCTTTACCATTGTGTGAATACCGCGTAAGGTACGAGGGTGAGTCAAATGAAAACCTTAAATTTGTAATAACAAATCGAAATTTCGCGCCGATTTCCTTTAAGTTGGTAAGCGTGCATAATGGCCTGTAGGTGGCAGCATAGTGCAGATGCACACATACCGTCGAGGTCTCAATATAAAGATGGCCGCCCCACTGGCGACTTGCACCAGGGAAGAACAGCGTTCTGTTATCCGGTGTTTGCGTAGTGAAGGTGTGAAAACATTTGAAATTCATCTACGAATGAAGGTTCAGTACGGTGATGCATGTTTGTCACAGCAGCAAGTCTACGAAAGGAGTTGGAAGTTCGCAAATGGTGTGACTTCAGTGGAAGATGCTCCTCGTCCAGGTCAGGCACAACGAGCTGTGACTCCACAGAACAATGCAGCAGTTGACGCCATAGTGAAGGGAAACCGCCGAGTGAAACTAAATGACATTGAAGCATGTTTACAAATTAGTCAAGAGTCAGCACACCGCATTGTGCATGATGTGCTCCAGTTTCACAAAGTGTCGGCAATATGGGTGCCACGGCAGCTGACCCCTGAAATGAGAAAATGATGTGTTGATGCTTGTGAAGAACTTCTTCGGCGCTTTGAACGAGAATGTGATGGCTTCCTTGCAAGTATCGTTACTGGGGACGAAACCTGGGTTCACTTCCACCAACCGGAAATGAAGAGAGCGAGCAAGGAATGGCACCATTCCTCATCACCAAAACAAAAGAATTTTCCAGCAGAACCATCAGCAGGGAAGACTATGCTGACTCTCTTTTGGGACGGAAAGGCCCCAATTTGGAGCATTACATGCCTAGAGGTACCACTGTCACCATTGCATCATCTACAGATCTCCTAAAAATCGTCTGCGGCCTGCAGTCAAATCAAAGCGACGTGGATTGCTGCCAGTAGGTGTCCTTTTGCAGCATGACAATGCAAGGCCGCACACTGACCGTACAACAGTTGTAACAATCACAAACCTGCATTTTTAGTGTCTTGCTCATCCATAATACTTACCAGACCTTCTCCCATGTGATTTCCATATGTTTGGACCATTCAAAGACGCAATGGGACCATTCAAAGACGCAATGGGAGGAAAGAAGTTCCGTTCTGATGAAGAGGTACGCCACGCGGTGCATGAGTGCTTGCGTGGACTACCAAAACAGTTTTTTTCTTAAGGAATTTATGCACAATAAATAATATTTTAGGTTTTACATTTGACTCACCCTCGTACAAGCTTTGAGGGGAGACAGTATAAGTGGCTCTGAACAAAAAGCTTCATACGAACAAACGTCCTGTTAACTGTTTTCAAGGAAACTAATGAAAACAGTGAGGGGCAGAACGAACACAAGTAATAGCAAACGAAATACTACTCTAGTGTTTTGTTTAATAGTGCACATTTCCTTACAAAAGATGCTAAAAAAGTCCAATGTCAACTGAAGTGCATTTTGCCGCTCTTATAGACAGCTGCTGCGTTGCTGATGTGAGCTCATTCGTACGATCCTTTACTTGAGAACACGCACGTAAAATACGAACGACAAGTTTCTCATTTGTTTCATTCTGCGCGCGAAGACTTCGCTCTAAAGGCAACCCCACAAACAATGATCTAACGGAGTAAAATTGTATGACCTCGGTGGGCAGGATATGACTCCACGGCGACTGAAGCCTGTGATTTTCAAACAGATGTGTTTCGCATATGGTTAACGAAAGGGCACATGTTCATTTGAAGTTTTTTTGTTTGGAGTCACCAATACTGCTACCCCTCGAAGCGTGTACCTTTCCTTCTGAATCACCCTGTGTACATAAAACAATACTATTACAACCAAAACCGTAAACATAAAGTGAAACAATTTTGTGTAAATATTTTCACGTAAATGGTTCAAATGGCTCTAAGCACTATGGGACTTAACATCTGTCATCAGTCCTCTATACGTAGAACTACTTAAACTTAACTAACCTAAGGACATCACACACATCCATGCCCGCGGCAGGATTCGAACCTGCGACCGTAGCAGCAGCGCGGTTCCGGACTGAAGAGCCAGAACCGCTCAGCCGCAGAGGCCGGCTTCACGTAAATATTTCAGTGTCCTATCCAAGTGTCTATTACTGTCGGCAAGCTAATTTTAAAAATTTATTCATGTATTTCATTCATGACAGAAAGAAATTTCAGTAAATATTTCTCTCATATTAGAACCTTGAAGCAACGCGCTAATTAGACTTTATAAGCAGTTACCCTTTCTAAAATGTAATAAATGAAAAGCACCAGTTAGCTTTTGTTCTACAATATTGTTCTACCATATTGTAGAACAAAAGCAAACTGGTGCTCTTCATTTATTATTATAATGTTGTTCTACCAAGAACCGACGGAAGATTCTGTTAATATTTCTAAAATGTGTTACCTGCTTCCAAGTTATGTGAAATAAAGAATCACTGTCCCCAAGTATCCCCAGTTCTTTCTAGATTATCTCAATCCCTATACCTTCAGAAATGTTTTCGTTTAGACAGAGGTGAAAAAGCCGCTGTATAAGCATAAGTCTGGTGTTTGATTTTCGTTTATTTCTCTGTCTTGCTGCTCGAGTTACCTTATGCAACTTTTCATAGCTAGAGAAACATGTTGTTATACGTAATTGTGCAAATTTTGAAAAACGTTCGAAACTATAAATAAGGAACATCTGGCCCTTGCACATATACGCTATAGAATTTGATAATACGAAGATTTTCCATATATTATATTTTGCGCTATCGTGGGTCATCTTTATGACCATCCCTTGATATGTGATCTACACTGCGCAACACAATTAAAGGTCCGCTTTTCCGAAACTCCGTAATTGTACCCCATTAGGTCGTACAAGTTTGAAATATTCTCAAAGGTGCGTAGAACCCACCTTTGTAACGGTGCAAATGCGTGATGTCTTGCGACGTCACCCACGGGCTCGAAGACGTTTCAGACAGGAAGGTGTTGACACTTTTGAAAAAAGGCCACAGGTCAGAAGTTCATGTATCATGTAAGGTGGGTTACTGATGTCACATCGGCACCATATTTCACCATAATTCTTCTAAAAGCTACTGGGAACGTTTCACACATTGGGAAGGTCGTCACACCCACTCTTACCCACATGGAAGTCAGAACGGCGACAGCCGGCGCTGAAATCACGCGGCTTTCTTATGGGTGGTGTTGTCTTCTCCATCAGTTTATTGAACGTAACTTCACATACTGGGAAGGTCGTCACACCCACTCTTACCCACATGGAAGTCAGAACGGCGACAGCCGGCGCTGAAATCACGCGGCTTTCTTATGGGTGGTGTTGTCTTCTCCATCAGTTTATTGAACGTAACTTCTTCTACAATACAATAGCTGGCTGTACAATAGATGTAGACGTCCGTCGATCTAGCCGGAGATGTGGTTCCTCTCGGTCGGCTGGTACTTCGATCGGCGGTCCAGTACAGCGCCTTCGGTGATATCTTCTCGGAGACTCTGCTATAGCGTTTGCCATAAGCAGCGGACGAAGACTGGTCTGCCTTCGACCGGACGGGCCTATATAGTGAGCTGGAGCCAATAGAAACCCGGTATAGGAATCCGTGGCCGGATATGTCGCGGCGACCTCTGCAAGGAAAGGGGCCTATTAATCGACTGGAATCTTCGGCGTGTTTACCTGATGTCTTCGCCTGTTTGGCTGTTGGTTTGTTTCCCTCATTACGTGGCTGTTATGCGGTTCTGCCTGCCATTTAGGGGAACCCGATGGCAGACAGTACAGGTGGCAGAGGAAAAGAGATCCGACACCATGCCGCTCAGAATTGACACGTGAAGACAACAGTGGCTGGCATAAAATGCGTCAATAAAACCACCCCGCCAGCAGATGTGACCGAGCGGTTCTAGGCGCTTCCGTCTGGAACCGCGCAACCGCTACTGTCGCAGGTTTGAATCCTGCTTCGGGCATGGATGTGTGTGATGTCCTTAGGTTAGTTAGGTTTAAGTAGTTCTAAGTTCTAGGGGACTGATGACCTCAGATGTTGTCCCATAGTGCTCAGAGCCATTTCAACCAATTTTTTTGAAACCATCCCTTTCTTTGGAAAGCTAACTCCCGCACATTTTGTGCGTGGTTTCGTTGACGTACTTAATGCCACCCCTGAGGCCCTTTCATGCCGATTCTGAGCGGCTGTCTGAATGCCATCCAAAAGAAAATTGCGTGATTTCAAGTGAATATCCCCGTTCTGCCCTCCATCGCAGAGGCGTAAAAAGAAGGCGTGAAATTTGGGTAAAAGTCATTTATCATGTGACACGTCCACGGTGGCTTTGAATATAATTTTGATGAAATTTGGTGCCAAGGTGACATCATTAACCCATATTACTAGTCACATGAACTTCTGAGGTCTGGCTTTTTTTCTGTGTGGTCGACATCTTGCTGTATGAAACGTGTTCGAGCCCTTGCTGTCGTCGCAGGGCGTCACGCTATTGCACCAGTATATATGAAAGTCGTATTAACCTTTGAGCCAAATTTCAAACATATATGTCGCAATGGAAGACAATTACAGCATTTCGAAAAAGTGGTCCTTTAATTGTGTTCAAATGGCTCTGAGAACTATGGGACTTAACATCTGACGTCATCAGTCACCTAGAACTTAGAACTACTTCAACCTAACTAACCTAAGGATATCACACACATCCATGGCCGAGGCAGGATTCGAACCTGCTACTCGCGGTTCCAGACTGAAGCGCCTAGAACCGCTCGTCCACACCGGCTTTAATTGCGTTGCACAGTGTAGATCGAAATGTACAGTTTGTATTTTTCTGTACGACAACGTACATGAATTTGACCTTTTCCTAAGGGTTTCACATTATCACAGACGGAAATCAGATGGCTGTTCATACCACTGAAAGATTATTATGTAATACCCCCGGAGTTTCAGAAGACGAATGTGCAAAACTACACGACACAAGGAAAAGCGAGATGTGCCAATGGACAGAGCAGATCTCCAAGTTTCAATCCCTAATACGTACCGTGGCGTACCTGCTGAGCTGACCACTAGGGGGCGAGCGTGTAAACAACTGACCTGCTCTGTACTATCGTATCGAATTACTTCGTGCCTGCAGATAGGCAACACGATGGACAGATTACTAAATCGGGTTGCTGTCTTCCTCCCTTCTCGGGCAGACGCACCAGTGATTTTAATCAACTGTAGACACGTCTCTCATGTCTCCAGTGGTGGCCGTAGCCAGCTCCGGTAATGTGAGTTCAGAGATGCTCTAACCGCTCATGTGTGTGAATTAATGTAGTGTGGTTTTCGCTCAGTCGTCTTCTGAAATCCTGGAAGTATTTATAAATATCCCTGTACATAAAGAAGCGACAGAAGTCACGATATGAAAGGGCAGTAGCTAGGTGGAGCTACCTTTCGTACTCAGGTGCTTCATATGAAAAGGTCTCCCACATGATTATTTCCGGAAGACTGGAATCACCAGACTTTCAACTCGAAATGGTAATTAGATCTCGACCCGAGGGACATTCAGTATCAGAAATTGTTAGAAAATTCAATATTTCGAAACCCGCAGTATTAAGAGCATGCCGAGAATACTAAATTTCAGGCGTTATCTCTCGCAATGGAGGACGCAGTGGCCGACGGCCTTCACTTAACGACCGAGAGCAGCGGCGTTTGCGTACGGTTTTCAGTGCTAACAGACAACATTGCGTGAAATAACGGCAGAAGCAGATATGGGACATGTGACGAACTTACGCTATAGGACAGTCCGGCGAAATTTGGCGTTAATAAGCTGTGGAAGCAGACGACCGACGCGAGTGCCTTTGCTGACAGCACGACATCGGCTGCAGCGCCTCTTCTGGGCTTATGAGGATATCGATTGACTCCTGACTACTTGAAAACCGTGGCCTGGTCAGATGATTCCCAGTTTCAACTCGTAAGAGCTGATGGTAGGGTTCGAGTGTGACACAGAGCCCACGAAGCAGTGGAGCCGGCCGCTGTGGCCGAGCATCTCTAGGCGCTTCAGTCCGGAACCGCGCTGCTGCTACGGTCCCTAGGTTAGTTAAGTTTAAATAGTTCTAAGTCTAGGGGACTGATGGCTTCCGATGTTAAGTCCCATAGTGCTTAGATCCATTTGAAGCATTTGAAACCGTGGACCCAAGTTGCCAACAAGACACTGTGCTAGCTGGGGGTGGGTCCATAACGGTGTTGTCTGTCTTAGATGGAACGGACTGGGTCCTCTGGACCAATTGACCTGATCATTGACTGGAAGTGGTTATGTTCGGCTACTTGGAGTACATTTGAGCCGTTCATCGACTTCACGTTCCCAAACAACTATACAATTTTTACGGATGACAATGGGCAATGTTACTGGGGAACATTTGTTGGCGTTTGCTTTGAGGAACATTCTGGACAGTTCGAATGAATGATATGGCCATTCAGATCACCCGACATGAATCCCATCGAACAGTTATGAGACACTTCTTCGTTTAGTCTTGCTAGGATGCATAGGATGTGTGTACGATGTGTGTGGATGCAGGAGGTGCTGGCCATAGTTTGCGAACGGCTGCACGTGCTGCTGACTAAGGTCAGTCACCTTCAGGGTGCTGCCTCAGGGTGTAGTAGTGGTGGAGAGGCCGGCCGGTGTGGCCGTGCGGTTCTAGGCGCTTCAGTCTGGAACCGCGTGACCGCTACGGTCGCAGGTTCGAAAACTGCCTCGAGCACGGATGTGGTGATGTCTTTAGGTTAGTTAGGTTTAATTAGTTCTAAGTTTTAGGCGACTGGCACAAAATCTCGCACTGCAGGTAGTTTCGTAATTATTGACGGCTATAGAAGCAACATGTTTCAATATTTCCACAGAGGAGTTCCAACGACTTCTTGAGCCCATGCCTCGTCGAGTTGCTGCACTAAGCCAATCAAAAGAAGGTCCGACATGATACTAGGAGGCATCCCATGACTTTTGTCACTCAATGTACAGCAAATACGGAACTGTTGATGTACCTTGGTCCACTCGTGTTCCACAGAACTTTCCGTTCCCTGGCGCATGAATCCAGCCTTTAGCGTCTTTGAAAATCTCATCTACACCGATACCAGTCATCGGTTTACATTCAAAAACCTTCGTAGGAATGCACTTAGAGCGAAGTTTCTTCATTTCCATGTAAATTATTCGCTAGTTAATGTCTTTTCAAAAATATTTTTTGTAATCACTGTTGTAAAGCTTTACTCTATTTAAAGAACGACACCACAGGCAGCGCTAAAAGCCCTATTATCTTATACATTCTGCAGGTGAAATGGATCAGCAGCTTTTCCTTCATAGACATAAATGCTTAAAATTCCATCGAAATTCGCATTAAGAAGTATCCTTTATTTATCGGTTGTGACTAGTTTCGGACATCATGGCCATTTTCAATCCGTTCTATAATTTCAATGTTACAGCCGATGTGAGGATCGTTATAAAGATGTTGCACCAATGTAGCTATTCGTTCCTGTTACATTAAAGATTACGTAAAACGTTACATGCCGTTTTCATAAACTATTAATATATGAAAATTCCTGGCAGATTAAAACTGTGTGCCCGATCGAGACTCGAACTCGGGACCTTTGCCTTTCGCGGGCAAGTGCTCTACCAACTGAGCTACCGAAGCACGACTCACGCCCGGCACTCACAGCTGTACTTCTGCCAGTACCTCGTCTCCTACCTTCCAAACTTTACAGAAGCTCTCCTGCGAACCTTGCAGAACTAGCACTCCTGAAAGAAAGGATATTGCGGAGACATGGCTTAGCCACAGCCTGGGGCCAATATACGGTCAAATACGCATGCTTGTGAAACAGCCACAGCAGACAATCCAGAATAGTAGTGCAGATTGTTCAACAAAAAATGGACATACTATGCTGAACAGTACATACATTATGTCTACAGCTTTTTTTTTTATCTACCTTCTAGTTACCGGGCCCTTACCCGAAATCACCAGGGGAACAAAGGTTTAACTTCTATGTGCCCCATCTGAAGATGAGGCTGAAGGCACTCAAACACTAATTATGCAAATAAACAAATATTTCAAGTATATATTCAGTATTTATTTGCTATAAAATGTTTCCAACAATCTTGTTTTTCCCAGTCAACGATATGTTGATATGATAAACAGCCATTTATATAGCAATGAAGAATAAAGTGTACAGTACCGGTGCAGTACTGTCTAACACAGCTAAATCGCCCGTTTACGTACAGTAAACTGAAAATAAGAAAAGAAATTCTCATTTAAATTCAAATCTGTTACTCTCATACTCATCAGCATGATGAAATACCAAACACCCCATAAGATAAAACCTTAGACTACAAATAACGCAGGTATCTGTACTTCACTAAACCATTGATTCAGCATTCACAGTATTCGCTTGTTGAGTGAGCTGCATTTCAAGGCTAGATACGGCGACGCTTGTAGTCAATAAGTCGCATATGGTGGATCGGTTAGTTTTGTTTTTTATCAGTTTGCTGCAAATGTTCTCGTACGTGCGACCAAGGTTGCTTATGAGAGTTTGACAGTTCCTCGCTTGTTCAAATGGCTATAAGCAGTATGGGACTTAACATCTGAGGTCATCGGTGTCCTACACTTAGAACTACTTAAACCTAACTAACCTAAGAACATCACACGCATCCATGCCCGAGGCAGGATTCGAACCTGCGACCGTTGCAGTCTCGTGGTTCCGAACTGAAGCGCCTAGAACCGCTCGGCCACAGCGGACGGCCCTCGCTTGTCTGATGCGAATTTGCTTGCATTCCACTCTTAACATGTCACAGTGTAAATTTGTGGTCTTCTTGAGTGATACGAGTCGGATACGTCAAAATTACTAGATTTTAAATCAGAAAACCACCTTTCGAATTTACGAATCTCTAATTCTCTAGCATTAACATCGCAAATGTTTTTGATAGCAACTGTTGCGGTACTAGCCTTGCGAAACTCAAAGAGCATACAGTGCCCGATATGTACCTCTTCTGCTATTTGGCTGGCTATTTCACAACAAAATGTAAAAAATGATCTAATTATATGCTTGTGAACAAGTCATTCTAACCTTGAAATATCTTTGGCACGACTTTGGAGTAAACGATGAGCTGATAAATGAGAATGTAATATCCACAAGCGCAGAAACCACATTTCATTCTGGTTCCTCTAATACAAAATCCTGGAGCGATGTACATTTTCCAGTCACATAAATGTGACCAATTGTAACAAATCTGAATAACCACCTTTCTTCAGCACGTACGACTGCGAGACGTTCAAAAAGACAGTCAACGACGTTCTGGAACGTATCGACATGGATGTAGACCCATGCTGATTGCAGTGCCGTGATTAGCTAATCTAGGTTTCTTGATTGAGGATCCATTGCTCCTACAGCCCAATCGAGGTGGTCGGACAGATTCCCGACTGGGTTTAAATGTGTGAAGTGTGGTTGCCAGTGGATTATGATTAACTCATTCTGGTGCTTTTTGCACCATGCACGTACGGTGCGAGCTGTGTAACACATTGCATCTTCCTGCTGATAGATGCTATCTTGCCGAGGAAAAAGAAACTGAATTGACATGGTCCCCGAGGATAGATTCATACTTGTGTTGATCCACTGTGCCTTCCAGAATGACGTGATTACCCAGGAAACGCTTCTAATACATTCTCCAGACCATAACGTTCCCTCCTTCGGTCTGTAGCTTTCTGACGAATGTTTCTGGGTGTTTGCTTTCAGAAGTTTCTACTTGTACACTTCAAAGGCCATCTGTCCGATGGAGCACAAAATGTGATTCATCTCAAAATGTTACCTCTGACCATACAGTAAAGGTCCAATTACGGTACTGACGTGCAAATTGTAGCCTTCGTCACTGATCAACAATAGTCAGCATGGGTACAAGAACGAGGGCCTGTTCCAAAGGCCCACATGTAGCAACGTTCCTCGAACAGTTGTTGAGCAGGCATTCCAGAGGCCCACATGCAGCAACGTTCCCTGAACAGTTTCTGATCAGGCACTGTTAGTAGCCCTCTATTGGTAGCTCCATGCTATACAGTTCCACGTCTGTTCGTCAGTTACATCTCGGCAGCCGTCGTTCACCCCTGTTATCTATGACCGGGGGACCACCATAGTTGCCTAGGTGCCGACTTTGGCTAACACCATTTTACCATGCATAGTATACTTTAAACACGTTGGCATATGAACAGCGTACAAACTTAGCCTTTTCCGAAATGCTTCCATTCTTAGCCTGAAGGCCAGTGATTATGCCTTTTTGGACAGTAGATAAATTGCTCCATCTCCAGCTCCGGCGACAATGGCTGCACTGTTTTGCGCGTCCGCCTGACACTGCTAGCGCTCCAGCCTCTCGTCTGTGAATGGTTACTGCACATCAACATTGAACATAGCCGGTAGTCACATTAATATCGCTTGAGCGTGTTATTTATATTCATACTCAGGTTTCATTTGCTTCGTTAGTAAAGCGATGTCGTGTGCTGTGTTTCAGGTGAAGCGCGGCGGGCTCCGTGGCGGTGCGACCCCCTGGTGCCGCATGCTTCGCCACTGCCCAGGCTCTCCCGGTGAGTACCTCCAGCTGCCCTGCTCTATTATAAGCTAGCTCCTTGAACGACAGAACTTCATCTTACAGTGCACTAAGCGTCAATACATACACAGCACCAAGTCGATACATCCCGCTCCAGCGTATCCCCTGTGACAGAGTGTGATGCATTTGTCATCCGTGGTAGGCCGTTCCAACGCTGCACCGTGGGACGCGAAAGCCTGCGGGCACCCACCAGGACAGCCAGAGGTTGGGTAGGCTACCCTCTGGGTAGTTGCACTGCACCGCGTTCTGTAAGTGCGCGAGCCATTTATCCATCTCAGCCTGCAGGACCCTGGACGAAGCATACGGTTGCGTAGGATACAGCAAGGCCTTCCTGACTGCCTGCTCGCCCCATTATGTGCCCGGCCCTGTCGTAGAGATGGGCAAACTCGTTCATATTGGTGATCGTTCCTTTTTAGAAATGGTTCATTTTCATTCGTTCAACACTAGTTTCTTGTTTGAGAGTGTGTTATAAGGATTTTACTTTTTCTGGTAAAAAGATGTCAAGGATGCACAAGTACTACTTCTGCACGACAAAGTCAATGATTGCCTAGTGTAGACAGGTTCTTTATTTCGATTTCCTGAGCTGAATGTGTTGTCAGAACTCATTTCATTAGTCGGATGATAGACCGGCGACCTCAAGCCAGGCGAAGATAGCCCAGAAGAAGCTCAACGGAACTACGAATTACGGTACCTACTTTCGACGCAGAGTGGACAACCTCAATCGTAATCCACTTTCGAGGACAGCTTGCAGTCGTAGCAAATACAATGTTATGGTTTTCATTTCATGTAAAGAAAATTATTTATATTTCTCTTGACACTACTAGCATGAAATAGCTGGAAATAAACTATATCTGACAAACCAACAATATTTTTCTTTTACAGTTTACTGGGTTGTAAATTAACTATGTATCCAAGTCTCATACTGTGTGGGAATTGAAGATTTATTTGGAAAATTAACGACTTCCTACACAGGATCTAAGAGACGGCATAGTAGAATTAGGTTTGTGTCATAAACGGTAACAACTACATACATATGCTGAGAGGTCATCGATTTTTAGCAAGTGAAAGGAAAGAAGACCTTTTTTTCAAACCTTTGACGAAACATTATATGGTATTGCTATGAACTGCAAAGGACAACTGGCATTAGATCAGCTAGTTGCTGAAAAGCGCCCCAAGCATAGAAACAATCATCAATTATTTAGAAAGAGAACTTCTGAGCGAGCACAAGGAAAAAACCAAATCTGGGAAATAAGAGGCTCCCTAAGTATCGTGTTTTATTTTTGGAAGAAAAACGAAAATTGCGTCTTTTATGTGAACTTTCTTTCACTAAAGTCAAAAAATGATACATAGTTGTCTTAAAAACTAGTCCTTAAATCAGGCAAATGGAACATTTTCTCACGTATACGGTGTTTGGGGTGCAGGTGCAGATATTTCTATTGATGACTGTGGACAGTGTGCTGAACAAAATTACAACACTATTTACATCATTCGCTGACTAATAAATGACGGCTATTACAAGAAGGAAGTACTAACACAACTGTAAACATACAAGTACTCAAGGCACAAGTATGCCTTTAAAACCTATTTACCTCTGCCAGCAGCAGGTCAGGTACTGAAGTGTGGACCCGTGGGCACAAAACAGCTAATCTGTATTGACAAGCGTGGTCCACGTCATGCCGAAGTTAAGACCGTACAGAAAACATCAGAAGACTGTTAGACACAGAGAATAAAGAACTAGCACACTGAAATGGGTCCATGTTAAGGTATCAGCGGTCGCAGTATCTATGCTTATACCCCTACCACCCTTATCCTTCACACCAGGTGGAATAGTTCTGTCATAGAAGGCTCCCCTATGGATCTCAACAATTCTGAGGGAATATCGTCTCCTCTAGGGATCTTTATTTCGCTTAGCGCTTTCAGAGCATTTTCAAATTCTTCTGGCGATACCAACTGTCAGTACAACCTAGATCCGTACGTCATGTCATTGAATCAAGCAAGTCCGACGCAGGACGTTAAAAATTATTGTTTACTTGGAGCTGAACTGAGCACCAGTTATGTCATGCTGGTATCACTTTTTCAAAACCTTGAGGTTGATTTGGCAGACAGCTATTACCTGACAACATGTAGTGAGTACTTGAGTGGGAAATGTTACAGATTCAATGTTCACCTTTCCGAGTATCCGCTCTCATAAGAAAAGTCAATAGGTGCTGTGGTGATAGCCCATGGTCACTCCATTTAGTTTGGTACATACGGATATCCATTCTAATGAACTCGGTTCTCCACGACAGCTTAATAACTTTGCGTTTGATACGTGCAGCACTTGATATTCGATTATATTGCCCCCCCCCCCCCCCCAAAAAAAAAGAAAAAAAATGGATAGACGAAATGGAACTGAGCCGTGGCGATCTGGCGCCAGTGTTATTTTGTTCACGTATCGTTGAGATCGATTGGTTGTTAGCCTTCGACGGGTAACCGTCGAGATCTCGTGACATTCGCGGGGAGACGAGTGTCAACGGCTGCCGAACGAGCGTGATGACCGTTACATGTTGTGGAGTGAAATTGGTTCGGCGTTTTGCCGACATGGACAGCTTGGAGATAAATGTTCTGTGACTTCGCTGGGAACAAAATTTGAAGGGAAGCGGTGAAGCTGTGGAACCCGTTCCCTCGTATTGTGTACCTGATATGAAGTAAGTCGTCGTAATTGTGTTTGTTCACCGACGCACTCAGAGCCGTTTAAACTTTATTATTATAGTGAGACTTTCATAGTCGAACCTTAAGACAGTGTGGAAGAGTTCAGTTGGCCCAGTTAAATGGTGGCCGTTATTTGAAAGTTTTCTCAGAAGTTTTACTAGTGGTTTGTGTCTCTTGCAATCAAATGATTTTATGTTGCCGTTTTTAAAGCCTGGTCACTACTGGGAGTTGTTCACGTATCGCCTTCCAAAGCTTAGTATTTATCTTCCCTCCATCAAGGCGGTTTAAGCTGGTGGATATATAAATACATATTGTATGTAACCTGTTCGTACATGAACTTGTTCCCTTAAATGTTAGGGACTCGCAACTGGCTAAAACTTAAACTGCATAGCATCTGCTAAGTTCCTTGTGCAGCCTTTTCTAGTTTTTTTTTTTTTTTTATTAACACGTCTGAGCACGTGAACTTTTATTGTTAGAGACCAATGTTTCTGCTGTAGTTCTTATTTATTTTTTTCTTTAAGTGGTTCTATCATGTTATGTAATTGGATCTTAGCTTGGCACTAAAGTGTCATTGAGTCACCCTTTACTTTGTTTTATTATATGTGTTTTCAGGAAATCCTATGTGGGAGTTTGAATTTTTTGAAGTTTGTTAGTAATTCTGTTTTCTTAGTAATGGACTGTTTTAGGACTGAGTACTGTGGGTTTTATCTGTATTTGCAAAGCTTTACCTAGTGGCTCGTCCACAATTTGTAATTCTCAGATTTTTTAAAGGCCTAATGTCCATAAATTGTCTTAATTATAAGGTGTGACTACCAACCATGATTCCATCCCGCTTACTCTTTTATGGTATTTAAGATATGGTGTGCAAGTGTGGTACGATTAAGGAATCACGTATCAGAAACTTCACGGGTTGAGAAGGTAAGTGATGTTACAGTAACAACAAAAATCGAACCAAATTTAGGAAGAATTTGACAGTATGAGCAGTACGATGCTGCCCTCTCTCTGGGTTGGATTATGCAATGATTCAGTTGGGAAGGATGACAAAAGCCCTTGTATCCTCTTTTGGGGCAAGCTGGACCACAACTGTTTGATATTACTACATGACCGTTTTTGTCAAAACTGCCATGTACCAAAATCAGTCTATATTAAATTATTTAATCCAACCAATGTAAATTAATCCCCATCTATAAATGAGAGTACAAGTATGATTAAAGTTAACGTCAGTCATTACCACATCTAACTACTAAATTTCCAAATTAATATCTTATTATGAGTGTTTGTTTAGATGCATAATTTGGATTCTATTGACTACATGTAGAGCACAGCCCGACAGAATGGAGGAGAGCGTCACTGTTCTGCCGTTAGGGGTCCAAATTCCTCTTCAAACGACTGGCACTGCCACTATGACAGGGTAAGCAGAAGCTGGTGTTTAACATGAAGTCCACAGTGAACTGCAACAAAGAGGATTTTATAGTGATCATGTTTCATTCAGCAGTTTGATGAGCTATCTATTTTTGTCATCGTGTGAGTTATAGCATCAATGTTACACGTATGCTAGGGCCACCGCTGTTTAATAAACTCAATTCATTAAGATCAATTGTGCGACACCTTAACAAAATTGATATAATATTACGGGCAACACTGTTTTTATTGGTGACTTCACCTGGTACAGATCTGTCTGACATCCGCAAAGATACGTCGATGACCCACTCATAACGTCTCATTATCCTGTGGTCCCACACATACTCACATGCTCTATCAAGGACTCCTCTGGGGATCTTGTTGGCCACAGGAGTAACTCATGATCATGCAGATAGATCATGGAGCCATATGACGTTTCTGCACGAGCATTGTACTGTTGAAAAATGGCAGCACGATACTGTTGCATGAGTGGAAACACACAAGAACGCAGGATGTCTGTGATGTACCGTTGTGCCGTCAGTGTTCCTCAGTCTCAACTAACCATGACCTGAAGTCATGCTGAATGGCTCCTCACACAATGAAATCAGTAGTAACATAGCTGTTTCTCTCCAAAACGTTGCATGAATGGGGCCTCACCAGCATATTCCCCAACAGTGCTGATTCTTAGCTGAACATAATGCGATACCTTCCTTCAGAAGTCCATGCTTCCCAGTCAACCGCAGCTGTTTTTGTTGCGGTATTAGGAGCAGCCTACACATGGGATGCTGGTTCCACAGTCTGGGTGCTGGTAGTCTCCGAGCAGTGTGGGATGTCAGAATGTTGTAGGGAGTTCAGTATTTCTTCTTAGATGGCAGGTGCAAGTGTTAAAAGGTTTCAACGTGCTCCAGTGCACAACATGGCGATCCTTCCTTGAGCTGGTTAGATGTAGTAGACTGGAACTTCTACGACGGATGTACCTGCCCACACGCTCCCACGCAGTTCGACATGGGACCACTGTCACATCGAAATGCCCTAAAAATCTGGATACTTCACGATTCGACAAGTCAACCAAGTGGAGACGTACAACGAGACAGCCACTTTCAAATTTTGTCAAATGCTGAAAACGCTGTCTTAAAAGTGTACGTGGCATCACCGAGTTCTTCAGTGATCACTCAACATGTAATGCATTTCACGTCTCTTATATACCCTACCCGTCATGGAAAAACCGCTAATGCACTGTGATGAGCGTTCTGCCTATCAAAATAGATTTGCTACACTAATCATTTTCATACCTGCCAGTGGTTTCTGATAAGTGTTACAAACCGGACACAATGGGAAGGACCAGGCCCCTTTGCCTTTTTTCTTTTATCACTCGTTTATTACATCAGAGAAATACAGATTTTAAGACAAAATTTAACTACATGAAATATTGCTCCCAGTAAAGGTTAACATAAGCAGTGACAAAACTTAGTTGTCTTAAGGGTTTCTACTGGCAACAAATTTTAAGGAGGCAATGTAAGGTTTATATCAATTTAGCTCAAACACGTAGCTAGTGGTTGAATCACGACACAGACACTTCAACAATTTCGGTAACAAATAAATAGCGTGAATTTGTACTCACAGTAACCAACTAACCAACAGCCTTGCATTGAATAAGTAGTAGGCCATTTGGAACGAATTAGCAACACCCCGCAACTAGGGGAGTTAGTAACAACAGTATTTAAATGTCTTGCTCCCCATTAAATAAACATACTTACACTAATTAAATGAATAACAAATCCAACACACTACGCTCCACTCACTCGTCAGTGGAAGCCAAGCCAAAATGAAGATTCCATTAACTGACTAGCACTGAAGTCACACTAAAGCTCATCTCTGTGTTCCCAGACACGCATGGGGAAACTTATACAAGACAAGATTTTGACGGGAGCACATCAGTAAAACCGGTAGTGGAGCTAACTCGTGCCACTGAAAATTAAGGTGCTAGACCAGGGCACAAGGTGGTATACAATGAGGTTGCCTTAGTGCTATACTGGGCTCCAAAATATTAATTCAAATGACCAATTCAAAATTAAGTACACATAAACCAACATTAATTAACGAGGAGTGACACCAGGTCGCTCGAAGGGATGACAACACTTAATTGAAAAGACAAATGCCGGCAGCGGCAGTAACATCAAACACCTTCTCCGAGTTTTAACCAGGAGTCATTTCCCGCTATACAAGTAAACATTTAACCAAGCACAAGGAAGGAACCCCAAAGAGAAAATTCAAATAAAACCCCCCAAAAGATTATAAAGGACAGGGAACCTCAACTATTTAAATTTAAAAGAATTAGCTCTCCCCAAAGGCAGTGTAAACGCAAAGGCCACACTTACGAGGCCACCAAAATTGGTTACAAAAGGTCTTATACATTTGCTCCTTTTCTTTAAAGAAACACAAGGCTGCTTAACTTCTGCTGGACGCCAGGTATGGCTCGTATAGGATACACCAGGCAGCAACCCAAGCTAGGCGGTCGCAAGGCGCGGCGAGCAAAATCAGGAGAGCAGACAGGCAGGCAGCCAACACACATCCTCCATGCTGAACCCCGGCAGACCGTGTACAACCAACTCCACATACACGTAGTTGCTTCCCACCTCGTACCTCGCGGCGTCTCAGCATGTAGCCCGAGCAAACGTCAACTGCCACTCGCCCCGCGAATGTGGAAAACAACAAGGCAAGCAACGATAAGAAAGATCGAAGGATCGATAGTGGACATCCAAGAGACTGGCGCGCCAGTAACGAGCGTCACGGCTCAGTGTGTAAATATACGAAGTTACATTGACATCCTATCATGTCGTTTCGGTGCTTCACCTTTTTGTGCGGCGGTGTAGAACGTCAAGTATAGGAGGGGTAGTCATAACATTTTCATAATCAACTCAACAAAATAAGTTTACATAATTAACTCATTGTTTGTTTGCAGGTACGTGCTTGTAGGCGTGGCACAATGAAATACCCGCTCCATAGCGCCATAGTTTACCGCTATTGGAGTCAAAAGAAAATGATGGAGTATTGTGTGACCATTCGTTTTCGGCAGCTGTCTCGTTATGACCAGACGAAACTGCAGATGTCCACCCATAATTGTGGGTTCTTTGATTGCTCTGGGAGATGGCTCATCTGAACTACAACACGTGAAATATTAGTTCACTTTACTACACGAATGAATAAAAATCTTTACTTAACTTGATACAGTACTTTGCCACAGAAGTGCGTGATAACTTACAACTCCCAGTGACTATTAAAGCATCACTGTATGCACTGATTAACAAACTTTTCTACTGAAGTACGATATTCAACATTTACAAAAGCACATTTCCATCCAAGATTTGAATAACTTTGTAGTCCTACTCAGTGTGTTGACTGCTTTAGTTGAGGTCACGAACTGTGCAGAGCGTTTCATGCTTTACTCTATATCGACTCCCGTACGACGTCACTGCTGTGCTGAGAGAGAGGGTCTTCTTCAGCCTCTCCCACTTGTCACTGCAGGTTGCCGCGAGACATCGCTAGTGTCTGTGGTATCGATGTGCGTTGCCGACTGTGGTGTGGCACAGTCAACATTAGGTGACACCACATGCATAAATATCACAGCCACGTCAGGCCAATGCGGACGACTAAATAATTTATTTGCACTGCCCTGACACAGCTGCAACATTCAAGTTGCTGCCGCAAACGAATTACCGAACAATACTACAATTTATCAATAGGCTGCACCATTTGTTTTGCCGCCTCTAGCGGCAAGCTACGGCGCTATGGTGCGGTAATTTCAGAATGTACTGCGTTTACAAGCATTTGTCTGCAAAGAAACGAAAATTAGGTTCACAGTTCCATATTTATTGCAATGTGTCCAGCTCAGTACCACTGTTTTGTCGGGAATACACTCACGGAATCGGCGGTCCAGTAAGCTTTCGTCAAAAATTAAAATGGCCTGTAAGATCAGTTGTCAATGTGGAAATAAATTTTAAAGTGATACTACACAGCAGGAAAACACATTAGCTGTTCGTGGGAGTCTTTGGTCTCCTCTCGAAACTAGTTGCTACGATTTTTACAAATGTTTAGCAGCGCTCAGCCGTATATTTATTTATGTAACCTAATCTTATTAGGGACATCAGGCCATGTCTTACATTGCACCAGAGTGTCACTCATACAGTACGTTTTTACATTATAGTTACCTGTACTGACCAGCTAGAACATTATGACCACCTACCTAATAGCCGGTATGTTCACCTTTGGCACGGATAACAGCGGTGACGCATGGAAGCAATGGGGCTTTGGTAGGTCGCTGGAGAGAACTGGTGCATCTACACACATCAGTCAATTCCCGTCAATTCCGGACAGGGGTTGATGAGCTCTGATGGCATGTTGATCATAGCCCAGATGTGCACGATCGGATTCAGATCTGGAGAGTTGGGTAGCCAGAACATCGATTGTAATTAGCCACTGTGTTCATCACAGTCGTGGGCTTGTGACATGGATCATTATCTTGTTGAAAAATGGAATTGCTGTCGGGAAACATAAGCGTCATGAAGGGATGTACGTCATCTGGCACCAGTGCACAAGACTCCTTGGCCGCCATGGTGCCTTGCACGAGCTCAACTGGACCCGTGGATGCCTCATAAATGTTCCCCATAGTGTAATGGAGCAGCTACAAGCTTTTCTCCATCCCACAATATAGGTGCCGGGGAACTGAAAGACGACGGATTCGGCCTTCCCATCGGGATGATGAAGAAGGTATCGGGATTTATCAGGCCACGCAAAGCTCTACCGTTGCTCCAACGTCCAGTGCCGATGGTGACTTGCCCATTTGAGTCGTAGTTCCCTATGTCATGGTGTTAACATTGGCACATGCATGGGTTGTCGGCTGCGGAGGCCCTTCGTTAGGAGTGTTCGGTGCACTGTGTGTTCAGACGTACTCTGCCCAGCATTAATGTCTGATGCTAGTTCCGCCACCTGTCCTTTTTTACGAGTCTGCCCAGTCTACGATGTCCGACGTCAGTAATGAGGGGTAGCGGCCCAATCCCATGATGTCTGGACGTGGCTTCACCTTAGTTTCACCAAGTGTTGAAGACACTTACCACATCACTCTTCGAATACTCGACTAGTGGTGCAGTTCCCGAAATTCTCGAGCCATGCCTCCTGGACATCATAATCTGCCCCGGTCAAACTCGAATAGATCGCATGTCTTTCCCATTCTGCACACAGACATCACTCTCGCTGATCTACATGCATCGTACGTATGTCTGACTAGCACTCATTCCTCGCTGGTGATGCTGATATCGCCTGGACCGGTTTATATCGATATCAGGTGTCGTTAATCATAATGTTTTGGCTAATGAGTGTCATATTTAATATAATAAGCATCTTTAATATCGTTTGAGTGTCTATAGAGAGAAATTGAGTTAATAATAGTGATGAATTAATAGGAATAATACTCATATACTCATAGTACCACAACTGCTGCTGGTGCTGCAAACGATGACAGAAAAAACAATAATTTTAATAGTAATGACAACAATAATGGCAGTGGGAGATATCAAAAGAATTTATAGTTGTGCAAAATAGAAGTTTTCCAATGTAGCAAGTATTGTGGAAATGAAATTTAAGGAGACTGCATCAGCTAAGAATACCCAGAAAAGAGGAAGATCTGATTTGGGTGAAGGACATACGAGAGTAACGAGTGCGTACAGGGACAGAGGGTGTCTTGAGCGTTGCTTCAGTAGATATATATGTCATTAACTGCCTTCTGAAGCTGGAGATGTTATTCGGTTCCCTGATATAATACGGGATGTTATTCCAGAGTCGGGTTGCTACTACTGGGGAGAACTTCGAGAAAGTAGCTAAACGACGAGTGAGATAGAAAGGATTTTGCTGTGATTGGAACGGTTGTTTCTGCCACATTGTCCAGACAAGAGCGTTATTAAGATCGCGGAGAGGTATGAGGTATGGTGTACGTTGATAAGACAACACAGAAGATACAGGGATGGAAATCCATGCGCTTGCCTGCACACAGCAGCATAGGTGTGCGCATGACGGTGACATGTGATCAAACAGTCGAACATCATAGATATAACGAGGACAGGCATTCATAACATACACTCCTGGAAATTGAAATAAGAACACCGTGAATTCATTGTCCCAGGAAGGGGAAACTTTATTGACACATTCCTGGGGTCAGATACATCACATGATCACACTGACAGAACCACAGGCACCTAGACACAGGCAACAGAGCATGCACAATGTCGGCACTAGTACAGTGTATATCCACCTTTCGCAGCAATGCAGGCTGCTATTCTCCCATGGAGACGATCGTAGAGATGCTGGATGTAGTCCTGTGGAACGGCTTGCCATGCCATTTCCACCTGGCGCCTCAGTTGGACCAGCGTTCTGGCTGGACGTGCAGACCGCGTGAGACGACGCTTCATCCAGTCCCAAACATGCTCAATGGGGGACAGATCCGGAGATCTTGCTTGCCAGGGTAGTTGACTTACACCTTCTAGAGCACGTTGGGTGGCACGGGATACATGCGGACGTGCATTGTCCTGTTGGAACAGCAAGTTCCCTTGCCGGTCTAGGAATGGTAGAACGATGGGTTCGATGACGGTTTGGATGTACCGTGCACTATTCAGTGTCCCCTCGCCGATCACCAGTAGTGTACGGCCAGTGTAGGAGATCGCTCCCCACACCATGATGCCGGGTGTTGGCCCTGTGTGCCTCGGTCGTATGCAGTCCTGATTGTGGCGCTCACCTGCACGGCGCCAAACACGCATACGACCATCATTGGCACCAAGGCAGAAGCGACTCTCATCGCTGAAGACGACACGTCTCCATTCGTCCCTCCATTCACGCCTGTCGCGACACCACTGGGGGCGGGCTGCACGATGTTGGGGCGCGAGCGGATGACGGCCTAACGGTGTGCGGGACCGTACCCCAGCTTCATGGAGACGGTTGCGAATGGTCCTCGCCGATACCCTAGGAGCAACAGTGTCCCTAATTTGCTGGGAAGTGGCGGTGCGGTCCCCTACGGCACTGCGTAGGATCCTACGGTCTTGGCGTGCATCCGTGCGTCGCTGCGGTCCGGTCCCAGGTCGACGGGCACGTGCACCTTCCGCCGACCACTGGCGACAACATCGATGTACTGTGGAGACCTCACGCCCCACGTGTTGAGCCATACGGCGGTACGTCCACCCGGCCTCCCGCATGCCCACTATACGCCCTCGCTCAAAGTCCGTCAACTGCACATACGGTTCACGTCCACGCTGTCGCGGCATGCTACCAGTGTTAAAGACTGCGATGGAGCTCCGTATGCCACAGCAAACTGGCTGACACTGACGGCGGCGGTGCACAAATGCTGCGCAGTTAGCGCCATTCGACGGCCAACACCGCGGTTCCTGGTGTGTCCGCTGTGCCGTGCGTGTGATCATTGCTTGTACAGCCCTCTCGCAGTGTCCGGAGCAAGTATGGTGGGTCTGACACACCGGTGTCAATGTGTTCTTTTTTCCATTTCCAGGAGTGTAGTTACATTAGCTGTTAGCTTACGTGAGAAAGGCCTTGCAGGATAAAATCGCTGTAATCAGTAATTGGAAGCGTAATTGCTTGTCCATGTATCTTTTTAGTTTGAAGAGAGAAGGGCTTTTCATAGTTTTGTAGGGCATGGAGAGATGCTGATGCCTTCTTGTATATCGCAATAACTTGCTTAGTGTGATTTAGAGTCTGCAACCGCGCGACAGCTACGGTCGCAGGTTCGAATCCTGCTTCGGGCATGGATGTGTGTAATGTCCTTAGGTTAGTTAGGTTTAAGTAGTTCTAAGTTCTAGGGGACTGATGACCTCAGCAGTTAAGTCCCATAGTGCTGAGAGCCATTTGAACCATTTTGTAATTTATATTTTCAGTTGATATTAGTCTCACTTAGGATTAAAGATTCTAAGATCTGAACGGGGGGGGGGGGGGGGGGGAGGCAGTGTCTAGCACACTGGACTCGCATACAGGAGAACGACGGTTCAAACCGTGCCTCCATGCATCTTGATTTCGATTTTCCATGATTCCCCTAAATCGCTTCAGGCAAATGCCTGGATGGTTCCTTTCAGAGGGGCACAGTCGATTTCCTTGCCCATCCTTACGTAATCCTCCTCAAGACGATAGCGATTCCCGATATTTCGAACTAATGAGGCTAGAGTGACCAACCAGTACCTCTCGGGTTTTGGTGGGTCGAGCTTTAGCCGTATATTTTGACAGTGCACACTGATCGGTACTAAGATTGTCGATAGCTGTCTTTTCATTTATTGGTTTTGCATTTAGATGCAACCGGGGGCCGTCAGAGTCAGTGGTATCTGCAGTAGGACAAAACTGCTGACACTTCATTGATATACAGAGAGAACGGTATAGGACCTAACACCGAACCCTGGGGGACGCCTGGTAGTCCCTGGGAGAATGGAGTGATTCGCTTTCTTAGAAATTAATCGCACGGTTTTATTGATTTTTTTTTCATTGAGTCTTCATTAGGATAACGTATCTGTTGTACTCGGGGTCTGCAGAGCAGAGTGGAAAGGAAATGCAATATGCAGCAAAATAGAAAATCTGGAGCACGCTGGGACTCGCGAGTAGAATTATGCCTGTAGCGCCATTGCCGCTGCCGCCGTCGCAGCCGTGCAAATTGCACTCACCGTGATTAGCCTCCGCCTCCATTCCCTCCTCCTCCTCCTCCTCCTCCTCCTCCTCCTCCTCACGGGCAACTTGAGACTGCCGGCGCCTCTGCGGGACAATGAGCTGGCGGCCCTCTCAGGCACGGAGACTCCTCGACGGACCTTGCGCAAAATCGAGACTAAAATTACATTTGATTCGACAAGTGGTGCAATTATGAACTGTGCTAACAGACAAATTACGTTATTGAGCTTAGTGTATTTGCTAATCTTCACTTTAACTTAATTATCGTCATCACCGTCATTAATGTCATTATATTGGTTGTCGTCGCCGTTATCGTCGTCTTTGCCGTCGTCGTCGCCGCCATTAGTATCGTCATCGTTGCTAGTATCGTCATCATCTTTGTGGTTTGGTCATTATCGTCCTAGACGTTGTTGACACACCCATCTTCAGCATTATCGTCACCATTGTCATTATCTGTCATCTTGGCTGCTGCCATAATCGCCGTTATCATCATCGTCACCGTTATCATCATCATCATCATCATCATCATCATCATCGTTGTTAATATCGTCGTCGTCGTCATCGTCTTAGTCGTCGTCGTCGTCGTCGTGAATGTTGTATTTGTGGGCACTGCCCCCATCGTTATTACCGTCGTTATTGCCATTATCGTCAGCGCTATCGCCTGCGTTGTCGTCATTATAGTCATCCTCACCATCGCCATCGTCGTCAGCATTAGTGTCGTCATCATAATCGTTGTTAGTGTTGCCAGACTCATTGTGGGTTTTCTTCGACATAGTCTTGTTATTATCGTCGTTGTCACCATCCTCATCGTTTTCGCCATACGCATCGTCTTGATTACTGTCATAGTGGCTGCTGCCATCCTCGTTGTTACTTTTATCACCATCGTCACCGCCGTTATCGTCATCGTTGTCTTCTAGTATCGTCGTCGTTGGTATCGCCATCGGATTTGGCGTCGTCAGTATCGTCATCCGCACCCTCACCATCTTTATTAGTATCGTCATCGTCGTTGTCGTTAGTGTCGCCCTCGTCGTCGTCGCCGTACCTGTAATTATTGTAATCGTGGCCCCTGTTACCGTCGCCGTTATCATCATCGGCACTAGCATAGACATCCTCATTATAATCGTCGCCGCCTTCATTGTTACTGTAGTCATCATCGTCATTAATGTTGTCATCATCGTTGTTAATTCGTCATGGTCGCTGTTAGTATCGCCATCATCGTCATTATGGTTGTGTCGTCATCGTCGCCGTCGTCGTCGTCGTCGTCGTCGTCGTCATCTTCATCATTGTTCTTTGTCAATACAGTTATCGTCGTCATCATTATCTTCATCATCTTTTGATAATGTTAGCTCAATTTTCAATGAAACTCATAATCGTCATCTTGTCGTCATTTTTCTTGTCGTCGTCATTACATTTTCATCGCCGTCGCCGTTATTGCCGTTGTCGCCGTCACCATAAAATCATCGTAATCATTTGCATCGACATCTTCATTACTATTGTCGTCCTCATCATTATAATTAATATTCTCATCTTCATCGTCATAGTCATTAGTATCATCTTCGTAATTTTCGCCACACCCCTTCAGCTTCATGTTCATCGTGGTCAATATGGTCATCGTGGCTGTAGCGTCATGTCTACTTCAAACTTCCTGGAGTATTAAAAGCTTGACCCAGGCCGGGAACGAACCCTCAACCTTGTCTTTTGACGACGATTTCCTTACTTACTGAGCTACCCAGGCCCGACGTACAATCCGCTCTCATAGCTATACCTTCGCCAGCACATTTCCTTCCTCCCAGACTCCACAGTTCTACTCCACAGTTCTCCTGTATCACTAGAGGAACGGCACTGCTATAAGGGTTTTAAGGATAAATGGCTTTGTCACAGCGCTACTTTGAAACTTCGTGGCAGGTTGACACTGTTTTAATATATCATGAAGTTTCAAAAACCGTGTATACCTCGCCGAATAATGAGAGATTCATTCTGGAAATGGGTGCTTTTAGTTTTAATGGACAATGCCTTGTAGAAATACCTTTTGTTTTCTCGAACTATCTCGACTTCTCCAGGCTCTTGGTTATTAACTGATGTGAGAGATGATGTGTAAATATACGCCTCCTCTGGAGCGGTCTTAAGCTACTGCTGAAGAAAGAACGGAGGGATAATACCTCTGGATTTCTGCAGGTGCAGCGAATACTCGTGTGAATAGGTCCCAATGTTCTCCTCAGATTTAATGACCAGAAATGCTGGCGCCATGACCTCCTTCTAACCAGCTAGTACATAGAACATCGGTACTAGGTATAGAAGCGGGAAAAGTCATCAGATGTTGAAGTACCTCCACCTATAACTCAACGTTGTGGATGTCGTAGCTGTTTGGGAACAATACCGCTCTACAAGGGGCGATTTAAAAGTTTCCGTTCGAAGGTCACACAAACATCTTGCCTCCATGTCTGTGTTTATACTCGTATATCGGCATCGGAGTTGCGCTGGGTTGCATATACTCTACAGCAACGCCCTCAAACGGAAATTTTTTGATCGTCCCCTGTATTAAGGGAAGCTGCCACAACAGCGAAATCCTATCCATGCAAAAAGACTTGCTAAGGTTAGAAAGTTACTGTAGGGCCTGGAAGCTGACGTTCTAAAAAAATAAATGTAACGCACTGCTCTTTTAAAGACACATTGTTGGTTGACTGAGTCATTAATGATCAATCACTGGAAACCATAGTTATGCCTCACGCTTTAAGACGGTGATTTGAGTAAAGATGTTGATGCTCATCTTCAATGTAATTTTTCATGTTAACATGATTTACGTGCACTGGACTACAACCGCCCAGCAGTGTTGTAATTCTGACCAAATTCTGCATCATTCCCTATGTAAAAGATATTTTCCGTGCAGCAGCCCTATCACACTTCGTTATCTGTCTTGATTTAATATTTCGCTTAGGAATATTGCAGACCGCCTTATAGTAGCCACAGTTGCCTCAATAGTTCAAAATGTTTAATGCCACTGCACCGCCCAAACATTACTGGATTCGTATAAGGGTATGGTACGCCATTAATTAGCAAATTGTTTGCCTATAAAATTGCTGAGAAAAAAAGAACGCGTTAACGAGGGGAAGACAGAATACTTCGTGGCAGATAATGAAGCTTTATTTATGCATCATTGGCTGTAGCCAAATTAACCTTTAAAAGAGATGATTACTGAAACTATTTAGGAAGTCTCTTTCACAAAGGTAGAATAATATATACATAAATGTACGCACATTTAATAGCTGACAGCGGAACATTTTTGAATTTTGAGAAACTATTAGCACTCGGAAGGAAAATATTAAATATAATAATT
The DNA here is from genome assembly GCF_021461385.2 of Schistocerca piceifrons. NCBI lineage: Eukaryota > Metazoa > Arthropoda > Insecta > Orthoptera > Acrididae > Schistocerca > Schistocerca piceifrons. Next base: position 320,052,228 of record NC_060143.1, on the reverse strand, counting down.
GGACCTTTAATCGAAAGGATGACAGGGAATGGATCTGAAATAGCAAGAACCATAGAAACCGCATAAATAGCTTAGTGCCACCAAATTGCTAAACAAAAATAAACTGAAATAAACTGATCATACAATAAGAATGTCTGAAGGTTGGAGAGACTAATCCGTCATTCTCTAGAAAAAAAGATAGGACGCGAGGGAGAGGAAGACCCAGAAATAGATGGCAGGGAGACTTCCGGAATAACACGCCTAGGGTGAACATCAGCACGGAAGGGCAATCAACCCATCAGCAAAAAATAAATGCATGAGGAATACGGGGCAGGGGTGTAGCCAAAAAATCCGTTGCCTTTTGTTACCTAGTAAGCCCTGAGACGTTATGGAACCACCTAAACGTACCAAATTTCTCCCTTGACGCATGACGGCACCTTTAGTCGGTCTATTCGTCGACGTTTTATCTCAAATGAATCGGTCGACTGGCCGCCAAAATGCTTGTAGCGTTCGTTATTAGTTGTTTTTTTCAAGCAGCCGTATACACCTGCCTGCGCTCTGCGTGTTAGTTAGAGACAAAAGAGAAACTCCTAGCTGCTTCGTACTGTACAGATTCATTTTGTACTAGCGAATTTTAGAGTCGCCGTTGGCTCCCGGCATGGACAAAAACTTCCACAGTTATTGGAATTCCTTCCTCGAATGCTCAGCGCAGTTGCTATTACACTTTCATTTGGAAACACGCGCAGATCGACTACTGTGTTGTTCCACGACGTATCTTCAGATGTAATATATTGCCTTTCCCTAATATTTCCTACGTGAACTTTTTTTTGAAGGTACCTTCAGGTGCTGTTTCAGTTTTATAACTTTCCACAAGCTCATGGATGCTGAGAGACCTGCGTTACGTGTTCCTTTCCGTAGTGGTTATGTGACTCGCCACCTCCTAAAGCAAGATGCACTTCTCTTCTACTTAGAACGCCAGTCTTTAAGAATATTTTCACGACACATATGTGTACAATTATTTCGAAATATCTCTTTAATTGTTCTGTTTCGATAGTGCTCTTTTTATCGAACTAATTTGTTGCTTCAATAGTGCTAGAATAATTGAGAACTTCAGGTGCTAAATGTCTTATTATGTAGACTAAAAATTACTTATTCTATTATTGCCATTTAATCTCCAAACAGCTGTGTTTATTGGTCTTTTGATAACTGTCATCGATTTCAAAGAACTAAGTCTTAGTCTTTGACGTGGTAATCGATTTCATTTGTTCGAACATTCATGTGTATCTGAAGTTGCGATATTTCTGTCTTTAGAGCCATAGCATTCCTTGCCGAAATTCGCTCTATAGTTATATAGATAGCAGTAGTTGAAGCATGACTCTAATGGGTGTGAGAGGCAGAGAAAAATGGGAAATTGCGCCAGCTTAGTTGGAGGATAATTTTTTTGGTCACTGACAAAGGAGCTAGCGCGCCAAACTTCTTACATTCATTTATTGTGGATAAAGTATAATTCAGATTTAACTGTCTATCATTCTCAATGTACTCTCTATGGTAAACTTTAATCAAATTACATCACATCTCATTTCTGTTATAAAATTTGATCAACATTAGAATAATGGTATTCGGACGACGCGCTTGGTGAATCTTTGACTCCCGCCAAAAGAGCGATACGAAGTGATTTGGGCTGTCTAGTCGGTATGGAACTAGGTGTTCACCCATATATTAGCGTCACAGACTGCACGATAAAGTCCTCGGATGGGCGCCATGTATGGTTGTATTCAAATATCGCTATTCTGTGTGCAAAACAGAGAACAGAGAACAGAATAACAGTGTACGTCGTTTTTGTGAACATGTTTTACACAAAACTTAATGAGATAAGACTGTGATTGACTCTAATATTAACTGTGTAACATGTGACTTTGTAGGTGCAAATGATTGCCACGTCTTACTAGCAGTTAACCGCTTTATCCGCTTTGCGTGTTGTGAATAAAACGCTGTTTGCATCCCTAATTAGGGACTTGTCAGATCGCTCAGTAGAATCGAGAACCTTACTCACGTCACCAGTTATTTTACAGCCTCACACCAAGAACAACGAACTCGCGGTCTGAGCACAGAATCTGTGCAGAAAGAACAATATCTGCAGAAGGAATGAGTATTACAGAATCTCATTGTCCTGCCTTGATGTTGCAGAACACTTAACTGGGCGCTTCACATGTACTGCAGTTCAAGTACAAATACAAACGATTATATGTCATTCGTGGTAACACGGAGGAGAGAAAACAAAGGAGAAATTAACGCTAGGAATGAGTGTTGATTTGGAAAGAGACTATTATCGTCATACTCGGTGGTTAGCTCAGTTAACATTTGACCTGACAAGCAATCAATACAACTCCTCAGTTTAATTACATCTTGGCAAACATTCCAATTTTATTCTCCAACGACATCAATTCATTTCTTTGAACCTCTGTAATGTCATTCAGTCGACTGAACTTGACTTGGAAAAAAATTAAATATAGTAACTAAAGTTCTAAATATTGTAGAAACTTCGTTTACGACTCGCTGTGTGCTTTGTAGGTGAACGCGGCGTAGATAGCGTGGATCGGTGAGCAAATGAGGAAGTGTCGGAATACATATCTTAAGTTCTGGGTTTCAACAATTCGCCGGTCGTAAGACTTTCTTCTGTTTCTTACGGTTACTTTCAACTCTGGTAATGATTTGTTAATGTGGAATATGACAACCTGTTAGGAATCCATCCTGAACTGCTGACACCTCCCCGCCGCCCGAATGCCCTACAATTGGAGAGGTAAGTCAGTAGCAAGGGAGAAGAAAGCCAAAGACATGTATGAAATAACATAGGCTCATGGGCAGCAAAGCACGCGCTTTTCAAAGCAACATTAGGGTTTGCTTTGAGGACAACTTTGCCTTGAACGGCTGCCTTTTCAATAATGCTACGATTCGTAGCAAGCAGTCTAAACTGATAGCAGTCAGTAGTTTAAACAAATTATTTGCGTATCATATCAGGTGAGCCGAACGCAACACATGTTCTTAAAAACCAGTCATTCAACTCTCCCCCTCCCTCCTCCAGCGTGCTAACGAACAATTATATACTTAAGCTTCAAATGTGTGGCTAGTTTAACAAATAATGCATTAACCTCTTCAGATTCCAAATTTTATTTTTTTTCTAGCTCAAGAAATAAACCAAACTCGATCTGCCTAATTGTAACATACACTTTAAATCATATGCTTTCACTGCACCACTTGTTTACGTCTCTTCATGTTCCTGGTAGCTTGCATCATCTGCATAAAAAGAACTGTTTATCGTATTGTCAGAAAGTATCCGAAGAATAATGGTAATTTTTGCTTCTTTTTAGTAATTTTGAAAGAGAACGTGTTTATATCATGCTTTAATATGCTAATATTCCGAACAATATTTAATACGCGATTGTTTATTACATTACAACAATAAAGTCATATGCTCTTTTTGCTGTAGCACTGGGACTACATTTGGCAACAACTCATTGTTTCATATTCCAGTGTTGTTATCATAATTTTTAGGTGTTTTATATTCAATTTTCCGAGTGTTGCAGGTATTTCAATTATTTTCTTACATAAATTGTATTCACTTTGAACACCTCCTAAATTTTTTTGCGAATCAAGCCCATTTTTCTCAATTCAGTGTTTCAGTCTTATTTTGCCCAGTAATCATACATTGACCACCAATATAAACATTTAGTACGCAAAATCTAAGCTCAGGGCGGAGGAGGTAAGTACTAAAATGTTTATGAATGAATACGACCTCATTATCAAACAGTGGATGAGTATAGACCGGGTAATTTGCCCACCGTTCTAAAGAAAACTAGTTTTTCATGCATATCAGTTTTTAAGACAACCTATCTTTGGAACTATGATTTGCACAAAGACATAATTTAGCAGGTAGATTCCGTGATGTATTTGGATATTGTCTGCATAAAAAAAAAGGTTGCGAATACAGTTAGTAGTAAAGATATAATAAATCAAAATGACATGCCTAATGCTATAGTTTTACTGTGTACACAGCGAGAATGCAGTAGAAAATTTTTACTTTAATTATTTTGTTTGTAGGGGATGGGAATGCAAAGTTCAGCGATAAAAAGTTCATATCATTTGAATTGAAGGAGTCGACGCAAAGAAGCGCTACCCCTCAATTTAGTATGAATTAGTCTGATCGCTTTATCTGTTGCTTATTGGAATGCATCACAAGCTGGTTACAAGTATTTCCACTTGTGTTTCCACAAATAACTGTCGTCTAGATATGTTGTTTTGTCTTACTGTACAGGATGTTAGGAGCAGAACTGAATATGTTGTGATCATTTGTGCCTTAATATGTACCCCCTTGAGTGATATAGTTGTTTTTTTCTCTGCGTCTAACAGTCTTCGCACAAACACGTCACATAATTCATTACTTATTGTGTTCTGCACGGTCGTAATGCACCACTAAGTGGAATAAATCTCTCAGCACAGACCACGCAGCCACGAGGCCGCGCCTAAACCCCTGACCTGCTATCCAGGGGAAAGTAAGCATTAAAGGCTTGCTCTTGCTACATGTTACTGGAGATGCTAACCAATCTAAACACACTTCTCCTAGTAGCTATAATTATTAGTCTGCAGATGAAATAAATACTGATGTAGTGCTGTTCGGTACACTGCCCTCAGTCACCAATAAAAATATCTATATGGAGATGGTATCTTCTTTCGGACATGTCCGAAAGAACAGGTACCATCTTCATGTAGTTACGGCTAAGCGGCCATTGACCTCCTTCTTCTGTGCTGGATGCACACGCATTGCTCGAACTCTTACGGGACTCGGTAAGATTGTCTGCCGCGAGTAATGAGTGTAATGGGCAGGGGCACTACGAATGTAGTGTGTGGACATTAAGTTGGGAGTGTGGGTCTCACGGGGAGCGTGCAAGGGATAAATCCCTGCAGTCGCACTTTCCTCTGTGTCCTCGGTGGCTCAGATGGATAGCGCGTCTACTATATAAGCAGGGGATCCGGGGGTCGAGTCCCGGTCGGGGCACACATTTAAATTGTCCCCGTTGATATATATCAACGCCTGTAGACAACTTAAGGTACCTATTTGATTACCATTTCAATAAAAATATTTGCCCTTATACCTCTAGCACCACGTATATATGTTCTTGTCTTTGAGTTTCGCCAAACGTATAACATGCAGTAGCTCAAAATATTGTATTTTGGGTTAGCACACTATCTCCGACCCCTCGAAATTATGTGTAAAGTTTAATGAAAGTCTCCAAGGACTCTCATTTTTAAATACTGGGTGGATTTAGTCTGGCTAATTTGCGGGCTGTGAGTTAAGTTACCTCAAGGCACACAATTCCTAACTTCACTCGTTTTGTTACACCATTAAAATAACTCTTAATGAGTAGATTTTGATGACATTTTTAAATTTGGTCTATAACTGTGGCATGTAAGAAAATGAGTCAAGTGCCAAAAAAAGGAAAATTTGAGTTTGTCGTCAAATTCCGCTGTAAATGTCAAGGTTAATAACATATGCTGTGATACAAGCGTCAGAACAGCGGGAAACAATGTTTGTGGCTGTATAAAATGGTTCAAATGGCTCTGAGCACTATGGGACTTAACATTCATGGTCACCAGTCCCCTAGAACTTAGAACTACTTAAACCTAACTAACCTAAGGACATCACACAACACCCAGTCATCACGAGGCAGAGAAAATCCCTGACCCCGCCGGGAATCGAACCCGGGCATAGCTGTATAAAAATGGCACTCGTGTCTAAGACCCACGTCAACGTTCAAATAATTAGCCATGTGCCAACTCTCTGTTAGTGTCTTGGCGTGCACTTGTGTTAATTCCTAACAGCTGAAATAGCTCTGTGGTTTGTTTGCCACAACAGTGTATTGCTGAAATAATTGTCACATGTAAATAATTCACAATATTGAAAAATAGAATGGAAAACTGCACTAAAACGCAGGAAGACAAGTGAAGGTAATGCTCGAAGTGAAAAGAAGAAGCTAGGCAGTCAACGAAAGGAATATACTCCGAAAAAAATATTTTGGTTCCAACTAAAGAGGCTCCCAAGCATCACGTAGACCCTGAATGTCATTGCAACATTTATTGTAATGCTTGGAATCAACGTTAGTGATGTTAAAGTATTTCAGTTCGTTTAATTTATTACTGAAACGAATTTCGTATCGACAACAATCATCTTTGAGATTATAAGGTTATAGTTAATTACTTTCACGGAATCGCTTACTTACCTAACAGAAGAGGATTACTTTACTGTTGTAGAACACAAACTTTTGCTGAAAGGAAACTCTTTTATGTCTTGCGATAGGGATTTTGCTCGCATGGAGATACGAAAACGGCTAACTGTGTGTGAAGTTCCAAAAGATTTAGTTAGCCTCGTCACTGAATCCACGCGCACACCGTGCGGCTGATCCCGGTAGAGGTTCGAGTCCTCCCTTGGGCATATATATATATATATATATGTGTGTGTGTGTGTGTGTGTGTGTGTGTGTGTGTTTGTCCTTAGGATGTAGTGTGTAAGCTTAGGCACTGATGACCTTAGCTGATAAGTCCCATAAGATTTCACACACACATGAACATATTTACGCGCACACCAGCGACTGTCAGGTAAGAAAAAGATGAAATGACACTATTTCGGAGACTTCGATGGTCTCATACAGATATGACTTTACGTATGTAGACTGACTCGTTCCAAATTCTCACTGACGTCCCAGTTTACTTTAAATTCCACCTTACACACGAACAGAATCACCGAGGCTCACCATGTGCTGGAGTCTCAGCATCTGCCGTGACTGAGGTATCCAGCCTGAAACCTATACAAACGAGATGACACAATGTCAGAAACTACTGGTCTCATACAGATATGACTTTGTGTATATAGACTGAAGCGGCCTGTGAAAATTTGTACCAAGGCCAGGAATCTCCTGCTTACTAGGCAGGTGTGTAAACCGATGTATCAAGGTGGCTTGATGGATAATGCACGTGCCTAGTACCCAGGATACTTCTCCTCGGTTGCCTTCCTTGGTACAATATTTCACTCACTGCTTCAGTTTATATACACAAGATGTATGAGACCAGTAGTCTCTGAAATTGTGTCAACTCATTTGTTTAAGTACCTACACCTAGATTTCGGGCTGTATTCCTCATTTACGTTCGATGTTGAGGTGCTATTCCAGAACATGGAGAGCTTCAGCAGTTCTGTTCATGTGTAAGGTGGAATTTAGACTTGGGCGACAGTGAGAATTTGGATCGACAGGGGGGGTTTTTCCAGGGTGATCCGTGCAGTTGTGTGAACCACTGTCCCACGGTGGTTTAGTGGCTAACGAACCTGCCCAATAAACTGGAGTCCCGGATTCGATTCCCGACCGTAGTACAAATTTTCACTCAATACTTCAGTCTGTATACGTACAAGAAAGAGATTTCTTACGACTAAGTCAGCCGCTGAAAAAATGTGAATTTCACCAATGAACACATTTCAAGTGGAAGGTGGCTACACTGAGCCACAGCGCCAGAAATTGCGCCAAAGAGTTTTATTCCGCCGCCTCCACTGGCAGTTCTTGTCGAGAAGTCGTGGTGGAGAGTGCTTGTCGAAATGTGGCAGTAGTCAGTGCTTATCGAGATGTGGTGGTAGTGAGTCGGTGTTGAGATGTTGTAGTAGGGAGTGCTTGTTCCATGTTTTATGCAGTTGTTCGATGGGATAGACAGCAGATGTTCGAATGGAGATATTGTAATGATCAGAGTGCTTTTCGTCAATATATATGAAGGTAAAAAAAATGCCCTTTTTTTTATTATTTCAGTGTCTTAAATAATGCGTCATTACAGGTTCAGTCAACAAAGCATCTGGCTTGTGTTCTTATATTAGAGTGTAATTCTGGTTTCCTTACGCAATTATAGTATTTCTATTTTTTTTAATTGCTTCAGTATAAATGGTGTTCAAAATATCTTGTCTTATTGACGAAGAACCGTGCCAGATGTGTACGTTGAATCACACTTCCACATACAGAACACCGACAGTTGTGCCTTGTTGTTTCGTAGGTTTTATAGTTGCTGGGGACTTAATTAATTAATTATGTTAACGGAAATTTCCTTTCATTCTTTGTTGCTATTCTATGCAGTCAGATTGCGTACTGAAACTAGACAGGGCCAACCGTTTACGAGACAGCGTAACCGAACAGACAGCTACTAAATCAAAAAATTAAAATTATTTGCATTATATTTAATTAAGCCCCCATGCACGTGGCGACCGCTGCTTCGGATCGTCCCTTGGAATTCTTCTGATTGTAAAAATAGCAGACAGTAGTATTGTTGTAGTAATTTGTAGTTTAGTAATTGTAGTCTATATTGCATGTGTAGATTTGGTAATTGTCATTCTTCTAATGGTATTTTTTGCAGAATTTAATTTTTGTTGTCTTGTATACGGGTTTGACAACTTTGTGCAATTATGAACATTTCAATTGTTCGTTAATCGTGTTTGAGGGAAGCATTTCGTGTAAATGATATTGTTGATGATAAAGTGTCATTGTGTGTAATTTTCATATAGTGACGAGTTTTGTATATTTTGTAAATGATTACGCGATCGATGAAAAAGGCAAAAATGATGAATAGTGAGAACGACGAAATTGTTAACATGGTGAACTCGCCAACACAGGAGAACAGTGTGATGAATAATGAAGTTGAAAACAATTTAATAAGTCTGGAAAATAGGCCAGAACCACTTCAAAATTTTTCACAATCAAAACATTTTCAGAATACGAGATTAACGACAGTAGAAATGGAGCAGTTGATGGGTGCAATATTAAATTTAGGATCTGAATTAAAAACAGTGGGATCACAAATAGGAACAATTAAAACTGATATGGGAACAACTAAAACAGAGATAGGAACAATTAAAACGAAGATGGGAACTTTGGCAACACGGTTAGGCTCACAAATAGAAACAATTAAAACCGAGATGGAAACAATGGAAACACAGTTAGGCTCACGAATAGGGACATGTTTCAAAAACATGATAGATGGATTAAAGAAAGAAATTAGAGAAGTAGTACAACCGATTTTGGATGCTCACAATAATAGACTAATTTCAATAGAAATCAGACAAAAGGAACAGGAGGAAAGAGATCGCGTGATAGTACAGAAATTTTTAGAGTTAAATTTACAACGTGCACACGATAAGGAAGAAATATTTGAGAGAATCGAGGAATCCGTACCAAATGACAGAATAAATAACCTAACACAACAATATGAACAGTTAACTACTAAATGTGTCAATACTGAAACCCGAGTCGCGACACTTACAGAAGACGTAAATAAACAGGAAAGAGTTGAGGAGATTTCAGATAAATTGACAAGTCTTAGCTTAAATGGGGACAGGGATTCGGATGATACAGCTCCATTACCATTTGCAGAAACCGAAGAGTACCAGAACATAAATAAGCATGTTGAAAAACAGGGAAAATTTAATGAACGCGTTGAAAGGGAATTTGAGGCGTTACAAAAGCAAGTCAAACAAATTGAAGGCGAAATTGTAGGAAAAGACAGTAAAAGAAATTTAGAATCACAAATAGCAGAGGGGTTTGAAGAAAGTAATTTGTTTCATTTACGGGATGCAACAAGAGAGCGCCAGGCGCGCGAACTTGACAATAATCGACATTGGGACTGGGACAGACGCGGTAGGTCTTTGTCGCCACTAGGCGAATACTTTGACTATAAACACTTTTTGACTGTTCGGAAATTTAAGATCTTTCGCAATTCTAAGAATGACATACATCCATGTTCATGGATAGATCAATTTATGTACGCACTTCCACGAAACTGGCCACTAAGTCACAAACTGGAAATTATGTGCGGCTATTAAAGTCCTCAGGGGATTCACTACACAAAGTGAATATGTACCGTAGCGTGCATAGGGCCCCGAGCTGTAGTGGTGCTATTTCCCTTTTAGTTTTCTGCACCGCTGCCTACTCTTTTACTATTCTTTGCATCTGTCAAAACAACTCTTCAACTATCAATCTATCTAGAGAGACGGTAAAGAATAACCGGATATGACTATTTTACCTAAAAGTGATTTCGGAAATTACCATTTGGACTTACTGTATCTTCATCAGCATTCATTCGTAGTTTAAACGAAATTTTACCTGTTTATCTTCGTGACAATATTACTTCATATGTTGCCGATATTCTTATTGCTAAACATTCTTGGAGTGAGCACAACAAAATTTTGGATTCATTATTACGTATCTTTGCATGAGTTGTCATTACAGTTAACTTGGAGAAATCTGAATTTGGTCGTTCTCAGGTGAAATTTCTCGGTCACATTATTTCTACAGAAGGTATTCTTCCTGATCCAGAGAAATTAGACGCTATTCCTAATTATGCTGTTCCTACCACAAAACATGATGTTCGTAGTTTCCTTGGTGTCTGTAATTTTCTTAGACGCTTTGTTAGATTGGACGATTTGGCCACACCTCGTTCATGTGAACTATCTGGAAAGAATTCTAATTGGTGTTGGGATGAGGAAGCTCAGTCAGAATTTGAACAACTTCATGATGCTTTAGTTGCTGCTCCACTTCTTTCACATCCGGATTTATCTAAAGATTTTTGTTTGGCGACGGACTCATCATACAAAGGCCTAGGGGCACATTTATTTCAAGAGATAGAAGAAAACCGCGTTGTAATACAGAAAACTATTGCATTTGGAAGTCGTGTTCTCTCTAAATCAGAAAAGAATTATTCGATTACGGAACTTGAAGCCTTGGCTGTTGTTTGGGCTTTCACAAAATTTCGCACATTTTTGTTTGGCAGACATACTAAGGTTTACACCGATCATCGAGCTCTGGAATTTCTTATGTCAACAAAATTAACTCATGGCAGATTGTCACGATGGGCGCTGTATATACAGGAATTTGATTTTATTATTGTTTACATACAGGGTTCTTCAAATATTATTGCTGATGCCTTATCACGTGCACCTATGGGTTTGAAACAAAGTGCTGAGGAGGACTGCAAAGAAAACAATTATTGTTTGATGTATATTCAAGGTGTTGCGTTTGAGAATTTTATTTCGTCTTCGCTCCAGGACATCGCTAAGGAGCAAAGTAAGGATTCGATTTGGAATGACATTAATGAGAAGTGGAGGAGAAAGGAAAGCGTAGCGATTAGACAGCATTATTTACTTCGCAATGATATTCTTTTTAAACGAAAATCGGTCGACAACTCAGTTTGGTTAGTTTGTATTCCTGATGAGTGGGTTAATAAACTGATTTGGTATACGCATTTCAGTTATGCACACTTTGGTCCCAGAAAATGCTTTCATAAATTACAGGAAAATTGCTACTTCAGTAATATGGAAAAACGTATTCGATCTGTTCTTGCCAAATGCAAATTATGTCAAAAGGCTAAGCCGCCAACTATTTCCCACAGAGCACCGTTATTTCCTACCATTCCAGCGAAATTAAAGGAGATGGCTGCAGTCGATTTGTTCGGTCCAGTGGTTCGTTCTACTAATGGTTTTGCGTACATTTTAGTAGCAGTGGAATTGACATCAAAATATGTGTGTTTTACACCTTTACGCAAAGCAACAGCTCGTTCAGTATCTAATGCTTTCATCAAACATTTTCTTAAAGAAGTGGGTCATGTTGATAAGGTTATATCAGATAATGGATCACAGTTTCGCTCTAAAATTTGGCTTCGTACTCTACAGCGTCGTAAGATTAAACCAATTTTCATTTCACTTTTTCACCCTCAATCTAACGCTTCAGAGAGATGGATGAAGGAAATCAATAAATTGTGTCGACTTTATTGTCATCAGAATCACAGAACGTGGGATCAGTATCTTCATATTTTTCAAAACATTTTGAATGAACTCCCTAATGATTCAACTTCTTTACCGCCAATATTGATATTAAAAAAATAAAGAACCGACAAATCGCATTTCTGAAATCGTTCCTTTTCCGCCTTCACGGAAACTGCGGCATTCTGAAGTTGTCAATCTGGCTCTACAAAATATTGCATCTGCGGCTGCTAGAAGAGAGAAATCAGCTAAACATCCTGGTCGTTTAAAAAATCTTGTCAGTTGGTCAGAAGGTGTTAATTAAGTCTCATCGTTTGTCTCACAAAGGAAAAGTCTTGTGTCGCAAATTTTTTCTGCTTTGTAACGGTCCATACAGAATTCGCAAAATTATTCATGATAACACTGTCGAAGTAGAAACTCTTAAATCTCGGCGCTCTAAGGGAATACATCATATATCGAACGTTAAAATTTTTGTGGAATGGCATACTTTAGAGAAACTAACAGCTACATGTAAACATGCAGAGAATACAAGGATAGCGCGCTGTGTTTTGGCGGCGGCACATACTCAAAGCAACAGTCAAGTCTACACGCCACACAAGGCAGTCGTTGACCGCAAATAATCACTTCCCACGTCACGCGCCTACAGCTGATCGAGCGCTCAGTGCGAATTTGCTGCTCGCGATTACGTGATTCATACTTTGTGCTAAATTTCATGTTCTATGAATTTACTTGTGAAGCGACGTGCTTGCGTGCGTTAACTGATTTTGACAATGATTGATTAATGAACAGGGTTGTTATTTGTATATATTATACATCGCTTGGCTGCACTGCTTTTTCACTGATGTCATATTTTTCTATTATGTGCCTGCTGTGCTTATTTATTTAAATTATAATTGTCACCTGATTAGTTGTGCTGATATGGTTATGTATGTAAGTTATACTTCGTGATTTATCTGCTTGCACTTTCATGTTTACTTATTAAGATTACGTATGAACATTTATTTGCTTATGCTGATATGATGCTAATGACCTGTTTATTATGTAAGATATATATTTGCTGCTTTGCGTATGGATTGCATATTTATACATTTCTGTTTGTTGTCATAACTACTCTTTAATTTGGTATATAGAAATGCTGATATACTGGGCACGAACATGGAGTTTAGGTCACACTATGGTATTAATTATAGATTGTTTGCTTGGCAGAGCCTCGTTGTACGAATTGTGCTGCATCCACTTGTTGACATTGTTCTCTACTGGTATATTTACCCGCTATTGCATGTTTTGCTTACGCTCAGTGCCTTATATTTTTAAGATAAGAAAATGAACTGCTATAATTCGACGAACGACATTAGTACAAGAAACTTCATAGAAGTCAAATGAGCTGGAGGTCTTATGGAAGCTGTATAAATTCATGCTAATAGGAAGGAAGCTAACGACATGACATACCAACACTAGGGTTAGACCATTGACAGTTATTACACTGCATTCTTCGTGAGCAATTGAAATAGGAAGTGACACTTGACACAAGAAATACTCCACATGTATGTTTCTGATTTGCCATGATTCTTGAAGTGGTGTACACACTGTGAAATATTACGATTTATTCACTCAAAGTCTTATGTGATCTTTCATACTACGTACTCGTACTTACTTACTGAGAGTTATTCAAACTAAAGGCTGTTAGAAGTCATGTATGCATTTCTTTTGTTTAATGATGGACAAGGTAACCAAAATGTATCTTATAATTCATAATAAGTAGAAGATTTGGGTCAGATGGATTACACAGAGGTTGTGTATGGACACTGTGTCTTCGGATTGCATGGGATGATGAACTGAAGTTTGCACTAGGATTTTATCTGTACTTGTTCTTGGAGACTGACTAGAGGAAAGAGTTGTTACGGAAATGAAATGATATTGGCGATAAGGTTTATATGTATCGATGTATTGAAGAGGTATTATTGAGGTATTGAGATTGTGTGAAGTTGATGATTACTGGAGGTAAGGTAAATGATATTGATGATAAGATTTATATGTATCGACGTAAGAGGTATTATTGAAGTATTAAGATTATGTGATGCTGATGATTATTGGAGTTTTGGTGGATAAGAGGTAAAGTAAGTGAGGAGCATATTTTTTTTGTCGGTTTATTTGGAACAAGGAAGATGAAGTTGGCAGACTAGAACACTCAAGTAGAAGGAAGATAGTCTACACACACACTTTGTTAAATCACTAAGCAGTATATACTTTTTTTGGAGAGAGGAAGTAATTGCATATCTTGGCACACTGACGGTTGTTCAGCAACCGTACATTTGATTTGGCTTGGCAAACATTGGTCTTGACATGATGACTACGACGTTGACTAACTATTATTGACTGTTATACATTGCTGCCACTACTACTTTACACACAAGTTGAACATAAAATGTTGTACAGAATTGCATTTACACAGTTAACACTATTCAATTACACAGTAGTACTTAATGTGGATGAAAGATGAGTGAGTGTGTTTTGTGTGTTTTCCTTTCCTAATCCCAAATAATTGGTACCGACCTATCTCCTAAATATTATTTTACTTGTTTGTTGTGGCTTGCACTGACACCCACAAATATTATAGGTTTACTGTTATTTGTGTATTTGTAATAGTTAATATGACAATTATCTGATATCATTTGTGTGTTTATTATAATTTGTATGTTTAGTGTAAGAGCATTGATAATAATTTTGTAAAAGCAATTGTGTGTGCATTCAAACTGTTGTTCACACCTGCACCTGTTCAACATTAATGTGTGACACTTAGAAATGTTTAATTTCTGCTGATGAACTGTGTGATTAGTGATAGTGAATGTTATGGACTGTTACTTGCACTTTTTCTACATGATTGGTGCCACTAGGACATGTTTAATTTCTGCTGATAAACTCTGATGAACAGTGTGATTAGTGATAGTGAATATTATCGACTGCTGTCTGCACCTGCTCAACATTGCTGGGTGCCACTTATGAAACTGTTTCTACTGACATAATGTCACTTGTTGCTGTCTGCACCTGCTCAACATTGCTGGGTGCCACTATTGGAACTGCTTCTACTGAAATGTTACTTCTTGCTGTCTGCACCTGTTCAACATTACTGGGTGCCACAGATGGAACTGTTTCTACTGAAATAATGTCACTTGTTGCTGTCTGCACCTGCTCAACATTGCTGGGTGACACTATTGTAACTGCTTCTACTGAAATGTTACTTCTTGCTGTCTGCACCTGTTCAACATTACTGGGTGCCACAGATGGAACTGTTTCTACTGAAATAATGTCACTTGTTGGTGTCTGCACCTGTGAAACATCGCTGGGTGCCACTAATGGAACTGCTTCTGCTGAATGATGTCACTTGTTGGTGTCTGCAACTGTTCAACATTGCTGGGTGCAACTGATGGAACTGCTTCTACTGAGATAATGTCACTTGTTGCTGTTTGCACCTGCTCAACATTGCTCAGTGCCACTGTTGGAATTGTTTCTACTGAAATGATGTTACTTCTTGCTGTTTGCACCTGTGGACCATTGCTGGGTGCTACTGCTGGAACTATCAACTACTTGTTTTTTGAATCATTGAAAGCATTTTATGTGAACATTTGTATAAACTGATTTTTTGTGTATTGTGTAAACTATTATGTAAAGTCACATGTATGAAAGAATTTGTATTGCTTACTGTATTTTATATATTAGGTTATTGAAAGGTCAGTGCAAAGCCAAAATTTTATCTAATTATGTGATATTTACGTATTAATATTATCTTTTATTTTTGTCTGTATTTTTGTGGACGAATTTGGTGGTATTTTCACCACCAATGCTGGCAAAAATACCATCAAATTCTGGCCCGTGGAGGACGGGCATATGAAAGGTGGCTACACTGAGCCACAGCGCCAGAGATTGCGCCAAAGAGTTTTATTCCGCCGCCTCCACTGGCAGTTCTTGTCGAGAAGTCGTGGTGTGGTAGTAGTGAGTCGGTGTTGAGATGTTGTAGTAGGGAGTGCTTGTTCCATGTTTTATGCAGTTGTTTGATGGGATAGACAGCAGATGTTGTTCGAATGGAGATATTGTAATGATCAGAGTGCTTTTCGTCAATATATATATGAAGGTAAAAAAAATGCCCTTTTTTTATTATTTCAGTGTCTTAAATAATGCGTCATTACAGGTTCAGTCAACAAAGCATCTGGCTTGTGTTCTTATATTAGAGTGTAATTCTGGGTTCCTTACGCAATTATAGTATTTCTATTTTTTTTAATTGCTTCAGTATAAATGGTGTTCAAAATATCTTGTCTTATTGACGAAGAACCGTGCCAGATGTGTACGTTGAATCACACTTCCACATACAGAACAGCGACACTTGTGCCTTGTTGTTTCGTAGGTTTTATAGTTGCTGGGGACTTAATTAATTAATTATGTTAACGGAAATTTCCTTTCATTCTTTGTTGCTATTCTATGCAGTCAGATTGCGTACTAAAACTAGTCAGGGCCAACCGTTTACGAGACAGCGTAACCGAACAGACAGCTACTAAATCAAAAAATTAAAATTATTTGCATTATATTTAATTAAGCCCCCATGCACAAGCACGAGGGCTGGTATGCTGGCCAACCTGGATGTGGTTTTTAGGTGGTTTTCCACATCCCGCTAGGTGAATACCGGGCTGATACCTACATTCCGCCTCAGTTGCACGACTCACACACATCTGCAGACGTTTGCACTATTTCATTGCTTACACTAGACGCAGACAGCCGGGGTACACTACTTCCATCCCGGGAAGTTCGGGGTGGCGGCAGGAAGGGCATCTGGCCATCCTCTGTCACTAACACTGACAAATTCGTAATAACAAGGTCGACCCCGCGTTGGAGCGGGACAAGGCCCAAAGAAAGAAAGTGGATCAGAATGACTGCTGAACGTGTAGGCGTACAGGAAGTTCGGTCAACTCTCAGTGCAACTGAAGAGTTCAAGAAACACATCTCGGTGAGGAACATGAAGCCTTCTAACGTTCAATAGGTGCAGCTGGAAACACAGCACTGTGGACGTAGGCTGTCAAGAAAAGTGAATGTGGTTAGCTACAGTGTTTCCATTTGTAAAAGAGAATAAGTTATTTTACGAGAAACTTGTAAATTGAGTGAAAATAGGTATGGCTCTGAGCACTATGGAACTTAACATCTCAGGTCATCAGTCCCCTAGAACTTAGAACTACTTAAACCTAACTAACCTAAGGACATCACACAACACCCAGCCATCACGAGGCAGAGAAAATTTCCTGACCCCGCCGGGAATCGAACCCGGGAACCCGGGCGTGTGAAGCGAGAACGCTACCGCACGACCACGAGCTGCGGGCGAAAATAGGTATGATGGCATTTGTATCATTATGTTAAGGCCATTGCTAACAGAACGTTTCATTTTCTTCAGATTTTGTATCATTTTTTTCTTAAACCTACTGACGCAGAATAAAAACACACGTATGATATGAACTTGTATAAGCTTTGTGTTTGTGTCACGATCGGATTTTTGGCGTTTGACGCAATTTTTACTTTCATGCAACAGTTATGTGAAATACTGAAAAACAAGCTTTCTTTCTCCATGTAAACCGTCAGAAAGGCAACTTTTAACAGGACAGTTTAAGCCGGTTTGTAATATAGATACGAAACGCGGACCACTGGTACTAAACGCTGACTTAGTAAACGAAGTAGTAAGATGGCAGCTATAAAGAGACAGTAAATGGAAAGACAGTCTGGTATCTCATGAGCACGACGATTGGATCCTGCAGGAGGTAATGTAGACGGGTGAATCTCACCCTAAAGCCGTTGTATGAGTCATAACCGCCACATAAAAATGATTAGCGGCCTCGTAGTGCCACGAAGAAGCGTCAGCATTTATTTGGCCATCAGTCTTTGCAGAACGTATATTAGTCGTAATTCACTGCTTCTGCACGTCTCTGCGTGATAAATTTTCTGTCGATTTTCGCACTGCCTCACCACACAGCTGACGTGAAAAGTGATCGCCTGCGATAGGAATCGTGGAACAATTTGCCACAGAAGAGTAACGACTGGTTCCGCCCGATACGCTGCCTGTTCCACTCTCCACACAGCCGGCTCATACGTTTCCCTCTGTGGGCAATAAATTGTGAATCGTGTGTAACGCATTACGCTATCGCACCCACTCTGTATATCACAAAGCAACTCTACGAAAAAACAACGGTGTTGCTGTGTCTCAGAACACAAGTCTCTCTCCTGAATAATATTGTTGGTTGTTAATTATAGCATCATTCATAATCAAGGAAGACTACCGTCTGAGTCACCTTAAGTATCAAGGCGTATCCGATCCGCAATACAGATCACATTCAAAACTTCGTAAAAGAGAGAAGCAATATAAAAGTAAAACTGGAACGTCATGAGACTAATGCATACATACGTCTGCAAAGTGCATCTTTTCAGCAAGGTGAGGACTCACAAAAAAACTACGGAAGTTGTACAGATGAAGCATCAAGGAAAGTTACTTAGTCAGTCACTGACAATCTGTGTATAAGGGGCGTGCAAATGAAACACGATCACTAGTGTAAAGTAACGGTAACGATTTTATTGACTCAAAAATGTAGTTACACACAGTACACATACTCAAAAATAGTCGCCAAAACTGTTGGCACATTTATCCCATTGCGACACTAGCCGGTCGATTCCATTCTTGAAGAAGCTAGTAGGCTGGTGTCGGATCCAGACCTGGACCCAGTCAAACACTTTGTCATCCGTTGCGAATCGACGTCCGCGAATAGCTTGGTTTAGAGATTCAAACACATGAAAATCACACAGTGAAAGGTCAGATGTTCCAGCGTTTCCGACCGAAATCGCTGCAATGTCTTCACCACACTAGCCGTGTGTGGGTGTGCATTATCGTACAGGAGGATAACGTCATTGGACAACATGCCTTTGGGTTTCGACTTGATGGCTAGTCTAAGGTTCCTTAAAGTGGTCTGATAACGCTGGACATTGATGGTGGTTCCCCGTTCCAGGAACTCAATAAGCAGTGGGTCCTTGTGGTTAAAAAAAAAAATGACATCATGACTTTGCCAGAACTGGTGTGTACGGCCTTTGATTTCTTTGGAGGTGGTGAAGTCGCATATTTCCACTTCTTGTCAGAACCTTGGATGCATGAGCTGTTAAGCTGAATGTGCGAAATTTCTCGCACTTGTCAACTCTTGCTGTCTTCGAAATTGTGCGCATGATATTTTCCCGAAATTCTGGTGGTATGTCTCTGACACTATACATAACACAGTGAATAGTCTTCAGTGGCCACTCCCCGAGTTATTTTAGAAATACCGATCAAATGTTATCTATCCTTTCTGCGTTATTTGGTCTTCTGTCTTCGTTAGATATTTTAAATTCTGATTCTAACACTGGATCCTCTATCTCTTCCATGTTGACACTTGTTTCTTCTTCTATTCTATTTTTCAGAGAATTTCGAACATCTTGCACCCTGTTACAATGTCGAACGGTTTTCCTAGGTCGACAAATCCTTCAGTTACAGTATATGCAACACATACGCAGGGTTTTGTAGCAGATCCTGTTGCTTTGACTCACAGATACAGACACCTGGACTCTTTTCTTTTCATCTAAAAATATTTTTTCTACACAACAACCGTCTCAAGTGATGTGGCAGTGCTTCGGGTACTCTCCTGCACTTGTGAAAGAACAAGGTAACACAGTGGCTAGCACAGTGGACTTGCATTTGAGAGAACGATGGATCCAATCCGCGTCCGGTCATCCTGATTTAGGTTTCCCTTGATCTCCCCAATTCGCTGCCATGCCGGTATGGTTCCTTTGAAACACTACGGCCGATTTCCTTCTCCGTGCTTGAAACATTCCAAGCCTGTACTCCGAATCTCTAATGACCTCGCAGTCGACTGGGACGTTAAATCGTAGTCCATCTTCTGTCCTTCCCTCCTTCCTCCATTGGCTGGATGTCAGCCAAACTGAGCACTGCACCCGGCCCAATGAAGTTATGCACTGCACCAAGTAACCATCGGCGTCCTACGATTCTCCTCGGCGTACATGCAACTAAACAAACGTACGCTTTGTACATTTACATGCTGTATTACTTGTTTACTGGCTTCTTTTTTCCGTAGTCGCAGTTGTACAAGTTACATAGGTTGAATGTCATCTTTTGCGACTGTAGTAAAGTGTAATTAAGACCAAACCAGTTTTATTTTATTCTGAATCATCTTTAGCGGTCACGCCAACAATATACTTTTTCTTACAATTTTCGTTTGCTGGGATCGTGACTCACTATGTTTTGTTTCTTATGCCATTCTTCACGTCATTCTATACAAATGTGATTTCAGCACGCAGCACTTGCATTAACACGAAGTATAGTCACGTATTTGTGTTATGAGGCTCCACTGTCATCTTGCCACTTTGTGCACTTTATTTTGGTGTGCGGAGTGCGTACGTCTTTTGTTTCGGTGGTAGCTAGGGCGTCTGCCATTGTAGTGTGACCAGAACGTCCCATTTTGAACGTTACAGTACCGT
Organism: Schistocerca piceifrons; assembly: GCF_021461385.2. NCBI lineage: Eukaryota > Metazoa > Arthropoda > Insecta > Orthoptera > Acrididae > Schistocerca > Schistocerca piceifrons. The sequence goes on along the minus strand of NC_060143.1, from coordinate 320,031,869 downwards.
TTTCCAACCTGCTGTCGCTCTGTCCTGATAGGTTTTGTCGGGATGCCTCTTTGTCCCTTTTGCCAGAAAGTAGTCTTTATTTTTCATTCTCTGTGTTACGCTACTTAATATTTAAATCTTATATGCATAGTAGCTAAGAATGAAAGTTACGTTATCGATGGACAAAATTCATTACGAAAATTAATCGCTTCACTCCGACAGTTCGACTCCATTCGCTTTTTTTTTTTTTTTTTTTTTTTTTTTTTTTTTTTTTTTTTTTTTTTTTTAGTTCGTTCATCTGCTCGGGGCGGACGTCGTAAGACATCCATTTAAGTTTGTTGTTGATCTGTTAACTTAGTTTTTTTTATTACAGAGGGCACGTTACCCTCTGATCGAACACGCTGAGCTACCGTGCCGGCTATTCGCTCAGTGATTCAGAGACAGTCAAAGTGTGATATGAATTTTTCGGCAGTTCCGTGAGAGATTCAAGCGGCCAAAACGAAAGTGTGTGTTCACTGCTGCGTTGCAAGAAAAGTAAATATATTATCCTAGGCCATAGGATTTGCAATTTATAGGGAGTTTTAAATTAATTCGTGATAATTATGCATAAATCAACAAATACTCATTTTTACTTATACTATACCTTCTATCGTAGGTACACATTCATAAAGAAACCTCGATCCGAATCTGATGTTCATTGCAGCTACTTTAAAACAGAGTTTTGGGTGTATCGTGGAGGGAAGAGTCACATTGCGCAATATCTGAATTCAGGCAAACATTGCTGCTGCGTCATCCAGCAGTGCAACTTCATTTTTCCCGCCAAATTCAGAAGCAGATCGTGAACAGCCCTTGGCTGTAATTGAAGGAATCTAGGTTTACCGTATGGTTTCGCTCAAATGACTGTGCTTCGAAACTACTAAGAAATTGGTTTGAACAGAAATTCTCTTGCGGTCGCGCGACTACTGAAGCCATTGTTGTGAACGGTTTTTCCCTCGTTCTGGTGAAATATTAGAAAAACAGTTGCAGGAAGTCAGTTATGGCGCAGTGTTTATAAATGTTTCCAGTCACGGGGAGGAAAAAACTTTTTCCTGTTATGATTAGGTACTTTTACCGCTGGAGGGTGCCGTGTCCGAATTTTGGAACTTGATGAACGTCCTAGCGAAACAGCATATATTGTTACCAATTATACGTCCGACGCGCTTGCAAAAAACAACCTAGATAGCAAAATAATCGCGTTCTGTGGTGAAAGTACCAATAGTAACTTTGGTGGGGCAGTACGTAAATGAGCAAGAAATATATTTCACAAAGTTGAAATAGTATTACATCGTGAAATCCTTGAGATTGGAGGTGCAGCACCTACAGTGCACAACACAATTAAGGCTGCTGCAGATTCTTAACCTATTGATTTAGAAGCGGTTGTTCACAAAACTTACTATCATTTTCACACCTAATACGAGGTGTGTTTTTTAAGTAAGTACCGTCTTGAAATTAAAAAAAGACGTGCTAAGATGTCTCAATAATTTTATATTTATATGAAAGCCTGTACCTTAATCTAATTTTCTACATAATTTACGTCAATACTGAGGCACTTGTCATAACGTTGTACCAGTTTTTGAATACCATCCTCATAGAAGTCTACCGCCTGACTTGTTAACCACTGCATCACCACTGTTTTGACATCGTCATCGTCCTGAAGACGCTGACCGCCCAGGTGTTTCTTTAAGTGCAGGAACAGATGGTAGTCACTGGGCGCAAGATCGGGGCTGTGCGGAGGATGATCTAGAGTTTCCCATTCAAAAGATGTGATGAGATCTTTCTTTGGTCTGATTCGCTACATGCGGACGGGCACTGTCTTGAAGCAAAACGATGCCCTTGCTCATCTTCCATGGACTGTTACTTTGATTCTGGTGTGACGTAGGCCACCCATGTTTCATCGCCCATAACAATTCGGCTTAAGAAGTCATCACTGTCTTGTGGTACCTCTCAAGGAAAGTCAATGCAGTGTCTAAACGTTTGGTTTTGTGCACATATGTCAACATTTTCGGTACCGAACGTGCGCACAATTTTCGGTCACAATGCAATACAAAACACCACGAGAAACATTAGGAAAGTCATCCCGCAAGGAGGAAATCGTAAAGCGTCTGTTTTCTCTCACCTAATTGTCCACTTCCTGCACCAAACTTTCATTAACGACCGAAGGACGCCCACTCCGTTGTTCATCATGCACATTTGTGCGGCCATCTTTAAATGCTCTCACCGACTTTCTTACCATTCCATCACTCATAATGTTTTCTCCGTAAACTGCACAGATATCACGATGAATATCGATCACTTTTAGGCCTTTAGCACTAAGAAATCTTATAACAGCCCGTACTTCACAGTCGGCGGGACTCACGATTATCGGAGGCATCTTAAACACTCAGTACACAACGTAAACAAGGAAGAATCGGACTGTAATGGCGTCAGTGCGCAGATTAAGGTACAGGTTTTCACGTCAAAATAAAATTATTGAGATATCTTAGCACGTCTTTTTTTAAATTTCAAACACGCCTCGTACCTTGTGCATAGAATTACTGAAGGACTTCTGCAATTTTGCTGAGATTGAGTACAGCAAATTATTAGGTTACAATAACACTAAATGGTTAGTATTAATGGCAGCACTTCCAAGCGTTCCTGCACTTTTGGAAGGGCGGAGGTATTATCTTTTTAGTCACGAAGGTTGTCCAGTACTAATAAATTCCTTTTTTAAAAACCCACTGCCAAATGATGATGTACTTTTACTCAACAACCAAGCCACAACTTTCCACAGGATAGTTCTCCAGGTAGAAGGTTAGCTTACCGCAGTTGTCGAAGTAGCTATGGCTGTTTCCCAGTTGAAAGAAAATGTGGTTGAGGAAAAGGAGAATAATTCTATCCCACATGGTGCAAAGTGTGCTTTGCATGAATTAGGAGATGAGAGCAATGCGAAGGTAGAGGATTTCGAAACAGTAGGAAGTGCTTTCTTCGATTCATCTACTGAATACCTGGTAGTCCGGACTGACATGTATGAAGTGTATTAGAAATTTATATGGATCTTGCTTATGACTGTCCTAAAATGGACTGATGTTGAAATATGTATGCCAATGATTAGAAATTAATTTGGTGAATCAACAAATATCGATTATAATACCATTTTCAGCGAATTTTTTTATGTTAAGCAATTTGCTACTGCAGACAAAATTTCTTAGTGGAATAATGAGGGAAAAGAATTTCGTTTGACATGCATAGAAATGTTTAATTACGTCTCATCACAAAAGTTGTCATTCAGCAACTTTTCTAAGGTAATAGATTTTGATTCTCACTGCCAGGAGCTAATGCATGCCTGAACAAAGTATGGACATCAGGAAAAACGCAATTCAAAGTTAAAATGCCGAAAGCACTATTGCTTACAGAATAAATTTCAAATACATATGCCTTGTGTTTTCCAGTTACTTGAAGCAGAAAGAGAAACTCCTGAAAAAAAGAATTCATTCTTCAGGAAAATATATTCAATAACCAACAGTTTCGTGAGTTATGTAACGTGATAATTGATTGGTTTCTACAATTATAGTGTCAGTAACGTTACACATATATTGTAAGAACATTGCCGTTGTCATAATGAATACATTGATTACTCTGTTGATTTTGTTTATTAGTAATAAATACATAAATGAGGTTTTAGATTTTCCCATTGGATTAATTTAAAGACCTAAGGTTAAAGGTGATTAAAAAGAGGACTGTTGTGAAGTGTTCCGTTACCAACTTCAGGAAATGTTGTCAGATTATCTATTGTTCTGTGTGAGTTTATGTGCGACACATCTTCCGGAAGACGAAAAACGAACTCGGAAAACGTTTTTCGCTGTCGTACTTACATGTTAGATGTGAAGCGGAGTCGCTAGCCCAGTTAAATACGGCTCCCCGAAAACAACTTATACAGTTTAGGATTTAGTCAGCACAATCGCTATGTGTTTTCAATTAGACGAGCTGCAAACAGCTTCAGTCTAATATTTCTACTTGTCCTGCACTGGGGGTTACAAAAAGGTAATCCGTCCATCTTAATCGAAAATATTTAAAAACAAGACTAAACCTGACAGCTGAAGTACGTTTCAAAAATCGGTTGCGTTAACACGGGAGCGAATATCGATTGCGGAATTGGAAAACTGGCAACCAGAAGCGGATTTCCAAAATCGATTTTGAAGTGTTTACATGACCACCCAGAAGCGCTATGGGAAATTCGGTTTGCGATATTCGCCGGCCTGGGTGGCCGAGCGGTTCTAGGCGCTACAGTCCGGAACCACGCGACCGCTATTCGGCTTTTTGAGAACCCTATGTGTGTGTGTGTGTGTGTGTGTGTGTGTGTGTGTGTGTGTGTGCTTGCGTGCACGCGCGCGCGCCATTCTAAAACTATAAACACACCCTCACACATACTAATAAAAAAATACAAACACACACACACACACACACACACACACACGCATAGGGCAATAGTAGACGCTCTCGCTACCACCGAAACTAAACACAAGCTCATTCCGCACACCAGGATAAAGTTCACAAAAGGATGAGATGTCAGTGGTTCATCACTCATCAAAGCACAAAAAGTGAATATATTTCGTGTTAGTGAAAGTACTATGTGCTGAAATCTTTCATGTATGTGTAGAAGTGCGTAAAGAGTGGCGTGAGGCACAAAAAAAAAAAAAACTGTGAGTAACGATAGTAATGAATACTGTTTCTGGTAGTGAACAGGGAATTGTTTAGGGTTTCAGCAAACCACAATTGTGAGCGAACCTGTATTGTTACAAGACCACTGCAAATGCTTTAGAATAAAGCGAAACTTGTTTGGTCTTAGACTAAATTTCAGTCACCTGTATAACAAAGTGTAGTGACGTAACAAATTCCGCTATTCGTTCTGATGTTACCATACATATTGTAGGCGGCAAGGTCGTCTGTGATACTGTTGCATCTGGCTACTCATTGATTTCCCGCGCAGCTGGAACGCTGGAGGCAGCATTTGCAGCCGGTCAGCCGCGAACAGCAGCGCGCGGCGTGACCGCCGATGTAATTCGGTCCGAGCGCTCAGGTGTCCTGCCAATTCGCCGGCATTCACTGCCCTCCCCTGCCGCAAATCCGATATTTTGCCTCACTGGCGATCCACCTGGATTCCAGTTTTTCCCCCCGCTACTGCGCCAATTGCGTTTCTTCCCCGGGCGTATTTGCTGGTTTGGACTTCGCTGCGACGATGGTGCCCAATTTCTGCTCCAAACAAAGCTAACGGCCATGTTGAAGTATCGCGTGGAGGTTCAAAAAAGCTCTGTGTACTATGGGACTTAACTGCTGAGGTCATTAGTTCCCTAGAACTTAGAACTACTTAAATCTAACTAACCTAAGGACATCACACACATCCATGCCCGAGGCAGGATTCCAACCTGCGACCGTAGTGGTCGCGCGGTACCACACTGTAGCGCCTAGAACCGCTAGGCCATACCGTCCGGCTGTATCGCGTGGAGGCATTCACACATTGAACATAAAGCATACAGTATTTCTTTTGTTTTATTCGTCGGGTATCCGTCGCTTTTGCCTTTACTGCTCATAGGCTGGACTTTGCACCAACAGTTCTTAAAAGTTCTGACTTCAGTGTAAAAAGCGTAAATGCATCCAATAATATACGTCAGTTCGCACCAAGTGATTTTAGCTGGCGTATGCTGTTCAGCTTAGAAGTAAATTTCCATATCCAGTGTGTTCAGTGTTAACTAAAATGTTGAATTCAATTACTCAAACAATGATTTGTGTATACAGTATCGAACATGTAAATAAATGGCTCTGAGTACTATGGGACTTAACATCTAAGTTCATCAGTCCCCTATAACTTAGAACTACTTAAACCTAACTTACCTAAGGACAGCACACACATCCATGCCCGAGGCAGGATTCGAACCTGCGACCGTAGCGGTCGTGCGGTTCCAGACTGAATCGCCTAGAACCGCTCGGCCACACTGGCCGGCTAACAGTTCCTGTAAGACAAGCCAAAAGAACAAAATTACACACAAACCATAACGCCCCCACAACAAAGACCAGTCCCTATGGAGAGTGCAGATATGAATTAACACGAATCACTACTACGAAAGAAGGTAGACATCAGTCAAGTGTGCGATCTCAGTAATAGGGGCCGCACAACAGAGCGTACCACGCTACAGAGCCGGTGTCTCGCGGTACAAACGTAGCGACAGCACAGTCGCAACCATCGTAGCTGCAACGTGCTTCGTAATTCCAAACGCCACTCGCAGCTAGTAGACGGCTAATACGAGGCTGCTCCCAAGACAATGGAAAACAACACTTTCCACAAAATGGCAGTAACCGCTGCACAATGAACCTCGCGATGTCGATGTCTTGAGGAAAGGCAACGAAATGGGTGGAGAGCTGCTCTCCGGGCTACTTAAAGACTCGAGCCATCAACTGTAGCGTACATCCGCGGTATGCGAAAGGCCCTTGTGACCAACATCTAAAAAAGGTTGCTAGTGTAACCGTTTGCGCTGTTCTGGACCACTGGAGTGGCCAAGTTCCTACAGTCAACTTCAATTCGAAATAACGGCCAGGGAAACAAGCTAGATTTCGCCATCTTGGGCGTTTTCCATACTAAATAAACGTGGAATGCTAAAATTATCCTTCACTCTCCATCCGATGATCCTCTGTGTAGACAACACCTCGGTAGTGTCTGCAGACCTGAGAAAATTAGTTTAGTAGTATTAAATGTGTACTTAAGAAACACTGGAACACGTGAGGCAATACTGACCTTACGACTTATCTTAGAAGAAATATTAAGGAAAGGCAAACCTACGTTTCTAGCATTTGTAGACTTAGAGAAAGCTTTTGACAATGTTGACTGGGATACTCTCTTTCACATTCTAAAGGTGGCAGGGGTAAAATACAGGGAGCGAAAAGCTATTTACAATTTGTACAGAAACCAGATAGCAGTTATAAGAGTCGAGGGACATGAAAGGGAAGCAGTGGTTGGGAAGGGAGTAAGACAGGGTTGTAGCCTCTCCCCGATGTTGTTCAATCTGTATATTGAGCAAGCAGTAAAGGAAACAAAAGAAAAATTCGGAGTAGGTATTAAAATTCATGGAGAAGAAATAAAAACTTTGAGGTTCGCCGATGACATTGTAATTCTGTCAGAGACAGCAAAGGACTTGGAAGAGCAGTTGAATGGAATGGACAGTGTCTTGAAAGGAGGATATAAGATGAACATCAACAAAAGCAAAACAAGGATAATGGAATGTAGTCTAATTAAGTCGGGTGATGCTGAGGGAATTAGATTAGGAAATGAGACACTTAAAGTAGTAAAGGAGTTTTGCTATTTGGGGAGCAAAATAACTGATGATGGTCGAAGTAGAGAGGATATAAAATGTAGACTGGCAATGGCAAGGAAAGCGTTTCTGAAGAAGAGAAATTTGTTAACATCGAGTATAGATTTAAGTGTCAGGAAGTCCTTTCTGAAAGTATTTGTATGGAGTGTAGCCATGTATGGAAGTGAAACATGGACGATAAATAGTTTGGACAAGAAGAGAATAGAAGCTTTCGAAATGTGGTGCTACAGAAGAATGCTGAAGATTAGATGGGTAGATCACATAACTAATGAGGAAGTATTGAATAGGATTGGGGAGAAGAGAAGTTTGTGGCACAATTTGACCAGAAGAAGGGATCGGTTGGTAGGACATGTTCTGAGGCATCAAGGGATCACCAATTTAGTATTGGAGTGCAGCGTGGAGGGTAAAAATCGTAGAGGGAGACCAAGAGATGAATACACTAAGCAGGTTCAGAAGGATGTAGGTTGCAGTAGGTACTGGGAGATGAAAAAGCTTGCACAGGATAGAGTAGCATGGAGAGCTGCATCAAACCAGTCTCAGGACTGAAGACCACAACAACAACTTAAGATTGATGATTTTTCAGTTAAATAACTGACCGACCTGACTATCAACTTACTCGCATTTTCATTGCGAGGTCGAATCTGTCGGAGTTGAAGGATTAATTTCATTCCTCCCTCTTCCTTCAATGTGACGACTCACCTGGACAGATGCTGCGGCCTCGCCATGTGTGTTATGTGCTTCACAAAGCCACTCCGTTACAAAAGGCAACATATGCGTATTTCATTGAATCATTGCATGTTATAATCTTGTTATTCTTCTCAAAAACTACGAATTGACTTTCTAGATAAACACTAAAAGCATGATATCCTGTTCTGTTTTATTAAACAAATTTAAAACTCTGGCCATTTTCAGTACCAAACTATTGGTTTACAAGATTTTTACTGCCAGCATATTATCTTACACACACTGGTTCGGTATTTCAAGGTTTATTCTGGTCAACGAGTTTACTGGCAACCAATATAGTTCCTGCTCTGCTCCATCCAGCTAATCGCCCACAATATACATCGATCGACTTTTTGTATTAGCACCGCCACAGAGTACCTATAGAAACAAAGCGAATATGAACACACATTCACCTGTTCAAGTTCAAAAACGTCAGCAAGGCAAACACTGGTGAGATGATAGTACGGGAAAATCCCCACTTCATCGCTACCTCGTAGATGCTGTGTCCCGTCGCTCGTCCGCCGACTAACACCACGTTCAAACTCACTTCAATCTTGATAATCTGCCATTGTAGCAGCAGTAACCGATCTAACAACTGCGCCAGACACTTTTCATATATAGGCGTTGCCGACAGCAGTGCTGTCTTCTGCCTGTTTATATATCTCTGTAGTTGAATACGCATGCCTACACCAATTTCTTTGGAGCTTCATTCTATGATGACTCTTCCTGATGTGAGATTACCATTTCTTCTGTAGCTCATTTTAAATGAATGTGTCGTATCCTATCGCAATCACGAAAGCAACTACTATATGAGAAATACACAGTTTATATGTGTGAAATACGGTTCTTTGAGTAATAGTGATCAATAACACGGACTTTGGCTGTGAACGTGTATGGTGAATGACATAAATGTAACTGCAAGCTGAATTGCGCATTGTCTGCACTGCAACACTGGGAACTAGTTACTACTGCTAAAGTGTTCTGTAGTTCAGTCTTCTTTCAGTAAATTGCATTTCTTTATTCAGTTATTCATACTGATCCAAAAACTTTTACAATTTATTTGATTTATTTGTGTCTGTCATCACCGCAACAAGGTCGTTCAAACCTGTCCGATCCCCCGCGTGCAGGCCTGTCGCACACAGCTGTGACTCCTGCAATGTTGGAACGTGCGGACACTCTCATTCGAGGTGATCGATGGATCACAAACAAACATCTCGCTGCACAACTGTACGTCTGTATTGGTAGTGCCATCACTTCATCACTTTCATTGGGCTGTTCTTCCTCATTCACCCTACAGCCCGGATCTCGCACTTCCCGATATCCATCTGCTGACCAATGAATGATGCAGTCCGCGGTAAGCCGTACGTGGGTTGTGGGGAGGCTGTTTGATGCAGCAAGACGCTGTCTTCGACATCGACCAATACAGTGGTACCGTGCGGGCATACAGGTCCACCCAGTAGGGTGGCGTAAGGCCGTCGCATTTAACGGAGATTATGTTGAATAACAGGATTTTGTATCAAAAAGAGTGGGGAATAATATGTTGTATTAGAATTCTGAATAATACCAACCTGCATTCAGAGAAAAATTATTGCATTACTTACTGAACGTCCATCTTTAAACAACAACACAATTTAAAATTTTTGTGCTATATTCTTAATATTTTTAAACATTTTTCACTCGATTGGCAAATCAGCGATATTTATCTTCTAAATAAGAGTAACTTTCATCTTTCGGAACTGTAATTTACTTTGCGTGCTAATCAGTCACATTCCGCCTGGTTGACTAACAACTGAAGATGATTCAAATGGCTCTGAGCACTATGGGACTTAACTTCTGAGGCCCCCTAGAACTTAGAACTACTTAAACCTAACTAACCTAAGGACATCACACACATCCATGCCCGAGGCAGGATTCGAACCTGCGACCGTAGCAGTCGCGCGGCTCCAGACTGAAGCGCCAGAAACTGCTCGACCACCGCGGCCAGCACTCATCTCCTCATTACTATTTCTTCTTCTTCCGTCAATGTTTTACTAGACGCAAAGGCTGATTTTCGCAAAAAAACAATAATCATTTATTTATTTCTGTATCAAAACATATATTATACACAGCTATAATTATATTACTGTTTCCCAACACTTGGCCACTTCCATGCATTTTCTGTTCCCTGCTGATCTTCTGTGCAGAAGGCTGTATACAGTCGACAGTGAAATATATGAGCAGTCTGGTCTTCTCCACACTCACACTGAATATCTTCTTGGTCAGGGTAGCCCCGCCTTGCCAAATTAATCTTTGATCCGCCAACTCAGATGTCGGTATATTATAGGACTTCCCAGTCTGCCATTTCTTATCATAGACCGGGGGTAGTGTTTGCGAAACCCTATTCCAGCTAGGGGGAAGGTATGTCCTAGCCCTTCCTAGTTGCAACATAGCTCTTTCAGCAGTAATTCTCAGTGCCGTCGATTTTCTAATAAAACTCCCTGATTTCAGCCTCTGCGGTTGCGGTACGTGCCCATACAGAGGATGCGTTCTGTCCTGCTACATTTTCTTTTTTCCCTCAAATGCAACTGTTTCTCTTCGAACAGGAAGTGCTGTTCACACGAGGTGGTAAAGCCATTCGTCGAAAATGGATTTCAAGCAACCTGTTACGATACTGCAGGCGTAATTGAAAGCTATGTCCACCTGTTCAGAGTGTGTAGAATTACATTAAACAGGACACGCAAATGCTTCCTGTAGAGTTTTTAATTTAGTTCTTTCTTGTACTGACCTGTATGTCGTCTGTTGCGGGTATTTCCCGAAAATTTTTCATTTTTGACTGGCTGGTTGTTCTTAACTTTCATACAGAGGGAAGGGTAGAGAATTTATTTATTTAGTTTTCAATCTAAAACTTTTTTTATGTGTTTGAGATATTCACTGAATAGTTGCATAACTCCTGACATTTCCTTTCCAACAATACCTCTTCGCTGCAAACAGGACAGAGAAACTATTTTTTAGAAATTTTCTTACATTCTTTTAAATATTTTAAATTAGCAACACATCGGCTTTCAAATGGTTCAAATGACTCTGAGCACTATGGGACTTAACTTCTGAAGTCATCAGTCCCCTAGAACTTAGAACTACTTAAACCTAACTAACCTATGAACATCACATACATCCATGCCCGAGGCAGGATTCGAACTTGCGACCGTAGAGGTCGCGCGGTTCCAGACTGTAGTGCCTAGAACCGCTCGGCCACCTCGGTCGGCACATCGGCTTTTCTGATGCATGTTATGCTTCAGCTTTAAGTATAGAACTGTAATATCTTAGTTTTGCGTTCTGGAACATTAATTTGTCTGGAGAAAAAGATTTCATAGGCTTTTTGTAATTTAGATGCCCTCTTATCTTCGTTCTTTCATCCTGATGTATAAAGATTTGTTCCAAGTTTCGAATTTAGGAGTCATTTATTACCGAAGTGAATACAAATTTGACACACGCTCTGCTATAGACCATATTTCATTTTAGCCATGGTTTTGTGATTAATCTCAGTCCGGCATTTCGAAACTTTTGCACGGCTTCAAGCTAATGAATTCATACTTCTCATTAATCACGAGCAATCGTTTTGCAGTTTTTCAAAGATGAGATAATGTTCCACACGACTGCTCGTTCTATTACGCCGATCGTACGATATGTTTGGTTTCATCCCATAAAAGCTTGCACGGTGTGTACCAGAATCTGGAACAAGTGTGTGGGCACCATATAAAGTGGGACAAAACAGGAACTAAAGGCACATATAAGAAAGCGCACCGCTGGTTGCCATTGACTTAACGATTTCTGGCCTTTTTTGGAGTGTTAGTAGTTGTACTAGGTGAGTTACCTGGGACTATTCAACGCAGATACATCGAGAACAAATAAATACATGAGGATTCAGTTTCCGTTACGTTATAGCGGACAAATTTCTCACGTATGCTAGTAGTTTTGCAACGTATGACTGAGGAACTAATCCATCCACTATTCGTTTATTGCGTGGTGTTCGAAAGGACCTTCGAGAAGAATTTCAACGATATATGATGTGTGTATGACTTTTGAAAATAGCAGTAAGATTAACAGCGCCGCAAACCATTACCAGCCGTGATGCGAATAGGTGCCACTAACATCTGCTCTGGTGTACCGAGTATGAGCAAACACAAACGTAAACAAACACGTGATTCAGATACTGTTCGTGAATTTATCATTACACCACACCAAGTACTCAAAATACGTTGCTCTTCAGCGTTGATACAAGGTATAAGAGGCGATTCTGGACAGACGATACTGAATGGTGAAGTTGTTGTGAATTAATCGGAGCGCAAATAGATGTTACAAGGCGTTTTGTGTCTTAGAGAGTCGCAGGCGTACCCTGGGAGATCTTTCGTTTTAATTTTACCATACGGTAATTTTTTTTCAAACTATATAACACTGTTCAGAAAGGATAGATTAAATGCAGTTGGTGGTGGAGAATTTATTGCTGTCAGAGGTAGTTTGCCTTGTAGCGAAATTGAAGTAGATAGTTCGTGTGAAATAGTATGGGTAGAGGTTATACCTGACAATCGGACTAAACTATTAATTGGATCGTTTTACCGACCCCCGACTCAGAAGATATAGTTGCTGAACAGTTCAAAGAAAACTTGGGTCTCATTTGCAATAAGTTCCCCGCTCATGCAATTATAATCGGTGGCGACTATAATCTACCCTCGATATGCTGGAAAAATTATACGTTTAAAGCCGGCGGCAGGCATAAAACCTCATCCAAAACTGTTCTGAATGCTTTCGCAGAAAATTATTTTGAACAATTAGTTCATGAGCCCACTCGAAGCGTAAATGGTTGCGAAACCGTTCTTGACCTTTTAGCAACAGGTAATCCTGGACAAATAGTGAGTATTGTGACGAATACAGGGATTAGCGACCACAAGGCAGTTGCTGCTAGGCTGAATACCGTAACACCTACAACCATTAAAAAGAAACGCAAAGTATATCAATTTAAAAAAGCTGATAAAAATGCTCTTAACGCCTTTTAAGAAACAGTCTTCACTGCTTCCGATCTGATCATGTAAGTGTAGAAAAGTTGTGGAATGTTTTCAGAGCGATAGTATTGACAGCAATTGAGAGATATATACCACATAAATTAATGAGTGGTGGTACTGATCCCCCACGGTACACAAAACGGGTCAGATCGTTGTTGCAGAAGCAACGAAAAAAGCATGCCAACTTTAAAAGAACGCAAAATTCCAAGATTGGCAAAGTTTTACAGAAGTTCGAAATATGGCACGTACTTCAATGCGAGATGCTTTTAATAAATTCCACAATGAAATTCTGTCTCGTAATGTGGCAGAAAACCCAAAGAGATTCTGGGCATACATTAAGCACACCAGTGGCAAGACGCAATCAATACCTTCACTGAGCGACAACAACGAAGTCAATGATGACAGTGCCACTACGGCAGAGTTACTAAACACGGTTTTCCGAAACTCCTTCACCAAAGAAGACGAAGTAAATATTACTGAATTCCAATCAAGAACAACTGCCAAGATGAGAAACATGGAAGTAGATATCCTCGGAGCAGCTTGAATCACTTAATAAAGGCAAGGTCTCCGGTCCAGATCGTATACTAGTCAGGTTCCTCTCTGAGTATTCCGATAAAGTATCTCCATATTTAGCAATTATATACAACCAGTCGCTCACAGAAAGATCCGTACCTTAAGACATACCAATACAGTCATACCAATACCCAAAAAGGGAAGTAGGAGTAATCCGCTGAATTACAGGCCTGTATCACTAACGTCAATTTGCAGAAGGGTTTTGGAACATATACTGTATTCGAACATTATGAAGTATCTCGAAGAAAACACATGGTCATCACGGTTTCAGAAAATATCGTTCTTGTGAAACACAACCAGCTCTTTATACTCATAAAGTAATAAGTGCTATCGACAGGGGATGTCGAATTGATTACATATTTTTAGATTTCCAGAGGGCTTTCGACACCGTTCCTCACAAGCGTCTTCTAACCAAACTGCGTGCCTACGGAGTATCGCCACAGCTGTGCGACGGGACTCGTATTTCCTCTCAGAAAGGTGACAGTTCTTAGTAATAGACGGAAAGTCATCGAGTAAAACAGATGTAATATCCGGCGTTCCCAAAGGAAGTGTTATAGGTCCTCTATTGTTCCTGATCTACATTAACGAAATAGAAGACAATCTCAGTAGCCGTCTTAAATTGTTTGCAGATGATGCTGTCATTTACCGTCTTGTAAAGTCATCAGATGACAAAAACGAATTACAAAATGCTTTAGATAAGATATTTGTATGGTGCGAAAAGTGGCAATTGACCCTGAGTAAGGAAAAGTGTGAAGTTATTCACGTGAGTACTAAAAGAAATCAGCTAAATTTCGATTACGCGATAAGTCACACAAATCTGAAGGCTGTAAATTCAACTACATACCTAGGGATTACAATTACAAATAATCTAAATTGGAACGATCACGTAAATAATATTGTGGGTAGAGCAAACCAAAGAGTGCGATTCATTGGCAGAACACTTAGAAGGTGCAACAGGTCTATTAAAGAGACTGCTTACACCACGCTTGTCCGCCCTATTCTGGAGTACTGCTGTGTGGTGTGGGACCCGCATCAGGTGGGACTGACGGATGACATTGAAAAAGAACAAAGAAGGGCAGCTCATTTTGAATTATCGCGAAATAGGGGAGATAGTGTCACAGACATGATACGTGAATTGGAGTGGCAATCATTAAAACAAAGGCGACTTTTGTTGCGACGGGATCTTCTCATGAAATTTCATTCACCAGTTTTCTCCTCCAATTGCTAAAACATTCTCTTCGTACCCACCTACATAGTGAGAAATGATCATGATGATAAAATAAGAGAAATCAGGGCTCGCACAGAAACATTTAAATGCTCGTTTTTCCCGCGTGCCGTTCGAGAATGGATCGGTAGAGAGACAGCTTGAAGGTGGTTCATTGAACCCTCTGCCAGGCACTTTATTGTGAATAGCAGAGTAATCACGTTGATGTAGATGTAATAATAGTCCTAAGTTCTTAAGTCTGGTGAGAGTGTAGGCCGTTCTATGATTCCTCAACGACCCAACCAACGATCTTTAAAGTATCTAAAAGACATGTGTGGGTGTGTGAAGTAGTATTTTGCTAGGATTATTATTTCAACAAAGCTAGTGGGAAAGGTTACGATTGCCGGCCGAAGTGGCCGCGCGGTTCTGGCGCTGCAGTCTGGAACCGCGAGACCGCTACGGTCGCAGGTTCGAATCCTGCCTCGGGCATGGATGTGTGTGGTGTCCTTAGGTTAGTTAGGTTTAACTAGTTCTAAGTTCTAGGGGACGGATGACCTCAGCAGTTGAGTTCCATAGTGCTCAGAGCCATTTTTGAAAGGTTACGATTCTTAAACAATAACTTTTCGCCATAAAGGTCGATATACAGGGGGCGGATAAGGAAGATTGCCTCCATAGAATGACTTCAAGCCATAAATGCAAATTATAACCTTCCAAATGCAAGTATCCTCTTTCACCACGTTATGCGGAATTTTATTTTGTGTCTAGAAATTAGACAAGATGCCTCCGTTACTAGAAGGAACAATATTCAGCTAGTGTTTCGTATATGCAGTAGTGGAACGGATGTTGAAATGTAAAGCCCTGGAATCTAGGTTTAATTTAGCTAGACGGCAGCACTGAGGCAACGCCAGTTCCGTGGCGACCGTACGGAAGATAATGCTCTATTTTATGAACTTATTTGTTCCCCTTACGGAGGCCATGGCAGGTTCTTTGTCATCTTGTGCGTTTCATCTACGATTTTGTTGGGGGTTAAATACTATTAAAACAAGGCATTTCCAACGTTGGTTTATTACGGTCGATCTCATTGTTGAATACAAAAGGGACATGATTAGTCTACCTCAATTTACCATTATACCTGCGTGAACTTCAACGGTTAAGAGTCTCAGTTTGGAAACGGGTAGGAAACGGAGAGTATGATGGAGCAATTTCATTACAAGTAGAAAATTACGTTAACCCCTGAGGATAGGTAAAGCAGGAAACAATTCAGTACAGGGAAGGAAAAATAGCAGTGGAAGATCCCTCCTGCATGTTAGGTAATCGCTGGAGCATTGATCACTTAATCTGCAACTTACTACTGTGAAAATGATGGGTTCCTCAGCCGCGAAGAATTAATTCTATTAAGCAATATTGCGGCCAGCCACTTACTACGTGGTCCTACGCTCAGTAACAAAGCAACAAGATCATGTCTCGTGAACATAAACGGTTCTAGAAATATTCATTTCACTCGCGGAATTCTGAATCAAATTTAAAATTCACTGAAGGTGAAGGAAATGGATGAAAAGCGGATGAACTTACTTACCTAATGTCTTAAGAAATATCTCCACATGCACGAGCCCTAAATAACGTACAAAGGCACGGGTGTTGAGCCCAACGCAGCTCAAAATCCAGTGAATTTCAGACACAAAAGGATAAAAAGTTGGGGTAATAATAGATAGGATAACAAGAAAGCGGTGATGGTTTCAAATTTGTTGAATTCTTAACTTACAACACGCATCGCGATTCAGTCTGAAATTGAGTCCACTAGGAACACATGCTTACCCATCGATAGCCGCTCTCTCGTGTTGAAAGTGGAGAAGCGACTTCGTGAGTGTGAAAGTGACGCTCGCCATTCTGGCCAGTGAGGCCGGGAAAATCTGCTGCGTGAACAGCTTACTGTTCTGGCAAGTGGCTCGAATGAGGCAGGATGGCTCGTGGTTCGCCGAAATTTAGGCAGGGAGACCTCTTTACGACACCAAACATGCAGGAGAGGCTAGGTTTGAAGGCCTGGTACTGGTGTTTATCAGAATAAGTGAAGGGGCTTGCCGGCCGAAGTGGCCGTGCGGTTAAAGGCGCTGCAGTCTGGAACCGCAAGACCGCTACGGTCGCAGGTTCGAGTCCTGCCTCGGGCATGGATGTTTGTGACGTCCTTGGGTTAGTTAGGTTTAACTAGTTCTAAGTTCTAGGGGACTAATGACCTCAGCAGTTGAGTCCCATAGTGCTCAGAGCCATTTGAACCATTTTGAAGGGGCTTCTTGGGCCTCTACGAGGCACTTGGACGAACAGGCCATGCTTTCACGCTAAACGGTCTAGGCGGGAAAATGACTCCATTACGGCTGCTTGAGAGACACTGCAACTTTTTTGCGAAAATGAAGCAGAAATACCTTGCTCTCATCAGTGTGGTTTTAGGTAAATAAAATTAAGGCTCAACAAGATATGACATTGCCAGACCAAAGATGATATAAATAACATTGCAGGATTAAATAAAAAATATGAAAGAGTTGCGAAACAACATAAATCATTCAGCTCTGTATTATCTGTGCTGAATAATGTGCGCATACGTGATGCTGTTACCACGTGCATTATCTAATACCCAATTAGATGTCATCCAGTAACTGCGCAAGCGTTAGGAGCTAATGATACACTAATGGGAAGAAATCACAACACCAAAAAAATAATTAATTTAGAGCATTGAAAGTACGGGAATACATTTGTCTAGGTAACATATTTAAGTGATTAAAATTGCAAGATTACAGGTTAATGTAAGTGCGACATAAGCCATTTTAGACATGGAATTCTTGTACATTAATAACCGGTGTAACCGCCAGAATATTGAATGCAAGCACCCAAACGTGCGTGCAATGTGTTGTACAGGTCCGTTTCTGGAATGTAGTTCCATGCCTGTTGCACTTCGTCAGTCAATACAGGGACGGTCGTCCGATGATGTCCCATATCGCTCAATTGTAGACAGATGCCGGCCGGTGCGGCCGAGCTGTTCTAGGCGCTACAGTCTGGAACCGCGCGACAGCTACGGACACAGGTTCGAACCCTGCCTCGGGCATGGATGTGTGTTGTCCTTAGGTTAGTTAGGTTTAAGTAGTTCTAAGTTCTAGGGGACTGATGACCTCAGAAGTTAAGTCCCATAGTGCTCAGAGCAATTTGAACCATTTTTTTGTTGACAGATCTGGCGATCGAGCACGCCAAGGCAATATATCGGTACTCAGTAGAACATTGCGGCTGACAACAGCGATATGTGGGTGAGCGTTATCCAGTTGAAAACACTCCTTGAAAGCTATTCGTGAATTGCCGCACAACAGATCGAATCACAAGACTAACACACAAATTTTCAGAGTGCGTGGGATTACCAAGAGAGTAGTATCTGTTCCCGAAAGAACAGTTATCGTTGATTACCATGCAGTTTCGCTAGAATGAAATCACAATTAATTCGACATCCTAACTTCAAACAGGCACTGATATACTTCATTGGGGACACGTTGAAAATGTGTGGCCCGACCGGGACTCGAACCCGGGATCTCCTGTTTACATCGCGGACGCTCTATCCGTTTGAGCCACCGAGGGCATAGAGAATATTGCGCCTGCAGGGATTTATCCCTATCACGCTCCCCGTGAGACCCACATTCCCAACATGTCCACCCCACTACATTCGTAGTGCGCCTAATAGACGTTTGCCCATCATGCTAATTACTCGTGCCAGATTAATCTACCAAGTCCCGTACGAGTTCGGGCATAGCATGTGCGTTCGCACAAGACCTTCCCTCCCCCCCCCCCCTCACCCCCGCGCCGCCCACAATTCCACCTTTAATTTACAGCCGGCCAAGTGGCCGTGCGGTTCTAGGCGCTGCAGTCTGGAACCGGGAGACCGCTACGGTCGCAGGTTCGAATCCTGTCTCGGGCATGGATGTGTGTATGTCCTTAGGTTAGTTAGGTTTAACTAATTCTAAGTTCTAGGGAACTAATGACCTCAGAAGTTGAGTCCCATAGTGCTCAGAGCCATTTAATTTACATACAAGAAAACTACCTAGACAAATATCAAAACAACATCATCTAAACCTTAATTAATTTATTACGATAAGTTCAATATATTGTCACAACCGTCGACTATGTCTCCCCTCGCGCGACTGCCCTTTTGGGTCTCCGCACCTGGTCATGCACCGCGAGCCACATATCGCGCATCGCTCGACTTGCGTTCGCTGTTTAATAAAGCGTGAATTAGTAAGTTATCCCACAGCAGCAGGACAAAGGCCTTATAAGACAAAATATGGCACGCGATCTACTTCGTACGTAATAGGTAAAAATACGGTGTGAAGTAAATAAGTAACCCATTTCTTTAACAAGTTTAGGATAATTAAAGACGGATTGGATTATATATTTTATGTAATAAGTAAGTATAACTGGCTATTTCAAGGTATAGGTGCGGGACAGGTAGGACTGAAGAGACAGAGACTTATACTCAGAAACAATGAAATCATGCTGTTCTACAAAGAACAGATGCTGTTAACATTCTTTCTTTTCTTTTTTACTTGGTGGACCTCCAACGCGACGACGCTTGGATCAAAATATTACTACTTACATTAAACTTAAAGAGGCGATACATATTAATTTGTTCACCTTTTTTAAGGTTTTTGGTCGTCGTTTTTTAAATTTTTAATTTAATCAATTACTTTACACGTTCAGTGACAACGTTATTTTTGTGTTAGCAGAAGAGCCAACACCGTGTTACGAGTGGAGGCCGACATGCACGCGTTTTAGCTGACGCAGGCTGGCGTGAGGAGGGAAGAACTATACTGACGTGAGGTCTGGAACATGACAAGGAATGAGAATTCAGAAAGCGGACGTAATTAGTTTGATACTTAACTTTAATCCATTAATGATGAACGTCGCCCTTCACGGTACATGATTCACAATACTATCTGTTCAGAATACATTCTTGAAATAATTATAGGAACTGAATATGGCGCCTTGCTAGGTCGTAGCAAATGACGTAGCTGAAGGCTATGCTAAACTGTCGTCTCTGCGAATGAGAGCGTATGTATACAGTGAAACATCGCTAGCAAAGTCGGTTGTACAACTGGGGCGAGTGCTAGGGAGTCTCTCTAGATTAGACCTGCCGTGTGGCGGTGCTCGGTCTGCAATCACTGATAGTGGCGACGCGCGGGTCCGACGTATACTAACGGACCGCGACCGATTTAAAAAGGCTACCACCTAGCAAGTGTGGTGTCCGGCGGTGACACCACAGTTATTAGTTTAGCTGCTTTTAACCTGTAGTTATGACCATTTTATATGATCACAGTACTGGTTCTTTTATATTGTAATTATTCCACAATCGATTATACAGCAAGAAGTATAGCTGCAGTCACCTAGTCACAGTGCAAGTTTGTAGAACCACGGGCAATTGTTTTCATCCGTCGTACATAATTTGACGCTGTAATTTTATTAAGAGCGTACAATAATGATTGTGCTTTTAATGACAATGCATCTCCGTTACTGATGACTTACAATCGTTCTGTGAGATCTTTGTAATTACTTTGTACATGTTTTTCTCAGTTATTTACTTACCGTCGTAAGTGACAAATGACGATGCAATTTAGTGAAAACATGATCACCTATTCCCCTGTTATTCTGCATAATTGTAGTGTAAACCTTCGTTCGTATCTGTTTTTCAATTTTTTTTGGATTGATGTTCAGTGGTTTTTACCGTTTGTCAGTTCTGTACTTGTACATAATTTCCGCACGTTTAACACATCTAGATTTTAACTGTCAATATACGACTAGAGCTATCCTATTTAATTATCCTATACTGTTAATCCACGTGCTCAATGACAACACCTTTGTTGTAATCGCATTTATTCATTGCTCACGGTCATTTTGTGTGAGCATACTTACTGTTTCTTATAATGTTGTATGCATTTACTTCATCATTTTGTTAACTAGTCACTCGCAGCTTTATACGTCGACCACAACGTTATTGCACCTGGAAGAGAGAGCAGTTCGATCCTCTTATCATGAGTTTTTATCGCGATGTTTCACGAGGACCCTCTGAACCAACTGATCGTATATGCACAACTTTCTTGGATTCATTCACAGTGCGATGCGTCTTTCTTCGTCTCCGCTGTACTTGTTTACTGCACGTTTCCCCGTGTTTCCGACTACGCCAATGGGAGGACAACGGTGATAATATCGTCGTCAGGTAGTGCACATCATACCGTATCTGCTCGTCATGCATACGCCAGGCGGTCGGTAGAATATCTGTGCAGTGTTTTTGGATTTGGTCTCTAACTTTACATACGAATACCAGGCCACTTGTGTTATGACTTCAACACAAATCGGTGAGGATTTTGCGTAAGGCTATTATCAGTGTAATTTGCCCGTTTTATTCGTTGAGATGCTATTGTCTTAGGCCTGTTTCCTTCTTTGTTTGACTGCAGGCAACCTGCAGATGTTCAACAAACGACGCCGGTCTAAAGCAATAATTTGTAACAGTACAGCTGAGGTAGTTTTCATTAATCATTAACATTAGTGTCAGCTATCGAGCTCAGAGCCGGCTGGAGTGGCCGTGCGGTTCTAGGCGCTACAGTCTGGAACCAAGCGACCGCTACGGTCGCAGGTTCGAATCCTGCCTCGGGCATGGATGTGTGTGATGTCCTTACAAGGGAACATCCCCATCGCACCCCCCTCAGATTTAGTTATAATTTGGCACAGTGGATAGGCCTTGAAAAACTGAACACAGATCAGTCGAGAAAACAGGAAGAAGTTGTGTGGAACTATGAAAAAATAAGCAAAATATACTAACTGAGTAGTCCATGGGCAACATAGGCAACATCAAGGGTGATATGAGCACAGGTGCGCCGTGGTCCCGTGGTTAGCGTGAACAGCTGCGGAGCGAGATGTCCTTGGTTCAAGTCTTCCCTCGACTGAAAATTTTACTTTCTTTACTTTCGCAAAGTTATGATCTATCCGTTCGTTCATTGACGTCTCTGTTCACTGTAATAAGTTTAGTGTCTGTGTTTTGCGACCGCACCGCAAAACCGTGCGATTAATAGAAGAAAGGACTTGCCTCTCCAATGGGAACCGAAAACATTTGATCGCAAGGTCATAGGTCAACCGATTCCTCCACAGGAAAACACGTCTGATATATTCTACACGACACTGGTGACGGCAAGTGCGTCACATGACAGGAATATGTTGTCGACCCACCTAACTTGCACACTTGGCGAATGGGT
Organism: Schistocerca piceifrons; assembly: GCF_021461385.2. Lineage (NCBI taxonomy): Eukaryota > Metazoa > Arthropoda > Insecta > Orthoptera > Acrididae > Schistocerca > Schistocerca piceifrons. Next base: position 320,009,701 of record NC_060143.1, on the reverse strand, counting down.
AAAAAGATTCTTCTACCTTGCCCGATTTAGGTTTTCTTGTGGATGTGATAATCACTTCCAAAAAATTGATGAAAACATAAGAGTGTGTCACATAAACTTCAAAAAATGAATGCAACAGTTTCACAGTCGCACAGTTTTCTCTGTGCTCTGTCGAAACATATGTTTTTAAGGTTTTCAAATTTTTCCGTGTGTAGACCGTCAACTCCTGCATATTTCCAAGCAAATCTGAACATGTCCTGGAATTTTGCACAGCGAAGTTGATTATGTGTGAGTACCTGAATTCTGATAATTGTCTGAAAATAAAAAAATTTCACCCGAGGGAAGACTTGAACGAAGGACCTCTCGTTCCGCAGCTACTGACGCTAACCACTGGACCACGGCGCTCTTGTGCTCGTATTGTCCGTGATGTTGCCTATGTTTCTTATGGACTGCTTAGTTTGTATATTTTGCTTATTTTTTCATAGTTCCACACAATTTCTTCCTGTTTTCTCGATTGATCTGTGTTCAGTTTTTCAGGGCCTATTGACTGTGCCAACTTATAACTGAATCTGAGGGGGGTGCGATGGGGAGGCTCCCTTGTTAGGTTAGTTAGGTTTAATTAGTTCTAAGTTCTAGGCGACTGATGACCTCAGAAGTTAAGTCGCATAGTGCTCAGAGCCATCGAGCTCAGACTGATCAAGTAGTGTAATGGTTAAGAAAAGATAAGTCACAAGTTTCGACAGCTGCTGGCCGCCGTATGCGCAATGGGCCAAATACGTAATCAATTTGCACGGTTTTGTCATTTTCTTTCAAAAATGAAACGTGTGTGAATTCCTAAGGGACCAAACTCCTGAGGTCATTGGTCCCTATACTTAAACACTACTTAAACTAACTTATGCCGAGAACACACACACACACACACACACACACACACACACACACACACACACACACACACGCCCACGGGTGGACTCGAACCTCCGAACCTCCGGCAGGAGGAGCCACGCAATCCGTCACATGGCGCCTCAGACCGCGCGGCCACTCCTCGCGTAGCTCTTTCATCCACTCGGCACAGGACTTAAGGTTTTTGGATTCCTTTCGATGCGAGCTTTCTTGTGACGGGCGTTTCCAGTAATGCCAAGCAAATTTACGAGGCATATGAGACAACATCCTTCATTGCATGTTTTCTCTCGATTTTCACTTATATTCCGACGAATATTTTTATTGTCTCACTTTGGATTCTAGTAGTGGCCGACAAGCATTTCATAATGACACCGGAATCATTGTCTTGCCTAAACGCGTTTCCACACTACACAAATCTGTAACTATACACAAAGCTAATTCGTAACAAACACGTGCACGCTCCACACTGGTGCAGTGACCTCACAGGCAAAACGAGTACTACATGACAGAAGCCCGCCCGGCTAGCCGCGCGGTCGGACGCGCTGCTTCCCGAACGGGAAGGCGTGCCGGTCCCCGGCACTAATCCGCCCGGCGGATTAGTGTCGAGTTCCGGTGTGCCAGCCAGCCTGTGGATGGTTTTAAGGCGGTTTTCCATCTGCCTTGGGGAATGAGGGCTGGTTCCCCTTATTCCGCCTCAGTTACACTATGTCAGTGATTGCTGAGCAAACACTGTCTCCACATACGCATACACCATCATTACTCTGTCACGCAAACATTGTCGTTACACTCGTCTGTTATGAAACGTTCCCAGGAGTTTCACTGGGGGCTGAAGCGCACAATAACCCTGGGGTCGGTGTGGGACGGCGGTGGAGTGAGTGGAGTGTTATATCCTGTTGTGAGGTTGTGAACCACTGAGGGAAACAGGGTTTCTAGGTCCCCAGTTCGATACACAATACACACACTACATGACAAACACGTACAGAGATTTTCCATTGTGGTCTCAGCCATTTTTCATCCATTATTAGTCTCGTCGTTACTAGCAATTAAAAACTGGCGATATTTTGCCACACAAGGAAGTTCGATTGACGAAAGCATAGACGTTTTCACTTTCAACTTTGTCAGTGTCGTGTACATTGTGAAGGTATGATCAGCTTCACAGAGGTATTGTCTGATCGTTACAACAGCAGAGGACAGACTGATGAGGTTCAAGCAAACAAGTGAACACACGTGCCGCACCTGGCAACGTATTTTGCTCACTTTTGGTGCAACAGGGTAGGGTGTCCAGTCAGTCACATCAGTATAGTGTAACCTTTCTCCACTCCTCCTCTGGCGGCACAGGCCTATACTCTCGCATGCAAACGATCTTAATGGTGCCAAATGACATCCTACCATAGACGGTCCCATACACATTGCTCCTTTCGTTCAGCAATGATTCTTGCAAGCCCTGATGAATCAGTAAATTCTCGCCTCGTCATATACTATTCGTCTTCAACTGGTGAGAGAGCTGGTGGTCTTTCTAGCTAGGGCATTTGTACCCATGAAGAGAACACTGCGACGCAGCAGCCGTATGTGGACATGCATTGTCCTGCTGAAGAGCCATATTACCTTCCTCTGGAAGAAAAGGCAGTATCACGATGTAACAGGCTTTGCAATGTAGCAGGCAGTGGTTAGTACTCGTAATATCTGGCGTTCCCCAAGGCAGTGATACGGGTCCTCTGTTGTCCCTGATCTATATTAACGGCATAGGAGACAATCTGAGTAGCCCTCTTAGATTGTTTGCAGATGTTCTGACATTTACCGTGTTGTAAAGTCATCTAATGACCAAAACGAATTGCAAAATGATTTAGATACGATATCCGTATGGTGCGAAAAGTGGCAATTCGCCCTGAATAAAAAAAAGTGTGAAGTTATTCATATGAGTACTAAAAGAAAACCGATAAATTTCGATAGGTGGTCTTTTCAGATGAACCACATCCTATGCTGTATCGGACAGATGACCTCTGGCGTGTTCGGGGGAAAACGACTGAAAGCAAACACCCTCCAACATTCGTCCGAAGGGTCCAGGCCGGAGGAGGGAGCGTTATGGCATGGGGAATGATATAGTGGTGTTCCCTGGGCACAGTGTATCAACACAAGTATGCATCTATCCTTGGGGACCACGTCCACACCTAAGTGCAGTTTGTTTCTCCTCGACAAGATGGCATCTAACAGCGGGAAAATGCAACGAGGTATACAGATCGAAACTTATGTGCATGGTTCTAAAAGCGCCACTATCAGTTAATTTTATTGCACTGGCGACCAAGCTCCACTTATTTAAACCCAATCAAGAATCTGTGGGACCACCTCGATTGGGCTGTAGGCTCAATGGATCCTCAGTCGAGAAACCTATCACAGCTTGCCACGGCACTGGAATCGGCATCGTTCCACATCCACGTCGGTACCTTCCACATCATTGACCCTGAATAGAGAAAAGTGTTAAGTTATTCACATGAGTACCAAAAGAAATACATTAAATTTCGATTATGCTATAAGTCACATAAATCGCTGTAAATTCAACTAATTACTTAGGGATTACAATTACAAATAACCTAAATTGGAATGATCACATAGATAATGTTGTGGGTAGAGAAAACCAAAGACAGCGATTCACTGGCAGAACACATAAAAGGTGCAACAGGTCTACTAAAGAGACTGCCTACACCACACTTGTCTGCCCTATTCTGGAGTATTGCTGTGAGGTGTGGGATCCACATCAGATGGGACTGACGGATGACATCGAAAAAGTTCAAAGAAAGGCGGCTCGTTTCGTATTATCGCGAAATAGGGAAGACAGTGGCACAGAAATGACACGTGAATTGGAGTGGCAGTCATTAAAACAAAGGCTTTTTTCGTTGCGACGGGATCTTCTCATGAAATTTGAGTCACTAGTTTTCTCCTCCAATGCTTAGAAAATGTAGTCCATCAACAAAGGAGGTAGCTTACAAAACACTCGTTCGACCTATACTTGAGTATTGCTCATCAGTGTGGGATCCGTACCAGATCGGTCTGACGGAGGAGATAGAGAAGATCCAAAGAAGAGCGGAGCGTTTCGTCACAGGGTTATTTGGTAACAGTGATAGTGTTACTGAGATGTTTAATAAACTCAAGTGGCAGACTCTGCAAGAGAGGCGCTCTGCATCGCGGTGTAGCTTGCTCGCCAGGTTTCGAGAGGGTGTGTTTCTGGATGAGGTATCGAATATATTGCTTCCCCCTACTTATACCTCCCGAGGAGATCACTAATGTAAAATTAAGAGATTAGAGAGCGCACGGAGGCTTTCAGACAGTCGTTCTTCCCGCGAACCATACGCGACTGGAACAGGAAAGGGAGGTAATGACAGTGGCACGTAAAGTGCCCTCCGCCACACACCGTTGGGTGGCTTGCGGAGTATAAATGTAGATGTAGATTCTGTTGACACCCACCTAAGTAGGGATAAAGGACTATCACAATAAAATAAGAGAAATCAGAGCTTGCACAGCACAATTTAAGTGCTATTTTTTCCCGGGAGCCGTTCGAGAGTGGAACGGTAGAGAGACAGCTTCAAGGTGGTTCATTGAACGCTCTGCCAGGCACTTTATTGTGAATAGCATAGTAATCACGTGTATTTAGCTGTAGTTTACCCTGCAGAGACATCTAACCTGACAACGAGTTAATAAAATTTTCTCGGGCTTCCAGCCGCGGTAGGTGGTTGAAAATCCTACGAGCTTCCGACCGAGCTCTCCTCACTCAGTGTCAAGTGGTAAAAATGACTGCTGTGTCACCGTGACCGAGTCGTTATTTAGCCGCACTGCTGGCTATGACGTCACTAATGCTTTCCTCGCCATATATGGTAATGTTTCCATCCCGCACCCGTCGCACCCGTTTTAACCTCGTGATAGCCGGGTCCCAGGCTGTGTTGAGCTGAAAACCGCCGTCCTTGTTGTTGTTCTCAGAGGTTTTTATTTCAATAGCTCCTTTTATGAGCTATCCCAAAATCCCTTCGTCCTCATAACGATAGATGTTTCGTCGAATAGAATTCGGTGTCCATTTTCTAAGGCGTGTTCCGCCACAGTTGATTTTTCTGGATAGCGTGGGCATAAGCACCTCTCGTGTTCCGTCTGGCGTGGCTCCACATTGCGTACTGTTTGGCCGACGTAGTAACAGCCACGCTGACATGGTATCTTGTACACTCTAGGCGTTCTAAGCCCTAGATCGTCCTTCACAGGCCCCATGAGCTGTCGGATTTGTGCTAGGGACCTGAACACTGATGGAATGTTATATCTCTTCAGGAGCCGGCTAATCTTTCCCGACACCGTACCGCAGAAAGGCAAAAACACAAGGTTATTGCTTTCTTCTTCGGTGGTTTTCTTCTCTGTTGGTGTGTTTCTTGCGTGTCACACTAGATATAGCCTGTGACACCTGTCCATGGCTGTTCCCATTTTCCCGGAGGACTTTCCGAAGGTGGCTCAGGTCTAGTGGCAGACTTTCAGCGTCTGAGGTGACTTTAGCACTATGGACGAGGGTATTCAGAACGCCACGTTTTTGTGCCGAATGTTGGTGGCTGAGAGCGTGCAGATACCCATCTGTGTGTGTCGGTTCCCTATAGACACTGTGGCTGAGGTGTCCATTCGTTTTCCGTCGAACGAGGACGTCAACGAAGGGCAATGCACCATCTGTCTCGACTCGACCATCAACAAGGACGGCGGTTTGCAGCTCAGCACAGCCTGGGACCCGACCACCGCGAGGTTCAAACGGGCGCGACGAACACGGGATGAAAACATTACCATATGTGGCGAGGAAGAGAGCACAGTGACGACACTGACTGAGGAGAGCTCGGTCGAAAGCTCGTGGGATTTTAACCACCTGACGCGGCTGGAAGCCCGAGAAAATTTTATTAATTCATATCGCCGCGAAACCATGCATTCATACATGACATTTCTAACTGACGACCCCCCCCCCCCCCCCACATCATGAAGCCTGGGGTGGGGCGTATGTGTTGTGGGTGAATGCACTCTGTAACAGGCAGCTCACTAGGTCTGCGCAATACACATGTACGTCCATCACTCACATACAGGCGGAACCTACTCTCGTCACTGAAGACAACTCAGTGGCAGTCAACTCTTCCACGACATCAGAGTAGCCGTGCTCGGCGGTGTCGTGGTATCACGAGCAGACTGTCCAGAAACAGACATGATCTTAGCCGTACTGCAAGCAGACAGTTTGCATAGGTCTTGGTGCAACATGTGCCTGGATTTCATCCCTGGATGATGTTCGACCTACCACCACTGCTGGCAGGACACGTTAACTCTGACGTGCGTCAGTTGTACACAGATATCCAGAACCTGCTCTATATGTGTGAGAATGTTCCGCAGTCTACTGTTGAAAGTACCGACGTACGATGTGCCCAACATGTGCAGCGGTACGTCGATATGTCCAACCAGCTTTGCACAGGTCAGATGACAGAAGCTGCTCAGCAGAAGTGCGGGGCATGGATGTCCCCAGAGTGAATGTTCTAAACGCTGTTCATCTCCAAACTCAGCACCGTTACTGCCTGCAGGGCCAAACCAGAGCGAGCACAGACGTGCCTCCTGAGCTCCATCTGATCGCCAATGATCGTGACAAATGATTCACTAACACTACAACCCGTCAGTACGCAAATGTTATACCCTGGAGCCACTCAATACAGTCCTTGCGTTGGTGCTGCATTTTTTTCGGCAGTGTATCTAGTGTGCCTGTCCTGGCTTCGTCACCCTGTGCATTGCGTTCAAAAAAGAAATCTTCGAAATATACTTACGGGTCACCAGCGTACTTCAATCACACTGAGTATTTAAAAATTGCTGGAAAACCACAACCAGCTAATACTACAGAAAAATGTTCAGTCTGTCGCGGAAACCATGGCGGAAAATCTTAAGAAATACATGGTGAGCTCAAAGTCTTGCCCTGATTATAAAAATTTATAACAGAATAACCGTTTGACACAGTAAGTTACATTTGATGCCGTTACATAGGTTACTGCTACTAGTTTTTTTTCCAAGCCCACCAACATTAGTAAACCTCAACGTGTGCTCCCTTGGTAGCTCGGAAAAGGTCGAGGTGGTATTCTAGTTCCCGCCAGGTGTTTTTAATATGTGTTCTGTCACAGTATCCACAGCAGCTTGTATCCTAGCCTTCAGTTCGTCGACCGCAGCAACTGGTGTGACGAAGACTCTTTCCTTGATATAGCCGAAGAAAAAAACGTCAAGTGGTGTTATGTTTGGAGAGCGGGGTGGCCAGGGTGTTGGACGGTTCCTTCCAGTCCACCAATCCGGACATTACTCCCCTCTCCAGACATTACTCCCCTTGACTTTCTTTCTGGGACAGAGTCTTCGACACACCAGTTGCTGACGTCGACGAACTGAAGGCTAGGATACAAGCTGCTGTGGGTACTGTGGCAGAACACATGTTAAAAAAACACCTGGCTGGAACTGGAATACCGCCTCTACATTCTTCGAGCTCCCAAGGGAGCACACGTTGAGGTTTACTAACGTAAGTGGTCTTAAAAGAAACTAGGAACACTAACCTATGTGAAGGCATCAAATGTAATTTATTATGTCAAACGGCTATCCTGTAATGAATAGTTATAATCAGGGCAAGACTTTGTGCTCACCCTGTATTTTTCAACTAGAATTCATTACATATCAGTCGCCTGCATGTTAATCCCGTAGCAACAGTCAGCGAGGTGGCGCAAGACGACGTTCAGAATAAGTAGGATTCACACCCCCGAGCGGCACCTTGTTATAGATTTTCTGTGGTTTTCTTTAATCACTAATTGCAAACACAGGAATTGTTTCGGTAAACGCATATTTACAATTTTTCTTCCTTGGCCATCTGATATGCGATATTACAGTCGATGGAGTGATAAAATCTGATTTTCGGTAAAGATTGTGAATATAAAATCACACTAATAGCAGCTCACACATCGGTATGCAAGCAGTCAGCGCAGATGATATTGTAAATTCAAGTGAAGGAGACGTTAACACAAGATACAATAGAATTTACGTTCTGTCGCACGCATTACAGACATTTACAGAGTATAGACCTAAACGTGCAACCTCTCTGATAGACGAAAGTAGAATATATCTCGTGTGATCGGTTGCTTGGCAGAAGGAATCGATAATACGCACATTTCTAATCTCTGGGTTGTGATACGCTTCTTTCGTTATGGAACACTTGTGGAGAGAATATATATTGTTACCCAATAGGTTCTCTTGCCCCTGTTACGGATTGTAAGCAGATACGGATGAAATGTTGAAGAACAAACGGAAATAAGTAACTGGTGTTCTTTATTGTCTTCAGATACACTGATCCGGTTTTTTTTTTTTTCATTCGGTTTATTTATTTATTTACACGTCAAGTTCCGTTGGACCAAATTAAGGAGCAAATATCCAAGGTCATGGAACGTGTCAGTACATGAAATTACAACATAAAATTAATAACAGATAAAAATAAATGTTTATGAACCCGAAAAAAGTCAGTCCATAGGATTAAGTAAACGCAATCAACAATACAATAAGAATCAGCTTAATTTTTCAAGAAACTCCTAAACAGAATAGAAAGAGTGACCCATGAGGAAACTCTTCAGTTTCGATTTGAAAGCACGTGAATTACTGCTAATATTTTTGAATTCGAGTGGTAGCTCATTGAAAATGGATGCAGCAGTATACTGCACACCTTTCCGTACAAAAGTTAAGGAAGTCCAATCCAATTGCAGGTTTGATTTCTGCCGAGTATTAACCGAGTGAAAGCTGCTTATTCTTTGGAATATGCTAATGTTGTTAACAAGAAATGACAGTAAGGAATATATATACTGGGAGGCCAATGTCAAAATACCCAGACTCGTGAACAGGGGTCGACAAGAGGTGTGTATACTTACACGACGTAATGCCCGAACTGCCTGTTTCTGAGCCAAAAATATCCGTTTAGAATGGGAATAGTTACTTCAAAATATAATACCATTTTCTGCTTGAGTTGATTTTCCTCCATCAGAGGACACCTACTTCTTTCTAGGATCATCGGGTGGTGGGGCTGCCACCTTAACTTCTCGTGCAAATATCTCGGGACTGATATATCAGTACACAAAACTTATTCATGTGTGGTTCAAAATAAACGATGTGTCCCTCCTAAGAGGCATCAGGCGTGTTTTGTCTGGCGTTTCGGCAGATATTTGCAATATAGATCCTTCAATATTTAATCGGAGTCGGCCTAAATAAATAAAGTTCAACCTGACGTTCTTCCGACGCCCAGTGCTGATGTAAATCGTCGGCTTGTTTCCCGTTGCAAACAAAATTATTTTTAAAGCAGCATTTTAAGTATCCATTCGATATAGCGGTTCCAAATTAGTCTAGTGGTATAAGCATTAACAGGGACAATAAAACATGATGAAGATCCAGTACTGCAGCAACAACTGAGCAGCGCTGTTGCACGGCGGTATCAGTTAGCGTGGGCCAGGGCGGTGTCGCTGCTGCAGCACTGGTCGTTCTTCATTTCTTGCTGTACCTGTTAATATACATCGATAAAACGAATGTTGCACTAGACTAATTTGTAATCTCTCTAATGAAAGGACACGAAAAACTGGGCTTTAAAAGAAATTGTTTGTAACGGGAAACACACCGATGATTTACGTCGACGCTGGGCGACCAGTGAAAGATGTGGCGAGCAGTGTTTGTCGGGGGCGACGGCAGCTACGCACTACAAAAATAATATTCCAAGTATCTGCCGAAACACCAGGTAAAACGCACCTAAAAACTCTTAGGAGGGACACCCGATATACAGGGTGGTCCATTCATCGTGACCGGGCCAAATATCTCACGAAATAAGCGTCAAACGAAAAAACTACAAAGCACGAAACTTGTCTAGCTTGAAAGGGGAAACCAGATGGCGCTATGGTTGGCCTGCTAGATGGCGCTGCCATAGGTCAAACGGAATATCAGCTGCGATTTTTTAAATAGGATCACACACTTTTTATTACATATTCGTGTACTACGTAAAGAAATACACTCCTGGAAATGGAAAAAAGAACACATTGACACCGGTGTGTCAGACCCACCATACTTGCTCCGGACACTGCGAGAGGGCTGTACAAGCAATGATCACACGCACGGCACAGCAGACACACCAGGAACCGCGGTGTTGGCCGTCGAATGGCACTAGCTGCGCAGCATTTGTGCACCGCCGCCGTCAGTGTCAGCCAGTTTGCCGTGGCATATGGAGCTCCATCGCAGTCTTTAACACTGGTAGCATGCCGCGATAGCGTGGACGTGAACCGTATGTGCAGTTGACGGACTTTGAGCGAGGGCATATAGTGGGCATGCGGGAGGCCGGGTGGACGTACCGCCGAATTGCTCAACACGTGGGGCGTGAGGTCTCCACAGTACATCGATGTTGTCGCCAGTGGGTGGCGGAAGGTGCACGTGCCCGTCGACCTGGGACCGGACCGCAGCGACGCACGTATGCACGCCAAGACCGTAGGATCCTACGCAGTGCCGTAGGGGACCGCACCGCCACTTCCCAGCAAATTAGGGACACTGTTGCTCCTGGGGTATCGGCGAGGACCATTCGCAACCGTCTCCATGAAGCTGGGCTACGGTCCCGCACACCGTTAGGCCGTCTTCCGCTCACGCCCCAACATCGTGCAGCCCGCCTCCAGTGGTGTCGCGACAGGCGTGAATGGAGGGACGGATGGAGACGTGTCGTCTTCAGCGATGAGAGTCGCTTCTGCCTTGGTGCCAATGATGGTCGTATGCGTGTTTGGCGCCGTGCAGGTGAGCGCCACAATCAGGACTGCATACGACCGAGGCACACAGGGCCAACACCCGGCATCATGGTGTGGGGAGCGATCTCCTACACTGGCCGTACACCACTGGTGATCGTCGAGGGGACACTGAATAGTGCACGGTACATCCAAACCGTCATCGAACCCATCGTTCTACCATTCCTAGACCGGCAAGGGAACTTGCTGTTCCAACAGGACAATGCACGTCCGCATGTATCCCGTGCCACCCAACGTGCTCTAGAAGGTGTAAGTCAACTACCCTGGCCAGCAAGATCTCCGGATCTGTCCCCCATTGAGCATGTTTGGGACTGGATGAAGCGTCGTCTCACGCGGTCTGCACGTCCAGCACGAACGCTGGTCCAACTGAGGCGCCAGGTGGAAATGGCATGGCAAGCCGTTCCACAGGACTACATCCAGCATCTCTACGATCGTCTCCATGGGAGAATAGCAGCCTGCATTGTTGCGAAAGGTGGATATACACTGTACTAGTGGCGACATTGTGCATGCTCTGTTGCCTGTGTCTATGTGCCTGTGGTTCTGTCAGTGTGATCATGTGATGTATCTGACCCCAGGAATGTGTCAATAAAGTTTCCCCTTCCTGGGACAATGAATTCACGGTGTTCTTATTTCAATTTCCAGGAGTGTATGTATGTTTTAGTTGGACCACTTTTTTCGCTTTGTGATAGATGGCGCTGTAATATTCACCTACATATGGCTCACGATTTTACAGGGACAGTTGGTAACAGGTACGTTTTTTAAATTAAAATACAGAACGTAGGTACGTTTGAACATTTAATTTCGGTTGTTCCAATGTGATACATGTACTTTTGTGAACTTATCATTTCCGAGAACGCATGCTGCGTGATTACCTGTAAATACCACATGAATGCAATAAATGCTCAAAATGATGTCCATCAAACTCAATGCATTTGGCAATACGTGTAACGACATTCCTCTCAACAGCGAGTAGTTCGCCTTCCGTAATGTTCGCACGTGCATTGACAATGCGCTGACGCATGTTGTCAGGGGTTGTCGGTGGATCACGATAGCAAACATCCCTCAACTTTCCCCACAGAAAGAAGTCCGGGAACGTCAGATCCGGTGAAAGTGCGGGCCATGGTATGGTGCTTCGACGACCAATTCACCTGACATGAAATATGCTATTCAGTACCGCTTCAATCGCAAGCGAGCTCCGTGCCGGATATCCATCATGTTGGAAGTACATCGCCATTCTGTCATGCAGTGAAACATCTTTTAGTAACATCGGTAGAACATTACGTAGGAAATCAGCATACATTGCATCATTTAGATTGCCATCGATAAAATGGGGGCCAATTATCCATCCTCCCATAATGCCGCACCATACATTAACCCGCCAAGGTCGCTGATGTTCCACTTGTCGCAGCCATCGTGGATTCTCCGTTGCCCAATAGTGCATATTATGCTGGTTTACGTTACCGCTCTTGGTGAATGACGCTTCGTCGCTAAATAGAACGCGTGCAAAAAATCCGTCATCGTCTTGTAATTTCTCTTGTGCCCAGTGACAGAACTGTACACGACGTTCAAAGTCGGCGCCATGCAATTCCTGGTGGTTGAAATATGGTACGGGTGTAATCGAAGTGCCGGCCGAAGTGGCCGTGCGGTTAAAGGCGCTGCAGTCTGGAACCGCAAGACCGCTACGGTCGCAGGTTCGAATCCTGCCTCGGGCATGGATGTTTGTGATGTCCATAGGTTAGTTAGGTTTAACTAGTTCTAAGTTCTAGGGGACTAATGACCTCAGCAGTTGAGTCCCATAGTGCTCAGAGCCATTTGAACCATATAAACTTAAAATACATTTTTTTTTTGTAATCGAAGTTGATATAGCATTCTCAACACCGACGGTTTTGAGATTCCCAATTCTCGCGCAATTTGTTTGCTACTGATGTGCGGATTAACTGCGACAGTAGCTAAAACACCTACTTGGGTATCATAATTTGTTGCAGGTACTGGCTGACGTTTCACATGTGGCTGAACACTTCCTGTTTCTTTAAATAACGTAACTGTCAGGCGAACGGTCCGGACACTTGGATGATGTCGTCCAGGATACCGAGCAGCAAACAAAGCACACGCCCGTTGGGCATTTTAATCACAATAGCCATACATCAACACGACATGAACCTTTTCCGCAATTGGTAAACGGTCCATTCGAAGACGGGAAATGTATCACGAAGCAAATACCACCCGCACTGGCGGAATGTTACGAGATACCACGTACTTATATGTATGTGACTATTACAGCGCTATCTATCACAATGAGAAAAAAGTGGTCCAAGTAAAACATTCATATTTCATTACGAACTACACGAATATGTAATAAAAAATGGGGGTTCCTATTTAGAAAAACGTAGTTGATATCCGTTTGACCTATGGCAGCGTCATCTAGCGGGCCAACCATAGCGCCATCAGGTTGTCCCCTTCAAGCTAGACTAGTTTCGTTCTTTGAAGTTTTTTCGTTTGATGCTTATTTCGTGAGATATTTGGCCCGGTCACTATCAATGGACCACCCTGTACATGATTGTACAGGTGCGTACTCTGACTGAACTATGAGCAAAGGGATAGCACTAACACAGCAGTAACGTAGTGGTTGAGCTTGCTCTTATGTATGTTAGTGAAAACTGGATTGTAAGAAAAGAAGAGGAACAAGGAACTGAAGCAACTAAGATGAGGTTTCTAAGTACAATTCTTAGACTACAGTTAAGAGACAGAGTGCGAAATGGAACCTTAGAAACTAGAGATGACAAAAACTACGATAGAAGAGATTTGACACTACCAAAAATAATCATACGGTAAACTGGAAATTTGTGGTAAGGACTATGGGACCAAACTGCTGAGGTCATCGGTCCCTAGGCTTACGCACTACTTAAACTAATTTAAACTATGCTATGCTAAGGATAACACATACACCCATGCCCGAGGGAGGACTCGAACTTCCGACGGGTGGAGCCGCGCGAACCGTGACAAGACTCCCTAGACTGCACGGGTACCTCGCCAGGCAATCGTACGATAAAGTCAAAAAATTTTCACCTGAGCGCCTGCCATGGAAAGCATTACATTTTAACCAAACTGGAAGAAGTTGCCAAACTGGAAGACGTGGTACAGCACGACCAGTAAAGAGATGGTGACAAAGGTTCTGTGTAACTCCTCTGCGTTCGGGATGGGCCAACATTCACTCCTATAAAGAAGAAAAGGAGGAACAAGAATTGCTCTTCTTTATCTCGACATCGACGGATAACTAAGCGTTTCTAAAACATTTCACCGAGAGAAATGGTGAAATTGGCTGGATTGACTGGAAGGCGTCGTATGTTCAAGATTCACCGGCGCACGTCCATTATCATTAGTTAGTGCAATTAGAAGTGTTAAATAACATTTCTGAGCATCTACTTGTACACATTCCGCGACTGGATAGTTATATGGGGAAGCGACTGGCTCCTTGTCTGTAAATTCGGGAAAATGATCAGGTGAAGCATGTTCGATGCATGCAAAAGTGTTGCTCGAGTTTGTATTTTGAAGGATGTTGAATGGTTTGTGGTTAATCAACCAGTGGAGCATAACCAATAGGTCGTTAAACATAATCACTACGCCCAAACACAATTTAAATGACAGGAAAATATTTCTAAATTACTATCTAAATTCAGTAGAAAATTACTAAAAGGCTACATTTGGTACAGAAAAATCAGAAAATCGAAAACGATATAAATCACCAAAGACATTGGTTCACCCCAAATACTTTTCATTGCACGCATCACGTACATTGGGAAAATTATACACGTAATCTCAGTGATGCAAGATGTATCCAATTAAAAGAGCTTATATAAAGCGAGGTATAAATACGAGGTATGCAAAGTGGCATCTAATTTTGATCACATCAAAGTGACACGAAATTAGCGAAAAACCACGCTGCTGAGGCGACAATAAGAGCATTAGACTGAAAGTCAGTGAAACTGATGCACAGCTTGAAGTAATTACGCAAATATGGTCTGATCACACGCGACAAAAGCGACAGTCCAGTGAATAGAGGGCGGCTCCCCCCTAGCTTATCCGCAAACAGTAATCAGAGACTGAGAGGGGAATCCCTCATTACCCGCGTAATTAATGCCTTTTTTCAGAATCACGTCATTTTCTCGAAAACAATATTTCCATGCTCGTTAATCGTACCCACCAAGTTTTCTCTTTCATAAATGAAGACTTTGTTGTTGGTTTTGATCCTCAATTGTATTGAACTTCGTTGACAAAAAGTACATTTGTGTTGCTATAAATTTTAGATTACATGCAGAATTCTTGCCTTAAACATTTCAGAGAAATAAACTGGAAGAATTAACTGTTCAATAATAAATCAGATTTTTCTTAGATGCTGTTTCTTGTGACTTTACTGCATAAAAATTTCGGTGAAACATAGATTAAATACTATACACTGAAATTTGTGCGTTCCGAGTTTTTTTTTTCTCCGAAATATATTAACAACACGTGAATGCCATTGTATCTTTCTATTGTTTAATCTACTTTCGTAGTAGATAAACTGGGTATTTATTTCAGCTGGCTTCACGGTATCTCACTTAACTTACTCAGAAGTGTTTAGCTCCCTTCCTCTGTTATATAGTGTTTATTTCGTTTTTATTTATACAACTTAGATAATAAGTTATGCAAACACCAATAATTGTCCATGATACTACACTCCTGGAAATGGAAAAAAGAACACATTGACACCGGTGTGTCAGACCCACCATACTTGCTCCGGACACTGCGAGAGGGCTGTACAAGCAATGATCACACGCACGGCACAGCGGACACACCAGGAACCGCGGTGTTGGCCGTCGAATGGCGCTAGCTGCGCAGCATTTGTGCACCGCCGCCGTCAGTGTCAGCCAGTTTGCCGTGGCATACGGAGCTCCATCGCAGTCTTTAACACTGGTAGCATGCCGCGACAGTGTGGACGTGAACCGTATGTGCAGTTGACGGACTTTGAGCGAGGGCGTATAGTGGGCATGCGGGAGGCCGGGTGGACGTACCGCCGAATTGCTCAACACGTGGGGCGTGAGGTCTCCACAGTACATCGATGTTGTCGCCAGTGGTCGGCGGAAGGTGCACGTGCCCGTCGACCTGGGACCGGACCGCAGCGACGCACGGATGCACGCCAAGACCGTAGGATCCTACGCAGTGCCGTAGGGGACCGCACCGCCACTTCTCAGCAAATTAGGGACACTGTTGCTCCTGGGGTATCGGCGAGGACCATTCGCAACCGTCTCCATGAAGCTGGGCTACGGTCCCGCACACCGTTAGGCCGTATTCCGCTCACGTCCCAACATCGTGCAGCCCGCCTCCAGTGGTGTCGCGACAGGCGTGAATGGAGGGACGAATGGAGACGTGTCGTCTTCAGCGATGAGAGTCGCTTCTGCCTTGGTGCCAATGATGGTCGTATGCGTGTTTGGCGCCGTGCAGGTGAGCGCCAAAATCAGGACTGCATACGACCGAGGCACACAGGGCCAACACCCGGCATCATGGTGTGGGGAGCGATCTCCTACACTGGCCGTACACCACTGGTGATCGTCGAGGGGACACTGAATAGTGCACGGTACATCCAAACCGTCATCGAACCCATCGTTCTACCATTCCTAGACCGGCAAGGGAACTTGCTGTTCCAACAGGACAATGCACGTCCGCATGTATCCCGTGCCACCCAACGTGCTCTAGAAGGTGTAAGTCAACTACCCTGGCCAGCAAGATCTCCGGATCTGTCCCCCATTGAGCATGTTTGGGACTGGATGAAGCGTCGTCTCACGCGGTCTGCACGTCCAGCACGAACGCTGGTCCAACTGAGGCGCCGGGTGGAAATGGCATGGCAAGCCGTTCCACAGGACTACATCCAGCATCTCTACGATCGTCTCCATGAGAGAATAGCAGCCTGCAGTGCTGCGAAAGGTGGATATACACTGTACTAGTGCCGACATTGTGCATGCTCTGTTGCCTGTGTCTATGTGCCTGTGGTTCTGTCAGTGTGATCATGTGATGTATCTGACCCCAGGAATGTGTCAATAAAGTTTCCTCTTCCTGGGACAATGAATTCACGGTGTTCTTATTTCAATTTCCAGGAGTGTAGAAGTATAATACAGTAAAAAGTTATGTTAAAATTACATCTGTATTAAGTTTTAGATCCCATTCCTACAATATTCTGGGGAAGGTACAATTTCTGTTTTTGTATAGTTTGTGTACCACGAAAACAAATGTGTCTCGCAGTTATGTTATTATTTGTTGGAAGTTTAATTACCTGGAATATCATAGCTTATAAAGTATCAATGTACGTATGTTGGTATATAACTAACAATATAAAATAATTTCATTAATGCTTTAATGTTGAATCATTTGCGAGATGTTGATTTACAAATAGAGATAAAAATGAAAAACTGTAGTTTTTAAAATTGAGCTGCTTCATTGTCAACTCACAGTAATGTGACCACCCGTCAAATGCCAGAATGACCGTTTTTGTGCAAATAGCTTTCATCTACAACAAAACTAAACATATACTTTGTATCATCAATATAAATATATGTTCACTTTTTTTGTAATACATGTGCAATTTTTAGTGAAGGGAAAAACAGTTATTCTATTACCTTACAATTCTGATGTCTAATTTCTCTAATTTACCTCTGAAAATAGTTCAAAAAATACATCAACATAACACAGAGGAAATATGCAGGAAGAAGTAGAAATCTGTTTATGTTGTTTAAAAAAGATATCTTCTTGTGGACCTAAATATACACTGGTACTGCCCCCCTTGTTTTCCTATTTTCTTATTCAATTTTTTCATTAAATCCTAGCTTAATGTTGCAATTTGAATGACGTGATGGTAGAGCTTCAGCGTCTTGAAATTAATTTTATTGGGTAGCCAGTTACTGGGGGCCTACAGTGAATTCCGAACCACGGCGCAACGTGCCATTTTTACATTAATAAACATTGCCAGAGGTGCTAGAAGTGATAAATGAGAGATAAACATCTTAGGATTGACCGGGGATCGGACATCTTTGGATTAGTAGTCTGGCACTTTACCACTGTTTTCTTTTTTTTCCCATGCTTATCTATCTGTTTCTTCGTCATTTTCCGTTAGCATTTTAGTGTAGATATCGATTGTCATCTCTTTTATTCCACCAATAAAAAACTTCGCTCAGTTTTTTTTTTATTGGAGTAGCTGGTCACTCCCCTGACCATACAAGATGAGCTATTGTGCCGGCGGCACTGAACCACCGAGCCACACAATTAATGTTAATTAAAAAAGTGGCTCAGCAGTAAAGTGACGGACTATGGCTTAAAGATTTCGAGCTCGATACCTGGTCAGCACTAGGATTTTTGTCTGTGATTTACACTCTACGACAAAAAAAGGTTGCACCATGAAGGAATTATCCAAATGGAACAGAAATCGGTGGGTGCGATGTACGTGTACAGAGAAACAAATGACTCCATTTTCAGAAAGCTTGGATGATTTATTGAAGAGAGAGAGCTTCACAAATTGAAGAAGTCAATAACACGTTGTTCCAAAAAATGGTTCAAATGGCTCTGAGCACTATGGGACTTAACATCTGAGGTCATCAGTCCCCTAGAATTTAGAACTACTTAAACCTAACTAACCTAAGGACATCACACACATCCATGCCCGAGGCAGGATTCGATCCTGCGACCGTAGCGGTCGCGCGGTTCCAGACTGTAGCGCCTAGAATCGCTCGGCCACCCCGGCCGGCTACACGTTGTTCCATCTCTGGCCCTTATGCAAGCAGTTATTCGGCTTGGCACTGACTGACAGAATTGGTGGAAATCCTCCTGAGGGATACCGTGCCAAATTCTGCCCAACTGGCGCGTTACGCCGGCCGGTGTGGCCGTGCGGTTCTAAGCGCGTCAGTTTGGAACTGCGTGACCGCTACGGTCGCAGGTTCGAATCCTGCCTCGGGCATGGATGTGTGTGATGTCCTTAGGTTAGTTAGGTTTAAGTAGTTCTAAGTTCTAGGGGACTGATGACCTCAGTAGTTAAGTCCCATAGTGCTCAGAGCCATTTGAACCATCTTTTTTTTTTTTTTTTTTTTTTTTTTTTTTTTTTTTTTTTTTTTTTTTTTTTTTGGCGCGTTAGATCTTCAAAATCTCGAGATGGTTGGAGGACATTGTCCTTAATGTTCCAAATATTCTTAACTGGGGAGAGATCAGGTGATCTTGCTGGCAAGGTAGGGTTTGCCAAGCATGAAGACAAGTACTAGAAACTTTCGCCGTGTGCAGGTGGGCATTACCTTGCTGAAATGTAAGCCTAGGATAGCTTCCCATGAAGAGCAACAAGACTGGGCATAGAATATGGTCGATGTACTGCTGTGCTGTAAGTGCTGGCAATGACTACCAGAGCGGTCCTGCTATGAAAAGAAATCGCGCCCCAGACCATCACTCGTAGTTGTATGCTGTATGACAGATGACAGTCAGGTTGGTATCCTACCAGTGTCTAGAGCGTCTCCAGAGACGTCTTCGACCTGGAATCTGGTTGACTTTAGCAGAATTGTCTTCAGTGATCAGTTCTGCTTTAAACTGAGTCCCAATGAGCAGCGAAGACGTGTCTGGAGACGCACCAAAGAACGGTGGGATACCGGATAGGTGTCATTTGAGTATTAATCGATTGTGCAGTAATGTCATATCTTTGCTCTGGAGCTGTTACATGTGAGTGAGCAGCGATGTTGTAAGATACAGCAGGGTTAGGTTATCATCTTTGGTGTGCGCGTAGGCGCAGTAGCAGATAGTGATTTAATTGTGTTAAAGTGAGGAAGAAGTTGTAATGTTTCTAATGTGAAGTCTCATTTTATCCATGTGTTTAATTCAGATGATTTTGTTATAGTAACCTATCTGAGAAGGAGGAAGTATAATGGAATTTTTTATTTAAATGAAGAGGAATTATAAAATAAATTTTTTTGAAGCCACTCAATTATTGCAGCGCCATTTTTCACCTGTCTTTCTCTCACATTTTTTAATTGATCTTGGTTCTTTTCAAAACTAGAAAAGAAACCAAGTGTGTTACGAAAATACTTCGATTTGCATGTAACAGAGAACTCATTGTAGATATAGTAATTCACAGCTTTAACATAGCGGCGCGCAAGACAGAGCAGTACTGCAACGCGTTATCCAGATCTGCACAGAATTGAAGCAAGGACTAAATATTTTTTTTTTTTTTTTTATTAAATCAGAGCCAACTTATGTCATTCAGAGACAGTTAGATTTTTCGGTGTTGTGTATCAGTTGTAGTTCTGTAAGCAGTTTTGCAAATAATGATCGTAGGTTTTATGTCAAAGTTCATTATTCAGGCAATTTAAGCTGTTCAAAATACTTGCAGTCAGATTATTCACTTTACCAGTTTTAAACACTTGCCTTCTTATTACGGCAGTTCAATTTTCTATTGCGATTCGTTATTACTTGTGCACAGCTCTTTTCAACACTGGGTCCGTCAGTCAGAGTTTTAATATCGAAAGAATAATTTTATATGAACCTGACGTTGTCCGCCATACGGCCCGATAACCATATGTGTCGAACTGGGTGCGATTTCTTTTCATAGTAGTACCACAATAATTGTCATCCGCTGTACCCTT
Source organism: Schistocerca piceifrons (assembly GCF_021461385.2). Taxonomy (NCBI): domain Eukaryota; kingdom Metazoa; phylum Arthropoda; class Insecta; order Orthoptera; family Acrididae; genus Schistocerca; species Schistocerca piceifrons. The sequence continues at coordinate 319,989,354 of NC_060143.1, read as the reverse complement.
ATAGTACAGTGGTACGTGGACGAATTCTACGTCTTGATTTGTTAACCTTCGTGGCAGACCACCCATGGCTTACATTTCAGCAAGATAATATTCGCCCGCGCGCGGTGAGAGTGTCTACTGCATGTCTTCGGGCTCGCCAAATCCTACCTTGGCCAGCGCGGTCGCCCGATCTTTCCCCAAGGGAGAACGTTTGGAGCATTGTGGGATTTTGAAAATCTGATGCTCCGGTTGGCCAGAATGTGGCACGATATTCCTCATGAGGCCATCAAAAAGTTCTGTCTATCAGTGCCAATACGAATAACTGCTTGCGAAAGGACCAGAGATAGACCAACGTGTTTTTCACTACTTCGATTTGTGAAGCCCTTTCTCTTGAATAAATCATCCAATTTTCCTGAAATTGTAATAATTTGTTTGTCTTTACGTGCACATGACATCTACCGACTTTTATTCCTTTCTTATATTACGTCTTTAAATTCTGACAATGTTTCTTGATGTGAAAATCGTCGAGATGCTCCATGGTTCGGAATCCACGTTAAATTATAGGTTTCCCTATAATGTTCAAAGGGCGAAGCAAGTCAACGCGTTACACCTCCTATAGCACCATGCACAGGAAAGCTCTATGCTGTTCAAAGCAAGATTCGAATTGAACACTGCTTTACCTTTATGTGTATTAAGAGAACGCGTCTGTAGTGCCTCGTCTCTAGTTAAACCGGTACGCGCACTGGTCGTTTCCAGCAGGAGGTAGCGACTTGGCTGCTGTATTTTCATTTCGCCGGAGACGACGTGTTTAGCAGCGATATTGCATTAAGGGCCCACAGAGTGCCGCCGCGGGAGTTGGGAGAGCAAAAGTGCCCCGACGACGGGGAAATGGGGATAGAAAAGCTTCTCCGTTGAATCAGTCCGCAGTACCCTGTGGCGGAATAGTGCAGAAACAGAGCACCGGGATAATAGAAGGGCCAAATTTATTTACCTCTAAAGTAGGTACGAAAGCTGGAACGGGTGTAATGCCTGATACGGTGTTGTCTAGATATTTGCGAGAGGAACACACAAAATTCTATTTGCGGACGCGTGTGTTGAAAATTTCCGACGTCGACTCTCACTTTCTGGACTTCCCTTTATATAGAAGAAAGATATCAGAGACGATTTTTAGCACGCGAAAACTACGTTGGTTGCACATAAAAGAAGACAAACTGAAAGACAAATGTAGATCCTTTTTTGCTTCCTTTTTATAATCTATGCTCCTAGAAAAATTCCCGTAGACCAGACATGCTTGTTACCATGTGTGCCCCCCTTACCTTCATATGTTTATGTCTGATAGTGTAACTGCTTTATGTGGTTTGTTTTGTGTAAAAGTCTCCTATTCTTACTTTCGTGTGTGTATGAATTGTAATGTGAAGTTTCTATGAACTAAGCAATACAAGTGGTACGTTTACGTAAACACTGCCTGATGAAAACAGTCGCCCAATCCATCTGAAACTGCGTGACTGTATTTAAAATGGTTCAAATGGCTCTGAGCACTATGGCACTTAACATCTGAGGTCATCAGTCCCCTAGAACTTAGGACTACTTAAACCTAACTAACCTAAGGACATCACACACATCCATGCCCGAAGCAGGATTCGAACCTGCGATCGTAGCGGTCGCGCGGTTGCAGACTGAAGCGTCTAGAACCACTCAGCCACACCGGCCGGCGTGACTGTATTTCAGTGCACTTTTACTAAAAATAATTAAAAAAACATTAAATTGTATACTAAAGAAGCTATCATGTTAAACTTTATGATATGCAGCGCTGTGAACAGTTTCGCAATTCGTGCCACCACACTACGTATTTAGCAAGTTTAACACACAAAGCTAACAGAGTAAAAATCCTGCATAAAATTACAAATTGCACTTCGAAAGAATAAATGCCCAAAATGCCTCTTTTAAAATGATCTGTAAATTTACGTACCCAAACTGACGAAGTAAAATTCCGAACATTGACACAAAAGCAAACATGTAACACAGAACTAAAAGAGTAAGAATGTCTGGCAAACAAATGATATCTTCGCTAAACTTCAGTTGAACTAATCCTGATGAGAATTTGTAATGCAATACTTAACTGCAAATGATCTTACTATGATCTTACTATGTCCAAACAGTGATCTTAAGCTGAGCCTAACAAACTACCGTGATTTACCTTGTGATAACGAAATTTCGATACTGCTCGAAAGTGGTGGGTGTTACAATGCAGCGCAGCAGAAAACCACCTAAACAAGTGTAATGCTATAAGAAGCAAATACGGTAGGCACATCATACTTTAAGTTTCAAGCAAGTGTGTTTCCCTAATTGCAATGTGGTGACACTCGATTACAATATAACTCTTCAGAAATGGGACGGACAAATAAATTGAACCTACTGAATGATACAGAAGATGCCCGCGTTCAAAGAACTGTACTACCAGACTTACTTTAAACGATTACGACAATCTTTACAAAGTTCGCTTCTGATAAAAAAAATATAACTCTGCCTTTTAACTCGTTCATGAAATGGTAACGGGCTAGTTAATCTACGACTCTGAGTCCAAGTCAAGTGAACAGACAATCAAACCGACTGATCCTAATAAATAAAGAAAAATCATTCCGACAATTTGCCTTTCTCAAACTCATCATAAATTACGCGCGAACAAGAAATGCAGCAGCAGCAAGATCATCACACTTCTGGAATCAGTCTTTACAAATCCATGTTTCCACAGCCATCATCTTCTGCGTCTGCACCTCTGTGTTCTCCTAGTTACTTTCCCAAACCGCTCAGCAGCGTGACCGACATCAAACCTTGTCAATACATGAACTCTAACGCTACACTGCCAACGACAAACAGCTCACAACCAAAAGTCACATTGCTTGTACTCAGACAGACATTCTTCGGTGTAACATCGAATATTGAAGAAATATCCAGTATACAAGTGCGAAATATGACTCATCGAATCAAGAGAAAACTCATCACTCTCAGCAACTACCAAAAATAAGCTAGAGACCTTACACATCCTTTATATATAATGCAGTCTGCTTTCGATGTCCTTCTCGCTCCATCGATCATGGGTTATTTTGCTCCCTAGATAGCAGAATTCCTTAACTTCATCTACTTCGTGATCACCAACCCTGATGTAAAGTGCCTCGCTGTTCTCATTCCTGCTACGTCTCATTACTTTCGTCTTCGTTCGATGTACTCTCAATCCATATACTGTACACATTAGACTGTTCATTACATTCTGAATATGCTGTTCACTTTCACTGAGGACAGCAATATCAACAGTGAATATTATCAATGATGTTGTTTCACCTTGAATTAAAATTCCACTTTTGGACCTTTCTTTTATTTTCGTCATTGCTTTTTCGATGTAAAGACTGAACAATATGGTCGAAAAACTACATACATCCCTGTATTACACCCTTTGTTCTTGGTCTATTGTATCCTCTTATTGCTTGGACATATTATATATTACCCGTTTTTCCATATAGCGAGGTGGCGCAGTGCTTAGCACACTGGACGACGGTCCGGCCGTCCTGATTTACATTTTCCGTGATTTCCTTAAATCGCATCAGGCAACTGCAGGGATAGTTCCTTCCCTAATCCGAGCTTGTGCTCCGTCTATAATCACTTCGTTGTCGACGGGACGTTAAACACTAATCTCCTCCCTATACTTTAACCCTATTTTTCTCATAATTTTGCACATCTTAGATCATGAAACTTCCTGGCAGATTAAAACTGTGTGCCGGACCAAGACTCGTCTCGGGACCTTTGCCTTTCGCGGGCAAGTGCTCTACCAACTGAGCTACCCAAGCACGATTCACGCCCCGTCCTCACAGCTTTAGTTCTGCCAGTACCTCGTCACCAACCTTCCAAACTGTGACGACGGGGCGTGAGTCGTGCTTGGGTAGCTCAGAAACGAGATACAATTTGATCTTTGAAAAACAAATACGATCAAGTGACGAACATCACTATCTGGTTTAGACTTGGATTTTTTTTCTAAAATGCCAAGAAACCTTTGTTTTATTACTTTTAAATGTCAGTTGAAAAATATGTACTACTGTGGAATGTTATGACTAATAAAAAATATGGTAGAGCAAAAAAAAAAGTGGTAAAGCACTTCCCAGAGAAAGGCAAAGATCCCGAGTTCGAGTCTCGGTCCGGCACACAGTTTTAATCTGCCAGGAAGTTTCATATCAGCGCACACTCCACTGCAGAGTGGAAATCTCATTCTGGATCTTAGATCATTTTGCGTTATCGAACGCTTTTTACAGGTCGACAAATCTTATGAATGTGTGTCTATTTTTCTTCAGTCTTGCTTCCATCATCAACTGCTCCGTCAAAACTGCCTCTCTGGCACCTTTACCTTTCCCAAAGCCAAACTGATCGTCATTTAACACATCTTCAATTTCCTTTTCCATTCTTCTGTATATTTTTCTTGTAAGCAACTTGGATGCAAGAGCTGTTAAGATTATTGTGCGATAATTCTCGCACTTGTCGGCTATTGAAATCTTCGGAATTGTGTGGATGATGTTTTCCTAGAGTCAGATGATACATCGCCAGAATCATTTTCTACACACTAACGTGAATAGTCGTTGTATTGCCACTTTTATAAATTCTCATGGAGTGTCAACTATACCTTATGCCTTATTTGATCTTAAGTCTTCCAAAGCTCTTTTGAATTCTGACTCTAACACTGGATCAGCTCTCCCTTCTATATAGACTCCTGTTTCTAGTCTCCCCCCCCCCCCCCCAAGCACACACACACACACACACACACACACACACACACACAGACTTCCCAGGTGGTCTTTGCACCTCTCTGCGCTCACGTTGCACTCTTGATGTTACCACTCTTGCTTTTAATTGCAAGTTGTTTTTTTACTTCTCTATATCCTGAGTCGGTCCTTCCAACAATCATTTCCTTTTCGATTTCTTCACATTTTTCATGCAGCCATTTCGTCTTACCTTCGCTGTATTTTTTGCCGGCCGAAGTGGCCGTGCGGTTAAAGGCGCTGCAGTGTGGAACCGCAAGACCGCTACGGTCGCAGGTTCGAATCCTGCCTCGGGCATGGATGTTTGTGATGTCCTTAGGTTAGTTAGGTTTAACTAGTTCTAAGTTCTAGTGGGCTAATGACCTCAGAAGTTGAGTCCCATAGTGCTCAGAGCCATTCGCTGTATTTACTTCCTCTTTCATTGGTCAACTGAAGCATTTCTTCTGTTGCCCAAGGTTTCTTCGCAGTTATCTTCTTTGAACCGACGGTTTTCTTTCCAACTTCTGTGGTTGCCCTTTTTAGAGATGTCAATTCCTCTTTAACTAAACGGCCTACTGAGTTGTTCCTTATTGCAGTCTTTATAGCGTCAGAGAACTTCAAGCGTATTTCATTCCTTAATTCTTCCGTATCCCACTTATTTCTGCATTGATCTTTCCTAATGAGTCAAACGTCAGCCTAGTGTTAATTACTATTATCTATTCGATATAGGTTCACGCAGTCCAGCTATATCCTGGGATGAACCCTACAAGTGTTTCGAAATCGATCTCCTTTCTATACTGAGTACGCTTGCCTAGTCATTATCAATGGAGTGAAAAAATGTTCAAATGTGTGTGAAATCTTATGGGACATAACTGCTAAGGTCATCAGTCCCTAAGCTTACACACTACTTAAGCTAAATTATCCTAAGGACAACACACACACCTATGCCCGAGGGAGGACTCGAACCTCCGCCGGGACCAGCCGCACAGTCCATAATGGAGTGATATGTGCTTCTCATTTACCTACGGATGAGTCTATGTTTTCATTCCATTTCTCATCCTCACAAGTTGCTGCATCCAGGTATTTGTAAGATTTCAATAATTGAATCTGTGAGCCATTGATATGGTACTTTTTTTGTTAAATACGTACTACTAAACTTGTGTCTATTTCAAGCAAAGTTACAATCTTTGCAATACTTCAGATGTCTTAGTAACATGTGACTGCATATTTGAACAGCTCTTCCCGTATAGTACTTCATTATAGGTAATCACATTATCTGCAAAAAGTCTGAGCTTCGAGTTAATACTGCCTGTGAAGGTCCTTGATATAGAACTTGAACAACAAAGAAACCAACACACTTCTCTCTGGAACGCCTCAAGTTACTTCCGCATTTGTCGATTTCTTTGCATCAGTGAGCATGTCTCCTCGGTACCAAGAAAGCCTCATTGCAGTAACAAATTTTATTTCAAGCCCATGTAATCCTATTTTCAGTAATAGCTGTTACTATGGTATCAAGTCAGATAGTTTTTATAACTGCGCCTAGCAGGCTGCCTTCATCCATGACTTCCAGGTTGTCATGTGATATTAGTGCAAATGAATATTGTGTAAGCGATGTATATAGAGTCCATGCTTCTTGGCATGGAAGAGGTCATTCTGTTCGAAATACCGAAGTTCAGTATCAGGCAGTTAGAGGATATAAGTACAGATATTTTTAGTGTTGACTGAGAACATTGTACTGAACGACATTACACCCCAGGCTAATACTTCCAGCTATTGGCAGTAGTGTGTTCTTAGGTTGGTTTGTGCCTTCAAGCACATGTGACAAATGCAAGTCACTAATGTTTGTTTTCTCTTGAGCAGCAGTCAGATGCTGAAGTGTGGACATGGAGATGTAAATCGGTTGTCCCATACTGAGATGCATAGTTAATTAGTGGTGCAGTTACGATCGTATAGAAAGCATCACCTAGCAAATTGTGTGACGTGTTTGCAGGAAAACTGTTACACGTACAGAAGGAACAACTAACGCACTGAAGTATGTCTTAAATATCAATAGTCACAGTATGCTCACTTATACTCCGAACAACCTGTATATTCAAAGACTCAACAACACCTGGACGTCAATTATGTTGGACGGTGTTTTGTGGATCATTTCTGTTACCATTCTTGGAGACAGGTGTGGCCTGTACGTTTTACAAACCACAGACCGAAGAGTTCTATTCGACAGAACTACAGTAAACTTTAGTGAGAAGAGTAGCTAACCAGTCCCAAATTCTTACAGGGATTACATCGTATCCAGTGGCTTTCTTCAGTTTTAGCGATTTCAGGTGTTTCTCAACATCACAGACACTAACATATATATTTATATATTTATATATATATATATATATATATATATATATATATATATATATATATATATATATAAATGAAGATGGTATCAGTTCTTTCGGACATGTCCGAAAGAACACATATGATCTTCATATACATATAGTTAAGGCTCACCGGCCATTTGACCATCTTCTTCTTCTGTGCGGATGCACAAACAGTGCCCGAACGCTTACGGGAATCGGCAGTAAAGCCGCGAGTAGTGAGTATAATGGGCACGGGCACTGTCAAAAATGGCTCTGAGCACTATGGGACTTAACATCTGTGGTCATCAGTCCCCTAGAACTTAGAACTACTTAAACCTAACTAACCTAAGGACATCACACACATCCATGCCTGAGGCAGGATTCGTACCTGCGACCGTAGCAGTCGCGCGGTTCCGGACTGCGCGCCTAGTACCGCTAGACCACCGCGGCCGGCAGGGGCACTGTCGATATAGTGTGGGACAATAAGTTGCGAATGTGGGACTTACGGAAGGCGTGCCAGATATAAGTCCCTGCAGTCGCACTATTCTCTGTGTCCTCGGTCGCTAAGATGCATAGAGCGTCTGCTATTAAGCAGGAGATCCCGGGTTCGAGTCCCGCTTGGGATTACACATTATCAACTGTGCGCGTTGACTTATATCAACGCCTGTATGCAGCTACGGGTATTCATTTCGTTGTAATTTCGTACTAACATTTATGTCACTCACATCTGCAGTGGTCCGAGAATCAAACTGTGGCAGTATTCCAGGAGAAATAAACGATTTATACTTCACTCAGCTTTCTCTTTTTTTTTTTTTTTTTTTTTTTTTTTTTTTTTTTTTTCTACATCAGCCTTCTGGCTGGTTTGCTGCAGCCCGCCACAAATTTCTCTCTTGTGCCAACCACTTCATCTGAGACTAGCTCTTGCGCCCTATGTTCTCTATTATTTGTTGGATGCATTCCAATCCCTTCCTTCCCCTACAGTTTTTGCCCTCTGGAGCTCCTTCTCGTATAATGAATATTATTCCCCGATGTCTTAACATATATCCTGTCATCCCGCTACTTCTTGTTGTTCTTTTCCATATGATACTGTCTTCGTCGATTCTGCGGAGCGTCTCCACATTCCTTATCTGATCAGTCACCTATCGTTCAACATCGGTCTATGGCACCACAACTCAAAGGTTTCAATCTCTTCTCTTGCGGTTTTGCCACAGTCCACGATTCACCAACACACATTTCTGTTCTCGGTAAGAACATTCTCAGAAAATTAAGGCTATGTTTGATACTTGCAGGCTCTGAGCACTATGGGACTTAACATCTGTGGTCATCAGTCCCCTAGAACTTAGAACTACTTAAACCTAACTAACCTAAGGACATCACACACATCCATGCCCGAGGCAGGATTGAAACCTGCGACCGTAGCAGTCGCGCGGTTCCGGACTGAGCGCCTAGAACCGCTAGACCACCGTGGCCGACGATACTTGCTCAGAAATACCCTCTTTACCTGTGCTAATCTGCTTTTTATCCTCCTTGCTTTTGCCATTAAGTCTTATTTCACTTTCAATGTAGAAAAACTTCACTTCGTCCACTTCGCTGTCTTCAACTTCGATCTTAAGTTTCTCGCTGTTCTCATTTCTGCTACACCTCATTACTTTCTCTTTCTTCAGTTTAGTCTCAGTCCTTATGATGTACCCATTAAGCTCTTGACTCCATTCAGGAGATCACATAATTCTTCTCCACTTTCACTGAGGGTATAAACGTCATCAGCGAATATTATCATTGATATCTTTTCATCATGAATTTTAATCCCAGTCTTGAATGTTTCTTTTATATCCGTCATTTCGTCCTCGATGCACAGGTTCAACAGTAGGGAAGGAAGACTACACTATGTGATCAAAAGCATCCGGACACCTGTCTGAAATTAACTTAAAAGTTCGTGGCGCCCTCCATCCATAATGCTGTAATTCAGTATGGTGTTGGCCCACCCTTAACCTTGATGACAGCTTCCACACTCGCAGACATACGTTCAATCAGGTACTGGTAGGTTTCTTGGGGGATGACAGCCCATTCGTCACGGAGTGCTGCACTGAGGTGAGGTATCGATGTCGGTCGGTGAGGCCTGGCAAGAAGTCGGCGTTCCAAAACATACCAAAGGTGTTCTATAGGATCCAGGTTAGGATTCTGCGCAGGCCAGTCCATTACAGGGATGTTACTGTCGTGTAACCACTCCGCCTAAAGCCGTGAATTTGAACAGGTGCTCCATAGTGTTGAAAGATGCAATCGCCTTCCCTGAATTGATCTTCAACAGTGGGGACCAAGAAGGTGCTTAAAACATCAATGTAGGCCTTTTGTGTCATAGTGCCACGCAGAACAACAAGTGGGTGCAAGCCCCCTCCATGAAAAACATGACCACACCGTAACAGCACCGCCTCCGAATTCTACTATCGACACTACACACGCTGACGGATGACATTCACCGGGAATTCGCTATACTCACACCCGGCCATTGGATCGCCACATTGTGTACCGTCATTCGTCAATCCACACAACGTTTTTCGTCCAATGCTTACGCTGCGTACACCAAGCGAGGCGTCGTTTGGCATTTACCGGCGTGATGTGTGGCTTATGAGCAGCCGCTCTACCATGAAATCCAAGTTTTCTCACCTCCCACCTAACTGTCGTAGTACTCGCAGTGGATTCTGATGCAATCTGGAAATCCTGTGTGATGGTCTCTATAGATGTCTGCCTATTACGCATCGCTTCCCTCTTCAACTGCCGGCGGTCTCTGTCAGTCAACAGACGAGGTCGGCCACTACGCTTTTGTGGTGTACGTGTTCCTTCACCTTTCCACTTCACTATCACATCGGAATCAGTGAACCTAGGGATGTTTATGAGTATGGAAATATCGTGTACAGACGTATGACACAAGTGACATCCAATCACCTGACCACGTTCGAAGTCCGTGAGTTACGCGGAACGCCTCATTCTTATCTCTCACGATGTCTAATGATTATTGAGGTCGCTGACATGGAGTACCTGACAGTAGGTAGCAGCACAAGGGACCTAACATGGAAAAACGTATGTTTTTGGGGCTGTCCGGATACTTTGATCACACAGCGGGCGCGGACGCAGCGGAGACAGGGATGTGTGATGTACACTACCGGTCATTAAAATTCTTACACCAAGAAGAAATGCAGATGTTAAACGGGTATTCAATGGACAAATATATTACACTAGAACTAACATGTGATTACATTTTCACGCAACAGATCCTGAGAAATCAGTACGCAGAACAACCACCTCTGGCCGTAATAACGGCCTTGGTACGCCTGAGCATTGAGTCAAACAGAGCTTGGATGGCGTGTACAGGAACAGCTGCCCATGTAGCGTCAGCACTATACCATAGTTCATCAAGCGTAGTGACTGGCGTATTGTGGCGAGCCATTTGCTCGGCCACCACTGACCAGACGTTTTCAATTGGTGACAGATCTGGAGAATCTACTGGCCAGAGCAGCATTCGAACATTTTCTGTATCCAGAAAGGCCCATACAGGACCTTCAACATGCGGTCGTGCATTATCCTGCTGAAATGTAGGGTTTCGCAGGGATCGAATGAAGGGTAGAGCCACGGGTTGTAACACATCTGAAATGTAACGTCCACTGTTCAAAGTGCCGTCAATGCGAACAAGAGGTGATCGAGACGTGTAACCAATAGCACTCCATACCATCGCGCCGGGTGATACACTAGTATGGCGATGACGAATACCAGCTTCCAATGTGCGTTCACTGCGATGTCACCAAACACGGATGCGACCATCATGATGCTGTAAACAGAACCTGGATTCATCCGAAAAAATGACGTTTTGCCATTCGTGCACCCAGGTTCGTCGTCGAGTACACCATCCGTCAAGGGTAACCGCAGCCATGGTCTCTGAGTTGATAGTCCATGCTGCTGCAAACGTCGTCGAACTGCAGATGGTTGTTGTCTTGCAAACGTCCCGATCTGTAGACTCTGGGATCGAGACGTGGCTGCACGAACCGTTACAGCCATGCGGATAAGGTGCCTGTCATCTCGACTGCTAGTGATACGAGGCCGTTGCGATCCAGCACGGGGTTCCGTATTACCCTCCTGAACCCACCGATTCCATATTCTGCTAATAATCATTGGATCTCGACCAACGCGAGCAACAATGTCGCGATACGATAAACCGAAATTGCGATTGGCTACAATCCGACCTTTATCAAAGTCGGCAACGAGATGGTACGCATTTCTCCTCCTTACACGAGGCATCACAACAACGTTTGACCAGGCAACGCTGGTCAACTGCTGTTTGTGTATGAGAAATGGATTGGAAACTTTCCTCATGCCAGCACGTTGTAGGTGTCGCCGCCGGCGCCAAACTTGCGTGAATGCTCTGAAAAGCTAATCATTTGCATATCACACCATCTTCTTCCTGTCGGTTAAATTTCGCATCTGTAACACGTCATCTTCGCGGTGTAGCAATTTTAATCGCCAGTAGTGTAATATACAAACTGAAAACATAGGATACAATTTTCAAACAATCAAGTCATTTATTTTCTTCATAATGGTCCATAGATTGTATAATATAGCAGCAATTTTATTTTACGCTAGATTCTTGTTATATATTACAAGTACACAATTTTTATAGTTGATTTATACTTTTCGTATGTATATAGTGCTATAAATGTAACTATACTTCAGTTTCTCTGAAAAAAATCAAAACGGCCAGAACGAATAAATGATACTTCTGTCAGCTCTAAAAATTTTTGGCACAAGAAATATTTGTGTACAAAACTGTGTGATAACCAACAGCTCCTCGCATAGATTTGAAAAAATAATGATTTTTTCAAAACTCAAAAATTGAAAAGTGATAAATTCGTTTAGCAAACTAGACTTACCCATTGAATTCAGCACCCCCAGATACGTTGTGAAATAAATTTTCAGCCCACTGCGACCGGGATGAAATTTCGCCGGAACGTCCCCTTATTCACTGGCATATTTTGCTTCCACTTTGTACTTTTCACTATCGGGTATTGACTGCAGTGTTTCCGGCTGTCATTCAATTCCGCAGCAGAAGGCCGACCGCCGGCGGAGTTTCCGCCAGCAGCAGCGGTGGCTGGATGCGCACCTGTGTCTGCTTCGGCGGCTGCGTGGGCGCGTTCATTCAGAAACCGCGGCGCCGCCCGCTGTGACACCGCACTAGCACGGGCGCCGCCTATTTTTACTCGCCCGTCAGCGAAAATGTCACACGTCGATAAAAGAGCGCCATAAAGCGTCGTAGCGCAGCCCTACGCTTTTTTAGTCGGTTTGTCGGGTGCAGCGGATCCACCGTTCAGCGGATGTGCGCGGGCGGACGTGGGCATGCTAATTCCGTTACGAATGACCTGTCTGTTACGTCATAGCCAACGGAATTGGATCAACTCTTCGAATGGGAAACCGGAGTTTGGTATCGCGCAAATTTATGACGGCTGCCACTCCAGACTATCCTCGCCGTTCGTGATGTTCTGTTCATTTTTCCCTGGTCGCTGTTGTCAGTTATTAAATGAACCACAAAGAGTTTCGTTTGCGAATGTCGTGGAAGGTATTTTCGTTTATTTCAGTTCATTTCTGCCACGTTTTGTGCGCAGTGATTTAGTTTGTGTCGGATGGAGTTTTACCGGTTTGTTGTTACGGGTGTTACGTCGTTTGTGGCTGTAGACACGTCAGGAGCGGCTGAGATGAACAGACCTTTTCCCTATCAGGGAGCGGGAGAGTCACTCCGATACGTCCCTTACTATTGTTACACCAAAGGTTCACCAGGTAGACCACTAAATAGCATTATTTGCAACGCAAGAAATAACGTCTCAGATATGGTATTAACATAATAACTAACTTCTCAAGAAAAAGAAAACACAAAGAATCTTTTATTTAGTGAGTTAACACTCAAATAAACAAAGTTCCAAAAATAAATCACAGACTGAGTCCTTTAGAGACTGTATGAATGAAGTTTTTATAATGGCACTAATAACAGTTTCCAAATGTGTGAGGTGTAGCTAAAACAGAATACTGACGAGAAGAACAGGGCAAGCACCATCACCCCATTTCCAAGAGCTTCGTACAGTCACAGAAGAGTCAAAATAAGTGAACATGAGCCGGCCGTTGTGGCCGTGCGGTTCTAGGCACTTCAGTCTGGAACCGCGTGACCGCTACGGTGGCAGGTTCGAATGCTGCCTCGGGCATGGATGTGTGTGATGTCCTTAGGTTAGTTAGGTTTAAGTAGTTCTAAGTTATAGGGGGCTGATGACCTCAAATGTTAAGTCCCATAGTGCTCAGAGCCATTTGAACCATTTTAAGCGAACATGTGCCTCGAGTTTTCCGCAGCTGCTCGACCGTTTCTGAAAAAACGACGATCAAAGTTTTCGAGGTATTTTCGACGTACTTCATGTGACTTTTACCAAGTGACGTCACCAGACGAAATGATGACCCAGTGGTTAGCATTGCGTCTTCTTATTTTGCGTCCCCTGTTCAAAACCCTACTATTGTTTTTATTTATTTTATTTTAATTTTTCTCTTTGCCTTGGATGATGTATATATTACATTAAACCTGGGACCTAGAAACGACGGAGAGTCCTCAGTGGTTCACAACTCCACAACAGGCCAAAGCAGTCCACCCACCCTACCGTCACCCTACACCGAACCCAGGGTTATTGCGCGGTTCGGCTCCCAGTGGACCCAAAAATGTTTGCGTGGTAGAATAATTATAGTGTAAGCGTACATGGGAACGCTGTTTGCGCAGCAATCGCCGACACATTGTAACTGAGGCGGAATAAGGGGAACCAGCCGGCATTCGCCGAGGCAGATGGAAAACCGCCTTAAAAACCACCCACAGGCTGGCCGACACACCGGACCTCGACATTAATCCACTGGGTCGATTTGTGCTCGGGAAGCAGAGCGTTAGACCGCACGACTAGGCATGCGGGCGCCTTGGATGACACTGATCGTAGAAATATTCGAAAGGCAGATATTCCGAACACCACGAGCACCGCGCAAGGCAGGTTTACCATATCGATATTTCTTCGTATGAGTCTTAGTCGGGAGGGAAACGTCGTTAACAGTGCTGAAGATATCGCGCTTTGGTAACGATTTCGCGGCAGACCATGCATAACGGATCACTTTTCCGAAAACTAGCCTTTGCAGTTGATTTTGAATCACGATAGACTAAGGAATCTCATATAAAACAATTTCAAATAATTTTGTCATTTTTTTAAATTCATTCAGCTGACATACAGTTAGTGGGCGAATACAGACAACGTTATATCAGTATACGCAGGTAAATATCCCTGTAGTAATCTTCTACAGACATGGATATATAAATGGAAAACAAGAATAAAAGTAATAATGGAATTCGACACGGGACGCAAAATTAAGAAGCCACGGCTCTAACCATTGCCCATCGTTTCGCCTGAGGTTATTACGCGGTAAAAATACTTCGAAAACTTTCACTGTGGTTTTCCGAAACGGTCGAGTGTCAACAGATAATCCGAGACACAGGGTTGTTTATTTTGATCTCTCTTCCATTGACCAAAGTTTCTGTGATACGCGGTTGTGGCACCTGCGTGTTCCCCTGTAAGTCCTCTCCATTCGGCATCGTCCCGTTGCCAAAGTCGCAATTCACAGTAATGGCGATGAGCAAAGAAGTTGGCCTTGGTAGCGTGTCATAAAGGCAAGACCTTCCCTATGGGGCTGGCTGCGCCGGATCTGCCGGCTGACATCGGCGAACGCGAGTCTATACAGTCGTCTCGCGGAGTGACACTTTTGTTTGACTGGCTCAGTCGTATTTTCGGCAGAAGTAGGAAATAGTTCGGGCCGCGCGCGTGTTCCTTGGAGCTGCTGCTAGCCCGATCACTTGTGTCGTTCTCTGTTGAGCTGACCGGTTCGAATTTGCGCCTGGCACGGACTGGAGTACAGGTGCCGAGATGTATGTTGTGCGGGTTGCCGCTAGCGCCTGTTGCACTTGCCACAGAATGACGACGTGGCGTTAGGGATCCGAAACGGGAGCATTCGGGTTGCATCCACCATTTCAGTGTTACACCCGATATCCCCCCTTCCCGCTGCAGTCCTTCGAGAATGACGAGTGTGAGAAGGAGACGCTGCGGTCGCTTCGTACTCGTCGACTCCTTCCCTCTTCCTGCAGCCTGCAGGAGCGTAACTCTAGCCGTGACGCAATACAGAAGTTGAGTGCACGCTTTTGGAGTGTTGTGTAGCAGTGGCAAGGGGAAATGATCGGCTCTAACGACGCTGTAGTTTCCGAGACTGAAAGGAATGAAAATTAGATGATTGAGTGTACATAATTTCAAATGTACTCCAGAACAGAAAGAGTGACGTCTGGAAATCGTCGACCCTGTTTTGTATGCTGTAGGTGGGAAACATACTAAGTTTGTACAATGCAAACAAAACAGTTGCATTCTTGTTTACTCCACTTCCACCATGAGGAAATACAGGGTGGTCCATTGATCATGACTGTGCCAAATATCTCACGAAATACGCGTCAAACGAAAAACTACGAAGAACGAAACTTGTTTAGCTTGAATGGGGAAACCAGATGGCGCTATGTTTTTTTTTTTACGGGAACCCCCATTTTATTACACCACTTGGACTACTTTTTTCGCTTTGTGACAGATGGCCTTGTAATAGTCGCAAACATATGGCTCACAATTTTAGACGAACAGTTGGTAACAGGTCAGTTTTTTAAATTAAAATACAGAACGTAGGTACGTTTGAACATTTTATTTCGGTTGTTCCAAAGTGATACGTGTACCTTTGTGAACTTATCATTTCTGGGAACGCATGCTGTTACAGCATGATTACCTGTAAATACCACATTAATGTAATAAATGCTCAAAAGGATGTCCGTCAACCTCAATGCATTTGGCAATACGTGTAACGACATTCCTCTCAACGGCGAGTAGTTCGCCTTCCGTAATGTTCGCACGTGCATTGACAATACGCTGACGCATGTTGTCAGGGGTTGTCGGTGGATCACGATAGCAAATATCCTTCAACTTTCCCCACAGAAAAAATCCGGGGACGCCAGATCCGGTGAACGTGCGGGCCATGGTATGGTGCTTCGACGACCAATCCACCTCTCATGAAATATGCTATTCGATACCGCTTCAACCGCACGCGAGCTATGCGCCGGACGTCCATCATGTTGGAAGTACATCGCCATTCTGTCATGCAGTGAAACATCTTGTAGTAACATCGGTAGAACATTACGTAGGAAATCAGCATACATTGCACCATTTAGATCCCCATCGATAAAATGGGGGCCAATTATCCTTCCTCTCATAAGGCCGCATCATACATTAACTCGCCAAGGTCGCTGATGTTCCACTTGTCGCAGCCATCGTGGATTTTCCGTTTCCCAATAGTGCATATTATGCCGGTTTACGTTATCGCTGTCATCGTCCGGTTATCTCTTTTGTGCTCAGTGGCAGATTTGTAAACGACGCTCAAAGCGTCGCCATGGAATTCCTGGTGCATAGAAATATGGTACGGGTCCAATCGATTTGATGTAGTATTCTCAACACCGACGTTTTTGAGATTCCAGATTCTCGCGCAATTTGTCTGCTACTGATGTGCGGATTAGCCGCGACAGCAGCTGAAACACCTACCTGGGCATCATCATTTGTTGCAGGTCGTGGTTGACTTTCACATGTGGCTGAACGCTTCCTATTTCCTTAAACAACGTAACTATTGTGACTATTACAGAGGCATCTATCACAAAGCGAAAAATGTGGTCCAACTAAAACATTCATATTTCCTTACGTACTACACGAATATGTAATAAAAAATGGGTGTTCCTATTTTTAAAGAAAACGCTGTTGATATCCGTTTGACTAACGGCAGCGCCGGCCGGGATGGCCGAGCGGTTCTAGGCACTACAGTCTGGCACCGCGCAGCCGCTACGGTCGCAGTTTCGAATCCTGCCTCGGGCACGGATGTGTGTGGTGTCCTTAGGTTAGTTAGGTTGAAGTAGTTCTAAGTTCTAGGGGACTGATGACCTCAGCAGTTAAGTCCCACAGTGCTCAGAGCCATTTGAACCTATGGCAGCACCATCTAGCTGGCCAACCATAGCGCCAACTGGTTTCCCCCTTCAAGCTAGACGAGTTTCGTTCTTTGTAGTTTTTTCGTTTGATGCTTATTTCGCGAGATATTTGGCCCGGTCACTATCAATGGACCACTCTGTATATACATCGCATATAAAACCAGGTCAGAGGTCAACCACAAAGTGCGTTACCTGTGATTCAGTGGCACTCATATGCTGCAAAGAAATTAGACCATTCAGTATCGTTCCCGGTTCTGGTTTCAAAAAGTTCGACCAAGTACTCGTTGTTATAGTTTCCTTGCACGGTATGTGGGTCTTTAGTGGATATAGCGAGAAACAGATCCGTTCATAAACAGAGAATTCATGTTTTAATGTACTCTACATCTACTACCAAATACTAAAAATATTATATACCTTTGTTGCTGTAATTGAAGCATCAGTTGCTAACAATAGATGTGAATATAGAAATCGTATAGAGATGCAAAATATTTGTAAATCTGTCACTCTTCAGTACAATGTCTATTCAGAAGACGTCGACCCCTGGTCACTATGAAAGTCTGTAAACCTTATTCAACTGGCAAACACACAAAATGGGGTCAGCATAAATATTCGAACTTAAGATAACTCACCGGTGGAGCCCCGGAGAGGGGGTGCTGGCATCTCATTGGCAGCGTTAGTGGCGTAATAGCTCTTGGCAGCAGCTTCGTGCCGCAGTGGTGGCTTTAGGAAACGCGGTGGCGTAAATGGCTGAGCACGGCCGAACTGATAGCGGCTGATACCGCACTCATCTCCGTGGACTGTGACGTTGATGTGGAGATTCTACTGCCTCATACGACTACGGTTAGGAACAGAATAATCTGAATTGCAGACACTATTAGAAAAGTGCTAGTTCCGAGGTTATGGCTGCTATTACTGATGGAAGAGCCTCTTTCCATTCTGGTATGTGGATGGAGGAATCACGTAAAACATCAAAGGCTACAGTAACTGTATCCAGTACTAGTGAAACGTGCCATATGGAGAACAGAGTGCTGTTTACCACACTGTTTTCTGATGAGGGTTTGGTTGTTTGGGGGAACAGACCAAACAGCAAGGTCATCGGTCTCATCGGATTAGGGAAGGACGGGGAAGAAAGTCGGCCGTGCCCTTTCAAAGGAACCATCCCGGCATTTGCCTGGAGCGATTTAGGGAAATCACGGAAGACGTAAATCAGGATGGCCGGACGCGGGATTGAACCGTCGTCCTACCGATTGCGAGTCCAGTGTGCTAACCACTGCGCCACCTCGCTCGGTTTTTCTGATGAGGAAAAAGTAGCATTTACGTTCTATCGAAGATTGTTCGCCGTTTCGAATCCTCGACAATTTCTGACGACTTAACGAAGTCAGCATGTTAATAAGGGTAAACATTGTCCGTAGTAGGCTGTAAAGTGATGTTTATTTAATCGTGCGACTAACTAATTTCGACTAAGCGTCATTCCCAAACACATTTGTAACATCTGTATTTCACGTCATTTTCAAGTCACTCTTAATTACAAGTAAAAGGTAGCACTGCACCAGTTTTCTCCTCCAATTGCTAAAACATTCTCTCGGTACCCACCTACATAGTGAGAAATGATCATGACGATAAAATAAGAGAAACCAGGGCTCGCACAGAAAAATGTAAGTTCCTGTTTTTCCCGCGCGCCGTTCGAGAGTGGAACGGTAGAGAGACAGCTTGAAGGTGGTTCATTGAACCCTCTGCCAGGCACTTTATTGTGGATAGCAATCAAGTAGAAGTAGATGTAGATGAGTGAAAGGCGTCACAGAAGTTAAATATGAAAGCATATTGTAAACCCTAAACGAACACATAATGAGGTAGCCCTGACATATTTATATTTCTCTACTACCATTTACCAACGTTCTGGTGAGCTGCCACACTGCTGTAGGCCAGTTACTATGCATGCCACACAAGCTCAATAAAACAATGAAAACGAAAAGCAATACTTATAGAAAGAAAGTACAAGAAATAATTTCTAGAGTTGGACCTCCAACAATGAGAAATACGAACTATGGGAATGAAGATGCTTAAACAGAAACAGGGTCCACTCTCCTCAGTCAGTCTATGGTGTAAGCGATTTTTAGCGTTCCGTGCCTCAGTGGGTACAAATGGAGCCCTTATAGCATCGCTTTGTTTTCTGTCTGTCTGTCTATCTGTCTGTCCGACTGTTAGAAAACTTTTCCTCAGGAACTGGTACATGTATAATGAGGTCTACGGCCCCTTGGCGGTGTAAATGGTTCAAATGGCTCTGAGCACTATGGGACTTAACTGCTGAGGTCATCAGCCCCATAGAACTTAGAACTACTTAAACCTAACTAACCTATGGACGTCACACACATCCATGCCCGAGGCAGGGTTCGAACCTGCGACCGTAGTGGTCGCGCGGTTCCAGACTGTAGCGCCTAGAACCGCTCGGCCACTCCGGCCGGCTTGGCGGTGTAAAAAAAAGTGAATTTTCTAAGCCAGTGCAATCAAAAGATGTGGCCATTTATGTCACACATTTTGACACTCGCGAAGTCCCCTACCAAAACCTATGAGGTACTTCCCGTTGGCCCAGAATTGTGAAATTTGGTAGGAAGCAAGGTTTCACACTACAAGTAAAGAAAAAAAAAAATCAGAAAACTGTGGATTTGCAATTATTTCATACGAAAAAATATTTCTTTGTCATTCGCTGTCCGGCTATATTCGTCTGTTAAGGCCCCTTTTGCTCAGGAACTGGTTGACGTATCATTAAGCATTCGATGCGAGATGTTAAAGTGGCTCTGTTCAGAATGAAGTGTATACATGAGGAAAGTCCTGCGGTCTGCAAATCATGTCTGAAATAAAAAAAAATAAAAAGAAACAGTTTTGTTAATCTATAGAATATTTACCACGAAGTAATAGGCCAGTCTTTTGAAATTGACAATACAGTAAAATGGTGGACGTTTGACACAAAGATTTAGTTTCGTCGTGGGTTTTTGATGGCTTTATTTTGCAATAACTAGTGAATAAATTAAAATAAAAAAAATGAAAATATTACTCCTTGAGGACATGCCGAGGAGTAATTCAGACAAATTTCAGAATGAAATCTTTATTGGTGTGCCGGTAATCCGTTCCGTCAAACTGAGGCACAGTGGCTAATGACTGAATTACTTTAAAAAAAAGTTGTCCAAGAATCAATAAATAATTTGCAAAAAGTTTTACATTGGTCGCTTCATTAGTTTTTTTCCCAAAAAAAGTAAAAGTCGGTTATATTAAGGCTGACTGAAGAGAATGGAGCATTAAGGTTTCTGCATTACGGCAGACGGACGCTCGGTGCAGCATGCGGGGGGTGCATTCGCTGTAACTGCACGGGAGCAGCTACCGTAGATGCTGCTGACTCCGGACAGCCTATCACGTTACCGACTACTAGCTGCTGCACACACGTTGTTGCTTCCAGCGTGATGGAGAGACAACCGTGTCCTAACTTGGCGCCAACTTGCCAGCTATTCACAGAGACATGCGTCCTACATATACATCCACATCTACATATTTAAGTGCCTGGAAGAGGGTTTTTCGAACCATCTTCAGACTATTTCTCTAACGTTTCACTCTCTAAAACCTTGTGGGAAAACCGAACCCTTAAATCTTTTTGTAAGAGCTCTGATATCTATTATTTTATTACGATGATCATTTCTCCCTATGTATGCTAGCGACAATAAAATACTTCCACATTCAGAGAAGGACGTTGGTGATTGAAATTTCGTGAAAAGATCTCGTCGCAACGAAAAACGCCTTTGTTTTAATGATTCCCGTTCCCCTTCTGTTATTATATCCGTGACACACTCATCTTTTATGTGATAGTAGGAAACGAACTGTCTTCTTTGGGCCTTTTCATTGTCCTCCATTAGTTTTATCTGATGCGGATCCCACACCGCACAGCAATACTCCAGAAGACGGTGAACAAGCATAGGGTGAGCAGTTTCCTTAGCAGACCTGTTGCATCTTCTAAGCGTTCTGCCAATAAAACCGAGTCTTTGGTTTGCCTTCCCGACAATATTATTAATGCGACTGTTCCAGTTTAATTCCTGATGGTAATTACTAAGAATTTAGTCTTATTAACAGCCTTAAAATTGTCTAATTGATCGTGTAACCAAAGTTAAACTTTTTTTTGTACTCATTTGGATGACGTCACACTTTTCTTACTACTCTTTACTGAACAATAATAACTGCGACGTCCCTCACTACACAAATATCATGTCTAAATCATTTTGCAATTGGTTTTGATCATCTGATGACTTTACAGGACGGTAGAGACGGCATCATCTGCAAGCAATCTAAGAATGCTCAGAGTGTCTCCTAAATCATTTTTTTGGATCAGGAACAGCATAGGGCCTACAACACTTCGTTGGGAAATGCCAGATATCACTTTTCTTTTACGCGCGATTTACCTTTACTTACTACATTCAGTGACCTGTCTGACAGGAAACAGTCGCACAACTGAAGCGATACTCGGTAGGAACCCAATTTGATTAGAAATCTCTTATGAAGCACGGTGTCAAATAAGGGCGCATACAGAATCATACAAACCAGGGACGGCCCTACAAAAATGGTTCAAATGGCTCTGAGCACTGTGGGACTTAACATCTGAGGTCAAAAGTCCCCTAGAACTTAGAACTACTTAAACCTACCTAACCTAAGGACATCACACACATCCATGCCAGAGGCAGGATTCGAACCTGCGACCGTAGTGGTCGCGCGTTTCCAGACTGTAGCGGACAGCCATACAGTTAGGCAAGGAACATGCAGTGTGATTTCATATTTCTCGACATTATGGATGAAAAACAAAACAGTTTTTCAGTATTATTTATCTATTTTTGGGTCGATAAAGAAATAGTAAAATTTATATCTGACACAAACTGTTAACATACAGACTCAACTAGGCAGTTTCGGAGGCTTTTGTCAGTCAGGTTGCGATGTAGGCGTAATCGTGACTTATTTACTTCCATACCGTTAAAAAGCCTTTCACACACGTATACTGATCAAAATATTAGTGTCATGTTTGCAATTTCATTAAGGACAAGCTGGCGTTTCTAGGCGCTTCAGTCTGGAACCGCTACGGTCGCAGGTTCGAATTCTGCCTCGGGCATGGATGTGTGTGATGTCCTTACGTTAGGTTTAAGTAGTTCTAAGTTCTAGGGGACTGATGACCTCAGAAGTTAAGTCCCATAGTGCTCAGAGCCATTTGAACCTTTTTGAACCATACGTGTACAGAGTAAACATCAAAGGCTCGTACTACATCAGAAAATCGCAGGAATGTAAACATAATGCGAGTTGTGAATTTTAAAATTTTCCCGGCGAATTGACTGTTCAAACAAATTTCGGGCTTGCAGCCGGTCGTCGTTCAATACTCCGCAGACGGCTCACCTGAAGATGACTGGCAGGTGCCCAGTTGAAATACCGTGCGAAGTATTGAACGGTGCGAAGTATTGAACGACGACCGGCTGCAAGCCCGAAATTTGTTTGAACAGAATAATGCGAGTTTGCTCCAGTGACGTTTTCAGAAGAATGTGTCTTGTGTATTTTACAAGTAACTGTAATTATTACTGTTTCTTTGGACATGTGCAGTGTACCATTCGATGCTGAATAAAGCTATTTATATTATTATTATTATTATTATTATTATTATTATCATCATCATCGTCATCTCTAACTCAGTACCGCAACTCTGTCTTCGTAAACAAGCTTTAAAGGATGTATAGCAGCCAAAAAACCATTATCACGCAAACAAAATTAGATGAAAAAAATTGCAATGGGCACAGCAACATAAAAACTGGAACCCGCAACAATGGTCCAAGGAGTCACTCATGGATGAATCTCAGTTTGAAGTATTTGGGAGCAATCGTCGACGGTTTGCGGGTGATAAAGTCGGTGATCTAGTGAGAATTAACGGAATATTAAAGAAGTAAGGGTCGACGTGTGAAACATCCCCTTAGAAAAATTTATGAATTACTGTGCTGATAAACCTCTTACATTATTTGATTTTCAAACAGCTGAGCAGAACTGAACGTACTCAGACATTTCGCTCTTTACCTATTCTGATCAGTACTAAACTGACACACAATATTTTTAGCGCAACGCAATCTGAGTTTCAATAATCACTACAAAAGAATGGCCCTGACTAACAATAATCTATACCTTTCATGAATCCAGGCTGAGTGGACCCCGAAAAATGCAACAGCTCATGGCAGCCCGTATGGTCACCTATCCAAGTACCAGCCACGCCCGACAGTGCTTAATTTCGGTGATCTGACGGGAACCGGTGTATGCGCTGCGCAAGGCCGTGGCCGGATCTTAGTTAAATGTTGTCCTGAATTTTCGATGCCCTGCAGCAGCGGACTCGATCTTTCGGAACGCTGTAACGTTAAACAGGTTTTCCTTTGGCCACCAACTATGTTATCGGAGATCTCTGGGGGGGGGGGGGGGGGGGGAGGGGGGAGGGGGGAGTTGCTTTTCCACAATCACATAATACCTTACCTTGACACAAACCAATTTTCACATTCACTTAAAATGTGCAGATCACTTCAAATAACCCTGAATTATGATATAAGTTCAACTTCAGTATCTACATTCCTAGGTACGTAGTCAGCGCTGGTGGTGGGCTAGGGGAAAGTCCCGTATTTTATACAACTAACTTTAGGCAGTAGACCCCTCAAATTCTAGGGTGAATGAGTAATCGGTGTCGCGAAATCAGTATCGAGTAATCAGTATACGTAATCATTAATTAAAATTATTTTATGTGGTAGATCATGAAATTTAACTGACATATAATACGTTAAATAACATCGATACTTGAAATCCACATAAAACTTGTAAATAGTAATAACAGAAAGCTGTTAGCGCGACGAAGTAAGAAAGCATATCAAAGTGTAAAAGTCATGATGTGTAAACGTAACAAAGCAGTCAAACAAGATCATAAGTGGGAGACTGTTAACAAGACAATAATTGTTTAACCTTTCAGACCTGCCGTCTAATATATTGGACACTGACTTTCTACACATTGTGTAACATTAAAAAATTTCTTTCACCTTTGAAACCCAATGACCTGTTTGCTGGACATCAGTTTTAGTTTCGTGCTTCTTGCTAACCACAGTCACTGGAATGGTGTACTACATTAGAAAATAGCGAAGATGGAGGATCCGTTCCAAATTGCTCCAGGTAAATCGTATTTATGTTCAAAATGGCTCTGAGTACTATGAGACTTAACATCTGAGATCATCAGTCCCCTAGAACTACTTAAACCAACCTAAGGACATCACGCACATCCCCGCCCGAGGCAGGATTCGAACCTGCGACCGTAGCGGTCGGGCGGTTCCAGACTGAAGCGCCTAGAACCGCTCGGCCACACTGGCCGGCCGTATTTATCTATTAATCACTGCCGTATGCAGACTTTCTGGTACACAGAAAAGTATAATGAGAAAGAGGCTTTTGCGAAGACTGAGTTTATCGTAAGAGACATGAGACTAGTAATATACTTGAGCTGTTGTGACAATAAATTCTGGACATCAGGATTCGGTGGCAGTATTTTTTATCTAGTGAAAGCTATGAGATAATGGTTGTTCTCAATCCACTCTGTCAAATATACAGTACGATAGCATAAACAATCTTCCAATGGCAGATGAACAGAAAGATAGAGATAGACGTAAACACGCCCCTGTCAAGTAAAATGGAGGATAATATGTTTAAACTGAAATGTTTACCTTTGCCCAAAAAAGGATGAAAAGTGCTGTATGATTTTTCATACGAAATGAATGTAAAATAATACCTTTTCTTTATATATTCAGCTTACTCATTGACCTGTATACGATAATACCAGGACTTGAAATTATTGATATTTCGTATTGATTCTTGTATTTTGTAAAAATTCCTCTTTGGTATAGATTTTCCGCAATAAATAATGCTGTAAATGTTTAACAGTTGACTTCTTATTTCGCATCCTGATCTACCTCCTAAACCAAAGCCTAATTTTTTTTATTTTTTTACACCAACTATAGCAAATTTTAATTTTGCTCAGGTAAACAATAAATAGGTCCATATCAACACGAAAAAATGCAAGAATATTTTTTTCTTTTTTTCAGCACTGAAGAGGCTAATATAGTCCCGATGGTCGATGACACATTCGGAGTGGAATCTAGCTGTTGCCACCTTGTAGCTCTTTGTAAAAAAATTTGTTTTCTTGTGGTGGAGATTTCAGAGGAAGACCTGGTATCATTGCAGCTAGTCTCTGGCGCATTCACCATTGTTATTTTACTCTGAGAGTGAGTACTGCTAAACCCACCATCCTACTGCCGACTTCTGCAGAGGAAAACGACGTTAGCTACCTATTGAGGCGTGGTAAAAATTGCTGTTTTGAAGTGCGCTCCACACCGCGTAGTGTGAAGCAGTCGCCCTCCGTTTCTGGCGGTGGCGCCGCTGTGGCAATCGCAGCTTTGGTGTCTCCCTCTGGTGGGAAAGGGGAAAGGTTGCCTGTTCGCCAGCCGGTCAGTCTGGGTCAGTCTCTCGTCCCCAGCTTGCTAGTCTGTCTGTCGTTCGGAGTGCTAGTATGTCTGTCGTTCGGACCAACCTTTAAAGCCGGCAAAATGACAGTCTTTCCTCTCCGCTAGTAAGAGGACTTAGCGAGTGGTCGCCCGGTCGGGGATTAGTTCTTGCATCGGAGTCTGCGCGTTACGCCGCCAGTCTGCTCGAGTTTGCTCAGACAATGGTCATTGGCGGTTGGATCGATCGGTTGGTCGGTCGCGCACTGATACACAAGATGACTTGTCCGTCTTGAGCGTCGGCGCATGTGAGGTCGCCATGTGAGTCCAGCGGGCCGCGGCGTATAGCGAAGGGTAGTGACTTCGCGGTCGACACGAGAGCAACAGGAGTCAACCCACGACATCAGTGTGGCCGGTGCGAGCTGCGGCGCCGTGGTGTAACTGGTTCTCCGAGCCCTTCTGGGTCCCTTCAGTTACCATCTTGCGGAGCTTGGCTTGGTCCTTTCCGGGTGCATGGATGTCGGTTTGACAGTGGGCGTGTTTCCTCTGCACGGTTGGGTCCGAGCCAGTATTTCCGCCGTCGTGTGTCTGGAAGTGAGTGGGCGGCGCACCAGCCGTGCAGACGCGACGGAGCAGCAGTCGCGGACTGAGCAGCGGCCAGTCGGTCGGTTGGTGCGGACCTGGAAAGACGGGAGGTCGGCGCGCTTTCCTGCGTCCGTCGAAGCGGCTGGCAGCAGACGGTTCGGGAGAGCGATTTTGGGGTGCTGCGCCAGATCTTCTCGAGAAATCGCAGTTTATTAGAAGTTAAGTGATTGGTGATATGTTCTGTGATTTACTCTTGTTAAATCTTACTTGTTTTCTTGGCCAGTCTCTCGTCCCCAGCTTGCTCGTCTGTCTCTCGTCCGCATTTGTTAGGAAGTTAATGTCTGTCTGTCGTTCGGAGCTGCCTTATGTCATGTTTGTCGGATTCGGTGTGTTAACGAATTTATTGCTTGGAGTGTAACGGCCTAATTCCTGAAATATGTTTGATCTTGCCTATCATCTTGAGAGGCGGTATCTGTGTACTGTAGAGCATGTTAACTTGTTTGGCCAGTCTTATATAATTTTACATAAGATTGCATTTCATGGTCTTTTATTTAAATGGTCATTTTAGTATATAAAGTTGCCACCCTTCCACCGTAAGACTTTTCTTAAAAGTTAAAATCAAGTTGCACCTTCGGTGGCAAGGTTAATATTTTAATTGTTACTGTTTTGTGCCATTTCCATCCCTCCTACAGGGAGGTGTGCTTGTGTGAATTGTTATAACTTTTAGTTTAAAGTAATCTGGTGAGTTGCAGATTTGCACCAGTGTAGTCTTTCAGATGTTGTTGTGAGCGTTTGTAACTACGGCCGTGTCAAAAGGGAGCAGCAACGTTCTCAGCCCGAAAGCTCATAGTCAAAGATTTGTTTCTTTCTGCCTCTGAATAAATTGTAACTTGATATTTAGAAGGTGCTTTCTTATTATAATTTTAAATCTGTTTCTTTTTAAAAAATGCTTTAGGCACCATTAAAGTTAATAAATTACCATTTGTTATAAAAGGAATTTGTTTATGATTTCATCAACTACCTCCACGCTCACATAGTGTGATTAAATGTGGTAATGTTCTTGATGAATCGCTAGTAAGTAGAATAAATTCTTACGAATATTTTTTGAAACTAAATCAAGGGTTCACCTATTATAACATAAGGTATTCTGGATGTAAGAGGTGTTAAAATTCAGTATATGGCTCTCGGTTCTGCCACCAGACAACGTTTCGTGTGTCGGTAACATTTCCTCGAGACCAATGATGGACATCGCCACGTAGTGGCTGGCGGTTATTCCTCCACTGCAGAGTAGGGGTCACCCTTCTGGAAACACCCTCCACTACATACTGTAGAGTAAGGGTGCAGAGGAGGAATGACAGCTGTACGCCCCTATGTACCCTCCACATACCCTGTCCTCCGAAGTACCTTCCGCCACACACCGTTAGGTGATTAGCAAACCTGAAATGAAGGTCTTTCCCATCAGACGCGTAAGGAAGCCGTTGGGAACCGCCGAGTCCACAGACCCCGTGGCGGTCGGCGTCGAATGCAGGCTGCGCCATCGATCGGCGTCGTCCCCCTTCAGTGCGACTGCCGGCACAAAGGAGGCTGCCGAGAAAGCGGGTGATGGCTCCGGATGGGGTTTCAAAATAAAACGGGCGCCGGAGCGCCGACACAGGGGGGACGCGCAGCAAATATTCCGAGGACCGCCAGAGCGCGATGGGGAGGGGTGAGGAGGGGGGGGGGAGGGTGAGCAGCGAGGGGACACTCAGCGGAATGGACGAGCCAGCAGCCAGCGGCTGCAGGGCCCAGCCCCCTAGCGCGCATTCCCAGCACTACCAATTGAATTCCTACCCACACCTCGCACGTGCTTCGCCACCCTCTGCGCAGCAGCCCCTTCGTTTCTATAATTTGTTAATGGAGCAGGGAAGGAAGGGGACAGAAGAGTGTAACTGTTGGTTGTTATGGAAGTATGCGTGAGCGGTCCTCTGCAGGGGGGAGGGGGGGGGGGGGTGGATGTGTAGACGATGTAGCCAATCTGTTGCACAGACCCTTTGTTAACAATCATACACGAACGTAGCAGCAGTGCAGGCAGATAGTAGGTGGTGGACAGCAACGAGTCAGATGGTAGCCACAGCTAGGCATGTGAGCCTAGCAGAACTACCCACATGATGAATACTGAACTGCAGGCTGTAGAGCGGTGGCAGGCAATGGCTGTTGCTGGGCTGTCTAGAACTTGTGGCTCTGCCTGGTCCATGGAGGCAGTAAATGGAAGTCAGCGTATGGCATTGTTGGCTGGGAGGCCCCAGTCGGGGGAGTTCGGTCGCCGTATTGCAAGTCCTCCATAGTTGACGCCACATCCGCGACTTGCGAGTCAATGACGATGAAAATGATGATGGACACACAACACTCAGTCCTCTATTGAGAATCGAACCCGGGCACCCTGTGTGGTAGGTGGTAACGCTACCGCTACGCTGTAGAAGCGGACCATGGAGGCAGTGACAGGTGCTGATGGACCTGGACTCAGGCAGTCAAACGGTGATCGCTGCTTCATGGCCCACAGATAGTCAGCGTAACGATGACTGGCATAGGCTGTACATCATAATAGCCTCATCTGAGCCGATGACGAAGGGCTGGACCTGGGCGTTTAACTACTGTGGCCCAGTGCTGCGTGTGTGGGAGAGTTATGTTCCTGCATTGCCTGGAAACTTCTGGAGTGGAAGCCAATGTCCAGGGTCTGGCTTTTGTTAAAATGGTAGTTAGTCAAACTACCAAAGTTTGCAAAGGCTGTTTCAATCCCACGTTGTTGGCAGAGTAGCACTGAAGTTACGGAAAGTGTCGGCAGTTGCTGAACTACAGTATCAGCAGGGACATTGTTTGGCAGGCTGATGTGGCTGCCACTTGGCAACAATTCTGGGCTCTTTTCCATGCTGATACAACTACATGTCATTACAGGTGTAATGGTAGTGACGTTTCCTGAAGTACACTTAACTATGAACTTATGGCATGCGTGGCTAGGAGGGCTTATAGTGACATCCAACTGCCGGCTAGGGTGGCCGAGCGGTTCTAGGCGCTACAGTCTGGAACCGCGCGACCCTACAGTCGCAGGTTCGATTCTTGCCTCGGGCATGGGTGTGTGTGATGTCCTTAGGTTAGTTAGATTTAATTAGTTCTAAGTTCTAGGGGACTGATGACCTCAGAAGTTAAGTCCCATAGTGCTCAGACCCATTTGAACCGTCCTCTGGCACGCATCATAGGGTAAGTGTACTCTCCCCAGTATCTGAGTCTGATAATGCAGTGCCACTCCAACTAGAAGGTAGCCCAGTTCGAATTATGATGGTGGATGAAATTTTCACTGCTAGTGTTTGGCAGCGAAGACAGGGCAATGATGGTGGCCTTAAGTTCATTATCACCAGTTTTTGAGACATTGCCCTGTATTAAATTCCAAACCACACTGCAGTGTCTCAGGAACAGGGCATGTGACGCCGCTGATAGTGATCCATCCACTGGATATGGACCTTCAGCTTGGTGGCCACCTTGGTGCCATTCAGGAGGAGTAGACTATTTGCCAGCACTGGTTTTCACCCTCTCCCTTCTCTCCTCATCATCACCATAGGCCACAAACATCAATTATACACACAGCCATTGCATTGCATTGTCATGTGTCTTAGAAATTCACATACGACACAACTCTCACATAAACACAAGGAATGGGGCCAATGTGCATAGACGAAGAAGACCGCTTCTGACAGCCACTTTAAATCCGCGTGTGGAACATCCCAACAGAGAACGCCATATGACAAAATGAAATTTTCACTCTGAAGCAGAGAGTGCTCTAATATAAAGAATGCAAATCTCATTCTGCAGACGTACCCCAGGCTGTGGCTAAACCATGTCTTCACAATATCTTTCCTTCCAGGGGTGTTTGCAAATTTCGCAGGAGAGGTTCTGTGAAGTTTGGAAGGTGGGAGAGGAGATACTGGCCAAAGTAAGGCTATGAGGGCGGGTCGTGAGCTGTGCATGGGTGCTCAGTGGGTAGAACATTTTACCACAAAAGGCCAAGGGCCAGAGTTCGAGTCTCGGTCCGGCGATTTTAATCTGCCAGGAAGTTTCGACCCCAAATGACGTTTACATTTACATAAGCGATGAAAGTTAGCACCCCATACCACGCACTATGAGGTAAGAACGGGGAAGCAGACTGACAGTAACAGCCACCGTAAGGTAAATGTAGGAAGGAGGAAGGATAGTGATGGAACCCAGAAGTGCAGACCATAAAGTACTTATGGGGAGGAGGAATCAGGTACAGAGATCTCCCGCGTTCCGTCCCTTCTCCCGAAATTCTATCCACCAAGCATCTTCAGAGAAGGGCAGGGAGATAGCATGGTTACGGTAACAAAGCCCCCTCCCCCCTCCTCCATCCGTGCTAACCCTTGTCACGCACTGTAAGGGAAGGATTGGGAAGAAAAAATGATGATACCCATATAGAACCTTCTGCCTCGCATTGTAAGACAAAGGTCCACGGTAGGAATTATAATGAAATCACATGATCTACGATCTGCCATACCCTGTAAGGTAAGGCTAGAGAAGAGGGAATGATAGTGATATAGAGCCTTCCCTCCCCCCCCCCCCCCCCCCCTTCCTGAAGCACCATCCGCCGCACATTATAAGTTACGGACAGGGTGGAGGTTGTGATGTCCCCTCCATAGTACCCTCCACATGCACTGTAACGTAAGAGTGGAGAGTAGTAATAACAGTGGTATTATAACACGAAACACCCTCGGTCACACATCTTAAGGTAACGAAGAGGAGGAGGAGGAGGAGGAGGAGGAGGAGGAATGGTACTGATGCCTTTCCTTCCTCCTCTCTCCCGACGTACACTCTGCCACGGCGCAGCACTACGTATTGGATTCCTACCCACTGCTAACACTTTGGAAACGAGTGTCGTGAAGATGGAAATAATTTGTGAAATGTCTAGGCTCTGGCCTAAACTTTTGGCTGCAACGAAGCCACTATTTCATGTGCAGGAATGGAGTGGAATTCTCTTGAAGTCAAGTCTGCGTTGTAGAACGAATGTTGAAAGACTTTCCAATTCTTGAATTTGCCGGGCAATCTAGGGCCCACTAAAAGCGTGATACCGGTTACAACTGTGTCGGTATTCTTTCTCCAGCTATTGGACTTCATTTCAGTGGCACAATTTCATTCACAACGTTCATATAAGATTAATGCACATACATGACGCTGGAGAGCTCTAAACTAGATATAATATAATAATTTCTGTTTACTACACTCATGATATTGCTGTCCATCAATTAGCTGATTACTTGTTCCAAAATACAAGGTGGCTATAATGAAACTTCGCGACTTGAAAGGGTGCGCACGAAAAACAAGTAATCGTAGGACACTGAAATTTTTGTGGAAACATTCGTAAGGATAAGCGGAAGAGAAATATTGAATAAACCGTTGAAAGAAACACATTTTATTTTCCACTTTAGAGAGTTCTGTGAATTATCTACCATGTTTAAGTTCCAGGTTGCAAAAGAGTTTGATGATCATCTGCATCCACGACAGCCCGGAGCTGCACTAGAGATACCATTTCACAAATCTTCACAGCAGTTTTCGAGAGACGACCATTGAATGTTTCAACTGTCGCGACACAGCTTGAAGATCGCATATTGCGTCCAGCCTAAGAGCAAGTCATGACACAAACATTACTAAGAAAGTAAATTCTGCGCCGCACAGTCTGAACATCATTTCTATAAAGTTGGGTAATCATGCGGTAAATAAATTTTCGTCTACACCGACTCAGGCTGCGAAAGTTTCTTTAAAACCACCCTCCATTACATCTTTCAACGCACTCAAGCTACAAGGTATATTTCGAGTAATGAATTATGATTGTTCTTTGTCTTGAGAGTAGAGCAAGTAGGTGTTTCTGTAGGATTATGAATATGACTATGACTATTCTTTATTAACAACTCATGTAGGTACTGAGAATGGGGGTTGTTTTTTCTTAACTATTATCAAATTCAAGGATAGTAAATATCAATGTCTGGCAGGAAGCGCTGTGCTCTGCCATTGGCTGACGTTGTGACGTCACCATGGAAGTGTCCGCCCTGATAGCTGAGTGGTCAGCGTGACGGATTGCCGTCCTATGGGCCCGGGTTCGATTCCCGCGTGGGTCAGGGATTTTCTCCGCTCAGGGTCTGGATATTGTGCTGTGTTTATCATCATTTCAACCCCATCCGGCGCGCAGGTCGCCCAATGTGGCGTCGAATGTGATAAGACCTGCACCAAGGCGACTGGACCTGCCCCGCAAGGGGCCTCCCGGCTAATAACGCCAAACACTCATTTCCATTTACCATGGAAGTAGTCTCTCACAAGCAGATGACACGGCATGTGCCTTTAAGTCGTTTTGGCGAAACATTTTGTTTATACAGGAATACCAGAAATTAGATGTCTAAGCTGCTTTTCTGCTGCTAAAATGTTACACTTAAAACTGATAAGTTATGTTCTATCCTACTTATGCCTTATCCCTTAAGAATCGGTAAAATACTAGATCACACCACACTGACACAGACTTGAAATGCGGAACGTTGACTCAAATAAATCAGATAGTATTAATTTAATAACATCAGAGTAAATTTACGAAAGAGCATAACTGGTCTAAATTACAATTTTATGAATAAAAAAAACATGTTTACTTACCATTTTCCTCTTCCGCGATGCTGTCAGGCAGTGTTGTAAATACGCAAAAGTATTCGTAATATCAATCTTGTGTAACGCCGTGACAAAATTCGGTAGATGTTTACAAAAACAAAATCACTACGCTCTGTATACAATGGTTCTGTCAAAAATATACGACCTACAAATATAGCTTTTATTTACAACACAGTTAGTCTATGTGCTGAAATGATTATTGTGATGACATACGCTGTTTTCCCCCTTTTTGTCGATTACTTGTCTCAGGTATTCTTGTTCTGTCTTTTAATGAAAGCCAGTACAAACGGATAAATGTGCGAGTTCTAGCGTAAATTATAATTATCTCTTCGTGTATGTCGCGGAAACGCTCACCATGTGTTGCACGCAACTTACTAGTGATGCCCCCTTCCTCTAGACAAATTGTCACTGCCATAAAATTGAGCAAAAGTCAGCTCGAATTGGTTTATTGTCTCAAGTCATATTTTTGAAGGCACAAGTAAACTTACCCTAGAAATCAGACACAACCAGCTAATAGGTTCTTCTCCTGGTGTTGACAGTAGCACTTCGGTAGGTATGGCTAATGTTCTGCCGTACTGCCAGCAGCGATGAGCTACATATCGGGCAAAGTACTGAAATCCCTCCACGCTACAGTCCGAATCCATGGATTCGGAGGAATTCCCATAATTTGCTGCAGTCAGTTCTGCCCCTCAATTTCTGTCTGTCCTTCTGTCATTGACAGTGCGTCAGACATATCGGGAAGAATGCTTTTGAACACAGTTCCAGCCACAAATGTTCAAAAATGGTTCAAATGGCTCTGAGCACTATGGGACTTAACATCTGTGGTAATCAGTCCCCTAGAACTTAGAACTACTTAAACCTAACTAACTTAAGGACATCACACACATCCATGCCCGAGGCAGGATTCGAACCTGCGACCGTAGCGGTCACGCGGTTCCAGACTGAAGCGCCTAGAACCGCACGGCCACACCGGCCGGCTCACAAATGTTCCTTCATCTGCAAGATCAACAAAAGAAGCGTCAGATACAGGAATATCGAAGGCATTGGCATTTAACATAATAGCCTAATTATATTTTTTACATCTACTAGAGTTGCATGTTCACAAAAATGTCCCAGGCCCCTTAAAAGAGAAAAAGTACTAATTCAGCCTGGTAATAAGTATATATTTGACACTGTATTTT
The DNA here is from genome assembly GCF_021461385.2 of Schistocerca piceifrons. Lineage (NCBI taxonomy): Eukaryota > Metazoa > Arthropoda > Insecta > Orthoptera > Acrididae > Schistocerca > Schistocerca piceifrons. Next base: position 319,955,157 of record NC_060143.1, on the reverse strand, counting down.
CTTAAACCACTAAATAGACCTGAAAGTGACTGAATAGGTTTCGTATATCCTTTCCGAAAAAGTAACAAATGTCTTGACGCTCCAACGCGCATGCTCCCACAGCATTTGCAGAACTTGCGCAGGACAGCCAGACGGGCAGCTGTTAGCCACTCCATCAGTTGATCATCAGCCGATCTTCCAGGATTTTGCTGCACTTTTCTGACGTTTCAGCTTCGATGTTGGCGACAGTCGCATGGAACCTCCAACGCGAAATTTCATTCGTTTGTAGTTATAACGAAGTTACGCCCTTTCTGCCCTATTTGACTTAAGCAGCATTCTTTCAGATTCAGTTTCACTAAAACAGTTGAAAATTCGAAAGTCTCACGGTAACAGCAAATAGGTTTAGACATGTCTGCCACCTGACCTAAATCGGAAAAAGTCAGTTAGCCGATATTGGTTCTTCAATGCCGACTTGGTATCCTCAGAATCTATTTGCATGTATGAGGATACACAGACATGGGGCCTTTGAGAAATGGAAATGAACATAGAGAAAAACAAACTTGATGGAAACGTACCTTACATCTTAAATCATAGATATAGTGAGAGATCGGGGCAACGACCTAGCCGCAGTGGACACACCGGTTCCCGTCAGATCACCGAAATTAAGCGCTGTCGGGCTTGGCCGGCATTTGGATGGGTGACCATCTGGGCCACCATGCGAAGTTGCCTTTTTCGGGGTGCACTCAGTTTCGTGATGCCAATTGAGAAGCTATTCGAGCGAATAGTGGCGGCACCGGCCAAAGAAAACCATCGTTAACAACCGAGAGAGTAGTGTGCAGAGCACATGCCCCTACTATCCGCATCCCCAGCTGAGGATGACACGGCGGTCAGATGTTCCCAATGGGCAACTTGTGGCCTGAAGGTTGGGGGCTTGTGCTTAGTAAGAGATTGGATAAGGTGTTTTGAGCTCAACGTTTAAGAAAGGATGAATATTAATTGGGATAGAATTCCTAATTTTGCTGCAAAATTACATTTGTTTGGCCGTGAGCCGGCTTTCGTCTTCCTAGGGCATCGTAGCCTCGATGCTCCCCACAGAAAATTATACAAATTGTTTAGGTTCTCATATTGTCTGTTTCTATGGTTGTCTCTGTCATAGTCATTACCACGGAGAGGTGATCTTTCCCTGTAATTATAACGCTGCCAGTGGTTGTCATATGGGTGGCATCTGTTTTGGTCACGATTTGCGTTGTAAGAATAGCCTTGTCGTGTCCAGTTATTATTTATTTCATCGCGGAATTGTGACGGATGTGACCTGTAATTGTTGTGTTCCTGTTTTCGCGTCCCGCAATTGTCAGTGTCAATTTCCAATTCCTGTAACAGTCCCTGAAAAGCTTCAATGTCGTCTTTGCAACGTCCTGGCAAAATAATATGTCGTAAATGTACAGGCAATTTGATTAAGCAAATGCGGATGAGTTCAGAGGGCCTGTATGGGTTTGACAGGTACTCGTGTCGGCGAGTCGGATATCGGTCATTCTTACGTCGTGTCGGCGGTTCCATCTCAAAATTCGGTGCACCTTGCCAAAATATTTGACAACACTGGAAAATTCAGATTGTTCAAAGTGTTTCATCATCATGATGCTATGTTTTACGCGATCTTGAGTAGCTTGAGACCAATATGCTGAGAGGAAGGCATGATAAAATTCTCCTTGACTGTGACAGTCGTGAATGACCGATCGCATTCCTACAGCTGGTTCATTCTTTAAGTAGCCACAGATAAATTCTAATCTATGCTTCAACGACCAGTTGGAAGGAAAACAATGAGAGAATTAATGAAGCCACACTTGTGGGTGACTGTCGTTGCCAGAGTTCTTAAATGTTTTGAATTTACGTGTAGTAATGAACAGCTTATAGTCGAAGTCATCGTGTCGGAGAGTCGCATATCGGTCATTCTTACGTCGTGTCGGCGGTTCCATCTCAAAATTCGGTGCACCTTGCCAATTTCTTTCATAATTTCCGAAATGCCCTGTGTTATTATTTTGTGGCTTTTCCGTATTTCTAAGTCCCTCTTCCCGTTTTGGAGCGCGAGTCTCCTATGAAATATGTAATTCTTGTATTACTTGTGCTAACTGATATACTTCTCCGGTTTCTCTTTTGTGTTGCGTATTATTTGATTCTGGTTTTGTCTGAATTTCCCAATTTGTTCGTACTCTTCTGTGTCATTAAAGACTACCGGTCTTGTGTCATTCAGATTATCATCTACCTTCGTAGATATATTATTTAGCTGATCCGAAAGTTCGACTACTTTCTCTGATAATGAACTAATTTCCTCCATGAGTCTTTCTGAACCAATTTCCAGAGTATCTACTGTGTCCTTTAAGTTTTCCTGAGTTTTTGCAAGTTGCGTAACCGAATCGGTAGATGCAACTGAGTCAGTTTTAGCCTGCAAGGTCTCGTGATTTTCATGAACAATAGTTTGCAGTTCTTTTATCGCTGCTTCGTGATTCTGTAATACATTTTCATGCCGCGAAAAAATTGGTTGGAAATGCTCACAAATTTGTGTTTTTACGTCATTACAGACTTTTTGACATTTCGTTTCGATGTTATGTAACTCAGTAGTTAAATCTTCACGTGTTTGTTCAAGTGTTTCTTTAATTTGTTTCTGATTTTTTTCCATTTGTTGCTGTGACTGTTTTTGATTTTGCTCCATTGCGTCTAACTGTTGCTGTGTTTGTGTCTGGTTTTGTTTCATTTGTTGCATTAATTGCAATAATAATGTATTAGTGTGTTGAATCTGTTCCTTCATGCTTTTCGGCAGTGCATTTGCAAAGGCAACATTCGCATTTTGAAAATCAGAAAATGTGTCTTGACTTGATTGAGAAAAATGTGAGGATGTAAAACCTGAATCTACGGTATTCGCAAGATTCTGTCCTGTCATTTCGAGTTCCTGGGGCGAGCTATTGCCGACCGGTCGATCGACAATACTATCCTGTTAACTAGCTGTTTCACTGTCTACACGATTATTTATAGCCTGGTCCCTTTCCCTATGGACAGTTACCAAATTACTATGTTGAACATTAGTTAATTCATTACACGTTGGCGCTAACACACTACTCTAGTCTTCACTGTCCTTTCTCAGTTTACTTTGGAGCCTAGTATTACGTTTTTCACATGTCATAATTGTCACAATATTTTACACGATAACACAGAAAAGCATAATTTGAAGAGCAAAAGGATAAAACACATTAAAATAGCACTGAAAATAATATCCAGTTAATTGGAAACGCGGCTGCGAAATACTTGGTGCAAATCTACATGCATCTTACAAATGTTTTACACTATAACAATGAAAAACTACAACTACAAAGAAAATTCTCTCTACAATTACTCGCTAGCAATAAACAATAACTACATTAATTACTCAAACTACAAGAAAAAATCAGAAGATTCCAGTGAGGTATCCTCGGCTAAGGGTCGACATATGAAACATCCCCTTCGAAAAATTGATGCACTACTGTGCTGATAAACCTCTTACGTTATTTGATTTTCAAACATCTGAGCACAACTGAACGTACTCAGACATTTCTCTCTCTACTTATTTTGATCAACACTAAACTGACACACAATATTTTTAGCGCAACGCAATCTGACTTTCAATAATCTCTACAAAAGAAAGGACCTGGCTAACAATAACCTATACCTTACATGAATCACTTACCTCACAAAAATCTTCGTTACTCGAACTACTGCAATACAGCGAGCGCCAATACTGCCAGCTAAATAAAGGATTCTAACTACTGAAGGCACTAACTACTGATAGGCATAGTTAGCAAATGAAAGATTTTGATAGAGAACAAACAATGTATTTACCTCAATAATGTTCAGAAGTGATCATATATATATATATATATATATATATATATATATATATATATATATATATCAGTTCATAATATCCAGTATTACAAATATACTCTTTCTGATGGTCACACGTCCAGATCGTCCGCTCTCAAAATTCTGCCATCTCTCTTCCCACATCCACCACTGCTGGCGGCTCACCTCCAACTGCGCAACGCTACGCGCTGTTCACATCCAACTGCCCAACACTACAATAGAGAATATTCCAACAATGCAAAGCAGCCACAGACCGCCCACAGCACAGCCAGTGATTTTCATACAGAGCGCTACGTGGCGTTACCAACAAAGAAACTTAAACAGCCTACTTAGAGGAGGAAGTGGTATTACGGTGTTTCTTGAGGTTGGGATGTAGTCGCCACATTGTGGCTAAGAAAATGCAAAATGCGGAAGGATATGAACACATTTTATAGCATCGTGTACTGTGTAAAGAAGAGGAGCAGTTCGGATGTGATGATGGTTTGCATCAGCGTTTCAGCGCACCCGTTTAAAATAAAAAAAATAAAATAAAAGATTTGTGAGGCAATGGTTTGTGCACAATGACAGTCCTGAAATGGACTTGCATGCCCAGAGTTCGGCCCTGGGCCTAATGGAAGACCTCTTGGATGAGTTAGAAGTCGACTTCGCTCCCAACGTCCAACATCATTACCTTCTCTGGTTTCGGCTCTTGAGAAAGAATGGGCTGCTACTCCTCGTCATTCAAGCAAGCCGGCCGGAATGGCCGTGCGGTTCTAGGCGCTACAGTTTGGAACCGCGAGACCGCTACGGTCGCAGTCACGAATCCTGCCTCGGGCATGGATGTGTGTGATGTCCTTAGGTTAGTTAGGTTTAAGTAGTGGTAAGTTCTAGGGGCTGATGACCTCAGAAGTTGAGTCCCATAGTGCTCAGAGCCATTTGAACCATTTGCACCATTAAAGCACCTCACTGAAGCTGTCCCCAGCACAGTTCATTTCATATTAATTTCCACTAAAACCCGTACTAATATTTTTGATCATACAGTGTATGTATAACAGAAAACGAAAAACGATAGATGGAAGTAGAAAAGATCTCAGTCGGTAAGAGCGTTGGCGGTGATTGAAGGAAAAGTTTCTGACTTCGCGAGTGCCACTCTTCACACCGTACCAAAACAGGGCATACACTGCCATTTCGCCTCCTAGTGGGAGATCAATTCAGAAATTCAGGATTTCCTGACTTGCACCGGTCTCATGTTAGTGTTTCATGAGGACAGCATTTTTTTACGTACTAAACCTTTTCCTGTCAAAAATAAGGCTGGTAAGGATCGTATGTTGCAAAAGAATACGCCCTCCTCTGCTAGGGGTGGGACCCCCGACTCTTCCCCCTCCCTCCCTCCAGCAGCCGTTTTAACGCTGCAGTACGGGGAGGCTTTGACGACCGGCCGGCCCCTAAGGGTTGTTGAGCAGCCAATTCAGAAGGTTTTTACGGGGAGCCAGGGGCCTCTTCGATACGTGCTGGTCTAACAGGAAGTCTGGTCCAGGGAATGAGACTTGTGGCTTAACCACTGCCACACAAGGCGAGGCGCGCTCATCAGTGGACTTCGTAATCTCGTTTTGGATAGCTGTGAGTGGAGCGACTGCTACTCGAAAAACAATGTTATTTGAATCCATCTTAGAGTCGTTTTTGTGACCAGTTTCGTGCACATACTCATCTTGAGGTCAACTCTTAAAAAAATAAAAAAGTAATCTCTCTCCCTCTCTCCCCCTCTCCCCCTCTCCCTCTCTCCCTCTCTCCCTCTCTCCCTCATTGTCCGCGACCGCTACGGCCACCGGTTTGAATCCTGCCTCGGGCGTGGATGTGTATGATGTCCTTAGGTTAGTAAAGTTTATGTAGTTCTAAGTTCTAGGGGACTGATGACCTCAGATGTTAAGTCCCATAGTGCTCAGAGCCATTTCAACCATTTTTGAACCAAATACCCCGACCCCGCGTAGACACCGCCAGCGGCCTTGGCCAAAGTACGCGCCGCGGAGATTTCCTCGCTGCTCCACGGCAACTGACCAACTCTCAGGCCAGGAAACGGAGAAAGGACCAATATACGTCGGCCGATAAGATGACCAACCAACGGTCGTCCCGCTGCAGTCTCCCTCCGTCGGGCAGTTCGTGTGTGTCGCCAGCGGTCGGCGAGCACTGACTGTCGGCGCCTCACCTGCGCTCCGTCCCCGACTTCACTGCTGATCCGACCCGAACTGACGACCCAGGAATACCATCGGTCGCTCCAGAGATGGTACGACAGGGCACTTATCGGTACAAGCTGCTGCTGCTGATGCCGCTCAAAGGCAAGTAAGGCAGGAAGTTAGTGACGCCAGTAAATGGAATAAGAAACCGAGGCTGCAGTACAGTAACAGAAGATGACAAACAATAAATTAGATAAACGCTAGCCGTGCACGGCTCACAGGAATAACGGGTTCACATCGAAACACTCGCTCCAGCCTTCGTTTTCAAACATTCCGTAGTCACGCATTGTGTTCTCTGCTTGGCATTTCCTGCGTAGGCCAGCAGCCGCTGCCCGGAGCTTTGTAGAGTTGTTGTGTGGCCACAGCAGAGGCGGCTGCCGGCCGTTAGCGGCCGCACAACGGCGGAAATGAGGCACCACCGCGCGCCTCTCGCTGGGCCGGCCCGCCGCTAACGTGGTTTGCAGCCGGCCGGCAGTTTTCGCTGGCAGCGCGCCCCCTGGAAGCGCAGCGCCGCACCGGAGAGCGCACTTTAATGAAATTCCCTGGCGCCCGCTCTGCGGCACCACCTGCTCTCTCCTCACGTTGTGCGTTGCGTGGCACGGAGGGCGGCTGCCCCCTCAGCCCACTAAATCGCGGGGCAGCGCGCAGCAGGTATTACGCGGCCTCCACTCTGGTGGGTCAAAAAACTGTTGTCGCGGCCCGGTATCTACGATAATGACGCAGTCCTTTACGCTTCAACAATCTTCATTGTTTACGAGAGCGAGGAAATGAAATTTCAGCGTACTGTTCACCATCGCCGACAGTTTCTTTACCCACTAGGTTTATCCATACGAGTATTTCAGATCGCCTCCTATTCTTTTTTTCCGTCAATTTTCGGCTGAATTGATGTTTTCACTCTCTCTCTCTCTTTCTCTCTCTCTCTCTCTCTCTCTCTCTCTCTCTCTCTCTCTCTAATATCTCACACCTCCTCTTCTTGCAGTGTTTAGTTTTGTGGTCTTCTGCAACGTTTTCACTTCACTTTCCTCGTCAGATACCCTTCACTATTAAGTAGGCGCTCCCTGTAGGGCGGGCGGGTGAATTTTATATGAAATCTATCGCCGTTTACGTGCGCCTGAAAAATATTTTTGCAGTCAGTGTAATGTAATAAAATAAAAATTTTATTATTTTTTGGTCACTATTGGTGTAATGTAATAAAATAAAATATGAGCCGTGACTTATACAAAAAACAAACCCACATTAATGCAATGGCTCAACATAAAAGAGAAATAACTAATGTAGGAATATTATTAACAGTCTAATACGTTGTTTAATTTAGCCCCACGTGTATAAGCACCCAGTAAACTAGCTCAGTTCTCAGGGTAGTTATGTAAACGTCGATACATCATGGTTTCGTCTCGATTCCCCAATATAAGATAACAAGAGTAGCATCTACAAATGAAATCCTATAATGGAACTGGAATCCTGTGACCAGACCTTTTCTGCCTGGGATGTTATCTCGTGATATAAAGAAAATCTGTAAGTAAAATTGTTAAATTATGAGTAGCTGCCTCCGGTCTTGTGGGATCTGAAACAAAGTTAATTGTCCTAACCGACAGCACGTCTCGTAGATGAGCTAAAAAGAAAATGTTAAGGATTTTTCTAAGATGGCGCCTAACAACGAAAATTCTTTGTTAATGCCCATATCTACTTAAAACAATAAAGGTATCAGATTTACAATAGATTGACCATATACACAAATTCTTTTGACAAAATAACCATTATATTTTTCGGGTTTTAAGTACAACTTACATTATCAGCTGGTACAGCAAGATGAGCTTTACACAAGAACGTCCTCAGGTCTGAATCCAAGCAGATAAGATAAGCGAATGGCAAAGGAAAGATAGCTCATGCATAGAAGCGCAACAGTCCATGGAATAACATGTCCATTGTAGTTCTATCTCTTCTTCTTCTTTGGCGTACTTTTCGATTATTTATAAAACCTATCGTAATATTTAGTTTACATTTTTTTAACCAAAGTCCACCCAGGAGAAACAGTACATCAGCCAGAAAGCGATGGAGAACATACTGACGATAATTTCCACCCTGGAAGTCCACATTATTCTTGTGCTCAGTGAAAGGAAATGTTCCTGTTTGCTATTTACTCACCGTAATCAGGAACTATGACTATAAAAAAAGTTTTCAGTTCTAACTGTTTAACATATTCAGTAAAAGTACACATGCGCAAACATAATAATATACATGATAATAATAGTAATGTCCCTATCGAAACAGTACAACTAGCAGTTCAGAGTCAACCTCTACGATAAGATCCATGTAAAACGGTCTATCGCCTTGACTACTAGTCACATAAGTTATCTTCTGACCACGAAAGTGGAAAATAATCTCACCACTCGCCACGCGGTTTTGTCAACATTACAGTTACTTTCGTGAAATCTAAGAGATCCAGGACGGTGTACAGTCCTCGCGAGTTCACTTCCTACTTTTACCGGTAAGATGCGTATGGAAGATGTCTAGCTCTGACGTCATCTGAGGCACGGTGTATGCCGGCCTTTGACTGACGCGGACAGATTGGTACTCGGTGCCAAGTGTCTCCGCTACTGCCCCTTCTAGCCGTATTTATATATGGGTGCAGCGGACAGCCGAATGGAACATCTATCAACCGCTGTAGGCACAGGTAGTAGCATCAAAATGACCGCTTTTTAGACACGTATTATTTAATAGCTCTGTTGTGTAACAGTTTACAATCATCATAATTTTTATACAACTAAAGTTAAGTTTGCTTTAGTTACTGAAAAACTTATAGCTCGATTGGATTTAAACTCTGGTGGCTCGAATTTTTTAGATCGGTACTGACAGTAGAGCATGACCTCTGAACTAGATCTACATCTACATGACATTTAAGTGCCTGGCAGAGGGTTCATCGAACGACCTTCACAATTCTCTATTATTCCAATCTCGTACAGCGCGATCCCGTCGCAACGAAAAACGCCTTTCTTTTAATGATGTCCAACCCAAATACTGTATCATTTCTGTGACACTCTCTCCCATATTTCGCGATAATACAAAACGTGCTATCTTTCTTTGAACTTTTTTGATGTACTACGTCAGTCCTATCTGGTAAGTATCCCACACCTCGTAGCAGTATTCTAAAAGAGGACGGACAAGGGTAGTGTAGGCAGTTTCCTTAGTAGGTCTGTTACATTTTCTAAGTGTCCTACCAGTAAAGCGCAGTCTTTGGTTAGCCTTCCCCACAACATTTTCTGTGTGTTCCTTCCAAATTAAGTTGTTCGTTATTGTAATACCTAGGTATTTAGTTGAATTTACGGCTTTTAGATCAGACTGATATATCGTGTAGCCGAAGTTTAACGAGTTCCTTTTAGCACTCATGTGGATGACCTCACACTTTTGCCGGCCGCGGTGGCCGAGCGGTTCTAGGCGCTTCAGTCTGGAACCGCGCGACAACTACGGTCGCTGATTCGAATCCTGCCTCGGGCATGGATGTGTGTGATGTCCTTAGGTTAGTTAGGCTTAAGTAGTTCTAAGTTCTAGGGGACTGATGACCTCAGAAGTTAAGTCCCATAGTGCTCAGAGCCATTTGAACCATTTGAACCTCACACTTTTTGTTATTTAGGGCCAACTGCCACTTTTCGCACAGTTCCGATATTTTTTCTAAATCGTTTTGCGGTTTGTTTCGGTCTTCTGATGACTTTATTAGTCGATAAACGACAGCGTCAACTGCAAACAACCGAAGACGGCTGCTCAGATTGTCTCCCAAATCGTTTATATAGATAAGTAACAGCAAAGGGCCTGTAACACTACCTTGGGGAACGCCAGAAATCACTTCTATTTTACTCCATGACTTTCCGTCAATTAAAAATGGTTCAAATGGCTCTGAGCACTATGGGACTTAACATCTGTGGTCATCAGTTCCCCCCCCCCCCCCCCCCCAGAACTTAGAACTACTTAAACCTAACTAACCTAAGGACATCACACACATACATGCCCGAGACAGGATTCGAACCTGCGATCGTAGCGATCACGAGGTTCCAGACTGAAGCGCCTAGAACCGCACGTCCACACCGGCCGGCTCCGTCAATTACTACGAACTGTGTCCTCTCTGACAGGAAATCGGAAATCCAGTCACATAACTGAGACGATATTCTATAAGCACGCAATTTCACTATCAGCCGCTTGTGTGGTACAGTGTCAAAATCCTTCTGGAAATCCAGAAATACGGATCGATCTGAAGTCCCTTGTCAATAGCACTCAACACTTCATGTGAATAAAGAGCTAGTTGTGTTTTACAGGAATGATGTTTTCCAAACCCATGTTGACTGTGTCAATAGACCGTTTTCTTCGAGGTAATTCATAATGTTCGAACACAATATATGTTCTAAAATCCTGCTGCATGTCGACGTTAACGATATGGGATAACATCTTTAAGAGACTTGTGTTGATTGTTATTTACACTAAAATCCTGAAAGTTGGTACAGTTTTATTATTTAATGAATGTAATCATGTGATGTAATTAGAACTTATAATCATAAATACGAATCATACTTAATCTATTACGAATAGGGACGATTTCCTTCCAAATTTAGTTTATGGTAACTAACTTGAAAACTAATAGAGGTAGCTTAATGGAGTCACACAGTTAATGTCTTTATATTATACTGAGACTACATACGTAATTTCATCTTTCTGAGTATAATATTTAGCGCTTTAAATTTTTCGTAAAAACGTTATTTTGACCAAAATACTGCACCGATCAAGTTGAGACTTTCCGCATTCTGAACAATTTTTGGTTTTCTGGCTTTATTATTTAAGCCGCTTATTTAGCAAAACTTATTCATCTGATCATTCTGAGAATTAACGATTTTAACATTAATGTATTGAAGCATAGGCTACATTGACAAAGTTTGGAAAACCTATTTCAATTTTATAATTTCACTCTTAGATTTTAGCGCAACGCTTTGTATGCTACGGGCAAGTGCGTTGTGATCACGTAGCACCAGGAGCAGTGAACTGGGGTAAGTCCTGGCACACTCGCATGCCTCAGTATCTTTCACAATGATACTGAGCTTGTTTCGTCACATCCCTTGAGCGATTTTATCCCTGATTCCATCTCATTTTCAATTGTCTTATAAGAAATGAAAGAAGCAGAAGTACAGGTATATTTTCTTCGCTGATAAGTGTTGAACTGAGCGATGTCAGCCGGTTCGAATCCTGATGGTGTATGAAAGTTTCACTGCCAGTATTTGGCCATCAGCGAAAGGAAAGGTGGCGGCTCAAGGTTCCTGATCACCAGACTTTGCGTCAATGTTCTGGATTAAACTGGAAACGTCTCCTCAGTATCTCATGCATTGAGGGAATACGACACTGTTTATGATGATTCGTACATCGAATGGGGACGTTAAGCTAAGCGGTCTCTTTTATGTTATTCTGGAGGATTAGACTATGTACCAGGACCAGGCTTCATTTTCTGCTTTCTCTCATCATCATCCGGGTTCGATTCCCGGCCGGATTGGGGATTTTCTCTGCCCAGTTACGGGCTGTCTCTGTAATCTTCATCATATCACCATCACCATCATCATCATCATCATTCGTGATAGTGGCTAGATCGGACTGCGCAAAAAATTGGAATATGAAAAAATTGGAGCTTTTTACGGGCGCTGACGACCGCGCAGTTCAGCACCCCCCAAACCAAACATCATCATCTCATAATCATCGTCGTCGTCGTCGTCGTCGTTCTCTAACACAAGCAGAACACCACACTGAACGAACATTCATTACATTATATTTACTAAGATGGTATCTGTTCTTTCGGACATGTCCGAAAGAACAGATGCCATCGGTGACCAAGCACCTCGTTAGAATGAAATTACGATGAAATGAACACCCTTAGCTGCTTACAAGCGTTGACTTACGTCAACGTGGACTCGAACCCGGGATCTCCTGCTTACATGGCAGACGCTCTATCCATCTGAGCCATCGACGACACAGAGGATAGCGCGACTGCCGGGATTTATCTCCGGCACGCCTCCCGCGAAACCCACATTCTCAACGTATTGTCCCGCACTACACTCGTAGTGCCCTCGCCCATTATACCCACTACTCGCGGCGCGTTGCCGATTCCCGTAAGAGTTCGGGCACTGTTTGTGCATTCGCACAGAAGAAGAAGATGATCAAGTGGCCGGTGAGCCTTAACTACATAGACTGATGACCTCAGAAGTTAAGTCGCATAGTGCTCAGAGCCATTTGAGCCTTAACTACATATTTACTAAGATGGTATCTGTTCTTTCAGACATGTCCGAAAGAACAGGTACCATCTTAGTAAATATATAGTTAAGGACATGTCCGAAAGAACAGATACCATCTTAGTAAATATATAGTTAAGGACATGTCCGAAAGAACAGATACCATCTTAGTAAATATACAGTTAAGGCTCACCGGCCACGTGACCATCTCCTTCTTCTGTGCGAATGCACAAACAGTGCCCGAACCCCTACGGGACTCGGCAACGCGCCGCGAGTGGTGAGTATAATGGGCGGGGGCACTAAGAGTGTAGTGCGGGACAGTACGTTGAGAATGTGGGTTTCGCGGGAGGCGTCCCAGAGATAAATCCCTGCAGTTGCGCTATCCTGTGTGTCCTCGGTGGCTCAGATGGATCCTTTCTGCCTACCTTTATGCAATCGCACTCGAGCCACACTCCTAGGGGGCCTTAACCACCGCCTATCTGGCATCACGCTGCGGGACGTCACCTTTCGCTATAGGACATACGCCGACGACCTGCTACTGCTGGTTCGTTCCATTGACGAAGTTCAAAGCGTACTAACCTGGATTGAGCGATACGGACAGGCCGCAGGCAGTCTTCTGTACATCAACAAGGCGGCGGCGTTGGATATCGGGCGTGGTCTCGGACCGAAAGCCCTAGCTCCCCTCCCACCAGTTTCTGATCTGCGATATTTGGGAATCACGTTCAAGAACGATGTACGTAAAACAGCTGCAGCAAACTACCGACGGTTATTACAGATCATACGCGCAATGGTGCGACAGAACCTGCTCCGGGAATCAGCTACAACGTGTTGAATACCTGAACCTCTACGTGTCATCAAAACTCAACCACGTGGCACAGGTCCTCCCACTACCGCTGCAGATAGGTCGCCGGCTTCAGGCGGCCTTCAGTTACTACGTTTCCGCAGGTACGATACGACACTCTTACCCTCCCCGGCCATCCTGATTTAGGTTTTCCGTGATTTCCCTAAATCGTTTCAGGCAAATGCCGGGATGGTTCCTTTGAAAGGGCACGGCCGATTTCCTTCCCACTCCTTCCCTAACCCGAGCTTGCGCTCCGTCTCTAATGACCTCGTTGTCGACGGGACGTTAAACACTAACCACCACCACCACCACCACCATCTTACCCTCCCAGTGCACAAAGGAGGGCTGGGATTGGTCAACGTCAGGGCGAGAGGAGCTGCCCTTTACATGAGCAACATAAGGAAACGATGGAAAAGTCAATATACCTCTCTCACGGGTCGTTTACTACGGGTTCTGATGCCAGTCTCTCACGTCCCGCCGGTGTCGGTGGCGCACGTCGCACCACAGCTCTCCCATGGTTCAAATGGCTCCGACCACTATGGGACTTAACATCTATGGTCATCAGTCCCCTAGAACTCAGAACTACTTAAACCTAACTAACCTAAGGACAGCACAAAGCACCCAGTGATCACGAGGCAGACAAAATCCCCGACCCCGCCGGGAATCGAACCCGGGAACCCGGGCGTGAGAAGCGAGAACGCTGCCGCACGACCACGAGCTGCGGACAGCTCTCCCATGTGTCGACCTTCATTCTTGATTACAGCTATGTCAGCTCGAACCTCTCCGCCACACGTCCACCAAAGGCGAAAGATTTTTATACCAGCCTTCTGCGGGCTGTTCCCCATAACGTGGTGGAAAGCAAGTACCCTACGGTTCACTGGCCAAGAGTGTGGAAAACGATACACCACAACTTTTTGTCATCCACGGTGCGTTCGAAGTGGTACCAGATCGCCAACAAAAAATATGCCACACGACAGCGACTTCACACTATTGGACTGGCAGACTCACCTTATTGCCTAGATTGTCACCTCTTGGATACCGATGAACATCGTTTTCTTGCGCATCATCGTCCGGAGTTTGGCGACTAACACAGAAGATATTGGCTTGTTACCTCCGGGTCACACCTGATATGATTGACCCTCAGACCCTACACTGTCCAGATGAAACACTTTCCGGCCGCAAAATATCATGCGCTAACATGGTTCAAAGGACTTACCGTCGCCTATATCTTTAGCGACGGAGAGAAAGAGCAGATTTATTACTGGCGGTTCCTACAAAATGCTCACAATGCCCTCGAACGCACACCGAAATACCGTACGCTATTTGCAAATTATTTACGCAGCGTTTTCGTTAACCCCCCACTCAGCAGGGGAGTGCCAAGCTGCAGTTAATGTTGTGTGCCGCATCACACTAACGGCTGAACGTTCTGTCTTGTCAGCCATGAGCGACGGAGGGGACAGGCTGCTGCAAGGATGCTGTTTTCCTTGAGGCACTAGCGAAGTAGAATGCCTCCGTTGCAGATGCCCTTCAAAGGCGCTGTTGGAGATATCAGATAACGATGGCGAAGCACCAAGTGGAACCAGTTACATTTATTGAAGAACCTTTTAGTTGGAATTGTATCAGTGATTTCCATTTTTACTTTTTTGATTATTCTTTTATGCCATCTTTGTTGTTGTAACACTTCCTTCCTTCCTAGAATTCTCATTTTTACACGTTTCCTAAAAGTAATCATGTAAAAAAATAAATAAATACATTAAAAAATGGATAGAACGTCTGCCATGTAAGCAGGAGATCCCGGGTTCGAGTCCCGGTCGGGGCACACATTTTCATCTGTCTCCGTGGACGTATGTCAACGCCTGTAAGCAGCCAAATATGTTCATTTCATTGTAATTTCATTCATTACATTCACCTACATTCTACCAATGCACACTCACATACCTGCAAGGAAAAGGAGGAAAGGAGAAACGTGCGAAGGACGGAGGAATATCCCTGTGTGATATCGCAGCCGACAGTCTACACGAAATTTTTTTTTTTTCGAGAGAGAGAGAGAAAGAGAGAGAGAGCGAGCGATCAGTAACCAGAAAGTGAAGTGTTAAGTTTCCGCCTGCCGGGCTGGCCGATCGGTTCTGGGCGCTACAATCTGGAACCGCGCGCCCGCTACGGTCGCAGGTTCGAATCCTGCCTCGGGCATGGATGTGTGTGATGTCCTTTGGTTAGTTAGGCTTAAGTAGTTCTAGGGGACTGATGGCGTCAGAAGTTAAGTCCCATAGTGCTCAGAGCCATTTGAGCCATTTTTTGTTAAGTTTCCTATACACTCACACAGAGTTCGTCAATAAATGTGCCTGAGCGAATCAGAGGAATTAGTTTTTGCGAAATGAATAATCGTACGTTTCTAATAAAAATACCGATTGAAAAATTTTTAATATGCGCTGAAGAGTCCAGCGCAAGGTTCTATATTGGCACCAGAGTTCATTAATTTTTTTCCAGATTTATCCTTGTAGCGCTCGCGTCGATTAATAGGGGTCATACGGTGTGTTAAGGAAAGCTTTATTAAAGCGCGTACGGCGTTCTACGAAACTCATTACGGCGAGGTAAAACCCATTCTATGAAATATTATTTTCAAAATGCGAAAGGTGTCGAAAAGCAGCACACACATGTGATAAGTAATCTACGTAATATCTTCAACATCCCGATTGAAGTGCACCATTAAATTAATCTTCTTCTTCGCCTCGTCCGTCTCTACGGGTCGGCATTTTGTTTGGACTTCGACAATATTTCATCTTAGATGACATCACCACTTCCCCCCACCGCCCGAGAGGGAATTTTCTATTTCCCATCTCTCTGTGTATAGAGTAATTCCGCGTTCAAATATAAGAACGTTTTCTAAATACGAGGAACGTCCAATAAGTAATGCAACACATTTTCTCTGAAAGCATGTTGGCTTTCTTTAGGATTAAAGAGTTCCGAACAGCACGTAGCAAGGTATGCCAGACATGCTCAATAATGTTCATGTTTGGGGAGTTTGGTGGCCAGCGGAAATGTTTAAACTCCGGGGAGTGTTCTTGGAGCCACTCTGTAGCAATTCTGGACGTATGGGGTGTTGCATTGTCCTGCAGGAATTGCAAAGTCCGTCGTAATGCACAATGTACATGGATGGATGCAGGTGATCACAAAGGATACCTACGTACTTGTCACCTGGCAGAGTCGTATCTAGACATATCAGGGGTCTAATATCACTCCAATTACACATGCCCCACACCATTACAGAGCCTCCACCAGCTTGAAAAGTCCCCTGCTGACATGCAGGGTCCATGGATTCTTGAGGTTGTCTCCATACCACTCGATACAATTTGAAACGAGACCCGTTCGACCAGGCAAAATGTTTCCAATCATCAACCGTCCAATGTGAATAAACGCGGTACCCACCTCGCACACAACTTCTTTAAAAAAAATGGCTCTGAGCACTATGGGACTTAACTTCTGAGGTCATCAGTCCCCTAGAACTAAGAACTACCTAAACCTAACTAACCTAAGGACATCACACACATCCATGCCCGAGGCAGGATTCGAACCTCCGACCGTAGTGGTCGCGTGGTTCCAGACTGAAGCGCCTAGAACCGCTGGGTCACAACGGCCGGCTGAGGAGCATATTTAGACCTGTTGTTGTTGTTGTTGTTGCTGTGGTCTTCAGTCCTGAGACTGGTTTGATTCAGCTCTCCATGCTACTCTATGCTGTGCAAGCGTCTTCATATTTTACCCAAGAGGACGAAAAAATGGTTCAAATGGCTCTGAGCACTATGGGACTCAACATCTTAGGTCGTAAGTCCCCTAGAACTTAGAACTACTTAAACCTAACTAACCTAAGGACATCACACACATCCATGCCCGAGGCAGGATTCGAACTTGCGAACGTAGCAGCCTCGCGGTTACGGACTGCAGCGCCAGAACCGCACGGCCACCGCGGCCGGCCCAAGAGGACGCCATCATCATTTAATCATACAGTAAAGCTGCATGCCCTCGGGAAAAATTACGGCCGTAGTTTCCCCTTGCTTTCAGCCGTTCGCAGTACCAGCACAGCAAGGCCGTTTTGGTTACTGTTACAAGGCCAGATCAGTCAATCATCCAGACCGTTGCCCCTGCAACTACTGAAAAGGCTGCTGCCCCTCTTCAGGAACCACACGTTTGTCTGGCCTCTCAACAGATACCCCTCCGTTGTGGTTGTACCTACGGTACGGCTATCTGTATCGCTGAGGCACGCAAGCCTCCCCACCAACGGCAAGGTCCATGGTTCGTGGGGGGCCTATGGAAACATAAATTCCCTTCAGACGTTAACGTAAGGTAGTGGCCATCCAGGACCCAAAATCGAACACCTTCACGACTGAATACCACTCGTTACCATAGGCAAGTCTGTGTCCTTCCAAAACTAGCGTAAAAGTGGCCTGGATCTATCCCCTGAGCTCTTCACTCGTAGAAGTCCCAGACTTCAGTTGACTCCCATAGTGTTCCGTTACTGTTTATTTTTCCAATCGCTGAAGGCCGTCCCCGTCAAAAATACATGTTCTTAAGTTTTACAGACATGATTTATCTGGTGTCCCGGACTAAACTAATACATTCCAACAATATTTAAATGAAGAAATGTTATGAACAATCAGTCACAACCTAGACTATTCACAATAAATATAAATATTGGTTTCTCCATAAATAAATAAAACAGTATCCTTGAGCATGTGTGCTCTCAATAACTGGCTACATACAGCCGTTAAATACTGTTTAAACACAATGTTACAAACTTCCAGCCAACCGGTGCAAACAGAATTTAAATTTATTTAACTAGTTTAGGGGCGCCTTTTCCAGAAGAAACTGTTATCTTGCCTAACAATATCAGAGGAGAAGGTACATTAATAGCAGGCAGGCATAGAACAAATACTTAATTTTTTTACAAGTTAAATTGCATAAAAATACTCACATGTGAATAAAAGGAAATACGAGCGACATCGCTGTAGTCAACACGTTAATACCACAACTAAAACATTTTCCACCTGTATTCATCACAGATATAGTCAAAATTTTAAAATAATGTGTAAACATGCCTCTAAGGCCACTAAACAATTACTTGAGCCTACACGTTAGAAGCGCCTTTGGCACTCTTTCAAAGGTGGAGTCAGCTAACACATGCGACTGACCACTTCTTAAATCAACATGATTTTGTATTATCACTTGTAATTCATATTGAAATAAAGTTACTGGCAAAATAGTAAACTGACCATTAATTAAATACAGGATTGTGGCAAAATATAAGGTATTCATGCTGTTTCATTTTGTTGTGTAATTGTGGAGGATACGATGTTACGACAAACATTTGGAAAGAAAAGATAACAGGACATCATAATCAAATAAATAAACAATTACAGACAAGTGTCTTTCTGGGCTGATAGCTGTGATAAAATGCTATCATTTGAGATATCGTTTGTTGAAATAGTATGAAGTGTTTAAAGGTCTTCAGAATTAAATTTTCGCTCTGCAGAGGAGTGTGCGCTGAGATGAAACTTCCTGGCAGATTAAAACTGTGTGCCGGACCGAGACTCAAACTTGGGACCTTTGCCTTCCGCGGTCAGATGCACTACCCACTATTTTTTTCTTTTCTTGATCGTTGTGTTTGGTCATTGCGGACGTCACATGACATCCGGACAAGTTCGTTCGTTGATCCTTCCACTCAGTTTTTTTTTTTTTTTATTACAGAGGCCAACCAGCTCTCTGACTGAACACGCTAAGCTACTGTGCCGGCAACTGAGCTACCCACGTACGACTCGGGACCTCTTCTCACAGTTTTACTCCTGCCAGTACCTCGTCTCCTACCTTCCAAAATTCACAGAAGCTCTCCTACGAAACTTGCAGAACTAACACTCCTGGAAGAAAGGATATTGCAGAGACATGCCTTTGGCAAAGCCTGAGGGATGTTTCCAGAATGAAATTTTCGCTCTGCAGCGGAATGTGCCCACATATGAAACTTCCTGGCAGATTAAAACTGTGTGCCAGACCGAAACTCGAACTTGGGACCTTTGCTTTTCAGGGGAAAGTGCTCTAATAGCTGAAATACTCAAGCAACGAGCGATAATTTCAGTCTGGAGACATCCCCCAGGCTGTACCAAAGCCATGTCTACGCAATGCCATTTCTTCCAGGGGTGCTAGTTCTCCAAGTTTCCCAGAGCGGCTTCTGTGAAGTTTGGAAGATAGGAGGCGAGATACTGGTAGAAGTAAAGCTGTGATGAAGGATCGAGGGTTCTTTTTGGATAGCTCAGTTGGTATGCCGGCACGGTAGCTCAGCGTGTTCGGTCAGAGCGCTGGCTGGTCTCTGTAATAAAAAAAACTGAGTCAAGGGATTAACAACAAACTTCAACGGATGTCATGTGCCGTCCGCTGTCACCAAATACAACGAACAACAACGGACAAAATGAAAAAAAGAAAAAAGTTCGTAGAGCACTTTTCCGAGAAAGGCAAAGGTCCCGAATTCGAGTCCCAGTCTGGCACACAGTTTCAATTTGCCAGAAATGTTTAAAAGTTGTTAATTCAGAAGTTCATTACGAAAATTTTTATTCACTATGAAATAATGACTTCTTTAGTTTTAAAGATATCGTCAATATTGTTGTGTCGCTGGATGCACCTCTTTTGTATGAGCTCGCAAATATATTCAGTTTTACTGCAGATTATTATAGCTTCTTAAAGAGCTGTAACAAGCCATCTTTCAGCCTTTCTGACACACTGCCATCTTTGGTGCATCTCCTGCACAAAAGCCATTCTAGCCACAGCCGTCCAAATTCCCATCTCTGGAATTCACCAGTTTCTGGTTGCGCTGTTCGCCTCTGCGCCTAGCTGACCGCCACCGGTCACCTAGCTAGCTAGCTAGGCTGGCCGCAATGCGCCCTGGGCCTTGGCTCCTCTAGCGTTCAGCTGTGCAATAAATTCGTCTCACCTCCTGCCAGTTCTGGGCGACCCAATCACTCGCCTATGTACGCATAACGTTACATACTCCACCAGAGAATGGCGAACTGGAGAATAGCGAATCTGAAAAAAAATTATAGAATTGTCCGATCTCTTTAAAGAACTTGACATTGCAGTAAGGATGAAAGCTAGAAGGATCAAGGGAGCCTGGCAAGTAATGAGATCACAGTTCATCAACGTTGTCGTAGAAGAATCCCCAGAAGGAGGACAGTCAGGACGACAGAGAATAGGATTTTTAAATAATGTGAGAAAGGGTTCGTTTTGTCATACCTACTGATTGGAGATGTTGTTGTAAAAGCAGACGTACTTGCAAACTAGTTTTAAGAAAGAGCTTAGATAGTTATAATTACTTTCTAATAATAGTATTGGATGCAAACCCAATGGGATACGTCCTTTAAAAGTAGGAGAATGGAGATCGCACATACGACAAGCAGTTTGAGCATGGGGAAGGATTTTTTTACCATAACATATTTGATATAGCCCCCAGTCACTAAGACAGCACTGAATAGTTTATGATGGTAATGATGATGTTTGATTTGTGGGGCGCTCAACTGCGCGGCCATCAGTGTCCGCACAAAGTTCCAATCTTCACACAGTCCAGTCTAGCCATTTTTACGAATGATAATGAAATGATGAGCACAACACAAACACCCAGTCCCTGGACTGAGAAAATCTCTGTCCCTGGATAGTTTACACCATTGGTTCAGCTTCCTATTCTTCTTCTTGTCCTTTTCCCATTTGAAGTTATTTATCGCCTTTTATAATGTCCTTTGTTTGGTCGTTATGGTCCCTTTTTTTTGTATTTCTATGATTTTATCCGATAATCTTTCGGGGTCCATTTTTGGCAGATGTTCAGTCACCTTTTTTTCTCTCCTTTTCTTTCATCCTGCATGCGTTAAGTTCATTTTTGACGCCAACGTTTCTGATTCTCTTTGTGCTCTTATAGCCCTAGAGACTTCGTAGCAACCTCATCTCCATGATCTGTATATGGACTTTTTGCTTCTCGTTATCGCCCATAATTCACCTCCACAGAATAGTGTTGCTATAGCAACACTGCTATAAAACTATTTCATTGTTTTATTTTTCAGATATATGGTGACTGTGCCTTAAATATTACTAAACTTACTCAGATTATTTTGTATTTTTTATGGCAACCATACCTTATATCACCGTCAAGAATATTTGACTTGTTATATTAGCCGCTGTTAATGATAATTTTGATGCGAATCGAGTGCTTACCTACAAAATCCATGGTTTTAATTTTCTGAATCAACTCGGACAACTGGTCGTTAACAATAAGATAACTGAAGATGCCCCATTGTGGAGGTTTGCCACGAAACATGGCCGAAATTCATCATCTTTCATTGTTTCCTCCTTTAAACTTCTTCTCCATATTGCTCACCGCGTGAACGTCGTCAGCGAGCCTGTTGGCAGAAGAGGATTAATCTGAATTCTAACGACAATAGGAGTAGAAGAACCAAAAACCAGTGCCTCTAAAAACAAAGTTTTGACTAAAAGGCTATAGGAGAATGAACTCATACATAATCCAGGATCTCTATGTTGGGGACTGAGCAGATGACCAATAAGTAGCTCATAAAATACTGAAGCTTTCTGTTCCCAGATTTGTAAACAATGTTTTTCTAAGCATTTAGTTATTTTTCAGCAAAGAGCGTTTTACCTTTGTTACTTACTTAACCCAATCGTTTCCTACAAAACATATTCCCTCCGGTTATCGGAAAACAAAGCTCCCGAGACCTGAAACTTAGGATCCGTCTGAAATTCAGACTCGTGAGCATTTATCTGCGGACCCATACCTGACATCCATGAATATAAGCGGACAGACTACGCTTTGTGAAGTTTTTCTCTACCTCTGTGGACACGTGCGATAGCAGAAGAAACCCTTTCCCGCAACACGCCAGGTTATCCTCTGGACAGAGTTTCGACAGAGCTCAGCAGGTAATTTGGGCACGAAGGGGGAAGCAAAAAGCTCTTGCAGTACCGACGCTGGGGCAGAAATTCGTTGGACTGAGCAGAAACCCGTCCAGGCACTGCCAAAAAGCGAAACGACCGTCAGGCAAGAGCATGCCTCTCTCAGCAGGACCGGATCCGAAATTCCAGGAATAATTCCTTGTGCGTGTCACAGATTCGTTACGATGAAAACAGAAACGAAGCAGCTGAGCAATTAATGTTCAATTTCAAAAGACAAATTTGAAACAACCCCTTAGGAAATTTATAAATGACAGTGCTGGAAAACCTCTACGTTATTTGATTTTCAAACAGCTGAGCAAAACTGAACGTACTCAGACATTTCTCTCTTTACTTATTCTGATCAACACTAAACTGACACACAATATTTTTAGCGCAACGCAATCTACTTTCAATAATCCCTACAAAAGAATGGCCCTGACTAACAATAACCTACACCTTTCATGAATCACTTACCTCACAAAACTCTTCGTTACTCAAACTACTGCAATACAGCGAGCGCCAATACTGCCAGCTAAATAAAAGATTCTAACTACTGAAGGCACTAACTACTGATAGGCAGAGTTAGCAACTGACAGGTTTTGATGGAGAACAAACAATGTATTTACCTCTATAGTGTTCAAAAGTCATAAAATATATATATAATCAGTTCATGACACCCAGTCTTACAAATTTCGTTTTTCTGACGGACACACGTCCAGATCGTCCACTCTCAAAACTCTGCCATCTCTCTCCCCACATCCACCACCGCTGGCGGCTCATCTCCAACTGCCTAGCACTACAATAGCAAATATTCCAACAGTGCAAACCAGCCACAGACTGCACACAGCACAGCCAGTGATTTTCGTACAGAGCGCTATGTGGCGTTACCAACATAAAAACCTAAACAGCCTACTTACAAATTTTCTTACGCTCTACTCCGTTCATAACACATTCACACACATATACCATATACACGAATTACACATACACAATACTTTGATTTTTGGCTGGGACAACGTCGTCGACGAAGAACGATGTCCCAGGAATAAATTAATATGGTTCCATTTCCCCGGTTCCGACTAAGATTTTCAGGAGGTTTCCCATGGTTGCCAGCCTCTGTCTTTTTTTTTTATCATTCCAAACTAGTGAGACGAAGGAGTCGTGTTGTAAGACCTCTATTGTTACAGCGAAATATCCCACCAAGTTGGGAGTGTGGCAGAGAGGGTCCAAATCGAAAAATCTTTGAGAGGCGACTACCTGGTATGGCAATCACTTGGTGACAAAGGGAAATCCTCCGAAAACCTTGTTCGTGGAGGGGGATGGAAACTACAATGGGCAGTCAAAAAGTTTCGGTTTCAGGGTGTTCCTGCATCGTGTATTCAACGTAGCGTGACCCCGATGCTGGTATGTAAGCACCGACTTGTAACCAAGTGCTTAGTGTGGCATTCGTGTCTTTCTGACGTGCGTGAGTTAAATGCGGAACTTGAATTGTGGCGACGTTATTATCAGATGAGCCCAAACAGGGCCGACGCGGTGTTATTCTTTTCTTCGCTGCCGAAAGATAAACAGAGGTAGGCATCCATAGGAGAACGAAGAATGCGTATGGGCAGCATGTCTGTCAAAAATCACTGTTCTAGAATCCTGCTGGATTGATCTTGCTGTAAAGTATCAAATGCGGTAACAGAAATCCCTGTTACCTTTGTCTAATGGTACAACACTAAACAGTATGGCTTGTGTTTTTAAATATTATTTAGATTGATCCATGATGAAGATTTACGTATAAGAAGGCAACAACCTCTAGAAAGAAGTCATCACAAATCTCGGGAACAATGTGCCTGGACTTCCAAAAAGCCACACCAGCACCTTATACACTAATCTGTTCTGTAGCAGATATATGAGGGGTAACGAAATTCAAACGAGGCAAATGGAAAAAAATAAGTAAACTGTTTGATATTTCAAAGGTAGTCGTCAATAGTGTTAATAAATTTATCCCGGTGCGAAACAGGACAGTCAATGCCTTCATGGAAAAATGTTTGCGGTTACCTACGACAATGTGACTGCCGGCCGCTGTGGCCGAGTGGTCCTAGGCGCTTCAGTCCCGAACCGCGCTGCTGCTACGGTCGCAGGTTCGAATCCTTCCTTCGGCATGGATCTGTGTTATCTCCTTAGGTTAGTTAGCTTTAAGTAGTTCTAAGTCTAGGGGAGTGATGACCTCAGATGTTAAGTCCCATAGTGCTCAGAGCCATTTGAACCATTTGGAAACGTTGTACAAAACTGAAGAAAGCGGGGCATATGCCCCGTTGTGCACAAAACGGTCTAAATTGCACGCAGATTCACTGTGAATCTCTGGCGATATTTGAATCAAATGTAATGTCGCGGCCCGTAATAGTGAAATGGAGCCCAACAATCTAATCGTGACCAAACACACGTGGGCGATGCTGCTCGGGAGGTCAAGATCTTGCACCATGTGATTTCCATCGACAATACGAACCTGGGGCAAAAGACATTTTCCAACGATGAGGTCGTTCACACAGCGGCCTCGAATAATTCTGTCACCAAGGAAGGGATTTCTGTCTTCGAGGCACAGAACGTCCCGACCTTTGTAGCTGTTGAATAATTTTTTCGTGTATAAAGTGTAGTGCAACATTCAATTAAAATTACTTGACCTGCCGTCATTTATTTGTTTATTTATTTAAATGTCAAGTTCCGTAGGACCAAATTGAGGAGCAAATCTCCAAGGTCATGGAACGTGTCAGTACATGAACTTACAACATCAAAAATAATAACGGATAAAAATAAATGTTCACGAACCTGAAAGAAAATCAGTACATAAGTTTAAGCAAACGCTATCAGCAATACAGTGAGAATCATCTTAATTTTTCAAGGAACTCCTCGACAGAATAGAAGGAGTGACCCATGAGGAAACTCTTCAGTTTCGATTTGAAAGCGCGTGGATTACTGCTAAGATTTTTGAATTCGAGTGGCAGCTTATTGAAAACGGATGCAGCAGTATACTGCACACCTTTTTGCACAAGAGTTAAGGAAGTCCGATCCAAATGGTTTGATTTCTGCCGAGTATTAACCGAGTGAAAGCTGCTTATTCTTGGAAATAAACTAATATTGGTAACAAGAAACGACAATAAGGAATATACATATTGAGAGGCCAATGTCAAAATACCCAGACTCGTGAACAGAGGTCGACAAGAGGTTCGTGAACTCACATCACTTATTGCCCGAACCGCCCGTTTCTGAGCCAAAAATATCCTTCTAGAATGGGAAGAGTTACCCCAAAACATAACACCATACGACATTAGTGAATGAAAATAAGCAAAGTAGACTAATTTACGTGTCGAAGTATCACTCACTTTCGATACCATTCGAATAGTGAAAATGGCAGTATTAAGTCTCTGAACAAGATCCTGAACGTGGGCTTTCCACGACAGCTTACTATCTATCTGAACACCTAGGAATTTGAACTGTTCAGTTTCACTAATCATATGCCCGTTCTGTGAGATTAAAACGTCGGGTTTTGTTGAATTGTGTGTTAGAAACTGTAAAATCTGAGTCTTACTGTGATTTAATGTTAGTTTATTTCCTACAAGCCATGAACTGAGGTCATGTACTGCACTACTTGAAACCGAGTCAATGTTGCACACAACATCCTTTACTACCAAGCTAGTGTCATCAGCAAACAGAAATATTTTAGAGTTACCCATAATACTATAGGGCATATCATTTATATAAATAAGGAACAGGAGCGGCCCCAACACTGATCCCTGGGGCACCCCCCACTTGACAGTACCCCACTCAGTTCCCACATCACAGCCGTTATCAACATTGTGAATAATGACCTTTTGCTGCCTGTTGCTAAAGTAAGAGGTGAACCAATTGTGAGCTACTCCCCTTATTCCGTAATGGTCCAACTTCTGGAGCAATATTGTGTGATCAACACAGTCAAATGCCTTTGTTAAATCAAAAAATACGCCAAGCGTTCGAAACTTTTTGTTTAGCCCATCCAGTACCTCACAGAGAAAAGAGAATATAGCATTTTCAGTTGTCAAACGACTTCTAAAGCCGAACTGTACATTTGATAGCAAATCGTGTGGTATAAAATGATCAATTAACCTTACATATACAGCCTTTTCGATAACTTTTGCAAACACTGATGGCATAGAAATAGGTCTAAAATTATCTACATTATCCCTTTCTCCCTTTTTATAAAGCGGCTTTACTACTGAGTACTTTAATCGCTCAGGAAACTTACCATTCCTAAAGGAAAAATTACAAATATGGCTAAATACAGGGCTAACATGTGCAGCACAGTACTTTAATAATCTACTAGACACTCCATCATAACCATGAGAGTCCTTAGTCTTCAGTGATAATAACGTGTAGCTTACGTTTTGGAGTCCCACCGTTGAACGTTAGTAAAGTTAAAAAAGCACATTCTTTACTATTATACGAATCCTTTCTGACTTCGTCTAGGGAAAAACTGTGTGCAAATATATGCTGTGTACATTAATGTGATCATGTTTCAAAAAGCTGGATAACTACCTCTTACAGCGCAGACTCCTTCGAAAGGGGCAGGACGAGAGACAGTGGCGTTCCGGTAGGCGCCGAGATTAATGTGGAGCCATGCCGACTCCATTGCCCTGGCCAGCTGCTCTATGTTTCTCGGTTAAGAATTAGAGATGGGTCGTTCACGAAATAACGGGCCCAAACGAACGGTTCATCAAGATGAACGCAACGAACGATGAACGAATTCTGAGGAACGGTCTTTCATAGTTCACTTCGGTTGCAGCTTTCCACTTATAGTTCCCTGGAACGGGAAACGGTCAGTCTCGTTTCCGCAACGGCAAGTCGGCCGGTCTCGTTCCAGCCTCGCTGCCGTTCCCGTCTGTCTCGGTCTCGGTCTCGCTCTCGTCCTCCTTCGCGTGGCCACTCGTCGCAGTTCCAATGCCGACTGCTCATAGTTAGTTCAGTATAGAGATGTTCGCTTCGTTCGCTGACCATTCTAGATCTGTTTAAAACCTTTTTTGAACTCTGAACTTCTGGTTTTTCTCGTATTCTATCAGCGTTCACGACCGATATTTAAAATGTATTTTATAATTACGTAAATTACGTGGTATCTAACACATACATCTTATCAGGTAACAAAACGGCATATTAGCTTACTTCACTATTTCGATAAACAGCAGAAGAAATACTTATAAAAATGCAAGTTTTTTTGTTATTACAAATGCAACGGAAGTCGGCTGGGCACATACGAGTGACGGCTTTCCGTTTTTTATTGATCCAGGGTAAAAGAGCACGTTCATTTTTATGGAAGGCAGACCGACTTACAACCGAATGAAGTCCGTGTTCCATAACTGAGTGTCTGGTGTCGCCGGCCGGGGTGACCGCGCGGTTCTAGGCGCTACAGTCTGGAACCGCGCGACCGCTACGGTCGCAGGTTCGAATCCTGCCTCCGGAATGGGTGTGTGTGATGTCCTTAGGTTAGTTAGGTTTAAGTAGTTATAAGTCCTAGGGGACTGATGACCTCAGAAGTTAAGTACCATACTGCTCAAAGTCAATTGAACCATTTGACTGGTGTCACATTTTGCAAAGAGAATATGATTACTTCTACAATATTATTTCAGTGAGACATGGTGGCGTACGAAAAATCTGCCATCACCACTAGACTGTACTAGACTGCTTATTGTAGCCTACCACTCATCCATTGTTTCGAAGCTGTTGTCTGCATTAGCTTATTTGTTATTTCTTCACTCCCTAATTATTACGTGTTTATCTATTCTGCTCGTAGCTGTCAACAAATCCTGCGTAATTGGCGAGCAGTCTGTACTCGGGTGCGGTTTCTCGTACGCCACCTTATATTAGTTCACTGCGATCAGGCACATAACGCTACAGTTGGCTAAACGAGAGGTTTTGCAGAATCACGAAAATTACAAGTGTGTGAGAATTCTGTTATGAATAGAAACTCTGTACTCCATGGCAGAGGCAAGTGCCCGCTCTTGCCGCCTTCCGTCTTCAGTCACCTATGCTACTAATTTTCAGTTTTCCATGAGAACCGTATACCAAGCACAAACAAACGGTGAACGAGTAAAAGTGAACAGTTCCCAAAAAAGAGCGATCACCAGTGAACTTCCCAAGGATGAACGAGTCCGCCCATCTCTATTAAGAATTTATAGCGCGAAAGCCAAGCATATTCTCGATTGGGATTAAATCTGGGAAGTTTGGTGGCCAGGGGAGTACGGTAAACTCACTCAGGTGCTCGTCGAACCACACACGCGCATTGCGAGCTGAGTGACATGTTGCATTGTCGTTCTGGTAGACGCCACCATGCAGAGGAGAAACAAAGAGCATGTAGAGGTGGACATAGTCCCCAGTGATAGGTGTAAACTTGTGCTGATCCAGTGTGCGTTCCAGAATCACGAGATCAGGTAAATCTCTCCGACCTAGACCCTTCAGACGATTGTTACAGAATGTCTGACTGCAGACGCGCGAAAGAACATCTGTACAATGGATCATAGAACGTGATTCGTATGAAAACACCACCTGTCGCCACTCAATACATGTGTAGTTGCCGATGAACCGCAATCATTATGGGTGCATGGAACTGGCGTCTGCTGCGGAGGCTCATATGCAGGAAAGTTCGCAGAACAGTCGTTGAGGAAACACTTTTGGTAGCCCATTGGTTCATCTGGCCTCTCAGCTGCTCAACAGTTGCACGTCCGTTCCCTCTTACACTTCTCCGTAACCGTAGTTCACCCCTGTCCTCTATGACCCGTGGTGCACCTCAGTTGCCTCGGCGCTGGTTCTGGGTTCTGCCAATTACACCATGCACGGTATGTTTTAACCATGGCAGCACGCGAACGGTTTACAAACGTAGCCGTTTCGAAAATGCTTCCACCCTTAGCTCGAAAGCCAACGATCATGCCCCTTTGAACGTCAGATAAATCGCTCAGTTTCCGCATTACTATAACGACTACCCTCCTTCCGGATCCCCCGCGACACTTGTTATATACCCTCCACTGCCAGTGCTGCCACCTGCAGATGTGCGTGGTTGTTGCACGTTGTTGTTTAACAAAGACGCTGGTAGCATTAGTGTGACTAGATCGTGTAACCATTATGTCTTCCTTTGTATCTGAGTGCACCTGGGTTCAATTCGCGGTACTTGCAGAGATGTTTCCTTGATGTGAGGACAGGAACGTGGTGCAGACAGCCTCGTGGTCCCAAATGAGGAGCTATTTTAGCGAGAAGAGCGGCTCCAAGGTCTGGAAAGCTGGCAAAGGCTGGGAGAGCGGTACGCAGACTCCACGTCCCGTCATACGTTGTAACGGCTCCATGTGATCGGTTACATGGCTTGTTACAAGAGTCACATGCTGAAAACACACCTGGGTGCCTTCCGACACTCAGGAATTTTAATCCGGAATTATGTTATTTATCACTCTTAGTATAGTCTAAAAATGTGAATGAATGCTGGTCTTCTGCTGACGTATGCGTGGGCTGTCTGCTGTGAGTTCTCTGAATGTGGAGATGCAGTTTAGCCAACCGTTGTACCAAGTAGAATGCGACTGCACTGGACCAGAGAGACATAAGTCCCCGCGCGTTAGCAGGCCCCGTTAGGTTGGCAAATAGCCGCTGTGGAGACTGCCTGAGTCCTTCCGGCCACCGTGTGTGGGCCCCTGACGAGGGGAGACGGTGAGGCATTCTCTGCTGAGACTCTGGTGAGTAAGGACGCTTTGCGTGATGGCTCCTATAGTCATCTTAGTTAAAACATACAGTCAGGTTGCATAAAATTGCTATTTTTTTTTTTGTATCACTGATGACGGACCAACATTTCATATAACCGTACCATTAAGTAAAGTGAGTGATCAAGGAGTTATTTTCATGATTTTATTAAATTAAATGTTGTTAAGTTTCCATTAATTTACGTCTATGGTCACAAACTTTTAGTTAACAGATTACCGATTTCGGTCTATAATGAACATCATCAGATCTGTTTTATAAAAAGCAGATCTGATGGTGGTCATTATACACTCCTGGAAATTGAAATAAGAACACCGTGAATTCATTGTCCCAGGAAGGGGAAACTTTATTGACACATTCCTGGGGTCAGATACATCACATGATCACACTGACAGAACTACAGGCACATAGACACAGGCAACAGAGCATGCACAATGTCGGCACTAGTACAGTGTTTATCCACCTTTCGCAGCAATGCAGGCTGCTATTCTCCCATGGAGACGATCGTAGAGATGCTGGATGTAGTCCTGTGGAACGGCTTGCCATGCCATTTCCACCTGGCGCCTCAGTTGGACCAGCGTTCGTGCTGGACGTGCAGACCGCGTGAGACGACGCTTCATCCAGTCCCAAACATGCTCAATGGGGGACAGATCCGGAGATCTTGCTGGCCAGGGTAGTTGACTTACACCTTCTAGAGCACGTTGGGTGGCACGGGATACATGCGGACGTGCATTGTCCTGTTGGAACAGCAAGTTCCCTTGCTGGTCTAGG
This sequence comes from Schistocerca piceifrons, assembly GCF_021461385.2. Lineage (NCBI taxonomy): Eukaryota > Metazoa > Arthropoda > Insecta > Orthoptera > Acrididae > Schistocerca > Schistocerca piceifrons. The sequence goes on along the minus strand of NC_060143.1, from coordinate 319,924,492 downwards.
AATGGTAGAACGATGGGTTCGATGACGGTTTGGATGTACCGTGCACTATTCAGTGTCCCCTCGACGATCACCAGTGGTGTACGGCCAGTGTAGGAGATCGCTCCCCACACCATGATGCCGGGTGTTGGCCCTGTGTGCCTCGGTCGTATGCAGTCCTGATTGTGGCGCTCACCTGCACGGCGCCAAACACGTATACGACCATCATTGGCACCAAGGCAGAAGCGACTCTCATCGCTGAAGACGACACGTCTCCATTCGTCCCTCCATTCACGCCTGTCGCGACACCACTGGAGGCGGGCTGCACGATGTTGGGGCGTGAGCGGAAGACGGCCTAACGGTGTGCGGGACCGTAGCCCAGCTTCATGGAGACGGTTGCGAATGGTCCTCGCCGATACCCCAGGAACAACAGTGTCCCTAATTTGCTGGGAAGTGGCGGTGCGGGCCCCTACGGCACTGCGTAGGATCCTACGGTCTTGGCGTGCATCCGTGCGTCGCTGCGGTCCGGTCCCAGGTCGCCGGGCACGTGCACCTTCCGCCGACCACTGGCGACAACATCGATGTACTGTGGAGACCTCACGCCCCACGTGTTGAGCAATTCGGCGGTACGTCCACCCGGCCTCCCGCATGCCCACTATACGCCCTCGCTCAAAGTCCGTCAACTGCACATACGGTTCACGTCAACGCTGTCGCGGCATGCTACCAGTGCTAAAGACTGCGATGGAGCTCTGTATGCCACGGCAAACTGGCTGACACTGACGGCGGCGGTGCACAAATGCTGCGCAGCTAGCGCCATTCGACGGCCAACACCGCGGTTCCTGGTGTGTCCGCTGTGCCGTGCGTGTGATCATTGCTTGTACAGCCCTCTCGCAGTGTCCGGAGCAAGTATGGTGGGTCTGACACACCGGTGTCAATGTGTTCTTTTTTCTATTTCCAGGAGTGTAGACCGAAACCGGTAATCTGTTAACAAAACGTTTGTGGCCATAGACGTAAATTAAAGGATACTTATTGTATATACGGGTCAATATTTTATTCGCAACAATGTCGCAACTTGTAAAAATGTTGTTGTTATATAAAATTCTTTGTCTCACAGCGACGTCTTATTTCCGTTACCATTCCAGTTCCAATAACCAGAAATTTTGTAGTAATATTTGCTCATGCAAACGGTCGTAGGCGTCTTTCACAAATAAATGTGCCATTTTCTAATTGAGGATGCCTGCCAACGCTTTGCGCAAAGCAAATATCATGGAACGTCTGACGATCATATCATATACCCCAGTTAATATAACGGCGACTGCTTAGTACTGAAGTGCAGGGAAAACGGATTTGGTGCTGACAACATTTGTTATACATCAATTGTTGGTTGGGTGCCTGTTTACCGTCGGTAATGCTGTCTGTTAAACAATTTTAACATGTCATAAATGTTTCTGTCATGGTAGGCTCCATTAATGAATACAGAATATATTTTCTGACACCATTAATATATATAATATGACATAATATTTTGTAATGAGAGTTATTTTTCACCCGTTGCGTTATTTCCATTTACAGTAAAGTTGCATCCAGAAGTATGAAACTAAACTGCATCGATCTCTTCCCAAGCATCAATTTTATCTAACGCCAGAAGTCAGACGCTGCAAGGTTTCAGACATGAGTCTCCTTCTCGGAAGGGAAAGTACCAGAAAGCAGAAAGATTATGAGGACCTTTTTCTTTACCAGCTTTTGTTTCTGCACCTAACAGCTTTCTTTACGAACACTCAACTTCTTCCCTTTAGGTAGCTGCAACATACGCAACCGGCTACACAGGGTATTTTCCACTAGAAAAAGCGAACTAAAATAGCCTCATATCTCTACTAACACATCAATTTTTCATCGGACATAATTGTCTCATGGTGCGAAAAATCGTCAGTGTCAATACTGGTTTTCTATATCACACTCTACCCTCCGCAGAGCCTAGGTTACAGATATCCTTTAGGAGGTGGTCTACACCTTATAAAATTATTCTCTGGCATTAAATGTAACTGCAGATTGCTGTGTCAAGTCACCCTTTATTATTTTATGCATTAACTGGTTTCGAAACTTTCCTGTATCCGCAAGAGAAAAACTTAAGCCTCGATTTCGTCTGCAGAGAAAGACATGCAGCTCGTTATAATCCGCGAAGGAAACGAATAAACTTTTTCAATTCAAATATCATTTTAGTTTACGTGAACAGCAAAAGGACTGCCGAAGTATTCCTAATAACCTCGGAGAAAGAAAAAAACTGTTACTATCACTTCACGTAGCAGTCGCATATAAACACAGAAGATTTGTCGGATTCACCACGGAATAGAAAAAAAATCTGCAAGCTACCAGTATATTTCGGTTTTCTTATAATCTTTCAAGTGTTCCTCACTATATGAAACTAGTTTATGCCTCATACCTGCCGACTATATGAATATATTGAAATAAACTACGTGTAGCGAAGATTTGATTCAAGAATTAACTGACATCCATACAAGCTACAAATTCTGAGGCGTGAACACCCTTACCATAGTTTAAAAGCCCTATGCAAAGAATCGTAAACGGTTAGCAGGCGTGAAAAACTTCAGAATTCGAAAACACGAGTATTTTCTTTGATTTCATTGAAGTGCTGATTTCTTCCACTTTCTCTCTCTCTCTCTCTCTCTCTCTCTCTCTCTCTCTAACTGGTGTGTGTGTGTGTGTGTGTGTGTGTGTGTGTGTGTGTGTGTGTGTGTGTGTGTGTAATTCCAACAGCGACTGTTTTAGAATGAATTTGGTCGTTCATTTTTATGGTATTGCAGTGCAAAATATTAGTGAAATTGTGATTGCTACATTGGACACAGGATCAGACGTCCGTCTCATTTCTCACCATTTCACATCTACAGTCTAAAAGTAACCCTGTCTCATTCAAAGCTCCCAAAGGGGTGCCTCAGCAATTAACTATTATTTAGAGCGAGTAGGAATTTGACTCCCTGCTGGACTATTTTTATTTCGATTTCGTCTTTTTTTTCCTACATCGCTTTAGATTAACATTAATATTGTTCCTAGTACAAGAGACGACACGAACCTTCCCGACCACGTTACAACCGATGTGACAATCTAATGAATCTCAAATGAGCCTCACATCGACAAGAACAAAGACTAATCATCATCATCATTATCATTTAAGACTGATTATGCCTTTCAGCATTCAGTCTGGAGCATAGCCCCCTTATAAAATTCCTCCATGATCCCCTATTCAGTGCTAACATTGGTGCCTCTTCTGATGTTAAACCTATTACTTCAAAATCATTCTTAACCGAATCCAGATACCTTCTCCTTGGCCTGCCCCGACTCCTCCTACCCTCTACTGCTGAATCCATGAGTCTCTTGGGTAACCTTGCTTCTCCCATGCGTGTAACATGACCCCACCATCTAAGCCTGTTCGCCCTGACTGCTACATCTATAGAGTTCATTCCCAGTTTTTCTTTGATTTCCTCATTGTGGACACCCTCCTGCCATTGTTCCAATCTACTAGTACCTGCAATCATCCTAGCTACTTTCATACCCGTAACCTCAACCTTGTTGATAAGGTAACCTGAATCCACCCAGCTTTCGCTCCCATACAACAAAGTTGGTCGAAAGATTGAACGGTGCACAGATAACTTAGTCTTGGTACTGACTTCCTTCTTGCGGAAGAGAGTAGATCGTAGCTGAGCGCTCACTGCATTAGCTTTGCTACACCTCGCTTCCAGTTCCTTCACTATGTTGCCATCCTGTGATAATATGCATCCCAAGTACTTGAAACTGTCCACCTGTTCTAAATTTGTTCCTCCTATTTGGCACTCAATCCGTTTATATTTCTTTCCCACTGACATTACTTTCGTTTTGGAGATGCTTATCTTCATACCATAGTCCTTACATTTCTGATCTAGCTCTGAAATATTACTTTGCAAACATTCAATCGAATCTGCCATCACAACTAAGTCATCCGCATATGCAAGACTGCTTATTTTGTGTTCACATATCTTAATCTCAGCCAGCCAGTCTATTGTTTTCAACATATAATCCATAAATAATATGAACAACAGTGGAGACAGGTTGCAGCCTTGTCTTACGCCTGAAACTACTCTGAACCATGAACTCAATTTACCGTCAACTGTAACTGCTGCCTGACTATCCACGTAAAGACCTTTAATTGCTTGCAAAAGTTTGCCTCCTATTCCATAATCTTGTAGAACAGACAACAACTTCCTCCTAGGAACCCGGTCATATGCCTTTTCTAGATCTATAAAGCATAGATACAATTCCCTGTTCCACTCATAACACTTCTCCATTATTTGCCGTAAGTTAAAGATCTGGTCCTGACAGCCTCTAAGAGGCCTAAACCCACACTGATTTTCATCCAATTGGTCCTCAACTAGTACTCGCACTTTCCTTTCAACAATACCTGAGAAGACTTTACCCACAACGCTGATTAAAGAGATACCTCTGTAGTTGTTACAATCTTTTCTGTTTCCATGTTTAAATGTTGGTGTGATTACTGCTTTTGTCCAGTCTGATGGAACCTGTCCCGACTCCCAGGCCATTTCAATTATCCTGTGTAGCCATTTAAGACCTGACATTCCACTGTATTTGATGAGTTCCGACTTAATTTCATCCACCCCAGTCGCTTTATTGCACTGCAATCTATTGACCATTTTTTCCACTTCCTCAAATGTGATCCTATTTCCATCATCATTCCTATCCCATTCTACCTCGAAATCTGAAACATTACTGATCGCATTTTCACCTACATTGAGCAACTCTTCAAAATATTCCCTCCGTCTGCCCAATGCATCCACAGGATTCACCAACAGTTTTCCTGACCTGTCCAAAATACTTGTCATTTCCTTCTTACCTCCCTTTCGAAGACTGCTAATTACACTCCAGAATGGTTTTCCAGCAGCTTGACCCATAGTCTCCAACCTGTTCCCAAAGTCTTCCCAAGATTTGTTCTTGGATGCTGCAATTATCTGTTTGGCTTTGTTTCTTTCTTCAACATAACTTTCTCTGTCTACCTGGGTTCTGGTATGTAGCCATTTTTGATAAGCCTTCTTTTTCCTTTTACAGGCTGCCTTGACTGTATCATTCCACCAAGCTGTTTGCTTCATCCTACTTTTACACACTACTGTTCCAAGACATTCTTTAGCCACTTCTAGTACTGTGTCCCTGTACCTTGTCCATTCCTTTTCCAATGACTGTAATTGACTACACTCAACTAACTGGTACCTTTCTGAGATCGCTGTTATGTACTTGTGCCTGATTTCCTTATCCTGAAGTTTCTCCACTCTTATCCTCCTACAAATGGACCTGACCTCCTGCACTTTCGGCCTCGCAATCCCAATTTCACTGCAGATTAAATAATGATCAGTATCATCAAAGAATCCCCTGAATACACGTGTGTCCCTCACAGCCTTCCTGAATTCCTGATCTGTTATTATATATTCAATGACAGATCTGGTTCCCCTGCCTTCCCAAGTATACCGGTGAATGTTCTTATGTTTAAAAAAGGAGTTTGTGATTACTAAGCCCATACTGGCACGGAAATCCATGATTTGTTTCCCGTTCCTGTTGGCCTCCATATCCTCTCCAATTTTACCCATAACCTTTTCATACCCTTCTGTTCGATTTCCAATCCTGGCGTTAAAATCACCCATGAGCAGAACACTGTCCTTGTCCTTTACTCTAACAACTACATCACTGAGCGCCTCATAAAAACTATCCATCTTATCTTAATCTGTCCCTTCACAATGCGAATATACTGACACAATCCTAATTTTCTTGCTAGACACTGTCAAATCTATCCACATCAGTCGTTCGTTTACATACCTTATTGCAACTACGCTGGGTTCCATTTCTTTCCTGATGTAAAGCCCTACACCATATTGTGCTATTCCTGCTTTGACTCCTGACAGGGAGACCTTGTATTCTCCCACTACCTCTTCTTTCTCACCCTTTACCCGAATGTCACTAACAGCTAAAACGTCCAGCCCCATCTTACTTGCAGCCTCTGCCAGCTCTACCTTCTTCCCAGAGTAGCCCCCATTGATATTAATAGCTCCCCATCTCATTACCATTTGTTTGCCAAGTCGTATCTTAGGAGTCCCTGGTTTGTCAGTTAGAGGTGGGACTCCGTCACCTTCAAAGGTCCGAGGCATTTTGCTCTGATTGTTGCCAGCATCACATTTAAAGTACCAGGGAAGCAGGTTGCTAGCCTTACTTGCCCCGAGTCCCATTGGGTTTTACCCCTAACGGCTGAGGGACTAACCGGTGGATTTGGTAGTCTTTGCCGTATGAGCACTAAGGTGACCACGACTCAGAATATGTCCGAGATGCCCAGCCTTATTCCAAAGTAACTGGTATCCCGACTGTCGGGACCACTTACTTGGCCACTCATACGTTGCCCGTGGTTCATGAACTAGGACATGACTACAGGAACCCACACCATGAACCACAAAGACTAATCTTCACCTTTTTTGTTGAACCTACAGCAAGCACTTGACAGGTCATCTCAGGGCCAAACTATGACGTGCAGCTCTTGTGGCTACCGACATCGGAGAACAGAATGAAACAAGTAATGAACGTACTAATGGGACATTTCAGCAATGTGTGGCACTTACTACGTAACCAATAATTACACTGCAGGGCAGCCCATATTGGCTTCCCGCACATACTGCTGGTGAACCGGCGTGACGTCATCAGGAATACGGAAAGCGAGTAACGGGAAGCTAGAACGCTACACGTACATTGTTAACGCAAGGAAATTCCCAAATCCCTCTGTTGAAATAAATAGGGTACAGTTGCTTTTTAGCTATTCTCGTCGCTGGCCGTTTTGTAGTACTATGAGCAAAAGTAGAAATCATTCTCGAATTGCTGAATGCAAAAATGCTTCATATAGGAATGCGGATGTCGTTTATCAACACTTTCCGAAAGACAGAGTAAAGCCCAAATGGGTACCCCCTGTAAAACAACAGATCACGTTAATGTAAATAACGCAGGGATTTGTTCAAATCACTTCCTCCCCGAAGTTTATAAAGTGATATTAAAAACTGGACTTCAGGGTCTACCTTCCAGAAGAAATTGTAGGGTGACGTTGTGCCATCACAAAAAATTCCAAATTGGCATGGATTTGCACTCGAGGTTTTCACAATCACCAGCAAGCGTAAATTGCAAGTAATTGCAGATATCCACTCTAGAAACACGTTTCTATGAATTATCGGTTTTGGAATTATTTACGCATTGTTTTCACAGCGATTGCAAACGTTTCAATTCTACAGCAACAGCAATCATAACAATGACAATAACAATTACACATAGTAACGCTATTCTAAAACTTATTTGCTTTATTCAAAAATGGTTCAAATGGCTCTGAGCACTGTGGGACTTAACATCTGTGGTCATCAGTCCCCTAGAACTTAGAACTACTTAAACCTAATTAGCCTAAGGACATCACACAACACCCAGTCATCACGAGGCAGAAAAAATTCCTGACCCTGCCGGGAATCGAACCCGGGAAACCGGGCGTGGGAAGCGAGAACGCTACCGCACGACCACGGGCTGTGGACATTTGCTTTATTAATAGGTAACATCAGCCAAGAGATCGCCTATGTGAAGAGACATGATTAGGAATGAGAGCGCCGTCTAATTCAGGAGCTATATCTGCAAAGAAAATTAAATTTGATCAGACGAAAAGCACAGAGTTACTTCTTGATCTAGACGTTACCGTTAAAGAGGAAATAGATTAAAGTAAACCTGCCGAGGAAAAAAACTACGCTTTGAAAATAAGTATCAAGGTCCTAAAAGCCAAGTGTTCGAAGTACGTTGTAGATGTGCTTCTTCTGCAACGAAACAATGAATTAGAGGTAATGTGAATAGAATCTTGTCTCAGTGTTCCACACCAGATCAGATTCGATCTTTACTTAGTAATAAAAAGAGAGTTAAATGGAGCTCTAACGAGATTGCTAATGACCTCATCTTAACAGTTCTCTCACCCAGAGCTTACACTTACTTCCGGGAAGAGGACTAACCTTTCCCTTGCGGATCAACACTTCACGCATGGATGAAACAGTTAAAGTAAAGCCCTGCAATTCCGAAAGTAGTGCTGGATCTTATTAAAACAAAATCAGAAACACTTAAACCCCTTCCCGGGTTCGATTCCCGGCGGGGTTAGGGATTTTCTCTGCCTCGTGATGACTGGGTGTTGTGTGATGTCCTTAGGTTAGTTAGGTTTAAGTAGTTCTAAGTTCTAGGGGACTGATGACCATAGATGTTAAGTCCCATAGTGCTCAGAGCCATTTGAACTTAAACCTCTACAGAAAACACAAGTTCTATGATTTGAAGACATGAATATGGATGGTCATGTGTGCTATGACTCATCAGATGATGTACGTTTAGGACCAAAGAAAACAGTATTCCCCTACCGAGTGAGGTGGAGCAGTGATTTGCGCACTGGACTGGCATTCGGGAGGACGACGGTTCGACCCCGCTTCCGACCATCCTGATTTAGGCTTTCCGTGATTTTCCTAAATCGTTTCAAGCAAATGCCGGGATGGTTCCCTTGAAAGGGCACAGCTGATTTCCTCCCAAACCCCTCTGTAGTCCGAGTTTGGGCTCCGTTTCTAATGAACTAGTTGTCGACGGGACGTTAACTGCTAATGTCCTCCTCCTTCTCCACCCTACTCCAGATGACGTCATACTTTTTAATCAATAGCAGCAACTGTCTTGAACTACACTGGTGTTTAAGCAAGGGAAAACGTAAATTTCTTACACTGACTGCTGTCGTTCTCTCCAGCAATCAATACGAAAACAAGTGGTTCATCAAGTACAATGTAAGTCACGGAACTAGCAAAAGCTTGTTCAGGAATCGAACGGCCAAACCCGGCGGTCCCTGGGGCTAGTTGTTCGCACTGTTCAGCTCCTTATTACCTTACAGCTGTCTTTCTTCCTCACATTAATACTTGAGAGTTGCTCAACAACTACTGTTGCACCGACGCACAGGACTGGAGACAGCCGGCCGCTGTGGCCGAGTGGTTCTAGGCGCTTCAGTCTGGAACCACGCGACCGCTACGGTCATAGGTTCGAACCCTGCCTCGGGCATCGGTGTGTGTACTGTGCTTAGGTTAGTTATGTTTAATTAGTTCTAAGCTCTAGGGGATTGATGACCTCAGATACTAAGTCCCATAGTGCTCAGAGCCATTTGAACCATCTGAATTTTGACTGGAGACACCCGTTTGCTAAAACACAGTGTCCTGCTGCGCGAACAAGTGCGTATCTGCCGTACGCAGCTCGTGGTCTAGTGGCTAGCGTTGCTGCCTCTGGAGCACAGGGTCCCGGGTTCGATTGCCGGCCGGGGTGGGGATTTTCTCTGCTCGGGGACTGGGTGTTTATGTTGTTCTCATCACATTTCATTATCATTCGTAAAAGTGGCTAGATTGGAGTGTGTAAAGATCGGGACTTTGTACGGGCGCTGATGACGACGCAGTTGACCGTATCTGCCTGCTGCACAGGAACTGTTGATCCTTGAAAGCGTTTTTTAAGGGACTGAAGACGTAATAGTCGCACGGAGAGCGATCAGTACTATAGGGCCTTTGCTAGAGTGTCTCCCATTTGAGTTGCCGTAAATTTTGCGTTACGATGTTAGCGATGTGGAAATTGATGGTAAGGTTTTATGGGACTAAACTGCTGAGGTCATCGGTCCCTAAGCCTAAACACTACTTAATCTAAAACTTACGCTAAGAACACCACACACACACACACACACACACACACACACACACACACACACACACACACACACACACACACACACACCATGCCCGAGGGCCCATGCCCGAGGGAGGACTCGAACCTCCGATGGGGGGAGCCGAACAGACCGTGACAAGGCGCCCTAGACCGCGTGGCTACCCTGCTCGGCTTAGCGATGTGGACACGTGCGTTATCATGAAGCAGTGGTAACCCTTGGCGCACCATACCATACCGACAAGCACGCCCCACACATATTCTTCATTCTCCGATGGATTTTTAGCGGAGTTTATCGCTCGGCAGCTAAGAAAAGAATAACAGCACGTTAAATGGATGCAACTGGTAAATACGTCGCCATAGTTTACGTTTCTGCATCTACCGTATACACGTTGGAAAGATACGAATGCGACACTAATCCCTTGCCTACGTGTCGATGCTTAACATACGCATCAGAATCGCCCTACGTCGCATATGCGGTAAGTCAACGTCCTCAAACGATAATTTTTTCATCGCCCCTTGTACGTAACACTGAAATTTTTTAATGTATAATATACACAGTTATTTATAAATATTTCTTCTCATACCAATAAAGACAATGGATCGATTGTGTTGTTCCTATTTCAGTTCACCGGAACCACAAAGTATACACCAATACCGCTAATCAAATTTTGATGTTTCCTTACAACTTCCAGATAGCTAACCATTCGCTTTCTTTTAAGTAGAACTTAAGTATTATTCATTCACTTCCTAATAATTCCCCTCCGTGCAGAAGATCTGAGATCGAATTAGTGTAGCTAAGGACTTTTTTTATAAAAAGAATGTGTACCGCTTATTATGTCTATTATGCCATAATTTTCTTTCATCTGTATGCTGTTGACTATAATTGAATGACGGATTTCCTAGAGCACAAAAGTGTAGAACCTCACATCTGTCCACTTTTGATAACAGAGTTACCATAATGAAGGTAAATCATCTGTGGACGCCAAAAAAATTATGAAATTAATGTACGGTTTGACCAGTTGCTTGAATATAGCCAAAGAACTTTGTCAATCTTTAAATATGCTAACTACATCGATAAAGAGCTGTTATGGCATTATTAACAAAGCGTAAAATGTAACCAAAAAAGACAATGGTTGCAGCACCGGAAGCTTCAAGTTCATGCGTGAGGGAGAAATTTCGCAGAATCACTGTAATGCCGTTTACTTTAGTTGCGAACTCTCTCGTCTTTGTCTCGAAGAAAATCGGGTTAACGTAACTCTGCACCATAAACAAGATTACCGCGAAACGGCCGAAGAGGCCGAGCAAGATTGACGCCGGAACTCTCACGGGAAGAATACTGGCGAAAACGGGCAGGAGGGAACTGTTGTACTCAGTGCTGAAGCTCCGGCTCCCAAAGACAAGGAGCAAATAAAATGTTGCTCCACGTTTGCTGCTTTCTTCGAGCAGTCGGCTTTTCCTTTTACGCTTCGTTTTCTTGCCGCTGGAGTGTTAGTCGACCAACGGCAAGATTGCCACTCTTCCCTAGATTCATTTTAATAAATGTCTGATGCTTCGTCAATAGTGATTTACTGAAAGTGGAGCCCATCTTCTTTTACAAGAGGGATTGAATTATGCAGTCTTACAGCATTTCTAGTGAAGACACATTCATTTTCTTCAATTTCAAGTGCTTCAAGTTGTAGTAAATAGTTACGAAACGAGATAGATCTGGAGAAAGGCACGACCCGTTTCAGAGAGGAAATTATAAAATTATGTTTTTCTCTTGGATAATTTGTTCATACTTACTGACGTTAACGAAATAAGTCGTCTGCACGAGGTAACACAACACAAAATGAACTTAAATAGTTTAACAATGGAAAGACAAATTCTAATGGCATACCAATAAGATCCAATACAGATTACGTGGAAGAACTAGCTCTTCTCCTAGCAACATTTCATGTATGTTGCTAGATCAGTGAATCTTTCCGAGTGACTCGGAAACGAGTAGTTAATTTCTATTTTTCAAGAACGATCGTCAGAGAAATGCCCAGTCAGGGTGTCAATAGATATACGGAAACACCAAAAACACAACACGTTACCATGCCTAATACGGTTCAGCAAACCCGTTGATATTCAAGACAGCTTCCAACTGTCTCGGAATGTATAGGTACAGGGTGCAACGCTTAAAACCGGACAAATGAAACTTTTTTCTAAAAGTAAATTTATTAAAACAAAATACGAATGAAAATGAAATGATAGTTAAATCGACACCGAGGGCACAGAGGATAGTGCGCCTGCAGGGACTTATCCCTCGCACGCTACCCATGAGTCTCGGTCGGGGCACACATTTTCAACCTGTCCCCAATGATGTATATCAACGCCTGTTTGCAGCTAGGGTGTCGATTTAATTATCGTTTCATTCTAGAGAAGCTGCACGGTCATTAATGGTATCTGTTCTTTCGGGAATAGATACTAACTTCATATATATATATATATATATAAGTGAAAATCCCATTTGCAGACAAGTAACATCATTCGATGGTAGCCCCCTTCAGCCTCAATGACCGCCTCCAGTCTTGTCCTGAAGCGATCGCACGCACTCTCTAAAACAGCGTTGTCCATATTGGCGAATGCTTCTTCGACAGCGCTGCATAGAGATTCGACATTAGGGTGCCTCGTTTTAGTTATTGGTAACTCTCCAGACTACCTTCGAACACAGTAGTCCAGGCGGTTCAAATCCGAGCTATTCAGGGGCCAGAACTCCTTTGAGCAGAACATGCCAGCGTTATCCGAGAGCCAGTTTTGGACTAAACGGCTCATATGAGGCAATCAGAGACATTGTTCGTTTGCTGACATTCAATATAGACGCTAGTTTCCTCAGCCGCTGAACCAGGTCCTCCGAAAACAGCGCCTGAGCCTTTTCGATGAGTGCCGCAGTTCGTGACATGCGTTTCCTCAAATGAGGTTAGCGGAAGTATCCCCAGACTTCTCCGAGGCATTATATTTGGCCACAATATCATAAGCAGTTGATTTCGGATACCCAAAGAATCGATCTATTTCAGTGAACGAATGCTCAGCTCGAAGACTTTCGATAATAACTTGTTGTAGTTGGGATTCACAATCATAAAAATTTTTTTGAAGGACATCATCTTTCCGCCAGTGATTGTTATAGGTTTTTATTACATTATTGCAGTTTCGGCCTTAGGCCATAATATCAGCACTTGATAATGGTCTAATGCCAACATTGCAATAGTTTAATAAGAACTTACGTATAACAATCACTGGCGGAAAGATGATGTCCTTCAAAAAGCTTCCGATAATCGCGGCTCTTCGGTTGTACTCTGCACTTGTCCGTAATGTCAAGTACGTCTTGAGGTTTTACAGTTTACTACATGCTTATGGCTTTCAAGATTGCCAATAGCGAGCTCCGGCGGAGCTACGATATGGCGGGCAATTCAAACTGAAGTTTGACCGGATTTCAGCGCCACACCTTCTACAGATGCTGCATGGGTTTCAAGGCAATCTCATGTCTTCCACCTGCAAAATAGTGGCAAGTTCAAGTTACATTGATGGACGTCTATAGCAATCAAGCACTCATCTCTCCAAAGTAGACCACAAAGGCTAAATAATATTGAGATCTAGTGACTGGAGGACGATGCGAGCTGTGTTAACGGGGGCTCTGACATCTTGGAACACAGCACTGCAATTAGGAATAAACATTGTACCATAGGGTAGACCTGATCAGCCGAAATTATCACGTAAGCGTTAGCTATAAAAAGGCCTTGCAGATAACGATGGGGCTCATGGAATTCCACGACATGGCCGCGCAAATCATCTCTGAAGCACTGTCATGTCTCATTCTTGGGAAGTAAACTCGACCAGAAGTTGGAAACAGTGTGAAACAAGAATCGATTCATCAAATGACATTATTCCATTGCTCCATAGTCCACGTTTTGTGGCTTAGACACCACGCTTTCCTGTTACGGGTACTTGCAACATTGATGATTGCCTCTGAAATTCCAACTCTCCCTGCAGTTGCCTGCTTCTGAAGATCCATTCGTGCTGTTCTTGCGCTCACAGGTTCGCGACTGTGGCATTCAGCTCTGCAGTGACTTTCCCAGATTTTTTTTCGTCACAATCCTTGTCAATGACCGTCTGTCACGATAGCTAAACACACACTTTCGTCCTTGTTGTGACCTAGTAGATGATACTTTTGGGCTTTTCTTGTATGCGGTATAAATCTTCGCTGCGATGCCTCTTGAAACACCAAACACTCCAGCTTTTTTTTCACGGAAGCACCCACGATACGATCATCAAGAATTTGAACTTCGGATTCGATTTCGCTTTGCTCCAACATAGTGCAGTCACAGCTACACAGAACACGGTTATGACCACAGCCTATGCTTGCAACGTATTGAGGACATTACATGGGTACCGTTCGTGATCAAGAACAGCAGCACAAACTCCAAGCTTGGCTAGCATCTGTATTAATGTTCAAGCTTGTATTTCACGCTGTGTGTCCATGTTTTCGTCCAACCCCAGCCACTATGGCTGATTTCACTATACCGTGGTATCGCTGAACACCTTCTATTCTCCTGTTTAGTCAACTTTTTGGAGACCGAAATTACCCTCTGTTGGAATCAACGCATATTCCCCAACTGTCAGAGTGGTACACTCAGCTCACTCTGTTTATTTCGATACAGCGGGAGTTCATTTCTTTATAAAAACATACTGAGTTTTTCTGCAGATTCCTCATCGTTTCTTTAGCAAGAACTCGGTAAGGCAAAAAATATACGACTCCTTCATGACAGTAGGAGTGAGACGGCAGAGATGAAGTGCAAATCACTAGCCGCAGTATTAAACGAATTCTTCCTAACAGTAACCGAAAATAGCGACAAAAATACAGTAGCCGCTGTTAGGACTACTTCGCTGAATATATTAGCCAGTGATACAAATTTACTATCACTGCCACTGTCAACAGAGAGTTGAATATTATGTGCCTTCCGAGTTTGCTAGTTTCATATCCAACAACGATCGGATTTGCCTTTGTTTTTCTTGGAATTTGGAAATGTTTGTGTGTAGTACATGGGTTTTTCCATTTTGATAACACCGTGAGGAACATTACAACAGTGCTTGTAGTGCGTCTTAGAGTTAACCGTCTGCTTTAAACATAGCCCTCTCTTTCCGGCACTAGATACTTTGACGCCATATGTTGGCCTTCATTTCTCTCCGCTGTGATAGTAATTGTTCTCAGCACTTCGTTAAGAAACGCTAGACTCGTAGAGAGGTAAGATATTTTAGGAAAGGAATTTCTCATCTACTATGTGTCCTTGTAACTTCTTTCTAATGTTCAAACTCTAGATTCTCTGCGAACAGTGTAACTGATTCAGCATTTATGAAGCTGTGAAATTTTATGTTTCCTTCTTAGGCTGATAAGGATTGGTGCCGTTTAAACCTCAATGTCAAATGCATTTCATGGTGCTAACGTTTTTGAAATAAATGGCAATTACCATTACAACATGTCAATTTGTTGTTGTTTGGAATGTTATTGTGGGGATAAAAACAAAGCTGGAAATCGGTAAACCAAAGCGCTCTCAATCAGGAGCATCCGAGATGATATCAGGATTGAAGTCTTTAGATACAATGCTTTCTATTTAGTTCTTTAATCTTATTATGTTGATGTTCCTTTTAACTCTTACAGGAAAATCTAATACCGTACTGGACTAATTTGGGACCGTTCTATCGAATGAACACGTAAAATTCCACTTTAAAAATCATTTTGTTTTCTACCTCTCTCTCTCTCCGTCCAAACAGGCCTTGGAAGGCCCAACGGTACCGACCGGCCGCCGTGTCATCCTCAGCTCACAGGCGTCATTGGATGCGGATGTGGAGGGGCTTGTGGTCAGCACACCATTCTCCCGGCCGTATGTCAGTTTACGAGACCGGAGCCGCTACTTCTCAATCAAGTAGCTTCTCAGTTTTCCTCACAAGGGCTGAGTGCATCCCGCTTGCCAACAGCGCTCGGCAGACCGGATGGTCACCCGTCCTAGTGCTAATACAGCCCGACAGCGCCTAACTTCGGTGATCTAACGAGAACCGGTGTTACCAATGCAGCTAGGCCGTTGACAAAAGTCAGTAACAGTAAACAAACTGACGCTCTTCATCGACTCCGGAAGTTGCATGAAAGATGTGATGAGTAGATTTGTCTGGGCTGACTCGAGCTGCACATTCCAAAAACGAAATTGCATATATCCACCAAAGCACCAGAGACACACGTGTGTGTTTCACATTTCCTCCTAAGCCACCGGATCCATTTTAACCAGATCTAGTACTACACTACTTATTCTCTGGAAAGTAGTACTGTGGGGGTAAGGACCACTTAGCTGCCACAGGGGTGGGAATGCGACTGATAAAGGGTGTTAATAACTGACTTCCTGGCTGCCCTTCACGACTGATGTGTTGTGCAGGTATGAAGAAATAAGCAGTGTTGATTGCAGTTTAAATTTTTTTGTTATTTCCCAGTGACACGATTCACCTTTATTTAGGCGTCTTGGATTAGCTGATATTTGGTAGCGATGGGTACATGAGACTCCGCGCATAAAATTTCCCATCAGGTAAATGCCCCTTGTCAAAGGAATGTGTTAAACCAGAATATGCACTACCTCTCCGACATGTTTCTGATGTAAAGCTTTACTTTAGGGCTACGGTCGCAGTTTCGAATCCTGCCTCGGGTATGGATGTGTGTGATGTCCTTAGGTTAGTTAGTTTAATTAGTTCTAAGTTCTAGGCGACTGATGACCTCAGATAAGTCGCATAGTGCTCAGAGCCATCTGAACCTTTTTTTTTTCTTTAGGTCTCATCCCGTTTGGTTTGCATTGGACTGCGCCACATGCCGTAAGAAAGAAACCGTGAAGCTTTTTTAAAGCTTTGACAAGGTGCATTTTCCTGCTGGGATATTTTCTGTGGAGTATCCCATGTACCCATCGCTACGAGATTTCAGCCAAACCAAAGATGCCTGCGAGGCGCCGGGGCTAGCAGTGTATTTAACACTAAATTCTTCTAGAATCTACATATGTAAATGATGCTCTAGGGCCCCCCCCCTATTCTAACTCCGACTTTTGCTATTGCACATGGATTAAAAAGAAACGCGAACTGACTGTAATCGACCCTGCAAGTGGAGTAGAAAAGAGTTTGGCACCTGCAATAATTTCATTTGATAAATAAGTTAAATAAAGGAAAGTTTCATTAATGTAGTGAGAAATGATAGGATTGCTCTACCGATTAACAGAATGAAAGTTCTGTCCAAAATAACAATATGATTTATTATAACTCAAAATAATAAACAAAAACACATGAAACATTTACAGTACATCAAATTGGCTCAAATTGGATACTCAAATAAATGCTGTGAAGGTGAAGTTGTCCCTAAACTAGATTGTGACATTTATGACGAAGTGGTATGTGGAGCCAATTCCTTGCAACTCAAGTCTTAAGAGAGACACATAGCCAACCCAGCATTAATTGCTGCTACATTAGTGAGAACTCACACAATGAACACCCAAGACAGATGAAAGTTAGAAAAGACAAACAGGCGCGCTCTGCTGAGCTCGGATTATCACCTAGCAAAATTGCCTGCTTTGCTGGTGCTGCAGACGTACATTACCAAGCTGTCTTCTTAACTGCACGGACACGATCTGGCATACCGGAGGCGATGGCTGGTTGCTTCGATGTCCCATCGTGGTGGTGATAATGTCGCAAGTATAGCCCGAAACAAATTATCCTGGCCTGGTTGTTCCAGACTAAAGACTTCCTAGCGATACAAATGCGCCTCGGAGGGAGACGAAGAAGGCTCGCCACACAATCGCTTTTGGTACAGTGATTGATTTTAACAAGCGTAGTTACCCAGTAACTCCAATACAGTCAACTTTAGCCAAAACTGCTCAAGACAGACAACATAGGCCTCTTGTATGCAGAACGCTCAATTGTCAACTGTACTCGGAAAGTTACATTGAAGTCGAAACTTCAGCAACTTCGTCAAACAGTTACAATTAAATAAAAGTATATTAGACAATATATGTGCGCTGCAGGAAACCAGATTTACAGATGAAGATTTAATGGATTATGAAGGATACAGGATATTTAAAGGAAAGAAAGGCTGGAACCCATGTGGAAGAGGCCTTCCCCACCTTGGAACAGGCTTCATCGTGAAATCTAACTGGGTAAACTCAATAACCGACTTCCAGTCACCTAATGAACGCTTGTCTTTTCTCACATTCCGCGCCCTAAATAAAACCTATACACTTATTAATTGCCACGCACCCATCAACAATGACAATAAGAAAAACCCTCAGAAAGTAGATACATATTGGGAATCTCTAGACCACGAACTTTCTAAAATCCCAACATCAAATGTGAAAATACTGTTTGGGGACTTCAATGCACAAATAGGCCAAGGAAAAAAATACAAAAAAACAGTAGGAAACTACCCGGCTCACAAAAGGACAAACAGAAATGGAGAAAGATTAATAGAACTATGCAAGGGTCATAACTTAAAATTAATGTCTACAAACTTCAAAAAACCTCCTAAGAAACAGAAAACATGGAAATCACCAAACACAAGTATTGGAGAGTTCCAGATAGATCACATAGCCATCACACACTATAATCAAAAAGAAATAATGAATGTGAGAGTTCGGAAAGGGGCAAACATTGTAACTGACCACTACTTATCGACAATCAAATTAAATTTCATACCACAAAGAAAGAAACAAGTACAAAACAGGAAAACTCAAAAGATAGACGCAAACATCTTGAAAGAGAAAAGAGAAGAGTTCTGTCAAAACATAGTTATATGTTCGGATAAATGGGAAGATATAAAAGAAGGAATGATAAGATCTGCTCAAGAAGTCGCAAAAATGAAAAAGAGAAAGAAACACGAATGGTGGGATGAGATATGTGAGGAAGCAGAGGAACAAAGGATGAAGGCATGGAAGAAATGGCAACCAAAAGTGATAAGGACTACCTGGAGTTCAAACAGCAAAGATCTTCTACAGCAAAACTCATTAGATCAGTAAAAAGACTATTTGAAAAGAACCAACTTATACAAATGGATAAAGATTTTAAGAGAAACAATAATAGATCCTTTTACAGCACATTCAGACAGAAACTACAAAAATATGTAGCACCAAATCTGTGTTTTAAAGATACCAGTGGAAAACTGGCAATGAATAATGAAGAAAATTGTGAAATATTAGCACAATATTTTGAACAACTCCTCAACTGTCAGGAACCTATTGAAAAATTACCAGCCAACACCCCAAACACAGTAAACAATAATTCTGAACCCCCATGCCTCATAGAAATCAGAGAAATCATTAAAAACCTTAAGAACAATAAAGCACCAGGGGAAGACATGATAATTGCAGAAATGTGGAAAAGTGTGGATAATACAACTCAAGAAAAACTACTGGGAATAATCAATGAGATTTGGAGAACGGAACGTATACCGGAAGAATGGAAAACTGCATTAATCCACCCCATCTTCAAGAAAGGGGATAAAACCGATGCAAATAACTACAGAGGGATATCTTTACTTCCGGTAACGTATAAAATTCTATCTAAGGCCCTACAAAACAGATTGGAGAAACAACTTGATCAAGAAATTGGTGAATACCAAGCAGGCTTTAGGAAGGGAAGATCTTGTGTGGAGCAAATTTTAAACTTGAAGTTAATTATTAAATATAGACGATTAAGAGGAAAAGACATCTTTATCACGTTTGTTGACTTCAAGAAGGCGTGCGACTCCGTTGACAGAACAACCTTGGTTAACATCCTTAGGGAGTTTGGAGCAGACAAGAAAACAGTCGCAATCGTCAAAGAAACCCTTACGGATACCTATGCAAAAGTAAAGTTCCGTGGTGAGGTATCCAGACCATTCAAAATCAGAACAGGATTAAGACAAGGAGATAGGTTGTCACCTACCCTATTCAACTGTGTGTTAGAAAAAGTTATTAGAGAGTGGAGGAAGAAAACGACTGAAGAAGGAATACAAAAAATCAGATTAGGAAGAATAAAGGATGGATTAGAAGTAGATTGCCTCGCTTTTGCGGATGACTTAGCGATTCTGGCAGGAAGTTTGGAAGAAGCAGTCATACAGATCAATATTCTGAATGAAACAGCAGAAAAAGCAGGACTGAAAATCTCCTTTGAAAAGACAGAGTACCTAACCAATGTAAAAGAGGCACCGAACAATATGATTACAAAGTATGGCCAGATAAAGAAGGTTTCTAATTTCAAATATTTAGGGGAAATCATCCAGCCCAATGCTTCAGATAAAGAAGGAAATAAAACAAGAACAAGAAAAATGGAAATGGCATTCCAGCTAACAAAGAATGTGTACAACAAGAAGTCAGGATCAATTAACGCAAAAATAAGGCACTACAACACTGTGATTAAGCCAGAGTGTCTGTATGCATCTGAATGTTTAGCAATGAACACTAACAAGGAAATGGAAGCTATAGCAAAAAAGGAGCGAAAAATCATTAGAAGAGTACTTGGGCCGAGGTTTGAGAATGGGACTTGGAAGCTTAGAAGTAATAGAGAAGTGTATGACAAAATTGAGAAAGTGGGAGATACTATGAGGAAGAGAAGAGTAAGCTTTTACGCCCATTTGAAAAGAATGAAAGATGAAAGGCTGACAAAGAAAATGTTCATGTTTTTTGACAAGAACCCCAGAACCCAAATTACCTGGTTCAAAGAAGTCAAAGCAGACTTAGAGGAGATGGGTATAGGAGAAGATGATATAACCAACAGAGACTTAATGAGAGACAAAATTCAACATTTTGAAGGATTTGAAGTGAAGAAGAGAAGAACTGGAGGAACAGTGTGGACAGAAGACCGAAGGGAGCAGCACAGAGAGAGGATGAAGACATATTGGCAGAAGAGAAAAGAGGAGGAGCGCAATAGGAGAAATGTACATTGAAAAATAGTTGTTTAACGCGGTCCCTAGACGGCCAAAATCGGAATAAAAAAAAAAATATTAGACAGCCAACGGAAGGCAGGCTGACCAGAGCAGCGAGAGCTCAGTCTTATAACCTACTCCGACCGAAAGGGGAGAGCCGACACCCCACAAGAGCACCTGTACAAACCGAACACAGAACATTCCCGCCCCCACGACAGTGGCCGTGGTTAACCGTTCCAATCAGCAACTCGAAAACCGGCGGAAAATTCCACTCTATTGCCGGAGCACTACCATTCCACCAATGAGATTCTTGGCGCCAATTTCTGCGCCGATTTTGCTACGTCATGGAGCTATGCCCTGAGCAAGCCAATCACAGTTACGATTTTGCAGAAAGCGCGGGAATTTGCCCGCCACAACTGCCTGGGTACACAAGTCATTCCCACACCTCGCTGGTAGCCCACCAGAAAGTGTTTTCGCTAAGTTTCTGCGAAGTAACAGAACCTCTAGCCCAGCGGCTACTTCAGGCCCCTGCGAGCTTGTCTCCGCCGCTATTCTACAATGTCGGCGTCTGGAAAGCATTCACTCGACTCCCTCACACCCATCGGCTTACCCTTTCAAGATCAGCAGTGCCCGCCTGTCACCGGACCACCCGAGTGACGAGAGACGCTGCGTGGGAAGTCCGCGTGTGGAGGAATAGCAACTTTTCACCACATGCAATTAGAGAGGAAAATCGTAAGATAGAAATATGAGAGGGGTCTCATGCCACCTCTCATGCCTACATAAAGTTGAAACGCGTTATTGGGAAATAATTGAAAAACTTTAACACCGCAACTAAGACAGCTTGTTTCTTCATATCATATGTACTCATTGCTGTATGAGTCCCGTTATGTGCTGGAGAAAGTGTTGTGCAAGTCTTATTGTAATGCATTCGAGTTGGTATACGTGAGGAAGGGTATTGCCGAACAGAGCATAAAGTAGATAGATAGAGGGAGTACGGGACGGACAGAGAGAGAAAGGGAGATGGGCAGAGAGAGGTGGACAGCTATAGGTGGGAAGATGAGACGGACAGAGAGAGAGGGTCGAAGAGATGAATAGAGAAAGAGGGAGGAGATGGACAGAGGAGAGGAAAGGAGACCCGCAGAGATAAGTTTAATGTGCAGATGGATAGAGAGGCGGAGGAGTTCATCTTTCATTTTTAACATAATTCTTCTAGACAGCCAGGAGGGGAGAAAGAGGAGGACGACAGAGAGAAATGGGAGTAGGAGATATGTGCAATATATATGCCAGGGCGAAGAAATGGGCAACAGGCTGTAATAAAGTTTGAACAATTTGTGTTGATGGCGAAGGGGCGAGGAGGAATAAAAGTTGTCATTTTGTGTTTCCAAGCCAGTCACTGTAGTACAGAGTTCAAAGGACTCTTCAGTGCAGTACTGATGTAGATCTCTAGCCTTTGCCTGTATTTCACTTTTGGAATATACAGTGAGACCCATTTTCCTCGTGTTCCAACTGGCATAATGTATAGTTACTTGAATCAGTTCTATTTCTATGACTTTCAAATACTTTTTTGTTACGAACGGCATGACTATAGTGATACCTTCAGAGTTATCAACTTCTTATAATGACGTGAGAAGTTCATCTTCCTTCTTTAACAGCGTTCTTCTGTTTTGAAGGAAAAGTTCAGATATGTTATGACTGTTCCAAATCGGGCTGTTCAGGTCAGCATTTGTGTTGTTTCTGCACTATTTGTTGTAACTATGTCGATTCTTATTCGTCAGATCTGTCATTCGGAAAATTTACTTCGAAAGGGTATTCAAAATTTTGGAAATTGCAGAGAATGTACAGTAGGTGCTCTGGTTAAACTGAATGCAAAAAATGGTTCAAATGGCTCTGAGCACTATGGAACTTAACTTCTGAGGTGATCAGTCCTCTAGAACTTAGAACTACGTAAACCTCACTAACTTCAGGACATCACACACATCCATGCCCGAGGCAGGATTCGAACCTGAGACCGTAGCGGTCGCGCGGTTCCAGACTGAAGCGCCTAGAACCGCTCGGCCACTCCGGCCGGCAACTGAATGTAAAAAGGAATGAAGATCAGTGTAATATCCCGTGGATGACTAGGTCATTAGTGACGGACGAAAAGTTCGGATTAAGGGAGGATGGGGGAGGAAATTGGCCACGCTCTTTCAAAGGAACAATCCCGAAATTTTCCTCATACGATTTAGCAACTTCACGGGAAACGTAAATCAGGATGGCCGGATGGGTATCTGAGCCGTCGTCCTCCCAAATTCTAGTCCAGTTTTGCAACTACGTTATGATACATCCATTAGCATATTTGATACCGACATCAAAGGTCGATGCTACCTTTATTAAGCACTATACACAAAAGTCATGGGACACCGATATACACATACACAGATGGCAGGAGTATTGCGAACACAAGATATCAAAGGGCAGCGCATTGGCGGAACTGTCATTTGTATTCGGGTGATCCATGTCAAAGGGTTTTTCGACGTGTATAGGGCCGCACGACGGGGATTGTCAGACCTTGAACATGGAATGGTAGTTGGATCTACAAGCATGGTACATTCCACTACGGAAATCGTTAGGGAATTTAGTATTCCGAGATCCACAGTGTCAAGAGTATGCCGTGAATACCAAATTTCAGTCATCATCTCTCATCACGGACAGTGCAGTGGCCGACGGCCTCCACATGACGACTGAGAGCAGTGGCGTTTGCGTACAGTTGTCAGTGCTAACAGGCAAAAGTACAATAAATAATCACAGAAATCATTTTGGGACGTACGATGAAAGTATCCGTTAGTATAGTGTGGCGAAATCTGCCGTTGATGGACTATGGAAGCAGACGACCGACGTGAGTGCCTTTGCTAAGAGCACGACATCGCCTGCAGCGCCTCTGCTGGGCTCGTCACCATATCGGTTGGACCCTAGACTACTATAAAGCTGTGGCCTGCTCAGAGGAGTCCCGATTTCAGGTGGTAAGAGCTGGTGGTAGGATCCGAGTGTGGCGCAGCCCCCATGACGCCATGCACCCAAGTTGTCAACAAGGCACTGTGCAAGCTAGTGGTGGCTCCATAAGGGTGTGGGCTGTGTGTGCATCGAATGGATTGGGTCCTCTGGCCCAAGTAAACCGATCACTGACTGGGAATGCTTGCGTTCAACAACTTGCAGACCATTTTCAATCATTCATGGACTTCATGTTCACAAACAACGACGTCATTTCACAGGACAGCAATTGTTCGCGGTTAATTTGAAGAACATTCTGAACAATTCGAGCAAATGATTTGACCACCCACATCACATCTACATACATACTCCGCAATCCACCATACGGTGCGTGGCGGAGGGTACCTCGTACCACAACTAGCATCTTCTCTCCCTGTTCCACTCCCAAACAGAACGAGGGAAAAATGACTGCCTATATGCCTCTGTAAGAGCCCTAATCTCTCTTATCCTATGTTTGTGGTCTTACCGCGAAATGTAAGTTGGCGGCAGTAAAACTGTACTGCAGTCAGCCTCAAATGCTGGTTCTCTAAATTTCCTCAGTAGCGATTTACGAAAAGAACGCCTCCTTTCCTCTAGAGACTCCCACCCGAGTTCCTGAAGCATTTCCGTAACACTCGCGTGATGATCAAATCTACCAGTAACAAATCTAGAAGCCCGCCTCTGAATTGCTTCTATGTCCTCCCTCAATCCGACCTGATAGGGATCCCAAACGCTCGAGCAGTACTCAAGAATAGGTCGTATTAGTGTTTTATAAGCGGTCTCTTTTACAGATGAACCACATCTTCCCAAAATTCTACTAATGAACCGAAGACGACTATCCGCCTTCCCCACAACTGCCATTACTTGCTTGTCCCACTTCATATCGCCCTGCAATGTTACGCCCAAATATTTAATCGACGTGACTGTGTCAAGCGCTACACTACTAATGGAGTATTCAAACATTACAGGATTCTTTTTCCTATTCATCTGCATTAATTTACATTTATCTATATTTAGAGTTAGCTGCCATTCTTTACACCAATCACAAATCCTGTGCACGTCATCTTGTATCCTCCTACAGTCACTCAACGACGACACCTTCCGGTACACCACAGCACCATCAGCAAACAGCCGCACATTGCTATCCACCTTATCCAAAAGATCATTTATGTAGATAGAAAACAACAGCGGACCTACCACACTTCTCTGGGGCACTCCAGATGATACCCGCACCTCCGATGAACACTCACCATCGAGGACAATCTCGTCGAACATTTATGGGACATAACCGAGAGGTCAGTTCTTGCCCAAAATCCTGCACCGGCAACACTTTCGTAATTATGGACTGCTATACAGGCAGTGTGGCTCAGTATTTCTGCAGGGCCTTTCCAATGACTTATTGAGTCCATGCCACGTCGAACTGCTGCAAGACGCTGGGAAACAGGAGACACGATACTCGGATATATTGCATAACTTTTGTCAAATCAGTGTACAACGAATGTCTGGAGGTCAGCAAGAACTGTTTAATAAAGCCAATGAACATCCATTTAACGGTGCACAGACCGGAAGAAGTAGCTCGCTATACAGATTGGAGTTTTTGTGCCCTCGCCCAGCACGGGTTACCGTTGAACAAAGGAACAAGGGAGGGCAAGAAAACGGGCGCCCGGTGTTCGGCGCATTCGCTAAACAAATGGGAGCGTGCAGCCCGCCAGGGAAGCGCGTAATTAATTACTGCGAGCCATGTTCTGCATGACATAATTACGGAACAGCCTGGCGTGGCATTAGTAGCGCTATCGACTAACGCACACCGAGCGGAGCTTGTGCCGCACAAAGAACGACCTATGTTACTCTGCATTACCTTCCGAGAGTTCCAGACAGCCGTAAGCAACTCCGAATTTACAGCAAACTACTCAATTGTGTATCCATAGGCATCCCTCTTCTACAGCCCAATTACATATGAAGCAATATTGGCCCCTTTTTCATCATGAAACGACCCTTTGTCATATTTAGGCATTTGTATCATGAAGTAGTAAAGGTATCGTATTACAAAGACCGAAGGCGAATAGAGCCTTCAGAGAAGAATCTGGCCAGTGCAGTGAAGGCTATAAAGGAAAGCTTTCAGCTCTTTCAGTAACAGCAGAATGGGTGGCTGCACAAAAAGGCAACTTTTACCTTAATATATCCATCATATCTCTGTAATGAAAGAGAAATTAATAGCCCTTAAGACAGGGTAACAAGCTTTCATCGTTTTTACTTTATTCGTCAGTATGTCGTTTTTCTGCCAGTTTAATTCTACCACGCATAGAAATATCGTGTATATAACACGCTTCGGAATCTGATGGTCGTAAGTACACTGCGCAACAAAATTAAAGGACCACATTTTCGAAACTCAGTAATCGTCTCCCATTATGACGCAGAATTTTGAAATTCGACGCAAAGATGTCTGTAGCTTTCCTCTGTAACGGATCAAAATCGTGTTGCTGTGGGACATAACCCAGCGCCAAGGTGAACGTGTCATACGATGGGAAAGTCGTCACACTCCTACTTAACAACATTTCATGGAGTTTTCCTGTGGGTAACAGAAGAACACATTTCGAACACACCGCAGCTCAGAATTGACACGAGAATACCTCAGGGTGTGGTATAAAGGGCGTCGATGAAACCACCCATTTCCTTGGGGCGTTTATTCCCATGCATTTCACAGTTAAAGAAGACTGTTCGTAGAGCGATGAACTATAGGACTACGTTCTTGACAACCTTGGACGCTGCTGACATTTCCGGACGTTCCAATCTTTCTCTAAGGACACTGCGGGGCTGCATCTCTGTTGAAGTTGATCGCACCCCTTTGGAGTGCGGCACGACCGCAATGTTTGCTCTCAAGCAGTAGTTGGAACCACTGGAGTCTGTTCAAAAGCATTCAACGAAATATGAACTTGATCCACAGCAGCAAAGTATGCATATGCATTTTCAGCCCTCCTATTTAGCATCCTCCGGAATCTACATCTACATCTACAGCTACATCTACATGGATACTCTGCAAATCACATTTAAGTGCCTGGCAGAGGGTTCATCGAACCACTTGCACAATTCTCTATTACTTAAATCTCGTATAGCGCACGAAAAGAATGAATACCTGTATCTTTCCGTACGAGCTCTGATTTCCCTTATTTTATTGTAGTGATCGTTCCTCCCTATGTAAGTCGGTGTCAACAAAAAATTTTCGCATTCGGAGGAGACAGTTGGAGATTGGAATTTCGTGAGAAGATTCCGTCACAACGAAAAACGCCTTTCTTTTAATGATTTCCAGCCTAAATCCTATATAATTTCTGTGAAACTCACTCCCATATTTCGCGACAATACAAAACGAGCTGCCTTTCTTTGAACTTTCTCGACGTACTCCGTCAGTCCTACTTGCTTAGAATCCCACACCGCGCAGCAATATTCCAAAAGAGGACGGACAAACGTAGTGTAGGCAGTCTCCTTAGTAGGTCTGTTACAGTTTCTAAGTGTCCTGTCAATAAAACGCAGTCTTAGGTGAGCCTTCCCCACATCATTTTTGTGTGTTCTTTCCAATTTCAGTTGTTCGTAATTGTAATACCTAGGTATTTAGTTGAATTTACGGCTTTTAGATTAGACTGATTTATCGTTTAACCGAAGTTTAACGAGGTCCTTTTAGCACTCATGTGGATGACCTCACACTTTTCGTTATTTAGGGTCAACTGCCACTTTTGGCACCATTCAGATATATTTTTTTAATTGTCTTGCAGTATGTTTTGATCTTCTGATGACATTATTAGTCGCTGAACGACAGCGTCATCTGCAAACACCGAAGACGGCTGCTCAGATTGGCTCCCAAATCGTTTATGTAGATAAGGTACAGCAAAGGGCCTATAACACTACCTTGTGGAACGTCTGAAATCACTTCTGTTTTACTCTATGAATTTCTGTAATTACCTCTCTGACAGGAAATCACAAATCCACTCACATAACTGAGACGATATTACACAAGCACGCAATTCCACTACTAGCCGATTGTGTGGTACAGTGTCAAAAGCCTTCCGGAAATCCAGGAATACGGAATCGATCTGAAATCCCTTGTCAATAGCACTCAGCACTTTATGTGAATAAAGAGCTAGTTGTGTTTCACAGGAACTATGTTTTCTAAACCCATGTTGACCGTGTGTCAATAGACCGTTTTCTTGGAGGTAATTCATAATGTTCGAACACAATATATGTTCTAAAATCCTGCTGCATATCGACGTTAACGATATGGGCCCGTAATTTAGTGGATTACTCCTACTACCTTTTTTGAATATTGGTGTGACCTGTGCAACTTTCCAGTCTTCGGGTACGGATCTTTCGTCGAGCGAACGGTTGTATATGATTGTTAAGTATGGAGCTAATGCATCAGCATACTCCGAAAGGAACCTAATTGGTATACAGTCTGGACCAGAAGACTTGCTTTTATTAAGTGATTGCTTCACTACTTCGAGGATATTTACTTCTGTTCTCGATTCGAATTCTGGAATATTCACTTCGTCTTCTTTTGAGAAGGCATTTCGGAAGGCTGTGTTTAGTAACTCTGCTTTGTCAGCACTGTCTTCGATAGTATCTCCATTGTTATCGCGCAGAGAAGGCATTGATTGTTTCTTGCCGCTAACATACTTCACATACGACCACAATCCCGTTGGATTTTCTGCCATGTTTCGAGACAAAGTTTCGTTGTGGAAACCGTTATAGTCGTCTCGCATTGAACCCCGAGCTAAATTTCGAGCTTCTGTAAAGGATCGCCAATCTTGAGGATTTTTCACCTGTTTAAATTTGGCGTGTTTGTTTCGTTGTTTCTGCACAGTGTTCTAACCCGTTTTGTGGACCAAGGAGGATCAGCTCCGTCGTTTGTTAGTTTATTTGACATAAATCTCTTAATTGCTGCCGATACTATTTATTTGAATTTAAACCACATCTGGTCTACACTTATATTATTAATTTGAAATGAGTGGAGATCGTCTCTCAGGAAGGCGTCAAGTGAATTTTTGTCTGCTTTTTTGAATAGGTATATTTTTCGCTTATTTTTCGAGGATTTGGGGATTACAATATTCAATCTAGATAGTGTGATGATGAGAGGGTGCGACACTGACACGTGCCTGAATAAAATGGAAAAACTCCTTCTGAGACTTTCTGAGACTCCCCAGTTCGGCACCACCCTATGCGGTACCTGCTCACTGAGGATTTCAAAAATGCCTTCACAGAGACAACCTCCAAAGTAGTCCTAGGCGCCTGCGGATGGGTGTCTGGACTCAGAAGTGTGTCAAGAAATTGCCTGTATGCAGGCGCTTAGAATAATTCTGAAGTTGTCTCTGTACAAATAAAATGGTTCAAATGCCTCTGAGCATTATGGGACTTAACGTCTGAGGTCATCAGTCGCCTAGAACTTAGAACAAATTAAACGTAACTAACATAAGGACATCACACACACCCATGCCCGAGGCAGGATTCGAACCTGCGACCGTAACGGTCGCGCGGTTCCAACGAAATTCCAATCACCGACTTGCTCCTCCGAATGCGAAAATATTTTGTTGACACCGACCTACATAGTGAGAAACGACCACCACAGTAAAATAAGGGAAATAAAAGCTCGTACGGAAAGATATAAGTGTTCGTTCTTTCCGCGCGTTATATAAGCCTGGAATAATAGAGAATTGTGAAGGTGGTTCGATGAACCCTCTGCCAGGCACTTAAATGTGATTTGCAGAGTATCCATGTAAATTTAGATGTACAATGAATGGCAGTTTGCTTTGAGTGTGAATAAATGTTAGTTAACATGAATATGTAGGAGCTGAGCGGTAAACATGTTGTCAGTAGCCGAGCGCGTAGTATAAAAGCATACAGTCGTTGGTTGGAATCTCAGTGACAGTGGTAAAGTGCCACACCACGGACCTAAGTATCTCGGATTCGATTCCTATTCAATGCTAAAATTTGTATCTGTTGCATTTTTTTACATTTTTCTTCTTTTACAGTGGTCAAAGTTTGTTGACGTGAAAAAATGCTGAGTTGCACCATAGCTAGAAGTTTAATTTAAACTTTAAGTCCCCCTAAAACTGGCGGAGTAGGTCACTTCAGAGATCGGAGGAAGGCATGGGCATTCCGACTTCAACAGGACCATGCGTAATAAAGACTTCTGGGATACGAAGAGGCGAGCCAGCCGCGAATCGACTGTTTCTAATTTCAGTACTTGACTTACTGTATTAACACTTCAGCATAAGATTATAGATCTTAAGAGTAGATTATAACAACATTTTAAATTTTTAAATTCGTCCAATGATAAATGAACTGAAAAATCATTTTATTCTGTCTGCTGGAAGCCGTTAGAAAGGCAGTATGCAGGCACCACTGGTTGGCCGATTGACAGTGTTAGCCGTTTTAGCCGGCCTGCTCTTGGACGAAAGAAGACGACCTTTACTCCAAATAGTGGCTCAGATGGTTCAAATGGCTCTGAACACTGTGGAACTTAACAGCTGCGGTCATCAGTCCCCTAGAACTTGGAACTACTTAAACCTAACTAACCTAAGGACATCACACACATCCATGCCCGAGGCAGGATTCGAACCTGCGACCATAGCAGTCGCGCGGTTCCGGACTGAGCGCCTATAACCGCGAGACCACCGCGGCCGGCACTCCAAATAGTGCTGAAGGAGATTGTAAGAGTAGTGTTTGCGACAGACTATACATCGATTCATTGCCACCAACGTTCATCACACATAAGTACACTGTGGACGAAATACGAGGGTGACTTTATAAGACTGGTGAAAAAGTAAGAAAAAATGTTTGCTTCGTAAACAAATCACTTTACTGCTCAACATATTCTCTTTTGAGGGTCATACATACATGGTCCAGATCCTCCAGCTTTTTTAAATCATCGGAAACGTTGGTCCGTCGAACTATAAAAAATGCTTGTTCACTGCAGGTAACACTTTACCATTTGATGAAAATTTCTTCCCAGCAAGCCTAAATTTCAAGTTAAGGAAACCTTAATCACGTAGAGCTAAGTTTGGTGAACAGGGTGGATGAGCAAGCAGTTCAGTGCCCATTTCATACACTTTCGCCATACTCATCCCTGATGTGTGGAATGGTGCATGTTTCTGGCGAAAGGCCACGATTTTGCTTGCCATCATGCCTTTTTTCAGCCAACGCAAGTTTCAGATGATCCAACAATAAAGCATAATATGATCCAGTTACTATTCTGTCTCTTTCTAAGTAATCTATGAGGATTATTCCCTGGGAATCCCAAGGAACGGTAGCCATCAGCTTACCAACTTACGAAATGGCCTTCACTTCCTTCGGCACATTTTCAGCTGCCTTTGTTATCGTATTGACTGCCGTTATCGCTCTGGTGTGTAATGATGGATAGAGATTTTATCAACAGTCACAAATCGGTGCAAAAGGTCTTGCGGACTGTGATTAAACATGGCCAGACATAGTGTCGAAATGTTGTGCTGGATGCGCTTTCGGTCGACTGTGAATAAACACGGCACCCACCTCGCACACAGCTTCTTCAAAGCCAATTCTCGGTGCGGGATATTATTCGCTCGCTCAGTTGAAATGCCTGCAGTCTCAGAAATCTCACGAATTTTTATTCGGCGGTCTTGCATTATCATACCACACATCTTGTCAATGGTTTCCTTCTTGGTGATCTCAATTGGACGACCAGAGTGGGCTTCGACTTCGGTGCTTGTCCGTCCACGCTACATTTCATTAATCCAAAAACAAATGATCTCCGATGACGGTGCAGAGTCCGCGCGAATTTCATTCAGCTTTGTTTTGAATTGCACGGCAGTCCAACCCTTCAAATGAAAATATTTAATAACAGCACGAAAGTCGGTTTTCTCCATTTTCAATCACAGTCAGTACACTGACAAACTCAAGCGGGTGTCAACGACGAATTGTACACTGTACATTGTTCAATTTCTTTATACGATTCTCCAAATAATCAGATCTGCCAACCATGAAGATACAACAAAAGTGTTTTATTCTTTCATGGAAATTTATCATACTCACCACACCACGCCTCGTACAAAGAGATATAGGAAGTTTTAGCTCGCTTCATTTGCGACTAGAACAGCAAAGGGAACAATTAAGCATGCTTAAAATTAGTCCCAACGTGTACATTTCGCTGACGTAGTATGGATTTAAATTTAGAAATCGTATCCCACTCTGAATCGGTTCGCATGTGAAAGCTTGCTTTATCAACATGGTCCAAATCGCCGCGCCTAGAAATGGGATATTTTGGGGCTCTTACCTCTGGTTCTATTGATGATTGAACGGTAGAGTCAATTGCTTTAAATATTCCTTGGGCTAGGGATCATTTGCATACCTAATAGAAGGATCGCCTTACAGTAATACAGCATAGGGTCCATTTTTTAATTTTACGCACTTCCTCTTGCTTACGCAAATGGAGAAAATCGGTTGATGCTTTTTGCGTTAGATGTGGTCTACGTTGTGTCTAAAAGAGTTTATGGAGGCACCATTTATTTCGTGGGTAGTTCCTGAAAAAGACCAAAAAAAGCGTTTTCACAATTTTTTCGGCGTCAGCAGCGGATATCTCAATAACTAACCTCAGCAAATTGCTCAAACTTTAACGATATATTCTCTAGGCGTTTAAAAGTGGCATCTTCGCGTTTCAAAAATATTTATTCGTTATCGAGAAACACCTCAGAAACATGATTTTGTGTGCTAAAACTAGC
The DNA here is from genome assembly GCF_021461385.2 of Schistocerca piceifrons. Taxonomy (NCBI): domain Eukaryota; kingdom Metazoa; phylum Arthropoda; class Insecta; order Orthoptera; family Acrididae; genus Schistocerca; species Schistocerca piceifrons. Next base: position 319,892,050 of record NC_060143.1, on the reverse strand, counting down.
AGCGGATTCCAAGATGGCTATGCACAGCAAGTGGCTGACATTTTCACGATATATGCCCAAGACCTCTACAACCCTGGAAATTTTCTGGATATTTTTATCCGTTTTCAAGTTACAGGGGATCAAAGTTACCCTACTTTTACAAGTGATATACGCTCGCAGAATCCAGTGTGAGACGGAAGCATACCTTATGAAGTAAAGCAGCACGAAGAAATATGTTGAATGAAGTGTCTCTTTTATCATCAGAAGGTTCTGGCAACTCCATGTTGTAGTAATGAAGCACATGGAAAATTTTTGTGCACATGAAATCCGGTCTGAGATGTAAAATTAGTTCTTCGTTATTTCTGCTTCATATAAGTAAATTATCAAAATTTTACTGATCTGTATAGGTCCTATCATACGAGTGAGGTGACATGCTGTAGCAAGGAAAAGAAGGGAACCAGCAGAAAATGGTCTTATCGGAGCACGAAAAAGGCGAATGTGTTTCTGTTTAATGACACTGACTCATTCTTCCTTTTCATCGCTTTTAAAAAATTTTACCAAAAATTTTGGCATAGCAAGATATTCGTGCTTTTTATGCTGAGACAGAAACAGACTGTGTCAGTGAGAAATAATGGAAGGTATTAGACCATGGTTGTGATATAGAAAGGGTGAAGAAGACAATGGCAGTGTGAGGGAAAAGGAGGGACCCAGTGGCAGTGGATCATAGTTCACAGAATACTGCTAGGAAAAGAGTGAATGAGGCACTGCCAGTGAGGTAGGAATAAAGAGAAGGAGAAAGCTGATGTGGTTGATTTTTTTTGTCATCAGTCTACTGACTGGTTTGATGCGGCCCGCCGCGAATTCCTTTCCTGTGCTAACCTCTTCATCTCAGAGTAGCACTTGCAACCTACGTCCTCAATTATTTGCTTACGTATTCCAATCTCTGTCTTCCTCTACAGTTTTTGCCCTCTACAGCTCCCTCTTGTACCATGGAAGTCATTCCCTCATGTCTTAGCAGATGTCCCTCTCCTTATCAGTGTTTTCCACATATTCCTTTCCTCTCCGATTCTGCGTAGAACCTCCTCATTCCTTAACTTATCAGTCCACCTAATTTTCAACATTCGTCTATAGCACCACATCTCAAATGCTTCGATTCTCTTCTGTTCCGGTTTTCCCACAGTCCATGTTTCACTACCATACAATCCTGTACTCCAGACGTACATCCTCAGAAATTTCTCCCTCAAATTAAGGCCGGTATTTGATATTAGTAGACTTCTCTTGGCCAGAAATGACTTTTTTGCCATAGCGAGTCTGCTTTTGATGTCCCCCTTGCTCCGTCCGTCATTGGTTATTTTAATGCCTAGGTAGCAGAATTCCTTAACTTCATTGACGTCGCGACCATCAATCCTGATGTTAAGTTTCTCGCTGTTCTCATTTCTACTACCTCTCATTACCTTCGTCTTTCTCAGATTTACTCTCAAACCATACTGTGTACTCATTAGACTGTTCATTCCGTTCAGCAGATCATTTAATTCTTCTTCACTTTCACTCAGGATAGCAGTGTCATCAGCGAATCGTATCATTGATATCCTTTCATCTTGTATTTTGATTCCACTCCTGAACCTTTCTTTTTTTCCATCATTGCTTCCTCGATGTACAGATTGAAGAGTAGGGGCGAAAGGCTACAGCCTTGTCTTACACCCTTCTTAATACGAGCACTTCGTTGTTGATCCTCCACTCTTATTATTCCCTCTTCGTTGTTGTACATGTTGTATATGACCTGTCTCTACCTATAGCTTACCCCTACTTTTTTCAGAATCTCGAACAGCTTGCACCATTTTATATTGTCGAACGCTTTTCCCAGGTCGACAAATCCTATGAAAGTGTCTTGATTTTTCTTTAGCCTTGCTTCCATTATTAGCAGTAACGTCAGAATTGCCTCTCTCGTCCTTTTACTTTTCCTAAAGCCAAACTGATCGTCACCTAGCGCATTCTCAATTTTCTTTTCCATTCTTCTGTATATTATTCTTGTAAGCAGCTTCGATGCATGAGTTGTTAAGCTGATTGTGTGATAATTCTCGCACTTGTCAGCTCTTGCCGCCTTCGGAATTGTGTGGATGATGTTTTTCCGAAAGTCAGATGGTATATCGCCAGACTCATATTTTCTACACACCAACGTGAATAGTCGTTTTGTTGCCACTTCCCCCAACGATTTTAGAAATTCTGATGGAATGTTATCTATCCCTTCCGGCTTATTTGACCGTAAGTCCTCCAAAGCTCTTTTAAATTCCGATTCTAATACTGGATCCCCTATCTCTTCTAAATCGACTCCTGTTTCTTCTTCTATCACATCAGACAAATCTCCACCCTCATAGAGTCTTTCAATGTATTCTTTCCACCTATCTGCTCTCTCCTTTGCATTTAACAGTGGAATTCCCGTTGCACTCTTAATGTTACCACCCTTGCTTTTAATGTCACCAAAGGTTGTTTTGACTTTCCTGTATGCTGAGTCTGTCCTTCCGACAATCATATCTTTCTCGATGTCTTCACATTTTTCCTGCAGCCATTTCGTCTTAGCTTCCCTGCACTTCCTATTTATTTCATTCCTGAGCGACTTGTATTTCTGTATTCCTGATTTTCCCGGAACATGTTTGACTTCCTCCTTTCGTCAATCAACTGAAGTATTTCTTCTGTTACCCATGGTTTCTTCGCAGCTACCTTCTTTGTACCTATGTTTTCCTTCCCAACTTCTGTGATGGCCCTTTTTAGAGATGTCCATTCCTCTTCAACTGTACTGCCTACTGCGCTATTCCTTATTGCTGTATCTATAGCGTTAGACAACTTCAAACGTATCTCGTCATTCCTTAGTACTTCCGTATCCCACTTCTTTGGGTATTGATTCTTCCTGACTAATGTCTTGAACTTCAGCCTACTCTTCATCACTACTATATTGTGATCTGAGTCTATATCTGCTCCTGGGTATGCCTTACAATCCAGTATCTGATTTCGGAATCTCTGTCTGACCATGATGTAATCTAATTGAAATATTCCCGTATCTCCCGGCCTTTTCCAAGTATACCTCCTCCTCTTGTGATTCTTGAACAGGGTATTCGCTATTACTAGCTGAAACTTGTTACAGAACTCAATTAGTCTTTCTCCTCTTTCATTCCTTGTCCCAGGCCCATATTCTCCTGTAACCTTTTCTTCTGCTCCTTCCCCTACAACTGCATTCCAGTCGCCCATGACTATTAGATTTTCGTCCCCCTTTACATACTGCATTACCCTTTCAATATCCTCATACACTTTCTCTATCTGTTCATCTTCAGCTTGCGACATCGGCATGTATACCTGGTGTTGGTCTGCTGTCGATTCTGATTAGAACAACCCGGTCACTGAACTGTTCACAGTAACACACCCTCTGCCCTACCTTCCTATTCATAACGAATCCTACACCTGTTATACCATTTTCTGCTGCTGTTGATATTACCCGATACTCATCTGACCAGAAATCCTTGTCTTCCTTCCCCTTCACTTCACTGACCCCTACTATATCTAGATTGAACCTTTGCATTTCCCTTTTCAGATTTTCTAGTTTCCCTACCACGTTCAAGCTTCTGACATTCCACGCCCCGACTCGTAGAACGTTATCCTTTCGTAGATTATTCAATCTTTTTCTCATGGTAACCTCCCCCTTGCCAGTCCCCTCCCGGAGATCCGAATGGGGGACTATTCCGGAATCTTTTGCCAATGGAGAGATCATCATGACACTTCTTCAATTACAGGCCACATGTCCTGTGGATACACGTTTCGTGTCTTTAATGCAGTGGTTTCCATTGCCTTCTGCATCCTCATGTCGTTGATCATTGCTGATTCTTCCGCCTTTAGGGGCAATTTCCCACCCCTAGGACAAGAGAGTGCCCTGAACCTCTATCCGCTCCTCCGTCCTCTTTGACAAGACCGTTGGCAGAATGAGGCTGACTTCTTATGCCGGAAGTCTTCGGTCGCCAATGCTGATTATTTATCAAAATTTAGGCAGTGGCAGGGATCGAACCCAGGACCGAAGACGTTTTGAGTGATAATATCGAGTGATAATGAGGGACAGAGTTTGTGACAATAATAACGGAGAAGAGAGAGTTGGTGACAGTAAGAAAAGACAGCATCTGTGGGAAGGAATGAATGAGATAGTAGAGAGCAGGAGGGAGAGAGAGAGAGAGAGAGAGAGAGAGAGAGAGAGAGAGACGACTGTATTTTAGCAGCAGCAGCAAGAGTGTTACGACAGAACTAAGATGACTGTGGCTGTGAGAGAGGGGACAGTGACGGTTACTCACAAAGAGATAATAACAGTGAGTTGCGCTGAATGAGTGAGAATGGGTAAGTGGGAGTGAATGGGTATGAGTGACTAACTGCGACTGACTAGAAGTTAACAGCCTTCCTGAACTCCGATAGAAGAATGTTTTTCACTGGCCACTTTCTTTTCTATTTTAATAACACGCTCCAGAACCCTTACGTTCCTCTCTACCCTTATACACACTTGTAAGATCACGGCTAAATACTCGTCTGTTAGCGTGTGTCCACTGCCCAGGAGGGACGGGAAGAAGGCCGTGCTCTCTTCGACGAAGGCCGGCCACTCCTCTTCCAGTTTGATGGCTCTCGCCTGGGACCACTTCAGGAAACAGCTCACATGATGGAGCCCTTCCTTGCTAAATGGGTCCTCAGAGATTTTTCATGTGTCTCATATAAGAACTTGTCCAGCTCGTAAAAGGACTGGTGGCCGCTGTGACCGAGCCACTCTAGGCACTTCAGTCCGGAACCGCACTGCTGATACAGTCGCAGGTTCGAATCTTGCCTCGGGCATGGATGTGTGTGACGTCCTTTAGTTGGTCAGATTTAAGTACACTACTGGCAATTAAAATTGCTACACCACGAAGATAACGTGCTACAGACGCGAAATTTAACCGACAGGACGAAGATGCTGTGATATGCAAATGATTCGCTTTTCAGAGCGTTCACAGAAGGTTGGCGCCGGTGGCGACACCTACAACGTGCTAACATGTGGAAAGTTTCCAACCGATTTCTCATATACAAACAGCAGTTGACCGGCGTTTCCTGATGAAGCGTTGTTGTGATGTCTCGTGTAAGGAGGAGAAATGCGTACCATCCAATTTCCGACTTTGACAAAGGTCGGATTGTAGCCTATCGCGATTGCGATTTATCGTATCGCGACATTGCTGCTCGCGTTGGTCGAGATCCAATGAATGTTAGTAGAATATGGAATCGGTGGGTTCAGGAGGGTAATACGAAACGCCGTGATGGATCCCAACGGCCTCGTATCACTAGCAGTCGAGATGACAGGCATCTTATCCGCATGGCTGTAACGGATCGTGCAGCCACGTCTCGATCCCTGAGTCAACAGATGGGGACGTTAGCAAGACGACAACCATCTGCACGAACAGTTCGACGACGTTTGCAGCAGCATGGACTATCAGCTCGGAGACCATGGCTGCGGTTACCCGTGACGCTGCATCACAGACACGAGCGCCTTCGATGGTGTACTCGACGACGAACCTGGGTGCACGAATGGCAAAACGTCATTTTTTCGGATGAATCCAGGTTCTGTTTACAACATCATGATAGTCGCATCCGTGTTCGGCGACATCGCGGTGAACGGACATTGGAAGCGTGTATTCGTCATCGCCATACTGGCGTATCACCCAGCGTGATGGTATGGGGTGCCATTGGTTACACGTTTCGGTCACCTCTCGTTCGCACTGACGGCACTTTGAACAGTGGACGTTTTATTTCAGATGTGTTACGACCCGTCGTTCTACCCTTCATTCGATCCCTGCGAAACCCTACATTTCAGCAGGATAATGCACGACAGCATGTTTCAGGTCCTGCACCGACCTTTCTGGATACAGAAAATGTTCGACTGCTGTCCTGACCAGCACATTCTCCAGATCTGTCACCAATTGAAAACGTCTGGTCAATGGTGGCCGAGCAACTGGCTCGTCACAATACGCCATCCACTACTCTTTATGAACTGTGGTATCTTGTTGAAGTTGCATGGGCAGCTGTACTGGTTTCTCAGGATCTATGCACCGAAATTGCGTGAAAATATAATGACATGTTAGTTCTAGTATAATACACTCCTGGAAATTGAAATAAGAACACCGTGAATTCATTGTCCCAGGAAGGGGAAACTTTATTGACACATTCCTGGGGTAAGATACATCACATGATCACACTGACAGAACCACAGGCACATAGACACAGGTAACAGAGCATGCACAATGTCGGCACTAGTACTGTGTATATCCACCTTTCGCAGCAATGCATGCTGCTATTCTCCCATGGAGACGATCGTAGAGATGCTGGATGTAGTCCTGTGGAACGGCTTGCCATGCCATTTCCACCTGGCGCCTCAGTTGGACCAGCGTTCGTGCTGGACGTGCAGACCGCGTGAGACGACGCTTCATCCAGTCCCAAACATGCTCAATGGGGGACAGATCCGGAGATCTTGCTGGCCAGGGTAGTTGACTTACACCTTCTAGAGCACGTTGGGTGGCACGGGATACATGCGGACGTGCATTGTCCTGTTGGAACAGCAAGTTCCCTTGCCGGTCTAGGAATGGTAGAACGATGGGTTCGATGACGGTTTGGATGTACCGTGCACTATTCATTGTCCCCTCGACGATCACCAGTGGTGTACGGCCAGTGTAGGAGATCGCTCCCCACACCATGATGCCGGGTGTTGGCCCTGTGTGCCTCGGTCGCATGCTGTCCTGATTGTGGCGCTCACCTGCACGGCGCCAAACACGCATACGACCATCATTGGCACCAAGGAAGAAGCGACTCTCATCGCTGAAGACGACACGTCTCCATTCGTCCCTCCATTCACGCCTGTCGCGACACCACTGGAGGCGGGCTGCACGATGTTGGGGCGTGAGCGGAAGACGGCCTAACGGTGTGCGGGGCCGTAGCCCAGCTTCATGGAGACGGTTGCGAATGGTCCTCGCCGATACCCCAGGAGCAACAGTGTCCCTAATTTGCTGGGAAGTGACGGTGCGGTCCCCTACGGCACTGCGTAGGATCCTACGGTCTTGGCGTGCATCCGTGCGTCGCTGCGGTCCGGTCCCAGGTCGACGGGCACGTGCACCTTCCGCCGACCACTGGCGACAACATGGATGTACTGTGGAGACCTCACGCCCCACGTGTTGAGCAATTCGGCGGTACGTCCACCCGGCCTCCCGCATGCCCACTATACGCCCTCGCTCAAAGTCCGTCAACTGCACATACGGTTCACGTCCACGCTGTCGCGGCATGCTACCAGTGTTAAAGACTGCGATGGAGCTCCGTATGCCACGGCAAACTGGCTGACACTGACGGCGGCGGTGCACAAATGCTGCGCAGCTAGCGCCATTCGACGGCCAACACCGCGGTTCCTGGTGTGTCCGCTGTGCCGTGCGTGTGATCATTGCTTGTACAGCCCTCTCGCAGTGTCCGGAGCAAGTATGGTGGGTCTGACACACCGGTGTCAATGTGTTCTTTTTTCCATTTCCAGGAGTGTATATTTGTCCAATGAATACACGTTTATTATCTGCATTTCTTCTTGGTGTAGCAATTTTAATGTCCAGTAGTGTAGTTCTAAGTCTAGGGGACTCATGATCTCAGATGTTAAGTCCCAAAGTGCTCAGAGCCATTTGAACCATTTTGTGAAAGGCCTTTCGCTCCTTATCTGCGTTATGAAATCGTATTTAATCAACGAAGGTAGTCAAGTGACTTCAAATAGTAGCTACGGTGGTATAACGCCTAATTCAGTTACGTACCAATGAAATGCAAAACTATTTACAACTGTTCACTTTACTTACATTTAAACAACGCATTTCTAAGTATATTAGCACTATAATCGGCCAAAAAGCAAGCAGCGAAAGGTTATTCACCACATCTACGGACACCAGTAGAAGGACATGAAAGAGAAGCAGTGGTTGAAAAGAAAGCCATACAGGGTTGCAGCTTATCAAGATGTTAGGCAATCTGTACATTGAGCGAATATTAAATGAGCGAAAGAAGAGTTTTGGAATGCGAGTTAAAGATCAGGAAGAAGAAATCAAATATTTGAAGCTTCCCAAAGACACTGCCATTCTCCATAGATAGCAAAGGACTTGAAAGAGCAACAGAAAGGAATGAACACTGTCTTGAAACGATGTTATAGGATAAACATCCATAAAAGTAAAACAAATAAAAGTCTAACTAAATCAGGCGATGCTGAGGGAATAAGGTCAGGAAACGAGACACCCAAGTAGTAGAATGGTTTTTTCCGTTACGACAGCAAAATAACTGATGGTGCTCAACGCAGACAACACATGAAATACAAATTAGCTATAGCACGAAAAGCATTTCTGAAAGAGATGAGTTCGTTAACGTCTTTTAAACTGAAGAGCAAATAAAACTGGCCTAATATCGTATAGGGCCCCCGTGAGCACGCAGAAGTGGTGCAACACGACGTGGCGTGGAATAGACTAATGTGTGAAGTACTGCTGGAGGGAATTCACACCATAAATCGTGCTGGGCTGACCATAAATCCGCAAGAGTACGAGAGCTTGGAGATCTCTTCTGAACAGCTGGTTGAAAGGCATCCTAGATGTGCTCAATGATGTTCATGTCTGGGGTGTTTAGTGGCTATCGGAAGTGTTTTAAACTCAGAAGAGTGTTCCTGGAGCCACTCCGTAGCAATTATGGTAGTGTGAAGTGTTGCATTGTCCTGTCGGAATTGCCCAAGTCCGTCGGAATGCACAATGGACATGAGTGGATTCAGGTGATCAGACAGGATGCTTACGTGCGTGTCACTTGTCAGAGTCGTATCTAGACGAATCAGGGGTCTCATATCACTCCAACTGCACACGCCCTTCATCGTTACAGAGCCTCCACCGGCTTGAACAGTCTCCTGTCGACATAGGGTCCATGGATTCGTGAGGGTGTCTCCATACCTGTACACCTCCATCCGCTCGATACAATTTGAAACGAGACTCGTCAGACCAGGAAACATGTTTCCAGTCATCAACAGCCCAATGTCGATGTTGACTGGCGCAAGCAAGGAGTAAAGCTTGCGCAGTTACCAAGAGTACACGAGTGGCCTTCGGCTGCGAAAGTCCATATCGATGATGGTTCATTGAATGAATGGCATGCTGACACTTGTTAGCGGCCCAGCATTGAAATCTGCAGCAATTAGCGGAAGTGTTGCATTTCTGTTATGTTGAACGGTTCTCTTCAGTCGTCGTGGTCCCTGTTCTTTCAGGATCTTTTTCCGGCCGCAGCGATGTCGGTGATCTGATGTTTCACCGGATTCATTATATTAGCGGTACACTCGTAAAATGGTCGTATGGGAAAATTCCCACTTCACCGCTGCCTCGGACATAATGTGTTTCATCGCTCGTATGCCGACTGTAACACCATCTTCAAACTCACTTAAATCTTGATAACGTGCTGTTGTAGCAACCTTAACTGCGCCAGACTTATACAGAGTGGTCCATTGATCGTGACTGGGCCAAATATCTCACGAAATAAGAGTCAAACGAAAAAACTACAAAGAACGATACTTGTCTGTCTTGAAGGGGGAAACAAGGTGGCGCTATGGTTGGCCCGCTAGATGGCGCTTCCATAGGTCAAAAGGATATCAATTGCGTTTCTTTTTAAATAGGAACCTCCATTTTTATTACATATTCGTGTAGTACGTAAAGAAATATGAATGTTTTAGTTGGATCACTTTTTTCGCTTTATGATAGATGGGTCTGTAATAGCCACAAACATATGGCTCACAACTTTAGACGAACAGTTGGTAACAGATAGGTTTTTTAAATTAAAATACGGAACGTAGGTACGTTTGAACACTTTATTTCGGTTGTTCCAATGTGATACATGTACCTTTGTGAACCTATCATTTCTCAGAACGCATGCTGTTACAGCGTGATTACCTGTAAATACCACATTGATGCAATAAATGCTCAAAATGATGTCAGTCTACCTCAATGCATTTGGCAATACGTGTAACGACATTCCTCTCAACAGCGAGTAGATCGCCTTCCGTAATGTCCGCACATGCATTGACATATGCGCTGACGCATGTTGTCAGGCGTCGTCGGTGGATCACGATAGCAAATATCCTTCAACTTTCCCCACAGAAAAAAATCCGGGGACGTCACATCCGGTGAACGTGCGGGCCATCGTATGGTGCTTCGACGACCAACCCACTTGTCATGAAATATGCTATTCAGTACCGCTTCAAGCGCACATGAGGTATGTGCCGGACATCCATCATGTTGGAAGTACCATCGTCATTCTGTCATGCAGTGAAACATCTTGTAGTAACATCGGTAGAACATTACGTAGGAAATCAGCATACACTGCACCATTTAGATTGCCATCGATAACATGGAGGCCAATTATCCTTCCTCCCATAAAGCCGCACCATACAAGGTCGTTGATCTTCCACTTGCCGCAGCCATCGTAGATTTTCCGTTTCCCAACAGTGCATATTACGCCGGTTTACGTTACCGCTGTTGGTGAATGACGCTACGTCGCTAAATAGAGCGTGCAAAAAATCTGTCTTCGTCCCGTAATTTCCCTTGTGCCCAGTGGCAGAACTGTACACGACGTTCAAAGTCGTCGCCGTGCAACTCCTAGTGCACAGAAATACGGTACGGGTGCAATCGATGTTGATGTAGCATTCTCAACACCGACATTTTTGAGATTCCCAATTCTCGCGCAGTTTGTCTACTACTGATGTGCGGATTAGCCGCGACAGCAGCTAAAACACCTACTTGGGCATCATCATTTGTTGCAGGTGGTGGTTGACGTTTCACATGTGGCTGAACACTTTCTGTTTCCTTAAATAACGTAACTATCCGACGAACGGTCCGGACACTTGGATGATGTCGTCCAGCATACCGAGTGGCGTACATAGCACACGCCCGTTGGGCATTTTGATCACAGTAGCCATACATCAACACGATATCGACATTTTCCGCAATTGGTAAACGGTCCATTTTAACACGGGTAATCTATCAGTAGCAAAAACCGTCCGCACTGGCGGAATGTTACGTGATACCACGCACTTATACGTTTGTGACTATTACAGCGCCATATATCACAAAGCGAAAAAAGTGATCCAACTAAAACATTCATATTTCCTTACGTACTACACGAATATGTAATAAAAAATGGGGGTTCCTATTTAAAAAATCGCAGTTGATATTCGTTTGAGCTATGGCAGCGCCATCTAGCGGGCCAGCCATAGCGCCGTCTAGTTTCCCCCTTCAAGCCAGACGAGTTTCGTTCTTTGCAGTTTTTTCGTTTGATGCTTATTTGGTGAGATATTTGGCTCGGTCACTATCAGTGGACCACCCTGTATAGGCGTTGTTGACAGCAGCGCCGTATTCTGCCTTTCTGCATACATCAGTATTTGAATACGCATGCCTGTATCAGTTATATTTGGCGCTTCAGTGTGTAAATGTGTTTGGAAGATACATTTTCAGGTATGCTATCTAATCAAATGTAATCCGACACCCTGATATGATGCGTACCTGACCACCATATGTCAAAGAGAGACCCGCCGGTATAAAAGAAGATGTGGAGTACTGCTTTGTCAGCAAAGATGCAATAACAGCAGACTGGATCGGCCAGGGAAGGTCAGTGATTTTAAAGGTGGACTAGTCGTTGATTGTCACCTGAGTAACAAATTCATCAGGGATATTCCCATGTTTCTATGGCAGCCCAAGTCAACTGTTGGTGACGTGATTGTGAACTGAGAACGCAAATAATCAACCACAGCTAAAAAGAGACCAAAGAGCCTTCGTATACAGAAACCGTCGAATACTGCGGAAGGTAGTTGTGGAAAGTCGTATTAAATCGGTAGCAGGAGTCACTCCTCAGTTCCAAAGTGCCTCCAGCAGTCAGCTATCACAACGCCCGTATGTACTGAGTTATGCAGGGTGAGTCACTAAATATTGCCACCTAAAATAACTTCGTAAGTATGATAGTAGCTGAAAAGTTTGTGGGAAAAATGTTACATGGGACAACGGGGGCCATAATATGACGTTGGTTTTTTGTTGAAAAATGGTTCAAATGGCTCTGAGCACTATGCGACTTAACTTCTGAGGTCATCAGTCGCCTAGAACTTAGAACTAATTAAACCTAACTAACCTAAGGACATGACACACATCCATGCCCGAGGCAGGATTCGAACCTGCGACCGGAGAGGGTTTTTTGTTGCTAGGTGGGGTCACGTCAGAGATACGAAGGTCAAAAATGGTGCTAATGGCTCTGAGCACTATGGGACTTAACTTCTGTAGTCATCAGTCCCCTAGAACTTACAACTACTTAAACCTAACTAACCTAAGGACATCACACACATCCATGCCCGAGGCAGGATTCGAACCTGCGACCGTAGTGGTCGCGGGTTCCAGACTGTAGCGTCTAGAACGGCTCGGCCACCTGGGCCGGCTACGACGGTCAACTTTGTTTTTTTAAATGAGATGCTATAGTTTGGTACTTATTTTCTGATGGTGGCTATCGAGACGAATCCAATTATCTGTAACAGTAAGGTCTTCGAAGGTCAACGAAAGTCACAAATGTTGCATGGACGTCCATTTACTAAAGGTGTTCGAAGTGATGACCATTGGTATCAATGCAGTGCTGCCATCTTCTTATCATGGATTGAGTGGTATTCCTTATCACTTCGGCACTTATCTAAGCACATGCTCTCTCGTATATCGTGCAAATAGTAAATATTCCCCGAATACGACGTATCCATCTAACGTGCTATTGACACGTAAACACCATTCGACATCTTCGCAATACAACACTAATAGGAACGGTAAGACTAACATCCTCGCATCCAGCGAATGTGAATGATGTATTCCTTCGAAGAAAAAGTCGATATGCTTCTTATTTACGGAGAATGCTAACGAAATTCAGTGAGAGCTAGAGACTTATACTGTGGAAGATATCCTCAGCGTACTCACCTTACACGTCGTACATTTAAATATGTGCATGATAAACAGAGAAAAACTTGATCTTAAACGTACCGGAAACATACCCGATAACGGAAAGTTACTAACGAGGAAACGGTAATCGGTACTCTTGCCTCTGTGGTTCGCGATCCTTGTGTTAGTTCGCGTCAAATCGCAAGGGAATCTGCTATGAGCCAAAGTAGTGTTGTTTGTGTTCTGCATCGCCATAAATATCATCCTTACCATATCAGCCTCCACCATGAATTAACTAGTACGGATTGTAAGCGTCGCACGGACTTCTGCCGATGGGCTCAACATCAGATTCATAGGGATGACATATTGATTAATTTGATTTTATTTACTGACGAGGCTACGTTAACGAACGATAGAAATGTTAAATTGCATAACAGCCATTATTGGTCAACTGAAAATCCATGCCGGCCTGGGTGGCCGAGCGGTTCTAGGCGCTACAGTCTGGAATCGCGCGACCGCTACGGTCGCAGGTTCGAATCCTGCCTCGGGCATGGGTGTTTGTGATGTCCTTAGGTTAGTTAGGTTTAAGTATTTCTAAGCTCTAGGGGACTGATGACCTCAGAAGTTGGGTCCCATAGTGCTCAGAGCCATTTGAACCATTTTGAAAATCCATGTTAGCTGCGGCAAGTTGTACACCAAAAAATCGTGGTCGGTGAATGTATGGTGTCGGATTCTGGAGGTCAGAATTATAAGCCCCCATTTCATTGAATATTTCTCAGTGGTAGGAAGTACACCACATTCCTGCAAGAAGCATTAGGTCTGTTACTGGAAAAAATACCTTTAGGAACAAGGAACGCCGGTCACTGTGGCCAAGCGGTTCTAGGCACTTCAGTCCGGAACCGCGCTGCTGCTACGGTCGCAGGTTTGAATCCTGCCTCGTACATGGATGAGTGTGATGACCTTAGGTTAGTTAGGTTTAAGTAGTTCTAAATCTAGGGGACTGATGACCTCAGATGTTAAGTCCCATAGTGCTTAGAGCCATTGAACCATTGAACAAAGAACAGAATGTGGTATCAACACGATGGGCGTCCAGCACATTTTTCGCTGATGGCTAAAAATGAGTTGCAGAGACAATCGCAGATCGTCGGATTTGACGCGGAGGAGATGTGTCGTTGCCGGCTATATCGCCACACTTGACGCTTCTGGATTTTTTTCTTGTTGGGAATCGTAAAAGAAGTTGTTTATAAAGACGTTCCAACTACACCTGAAGATATGCGAGAGAGAATTGTCAGAGCATGTGCTTCGATAAGTGCCGATGTGATAAGGAATACCACTCAATCCATGATAAGGAGATTGCAGCTCTGCATTGATACTAACGGTCATCACTTCCAACACCTTCTGTAAATGGGCGTTCATGCCACCTTTGCGACCTTCGTTGACCTTCAAAGACCTTATTGTTACATATCATTGGATTCGTGTCAGTAGTCGCTATCAGAAAATAAGTACCAAACTATAGCATCCCATTTAAAAAGCAAAGTTGAACTTCATATCTCTGAAGCGACTCCAACAGCAACAAAAGCCAACGTCATATTATGGCCCCCGTTGTACCATGCAACTTTTGTCCCACAAACTTTTCAGCTCCTACCATACTTTCGGAGTTATTCTTTGTGGCAATAGTTTGTGACTCACTTTGTATACAATGGGGTACAACAGTAGAGTAGCTGCCCATAACGTACTCATTTCTGTGGTCACTGCTAAGCGACGCTTCAAGTGGCATAACGGTAGACCCCACTGGACGGTGGATGACTGAAAACAAGTGATTCTGAGTGATGAATCACGCTATACCCTAAATGGGCTGAATACGGCATGAGATGAACACATTTTACAGTATTGTGTACTGCTTACAGTAGAGGAACAGTTCGGAGAGGATGATGCTTTTTATCAGCATGACACTACACCACGTCGTCAAGCAGCAATTTTGAGGCTATAAGGAGAAAATAAGTAAAATATAGTTATTCTTTTATTTTTATGAGGAGAAAATAAGTGGCATATAGTTTTAGTGTTTATTATGCCTTACTTTTGTTCTTTATATACTGTCCATTTCAGAACTAATGACTTATTTTTATCGATAGTCTATTTTTTTTTACTTAAGTCCATAGTCAATGACTGTTATTTTGTAGTTTATTAGCTGTCTGGTGTGCTTAACTTATTTAGTTTTTCACATGTTTCTTTTGCACAATTCCTACATCACATAATTTGATTTCACACATTCACACAATCCTATGAATGTTTAAGCATGAGGTTGGCGAATGTTTTTTGCACGAAGGTGATGAACTTGAGCGAGATGGATGTGGGCAAGTATTTGATGTACAGCTTCGTTCCTTGTTGGCTTTGCAAGTGTGTGTTGCTGTTGTGGAGGTCCCATAACGGAATGGAGCTGTGAGTGCAGAATCTCGTGGTTTACCGGCTTTGTATGCGTGAAAGCCATCGTTGTGTGTCGCTGAAAGCGGTCGTTTTTCGTTGTAATACTTCGCAGACGACTAGTTTACAATAGGATAGGGATTTGGGAAGGTATGTCGTCTATTCTTCACCCATTTTCTTTCTTGGTCTCAATCTTGTGAATCTTCAACTTCTGTTCCTGCTTTTTCTCTGCTTCTTACTTGCTTCTTGGTTCTTCTATGGGCGGGATATGGAAATATTTATTGATAACTAGTCGCTTTGAAGTTCTCCTCTTAGTAACAGTTTGATAAATTGTTTGGGCATGTCATTTTTACTTTGTGGAAGTTTTCTTCAGTTTCGTGCATCAGCGTGCTGTTTAATAGCAGTAGTGTGACTTTTACACACATTTTTTTTTGCCAGTGGTGGCTTGCCCAAGCGGTCTTCTGGTCAGACCGTTTTTTGCTCGCTCCGCCGAGTCGGGGCGCTCGGAGACCCTTCCGGCATTTGGCGTCCCGTCGCGCCTCGATAGGGCTCCGCCACTGTGCGGATCCATGTTCCGTCCCAGCAGGGTTCCACCTAGGAGGCAGATTTATCGCCCACTTTCGATACAAGGGCCCTCTGTTGGTCTCACTGTCATTTCCCTTCTCTCCACGCTTCTGCATTGTAGGAATAGTGTCTTGCTAATTACGTCCTTTTCTTTCTTGATACTTCTCGCGTTGCAACTTGTGGGTCGTTGCATCTCGTCCTTGCTGGAGTTTTTACAATGGTTCTCACAAAATGTTTTACTTATAATCATTTAACACATGTCTAGTACCTACATTGTTTTACGCCATCTTAAAAGCTTTACAAATTTCGGCGCCCTTTCCATGTTACAATTCTAAGATATTTTGAGTCTTAATGTCTACAAGAATCCTCAAATTCGTTTTTTATTTTTGTGTAGTTTCGTGGTGTATAGCATTTTAGTATTTCATAGACTATCTACGCATTATCCCTTCACCTTAATCTATGGTACTATTAGTGCTATTTTTGTTTTTGTTTTTATTGAAACTACCTTCTTTTTCCCACTTTCCTCTCTCTTCATTCTTCTTTCTCCTGACGATCTTATCTGCAACATAATCTTGAAATATTGTGCTGATTATTTACCAGTAATAAAATTAATCTTCAAACTTTTTGATATGGCTCACATGGTGAAGTCCTAAGGTTTTGCCTGTTTTTGGGTTCATTAGTTCCACAGCATTATCATGAGCAATTCGGCTAATTATGACAGGTCCTTTGTATGCAGCGTAAAACTTATGTATTTTGTGTTTCTGTTTGCTGGAGAGATGGTGCGTTTTTACAAATACTTTGTGGCCTACTGTGAATGTTCTTTTAATTGCTGTTCTATCTCCTCTTTCTTTTCTTTTAATGGCTGCCTTTCTGATGTTGGAGAGTGCTGTTGCTATGATTTGTTTGTGCTGTCTACATGGTACAATAGGAAATCTAACATTTTCTCTGGTTATGTTTGGGGGATCAATATTTTTAAGTACAGTAACTGGAGGTAGTAGTGTAGTGCTATGTGGCATTTCATTGATTACTTCTTGAAAATCTTTAAGGTATATACCCCAAGTGTTGTGTCTTTTGCCTGCATATAATCGGCATAAAGTGCCTATGTCCTTCATAGATCGTCTGCTGGATTTACGCTAGGTTTGTACTTAGATATGTAGATGGGTTTTATTTTGTGTTGTTTTAACGTGTTCTGCCATTGCACTGATTTGTATTGTGGACCATTATCCGAAATTATTCGTTCCACTCGACCTACTTCTCTGAGAAAATCTTGTCTAAATGCTTTACTTATAGTAAGACCTGTTGCCCATTTTAATGGTGTCAAGGTAACATATTTAGAAGTAAGTTCCAAAACGACAAATATGAAAATATATCCACTTTTGTGCGTGGGAGGGGCCCCATCAAATCTGTTGCAGCTATTTGTTTTAATCTTTTAGGGATTATTGGAAACATAGGTGGCTTCGTTTGGAAAGTGACGTGTTTAGCCCTCATACATTTTTTGCATTTGACTAATACTGTTCTAATTCGTCTTTCCATATTAGGAAAATGGCTTGTTTGTTTTATTTTTAAAAAGCATTTCTTTGGTCCAAAGTGGCCATTACTTAAATATGTATACCATATGTACTTATTAATTAGTTCATCTGGGATATAAATTAACCATTCATTCGTTGCAACATTTCGTCTAAAAAATAAAACACTGTTTTTTACGAGATAGTGCTGTCGAATGTCTGGAAAATCCTTACTTCTCCATTTGTGTTTGATTCCTAGTATTTCGGGATCCTTTTCCTGTTCTTTGCCTACGTTTTTCAATGCTGTCGTAATGGAGTTTTCGAAAGGTACTTGTTTCATATAGTACATTGTAAACTGGTCTTCTGCTGCTTCCAAACCTATGTTATTGCATGCACCCTGTGGACATCGTGATAAAGCATCTGCTAATACATTCGCTGGTCCTGGTATGTGTGTAATAGTGAAGACAAATTCTTGTAGTATTAACATCCATCTGGCTAACCTCCCATGAGTTAGTTTGTCGGATAACAGAAATTCTAATGCTTCGTGGTCAGTGTATACTTTTGTTTTTCTTCCGAATAGGAAGTATCGGAAACGTTGGAAGCCCCATACAATGGCCAATGCTTCCAGCTCCGTGACTGAATAGTTTTTCTCGCTTTTTTGTGGGTACCCGACTAGCAAATGCAATTGTTCTATATGAGCTTAGCCCTGCCTGTTCATATTCTTGGAATAAAACAACTCCTAAACCTGTTTTCGCGCTATCAGTGGCCATACAAAAATTTTGTGTTAGATCAGGATGTTCTCAAATCGGTGCTGTTGTTGGTGCGTTTTTCACTTTTAAAAATTCTTCATTGGCTTGTTGATCCCATACACATGGCGTGTTTTTTCCCGTCAATGCGCATAGGCGTGGTGTTGCGAGAGAGTCGATCCAAATAAATTTTTTATAGAATTCAGTGAGACCTAGAAATCCTCTGAGAGTTTTCTTATTATATGGAGTACAGAATTCTTTGATTGCCGTTAGTTTTTCTGGGTCGGGCATTACCCCTTTCTCAGAAATTGTGTGTCCTAGAAATTTGACCTCTCGCCTTCCAAATTTGGGTTTTGTTATATTTACTGTGACCCGTTGCTCTTTCATGATCTGTAAAAACTGATTTAATGTGTCGTTGTGATGTTCCCAAGAGGGTTCTGCTATAATCACATCATCAACATAACAAGTAATTTTTTGTAAAATTTCAGGACTGAATATAGTATTAAATCCCCTAATAAACGCTGATGATGATATGTTTAAACCAAATGGCAATCGTTTAAACTGGTAACATCTACCGAATACGATAAATGCTGTAAATTTTTTACATTCTGGGGCCAATTCTATTTGCCAGAAACTACTCCGTAAATCAATTGATAAAAATATCTTAGCACCGTGGAAGTTTTGTATCAATTCCTCTAATTTTTCTGGGCGATCTGTCTCAGTGATTATGATTGTGTTGATCTGTCTGGAATCCAACACCAACCTGATGCTCCCTTCTCGTTTTTGTACAATATGGAGCGGGCTGTTATATGTGGTGGTAGCTGGTTCAATAATATCGTCATATAACATTTTAGATATCTCCTGGAATACTTTATTCCTGTAGCTTAATGGGATTGTGTAGGGTGGCACCCTAAATGGTTTGTGCTGTTTTACTTCAAACTTGTACCGAAAGTGCTTAATACTGCCAGTCTTAGGTAAAAATACCTCTGTTTTATCTCGTAAAATACCCTCTAATTCTCTTTTACTGTGTTCCGAAATACCTTGAACTTCTTGCAATTTTTCGTCGATTTCTTTATGGACTTCTAACATGAGTTGAGGCGATTCCCCCTTTTGTGCATACCATTCTAATTCCTCATCCTCTTTATCTCGCGTCATTCTTAATTGTTTGTTTATAACTGGTATTTCTTCTAATTTTAGCTTTTGCTCAAAGAGAAGTGTGACATTCCCGAATGTTACGCTACCTTTCCCCATATCTATTATCGCTCGTCTCTCATTTAAAAAATCTGCACCTATAATCAAATCTATAGTTAGTTTAGGTATAATCACGAAGTTGGCTTCGATCTTTTGACCTTGACACGAAAGAGTTAACCTTGTTTGTCTCGTAACTTCCGCAGCATTGTTTCTAATAGGACCTCTTACTTTAATCTTACGTGCTTTCAGAACTGGCAATTCCTCATTGGCATTACACTGCATGAATAAATTTTCTGATATCGCAGTCAGTTCACTTCCGCTATCAATTACAATATTGACTGGGATATGCTTTACCATGGCCTTCACAATTGGTTGAATTTGAACGGGTTGGTTCTGTTCTTCTTCTTCTTCTTGCATCAACGAATCCTCCACTGAATCATACAAGAGTCTTTTTAGGAATTTCCCTTGTGAATTCGAACTTTCTGTAGGATAAGCTTCGACTGCTACTTCTCTCTCTTTTATTTCCTCTTCTCTATTTCTTCCTTCATTTACGCTTTCTTCAACATCCTCTACTTTTTCCTCATCCTCGTCTATCTTCTCCTTCTTAGTCGCTACTTCCACATAATCGCATCTAAATGCTCTAATTATCGCTTCATAACTTCCTTCACTATATACGTTGGGTTGTGTGCCCACTCGTAACTTATTTTCAACTTCTGTCGATTGCGCATTATCCTCATTGAATTCGCTTTCCCTGGTTTCCATCTCAAATAGCTCTGCAATACTCATTACTTCGTCCTTTCCTCTTACATTCGTTGTGCATGCCTCTGTTAATTCATTTTCCTCGTGAGTATTCTCCCAATTAATTTCGTCCCAACACGATATTCTTATTTTTTTGTCTTCGTTTTCATCTGGTCCCTGCGGATTTGTTTCTTCCTTCTTCTCTTCTCGTGATAAGATTTTTACTTCTCTGTTCAAGGTGCTGCAATTGTCCTGGGTCGGTGAGTCATTCTCTTTGGCATGGGCGCTTAGCTGTCAATTCGAACGTTTATCGGGGTTTGGTGGTCTTACCTCCACCTCTTCTATCTGTATTCTCTTTTCTTGTTCAGCTTGTTGCTAGTGGTTTCTTTGTTGATGATTTGTCAGTCTATTGGTTCTCCAGTACCTGTTCCGGTTTTCGTTATTCCCTCTGTAATAGTTGTTGCCGTTCCTGGGTGAATTATAGTTATTGCCATATTCTCTTCTAAATCCATAACCGGTTCTTTGTTGAAATCTATTGTCGTTTCCTGGTGCGAAGTTATCACATGGTTCGTAATTATTGTTTCTTCGTAATGTGTCTTGTGGATTCCACTGCCTTTTGCTTTCGTTTTCACGTGCGCTTCGTCTTTTTGTTGCGTCATCTTCCGAAAATATGAACTCTAGTTCCCTTAGAATACCTTTAAATGCTTCGACGTCATTGCCTCCGCGACCGACTAATGATAGCTGGTATTTCAATGGTAGCTTCATCGCGCATAATTTAATCAACTCTCCGTCACTGTATGGTACATCTAAGCATTGATTTTTGTTTGCCATTACTTCGAAAAATTTCACGGGACTCTTCTCTCCTGAATTTTCAAAATATGGGTTCTGTAATAATTCGTACTTCACCCTGTTCTGTGCTTCGCTGGACCAATATCGTGAGAGAAACTTCCCTCTGAAATCTTCGTACGATCGGCATGTCGCTGCAACATTCTGCATGGTTTCTGCGACTGTTCCTAACAGTGTGCACATATAAAGTATAATTTGTGTGCTAGCGTCCAGTGTTCTGGTAATCCTACTCGGAATTGATCAATAAAAGTTCGTGGATGTAATGAGTTTCCTTCTCGAAAGTGTTGAAATTTTCTGACTGTGAGAAAATGATCGTTGTCGTACTTCGTCATAGTTCCATATGAAATTCGCGATTCTTCGCCACTTTTGTTTCTGATCATTTCTCCCGTCGTTCTTTCCGGTTGTGGTAGATCCATTGGATATTGTCCATGTAACTTTCGCCTACCCTTGCGTAGTATCGTTGGAGTGGTACGCAATAATTTTCTTCCATCGGCTGTGAACGTGTAGCTGAATGCATTGCACTGTACTCTTCGCGACCTGTCTTTCCATTGTTAGGTATTGGTTCGGTATCTTGTCTGGCTAACCTTGCTGCTTCATTGCAGGATCCAAACTGTCTTGAAACATACATTTGTGGTTCCACATGTGTTTGTTATGACGTTTGTTCATCAAGAATTTCGAAACGTGTTTGTTGCTGTGCAGGCTGTCTGATTTCACGTATGTTACTTTCCGCCTGTGACTGGACTCGCAAATGCGTAATATCTTCGTTAATTGCTTGTTTTTCCAGTGCTGTTACAGATACGGACGTGGTTGCAGACTCTGTGCTTGTTCGATCCTATTCACTACGCCCTTCAATGGTTTGCAACAACTCTTTTCGCAATTTCTGAAATTGTCGCTTCGTTTGCGCTTCTATTTTGACTATGTGGTTATCATATCTTTTCAGCGCTGCTTTTGTGATACGTTTGTGTAACACACTGTTTTCAACAACTTCACGCGCTGTACCTGCTGCTTGTCTAGTAATTTCGTTTATCTGTTTCTCTAGTTTCTTGACTTCTCCCTGGGTGTTGTTACGTAATGTTTTGATCTCGTCCTGAATGTCATTACGCAATGTTTGTACGTCCGCTTGTACCTTGTCAATGTCTGTTCTCAACTGATTGTGACCTGTTATTAAGTTTCCTATCACTTCTCGAGATTCTTTTGCCTCGTCTTCAATATGACTTAGGTGTAACTGAATGTTTTTGTTTTGTTCTTTAATCGCACGCATTTTGAATTTGGTTCGCTATGTCTTTATTTTGCCTTGTCATGGTTTCCGTAATTTTTTGTAATAATTCTGCCAGATTGGTGGGTCCTATTGCGTTTTCTTCCGACGTCCTAAGCTCTGTTTTTTCGCCCAAGTGTTAGTTCGCAACCGATTGCATTGAACTGTGCTGTGACACGTTTCTGCTCGCATTCCTTATACTCTGTGGTGAGGGAGCTCTGATTACTTGTATTATGGGTTCTACGTATTCAAGACGCAAGTTAGAGTGCGCATCGGCTGTCTCTCTACTTTCCTGCTCCTCTGTCGTATGCTGACTTACGTTTTCTATGCCTTGACGAACATTATCCTCGTTATGGTGCGTTATCTGTCTTATTTCTCGCGATACTGCATCGTCTGTTGTACTGCCCTCTATTCTCTGTCCATCTTCATGTTGGGTCTCTACCTCAATTCGGTCAAGGTCTCGATTTGCCATTGCTAATATTTCCGAATCCCTTATTTTCTGTTTTAAAAGCAATTCACGCGCCCTACTTCGAGTCAACATGCGCTCATACGATCTCACGCGTTTCATAAACTTTTTGTTTGCACGACTTGACAAACCATTCACTTACTTGTTGGGTCAGAACCAACTTGTCAACGATGTATCTACCACCTGTGCGCTTGCATTGGAGAGAAAATTTAATTCTAACAATATTAAAATTCATAACTTAATTATGCTATTGTCTCTGCCAGAATGTCTCACTTTTATTGAATACTTTCTTACTATCTATCGCTGCAGCTACTATTTTCGACTATTTGTAACAATTCAATGTCCGTTGTTAGTAGTATTTGGTGCGGGTCCCACACACATAATCAGTATTCTAGAAAAGGTCACACGGGATTTTGTAAGCCATCTCCTTTGTAGCTTAGCTGCGTTTCTCTAGTATTGTACCAGTGAACTGAAGTCTGGCACCTGCCTTATCTATCACCGAGCCTACGTGACCGTTCCACTGCACATACCTACAAACTGGTTCACCCAAGTATTTGAATGAGTTGTTCACTTCCATTTGTGACTCGTTAATATTCCAGTCGAAGGATTTTTTTTTTCTTTAGTACATAAATTTACATTTCTGAACATTTAAAGCAAGGTGCCAACCTTTCACCAATTTGAAATCTTGTCGAGATCTGACTAATTATTTACACAGCCCGCCCGGTTGGCCGTGCGGTCTAACGCACGCTTTCCGGGCAGGAAGGAGCGCCGGTCCCCGGCACGAATCCGCCCGGCGGATTTGTGTCGAGGTCCGTTGAGCCGGCCAGTCTGTGGATGGTTTTTAGGCGGTTTTCCATCTGCCTCGGCAAATGCGGGCTGGTTCCCCTTATTCTGCCTCAGCTACACTACGTCGGCGATTGCTGCGCAAACAAATTCTCCACGTACGCCTACACCAGCATTACTCTACCACGCAAACATAGGGGTTACACTCGTCTGGTGTGAGACGTTCCCTGGGGTGTCCACCGGGGGCCGAACCACACAATAACCCTGGGTTCAATGTGGGGCGGCGGAGGGGTGAAGTGGACTGCGGTAGTCGTCGTGGGGTTGAGGACCACTGCGGTTGCGGCGGGGATGGAGCCTCTCCGTCGTTTCTAGGTCCCCGGTTAACATAACATAACATAATTATTTACACAGCATTTTTTACAGACTATTGCATTATAAATAATCTTATCGTCTGTGTGAATTCTGACGTTACTGTTGATGATGGCTACAAAGTCATTATTATAGAACATGAACAGCAAGCGATTCTAGGTGCTTCAGTCCGGAACGGCGCTGATGCTACGGTCGCAGGTTCGAATCCTGCCTCGGGCATGGATGTGTGTGATGTCCTTAGGTTAGTTACGTTTGAGTAGTTGTAAGTCTAGGGGACTGATGACCTCAGATGTTAAGTCCCATAGTGCTCAGAGCTATTTGAAACTTTTGAACAGCAAGGGTCTCAACACACTTCCATGGATCACATCAGAAGTCTCTTCTACCTCTATCGACAACTCTCTGTTAAAGATAACATTCTGCGTCCTACCCTTCAAGATATCCTCAGCACAGTCACAAATTTTGCTAACCCATACAGTCGTAACTTCAATAACAAGCGTAAATATGGTACTGAGTCAAATGCTTTCTCGAAAGCAAGAAATGCTGCTTCTATGTGACTGCCTTGATCCATCATGGCGTCCCGGGTGTAGTGTGAGAAAAGTGCTACTTGGATTTCACGTGATCGATGTTTTCTGAATCCATGATAGAGGTGATTCTGTTCTAGGTATCTCATTATGTTTGAGCTCAGTATACATTCTAAGATTTTTCAAGAAATGGATGTCAAGGATATTGTATGGTAATTTTGTAGAACGCTTCTTGTAAACGGGTATCTCCTGCGCTTCGGCTGTCATTAATCACGTTATGTTCATTCTTCATATTGAAGAATAGTTTGATCTGCTGTGTAACTATGCCATGCATCCGTCATTTAAGCGTTTTCAGCTGTTAAAACGAAATACGTGTTTTTAGCTTGCATCCGCTTCTAAAACAGAATTTTCTCCTTCTTTTGGAGCTGGGTGGGGGGGGGGGGGGGAGGTTGGAAGGGAGGGAGGGAGAATCTGTCAATAGCTATGCAAATGGAAATCCTACACAATGTACATCATATTTCTAAATATGATATTCCCGCTGCATTATTAAAAAAAGTTTACACACATTTGCTGAATGCTATGAAGTTTTTAAATTCCGTTATCACATTCGTAAATTGCATTCTGAAAAAGTGCTACGCAATCAGAACTAAATGAAAACAGTAAATATAATTTCAAATGCACTGATGAGGTACAGTCACTGGCGGGGAGAAATGCGAATGGTGCACAAAAAAGTTTGCAGTGTTTGTAAAGCGATATACACTACAGCAAGTCGATCCACGAAAGCACTGACAGAGATTGTACTAGCAGTGAAACCCGCACCGACATATTTGCGATTGATTTTTTTTTCTTTATTTTCATTTCATTTCAACATGCAGTGGCGGGCTGGCAGCAGCGCTGAAGCCACTCTTCAGCCTACAGTTTTGAATATAATAATGGAACTTTTTAAAACATAGAAATATGAACAAAAATGTAGTACTACAATTTTCTCAATGACGCTGTTGTGAAGTTGGCGTTTCATGGCGAGCTACTCGTAGGTGACGAGTTGCAGCAGCTGACGCTGATGTGGCGTTTGCTTGATGATCAGCTACAGGTATGGGATAGATGGAAGAGATTGTGGCATCACGGTGGAAATTTAAACAAAATACGAGGATAGAGATGAGGCGTGAAGTTATGGAGGACGAGAAAATGTGTTGGCGTGACAGCGAAAGGGGCATTAATGGAAGTGAATGAGGGTACTGGGAAGCCGGAGGGGCTGCTCAAAATTGGGATGGAATGTATTAGACAAGGATGTCTACTCGGAAAAAGGGGAAGTGGGAATGGTTTTGGGAACATGTGGCAATGGCATTAAAATGGAATACAGAACGGGCTGTCAGGGTGACTTGAGAGGGAATATGTGAACGCTCCAATTGAGGGATGTTTTGAAGAGCAGTGGTGATGAAGCATACGATGTCTTCAGTTGTACCACTACGTCAAGGGAGCTTTTGGGGTGAAGTGGTGTGTCAATAGCACGGCTTGGGGCAGTTAGTTCAGGTTTTGTTTGGCTATTCACTTATAGGAGTAAGCGGTACAGGAGTGGTTGCAAGTGTTGCAGATGGGTGGGGACTGGAAGTTCGCACAGTGATGGTACAGGTGGTTAGTTTTGAAGTGGGCGCAAGTAGGACAATTTTAGTCAGTAGTTAATGATCACTGCAGATGAGGCATTTATGGTGTCCCCATATCGTGCGCTTGGGTGCGACAACTGACTGCTGACACTAGACGTTTGACGTTGAGCAGCAAATATCGTGGTCGCCCACAGGAGATCTACCAAGGTTGGTGACTCATGACGCGTGGGTGGCTAGGAGGCCCCAAGAGCGCGCCTCCCCACCCGGATTGTAGACAGCTTACAGTCTGTCGGCCGAAGTCCCTGAAAGGGTGGAGGAGGTTGTTCTCCCATCAGTGAAGTTTCCGAGTCCAGCAGCTGCTTTGCCCAGATGAGGCACGACTCAGGCTAGAATTTAACAAGTTAATCAGTGGGCAGACAGCCAGCAGATCATCACCAATGTGTTAGTCGAGGTTTCTCTGAAACCCGACAGACCATCATTCTCTCCAGTTTAATGCGCAGACTGAATGGCTTCACAAATGTATATACCATTAGCCACCAGGCTCAATTATTTATACACTTATTGCTACATGAAACGCCTGGTTAAATCCGCAGGACAGAACAGGTAGCTGGAATTGTGGAAAGAGGCCAAAAATGAGCAGCTGCCAGTTACACTCGAACACATATAACTTTATTTAGTTGCCCAAACATTACAGCGCAAATTTCCGAGCTGAACTATCGACTGAATATGTCACACAATCTTATGGCTCAAGGGCACAACCTCTGTAATATTAAAAACGGCTGAAGGCCCATGATTTAAAGCACAACTACAATACATTTTCAAAAGGCGGAATGCGCAAGGTTTTATCCTTAAATAATACTTCAGATGAGGTTGAACGCCCTAACAATCTAAGACTTGACAAATAAGGAATTTTAATTTTAAAACGGCTGAAGGCTTATGATTTAAAAACACAATAAATTTTCAAAGGCAGAAGGCCCAAACAATCTAAGGCTTAACAATAAGGAATTGTACTTTTAAAACGGCTAAAGGCCCATGATTCAAAACAGAACTGCAATACGTTTTTACAAAGCAGAAAGCCCCAGGTTTTATCCTTAAATATTTTTTTTTAATGAGGCTGAAGGCCCAAACAATGCAACACTTGACAAATAAGGAATTTTCAATTTTAAAATGCCTGAAGATCCATTATTTAAAACCCAACTGAAAGCATACAAATTCTAACCATCGGCTATAAGCCATTAGAACACACAATCAAACACCAATAAGAACATACGGTACAGCCAGCGGCGCTCAGAAGTTTCCGAGGGTCAGTCTGCACTTGAAATATTAATTCGCTTAGGGGAGACAGGTAGTCGGCCCAACTAAATCCGATCCGCCGGCAACCCAACCAAGAAACAGTCAACGGACCCACCGAAAAGACGACTTGCTTTCCATGCGACCAGTACACAAGGAACTCCAAAGCCAAAACGTAAAAAGCGTAGCCGCCCACCGCCAAGTATGCATAAGCTGTCAAAACTACACGTACGTGTTGGACAGCGACAGCATGGTGAGGAAAGGACACTGCCTTAATATTGCGTCAGCTGCCAGGGCAGGTAACTGGAACGCTAGCACACTTGACTCGCATTCGGGAGGACGACGGTTCAATTCCGCGTCCGGCCATCTTGATTTAGGTTTTCCGTGATTTCCCTAAATCGCTCCAGGCAAATGCCGGGATGGTTCCTTTGAAAGGGCAAGACCGACTTCCTTCCCCATCCTTCCATAATCCTGTGACACCGCTGACCGTACTGTCTGGCCTCCTCTCCCCCCCCCCCCCCCCCCCAAACAACCGAACCCAACCGACGACTGGAACGCTAACGGCCACAAGGCAGAAAATTCCGTTTGTGCACTTGGGACTTCAAATAAACAAAATACAGTTAAACTCCACTGGATGGTAGCGAAACTTTCACCAACTCGAACACTCGCTGTTGCTCACGGGAATACCCCCAACAGCCAACCATGAAAACCAACGGCACAGTGTGAACAGACTGACTTCAGTAATTAAATCATCACTCAACTATGATGTACTGGGTCGGTGAGCCACGAACCTCATAGCACACTCCCCGACACTGCATAGAGACCGCCAGCGGGCCCGGCCCATTGCGCCCCACGTAGATTTCCTGGCTGATCCACACCAACCGACTGACTACCGCTAGCCGGAAGCTATAAGCACCAGACCAAAGATAGTACAAGGTGCGAATATCGATACACACCGCTGCTGCCACATAGAGGAAGAACAACGGCATAACCTCGGTAAACCAAACGCAGGGTAACAATCAAGGTTTAAACCGACGCATAAGCCAGGGCCAGCACGTAGTCTTCATATGGGGGGGAAGAGTAAATTTGTTCTACGCCACTCGCCCTGTGAGCTTCTCACAGCTCGTGGCAGGGCTCTGCATCGAGCACAGATTTCTAGGCACGCTCGTATGTTTTGTGAGATTTTGGCCGCACACAAGTGCTCCGAGCTACAGTTGTACTGACCACTTCGCTCGTTGGCGGTCTTGCAAACCCACCCGGCCATAGTATTTGATGTAATGTCAACAGTGGCCAACTCGATCAGTTCATAAGGCCAAGCTGGTCTCTATTGCCTGGTGGTGGGGTGAATTTAACTTCAGCTTAGGGAATTCCTTATACCGAGATACAAAGTGCCAAGAGTGCCCCGAGAATTCCAAATTTCAGGCATTTTCTCTCACCACGAACAACAGAGTGGTTGACGGCCTTCATTTAACGACCGAGAGCAGCGGCGTTTAAGTGAAATAACTGCAGAAAACAATGTGGGACGTACGACAAACGTATCTGTTACGACAGTGTGGTGAAATTTGGCGTTAATTGGCTGTGGTGGCAGATGACTGGTGTGAATGACTTTGTTACCAGCATGATATCGCCTGCAGCATGTCTCCTGGGCTTTTGACCATATCGGTTGGACCCTAGACGACTGGAGAACAGTGTCCTGATCAAATGAGTCCCGATTTAATTGGTAAGAGCTGGTGGTAGGATTCGAGTGTGGTGCAGATCCCATGAAGCCATGCACCCAAGTTATCAATAAGGCACTGTGCAAGCTGGCGGTCGTTCCATAATGGTGTGGGCTGTGTTTACATGTAATGTACTGGGCTCTCTGGCCCAACTGAACCTATCATTGACTGGAACTGGTTATGTTGGGCTACTTGGAGACCATTTTCAGCCATCCATGGACTTCATGTTCCAAAACAAAGACGGAATTTTTATGGAGGACGCTGCGCCATGACACTGGGCCACAATTGTTCACGACTGGTTTGAAGAATATTCTGGACAATTCGAGCGAATGATTTGGCCACCCCAAACGCCCGAGAGAAATCACATCGAACATCTATGGAATATAATCGAGAGGTCAGTTCATGCACAAAATCCTGCATCGGCAACAGCTTCACCATTATCGACAGTACAGTAGGGCTCAATATTTCTGCAGGGTACTTCCAACGACTTGCTGAATCCACGCCACGTCGAGTTGCTGCAGTATGTCGGGCGGGAGGGAATCCAACACGATGTTAGGAGATTTTCCATAATTTCTGTCACCTTAGCGTAAGTATTCCTGTATGGCCCACGCTGCTAGGAACCTTATGCAAACACGGTTCTACGTTAAAGATATTATTTGAATAACGGGTTAGGTGATGGTGCACTTCATTGCTTTCTAGCCAAGTCAGTATCATCAAAGAAACTGAGAGTTTCAAAGATATATTACACAAGGTTTATACTAGAAAGATTTTATCCCAGAAAATAGCGAAACTTGCTTCACTGTTGTAGGAATATTATTCTGCATGATGGTTTTCAGTGTTTCATACTGCAGAAAGGAATGCCGCATTAGCTGATTGAATCCACATAAGCAACGTACACTATTTTGAGTGTTTAAGTGTTACAGACTCTGGTGGGGAACCGAAAAGCATATCAAAAGCTACGCAGTATACTTATGGGCATTGTAAGGAGTCTGTCTGTTGATGTGGGTATTGGAAAGTTTCAGTTGATAAAATGTCCTGGGCTATTATGCAATGTTCAAATGGATATCACATTAAGGCCCAACGTTTCGTTCTTACCTGCGGAGGAAATTTTGAAGGCGGATCCTAGCTTCTCTGAGGGTCCGATTCACAACCTGGCTCGCTACCGAGTGCAGCAAAATTGCGTCTACTCGTGCTCCAGCGCAGTGTGGTGACGTCATATGCTTTGAATACCCGAGCGCAAATGGCCGTTGTCGATTGTCGTCGTCCGCTGTTGTTGTATGAAAGACCGGTATACATTGTCTTCAGCACTGGGATGCATATGGCATTAAATTTCACGCCCTCCTCCTTCCCACTGAAATTCCTGGGGCGTTTTAACAACCTGTAAGGTCTCTCTGTATAGCCTTTCACGATATACGCTAGCGTCGCCAATGTGATAAACGTTAATGACGAGCACACTTGAATACAATCAAAATAAATGTGGTGGTCTTCTGGCTGCAATGCATGTTCCGCCACAGCCGATCTGTCAGTTTCCCCCATTCTACAATTGGGCTTGGGTTCTCACAGATGGGGGCGAAACGTTGGGTTTTCATGTGAAATTAATCCATTCTATCACGACATAAAAGCCCATAACATTTTATTAATCCTGACATTTCCGGCCGTGAAAGTTTACGTTTTGCCACTGGAAAGTTTTTCCGCAAAAATAAAAAAGAAAGTTCAGTCGTATGAGATTAATGGTTGGGAGAGCTCGAAATGATTTCCCTATCCTCCGCAATCACGCGCCCCTTTCTTTTGTGAACTATGAGAACTGTGTGCATAAAAGTATCTGCTAAATGTAGGCAACTGTTGTGCGTGTGTAGTGTAGAGTGGTGATCGTGTCAGAAATGATGGGAGAAAGTATCGGCATATGGCCTAACCATCTCGAAGAGCACCAAGGGGACCGGCGAGCTTAACGTCCCCATCCGACGTGCGGATCACCATCAACGGTGCTTCATGTCCTGTCTTCATTAGACGCTGAAGTGAGGTCGTAATACAGAATGGCTCAAATAGTGATGATCACAAACTTGACGCCACCACCCCTCCTGGTGTGAACAGGTGTATCCACCTCGGCAGAGACTCAGTGAAAATACACTCATGCTCATAAATTAAGGATAATTGCAGAATGTGGTGCCACACGACGTGGCACTACACAAAACTGGCGCAAATAGCGTGGGCACATAGGGAACACACACGACACAGATCTGTAAGTGCATTGTATTGGTGATAAGTTGAGAACACCCTCCCGAAACACATGTGCTACAAAACGCCACTGTTTCCTGCGCATATACTCCGATATCAATATGGGATATGATCACTATGCACACGTACACAGGCCGCACAATGGGTTGGCATACTCTGGATCAGATGTTCGAGCAGCTACTGAGGTATAGCCTCCCATTCTTGTACCAATGCCTGTCGAAGCTCCTGAAGTGTCGTAGGCGTTTGAAGACGTGCAGTGCTACGTCGCCTGAGAGCATCCTAGACGTGCTCGATGGGGTTTAATTCTGGAGAACAGGCAGGCCTGATATCTTCTATTTCTAGGTACTCCTCCACTATGGCAGCTCGATGGGACCGTGCGTTACCATCCATCGGGAGGGAGGTGGGACCCACTGTACCCCTGAAAAGGCGGACATACCGGTGCAAAATGACGTCCCGGTACACCTGACTTGTCACAGTTCCTCTGTCAAAGACATGCAGGGGTGTACGTGCACCAATCATAATCCCACCCTACACCATCAAACCACGACCTCCATACAAGTTCCTTTCAAGGACATTAAGGGGTTGGTATCTGGTTCCTGGTTCAGGCCAGATGAAAACCTGGCGAGAATCACTGTTCAAACTCGTCCTTGAACATAAACTCGGGCCACTGTTCCAATGACCATGTACTGTATTCTTGACACCAGGCTTTACGCGCTCTTCTGTGACCAGGGGTCAGTGGAATGCACCTTGCAGGTCTCCGGGCGAATAAACCATGTCTGTTCAGTCGTCTGTAGACTGTGTGTCTTGAAACCACTGTTCCAGTGGCTGCGGTAAGGTCCCGAGTAAGGCTACGAGCAGTACTCCATGGCCGTCTGCAGACACTGATGGTCAGATATCGGTCTTCTTGTGGTATTGTACACTGTGGACGTCTCGTGCTGTAGCGCCTGGACACGTTTCCTGTCTGCTGGAATCGTTGCCACAATCTTGAGATCTCACTTCGTGGCACACGGTGGGCTCGTGCTACGACCTGCTGTGTTCGACCAGCCTCTAGCCACCCTAGTATTCCACCCCTCATAACGTGTTAAATATGTGTTCTTTGAGCCATTTTCAATGCATAGTCACCATTATCACTTCTGAAAAGGTCTGCACACTTACTCGCTGCATCTCACTCTGACATGCACGAATACACCTGTAGACTGCTGGCAGCGCATGGTCATTCCCCCTAGGTGATTGAAACCAGCAAACCGCCCACCAGAGCGTTGTTTCACCTTTTATCAGCATTATCCTTAATTTATGAGCATGAGGGTATAAAAACAGCCACACGCTCAGGTTTTAAAAAAAATGAAGAAAACGAGATGCTCTGTGTGTGAACACAGTAAAGTGTTCATATTTGCACGCACATAAGAGGAATTAGGAGAGGGACGTTGAACCTTGGATTTACTTTCAAAATCTTTTCTTATAGAATTTAATTTTTTACTAGCGATTCATGAAGGACATTAACACATTTCATCACACTATGTGAGCGTAGAAGTAGTTGCCAGTGGGCAATTGATGAAAACAAATTTCTTTCAACAAATGGAAATTTTATTTCTAAAAACCGTTTCTTTTAAAAAAAATCTAAAAATTATAATCAGAAAGCACCCTGTAAATATCAAGTTACAATTTATTCAGAGGCAGAAATAACAATTTTTTTTTCCTTTTTGACAGTATGAACTTTCGGGCTGAGAACCTTGCCGCTCCCTTTTAACATGGCCGTAGTGACGACCGCTCACAACAACCTCTGAAAGACTACACTGGTGCAAATCTGCAACACACCAGATTACTTTAAACTAAAATTTTTAACAACTCACACAAACACACAAACTATGCACCCCGTAGGAGGGATGGAAATGGTACAAAACACTCACGTTAAAAAAAATTACTTGCCACCGAAAGTGCAACTTGTTTTTAAAGAAAACTCTTACGATGGAAGGGGACAACATTATATACTAAAATGACCATTTAAATAAAAACCCATGAAATACAGTCTTACATAAAATTACAAACATGCTCTACATTAGACATATACCGCCTCTCAAGATGACAGGCAATATAAAAACATATTTCAGGAATTCGGCCTTTACACCTTAAGCAATAAATTCGTTAACACCGAATCCGACAAACATGACAGAGGCAGCTACTAACGTACGCAGACAGACAGACAGACAGACAGACACTAACTGCCTAACAAATGCGGACGAGAGACAGACGAGAAGGCTGGGGACGAGAGACTGACCAAGATAAGAATCAGAATTTAACAAGTAAATGAAACAACATATCACGAATGACTTACCTTCTAATAAACTGCGATGTCTGGCGAAGACCTGGCGCAGCACGCCCAAAACGCTCCCCCGAACAGTCCGCTGCCAGCCGCTTCAACGGACGCAGGAAGGCGCGCCGATCTCCCGTCTCACGGCGTCGCAGCTCGCACCGGCCAGACTGATTTCGTGGGTTGGCCCCTGTTGTTCTCGTGTCGGCCGCGAGGCCACGACGCTTCGCTATACGGCGCGGCCCACTGGACTCAGGTGGTGACCTCACATGCGCCGACGCTTAAGACGGACAAGTCATCTTGTGTCTCAGCGCGCGACCGACCAACCGATCTATCCAACCGCGAATGGCCATTGCCTGAACAAACTCGAGCAGACTGGCGGCCTAACACATACTAGCACTCCGGACGACAGACAGACACTGACTGCCCCACACTGAGCCGGCTCATCAACTGACCAGACTCTCGAGCTCATAGCGCCCCTTAAATGCACGTGAACAGGCAACCTTTCCCCTTTTCCACCAAAGGGAGACGACCAAAGCTCCGACTGCCACAGCGGCGCTACCACCAGAAACGGAGGGCGACTGCTTCACACAACGCACTGCGGCGCGCTCTTCAAAACAGTAATTTTTACCACGGCTCAGGCGTGATGTCCATGGATACAGCCAGTGTGCACGGCGCGCCGTTAGCAGTATCTGAGCTCCCTGACGTGCCTCCCCACAAACGAGGCCGCATATACTGTTAACTCTCACGTGTCTGTCTCCGCTCACCTCACCTATCGACGTGCGCCTCCAAGTCCCAACTGCAGACTACGTCTCACTGTCCTTCCTCCATCTCAAAGTGCTTCGAAACGTCGCCTTATCTCCCCCGAGAATGTTTGTACTTCGACGCATGCAGTATACATCGTACTGTAAAAAAAAACTGCTAGGATACAAGTCGTGGCCTCTTTAGTCGTGTAATAAGCGTGAAGAGAGGGTAATTTCATCGGAAAGACTGCATAAATGCTGGAAAAATTTAAGTAATAGAAATATTTTTTACTTTTTGTAATATCTGCAGGCCGTGTGAAATGTTTGAAATCCCACTTACACGTTCGACTTTCTTGTCTCAATAATTGACTGCTCGACACAAGTGAGTTTAGTTCAACGCCCATGGTATGCTGTTCCTGTACTGAGTCTAGTCGGTGTCAGATCAGCGACAGAATTTTATGTCTAATGAGAGCTGTCTGCTGCACAGTTTGGCATCTGAACAGTCAAGAGAGATTAAGAGGTACAAACCTTTTTATGAAAAAATCCTACTGTAGCAAGAAAATGTAAGAAGAAACAATGATAATGAAGTTTATTAACGAGCAAAGCAGAATTCAAAATCGATGTTCCTGACTAAGATTTTGTGGTGAATTTTCTTCACCCCTGAGCACTGAAAGAATATGAAAAGTGTCGTTCAAACATTTCAAAACATATACATCTATTTGCTCAAAAGATATATATATTTGCAAACACGGCAAACAATATATACAACGCAGTAAATAACACCTTTTTCTTTATCCTTTGTATCTTGTTTCCATGCTAAGCGCCAAATAATAGCAATACTTTTCTTGTCAAATACTTCTGACGTTTTTAGTGTTGAAATTATTTTATTGAAACACCTTTATTCATTTACTATTTTATTTACGCATTGTGTAGACGTCTGTCTTGGAGGAGAGCACTAATATGAAAAAAATACAAGGACCTTGTGTAACTTTTTAGTGTGTCGCGAAAACAAAGCAAATACCACAATAAATATCAAAAAGACACGACAACATAAAATCCATTTCCATAATAGGAATCAGCTCGATAGGTTAACTTCCTGTGTTAGCACACACCACCGAAGTCTCCTGATACTGCGCATGCGGAAAATGCAGCACGCCCGAGAATTTAGAAATCTCCACTCGGGACAGTCTATAGATTACTGACGTCATAGACAAACTCCCGTTGTTGTTCATTGCTATTTCCACACGGTCACAAATGGCGGACTCACTTTGAGTGGTCGATTTTGACCAGGAAGTATCTTGTGTAAAACGGGCTTAAAGGACGTCATTTCCAGCTTATTACTGTACGAGGTTTTATTACGCTATTGCTGTTCCGACATTATGCCATTATTAACCACCTAAAAAAAAGTAATGTAGTCACTAGCCCGAAGGTTAGCTCGACCACCGCAGCGCTATACCAGATACTGTACCGTTCGAGGTGGTTGGCATGGCCTTCCTCTGATGTTTGAATTATCTTATCCAGACATTTACTAGGAGACCTACAGTTTAACGTGGACCCTGAACCACGCTTCAACTCGGAATTCGTCACATCAACAAACATTACCAGAGCGGAACGCGAAGGTGCAGGGTATATAGTTTGTGCGGTGCGGTATAATTAAAATGTCTCCCCTGTACGAGAATATACATAAATATGTACGAGTGTAGGTTGTAGACATATTGTTGACGACATATGGAACTTAGGATCTGGCCCTCAGTAGTGCTTGGATAGCCTAATGGTAAAATAAATGGAAATGCCGTGTGACTAGGGCCTTGAGCCGTGCTGACCCCAGCTTATGCGTTGCCTTAAAACTTGGCTGTTACTCTGCGTTTGGTTTCCCGCGGTTATTGCGGTTATGCCGTGGATCTTCCTCTTTCTACGTGAGGCAGCAGCGGTGTGTATCGATATTTGCACGGTATACCATCTTTGGTCTGGTGTTCATAGTTCCGGCTTGTGCAGCCAGACAGTCGGTCGGTTGGAGCGGATCAGCACGCAAGTCTCCGCACGGCGAAGTCGGCCGGAGGAGGAGGAGGATATTAGTGTTTAACGTCCCGTCGGCAACGAGGTCATTAGAGACGGAGCGCAAGCTCGGGTGAGGGAAGGATGGGGAAGGAAATCGGCCGTGCCCTTTCAAAGGAATCATCCCGGCATTTGCCTGAAGCGATTTAGGGAAATCACGGAAAACCTAAATCGGGATGGCCGGAGACAGGATTGAACCGTCGTCTTCCCGAATGCGAGTCCAGTGTGCTGACCACTGCGCCACCTCTCTCGGTGCAAGTCGGGCGGGCCCACTGACGGTCTCTGTGCAGTGTCGGGGCATGTTTGGGGCTGTTCCGGGTGTTACGATGTTCGTGGCTCACCGACCCAGGACATGAAAGTTGAGTGGTGATTTAATTACCGAATCCAAGTCTGTTCACGTTGTCCCCTTGGTCGGTGGTTCGCTGTTGGTGGTATTCCTGGGAGCAACAGCGAGTGTTCGAGTTGGTGAAGATTTAGCCGCCGTGTGGTGGAATTAACTATATTTGTAGGTTTGAAATTCAAGTGCACCAGCGGAATTTTCTGCCTTTTGGCCGTTCGTGTTCCGGTTATCTGCCCTGGTCGCTGACGTAAATTCAGGCTGTGTCCTTCCCTCACTTGTTGTCGCTTTCCAACATGGTGTGCAGTTATTGACAGCTTAATGTATTTTTGGTTGTGGGCGGCTATGTCCGTAACGTTTTGGCTTTGGAATTCTCGTATACTGGTCGGAGGTTAGCAAGTCGTCTTGGCCGTGGGTCCCTGACTGTCTCTTGGTTGTGTTGCCGGCGGATCGAGTAAAGTTGGGCCGACTTCTTGTCTCACTTAAGCGAACGTTAAGATATCAAGAGCAGACCGAGCCCTCTGGAAACTTCTGAGCGCCGTTGCCCATACTGCCTTTCTTGTTGTTGTTTAATTGTGTATTTTTAATGCCTCATAGCCGATGGTTGGAATTTGTATGCTTGTAATTGTGTATTTAAAATCAAAAGCCTTCAGCCGTTTTAAAAGTAAGTTTTTCTAAATTGGGCAAGTCTTACATTGTCTGAAGACAAAAAATGGCTCTGATCACTATGCGACTTAACTTCTGAGGTCATCAGTCGCCTAGAACTTAGAACTAATTAAACCTAACTAACCTAAGGACATCACACACATCCATGCCCGAGGCAGGATTCGATCCTGCGACCGTAGCGGTCGCTCGGTTCCAGACTGTAGCGCCTAGAACCGCACGGCCACTCCGGCCGGCCTCTGAAGACAAAGCTTTGGCCTTCTGCCTGTTGAAAGTTTGTTGTATTGTTTTAAAGCATCGGCCTTCAGCCGCTTTAAGTTTTAAAGATCTTACATATCAAGTATTATCTTTTGGAAGATAAAGCTGTGGGCTTTCCACATGTTGAAAATTTATTGAGTGTATTTTTTAAAAAGCATCGGCCTTTAACCGCTTTAAGGTTTAAGGATCTTACTTATCAAGTATTACATTCTTTCAAAATAAAGCTGTGGGCGTTCTGCCTGTTGAAAATTTTTCGTAGTTGTATTGTTCTTAAAATGATGGGCCTTCAGCCGCTTTAAAATTTTGGATTATTACTTATCAAGTCTTACATCACATCGGATTAAATACTATTTAAGGTTAAAAGCTTTGGGCCTTCTGTCTCAGAAAATTGGTTGCAGTTTCTATAAAAAACAAAGGCCTTCAGCCGTTTTGGAGCAAGGTTTCTTATTGGTCATAAAGCTTGGGCCTTCTGCCTATTGAAAGGTTACTGTAGTTACGTTATTTTAAATTTATCGGCCCTCAGCTGCTTTTAAAAACTTACTCTATCTGACTAGTCAAGTCTTACTTCGCTTGGCCTTAAATACTATTTAAGATTAAAGCCTAGAGTCTTCTGCCTCAAAATATATATATATATATATATATATATATATATATATATATATATATAGCAGTTGTATTTAATTCACGGGCCTTCAGCCGTTTCAGAATTAAAGACGTTTTCTGTCGACAGTCAAGCTTAGAAGTTGCGCTGTGATGTTTGGACAACTAAATACAGTGTTATGTTTGGTTGTGTAACTGATAGCCGCTCATTCTGGCCCCCTTACACAATTCCTACTACTTGTCCTGTCCTGCCGGTTTAGCAGGGTGTTTCAGGCCTCCCGTCATGTAGACTTTTCGCCTGATGCAAGTTTTTCGAGTTGACGCCAGTGCGGCGACTTGCGTGTCGATGGGGATGAAATGATGACGGTAAAGACAACACAACACCCAGTACCTGAGCGGAGAAAATCTCCGACCCAGCCGGGAATCGAACGCGGAGCATTAGGCATGACATTCCGTCGCGCTGATCACTCAGCTACCATGGGCGGACAGCCTAATGTTAAGAAAACCTCTCACTGTCAAGCACAAATTTTCAGTGTCGTCATTCCGTTACACGGCTTATGGTTGTCCACATTCGCAGCTGTGTATACATTTCATGTATTTCATAACGGTTGTAGTCGCCGCAGTGCCTGTTCCGTTGCACATGCCTGCATGTCCGAAAGGAAATTTGCATCGTGCTTCTGAACAGCACGGCACTGCAATGTCGTATCGAAAACAAACACTAATGGTTTATCTAGAACGTCTGCTGGAAACAACTCCAACGAAACTGATGTTTGTGAAATGGCTACGCGAACGTGCTGCTTTCAAAAGCCTCACAAGTTTGAAACACAAGAGACTTACATACTACTCGTTGATGCACAACTCCTCTCTTGTAACGTCTGCCAATGGTGTTTGTTAAGACACTCTGTAACACTCTCGCGCTGACTAAAAGATCCCATGAAGAATCATTCCGCTCTTCTTTGGATCTTCTCTATTCCTTCTGTCTGTTCTACCTGATAAGGAGTCCATGTGGACGAAGAATACTTGAAAATAGGTCTTATAAGCCATCTGCTTCGTGGTTGACTTACATTTTCTTAATATTCTTCCTATGAATCCCAGCCTGGCAACAGTGCTAAACTGGTAAGATGACGTCACAGGGAAGATTATTACTGCGCGAGAAACACGTACACACGTGATCTGTCCGGGGCTCGACCACTGTTTACGCATTATTAGTCTCGTAGTTATTAGTAATTCAAAACTGACGGTATTCTGTCACACAAGAAAGTTAACAAAAAAAGGTGCTGTAAGAATATGGAGCTTTTAAATGTCGTGTATAGAGAAAATAAAGAAGCATTTATGAGACAAATGTTACAGTCACGCCGGCGCTCGGGTGGAAAATAAAAAAATGAAATGGCGTTGTTGGCCAGGAGGTCCCATTCGGGTTCGGCCACGAAGTGCAAGTCTTATTTCAGTCGGCGCCACAATGGGTGGCTTGCGGCCGATGACGAGGACAACACAACACGCAGTGCCCGAGCGGAGAAAATCTCCAACCCGGCCGGCAATCGAACTCGGGCCCAGTGCATGGGAGGCAAGCACTTTACCACCTTTTTTTGTTGATCTTATTTTGTTCTATATTGTTCGTTGAATTTGTTCGTGGCGGACGTCCGATGACACTCGTTTAGGTTGTTCGTTGATCCGTTCACTTTTTTTTATTTATTTTTTTTATTACAGAGGGTAGCTAAACCCTCTGACCGATTACTCTGAGCTACCGTGCCGGCCACCACCCAGCTGAGTAGGCCGACGGGTGGAAAATGATATAGAGAGGATGCTTATCAGTCTGACGAGAAATGTACAGTAAAAATATTTCAGCGATAGATCTCTACCTGCAGTACTGTTGAATTTATCCGCCAGTCTAGCAGCCTACTCGCTTCGGCACTGCATGTACTGAAATTGGAACGGTAGAGAAAAGATTATCGTGGCTCCCGCGCAAGGATAACACGCAGAACTCTGGAGCTGTGGTCGGCTGCCCGCCCGCGGCTGTATCCGCGCCGAGAGCAGTCTTTGAATCGGCGGCGTCTTTCGTCCTTCTGGTCCATCGGTCGCGGCGTCCTTTGACGGCGGCTGCCACTCCATCTCCCTGGGGGGTCGTACGGCCGGGCCGCGACGCGTGTGTCGCCTCCAAAGGTCGCCCAAAGGTTAGCCTGCCAGGAGCCGGCCTCTCTCGTCTGTCAGAAAAGACAGCCACGAGGAACTGCGCCAGCCCCACTGGTGCCTCGTCTCGTCCTCTTCCCCAGCCAACTGCCACACAGCTTCATACATGCTCGGTCCCAGCCTCTTTGTCACCATCGTGGAGCAACTTTACCACATTCATGTATTTGAAATACGCTACTTATGTCGGTGTTATATAAACCATAAATAATTATTTATCAGGGGCGATCAAAAAGTTGGCGTTTCAGGACATTGCTGCAGCGAATATGCAACGCGGCGTGACTCCGATGTGGCTACGCACTGAGGTGACAAAAGTCATGGCATGGGGACATGTATATGAAGAGGTGGCAGTAGTATTGTATACACAAGGTATAAAAGGGCAGTTAAAAAAAAAAGGTTCAAATCTTTGTGAATTTGTAAGGGACCAAACTGCTTAGGTCATCGGTCCCTAGACTTACACACTACTTAAACTAACTTGCCCGAGGGAGGATTCGAACCTCCAAAAAATGGTTCAAATGGCTCTGAGCAATATGGGACTTAACTTCCGAGGTGACCTGACGGGAACCGGTGTATCCACTGCGGCAAGGCCGTTGCCGTGTGGCCATCAGCCGACAAAAAGCTTTTGAGTTTTTTCTTAGTAAGGCATTCAGCCCTCAGTGTAGTAAAACCTCTTAAAGGATTCTTGAGAGTTATTTTTTAAAATAAAGTGTATGTGTTTTCCGTGCAACCAACGTTAACTGATTACGCCCTGTCCACACCTTTTCCGGCTTTCCCCATGTCCCACGTCTCAGCCATTCATGGACTTCATGTTCCCAAACAACGACGGACTTTTTATGGATGACAGTGCGCCATGTCACCTGGCCACAATAGTTCGCAATTGGTTTGGAGAACATTCTGGAGAGTTTGAGTGAATGGTTTGGCGACGCGGGTCGCCCAACATGAATCCCAACGAACGATTGTGGGACGTAATCGAGAGGTCAGTGGGTGCATAAACCCCTGTACTGAGAAGACTTTTGTAATTATGGACAGCTATAGAGGCAGCACGGCGTAATATTTCTGCAGGAATGTCTCAGTATTTCCGCAGGGGCCGTCCTATTATTTCTTGAAACTATGCCACATCGAGGTGTTTCACTAGACCAGGCAAAAAGGAGGCCCGATACGACATTAGGAGGCATCCCTTGTCTTCTGTCACCTCTGTGTACAAGCACAGAGGCGAGGGATTTGTTTGGCATGCGTGACTTTTCTACATACGTGCGGTAAACGAGAAAATGTGAATTATGGTGACGTTATTATCAATGGCGTCCCACCAGGACCAAAGTTTTGTTCTTTTCTTGGCAGCTGAAAGACAAACACTGGTAGACATCCATTGGAGAATGAAGAATGTGTATGGGGCAGCATGTGTGTTGAAAACTGGCGCTGTGTAATGGTGCACCAAGTTCCTTGCTGGTCGCGGTTCGACACAAGACGCCGGTCGATCTGGGAAGCCAAAACTTACGCCAGCTCAAGTGGGGGACATCCGAGCATTTGCCCTGTAGTTTTGATCTCTCCCTGTGCGACTATCATGCCTTGAGGCATTAAAAAAAGGCTTTGAAGATTCGACGATTCCTGTTGGATGAGAATGTGCAGCAGGCAGTTACGGACTTCTTCATCCAGCAGGTCACGATGTTTTATTAAATCTGTGTCCGCCCCTTTTTGACAAGAGGTGGAGCCCCTCCAAGCCCACACCGGCATTATGACCAACCCAAAAGGTCTACTGCCATCTCTGCATAAGGGTTAGTGTTCACTAAAGTGAGGTGTCGTAGGATGTGGGTACAAGATGTTTGCGTACGTCTGGTTATGGTTAACCATATATACTTGCTCATCTGGAGACAGATTGGGTCGAAAGTCGAACGAACGGTAGCGGTTTGAAGGACAAAGGGCAAGCGCCAAGGGGAAAAGCCTCTGCGATAGTTTGGTCGGGTAGTAAGAGCAGTAGCGGATGTCTTGCCGACTGCGATAGGTCATGCAAGGATGGGTTATGTTAGAAGTGGGTATCACGCAATCGGATATGATGTCATGCAAAGTTTCGTCGTAAGAGATCAGTCTGTGACGGTGGTGAGAGCCCCTGGCGCGCTGTCAGTGGTGCGTCGCAGCCAAGCGCTCAGAGATGCGTGACCGCGTAACGGCACCACTCCTCGCTTGTTGGCTGCACAGAGGTGTCCACCCCTAGTAGTTGAGCGGTCAGCGCGACGGAATATCATACCTAATGGCTCGGGTTTGATTCCCGGCTGGGTCGGAGATTTTCTCCGCTCAGGGACTGGGTGTTGTGTTGTCCTAATCATCATCATTTCATCCCAACCGACACGCAAGTCGCCGAAGTGGCGTCAACTCGAAAGACCTGCACCAGGCGGTCTACACGACGGGAGGCTCTAGCCACACGGCATTTCCATTTACCAAATCGATGTTTTCAATCTGGTGCGTCGTTGGGATGATTGTCTCAGCCCTCCCGGCGATTTTGCCTGATGGGCACGCTGATTCTGGATTGCACTACCTCCGAACGGAAACGAATTTTTAACGTATTAAGTTTTCTTAAACTGGACTATAAGCTATGAAATATTTTCTTCTAGCCCCGTACATAATCCTAGCAGGTAGCCCTAGAGATTTATGATTGTGATTGTGAAATACTCGTAACATTTAAAACTAAAAACCAGTGCCACATGCAACAGAAAACAGTAAAGAGGTGAACAA
Source organism: Schistocerca piceifrons (assembly GCF_021461385.2). Classification (NCBI taxonomy): domain Eukaryota; kingdom Metazoa; phylum Arthropoda; class Insecta; order Orthoptera; family Acrididae; genus Schistocerca; species Schistocerca piceifrons. Next base: position 319,848,970 of record NC_060143.1, on the reverse strand, counting down.
TTGATGTGCCAATTAGTTTGTTTAATATTAACTACGTGAACTGTTCATCCATCAACTATATACAGCATTCACCCAACGTTTTTCGTTTTAAATCTTACAAGTATTTTCTAGCAATTAAAAATACAGAATCTGAGGACTATCTGTATGGGTTTGGCAGTCTATATGGAGCTAGGAGAAATAAATTTAAAAACATGGTATATTAAAGATTTGTTTCACTTAAATAATTATTTTCTACTTTTTAGGCCTGTGTGTGTGATATTTTTCCTTTGAATCAGGCACATTGATGAGGCCACAAAAAAATCATTACAGGTTCATTCAATCATCTCTGCGCAAATCGGAGTCATATGTATTCCAATGTAAATTCAGGTTATTTCAGTTTCTCTTCATCTCACGAAACCAATATATTGCTTACTTCTATGCATATTTACTGGAAATCGTTCTTCCTGTGAACCATTCATGACTGGAACAGGGAAAGAGGGGAAATGGCAGTGGTACGCAAAATACTGTCTACCACATACTAGACATGACAGCTAATTAATATTGGATTCTCATCCAGTTCTGAGATATGATCAAGTTTTCAATGCTCCAACTCATTGGGAAATGACAGTAGTGGTCAAAGCACTCTCCACAACACACCATATACGAAAGCTTAATATTGCATTGCCATCCACTGCTGAGCTATGTTTAAAATTTAAAGTCTGTAGCTCATTGGGAAATTAGTTTAATATCAATCGTAAGAACTGTTCCATTCCATGGTGGCGGATTCATACAGCAACCTTATCAAGTGGTTGGTAAAAGCAAATGCAGGATGCAGATCTGTAATTTGTTTATTGCGCGTTTCGCCTCGGTAGGACTTCGTCAGATTCTGTTCAAATTAACGCCATTTCATAATCTGAATAACTGAAGAGTGGAACTTAAAAACATTTAAGCGTGAAATCTCACATTTGGCAGGAGAATCAGAAAAACAATGTATATCTTTTTGTGTACAACACTTAATGGTCCAGTCACATTAATGTGACCATCACCTGTGTCCGACATCAACGTCAAAGTGTAATAACCACTCCCAGACCTCAGGTGGCAGCACTAGCAGTGGAGGGTATATAAAGCGTGCCGTGGGGACACGCTAACAGTGCTGTCGTTGTCGTAATGCGGTAACAGAGCGAGTGATCTGACGAAAAATGCATGATCATTGGCTTTCGCGCCAAGGGTGGAAGGATTTCCGAAATGGCTGAGTTTGTAAACTGATCGCATGATGCTGTGGTAAAAGTATACTGTGTACGTCAAAAGGACACTATGAAAAACGGCGCCGAAGCAGCTGTGGTGCACCACGCGTCATAGATGACAGGGGCGGAACCGTATAGTCGAGAATAGACTTTTAAGTGCCGAGCACTATGGGACTTAACGTCTGAGGTCATCAGTCCCCTAGACTTAGAACAACTAAAACCTAACTAACCTAAGGACATCACACACAACCATGCCCGAGGAAGGATTCGAACCTGCGACAGTAGCGGCAGCGCGGTTCCGGACTGAAGCGCCAAGAACCACTCGGCCACAGCGGCCAGGGTTTTTGGTTTATCCACCCACGCAGGCTGCTGTTCCTCTGCGACGAAAGCTGAAATCTGCACGTCAATTCCGCAGCTGGACGTTAACTAAGTGGTGACAGGTGGCCTTATCAGATGAATCACGCTTTATGTTCCATTGGACAGATGTCCATTGGCGTGTACGTCTGAAAGGAAACACCCATGTCCGAGGAGGGAGCGTTGTGGTCTGGGGGAATGTTTTCGTGGAATTCCCTGACGATATCGTCATTCTGGAAGGCGCAATGGGTATGGATCTAACCTTGGGCGGCATGTCCATCCTACATGCATTTTATTTTTCCTCGGCAAGATGGCTCTATCAGCTGGATAACGCAATGTGTCACACAGCTCGCAGTGTACGTGAGTGATTCGAAAGGCACCAGGATTAGTTTACCGTACTCTCCTGATTTAAACCCTACAGAGAATCTGCGGGACCACCTTCCCTGGCCTGTACACGCCATGAACCCTCAACCGAGACATCTAACTCCCGACCACGACACTGGAGTCGGCATTACTCGACATTCCTGTCAGCACCTTCCAGTACGTCAATCTCTTTCTGCCGGTCTTGCAGCGGTCCGCGCTGCAGAAGTTGGTTGTTCAGGCTTTTGGCAGATGGTCACATTCATGTGCCTGGGCAGAAACTAAGAAAATATTCTGATACCACAGGATTATACTGCCCAACTCATTAAATTAATGAGAAAATTTAATTAAATAGTTTGTTAAGAATGTACCAGGAAATTTTCTGGCTCTAAGTGCCAATAAGAAAGTTTCTGTTCCGAGTGCCATCAACATAGAGGCACTACGTTTTATTTGTGATAATACAATATTGTTACTAGTAGAATACAAAAACCATTTCGCATTTTTTCAAAATAATAAATAATTTAAATTCACGAAAGAAAACTTCTGTTCACTTCTGTTTCTTACACAACTCCATTCCAGTGATCAGATATTGCATAGTTTAGTAGTAGTAGTGGTAGTAGCAGCAGCAGCAGCGGCAGTAGCTTTATTCATCCGTAGTTCTCTTTATACAAGGATATATGACATGTCGAAGTATTTACAAATTTAGATCAATTTAAAATAAGCTAACTCGCATACACACGTATTTACAGACTTCTAGTCAGAGACAATCATTGGATTTACTCCTGGAATACAATACTTTTTTACACATAACTTATTAAATAATCTAATGCCACATTGTTCACTCATATCTCACTTTCAGTCACTGCAGAGACTATACACACATTGTTTCATAACACTTCACTCACTACACACTATCCTGAAAAACTGAGATGTTGAGCTCAGAAAGAGGAAGAGGTGTTAGTATTGTGCCATGCATTGCTTGAGGGTAAATATTTCTAGAAACGAAAAAGAAGAAGGAAAAAACAAAGTGAAGGTGTTATGTAGAATGTTGGATATTTTATAATCGTTATTATTATTATTATTCATTTGTATAACATTTTTTATCAAACCACTGTTTTAGCTAAGTAATCCTTCAGTGTATAAGATGTATTGCATAACAGGTAGTTTTTAGCTGCCTTTTTAAATAAGTGTATTTTTGCAATATTTTAATATCTTTTGGTAATTTATTGTACAGTTTTATTCCCTGGTAGAAAATGCTGTTTTGAGTTTTATGTTTATTTTTTCTTTGTAAATGTAAGTTGAGTTTATCTCTTGTTGCATGGCCATGGACAGAGCTGTTTGTGCAGTAATTGCCAATGTTATTTTTGATATGTACAACTGACTGGTAAATGTATTCACATGGAGCAGTTTAAATCCCCAGTGTTCTGAATAGATCTTTACAATGAGCTCGGCTAGTATTTTTGGTTATTATTCTTATGGCTCTTTTCTGGAGTTTGAAAATTGTGTTCACATTTTGTGCATTTGTTCCCCTAAAAAGATTGCCATAACTAAGAATTGAGTGTACATATGAATAATATGTAACTAAAAGACACCGCATGTTACACACTTATGATAGGATTCTAAGGACATAACATGCTGATGACATTCTGTTTGCAAGTACGTTCGTGTGTTCACACCACTTCAACTGAGAATCAATATTCATTCCTACATTTAATTTAACATTGCCATTTTTCCCCTTCAAACTGAAATTCATGGCATTAGTTTTCTTTATGTTCAATGTCACTTTATTACTTATTGACTAATCATAAACTTCCTTGAGAGCTTTATTTGCTTTCTCGGCAAGGAGTTCTCTTGCTTTCTCAATGACTATAATATTGCTGTCATCAGCGAAGAGGATTTTTTCACCATGACTAGCACTACTGGGAAATTCAAGTTTACTGCAGCAAAACTGCTTATGACGTTGAGGAAGTAATGACAGCATCGTCAACAGCTCTTTCTCTTTTGCAGCTGATGAACATGACTGGTCTTTCATGTGAAGTACGGTACGGCGTTCATTTGACGCGGTCTTTCCTCTTTTTGATAAACTGACATTTCTCCATTCTTGTGTTTCAGGGCAAGAATTTTTAATAACTATGGATGAGTGTGAGACACTTTGATCTTAATGCACTTGGAGGTTTACACACCTGCACTGATAGCGATGTTTTAACAGCATCTTTAAAATCAAAGAAGTCAATTGTATGCATTGGAATTACGTGGCCTGGTTCATAGCTTCAGGTACCTCCACAATGGTGAGTAAACAATGCGGAACAAAGACTATGACGCCTGGAACTTCTGAGAGAAGTACTGGTTGATACAAGGGCCACGCATCTTCTGGAAATTAACATCTGAAACATTTTATCCAGAATTTTACACTTGGAACAAGTAGAGGGACATGCGACAGAGTAGCGAGAAGGCAACAAAACTGAAAACGCTCTTTTGTATTTAAAAAAAAAAGAAAAAAAGTGGAACATTTTCAGTTTCCATTCTACAGTCAAAAAAAACCAACGCCGGAATGGCCGAGCGGTTCTAGACGCTACAGTGTGGAACCGCGCGACCGTTACGGTCGCAGGTTCGAATCTTGCCGTGGACATGGATGTTTGTGATGTTCTTAGGTTAGTTAGGTTTAAGTAGTTCTACGTTCTAGGGGACTGATGACCTCAGATGTTAAGTCCCATAGTGCTCAGAGCCATTTGAACCATACTAAACAACAACACTGAATCATGCAAAAAATCACATCCTGAGTCTGAAACACTTTTAAAACGGAAGTATTGAATAAAAATAACATTCTAAATACAAATTTATTGGCAAAAGTAAAATGTGTGTTGGAAAGTGGTCAGTGAGCTCTTTTATATGAAATATATCAATCATAAAACCATCAATTTTCAGCAATTTCAGATTTCAGCAATCGTAAATTAGGAATGTTTCTTTAAACAAATTCTTTCACACTAACTAAATATACTATTGCCAACATTAATCAGTAAATTATACCGTGAATAATGGAGTTTAATGGAATATTGGATGGATAAGAATTTGGTCATTTTATGTAAGTACACTACTGGCCATTAAAATTGCTACACCACGAAGATGACGTGATACACACGCGAAATTTAACCGACAGGAAGAAGATGCTGTGGTATGCAAATGATTAGCTTTTCAGCGCATTGACACAAGGTTGGTGCCGGTGGCGACTCCTACAACGTGCTGATATGAGGAAAGTTTCCAACCGATTTCTCATACACAAACAGCAGTTGACCGGCGTTGCGTGGTGAAACGTTGTTGTGATGCCTCGTGTAAGGAGGAGAAATGCATACCATCACGTTTCCGACTTTGATAAAGGTCGGATTGTAGCCTATCGCGATTGCGGTTAATCGTATCGCGACATTGCTGCTCGCGTTGTTCGAGGTCCAATGACTGCTAGCAGAATATGGAATCGGTGGGTTCAGGAGGGTAATATGAAACGCCGTGCTGGATCCCAGTGGCCTCGTGTCACTAGCAGTCGAGATGACAGGCATCTTATCCCCATGGCTGTAACGGATCGTGCAGCCACGTCTCGATCCCTGAGTCAACACATGGGGACGTTTGCAAGACAACAACCATCTGCACGAACAAATCGACGACGTTTGCAGCAGCATGGACTATCAGCTCGGAGAACATGGCTGCGGTTATCCTTGACGCTGCATCACAGACAGGAGCGCGAGCGACGGTGTACTCAACGACGAACTTAGGTGCACGAACGGCAAAACGTCATTTTTTCGTATGAATCCAGGTTCTGTTTACAGCATCATGATGGTCGCATCCGTGTTTGGTGACATCGCAGTGAATGCACATTGGAAGCGTGTATTCGTCATCACCATACTGGCGTATCACCCGGCGTGATGGTATGGGATGCCATTGGTTACACGTCTCGGTCACCTCTTTTTCACATTGACGGCACTTTGAACAATGGACGTTACATTTCAGATGTGTTGCGCCCCTTGGCTCTACCCTTCATTCAATCCCTGCGGAACCCTACATTTCAGCAGGATAATGCACGACTGCATGTTGCAGGTCGTGTATGGGCCTTTCTGGATACAGAAAATGTTCGACTGCTGCCCTGGCCAGCACATTCTCCAGATCTCTCACCAATTGAAAACGTCTGGTCAATGGTGGCCGAGCAACTGGCTCGTCACAATACACCAGTCACTACTCTTGATGAACTGTGGTGTCGTGTTGAAGCTGCATGGGCAGCTGTACGTGTACGCGCCATCCACGCTCTGTTTGACTCAATTCCCAGTCGTATCAAGGCCGTTATTACGGCCAGAGGTGGTTGTTCTGGGTACTGGTTTCTCAGGATCTATGGAGCCAAATTGCGTGTAAATGTAATCACATGTCAGTTATAGTATAATACATCTGTCCAATGAATACCCGTTTATCATCTGCATTTCTTCTTGGTGTAGCAATTTTAATGGCCAGTAGTGTACTTATATCCATTTCCTGTAAAGCGGAAAAAAAGGAAAATGCAAATTTGTATTCTCTGGTAAAATTCTAGTAAGGGGAGCTATTCCCGGGAAGTTGGTTTAAAATTAATTGTAAAATTTGTACCATACAGACTGACAGACAGAGTGGTATCCATCTCCTCTGTACCCCTCATTCTGCTGAGCAATGCCCAAGGGCTCGCATGCCGCCTGGACACAATCTAAAGCTGCTCGCACAACACGTCGATGCTGCAGAGCAGCTTAGATGTTAGGCATTACCAACATTTACACCCGTACCTACAACTTCTACCGAGCAGACTGACAAGAAAACGAGTTAACATTGCATTGTCATCCAGTTATTAAAATTTCAAGTCTCTACCTCTTTGGGAAGTTTGTTTAAAATCATGTGCAAGGTTTGTACTGAACAGATAGACAGGAAAGTGACGTAATAAAAACGTGGTAAAAACGTTAAACATCCGAAAATGGCTAAATGCTGTTACCTTCAGCAAGGCAAAACTATGCACTCGAGCGCGGCGTAACGTGAACGAGTGCTGGCGCCCTCTGCGGTGGAAGCGCAGAGAGTGTGGGGGCGTACAGTGTCTGCGTACACAGCGGCGATTGGCGCGCGCCGAGAGCAATTTGCGAGGGCGTGCCGGAGCGCTCAGCTGGCCGTGGGCGCCCGTGCATCTTTAATGGCGGCCGCAGCAGGCCGGGGCTGCCCCCATAAATACACAGCGGACGCCGCCACGACCCGCCGGTGAATTTTGCAGGCGGCGCCCGCGATGACTCCGCCAGATGCTGTCTCCGCTGGCCGGCGTTTCGCCTCCCGTATTCTGCAACTTATTCACGAGAGGAGGAGAGTCGTAAAAGAAGTCCGCGCGTTTTTGGGGTCAGAAAAATCCAGACGAGTTCCCTGAGTCTGTTCGTGTGAAACGTGGATATCGCGTAATTAAAAAGAGCCTCGTGCGAAGTTCGAAAGGACCTGTAGATGACAATAATCTTCGAGAAGGTAAAACTAATACGCATTTGTTTCTCAGTTAGTAACTGGAATCTGTTTGTGAGCACAAACTTCTCGTTAGCAATGTAAAATCAAATAGTTTTAAATCCACATTACACTGTCTGATCCAGAATCGTCGTATCGACCCTACTTTTGAACACGAACGTTGAAACGGTTAAGTCTTAAAAGACGTACGTAAATACGAGAGTTGCCTCCCTGACAATAACAGACTTCTGTTTGAGAACAATAAGAAACAGAAATTGATTATATTAGAACAAATAAGCCCTCGGTCACAAATATTAAGTCAAAATTGACCAGATTTCGACGCTACTATGAGCGTCGTTTTCAGAATTAGACTAACTGTTCTAAAACATATTAGGTATATAATACATTAATAAAATTAAAGTTTGTACTGACTGAAAAAGATGAAGTATTTACAAGTCACATATTAAATAAGATCTAAGCCGGAAAGGGGACGTCACGAATAGTTGTAAGAAAGATGGCGATCTGCTAAGGGCTGCTCGTACTTTGGTGAACAAGGGTTGCAACAAGACTGAGGTGCCCACGTTAGAAAGTGTGGGCAAGCAAACATGCTGTTGCTACGAGCGCCATCTAGTAGCCGCAGAAACAATTAGGCTACTGTACATTCAAAATTAGACACATGAAATTGTGATGCTGCTGATCAGGCATAACGTAAGCACTAATGATAATAGGATGAAGTTACATATTTATCTACACTCCTGGAAATGGAAAAAAGAACACATTGACACCGGTGTGTCAGACCCACCATACTTGCTCCGGACACTACGAGAGGGCTGTACAAGCAATGATCACACGCACGGCACAGCGGACACACCAGGAACCGCGGTGTTGGCCGTCGAATGGCGCAGCATTTGTGCATCGCCGCCGTCAGTGTCAGCCAGTTTGCCGTGGCATACGGAGCTCCATCGCAGTCTTTAACACTGGTAGCATGCCGCGACAGCGTGGACGTGAACCGTATGTGCAGCTGACGGACTTTGAGCGAGGGCGTATAGTGGACATGCGGGAGGCCGGGTGGACGTACCGCCGAATTGCTCAACACGTGGGGCGTGAGGTCTCCACAGTACATCGATGTTGTCGCCAGTGGTCGGCGGAAGGTGCACGTGCCCGTCGACCTGGGACCGGACCGCAGCGACGCACGGATGCACGCCAAGACCGTAGGATCCTACGCAGTGCCGTAGGGGACCGCACCGCCACTTCCCAGCAAATTAGGGACACTGTTGCTCCTGGGGTATCGGCGAGGACCATTCGCAACCGTCTCCATGAAGCTGGGCTACGGTCCCGCACACCGTTAGGCCGTCTTCCGCTCACGCCACAACATCGTGCAGCCCGCCTCCAGTGGTGTCGCGACAGGCGTGTATGGAGGGACGAATGGAGACGTGTCGTCTTCAGCGATGAGAGTCGCTTCTGCCTTGGTGCCAATGATGGTCGTATACGTGTTTGGCGCCGTGCAGGTGAGCGCCTCAATCAGGACTGCATACGACCGAGGCACACAGGGCCAACACCCGGCATCATGGTGTGGGGAGCGATCTCCTACACTGGCCGTACACCACTGGTGATCGTCGAGGGGACACTGAATAGTGCACGGTACATCCAAACCGTCATCGAACCCATCGTTCTACCATTCCTAGACCGGCAAGGGAACTTGCTGTTCCAACAGGACAATGCACGTCCGCATGTATCCCGTGCCACCCAACGTGCTCTAGAAGGTGTAAGTCAACTACCCTGGCCAGCAAGATCTCCGGATCTGTCCCCCATTGAGCATGTTTGGGACTGGATGAAGCGTCGTCTCACGCGGTCTGCACGTCCAGCACGAACGCTGGTCCAACTGAGGCGCCAGGTGGAAATGGCATGGCAAGCCGTTCCACAGGACTACATCCAGCATCTCTACGATCGTCTCCATGGGAGAATAGCAGCCTGCATTGCTGCGAAAGGTGGATATACACTGTACTAGTGCCGACATTGTGCATGCTCTGTTGCCTGTGTATATGTGCCTGTGGTTCTGTCAGTGTGATCATGTGATGTATCTGACCCCAGGAATGTGTCAATAAAGTTTCCCCTTCCTGGGACAATGAATTCACGGTGTTCTTATTTCAATTTCCAGGAGTGTACTTTAAACAGAGATACATTTTGTAACGTAAAAAAACCTTTAGTTATGACATACAAGAAAACAGCAAAAATGTAACAGGAAAACAACATTTCGGTAAACTGCATGAGGAAATCTGAATCAAAGATCAAGCAATGGCTTTATACAGTCGAAAAAGTTTTTATTTCGCAGCTGCAGCTGTTCGTTGAGAATGAGGCCATCATGACGAGAGAGATGTTCGAAAATCTCCAATTCCTCTAAAACATCTAACCTACGCCCCTTCTTTTCGGTATGCAGAATATTGTTATTGCTTATGGCTTTAGGCACGTGTCCAGTAATTAAGAGATGATCGGCAAAGGATGAATTTAGGGGACTGGTGCCGTTCTTTCTAAAAAGATGTCCTTTATATCTGACGGTGAAAGCACGTCCAGTTTGCCCTATATAATAGGAGGAGCAGGTATCGCAGATGATCTTATAAACGCCAGAATTTTCTGTAGGGGAGCGAATGGATTTCAAATTATCAATGAACTTTCTCTTTAGATTATTATTAGTAGGGAAGGCAACATAGCAGTTGTATTTGTTGCGAAGCATGCGCTGAATCTGATAGGAAATGGGTCCTATGAAAGGAATAGAAAAACTTTTTTTGTGGGGGTTAATTTCAGTGCATGAGGTGTTGAGCGTGGTAGTTCTTGCAGTTTTCTTTTGTAGGATATCGTCCACTATGTTAGACGTATATTCATTATTGACTGCTATGGTTTTAAGTAAATTAATCTCTTCATTAAACTTTTCTGTTGAAAGTGGTATAGAGGTGGCTCGGTGGACGGCAGAGTGGAAAAAGGCCATTTTTTGAGACTGTGGGTGAAAAGAGGAAGTAGGCACGATTTGGTCAGTATACGTTCCTTCTCGAAAAATATTGAAAGTGATATTGTCTTCTATTGTAAGCGTCAAGTCTAAATAATGTAATTGGCGGTTTTCGTTTTCGAGTTCAATAGTGAAAGAAATTTTTTCATGGAGGTCATTAAAAAGTTTAAATATATGATCAATTCTATCGGCAGGTCCGTTATAGATGACTAGAATATCATCAACGTATCTTGTGGAAGAAAGGGTACCTAGTGAAGCGGCTGAGACACGGTTAAACAGCTTTTTTTTTCCAAGGTATTGATGCTGTCTGAGCCGTGGCGACTGGCGGTAGGGTGTTCTACTTGCATCACTGATATCAATATTCGGCTGTGTTACTATCTTTGACTGTTCCCCCCGGCGGTTTTCCGGGTGAACGTGTGACGAGAGAGCCTCCGGCAGGCGTTCAACGAGCCAACGTGTGTTGAAAACAAGCCCGCGTCCCTAACCGTGGTGCACGGGCCTCGCCGAGCGCGCCGGATGTACGGTGCCGATCATTGGCCGCCCTGACGTGCAAACTTGTGGTGGGGGTTCGTCGTCTCACGCTCAACAGCTTCCCAGCTCGTAATTTGCAAGCCCCAAGTTACGTATGACTTTTATTCTGTGTTTAACTAAGAAGATTGTTGAAACTTCCTGCCAGATTAAAACTGTGTGCCGGACCGAGACTCGAAAGCTGTGGGGACAGGGCGTGAGTCGTGCTTGGGTAGCTCAGCTGGTAGAGCACTTGCCCGCAAGAGGCAAAGGTCCCGAGTTCGAGTCTCGGTCCGGCACACAGTTTTAATCTGCCAGGAAGTTTCATATCAGCGCACACTCCGCTGCAGAGTGAAAATCTCATTCTGGAAGTTTGTTCAAACTTATTGTGGCATGGGTAGTTGCCGGAGATGGTTCTGAACTTGGTTCCACAGTGGCTATTTTAAGGAGGCTGATGTTACTCATTTCGTTTCTCATCATCTGTGGAGTGTGTGTTTTAAGTGGTTTTCATGGAAATTTTAAGGACAGATTGACGAGTTTTGGAACTGGTTGCGGTTGTGTACGCGCCCGGCAACTGTAGAGTTAATGGTTTAATCATTGGTCACGATAGGATTTGGTACGATTAATTAGCGTTGAAAGTGCCTTAAGGCAACTGGAAGTGATCTCTAAGTTTCCTGCTAATTTACTGGGTGACGGGTAATCTTAAAGTATTGCGGAACCGCGGGCCTGCTACGGTCGCAGGTTCGAATCCTGCCTCGGGCATGGGTGTGTGTGATGTCCTTAGGTTAGTTAGGTTTAAGTAGTTCTAAGTTCTAGGGGACTTATAACCTAAGATGTTGAGTCCCATAGTGCTCAGAGCCATTTTTTTAAAGTATTGCTCCATAAGAATTTGGGGGTATGCTTATTATATATTCCAGTGTGGTTGTGATTTGACCTCTTTTCCTTTGCAATCTATTTCTGCTGCAGGCCATTTTTTAAGTCCGCTCGTTCCTTTGTGTCGGTGCGGTTATGGATTGTCAGACCCGCTCATTGTTAGGCCGGTCGGACTATATATAAATATATAGCGCCTGCTAATGAGGATGTGCACAAGCCGTGGGGAGTGAACGCTCGTATTTCCTGCCGGCCGTAACGTTATTGCTACCAAATACTGCTGTGGGCCTTAACGCTGTTCTCTAAAGTTAAGTGCAACTTGGGAATCATTCTGAGTCATTATGTCCGTTAGTTAAGTGGGGGCCATTTTGTTAATATTAGCATTTCTGTAAGTCATTTTACTGGTTGAGTTATTAAAAAATGGCTCTGAGCACTATGGGACTTAACATCTGTGGTCATCAGTCCCCTAGAACTTAGAACTACTTAAACCTAACTAACCTAAGGACATTACACACATCCATGCCCGAGGCAGGATTCGAACCTGCGACCATAGCAGTCCCGTGGTACCGGACTGAGCGCCTAGAACCGCTAGGCCACCGCGGCCGACTGGTTGAGTTATTACTAGCCATTCTTATTAAACACTTATGTTAATCATCTGTGTATCTTTAATGAATGTGCAACTCTTTAGTTTTCCTGTGTGCCTTGGCCAACTTTGCATTTTTAGTATAAGCATGTTTCACTGTGGACCTTCATGTGGGCAATTCAGTTTCATTAAGCTTTAAGATCTTTGTTTTTTAATGAAGTTCTGGTATTATGTGGCTGTGTAACTTTGAGTTGGAAGTGTAAGGTGTTACTAGTCTTTTGAGATATGGTAAAACAAGAACGATTGTTTATGATTGATTATTTCACCGTGCCTACTATCTATGATTTTGGTTGCGGAAGCAAAATATGATTCTTACTCGTGTTTATGTAATTCAGTTAAAGTGAAGATTTATATATTGCATCAGTAAGGGGGTAAGTGTCCGAATTTAAGTTTATTATAAAGTCTGTTTTGAGTCAAATTAAAATTGTAATACAATCACAAGCTTGACCATCACTAGGGATCCTGGGCTTCCTATTTCCTTTAAATAACTGTGGTGAGATTGTTATTTTGATTTTGTAAAGTATTGAGTAGTACCATGGTTCAAATAATAAAGAAATAAGTTCTGAAGCATCTGACTGCAAGTTTTAAAATGTTCTCTAACAACTCATAACAACTGTTCTCCAGTGCTCCTGTACGCAACGGACAACTTTCCTCGTTTTTTCGCTGCAACTGCGTGATCAGCAACATAATACAAAGATATTACAAAAGCGGTACTCTGATCTATGCAGAGTGCAATGCATGGTTATAGTAATTGCAATAACTACTGCCACATTTTTTATGTATACGAGAAATTGAGCTATTAGGAGGGGTTTGGTCAACTAGCCTTAGACGGTTTAAATAAATGAAAGAAAGAAATAAAGACTTTAATTTTCTATATTCGCAAAATATATTGAACATTGACAAACTTTACACAGACGTTAATTATTCCACAATGTCTGTACTCAATAAACACGTCTCTGGCGACAGCAAAGATACGAATATTTCTCTCAATGTATGCATACACAAATCTGACAAAATCCCTCCAGGGAGCAAGCAGTCAACAATTACATGCAACAAAAGGCAAATTACCAAAACCTCTCAATTAACATCCCAAGTCTCCTCTGGCGCTACTAGCACTATCACGGCAGGCTGCGTGCTCTCATGCCGCGCCGCTTCTCTCCACCGCAAGCTGAATCTTACCACTTCCGACTCCTCTCAACAATGTTGGCTCCCTACTACTACTCGCAGTAATAATGTCTCAGACACAGAGTTTGTGTATGCACACCACAGCACAATCATTGGTCATCTTTGCAAAGAACTGTTAACGTTCAGCTTTCAAAGTGTTTATGCAAATCAGTTTTTAGATATGTGATATTAATTAATCTGAAACGTCTCTGATTATCTGCAAATGAAAGTGAAAATAAAGAATGGTTATCCATAATACTCAAAATGGCTTTGCCATGAAACAATTGCACACAATGGTTAACTGTTGCTAACGAAAATGTGCCCTGTTATAAAAAGGCATCTATTGACTTTACGTGAAATTTTGATGAAGAAAACTGACTTTAGCTCTCTCTTGAATGGTTCAATCAGGCCCTATTATAGATTCTTACCTCTGCTCTGCTCTATCTGCACTGCAAGAATGATGAGCTGAATTAGTCACTTTGCTATAGTTTGCGTTATTATTTTCTTTCCACGTCTTTCTTTCTTTTTCAAATTAAACTTTCGTTCGTTTTCTGAAAAGTATGATTCACTGTGCACGCGGTAGTACAAGTGATGATACTGCAGGTTTTGTGAATTCTATGTTTTAGTGTAATAATAGAGATAAGCTTCATGAAATATTTGTAAATGAATAGGAATGTGTTCTGTAATTATACGTAATTCTTGCAATGACACAAAATATAACTGAACTAACATGAACGTAACAATTTTTTTAGCATTATAATTTATCCTAAAATTTACTTACTGAACACATGACTAATAACGCACACTGGATATTGTTACACAACAAAATCTTTGCACTGCAATACTTTGTAACTGGCTCTTGAGCAAATAAAAATTGATGAATGTTACCTTTCCCTAGAAGTGTCGAGCCTCTTATTATGTCAGATTCATTTTTCATCCTCAGTCATATAAGGGACCAAATCAAACAAATTTCCTTTCTGTGCGATACGTACTTTTGTATCCCGCCTGGATAGGCGGCACTTGCGTCTGCTCCTGAAACTTAAATGGTAGGCCGAATGTAGGAAGTTAGGAGGAGCTGGTGAGGTAGAACACTTGGTACTGCAATTGAAAGTGGTTTTACTATGTACTTATCTTTGGATGAGATGAGCACGTAGGTGCGAAGATGTACATCAAGTTTCAAGTAGTTGCTCGCCCACTATGAAATAGAAACAACGTTGCTTAGTCGACTGCTCGGCATCACATGGGCTGAATCTGGAACGGCGCTCTTAGAGCTGCACAGCGCCGGCTAGAGGGCGCTTTCGTCTGTGTCGGTGTCGTAGTGCCAACCTACGAACTTGCACCTACGCCGTGGCCTCGTAGTTATCGATACTACACGCACTCTATTGAAACTCCTGACTACGCCACCGCACAACGCTCTTTCTCCGTCCCTGACTGACAACAGCTTCCGACCCCTTAGCGCGCCCGAGCTCTATTCAATGATACTGCAAACTGTGGTGCCCGTATGTTTGGCACGCAGAGATCCTCAAAGTGGAAAAAATTCCAAATAAACTGTCAAATGTACAAAATAAAGTGACATCTCTCATGATATATGTATACATCTTTCATAACTATTGCTCACAATATGTACATCTTTCAAAGGACCGTCCGATACACGCGTAACAGAATACTCCAGTATTCTTTTACTTCGAAGTGAGGGTTTAATCCACCACCAGCTATGGTGCGTGAATCTTCGACGTGGCTAGCCACTCACTCACAGAGGAGAAACTTGGAGAAACCATTACGCCAGCCGAAAATCCCGCGACGTTTAATATACGAAACATGTCAAGAAACATCCACTAAAGTCTCAGCAATGTTCTGCCTACAGGGGAGACTGCTGGAGGACGTGATGGTTTTACTTATCCGTAACTCACTCCAAAGATTGACTTTAGGATTACACGATGGAATGCGCACTAGCAACCATCATTTGCAGTATCCGGCACTTTGTACATTGTTGTTGCTAAACATGAGGTTGTGTTTTGTGCAGCACTTGTAAATATTTCCAGCTCCACACTTGTAACTGCTTTGTAATACTGGATCCAGACAAATTAATGTGAATATTGTCTATCATCGACGTCAACGTGCAGTAACCACTCACAGACGGCATGTGGCGGCACTGGCAGTGGAGGGTATATGCAGCATGTCGGGAAGGATGCGGACAGTAGAGAAACCGTGGTCGTAATCCGGGAACGGAGCGATTTATCTGAAGTCCAAAATAACATGATCACTATCTTCCCGGCAAAGGGTGGAACCATTTTCGAAACAGCTAAGCTTCAACAGACGTGTTCAAATTATTAGACTAAACGATTATTTTTTATACTCTTAGGCTATCTGGTGTAAAAATAGGAGTGAAAAGTGTAGCAATTGATTTGTTTTAGTGGTTTGGTAGATGCCACCAAATTTCCCTTCCAAGCAACTCACAGATCACTGAATTTTTCACGGTAATATTTTCCCTCCAAATCGTATTAGTGTTAATTGTCTGTGTACGTTGTTTGAAACTCTGTTTACAGTAATGTTTTATATTTCTGTGGCGTACTTCAGCTTGTTATTTATTCTATCGCCTTCTTGCTACATTGACGGGACATTATATAGCTTGCATGTTTTTAGCTATAGGAATAAATCGTGGAGTTTCGAAAGAAACTGAGGTTATGTGGAAGTCAAGAGATGTTTCACCTCTGAAGGTTTCGGCTGTGGTAGCATTTCTTGCTGAAAATCGTTATACACAGCAAGAAATTGCTGACAGAATGAGAATATCACAGAAAACTGTCAGCAGAATCAAACTTTAAGTGCAAAAAGGTGGTGAGAACAAGCCAAACAGGAAAGGAAAATGTGGATGTAAAAGAAAAATCAGTCCTAGAACAATGAGAAGACTTACAAACAAAGCAAACTTTAACTGTAAACTTACTTTTAAAGACATCAGCCATCAGCTGAAAGGTTTCGGTGTTGAAGTATGACCTGTAATCGTGAGGAGGATGCTGTCTGAAAGTGGCTTAAAGGCATGCCTACCAAGAAAAACACAGAAAATCAACCTGCCATTATAACCAAAAGATTACAGTGGGCTAAACAACTTCAGGAGTGGACAAGTGAGGTCAGGGCTAAGGTATGTGCAATGATATTGTAAATTAAGTGGGTCTGATCTCTAAAGTTAGGAGTTTTGGCTTGAAATTTTAATGTTCTATTAATACTGAAGAAATGCATATTCGAATTTTGGGACTGTTGAGGTCTCCTATGCTACTATTCCCAACTTTCCTGACTTGCCATTTTGTATACATGCTTTAGGTATGCTTTAATGATGAATCTGTATTCACTGTGACGGAAGAAAGAAGCCAGTATGTTCGTCGCAGAACTGGAGAATAGTTCAGAGCTGAGTGTGTTCAGCAACGTGTGAAGCATTCAACTTCCGTTATGGTCTGGAGTGTGATGTCTGTGAAAGGTCCTCACAGATTACACATTGTCGAAGGGACTATGAGGCAATAACAATGTAAACAAATCCTTGAAAAGGAACTTTCACCGAAATAAATATTTTCCTAATAAAAATACCATTTTAATACATGATGGGGCACGTTGCCACAAAGCCAAAAGTGTTTCCAAGTACTTAGAAGAAAAGCAACTGAAACTGTTGCCCTGGCCAGGGAGTAGGCCTGATATGAACCTAGTTGAAAATTTATGGGCTGTTGTGAAACAGGGGATAAGGAAATTTACAACAACCACCAAACAAGATCTCATGGGGAAACTAAAAGAAATGTGGTACGATATGATACTAAAATGTCATGTGAAAACTTAATAAAAACTATGCCAAACGCCAGCCGCTGTGGCCGAGCGGTTCTAGGTGCTTCAGTCCGGAACCGCCCTGCTGATACAGTCGCAGGTTCGAATCCTGCCTCGGGCATGGATGTGTGTGATGTCCTTAGGTTGGTTAGGTTTAAGTAGCTCTAAGTTTAGGGGACTGATGACCTCAGATGTTAAGTCCCATAGTGTTTAGAGCCATTTGAACCTATGCCAAACAGGATAAAAATGTTGATTAAGAACAAAGGCAACCATACAAAGTATTAAATGTACAAATATAATCTGTATGTGAATGTAAATCTGTAATAAATGTAAAGTTTTGGAAAAAATGTGTTTAGTCTAATAATTTGAACACGTCTCTAAACAGTTCTCTTGCTGCCGTGATCAAAATATACCATGCATGTCAAAGTGACGCTATCCAGACTCAGCGCCGAGGTAACTGTGGCACACAGAGGGGCAAAGATGATAGGGGTGAACAACGGCTGTGGAGATGTGTGCAGGCGAATAGACGTGCAACTGTTGAGCAACAGATCGCCCAGACGAACCCCGGGACTACCAACAGTGTATCCTCAACAATCATTCACCTGACGTTGCTGCGTGTGGTCCTCCACAGCAGACGATTGGTCCATGCACCCATTCTGACTGCTATTCATAGCGACGAAGTCTGAAATTTACACGGCAACGCTGCAACTGGACGCCTACTCATTGGCTACAGGTAGCCTTTTCTGATAAATCACGAATTATGATCCATCGGACAAATGGCAATGGATGTCGTAAAACATCTGAAAACAAGCAAGGAAGAAGCGTTGTGGTCTGGGGAATCTATTCGTGGCGTTCCCTGGAAGATCTCGTCATTATGGAAGGCAGAACGGATTAACACCACTACGTATCTATCCTTGGACATCACCCTACATGCAGTTATCCTTTTCCTTGGCACCACGGCATCTACGAGCAGGACAGTGCAACGTGTTCTATAGCTTACAGCGTACGTGCATGGTTCGAAGAGCACCATAATGAGTTAACCGTACTCCCCTGGCCACCAAACTCCTCCGATTAAAACCCAACCGAGAATATGTAGCATCATTTCAATCGGGCTGTACGCACTGTTGATATTCAACCGAGATACATAGTGTAGCTGTCCGTGGCACTCGAGTCAGCATGACTCTACATCCATGCCGGTACCCTCTAGAATCTCAATGACTGACTGCCTGCACGGCTTGCAGTGGTCCAGGCTGCAAAAGACTCTTGACATGTGGGCATATTAATGTGACCGAGTGTATATTAAAGCTATTTGGAATATATTGTTAATTCTTTTGTTTCACAGTTTTACCGTAAATAAAATCCTACGTTTTTTTTAAAAAAACTAGTAATACAGCGTGTCTCAAAAATACTTTTAGAAACTTTGGGGAGAGGTTACTTACACCAAAATAAGAAAAAAGTGCATACAAACATACGTCCGAATATCCTTCGTTTTCTAGTTATTGACATTCAATGCCTTTCCAAGTACAGCCAGATGACTTCACTACTCAATGCACCGGTTTGGGTCATTGTATTCTAGATGGCGTTTCGTTGTGAGGATGACTTGCTCACATTTGTCATTCTTCTCTCTTCGTCGTGTCCATTGTGTACATGCACAGGTACTGCATTAACTGAACGTGCTCCCCGTGGCACGATATTCACTTCCTGAGCAGGCAGACGTGATTTTTGCGTACGGCCGTTCACGAAGCCGCATGATTGAATCAGAGTGTATTTCCAGATCTAAGGCAGCCGAGCCATCCAACCTTTGGTGCTGTGTATTGTCGCATTGCTGAGAGAGTGAGTTCGTAGCACAACAGACCACTCACGCCCTGGCATGGGACACATCAAGTTCAGCATGGCAAAATACTTCACGAGAACTTTAACAGATGGTTTGTTGCAAAAACTGCCAGTCCGTTGTTTGTCCTTCATCTTTATTTACAGACGAGGCAATAAAACAAATAACAAATAATTAACTTTTTATACCTGGGATCCACAGTCATGTAGAACTTTATAACAGACTTCATATTTACGCCAGTGATTGTAACACTTTACTTATTTCACGATTGCAAATTTGGCCTCGGGCCATTATCAAGTGCAGATTGCATATAAATGTGTCAGCTCATTTTAAATTGACATGGCGTAAAGCCACAAAAATCTGCACTTGATAATGGCCCAAGGCCGAAATTGCAATCGTGAAAAATAAAGAAAGTGTTACAATCAGTGGCGTAAATATGATGTCTTTTATAAAAAAAAAAAAAAAAAAAAAAAAAAAAAAAAAAAAAGTGACAAATTTCTACAACCGGAACATATGGGTCAATCTCAATTCTTATGCTACACTACGAGCTAGAGATTAGCATCATATTAAGGTTAATGTGTGGGCTGGAATTCTAGGTGACTGTCTCTTAGTGCCATACGTTCTCCCAGTGCGTCTTAAGAGATATGTACGGGGACTTTATCCAGAACACCGTCCTACTAGAAGAGGTGCCCCTGCAAATAAGAAGAAACATGTGTTTTATGCTTGTTGGAACTATGGCACATTTCCGTATCTGTGTTCGAGATGCAGCGGCTGGTACCTGCCATGACAGACGGACAAGTACAGGAGGACCAGTTTCCTGGCCTACACGTTCCCTCGACCCCAGTCCTTTGAATTATCTCTTGGTGCCGGTGAAGGGAGGGCGGGGGGGGGGGGGGGACACAGTTTGTTAAATAAACGTAAGATTTTATTCGATCAAACAAGAGTACTTGCTCACGCTTCAAACTATTGGGACTCTGTCATCAGGGAAGCAGTTGAAATTACTCCGTGAAAATAATTTCAACAGAGACTCCAATTATGCACTCAGCAATGCATGGAAGCGTGCAATTGATAAAGAAGCGCAGAGGGAGACTTCTTACATTCCTCGCAGTTCTCCGCCTGTTGCGATGGATGGCGCTGCAAGCAACGCTGGATAAAGCGCGCAAACAAAATCTATGGACACAGCGGCCGCCACCTCGGTACGCGCCGTTTTCACCGTGACGTCATCCAACCAATGAGAAGTCGTCCACTGCTTATAAAAGCGGAAGCCTCACCGGTCCACGACCATCTCCGGCGGTACTCCGCAAGGATACCGCCCGTCGATTGTGCCATTCCAGCACTAATCGAAGCGCTAGGTTGCAGGTGCCAGCCAGCCACCCAGCGGTCCAACCGAGCAGCAGCAGCAGCAGTCCCGGCCAGCAGCAGCGGTCCTGCCAGCGGTCCCGGCCAGCAGCAGCGGTCCAGCCGGCAGCAGCCAGCCAGCCCTCCAGCAGCAGCAGCGGTCCATCCAGCCAGCCCTCCAACAGCAGCAGCAGCAGCGGCGGCGGCGGCCCCGGCCCCGGCCCCGTCCGCGGCAGCAGCAGCAGCAGCAGCTGCGGCATCCTGCCATCCGTCGTCGAGTCAGCGCCAGCGCCAGCAACGTGGGACTCTGGTCTTCGTCCGTCTTCCTCCGTCTTCGTCTTCATCCGTCTTCGCCTTCATCCGTCTTCGTCTTCGTCTGTCCCCAGTTTTTGTCCTTTCTTTTTCGTTCTGTGCGTTTTTGTTTCTCTCTGTCGTCATGTCAGCCCCCACCACTACTACCACCACAGCCATAGTTTATACTTCCCCCTCCACCACCACCACCACCACCACCATAACATGGTGTGCCCAGTCACACCCCCCTCTTTCCATCCCGCCTCTTCTCACTCTCCCTTCACCCTCGCTCTTTGTCACCCCCTCTCCAGCTTCTTTCTCCCTCTCCTCTCCCTCTGATCCTTTCCCCCCACTCCCCCAGCCTGTCACTGCAGCTCCAGCTAGAGTGGTGGCCCATCATGCCACTGCCGATGCCCAACTCTCCCCAGCGCCTTCGCCATCACCGCCGCCACCGTCGCCGTCGCCGTCGCCGTCGCCGTCACCGTCGCCGTCACCGTCACCATCTCCGGCGCTGACTGCAGCGTCCACGCCAGGACCTGTCCCTTCCCACCACCTCCCTATAGCTCCCGTCCCTTCTGCCGCTGTTAAACGCCCTAGTGGCACCACGACCTCCTCCGCTCCCAAAAAGGCCCCGCCCCATCCTCCTTCCCCCCCCCAGGGTGCCATGGATGTCTCCCCACCTGGCCCTGCTCCCTCCGCCTCCTCCTCCTCCTCCTCCTCCCCCCCTCTTTATACAAATACCTCCTCTCCCATCACGATCCTTCCCTTCTCAAGGCCCGGAATCTCTCCCTCCTCCTCCGCCAACACTTCCCTGGTGCCCCCATCTCTCTCCTCACTCCCAGATGGGATTCCATTCTCAACTCCTCCCTCCATACTGACATCCTCTCCCGCCTCCCCATCACCCGTTTTGTCCCCAACGCCTCCCTCACCCCCTGCTCCTTCTCCATCTCCTACCCGCCAACCCTAACCCCCGTGTCGCCCGCCGACCCTCACCGCCGTGATCACTCGGCTCAGTCCATCAATCACGGAGGAGGAGGTATGGCGGAGCTCAAGGCGCATCCCACGCTGGAGGTGCGGGCGGTCCGCCGCATTTTCAACTCGGCTGTCCCCACCTGCCCGCCTTGTAGGCAAGCACACTTCCTCAGGCAGTGCCCTAACCTTCAATCCCCTCCCTCCTTCAATACCTGCAATCTCCCCCATCCCACCTACTCCCAAAAGTGTAAAGCCCGACCCCCTCCGACCACTCCTGAACTCACCATCCCTGTCCGTCCTCTGGACGCCCCCACCCCTCCTGGCAATTCCCTTCGTCCCCCCCCCCCACCGTTGAGGACATCATCAGGTTCCTCACCATTGTCCTACAAAACGTCCACCCTTTCCAGCGCCCTCACACCCTCCAACAGGTCTCCCTCACCGCCCATTCCATTTTCCATTTGAAAATGTATGCCACCTATTCCAACTACCAGGCCCATTTCACCTTCTCCCGTCTTGACACCCTTGTCTAATTCCCTGTCATGGCGCGACAGCACAGTATCCTTTTCAACAACATCCACTCCCTTCCCGCCAACAAGAATCTCTTCCTGCACACCCTTGCCACCCACCGCGTGTATGCCTTCCTCCTCAATGTAACCTTCCTCCAAACCTCACCACACCATCCACACTTCGCCCTACCTCCTTCACCTCTCCGATAATCCCCTCCCGATTGCGTGTGGCGGAGTTGCCATTGGTCACCACCGCCAGATCCCCGCTCAGCTCCAACCTCTCCTTCCCAACCCCACCGAACACCTGATCCTTAGTCTCTTCTTCCTCAGCCTTACCGTCACCTGCGCCACCATCTATGTTCGCCCTAATGCCCCTATTCCCTTCGACTTCCTCTCCCACATCAACCGTACCTTCTCCTCCTACGTGATCGCCGCCGACCTCAAATCCATAGTCGTTCCGCCGCCCAGTTACGGCGATGGCATCAGTTCGTCTCCTCCCTTCAAGGCGACCTCAACACCATCCCCCAGCACACCCGTCCCAAATCCAACTCCACTCCCGATGTTATCCTTTACTCCCCCAACCTCCTTGGCTGCATAACGGTGGATGTCCTGGAGCCTATTGGTAGCGACCATCTCCCTGTCGTCCTCACAATTTCAGATGGTCGTCGCCCTCGCCCCGACCCTCATAATGACCCTCCCCCAAAGTACGTCCATGACTATTCCCGAGCTAACTGGAATGCCTATCGGAATACCCTGGTCGATAGTCACCCCTTCACCTACCACCACCCTGACGATGTAACCCATGCTGCCTCCTTTCTCCAGCAGACCTTGTTTGAGGCCGTGGAGGCCCACGTCCCTACTGTCGCCATCCACCCCCACCATCCTACCTTACCCCCACAGGCCGTCCTCCTCCTCCATGAATCCCGCCATCTCTACCGTGCCTTCCTCCACATGCGTGACCCGGACACACTATGACGCCACCGGCAACTCCAGCGACACATTCGTAATTTGCTCGTGACTAAGAAACGCTGGGACTGGCGACAGACATGCACTCGTTTAAATGCTACCCTACCTATCAACTCGTCCAAGTTCTGGTCAGCCTTCCATCGCCTTACCGGAACTAAGCCCTCCCCCTACTATCCTCTTCTCCATGATGATCACCCCTTCCCTGACACCCTTAGTAAGGCCAGTCACTTTGCATCCTACCTCTCCAATGTGTTTTCTATCCCCGATGATCCGCAGTTCGATTACTCCCTCTTCCCGGATGTCCGCAATCGAACTGACACCTCTGTCCCTCCCCTCGCACCTGGTTTCCAGTACTTGGACAACATTGCACACACAGAACTCAATGCGCCTATGACTACACAGGATCTCATTGCTACACTCCGCACTAAACGCAACACCGCTCCTGGTCACGATCGTGTCACCTACCGTCACCTTCGTGAAGCTCCTGTCTCTTTCCTCTCCACTCTGGCCAGCCTCTACAATGTCGTCCTGTCCACTGGTTACTACCCCGACCTGTGGAAAACCTCCCGTATCCTGATGTTCCTTAAACCTGGCAAACTGCAGTCCACCATCTCCTCCTACCATCCCATCAGCCTTACCTCGGTCTTCAGCAAGGTCCTGGAATCTATCCTCACCTGATGCATCCACCAGCATCTCCGCCAGCATTGCCTCCTTCCCGTAACCCAGTGTGGCTTTCGGCCGTCCTTCTCTTCCGACGACCTTCTCCTTCACCTCACTCATCTCCTTTCCGACCAGCTTAATTCCCGCCGCTCCGCAATCTTCCTCTCCCTGGACCTCGAACGAGCTTATGACCGCATATGGCATTCCGGTCTCCTCTTCAAGCTCCAAACCTTCGCCCTTCCCATTAACTACGTCCATCTGATCGGCTCCTTTTTCTCCCACCGTCCTTCCTACGTCACCATCCATAACACAGATTCCTACACCTTTTTCCCCTCCGCCGGTGTGCCCCAAGGCTCCGTCCTCTCCCCCCCTTCTGTACCTATTGTACACAGCGGACATGCCGCCGCCATCACCCCCCATCCACCTTCTCCAGTTTGCCGATGACACCGCCTTCCTTGCCCTTGCCCCCACCCTGCAGCACTCCCAACACCTTCTCCAATATCTTGACCAATTCACCGCTTGGTGCAACAAGTGGTTGCTCAAGGTCAATCCCTCCAAAACCCAGGCGATCGTTGTAGGCAAAACCACCCCTTCCTTCCGCCTCCTTGATTTCTATCTCACCATCTATGGCCATCCTATCGCCCTCACTCCCACCCTTAAGTACCTTGGCGTCACCCTCGACCGTCGCCTCTCCTGGACTCCCCATCTCTGGACAATCCAAGCCAAGGCACACTCCCGACTCCGTCTCCTCAAGCTCCTTTCCGGCCATACATGGGGTCTGGATCCCTCCACCATCCTCCACACCTATAAATCCCTCATCCGCCCTATCCTTTGTTACGCCCATCTGGCCTGGATCTCTGCCACCCCTACCTTTTATAAATCCCTCCAAATCCTTGAACGCCATGCTCACCGCCTCGCCTATCGCATCTGTCTCCCCTCCCTCATGTGGATCCTGTACGATCTCATCCCCTTCCCCCACCTCCTTCTTTTCCTTGAAAGGATACGGGTCCTGTACACCTCCCGCAAACTCGATCCTCCTCACCCACTTGTCTCACCCATCCTCTCCCACCCCCACCTGCTGCCGCGCCTGTATTCCCACGTCCCACCTGGTCTCCATCTCTCCACCCTCCTTACCCTCTCCCAAGGTGGCTTCCGCCAGCTCCCTCTCCCTGATGATGCTCTCCTCCTCTCGATCTACCCCTCCTACCAACTTTGATCCTCCCTCCCTCTTCCTGTTTTTGCTCCTTTGGCCACCCTCCCACCCTTCTCTCCCTCTTCCCTCCCTCCTCCATTTCTCCCCACTCCTCCCCCGGGCTTCCCCTCCCCTGTCCCTCTCCTCTTCCCCCATCTCCTCCGCCATTGGCATCTTTGTTCTCCCCTCTCCCCCACCTCCCCCTTCTTCCCCTCTTGGCAGGTCCCCGGACTCGCACACGCTAAGTGGACATTCACGCGCCGGAGATCATCGCCATCAGTGTCTCGTGTGTGCCGTCGTGTTTAGTGTTCACCGTCACGCTCCATCGTTCAGCTGTGCCATCGCCATCTTCAGTGTTAGTGCGTCGTGACAACAGTTTGTAGTGTGGATTATCGTCGCGTGTGAACGGCTCCGTGTTTGTCTTTATATGTCTACTGTTTTATTACCCACCGCTATGTAACTTATGTGTATTCTTTCTGTTGTTTTCTCATTGTCTATTCTATAGCTGAAGAGCAGCGTAGAATATTGCTGACAGCCTGCCTGTTGTATTGTACAGGTTTTAAAATAACAATAAAGAAAGAAAAAAAACGGTCCACGACAGTCAGTTTTACCCCCGACGAAGATGACGGAGGTAGTCATCGAAAGCTTGGGATGTTATCCAAATTTGACGCGGCAAGTAAACCGAGAACTTTTTATGCAAGGACTCCGTCGCGAAAGACTTCGTAGTCATAAAGTATGTTCATGCCGTAGCTTGTAACTAATTGAAATTTTTTTCATATAGTTCAATAACTGTCACCCTGTAGGTTTATTTGTATTTTTTCACTTGTTTTGGTGTAAAAAAAACCTCTCCTGAAAAGTTTGTAAAAACGTTTTTGAAAGATCCTGCATTACGTTTGAACGGACGAGCCATGCTTCGTCGCTCGTGCACCATCTTGTAACTTGAACATAATAAAGTCTTTTACCATTGAACATGACATATTTGCAAACTAACCGGCTTTCGCTAATGTCTTAACAGTTTTCCCTGTCTTGATAATGGAAATTTTTATTAGTTGTCAATAGTTTCTATTTCAGGTTTTTAGATTGTTACTGGCTTTTGCTAATACTTATGCATAAGTTTGTTCCACTTGCCGGTTATTGGTATGTAGCAGAGTGATAATGTAACAGAAGACTAAATACACTACTGGCCAGATTTTCTTGATTACAACGCTTTAGTTTTCAGTAGATTTGTTCCTAGGTCAAAACCGTGTATCTTGAAACATTTTTTTTTATATTTTGGAGTAAATCCTTAGTTTTTTCAATTAATTTTCGTGATTTCAGAAAAAGACTGCAGCACAAAATTTGAATGCCATCATTTAAAAATTGAGTAATTAAAATATACCCCGGCCGGAAATTCCAGTCACAAACTTCTACGATTTGTAGAGGGGTGTGAGTACATAATAACTGTAATAGGAAACCATGACCGGAAACGTGCATTTGCCTTTCTGTGATAGTTCCAGTTCAGATGTGCATCGTGTCTTTGTTTGCTGAAGGAAAGAGACGAGTTTCAGAGTTGCTAACTGGTCCTGCATACCTGTTCTTCCTACAAAATGTATTGGCCCCGTTCTAGTAGCATGTGCCACTGAATGTGCGTCAGGAAACGTGTTTCAGCGTGATTTTGCACCATCTCACTTCTCGGGTACGTTGGGAGGCATCTCAAAGGATGATATGGTGAATGATGGATAGACCGAAGTGATCTAACAGCGTGGCTGCTGCGGTCCCCCGAATTAACTGCTTTGGACTGCTTCTTCTGGAGCTGTATTCGAAGTTTACTTTGTGAGACTCCTGTAGCGACAGAAGATCTGTTGGCACGAATTCTGGCCGCTGCGCTAGAAAGTGAGGAGATACCAGGTGGAATGGAGTGTGTGTACCAGAACATGCTTCGTCAGTACATTGTCTGCATCAACTTTAGTGGTCGCCACATGGAGCAGCTGTTGAAATGCATCTGTATTTATGGTATGCTGGGTTCTTTTTTGTTTTGGTATAACGTAAATACTTAATGTTTAAGTGTTAATACAAACAAAATGTCCTCTAGTGATAAATGGATGTTTCGCTATGTTACCTTTCGAATTGTTACTTAATAACTGCACTGCTCACGCCTAATTCAGTTCCTCAAGCAGAAATGGATGAGTTAAAAATCTGAATGGAACGTTTCCTGACACGATTCCCTATTCTGAATATTATGTACTCACTCCACACTACAGGTCCTATAAGTCTGTAATGGGAATTTCCGAACACCCTGTGTACTAAACTTCTGTAACAGGGTTGGCTAGAGACGAAAGTATGAAAATTGTATCAGTGTACAACACTGTCCTATACTAACAGCAGATTTGATTCAAATTTCTGCAACAGTTCCAGAGTTACACTTACCTTTTCCCCATTCCTAGGAGGTAAATGTTAACAGGACTGGCTGTCAGCAAAGCGACCCCGAGCACCATGGATTTTATTTCCTTTATATTTACATGCTCACAACTTCAGACTCGCACGCTACCAATTTGACCATTAGGGGTGATTTACCATAACATCATTTTTTTTCAGATAGTAACCTACATAAAATGTTTGATTGAATTGTTGCAGTGGTTCCAAAGTTTTCTGTCCTCACTAATAAGGATGTTAGGTGCGTCTCAAACACCAGAATGTTCGTCATTGTTTTACGTGATAACATTAGATATCTTATTATTATGTTTTTTCAGTTAAAATTTCACTGCTATAGCTCTAATACTTTTAGAAATGGAATGTTTTCACCTTTAGTCAATACGGCTAAAAAACCTCTGCTTTTTCAACTAAAACGTTTTCTTCCTCGAAAACCAATAGTCCTACAGCTACGAAATCTTTACTGCTGTTTTATTACCGCAAGCAATCATAAAAATAATAATGAACCCGGGGAAAAGTTCGTAATCATTCTGTCGTTCCTTAAACAGATTTTTTTCGCCACTAGAATTCAGTGGCAGAACTGGGCTATTTCTTTCCGCGATAAGTGGCGGTTAGTAACACTTATACTTACTCAGACGGTGTAGTTGGTGTTTTCCTCTCTCTCTCTCTCTCTCTCTCTCTCTCTCTCTCTTTCTTTCTCACTCACTCACTCTTTCCCTTCTTATGGATCCGCTGCACACACTTCCTTGCGAGCAACTAGCAACTGTTGTTGTGTTATGCCGATAATTTTCAAGTGAGCTTCTCAGATTGTCTCCTAAATACATATCAGGAACAACGAAGGAACCAGCTCCGAGTACACGAACCACGTGCGTGCGTAACTGATGCCACCCGCCAGGAATCACCAAGGACTTACTGAATCCATGCCACGCAGAACCGCTAACTTTTGCGTTCCAAAAGTGGATCAAAACATTGTTACGTAAGTGGTAATAATGTCTTATCACTGTTTGTGATCTACCTTTCATTTCCACACATAATAAAGTAGGAACAGCCATGGTCTTATAACGTTTCAAATAAGTCTCTTTCCGTGTTTTGTTTTGTTTCAGTTTTAGACAAATAACGTTATTTATAGCAAGGAGAAATGGTGCTGACGGTGATCATTAAGGCAGTAGAATCAGCTGCTTCCCCATCTTAGTTCACGAAATTATTATTTTTGTACTGAGGAAAAGACGTGCAGTAAACTTACGATTATCGAGGTGAGGATTATTTGGCTCATTAATTATTCCAACATGGCTCAGCGATCTTAAAAATAAATGAAGGCTGAAATTTATTTTATGAGTATGATGTGGTGCGCGTACTGTAAGACCTCCGGTACACACGCCATCAGATTATTTGACTTGTCGCTCTAACGAAGTAGGCGAGTGTCAGTAATATGTCTCGTGGTCTTATCGTGGCATGGTTATCTTCTGCCGTTAGGTCAGACGATAGAAATGCCACTTGCACGCTTAGAGTAGCAGATTGACGGTGACCCACTTTAAACAGAACTTTATTAATTTTCACACACATTTATTAAAATAATAAAAATCATAGACATTAAGTAACTTGATTCTGGATGCTGTTTACAATTGACAATCAGAAGTTCCTCTGGTCTTGGTACGTTAATCTTATTCTCACAAAGTGTCTATACATTTCTCTTCATGGCTATGTACAGGAATATGATAATCTTATTAGGCGCAGACTGAAACTTGACTACAGACTAATGCAGACTGGCTAATCGGAGGTCTGTACACTCGTAATACCTCGTGCGTTCAGGTATCACTGCGCGAGTGTGATCCGCGAGGAGAAAAGGTTTTACGTTAGCAGCAATGTCATTGGCTGCATTACATATTAATACGCGGATCGGCGGAAGCAGAATTTGGTCCGTTTCTAAGGCAGCGCCATCTCGTAGTGCGGAGACGGACGAGTGCTGTGCCTGCGCTGTTGTGCTTAGCGGGGCGCGCTCTAGTGGGAAAGTTGTGTACACGCTGACTACGCGGAACTATGTACACAACATATGACAAATGATGTTGTCGCTTGGAATACAAAATTTCTTATTGAACAAGTATAGCATAATTGACGCAAACGTCGGCAGGTGGTTAAACAGCCGATTTGACCACCTAAGTGACACGGATATGGTGAGCGAAGTGTGATCGGTAGTGGAAGAGGGCGAAGACACATTGAGGCAATGAAATGCTCTGATCAGTTGTTAAAGTACACAGGACAAAATTCGTCTGATTATACCAATGTTTTGAAGTTCTGTGAAATGAGAATGCCATCAGGTGAAGAAAATAAATAGTTATTTCCCTAAATTCAACTTGAGACAAGTGATAGAAATATAGTATGTTCAAAATAAAAAAGTTATCACTTTGCGGCAAGTAACATATAAGCAATGCAGTGAACTGTTAGAAGTGATATGTAGACTATTTTGTAAATGTAGTAAACTTCCTTCTCTGCGTCCCCTCTCCTTTCATCATTCCCAAATGTAATAATTTTTCTTCTTCTTCTTTTACAGGTAAGGAACTACAGTCTCTTACAACGCTAATTTTGGCCGAAGGTATGCATACTTACTGGATGTTTCTCACAACATTCAGCAGACCTCTTACTGCATTTTCTCTTTTGTTTCAATAGATATTTGCAATTTAATTTTTAGAATGTGTAAGTAGATTTGGCTCAAGAAATAATGTAATTACGTGTTCCATGACAAAGAAAACGTTCGTTTCTTCTCGTTTTCCAAACAAGTATTACAGTGAAAATTATTTGTCCATTCGGTAGAGCAGACCCAAATAAGTCTAATGCGATATTCAGTGTAACTATACAAATTGTTTCCAAACTATTTGTTCAAATGAATACGGGAGGTGGAGACCATCAAAATAAATATGTGGTCCCTGACGGCAAATTCCGTTGCTAGGGAGGTTTTACACAGAAGGTAGCTTAGCATCATAATCACAGGCGTGGCATTCACAGGACCTGCTCGAAAGCGGGGGCACTGGCCCTATGCACCAAGTACATGGTCGGGACCATTGATTGTCGTGCACGATACCTGGCATGTCCGCAACGGTACCAGCAGGGACGGCAGTTCAGTCGACGAGATCTTCCTCTGTTCCCACAACGGTTTCGTGCATCAGTTGATCTGGGTAGCTGAGCCGCTGGGCCATTACGGCGGATCAATCGATTCCCGGAGCCCCGTCGTGCTTCCTTTGTCTAACGTTCAGAAGTATATTCAACCAGAGCAGCCAACCATCCACACACAGGGCAGTTTTGAATGTCAGTACGACAAGAGGATGCAGAAGGCAGGCAATAGGAACTACTGCATTAAAGACATGTAACATGTATCCACAGGACATGTGGCCTGCAATTGAAAATTTGCCATGATGAGCTCTCCATTGGCAAAAGATTCCGGAATCGTAATCGTCCCCCATTCGGATCTCCGGGAAGGGACTGCCAAGGGGGGGGGGAGGGGGGGGGGGTTTACCATGACAAAAAGATTGAATAATCAACGGAAGGATAACGTTCTACGAGTCGGGGAGCAGAATGTCAGAAGCTTGAACGTGGCAGGGAAATTAGAAAATCTGAAAAGGGAAATGCAAAGGCTCAGGTGTAGATATAGTAGGGCTCAGTGAAGTGAAGTGAAAATAAGAGAAGGATTTCTGGTCAGATGTGTATATGGTAATAACAACAGCAGCAGAAAATGGTATAACAGGAGTAGGATTCGTTATGAATAGGAAGGTAGGGCAGAGGGTGTGTTACTGTGAACAAATCAGTGACTGGGTTGTTCTAATCAGAATCGACAGCAGACCAACACCGACAACGATAGTTCATGTATACATGCCGACGTCGCAAGCTTAAGATGAAGAGATAGAGAAAGTGTATGAGGATTTGAAAGGGTAGCACAATATGTGAAGGGAGATGAAAATCTAATAGTCATTGTGGACTGGAATGCAGTTGTAGGGTAAGGAGTAGAAGAAAAGGTTACAGGAGAATATGGGCTTGGGACTAGGAATGAGAGAGGAGAAAGAATAATTGAATTCTTTAACAAGTTTCAGATAGTAATTGCACACACTCTGTTCATGAATCACAAGAGGAGGAGGTATACTTGGAAAAGGCCGGGTGATAGGGCAAGACTTCAGTTAGATTACATCACGGTCAGGTAGAGATTCCGAAATCAGATACTGGACTCTAAGGTGTACCCGGGAGCAGATACGGAGTCAGATCACAATAGTGATGAGTAGGTCGAAGACATTAGTCAGGAAGAATCAATAAGGAAAGAAGTGCTAAGGAATGACGAGATACGGCTGAAGTTCTCTAAAATACAGGGATACGGAATAGCTAAGTAGGCTATACAATTGAAGAGAAATGGACCATCTACACCACTGGCCATTAAAATTGCTACACCAAGAAGAAATGCAGATAATAAACGGACATTCATTGGACAAATATTTTATACTAGACCTGACATTTGATTACATTTTCGCCGCGCGGGACTAGCTGAGCGGTCTAGGACGCTACAGTCATGGACTGTGCGGCTCGTCCCGGAGGAGGTTCGAGTCCTCTCTTGGGCATGGGTGTATCTGTTTGTCCTTAGGAAAATGTAGGTTAAGTAGTGTGTAACCTTAGGGACTGATGACCTTAGCACTCAAGTCCCATAAGATTTCACTCACATTTGAACATTTTGGACATTACATTTACACGCAATTTGGGTGCATAGATCATGAGAAATCAGTACCCAGAACAGCCACCCCTGGCCGTAATAACGGCCTTGATACGCCTGAGAATTGAGTCAAACAGAGCAGATGTTAAGTCCCGTAGTGCTCAGAGCCATTTTCAAACAGAGCTTGGATGGCGTGTACAGGTACAGCTGCCAATGCAGCTTCAACACGATACCACAGTTTATCAAGAGTAGTGACTGGCGTATAGTAACGAGCCAGTTGCTCGGCCACCATTGACCAGACGTTTTCAATTAGTGAGAGATAGGGAGAATGTGCTGGCCAGGATAGCAGTCGAACATTTTCTGTATCCAGAAAGGTCCGTACAGAACCTGCAACATGCGATCGTGCATTATCCTGGTGAAATGTAGGGTTTTGCAGGGATCGAATGAAGGGTAGAGCCACGGGTCGTAACACATCTGAAATGTAACGTCCACTGTTCAAAGTGCCGTTAATGCGAACAAGAGGTGACCGAAACGTGTAACCAATGGAACCCCATACCATCACGCCGGGTGATACCCCAGTATGGCGGTGACGAATACACGCTTCCAATGTGCGTTCACCGCGATGTCGCCAAACACGGATGCGACCATCGTGATGCTGTAAACAGAACCTGGATTCATCCGAAAAAATGACGTTTTGCTATTCGTGCACCCAGGATCGTGCAGCGTCAAGGGTAACCCAGCCATTGTCTCCGAGCTGACAGTCCGTGCTGCTGCAAACGTCGTCGAACTGTTCGTGCAGATGGTTGTTGTCTTGCAGACGTCCCCATCTGTTGACTTAGGGATCGAGACGTGGCTGCACGACCCGTTACAGCCAAGCGGATAAGTTGCCTGTCATCTCGATTGCTAGTGATACGAGGCCGTTGGGATCCAGTACGGCGTTCCGTACTACCCTCCTGAACCCACCGCTTCCACATTCTGCTATCAGTCATTGGATCTCGATCAACGCAAGCAGCAATGTCGCGATACGATAAACCGCAATCGCGATAGGCTACAATCCGACCTTTATCAATGTCGGAAACGTGATGGTACGCATTTCTTCTCCTTACACGATGCATCACAACAACGTTTCACCAGGCAACGCCGGTCAACTGCTGTTTCTGTATGAGAAATCGGTTGGAAACTTTCCTCATGTCAGCACTTTGTAGGAGTCGCCACCGGCACCAACCTTGTGTCAATGCTCTGAAAAGCTAATCATTTGCATATCACAGCATCTTCTTCCTGTCGGTTAAATTTCGGGTCTGTAGCACGTCATCTTCGTGGTGTAGCAATTTTAATGGCCAGTAGTGTAAAAAGGGCCATCACAGGAGTTGGAAAGGAAAATGTAGTTACAAAGAAGGTAACTGCGAAGAAACCATGTGTAACAGAAGAAATACTTAAATTGATCGATGAATGGAAGTAATACAAAAATGTTCCGGGAAACTCAGGAATACAGAAATACAAGTCGCTGAGGAATGAAATAAATACGACGTGCAGGGAAGCTAAGAAATAATGGCTGCAGGAGAAATGTGAAGACATCGAAAAAGAAATAATTGTCGGAAGGACAGACTCAGCACACAGGAAAGTCAGAAGAACCTTCGGTGACATTAAAAGCAAGGGCGACAACATTAAGAGTGCGACGGGTATTCCACTGTTAAATATAAAGCAGAGGGCGGATAAGTGGAAAGAATAGCTGCGTGTGGGCGTCCACAGCAGGCACCTAGTTCATGGACCCATGATGAGTGCTGTACATCGGCGACAAAGCCTGGGATCTGTATGCCAATAGCCGGCCAGTGTGGCCGAGCGGTTCTAGGCGCTACAGTTTGGAGCCGCGCGACCGCTACGGTCGCAGGTTCGAATCCTGCCTCGGCATGGGTGTGTGTGATGTCCTTAGGTTAGTTAGGTTTAAGTAGTTCTAAGTTCTAGGGGACTGTTGACCTCAGATGTTAAGTCCTATAGTGCTCATAGCCATTTTTTTGTATGCCAATACCGCAATTAGACGTCCTCTGAGGGACGACAATTGGCCCTTTCAGACGAATCACGTTTTACGCTCCACTGAACAGATGACCGTCGGGGTGTACAGCGTCAAACATGTGAAAGCAAACATCCCGCAACCATAGCAGAAGGGTACAAGCCAGAGGGCTTTCCCTGGTTGATGTCATTTTGGAAGACACAGTCTCTTAGCTACCCTGTTCATCCCTACATGCAGATGTTTTCCCTTGGCACAATGATATCGACTATCACTACAATGCAACGTGTCACGCAGCTCGCAGTGTACGTGCATGATTCTAGGAGAACCAGCGTGAGTTTACCGTCTCCCCTGGCCACCAAACTCCCCAGATACAAACCCAGTTGAGAATCTGTGGGACCACCACGATCGGGCTTTTCACGCCTTGGATCCTCTAGCAAGAAACTTGTGGTGTGCATACTGTAACACCTTCGGTACACACACCGTCAGATTATTTGACTTCTCGCTCTAACGAAGTAGGCGAGTGTCAGCAATATGTCTCGTGGTCTTATCGTGGAGTGTTTATCTTCTGCCGTTACGTCAGACGATAGAAATGCCAATTGCACGCTTAGAGTAGCAGATTGACGGTGACCAACTTTAAACAGAAATGGTTAATTTTCACACACATTTATTAAAATAATAAAAAGCATAGACATTACGTAACTTGATTCTGGATGCTATTTACATTTGACAAGCAGAATTTGGTCCGTTTCTAAGGCAGCGCCATCTCGTAGTGCGGAGACAGACGAGCGCTGCGCCTGTGCTGTTGTGCTTAGCGGGGCGCGCTCTAGTGGGAAAGTTGTGTACGCGATGACTACGTGGAACTATGTGCACAACAAAACTCATCGCAGCTAGTGACGGCGCTGGAATCACCATAGCTCCACATCCCTGTCGGTCCCTTCCAGAACATCGTTGACTCTGTTCCTCCGTGTCTGGCAGCGGTCCCCCCTGCAAATGGTGGATATTCAGGTGTGACGTTCATGTGACTGGCCGGTGCATACTTTACCTTGCGCAGTTTTAAAGATAACAACGTTCAAAGAAAATTATTTTTCATTGTAAAATTATGTTAGGCGCTCGTGTCAGTGGTGGTGGGGAAAGAGGGTAGCATCTAATATCTGATTACATGAACGGATCATGAGCCCAGGAAGGTTTGGAACCATTATTCTATGAATGTAGTCAAACTCAAATCTATGGAAGTAACGTCATGGATCGAATGACCAGTACGGCTTGTTGCGACCGTGAGTGTTAATGCCTGCAAACTATACTTCCCTCCAGCTACAGAAATTGAGCGGGATAGCCTGTGTGCCAGGCTGAAAGAGTCCGCAGCAAATTTCAGCGCTTACTATAAAAGTAGGGAGCAGAGAGGCATCTGTGTACCACGTCAAGCACCACGAGGTACAAAGAGTTCAGAGGTTGGTATCACTGCATTCCAGGACTATTATCCGCGCTCTGCAGCTTAGCTGGCTGAGTAGGAGATCAAGTTTCAGTTGCAGTTTGCACTCATCGCGACCCAACTGTCCGAAAAAGAAACCGCCACGCTCACCGAAGCCGAGGCTGACTTGAGATCAACCTCTCAACCTCAAAGCACGACACCAGTTCTGAGCAGGATCTGTAGTAGTGATCACCATTCTGAACATGCTGGCACCTGCTAGGATTGTTTCACAAGCACGTCGTGAAGCTGAGTATTTGTATTATTTAATAATGAATGTTTTGTCGTCATTTCAGCAGCTGTACATTTACTAATGCGTTCTTGATGCTGTTCATCATGTGCATCTGCATAAATACTCTGCAAGCCACCCTGCGGTATGTGGTGGATGGTATTTTGTGTACCGCTGTCATTTTTCTCTTTCCTGTTCTAGTCTCGAATAGTTCGCAGAAAGAACAGTTACTGGTGAGCTTCCGTGTGGCCTCGACTCTCCCTAATTCATGTCCTTTTCGCCAGATATACTTAGGAGGAAGCGTTATATTGGTTAACTCTTCTAGCAGAGTACGTTCTCGGGACTTTAACAGCAGACCATACTCTGATACAAAACCCCTCTTTTTGTAGAGTCTGACATCGGAGTCGTCTGGGCATCTCTTTGACGATTGCTCTCTTACTAAATGAACCCGTAGTGAACCGTGCTGCTCTTCTTTGGATATTCTCTGTTTCCTCTATCAATCGTATCTGTAACAGATCCCACACTGAGGAGCAATATTCGAGTACTGGTCGGACGAGAGTTTTGCAAGCTATCTCCTTTGTTGACGGAACGCATTTTGTGAGGTTTCTTCCAATGAATCTCAGTCTGGCATCTAGCTTTCCTGCGATTAGTTTCATGAGATCACCCCACTTTAAATCGCTGGGTACACTTACTTCTTGTTATTTTATGGAAGCAGCTGCTTCTAGCACTCTTCTGCTTGCAATGATGGGTATTTCTGACTATGTACACCCAATACGTTACTGAAACGGAAGGGAGATGGTTGGGGGAATGCATAAGTACTGAGCTCACAAATAAGTACATTTGACACCAGTTTATTACACTCAATAATGAGAAAAATACGTAGATGAGGAAATGGCAGTAATTTTTTTTATTTAAAACTTGCAGCACAAGCAGTGAACAAGTCGTAAAATATAAAAAACAGTCAGATCAAAAAGAATGGCTTAACGCGGAATGACAAGGGTCTCCCAAGCCGAAACCATAATGACTTAAGTTTCGAACAGTTGCCTAACAAATAAGTTAGAAATCAAGGCCACTTAAATCATGATTGCTTAGCAGGGACGGCTAACTAGTCGACACAACGGCAAAATTGGCCTAAGACCCAATAAAAGGTACGTTTCATCAGTAAGTCTAAATAATTTAAGGTTTCAAGTAGACACAGTACAACAGCCAACAAAAGCTCGGAACTGCGAAATTGCCTTAAAGCCCCATTCACGTATGTTTCATCGGTAAGTCAAAATATATAACGTTACAGATAGCTACAGCACAATCAATAAACAAATTGTGGTTCTTCAGTTTCTCCCGGCGTATTTGTTGCTCGAACAGTCCACGGGTATACTGCCGGTTCATAGTGTCCAACGGGCACAATATTTCGGCGATCAGACATGTCGCCATCGTCACTGAGCTCAGTTCGTCAGCGCACCTGACGATGGCGACATGTCTGATCACCGAAATATCGTGCCCGTTGGACACTATGAACCGGCAGTATACCCGTGGATTGTTCGAGCAGTAAACAAATTATTCAATGCAACTTCACGAACGGCTAGAGCACAAAGGTAAAAGCCTTCCACAGTGAGGTAAGCGACTGCAGCGAGAATACCAAGGAGATTCAGAGATTAAGAACACAAATGCTAGAACTGAAATTATAGGCCGAAAAAAAATATTTAAAATATTACTTACAAGGAATTTTCACAATAATTGAAAACATGTACTGAATTAACGGTATGCGGAAGCTTAAGAAAGCTTTACAAGCGACGGAGGTACCTTAGTACTTACTTGAAAATTTTGTGGAAACATAAGAAGTCCATAATTAATCATACAAATGTTTGTAGGGCCCAGTGACCAAAGAAAGTAGTAGGCTAAACTTTAACTAAAGGACTCGTTTGGACGGGACCAATGTTGAACCTCAGGGGCAGCGAACAACGACAGTAGCCGCTCAAACACACAGAGGGAGTAGGCAAGGACGAGTGGGCAGCATTACAAGATAAACTATTGATAAATAATTAACAGAAAGAGGGCTAGATCAAAAAATAACAAATGCTAAGTAATAAGATTTAATCTACTCAGCTGGCCAGCTGTCTTATCAAAATATCTCTTTTAACGAACTTATTATCATACCTATTTGCTGACTGTCACAGAACTTCCTAAGGCACACAGTGATGTCCTCCATAATAACGTTATAAGTAATGGTTAATGTGTCCTGCAACAGACGCACAGGATTAAACAGTATTAAATTTAAAGCCGCTGCGTAAAATTGTTTAACGAGCACTAAAAGCACCATTAAAATAGACTGAATAAATACTACATTCATAAAACCCATGACACTGGGCAACATATGAGGCAGCCAAATTACAGGTAACCTTAACAGCAGGTGCATAGAACATTGTTTTAACAAAGTAGCAAACACTGTAAGACGAACGGGGCCAATAATCTACAAATCGATATAACAGAAAGCGCCTTTTACACACAGCGAAGCAGCCACGTTCTTCAGTAATGTGGCGAAGAAATAGTTGTACAAACAAAAATTTTAATGCACGTTCGCCACAGATCCCGAAGACGCGCTTGGTATCAAATACAAACAAGCGCCTTTGGCCCACAATGTCAGACCAGAGCAATGACACATATCAAGAAAGCACGCGAGGAAAAAGGACGTATAAAATTAACACCTGTTATCAAAAGATCTCAGCATAGTCCACACAATATGGGCAGACAACAGTTCACCAAACAGGGTCACTTTCTTCAGCGGTCAGGTAGAAGATCGTCAAGTTCCCAACCAGTGTGATGGCGGTAATATTTCTTCACAGGCGAGGGCGTCGCCTTCTCGCAATGTTCGCCCAATGCGGAACGCTCAAATGTCCTCAATCAACACAAACCTCCAACTGCCACTGCTGCCAAACACTCTCATTAGCTAGCCGAGGACGGGCTTTTATCCTGGCCGCTGTTGTTTACGTGTGAACTCTGGCGGCAAAATCTTTCTCTTGTCTCCCATCAACAAGCCAGACGCATACCTAGCGTAGATCTATGGATACTAGCTGCGAACCCGGTATAGTCGCATTTGTTTATGCTGAGGGTTAATTGCGACTCCCTGCACCAAGCTTCGATCCTCCACTAGTCTAACTGCGTTTGGCTAATATTTTCTAGAAGTGCCACTTTTCTGTATACAACAGCATCATCTGCAAAAAGCGTCATGGGGCTTCCGATGTTGGCTACTGTGTTAATTATATATAACTAAGGAATCTATAACACTCCCTTTGGGTTCACACGAAGTCACTTTAACGTCTAAAGACTCCATTGAGATTTATGAGCTGTGTTCAGTTTTTTTTTAGAAATTCTCAAACGCGCTGTTGATCTTATGCTCTGTACGGTCGTATTTTGTTCAATAGGTGACAGTGCAGAACTGTACTGAATGGATTACGAAAATCAAAGAACATGGCACTATCGAGGTACCGGTAATCACCGCCTTCCGGGTCTCGTTCTCCAACAGAGCAATCTGGGTTTCACAAGATCGTTCTTTCCGGAACTCATGTTGACTCCGACAGAGAGGATTTTGGATCTCCAGAAGTCTCAGAATAAGTGAGCATAAAACATGTTCCAGTATTCTACAACTCACATCAGAGATATAGGCATATAGTTTTGTGTGACTGTTCGACGACCCTTCTTGAAAATAGGAATTACCTGTGCTTTTCTCCAAACATAAGGAACACTTCACTCCGCCAAAGATCTAGAGTACACTGCGCCTAGAAGAGGGACACGTTCTTTCACATATAATATGTAGAATAGTATTGGTCAGGCCCAGTGGCGTTTATCTTGTTAGTGATTTAAGTTGCTTTTATATCCCATGCTCACTCATTTCGATTTCAAATATTTTGTCGGTTGGGAGTAACGCACCTCTTACACTGACATAACATCAACACCACAGGGTTTGTTGTCAATGTACAGATGAAGATACAACACAGATATCACTGACAAACTGCCTATCGGCTTCTCGGGTTCTTCGGCCAACGTTCGTCTGATGATTTTCTGACGTTTTGCCAGCACGAGTGGCTGGTATTGTCAAAGCTTCACCCTCCATTGCCAGTGGTGAACTGGAGCCGAGCTCGCGGCCGCAGACTATATGTACCTGGCGCGCCAACGTCCGAGGGCTTCTCGGCGGTCATTTCCGGTGCGGTTATCTTCTTGCTACCGGCGACGGTCGTCCGCTGCAGTACGGGAAGCCAGGATCCGTTTAGCTTAAGGCTTTCCTCTTTCTTGTTGAAGCTGTTCTAACCACCACCCGAGCCAGAAAAGTGTGATTAATACGCTCGTAACGCGAGCAGAACGAATATGTGGGCTGCAGCACCTCAGACACGAAATGCAACACCTGGAAAGTGTTCTGAGGAGCAATGGGTACTCCACAAATTATATTAGAAGTGTAACAGAGCCAAACACTCAGCGAAGTAAGAAATCAGAAAAACAAATGTCGGATACGGCCTTTCTGCCATACATTTCCAGAGTGACGGACAGAATCGACCGTATTTTGCACAAACACGGCGAAAGACAGTTTTCAAACCGACAAGGAAGATCAAAGAATGTCTTAGATTGGCAAAGGAGAAAGGGACCCACTTGCAATGTCAGGAATATACCGCACACCATTCAAATGCGGAAAAGTTTATGTCGGAATGGCTGGACGATCAACCAACACCAGGATCAAAGAACATAAACGACATTGCAGGTTGGGGCAGGTGGAGGGAGACCGCTTTCCTACTTACTCATTCTGACTTTTCCCTTGCTCTGTTCAGTCTACGGTAGTGGCGAGTGCATGGTGGTAATTCCTTTCGCTTATAAAAATGGTAGCCTAACTATTTAGTTACAGCGATCAGACTCTTTATTGTTCTTATCGCATCCTTTTGTTCGTCGCCATTGTGGAGAGGGCAGACTGCTGAATGAGTCTTTGCTGTCCCCCCCCCCCCCTCCCCCGTAATGTTATGTTCAGTAGTATCTGAATGGGCGGTGATAAGGATCTTGTTTTCGTTGTTTTTATACAAGATTTCGTTTACGCTCTTTTTGTAATAAAGATAGGTAGTAGTATATTTGCATTCATCAATTCAGTGAAACTCCCGTCCTACATAAGAGAAGTTTGCAACCCTCGATTAATCCTGGAGATCAGCAAATTAACTAATCAGTAAATCGGTTGCTTAGTCGATCTTTGGTTTGTTGTGTCTAAGTTTCTTCTCGCAGACCCGTTGCGATCATTGTATTTGAGGAACCGCATAAAATTTAATAAATTTCTTCCCTTCCAAATAAGGAAAGAGTCATGGCTCATTGCAAGTTATCAAACATAATTCCACTTGATGTGGTGAAACTTGGTTGTCTTAACTTGAATAGGTGATAGTTTGGTTTAAATAATCAATTTACTTGTTGAGGAATCTTTCACCTATTCCGACAGAAAAGTACTTCATACAAGCAAAGCATCGCTTTTAACATATATGATAATAATTTTAATGGCACCAACAAAAGATGTATAACTGCATTTCAATAATCCACAGTTGGTTCAGGCAGTCGTATTTGAGTAGGCTGGTGTGTACTGTTCCCAAATTTTTGATGTTGTAAAGTTTTCGGCATAATTTGCAATATCTTTGTACAGGTCATTATTCGCGTGTTCCTGTATTTTCCTGCAGCGTCCGCAGGTGAACTGCAAGCGAGTTCACACCGCAATTCCACTTTAATACATTGAGTAACTGGAGGATGCTCGCGAAATATTTCAGGGAGCTGTAAGTCCACACTAACCACTCAGTGGACTAGGGAAGTAGGCCTAAACTCCTGATGGACCACAGCTCTGTTCCTTGCTGCTGGAGCTCTCCACTGCAGACATAAACGGGAGCAACGCAACGTAAATAGCTGCATGCATAATTTGCTAGTACACTGCTGCCTCTACTCGCGCAAACGGCAGTGCTGGAATCTTGCGCAAACATGGGCGCCGCAGAAATTCATCCGAGAGGGTGCCAGGTTCTAATATTGTCATAGCTGATTTGGTGAATTTGAAGAAGAGTCAGAAGTAAATTTTACTTAAGGTACACGTATCTCCTATCTTAAAGAAGCGAAAAAACTGCATAATTCTGCGTCAGTCAAAAATTTTTATGGCATCAAAAACGCGTTTCCATAGTCAAGTTGCCGGCCGTTTTGGCCGAGCAGTTCTAGGCTCTTCAGACTGGAACCGCGCGACCGCTACGGTCGCGGGTTCGAATCCTGCCTCGGGAACGGATGTGTGTGATGTCCTTAGGTTAGTTAGGTTTAAGTAGTTCTAAGTTCTAGGGGACTGATGACCATAGATGTTAAGTCCCATAGTGCTCAGAGCCTGCAAGTATCAAACATAGCCTTAATTTTCTGAGAATGTGCTCAAAGCCATTTGAACCGTAGTCGGGTGGAAGGCATGTTTTATAAGGCTATTCATATTGGGAAGTATTGGCGATATCGTGCAGCAGCGTGTGAGGTGGCCGAGAATTGGGTTGTGGCTTGCACTGATTATAATTAAATGAATTAGCCACAGAACTTACAGATGTGAAGTAGCAGATGGCTTGAAGACATTGAAGTTAGTTACAGTAGCAGGAAAGCCGTGCGTGTGCTGCATTCTGCAGTTGAAATTCGTACATGCTTTTAACTGTACATCAGCCACACATAACGCTTTTGTTCTGATGCAAAGTAGTTAAATTTTTCGCTAAAAAGTTTACATAACAGAATCATAGATCAGAAGACCAGAAGACACAGAAACATTTCAGGGGCGGGCTGCCAGATTTGTTACTGGTAGGTTCGAACAACTCGTGTTACGGAGATGCTTCGGGAATCCATGGAGGACTGGCGATGTTCTTTTCAAGGAACACTATTGAGAAAATTTAGAGAACCGGTATTTGAAGCTGATTGCCTAACGACTCTACTGCCGCCAACATACAATGGACGTAAGGACCACGAAGATATATAAGAGAAATTAGGGCTCATGCGGAGGCATATAGACAGTAGTGTTTTCCTCGCTCTATTTGCGAGTGGAACAGGAAAGGAAATGACTAGTAATGGTACCGGGTACCCTCCGCCACACGCCTTACGATGTAGATGTAGATGTAGATTGATCCCTTGTGTTGCGGTGGCACAGTGATAACGAGTATACTTAATATTATCATTTAAAATGCTTAAACTAGTTCTGTATGTCGCACAATTTCACTGTTAAAAATTTCTAACACCGTAATGAGAATGGAATACAACTAAGTAAATAGCGAAAAAAGACGCACGAAATAGGCTCTATATAAATTATTGATATTATAACGTCTGTAATTACAAGATAATAGAAGTTTATTTAATCTACCAATGGGAGTACTCATAACATAGTCCATAAAAGAAATAGCTGGTAAGTTACTGTTCTACGTAAAACCTAAGGATGTTTTATTAGGGCATGCAGAGTACATCAGTTATTTATATGATTGTGGGCACCATATTTTCTCTATTATTAATTCTAAATTACATCTGTGTGTGATCAAACCAGCGTATCCAATGAGTCAGAAATAAAGCTAGAAAATATTCCCAAAAGATTTTAATACATTTACTAATAATGTTATGGTGACAATAAAATTAAAATCTGAAACTGAAAATATAAACAGAACTGCAAAAATTATGTTAGACGTAAAAAACCAGTGAGAATATAATTTGATGAATGCTACTTGAAGAGGAGATACAGATGATCAACTTTTTTTTTTAAAAAAAAAAAAAAAC
Source organism: Schistocerca piceifrons (assembly GCF_021461385.2). Taxonomy (NCBI): domain Eukaryota; kingdom Metazoa; phylum Arthropoda; class Insecta; order Orthoptera; family Acrididae; genus Schistocerca; species Schistocerca piceifrons. Next base: position 319,805,245 of record NC_060143.1, on the reverse strand, counting down.
CTTATTCAACTTGTTTGCTTACAGAACTACACGTTTGGTCATGTTAATGGATCTCTTGCATTATTTTCATGCTTTCTCTTTTTAATGCCTGCTGCCTCAATTAAAATGTAAGTAAATGTGGTTTCGAAGCTACGTTTTTAATAGAGCGTGTAAAATTCACTACAGGACCAAACGTCGACGACATGAGTATGGGATACCTCCCAAACGTGCCACTAAACTGTCCTACAGAACCGGTTCTTAACAGCATGAATAAAACTGCTTAATTTAGTATGTGTTTTTAAGTCTGCCATTAATTATCATGTGATAAATATCGATAGTAGTGGAACACAAGATTATAATTTTAAACGTTAGTTTTACCAATAAATAGTGTAACTATTAATGTACCTAATAATTTCTTGCATTAAGAAGTTTATGACAGATAGCTGCTAAAAAAATAGTTGCAGATAAGCTATTACGACATGTATTATCATGGTAAGGAGTGAAAAATTGCTTGAAAAGAACAACTTCACATTTTGTCGTACGGTGTTGCTCGGTTTTTGCCTATATACAAGGCTTTGGTAAACATCGTTGTAGCTAAGTGTTCACCAACAATACTACCAGAAACTATGACTTTTGGTGACATGCGAACTGTTATTCTTTTCACTCTTTTATGCAGAGCCATTTCCGGAAAAAGCTTAGGTATTTTTTCTGTTATAGAAGAAGCTGATAGGTGGTGTGGTAGTTCTATAATTCAGATGAGAAACAAACGTCAGTTTCTATTGATTGACTGCCTGCCAATACCAAATGTAGCTGCTTACATTTGAGGCATGAAGAAAGGAATAAAGTACCTTCATACATCAAGGTCACATTGTAGTCAGTGCCACTTGAATAGTCTAAAGTTATATTATAACCAAAATGTATAAACCAGGACATGTTTAACACATTTGTCTCCGATTAAGATTTTTGATATTGTCAATTTTTTCCTGGTGAAAGTTAACATCTTAGTTTCAAGCACAGAATTTCAAAAGTACGTTTTTCCTATTAAGTACATTTCGTGGACTGCCTTTTGCAAATCATCTTTTGATATTGCTATAAGCACTTGATCTAAAGCCAACGAGTTCATGTTTGTTGGCTCTTTATTATATTTGAGACTCAAATATTTTTAGTTCTTTTACTTGTACAGTAAAAGCTTATTACAGCATTTAGCAGATGAGCTGAGACTCATTTCCCATAATTTATACCATAGTACTCTGTTAAAAGCTGTGACATAATATCTGAAGGACACAAATGTAGGTTTTTTGAATTCTTTTCTTTTTCAGTTAACTGCGGCCTATTAAACGATAGCTGTACAGAGCCATCATCTTATAAAGTAGTACTGGTCATTTAATAGAATGTTATGTGATATAACGTTCAGTCTTTTTCTTAATATTTTGCAGAGATTTTATATCCAGGGTAAGTAAGCTAATTACTAGGAATTCTCACAGTTCTTCGTATTTCCTTTGTTAAATAATGATACAAAGTAATTTAATTCTAATAAACGGATATCGTCCAACAAGTACTGATAGAGTCCAGAAGTGTTTAAGGAAGAGGTTACACGAATATTTTATCATTTCCATTTCCATGACTTTTTGTTCTGAAATATTTCAAATGTCCACAGTTATCAAATCATTATCCATCACAGCAACATTTTGTTTTTGTTATTAATAAGCAACAAAAATGCACATCATATTACTCTAATCCTGTCACAACATACGCTATGAAGAAACGTTTTGACGTGTGCTGAGCAGCGGAATATGCAGCCAGCTAAGAAAACTGCAGTTACAATGAAACATCGTATATTTAACACATTCAGGCTGACGCTGCGCATCGCATTCCTCGCTGCTTGGCTGCGCGCGTATTCCTGCTTTCCCGCTTCTGGCAGCGCTGCTTTTCCTTTTCCTCGCCTTGGGGCGGCGGTCGTATTCAGAAGCCCTAGGCTACTATTTCCGTATACTGACTTTTTTTTTTTTTTTTTGAGGCAACGAGAGATACAAAATGCTTTTACGCTAAATTAAATATTATGTGGTACATCAGAAATCTCTCTTGTTGAACTCCACAAAATTAAATTCAGAGCTCTTCATAGCGCCCAGATCATCGGTAAAACATCACACATTATTGTACTGCTAGTAGCATAATCTCAGAGTTGACCGTGAACCACCGACAGTACACGGCGTCCAACGAAAGGTTCAAGTGTGAGGTAGTGGTAGTACATGACAACCAGTGAGTGTCTAGCTTGAGCTACTCGAGGTAAGCACTGTCAAGTAGGACAGCTAGCTAGAGCCACTCATCGAACATGCTTTCCGATGGAAGGTTCTTCTGTGAACAACTGGTGGTACGTGCCTTCCAATTGGAGGTTCCCGTGTGAACCACCTTTGTTACATGCTGTCCAGTGGGAGGTTCTAGTGTGAATTACCCATTGGGAAGTTCTAGTGTGAGCCACTCATGGTACATGCCACCCAATGGGAGGTTCTGGCATGTACTCAAAGTACAAGCCACCTGATGGAGGTACTAGTGTGAGCCATTCATGGTACACGCCCTCTGATGGGAGTTTCTAGCATGGGCCACTTATAGTAAACGTCATCCAGTGGGAAATCCGAGTGTGAACCACTCAAGGTAAGCACTATACAATGGGAGGTTCTAACGTGACCCACTCGTGGTGCACACTATCCAAAGAAACGCTCTGGCGTGGTGTACACACCGTCCAAATGAAGGTTCTAGCATGACTCACCCATGGCACATGTCATCCAAAGGGAGATTGTAGTGCTAGCCATTCATGGTATGTGCCACGCAATTGAAGGTTCTAGTGTGAGCCACTCATTATACAGGCCACCCATTGGCAGGTTCTAGCGACAGTGACTAGTGGTACACAGTGTCTAATGTGAAGTTATAGCGTGAGCTACTCGTGGTACATGCCACTCGACAGGAGGTTCTAACTTGAGGCACTCATGGTGCAGGCCACCTGATGGGAGATTCTACTGTAAGCCACTCATGGTACACACTACCCAATGGGAGGTTCTAGCATGAATCACAGTTGGTACACAGCGTCAGATGGGAGGTCATAGCTCGAGCCAACCGTGGTACAGGCCACGCAATGGAAAGTTCTGGAGTGGCCTACGGTGGTAATCGCAGGTGTGAACACGTTAAGCCATTCTCAGATGAGACGTTTCCCACAGCAGAGGTTGTGTCCGTCATGGTTGCTGCACTCTCTGAAACTACCTGCTACGTCTAATGCTAAGTGTGCCTCATTGTGATATACGACCAACGCGCTCTCCAGCAGTAGTTCTCAGCAGCATCTGACGCGCAAATCACATAGTTTATTTATGAAAATTGTCGCGTGTACAATGGCTATGTTAAGTGCGTTAGCTATCGTCAAAGAAGTGTAGAGAAAATCTCAAAGAAGTTTCTTGACTCTGCCATGGCTTGAGCAGCGATTTGCTAGTATCAGAACACTATGCTATACACAGATCCGAGGTACATACTCGTAGAAGTTATTCACTGACTCAATTGAATATCCATCTAATTTTGAGTTTTAAATTGGATATAATTATAGTGTCTAATGTCAGTCTGAGCATGTGTAACATCCATGTTCTCGATGTTGTATTGACTGTCACCACTATGAAGTAACGTTGGTTTGAAGACTGGGATTCGTTTTTTAATTTCATTCGAATAGGAGAGTTTTTCTAAGCTGCTCACTATCTATGAAAAAGATATATACCAGCAAACATATATATATAATCTACTATTTCAGATAGTACTTACAAGAAATACCGAGAAGTTTTTGAAAACGAAGGAATGTAGACGTGAAGCTGCTACCTTTTATTTATAGCTCGTGATGCTATCAACTACGCTACGGCTTCGTCAGGGCACCAACCACTCACTTATTGGTATACCGCGTGTAATGGTTGCATCTCCAGTGTCCTTATATTTAACCATGACAGTTTGTACCAAACACGACACGCTTTTGATAGTTCATCATGCTGAAGTTTCCAAACTGTACACTTTCGTTTCACTCAAGTTAACACTATCATGTACAGAAATCCTTCAATTACTGATATGTAGCTTCCTGGCGTTTTGCTGTAACAAACTGTACCTAAGACGACGTGTTTTCAATAGTTCCTCAACGTTCTGAACCTCTGAAAGATCTTAGATTCATATCACATAATCCATAATAAAAATAACACCAAATACGGAGTTGAAATCCATAAATGGGTATATCCTAAGTTCCGATAGGGATGTAAAACCAATGCCGCATCTGACTGGCCACTTTCCTCTCCACGAGATAAAAATCTGGCATGCCAGATCCTTCATTTCATGCTTTGCAATGTAGTGAAACGTGGAATTCCATACTGTGGCGTCACCATCCCCTCGTCCATGTACGTTTATGGTCCCGTGAGAGGACGGTTTTACGTCGACGAAAGTCACCTGCTATAACCGCGGTGGGGTCAGCGTCTGTTTGTGGAAGGGATAGCACACAATTGCTACCCTCCCCTAAGCCCTCTGCCACACAGTATAATACACGTTTAATGCATCACAGATGAATACAGTCTTAATGATAACTTTAACAGTAATAATAAACAGAAGGATGGCAGGGTGTACTTCAAATTGACTGTCAATAAAAAAAAAATACAGCTGTGTTTTACATGACGCAGTTCATAGCCAATAATAAACTTTTTAAATGAAATAAAATATGTAAACTATTTTCACGAAATAACAGTAATACTCTTTTATTTGTGTTCAATACTTCGCTTTGGCATAACTTCCAAGAAATTGCAATTCTGACACAAAGAGTGGTCAGAAAGAGTTGGCAAAGCTTTTCACGGTGTTGCAGGGGAGGGTGTGCTGAGAAATAAGTGTTAAGAAAAAATTTCTACACGTTCCACCGTTTCCGGGTTATTTGGCAATGAAGTCAGCCAATCAGGTGCATTGCGCGCGAAAATTCAAGGACTTTCACGTGCTAAAACGGACATCCTTACTAGCTTTTCAGACGTTTTGATGACCCTGTATACAGTATCTAAAATGATTTCTTGCGAAAATTTGACAAGCACATGTGTTACGCAATTGATTCAGGAATTATAATAGCAAGAAACCTCTGACAATACGATATAAAAACTTAGCACTACAATTGTGAACAAAGACCTGCAGAGTATTACTCTCGTTTTCCCACTATGCTCGTGGACTCACAAACGATGTCGAAATTGTTGTGTGCATTATGTACAGTCAGTTTACGATAGGGCACCTTTTTCCGATTTATAATGTCCCCTGCAGTAGGAAGGGCCGTAAGCCCAACCACCTAGACTAGGCTTCACTCACGCAAATTCGGAGTAACGTGTGCTAAACGTAAACAATTTAGTTTTCATGCTGCTTCTCCCCCTGATTGTTACAGTATCTGTCAAAGAATGTGTGGCACCTGGAAGGGGAGGAGGAGGCAAAATGAAACTTCACAGGTTGAGATGATACACTATGTGATCAAAACTCTACGGACATCCCCAAAAAAATACGTTTTTCATATTAGGTGTTCTGCCAGGTACTCCATATCAGCGACCTCAGTAGGCACTGGACATCGTGAGAGAGCAGAATGGGGCCCTCCGAGGAACTCAAACGTGGTCAGGTGATTGGGTGTCACTTGTGTCGTACGTCTGTACGTGAGATTTCCACACTCCTAAACATCCATAGGTCAGCTGTTTCCGATGTGATAGTGAAGTGGAAACATGAAGGGACACGTACGGCACATAAGAGTACAGGCCGACCTCGTCTGTTCACTGGCAGAGACCGCCGACAGTTAAAGAGGGTCGTAATGTGTAATAGGCAGACATCTATCCAGACCATCACACAGGAATTCCGAACTTCATCAGGATCCACTGCAAGTACTATGACAGTCAGGCGGCAGGTGAGAAAACTTGGATTTCATGGTCGAGCGGCTGCTCATAAGCCACCTATCACGCCGGTAAATGCCAAACGACACCTTGCTTGGTCTAAGGAGCGTAAACATTGGACGATTCAACAGTGGAAAAACGTTGTGTTGAGTGGCGAATCACGGCACATAATGTGGCGATCCGATGGCAGGTTGTGGGTATAGTGAATGCCCAATGAATGTCATCTGCCAGCGTGTGTAGTGCCAACAGTAAAATTCGGAGGTGGTGGTACTATGGGGTGGTTGTGTTTTCGAAGGAGGGTGCTTTCACCCCTTATTTTTTGCGTGGCACTATCACAGCATAGGCCTACATTGATGTTTTAAACACCTTCTTGCTTCCCACTGTTGAAGAACGATTCGGGGATGACGATTGCATCTTTCAACACGATCGAGCGCCTGTTCATAATGCACTGCCTGTGGCGGAGTGTTGCATGACAGTAACGTCCCTGCAATGGACATGCCTGCACAGAGTCCTGGCCTGAATCGTATAGAACACCTTTGGGATGTTTTGCAACGCCGACTTCGTGCCAGACCTCACCAACCGACATCGATACCTCTCCACAGTGCAGTACTCTGTGAAGAATGGGCTGCCAGTCCCCAAGAAACCTTCCAGCACCTGATTGAACGTATGCCTGAGAGAGTGGAAGCTTTCATCAAGGCTAATGGTGGGCCAATAACATATTGACTTCCAGCATTACCGATGGATGGCGCTACGAACTTGTAAGTAATTTTTAGTCAGGTTGGGGTTCGTTGGGGAAGGAAACCAGACAGCGTGGTCATCGGTCTTATCGGATTAGGGAAGGACGGGAAAGGAAGTAGGCCGTGCCCTTTCAAAGGAATCATCCCGGCATTCGCCTGGAGCGATTTAGGGAAATCACGGAAAACCTGAATCAGGATGACCGGACGCGGGATTGAACCGTCGTCCTCCCGAATGCGAGTCCAGTGTCTAACCACTGCGCCACCTCGCTCGGTTTTTAGCCAGGTGTGTGGATACTTTTGATCACATAGTGTGTGATGTTATTTGGGTGATTACAAAATCGAGTCAAATTTACAAAGAACTTGGCTCTATAATGCCACTTACTAGTTTCAGGTTGCACTACGTCTGTCCTGGATTAAAGCCCTGATTCGGTTGGAAACGATGCCATAAGGCCGTTGTATTCTCTCCTGAGTCCAGCTGATCTGCAACTGTTGTACCTGGTCCTTGATATGTGGGATACTGGTACTGGGAAGAACGTCCTAGCTGGACCTACACATGTTCTATAGGGGACAGATGTAGGCGGCTTACTGGCCACGGTGATACCCCAACATCGCGCAGATAATTCATTGAGTCACGTGTGGATCAGCATTGTCCTGTTGAAAAATGGAACCACGGTACTGTCGCGTGAGAGGAAATATATGAGGATCCTGAGGGTCTCCGAGGTACAGCTATGCCGCCAGAGTTCTCTCAATGATTACTAATTGTTGCGTCGTCATATCTAGTGGCTTCCTCTTCACAATGTTATGAGTGGAACAGCTATGTTGCTCCATAGCATTGGAAGAATGGGACTTTCGGAAAGTGTAGGACAACACATTACTTCCTCCTGCATGCACCTCGCATAATGACCACGAGAGAAAATTCGAGAGAGCCAATACAGAGGCTTATCATCAATCATTCTTCCCGCACACCGTTCGCGATGGAACCAAGTAGTGGTACCAGAGGTACCCGCCGCTCACACCATTGCGTGTTTTTCAGCGTAGAATGTAGACTCTGCCCAGACTGCTGGCGCACTCGCAGTAGCGTAGCACGATTCCACGCTGAACACAACGCGACGCCTTTAATCAGCAGTTCATGCTAGCCACTCACGGGTCCACCTCAAACACAGCCGTTTGTGTTACGGTGTCAACGCTAGACTACGGGACGTGACGGTAATTTCCTAATCTCGATTTACTTAGTCTCCGACCACTAGTGCGTGATGACGTGGAATATTACAGGGAGTCCGTTACTTGCTCTCGGATGGCAGCCGCAGATGTGAAGTGGCTATGATGTGCCTTGTGCACAAATGGTAATGACCTCTTCCTGTTGTCAGGCGTTGTCTGTCGGAACTTTGGCGTCCAGAATGCCTGCTGTCACGTTCGCATGCAGTCCAAAGTTGGGCCACTGCACATCCGAATGCCCCAGAAATCAGGAAATTTTACGGCTCTATCAGTTGGCCAAATCGAGACGAACAAGGAGGGCTCATTAAAACTCTGTTTCAGACGAGCACTCCTTGTTTTTCACAGTGACCATTCAATATCTTCTGTATACAGGCTGAAGCGGCGAGTGAAAATTTGTTCCAAGGCTGACAATCGAACCCAGACCTCCTGCTTACCCGGCAGGTGAGTTAGCCACTAACCGGTCTTGGTACAAATTTTCACTCGCCACTTCAGTTTATAAACATAAAATCGTATCTGTTTGTGACCACTAACGTCTGTGAAGTTGTGTCATTCTCATTTCATGCAATATCTAACGCATTTCACGCCAGTTATATACTCTGCCCAGCCTAGTATGAACAGCGAACACAAACAAAACCAAGGCACTCTAATGATCTTTCTACCTGTCACAGAGAAATGCAGCTCTAATCATTTACACGTCCGTCGATAGTTCTCCACTGATTTTTTTAAAAATAAGCGAGGTAGCACGCAGATATGAAAATTGGTATACGTAAAAACTGAAACGAAAAATTCGTTGAGAGTAAGGAGTCTATCACCTAGAGTCCTGTACAAATTAAATTATGTACGTAGATAGTTCATACAAGGTTGAGTCAAAAAGTAAGAGTAAACTATTTTTTGCGAAGCACATATTGCACTTACAGATAAGAACAAGACATTATTTTCCAAAATAACTACGCTCCTTTTCCATGTATTTCTAATACCTTTGCACCAACTTTTCTTTTCCGTTCGAATAAAAGGTTTTCCATGGTGACCAAGAGTGCACCGCGTCTTTGAACTCATCATGACTTTCAAGCCGTCGTCCTCTGAGTGTGTCCTTCAGGGGTCCAAACACATGGTAACCCAGAGCGAGACCAGGATGGAGGAGGGGGGGGGGGGGGGAGGGAGTGTTGCAGTATGACCTGAAATCTCAATCTGTGAATAACGGCGAGAGTTCATCGGCGGTTTGGGTGCGTGCGCAGCGGCGGTGTGCGGACCTACGTCGTGAAGGGGAAGAACGACTCCTCTGTTACAGCTCTGTACTGCTCGCTTTAGCTCATTCTCTAATATGGCGCTGAACGGGGCACTGTTTTCTGTTTCACCCTTTTGCTGAGACTGCTCCAAAATCGGCCCATTCGTATTCCATTGCAGGATGGAAAGGACCTTTCCAGGTAGAGGGCTGAGACTTGAATTTCTTATTGGCTGGAGAAGGTGTGTATCGCCATTCTGAAGACTTTCCTTTGCTTTTTGGTTCATAGCTATGAACCCAGGTTTCGTCTCCTGGAATGATATTTGTCAGAAAGTCGTGTCCTCCGGCCAGAAATGGTGTGGCTACCTGAACACGCGACATTATATTTTCATCCGAGGCATCCATCATACACACAGAAACCGGAATTTGAGAACCTCACTAATATTGGTATGAGTGGATCCGACACTGATACTCAGTTCCCTGCCAATGCATCTACAGAAAATACGCCGGTTCTATCGAAACATGGAGTCAGCGTGTTCCACATTCTCGTCAGTATCGGGCGTGCTGGGACGACCAGAGCGTTGCTCATCTGCGACTGACGTACGTCCCTCTTACCTTCCCAACTTCATTCTATGGATCTGTCGATGTTTTACGCCCACCGACCACAAAAATCCTATTATTGTTCGCTGTTCTTTTACGGTGCACACAGCTGGGGACGCAGCCATTTCGTTTCATCAAATGGCTCTGAGCACTATGGGACTTAACTTCTGAGGTCATCAGTCCCCTAGAACAGAACTACTTAAACCTAACTAACCTAAGGACATCACACACACCCATGCCCGAGGCAGGATTCGAACCTGCGACCGTAGCGGTCGCGCGGTTCCAGACTATAGCGCCTAGAAGCGCTCGGCCACCGCAGCTGGCTTCGTTTCATCCGCCTTTCTTATTCAGCTTGTCAATCCATATGTCGGCATATGCCAGAACTTTCTCAAAGCATGCATCTTCACTTCCTGGCAGTTTCAAATGCCTGGATTGTTGATTGCATTTAATACTGAGAGTTTGCTGTTATTTTTTCAATTGCCATCGCACATGCTGGGAATTCTTTACGATTTTTGCCGGTTACCGATATCGATACTTGCAAGATATCAGTCTCACTAATTCCAATACTTTCGAGAATGACAAAAAATATTGCTTTCATGTGATATTATCATAACTTAACAATTTTAGGATTTTTTCCTTTGTTTGTACTGTGAAACGTTCCTTCTTGCCATATTTCATGTTTCTAGGTCAATTGTAAGTATCCTATACGCTTTGATGAGTCAGTTTGTATCAAACTGTGTGACATAAATGGCCGTATCTTTTGATTGCATGTGTCCATAGACCTTGGACAAGTGACATGAATTGGAACTTGATACGTCTATACGTTCCTGAGAAAAAAGAGGCCTTAACAGACAGAGAGATAGCGAATCGGATAACAAATGAGAACAAAGTAATGTCGTGTAATGTAACAACAAATTAACATTTTCGCACTTTGTCTTTTAGTTGAACTGTGAAACACTATTTCTTGTCGAATTTCATGATTCTACATGGACGGCAAATATCCTATAGCTTTTAATGAATGAGTTCGCAACTGTCAAAATAGGTGGCATAAATGACCTATCTTTCGATTCCTTTGAGTTAGAAGCTTTTTTTTGTTTTTTTACACAGCTGAGGGACAACAGATCATATTATGTCACAAATTGGAAGTTGATGCAGCCATTTGTTCCTGAGGCAAAGGGGTCTTAGCAGATGGACAGACAGACAGTCGAAAAACAAATTCACACTTTACGGATTTTTTTTTTCGTTGAGTTGTACTGTGAAACTTTCCTTCTTCGCAAATTTTATGATTTTAGGTCAGCAGGAAGAACGCTAAATGCTTTGGTGAGTAAGTTTGCAAGAATCAAAACGTGTGACATAAAGGGATGTACCATTTGATTGCATTGACTTAGGAGCTTACATTTATTACACTGCCATGGGACCATCGACCTTGGTATGTGTCAACAATTAACTTGGTACGTCTACCCTGTGAAAATGGGCTTTTAACAGTCAGACAGACAGACAGACAACCAAATAATCCTATAATGGTTTCCCTTCTAATGAATGATCTGTTTGACACTAATAGCATTCAACATGTTCAGCACACCCAACGCCAACCCACTCCACACCACCACACACTACCCCTCTAAACCCCACCACCACCACTTCAACACCTCATCTCCCCTTACCCCTCAACACACGCCATTCCCCTTCCCCCTCAACATATCGCATGTATTTTTAAGGTGATGGATCCCCTTATCAACACACCCCACCTTCTGCCCTCCTCCCCCCTCCCCCATCCCCCTCCCCCCTCCCCCCTCCCCCAGCCTCCCTACCCCCTCCCCCAGCCCCCCTCCCCCAGCCCCCCTCCCCCCCAAGACAACCACACACTTCTTGGATCTGAATTCTTATTTTAGTCCCCTGACCATTGGTTCTCACTGTACACGATGCATAGACAAATCAGGAAACAAATTTTAGTGAACTCTAAATTTAGATGTAGAGAAATAACTGTGCACACTGGCACAGCCAGCGCTCAGCGAGAAAACAGTGCTGAGTCCGGGCAGAAGACAGAGACAGGCAGGCGGCGTGAGCGCGGCGCCACGTCCAAGCAACGCCAGCGCCGCCACGGAAATGACCTGCACCCACGCCATTGTGCAAGTTCCCCCTCCCTAACACCCCCCCCCACTCCTGCAGCCGCTCCGTTATCCACGTCACGCCTCGCGGAACTCTCACATCCCCCCCCCCCCACATCCTTCCCAGCGCTACCTTCGCTATCCACAACGGGGAGCGCTGTGTTCGCTTGACAACGCTTTCGTCTCACAGACAGCCGCTGTAAGCCCCATCTGCTCGTCACTACATCCTCTGAAGGAGTCTTTCGTTAGCACCACAACATCACTAATTTATGCACTTTCTAATTAAATGTTGCCAGAAAGTCAACGTAGTGGAGAAACAAAAAAAGTTAAAAATTAAAAAGACTGCCTATGTTTGAGGTCGACTTGCAGCACCTACAGTGGAGGTTATATAAAGCACAATGGGAGGATGCGAGAAACAGTGCAGTTGTTTTCGTGATGCGGAAACGGAACGATTTATCTGACGTCCAAAAGGGCGTGATCATTGCCGTCCATGCAAAAGTTGGAAGAATTTTAGAAAGGCTAAATTTTATAAACTGTTCACATATCACTGTGTTTAAAGCATACCTTGCAACTGGTGCCATCAAAAACCGGCGTCAAAGTAACTGTGGTGCACCATGGGCCATAGATAACAGGGGTGTAGGATGATTGCGGAGATGTTTTTGGACCCCTGAAGGACACACTCAGAGGACGACGGCTTGAAAGGCGAACTGACACACTACTATTAAGGGAACTGAAACCCGAGATGAAACAAGGGGCTACCAATACTGTCTCATCGACAACTTTTGAACAGACGTTTGTGCATATGGGCCTCCTCAGCAGGCGCCTGTTCCATGCACCCATGCTGGTTGCTGTTCATCGGAGACAAAGGAAGGAATTATCACGCCAGTGCCAGAACAGGACGTCCACCGAATGGTGACAAAAAGCCAGTGGCCTGTATGGTGTTAAATATCAGAAAGTAAACCCCAAGCAACAATCGTTGGATTCCAAACCGAACGAGGGAGCACATGGTCTGGGTGACGTTTTCATTACATTCCCTCGGTGATATCCTCATAATGGATTAACAAAAGTATGCATCTATTCTTGAGGACCATGTCAACGCCTACATGCAGTTAGTTTTTTTCCTCGGCACTAGGGCATCTACCAGAAGGACAATGCCACATGTCACCAACCTTGCAGTATATTTTCAGGGTGCAACGTGCATTAAAATTGCTACACCAAGAAGAAATGCAGATGATAAACGGGTCTTCATTGGACAGATATATTATACTAGAACTGACACGTGATTACATTTTCACGCCATTTGGGTGCATCGATCCTGAGAAATCAGTACCCAGAACAACCAACTCTGGCCGTAATAACGGCCTTGGTAAGCCTGGGCATTGAGTCAAACAGAGCTTGGATGGCGTGTACAGGTACAGGTGCCCATGCAGCTTCAACACGATACTACAGTTCGTCAAGAGTAGTGACTGGCGTATTGTGACGAGACAGTTTCTCGGCCACCATTGAGCAGACGTTTTCACTTGGTGAGAGGTCTGGCCAGGGCAGCACTCGAACATTTTCTGTATCCAGAAGGGCCCATACAGGACCTGCAACATGCAGTCGTGCATTATTCTCCTGAAATGGACGGTTTGGCAGGGATCGAATGAAGGGTAGAGCCACGGGTCGTAACACATCTGAAATGTAACGTCCACTGTTCAAAGTGCCGTCAATGCGAACAAGTGGTGACCGAGACGTGTAACCAATGGTACCGCATACCATCACGCGGGGTGATACGCCAGTAGGACGATGACAAATACACGCTTCCAATGTGCGTTCACCGCGATGTCGCCAAACACGGATGCGACCATCATGATGCTGTAAAGAGAACCTGGATTCATCCGAAATAATGACGTTGTGCTACTCGTGTACCCAGTTTCGTCGTTGAGTACACCATCGCAGGCGCTCCTGTCTGTGATGCAGGGTCAAGGGTAACCGCAGCCATGGTCTCCGAGCTAATAGTCCATGCTGCTGCAAACGTCAAACTGTTCGTGCAGGTGGTAGTTGTCTTGCAAACGTCCCCATCTGTTGACTCAGGAATCGAGACGTGGCTGCACTATCCGTTACAGCCATGCGGATAGGATGCCTGTCATCTCGACTGCTAGTGATACGAGGCCGTTGGGATCCAGCACGGCGTTTTGTATTATCCTCCTGAACCCACCGGTTCCATATTCTGCTAACAGTCATTGGATCTCGACCAACGCGAGCAGCAATGTCGCGATACGATAAACCGCAATCGCGATAGGCTACAATCCAACCTTTATCAAAGTCGGAAACGTGATGGTACACATTTCTCCTCCTTACACGAGGCATCACAACAACGTTTCACCAGGCAACGCCGGCCAACTGCTGTTTGTGTATGAGAAATCGGTTGGAAACTTTCCTCATATCAGCACGTTGTAGGAGTCGCCACCGGCGCCAGCCTTGTGTGAATGCTCTAGAAAGCTTATTTGCATATCACATCATCTTCTTCCCGACCGTTAAATTTCGCGTCCGTAGCACGTCATCTTCGTGGTGTATAAATTTTAATAGCCGGTAGTGTAGGTTTTTCATGGAAAGCAATGGTCGTGAAAAGATGATGATGAGCAGGAGTCAGTAAATGATGTAGAATACCCCAAAGTTTTGGATGTGCATATCCATGAAAACTTAAACTGGGAGAAGCATATTACTGAGCATCTCGACCATTAATTTCAGCTACTTTTGCTATTCGTATTAATGCTAATCTCAAAAACAAACGAATAAACCTCCAGACACATTGTGCATATTTCCACTCAATAATATCTCATGGAATGTTTTCTTCTGGTAACTCATCGCTTAGAAAGAAACTATTCGCTGCACAAAAGCGAGCCGTAAGAATAGTTTGTGTTCACCCACGCACGTCATGTAGATACGTGTCAAGTAGCTAGGCATTTGAACTACTCCGTCACAATACACATATTCATTAATGAAATTAGTCTTAAATACTCCATCACAATTTGTGAAGAACAGTTATAGCCATACCTACAACTTTAGTGGGAAAAATGACCTTTATTACTCATTATGAAAGATATCACTGGCTGAGGTAAGAGTTCAATGTGCAGCAAGAAAAATGTTTGCTCATTTGCCCAAAATCTCTGGCAGTTAACAAAGCAAGTATTAACTCCAGTTTAAAGCCATTTCTCCCAGACACCTCTTTCAGTTCCAGTGACGAATTTCTATTCGAAAAGTCTTTGTAAATGCAGCTGCAGGAATATGACTAAAATAACAATGTTTTCATTAATGTTAATACGGTGTCATCCACAGAATGGTGTCTTACGTGAAAGCTGGTACCTTAAGACGGCACCACAGTAAAGTCAGTTTTTGCAGGACGCAGCAACGAATCGGAGACGTCAGCGTAGACACGGCCGGAAGCATTTTCACACGTCGCCGCAGCGGAAAGATATTTATGTACGAGCGCAGTGCCCCTCTATGTAATCGGCGCTCAGCTGTAATTATCGCCTGCGACGACAGTATCGTAATAGCACAGAACGGGCTGCGTGCGAATAGAACAGTTACTTAACTTCTTATCAGTTAAAGTCTTCAGGTTGATTTTTGCACCGTGTACAAACTCCAGGGATTGATAGATGAGTGGTTACGAAACACAAAATATATAATGAAATTATGTCCGGAAATGCATAGTTTCCATGCTAGAGACCATTTATTTAATCATACATTGCTACAGACACTGCCGTCTAATAAGCTCTGTAGCACTCAGCGACAGTTACACTGTGTGTTCGAAATGGTTTTCATGTGCCTCAACATCCACTACCAGGTGGGTCAACAAAATAATTGAATCGGACACAACATTACCAATTACTATGGCAGGAGAGGGCGCCAGGGCATGACGATGAGGAACAGTACCACCGTCTAGCCGGCCGGAGTGGCCGTGCGGTTCTAGGCGCTGCAGTCTGGAGCCGAGCGACCGCTACGGTCGCAGGTTCGAATCCTGCCTCGGGCATGGATGTGTGTGATGTCCTTAGGTTAGTTAGGTTTAATTAGTTCTAAGTTCTAGGCGACTGATGACCTCAGAAGTTGAGTCGCATAGTGCTCAGAGCCAGTACCACCCTCTAGGAGGAAACCACTAATACTATAACTGTGGCTGGATGGTGTAGGGCCTATTAGACTGCAGGCTCTGTAACAAAGTATGATTGAATAAATGGTGCCTAGCATGAAAAATATGCATTTATGGACATGAGTTCATTAGACCTTTTTGTTCCGTACCCTCCCATCAATAAATTCCTAGATTCTGTACACGGTGGGAAAAAAACCACTCTGTATGCAAACAGATGTGCTTAATTGATAAATGGTTCTTTCGTTATGTTTCCATCCGAACTGTTACCTAATAATTGTACTGCGTCACGCCTGATTCACTTACTCAAGCAGGAGTGGATGAGTTAAAGATCTGAATTGAAACCGTCGTAGAACGGAATCTGTTCCGGACATGGATGGATTCCTATTCAAAATATCACGTACTCATTCCCCTCTACAAGTCTTAAAAGTTTGTAACGAGAATTTACGAAAATCGTGTATGGAAAATAGTAGCGGTGCTATAACACATCCCTGACAATACCATCGTGTGTACACTCTTCGTCAAGCACAGCATACTGTGATCTGTTATTTAAGTCTCCCAGCCACTCACGTATCAGGGAAACTTTCCTATACACTCGTACCTTCGTCAACAATCTGCAGTGACACACCGTATCAAATTCGTTTAGGAAATCTAGGAATGTAGAATCTGTCTGTTGCCCTTCAGACATAGCAAGATATCGCGTGAGCTGAGTTCCGCGTGAGTGATGCTTTCTAAAACGGTGCTGATTCGTGAACAGAAGCTTTTCTGTCTCAAGGTAATTCATTATATTACAACAGAGTATGTACAAAATGTCTGCAGCAAACCGATGTTAAGATATTTGCCTGTAATTTTGCGCGACCGCTCTTTCATGCTTCTTATATACAGGAGTCATCTTCCGCTGTCCTATAGCCGCTTGGGACTTGGGCGAGAGATTCGTGATGGCATTTCGACCACTTGTGCACCGATGATGAAATAATAACAATGACAAAGCGCACGCAGCCAGTCTTTAAAGGAGAAAATCCTCGGCGCTGCCGGCAATCGAACATGGGGTCTCGTTATCGAGAATAAGCAACCCTAACCGTAAGACAGCGAGCTGCTGACATTCACAATAGTGGCTGCAACATTGCGACTTTTACTGAGTAGTAATACCCAGTCCGAAGAGAAATTAAAAATTAGTTGTAGCCGTTTCTTCCCCTGGAGTGGTGTAACCAGGCTGACGAAATTGAATCACATCATGCTGAGGGCACGGTACAGAAAACCACATCTTTTCCAGCTCTCACTGATATCCCGGCCTGGTAGGAGTTTTTCTCCGCTCGGAGAATGTGTGTTGTGGTGTCCTTACTGTCGTATCGACAGAAATGACCACTGTTGAAATGGTTGAATGGCCATGTCCTGAAAGCCAATGAATTGAAAGAAAAGTAAGTGTTACAGATGTCCTCGAAACGACATGAGAAGTCAAGGAAAATCTTTAGGCTGCAGATTACAGAGTCCAGTATTTGCACTTTGTAATGCGCAGCTGTGCTATATTTTTAGAGCAGACAGAATCCTTCGAATTCAGCCAGAATGACAGATATCTATATAATAAGAAACTCCAAATAAACACAACAAACAATTTCTCTAATGTTCTTCGCTTAGGCTCACGCATTTGTATGAAAGAACATTTTTGTGCAGTGCAAAAAGTGACAATTGCATACTTAAGTACAGAAATTTTGTATGAAGTGAAACACTTTCGCATTTTCGAAATAGCAGTACATCTCTTATTAAGATGTACTAAACAATGTTTCTTTGGTCATGGATGCATGTCCGAAGGGATATTGCATCATACTCTTAATAGCAAAGGCGCTGCTGCTTCATATTTATTTGGCAATACCAAGTCCTCGAGTTTCAATAAATGTGTCCTTCCTGGAGGGGAATATACGTTACGTAAGTGTGTTGCTCGAGAATGATGACTTATGGAAGTTTTGGTCTGATTGTAATTTGTGCATGGATAGCCGGAGTGGGTAAGGCGACCACTCGCGTAAAGCGGGAAATCACGTGTCAAGTTCCTGTCCGGCAATAATTTTCACTGTCGTCATTCTAATACACAGCCGTAGGTGCCTCATATTCGCGACTTTCAGCAGATTTATTGCATTTTGCATTTTAGGGGAAACAAATTTTTTGTCAATTTCATTAACTTGAAATCAGGACTTGATCCAATAACTTCGTTCATCTTATCTTTCGCTGCAACACTTACACTTCCATATTATGATAGCAAAGATTTTTCAACCTCTTTAATAACTGTCAATGATTTCACCAGACCTGTAGCTTCAATCTTCGTTACTGCCAAGGACAGTGTGCAAAACTTTGACATAAACCAGGCGCTTCAGCCCGGAACCGCGCTGCTGCTACGGTCGCAGGTTCGAATCCTGCCGCTGGCAAGGATGTGTGTGATGTCCTTAGGTTAGTTAGGTTTAAGTAGTTCTAAGTCTAGGGGACTGATGACCTCAGATGTTAAGTCCCATAGTGCTTAAAGCCATTTGAACCATAAGTCAGGTCTTGCTTTAAATCAGTTTTCTTGAAAGCCACTTATGCATCTTTGATGCAAACTGCTTCAGTGACTTAAAATGTGCCTAATATCTAAAAGTGAAAAAATAAACCACAAGGCAATAACCTAAGGCTTTTCAGTACATTGAAGTATCTGATTTGCCAACCTTCATCCCATACAGAGCAACATAGCTTAAAAACAATAGAACCCACTTTTTATTGAAGTTTGTCACAATGCTCCTACAAATAATAAACATATCGGATTACTGCTACATTTTAAAGCACAATGTGCAGTTCGTATAGGTTTTAGGAATCTGAGCTCCCTTAGTTTGCAGGTAGATGGGAAGGATCACACGGACTTTCGAAAAGTGAGAGGAGAATTAGTTTCTATCACTTGTTACAATGCTGACAACATAATCTGCCTTCTGAGGACGTCCTCAGTTGCTATGTGAAGCTGGTGGAAGTGGTGGAGACTGCTGGCCTCACTCATGGGGTGCAAGCAGAGCTCACAGTTTGCAGCATCGTAAACAGAATCGCTCACAGTTCTTCAGCTCGTAGCTGTGTGGAGGGTCTCAGCCAGAGGCTCTGTCGATTCTGTGACAATCATGGCTGCAGGTTTCTGCACTTGCCTTGTTGTAGGACACTCCTTGGCAGATCGGGCATGCACTACACAAAGGAAGTAGCTACTAGGGTAGAGGAGTACTTGTGGAGTGCACATAGTTTTTTTTTATGTAGTTCCTGCATTTTCATCAGTGTCTACAGTAGAGTTCCATAGCACATGCTGATAGTCTGTTTATATGGGTAGTTCAGTTTTCCACAGTCTTTAGTATGGACAGGGACTATGATTGTTGCGTGCTGATGCAAGCTGAGTAGGTGACACTTTGCTCTCAGCTCCAGGCTGTGGTGGCTTCAGTTACACAGCTTGAGGCTCCAGTGGATGGGCACCACTGTTGTGGGCCGGCCGTGGGGATCCAACGGACGTCCAGCACGTCCGAGTCCTCCGATCGGTCCTCAACGGTGGCCAGCCAAGCTACTGCTTACACTGAGCTCGACCCCTCACCTGTGGTCGAGTGGGAGATCACCCCCGGGCACAGCAGGCGGTGAAATACTTCCCAGTGGGCCACATGTATGCCCTCCCCGGTTAGTCTGACAAACAGGTCCCAGATGCTGTCTGTCGCTGACACTGTCGCTGAGCCAGATGCCGTCGCCTGTCCTATTTAAGAGGAAACTTCTCATCCTGCAAGAGGGTGGGATTATTATTAGTTGGGAGCTCCCACGTTAGGCGCGTTATGGGGCCCCTTACGGACATGGCTGACAAGAAGGGTAAGAAAGCCATGTGCACTCCATGTGTATACAGAGAAAAGTCATTCCAGACATGGAACAGCCCCCCCCCCCCCCCAAGATACAATGAAGAGCATAGGTTGCAGCCAACTGCAGGAGGTGGCTCACGTTGGTTCCGATGATGTGTGTCACTCTGGATCAGAAGAGATTCTCTCTGGTTTTGAGCAGTTAAAAGAAGTGGTAAAGGCTGCCAGTCTTACTTGCGAGGTGAAAGCAGAGCTGACCATTTGCAGCATAGCCGAAAGGACCGATTCCGGACCTCTGGTACAGAGCCACGTGGAGGTTCTGAATCAGAGGTTCAGATGGTTCTGCGACCGTGTAGCCTGCAGATTCCTTGACTTGCGCCAAAGGTTAGTTGGGTTTCAGGTTCCGCTGAATGGGTCAGGAGTCCACTATGCGCAGGAGGCGGCTACACGGGTAGCAGGGGCTGTGTGGCGTGGACTGGGTGGTTTTTAGGGTTAGAGGTTCTCGGGAAAACACAAAAGGGCTTCTGTCACAAAGTGTGCAGGCCGAACACAGCAAGAACGTAGATACAGGAACCGCCGGTATAACAGTTGTAAATTGTCCTAGTTGTGTTGAGAAAGTACCAGAGCTCCAAGCGCTAATAGAAAGCACTGATGCTCAAATCGTTATAGGCACTGAAAGCTGGATAAAGCCGAATATAATCTCACCCGAAATTTTTGCGAAGAGCCTATCGGTGTTCCGAAAGGATAGGCTAAATGCGGTTGGCGGAGGCGTGTTCGTTGCTGTTACAAGTAGTTTGTCATGTCGCGAAATTGAAATATAATTCCTGTGAGTTAGTATGGACAGAGGTCATTGTTGGCAACCGGAATAAAATAACGATTGGATCCTTTAACCGACGTCCCAATTCAGATGATGCAGTCTCTGAAAGGTTCCAAGAAAACTCGACTTTGATTTCAAACACGTACCCGACTCATACGATTATATTTGGTGGTGAGTTTAATTTACCCTTGATATTTTGGCGAAAATACATGTTTAATTCTGGAGGTACGCATAAAACATCATCCGAAATTGTGCGCGCTACAGTCTGGAACCGCGCGACCGCTACGGTCGCAGGTTCGAATCCTGCCTCGGGCATGGATGTTTGTGATGTCCTTAGGTTTAAGTAGTTCTAAGTTCTAGGGGACTGATGACCTTAGAAGTTAAGTCCCATAGTGCTCAGAGCCATTTGAACCATTTTGAACCGAAATTGTGCTAAAAGCACTTCTGAAAATTATTTAGGGTAGTTAGTTCATGAGCCCACGCGAATAGTAAACGGCTGTGAAAACACACTTGATCTCTTAGCAACAAATAATCCTGAGTTAATAACGAGCATCAAAACGGATACAGAGATTAGTGAACACAGGGTTGTCGTAGCGAGACAATGTTATAACCCCCAAATCCTCCAAAAATAACTAAAAATATATCTATTCAAAGAAGCAGATAAAAATTCACTTGACGCCTTCCTGAGGGATGATATCCACCACTTCTAGATTAACAATGTAAGTGCAGACAAGATGTGGCTTGAATTCAAAGAAATAGTATCGACAGCAATGAGAGATTTATACCAAATAAATTAACCAACGCCGGAGCCGATCCCCCATGGTAGAAAAAACAGTTCAGAACACTGTTGCAGAAACAACGAAAAAACATGCCAAATTTAATCGGAGGCAAAATCCCCAAGATTGGCAATATTTTACAGGAGCTCTAAATTTAGCGCGGACTTCAATGTGAGATGCATATAATAGTTTCCACAAAGAAACATTGTTTCGAAACCTGGCAGAAAATCCAAATAGATTCTGGTCGTATGTGAAGTATGTTAGCGACAAGAAACGATCAATGCCTTCTCTGCGCGATAACAATGGAGATACTATCGAAGACAGTGCTGACAAAGCAGAGCTGCTAGACACAGCCCTCCGAAATGCATTCACAAAAGAAGACGAAGTAAATATTCCTTAATTCGAATCAAGAACAGCTGCCAACATGAGTAACTTAGAAGTAAGTATCCTCGAGTAGTGAAGCAAATCAAATCACTTCTGGTCCAGACTGTATACCAATTAGGTTCCTTTCGGAGTACACTGATGCATTAGCTCCATACTTAACGATCATATACAACCGTTCGCTCGACGAAAGAGCCGTACCCAAAGACTGGAAAGTTGCACAGGTCACACCAATATTCAAGAAAGGTAGTATGCGTAATCCACTAAATTACAGGTCCATATCGTTAACGTCGATATGCAGCAGGATATTGGAATATATATTGTGGTCAAACATTATGAATTACCTCGAAGAAAACGGTCTATTGACACACAGTCAACATGGGTTTAGGAAACATCGTTCATGTGAAACACGACTAGCTCTTTATTCACATTACAGCCTTCAGATATGTGTGACTTATCGCGTAATCGAAATTTAGCGGATTTCTTTTAGTACTCATGTGAATAACTTCACACTTTTCTTTATTCAGGGTCAATTGCCACTTTTCGCACCATACAGGTAACTTATCTAAATCATTTTGCAATTCGTTTTGGTCGTCTGATAACTTTGCAGCATCATCTGCAAACAATCTAATAGGGCTACTCAGATTGTCTCCTATCTCGTTAATATAGATCAGGAACAATAGAGGGCCTATAACACTTTCTCGGGAAACGCCGGTTATTACTTCTGTTTTACTCGATGACTTTTACTACGAATTGAGACCTTTCTGACAGGAAATCATGAATCCAGTCGCGCAAGTGAGGTGATGTTCCATAGACACGCAATTTTGGTTAGAAGACGCTTGTGAGGAACGGTGTGGAAAGCCTTCCGGAAATCTAAAAATATGGAATGAAGTTGTCATCCCCTATCGATAACACTCATTATTTTATGAGTATAAAGAGCTAGTTGTGTTTCACAAGAACATGTTTCCTAAATCCGTGCTGACTATGTGTCAATAAATTGTGTGCTTCGAGGTAATTCATAATGTTCGAACACGGTATATGTTCCAAAACTCTACTTCAAAATGACGTTAGTGATATGGGCCTGTAATTCAGCGGATTACTCCTATTTCCCTTTTTGGGTATTGGTGTGAAAAAATGGTTCAGATGGCTCTGAGCACTATAGGACTTAACTGCTGAGGTCATCAGTCCCCTAGAACTTAGAACTACTTAAACCTAACTAACCTAAGGACATCACACACACCCATGCCCGAGGCAGGATTCGAACCTGCGACCGTAGTCGTCGCGCGGTTCCAGACTGTAGCGCCTAGAACCGCTCGGCCACCCCGGCCGGCCATTGGTGTGACTAGAGCAATTTTCCAGTCTGTAGGTACGGAACTTTCTGTGAGCGAGTGGTTGTATATAATTTCCTAATTATAGATCTATTGTATCAGCAAACTCTAAAAGGAACCTAACTGGTATACAATCTGGACCGGAGGCCTTGCCTTTATTGATTTAAGCTGCTTTGCTACACCGAGGATATCTAATGCTGTGTTTCTCGTCTTGGCAGTTGTTCTTGATTGGAATTCAGAAATATTTACTTCGTCTTCTTTGGTGAAGGAGTTTCGGAAAACCGCGTTTAACAACTCTGCTTTAGTGGCACTGTCATCAGTGACTTCGCCGTTGTTATCGCGCAGTGAAGGTATTGATTGCGTCTTGCTACTGGTGTTATTTATGGATGACCAGACTCTCTTAGGGTTTTCTGTCAGATTCCGAGGCAGAGTTTCGTTGTGGAAATTATTAAAAGCATTTCGCATTGAAGTACGCGCCATATTTCGTACTTCTGTAGCAGTAATCGAAAATATTCTGACAGCTGCGAAGCACCTGCATCCCTTCATGCTTGATGTCTTCCCCGAGGACGATGTCATCTTTCAACAGTACAGCCAGAATCGAGGTAAAGCATTTCAGTGAATTCACATTGATGTCTCGGCGGCCAAATCCGCTTGATGTAAATCCCATGGAACTCATCCGGGTCGATAACGGGTGCCATCACCTTGTACGCAAATCAGCGACCCGTTATTTACACGAATTACATGACCTGTGCGAAGATATCCAATGCCACATATCTCCACAAACCTACCAACAAACTGTCGGATTCCTGATACCCAGAATCAATTATGTATTTCGTTTCAGAAACGGACAAATAAGCTATTAAGCAGGTACTCATAATTTTTTGGCTCATCAGTGTACACAATTAATGATTTGCAAAATACCTTATTATATGTTACAAAAGAAGCCTCTTCCAGAATTACAAATTCTCCGTAGTCACAACGTAGAGATAATTGCTTACACTCTCTGGCTGTAATTTCCTATCGTACTCGAAGTGTATGGTATTTCGCGCACTTTTGTGCAAGGTACTTCAGTCTGGGTCGTTTATAAGAAGTCCTAGAACTCTCCAAACATGTTTGACACATTTTAATATCTAATTCTTTCATCAGCTTCTTAGTTTGATCTTCTTTAGCTTCAGTTATTGCTGCACCACTGAAATAGAGCTTCCAATATTCTCTCAGGTAGGCGGTTGTTCTTGTATTTAATCGCCGAATACAGTCCATTCACATTAATGTGATCACCGCCTATGTTCGACGTCAACATGCTGTAATCATTCACAGATGGCAGGTGGGAGCACTAGCAGTGGAGGGTATATAAAGCGTGAAGTGTGTCAGGTGGATGCTGACAACAGTGCAGTAATGTGGAAACGGAGCTGTTAATCTGATGGCCAACAGAGTTTTTCGTGGGTGTTCAGACAAAGGAGAGAAGAATTTCTTAAACGATTATGTCTGTGAACTACAGACGTGCCACCTTGATTAAAGTATACCCCACATGGCTAAAAATAGCGCTAACCAGAACTAGCCCCAAGGGAATTGTGGTACACCACGGGCCACAGATGTCAAGGATGAATGATGACTGCTGCAGGGTTAAAAACGCAACAGAGTCGTAAATTAAATATTTCTACGTCTAAAATCTTGAAAAATTCTGAAATGTCTGTAAAATACGCCGGCAGAGCCAAATTAGTACCCAACAATATGAAGTTCGCACCCTAATGTAAATTTCCATTTCTAGTAATAGGCGATATTTTAGAAGCGTGGCCTACTAACTCGATGTCGCATAAGTAACCTGACCAGGCTTATAATTCCAGAATAATATGTGTTAGCAAAAACATACTGCCTTAAGCAAGTTAACAGACAGGCTGAATTTAGCTAATTAGCCCTACTGTTAATGAGAGTCACACCACCACCTCGAATTAAATATTTTCATATTTAAATTTTCTCAAGGGCAATTTTAGGAGAGTCGATGAAAATTCCTCATGTTACTCACTACAAGCAATATAAACGATGCTATGATTGCCAATTATTGCTGTTATTACAATGACATAGGCCTATTGAGGGCCGTGGACAATAACAGCAGTCATATATATGATGGTAAAACACAACACAATCCTAAATTAATTATTTCCCCACAACTAAGACTTTGAAAAACTTCACAATGTCTGCGAAATGCGTAGGCAGCGAACAAAGTACAATTTTTCCATTGCTATTAGAGGATAATACATCAAAAAACTCTTAAAGAGTCATATCCGCTAATATGATGCTGCATACATGTGTAAGTAAAATAAATCGCGAGTTAATTCCCATATGAACACACGTTCGCCAAATTAGTGCCCAATATTCTAGAGTATGTGCTCCAGTGGTCGATTTTCAAGTCTAATAACACATGATATTTTAGAAAATAGGCCTCATAATTCGATGTTCTGAAACTACTCTGACCACACTTATAACTGCAGAAAAATACGTATTAACGAAACAAGCAAATATACAGATAGATTGTAGCTAATTAGGCCTACTGTTAACGTAAGTCACAACTCACTCTCCAGTTAAATATTTCCACATTTAAAGTGTTCTGAAGCATCATTTCACGAGGGACAAAGATAACTCATCACGTTATTCACTAGAAAAACAGTACGAACGATGCTACTGATTGCCATTATTGCTTTTATTATGAATTACGCAGGCCTACTGTAGACTACATAAACATCAGCAGTTTGCGATCGAAAAAGTCTGTTTAAAAGTTTCACTTATTATTGCACACAATATTCCAGAAATACGTTTCAGCGGTATCTAAAACGTAAAATGTGGATTGAATATGTGCAGCTGTATTATTGGAAACTATGGCCCATGAATTAAAAACCTGTAACCAACTACACCACCAGAAACACTAGCACAATTCAATTGTCTTCTCAGCGAAGGAGGATATAAGATAATTTTATTGCAGAATACCACTTAAACTGCTGAAGTGCTTGGACTACTTGTAAATACGCAAACAAAGATGGTAAATCTGATAGATGTGACATTTCCTAGGAAAGTGTCAGAGTTGATACCTTGAAAAAGCTACTTACTATATATCGTGAAACGTTTGCCACTTTGCAAGCACAAATTTAATATTAACATCCCTTAATTGTCTGTACTCGTATAAGTCATCAAAATGCATGTTGCATAAACAAAATCGCTACAAAAATTCCATTTCGTATGCCTTGCAATGAACCATCAAAAATACACCAAACACCTAAAGCAAGACTTCATTAACTGATAATACATGAAAGCAACTGGAATAGCGTGAAGTGGAGCACATAAATATGGTTGGATGGTGTTTAACAAAACGAGTCTTGCACAGGGTCGAAGCACAAGCCATCCTCTTCCCACCTGTCAGATTCTACAGTACCCTCTACTTGGATTACAGTGTAGTGGTTTCTATTCCAATGCACACGAACTGCAAGTAAATTTCTCAACATAAGAACCATTTTCAGAGTTCAAAACTGACGAAATACCAGCTAACAACGGTATCTCGGAAGCGCTCCTAGCAGCCAGCTCCCACTTTCCAGTGGTGAGCTTCTCTGCATGCGGAAAAGAATGTCAGTTTAGGTGTGGTGCTCCACAGTTTGCATATTGGAGTAATGAGCCAATAAGCACAGTTAGTGTGTTATGTACACGAAAGAAGAAAAAAAAAACTAGGAATAGCGGATCTCGAAGTCACACAGAAGGTCGCTACCCTTTCAATTACCTAGTTTCAGCTACTTTTCATGGTCATAAAACTACCCACATCTAACATTACGTAGATCTTCGTAAATGGTATACTTTTTAGGGTTTTTCGGGAACATTGAATATGAAAGCATAATATATTCCCAAACTTCATTAATTCTTATATGGAAATTTATACACAGAAAACAACTCTTTATTTTTATTTGGTGTCGTTTTAATAACATTGAGCTTAATTTTTAACTTATAAGTTAAAACTAAACTGAACACTTCTCATTCTTTCTCCAGCCTAGAATTTGACGTGTACAAAGAAGGTATGTGCTCAAATTCTAATACATATCCTCCTTTTCCTGTAAACTATCTCTTTTAGGCTTTCACAATTATCTCTGTTCCTTCCACCAGTTCTTCTAGGTGAGAGCATTCAGGGATTTTAATTTTACCTCTTACACCATGCGTAAGACTGTTGTAATAACACTACACTTGTTCCTGGATGTACGCTACCAGCACTTCTGCTACACATTCTTGTGCAGTTTCCATACAGAGCATTATGTTTACAACTTTTGCAAACTAATGGCCATTAAACGCTGTTGTTCCATTTTTAAGCTCTGCAAATGGCTGTTCTGTTGGTAGGTGTATAATATCCAGCCCACCACATTTACATACAGTGTAATCGTCCTTTGTAAGCAGATCCAAATGGGAATGGATCGTTATAAAGAGATTTTTCGTGTCTCCTTTAATGTAGTAAACATGCTCCAGTCCATCATTGTCGGCCAGGAGTCCACAGTCTGGCCACTTACCAGTGCTGTTAACTGATATTTTATATTCCCCAGTCGTCGCCAGACTTCGCCATACACTGTGTTTATGGCAATATGTAAGCCTTGCCTGCACATCAGCAAAAGCTTTTACTTTTTCCCATTGCCGCTTATATTCTTCCTTTATTGTGGTTGTCTTCGCCATATACTTCAGTTTTCCTATTCCGAATTCGATGCTTTGCATTTTCAGTTTCTTTTTCATACTACACCACTGTAAATGCACTTACAGGTGTAATTTTTATAGTGGGGAATGGTTTAAGTCTGTGTGATGCATTTACTCTTTTTCTTAGGACTTCTGCGATAATATTGTTGGTGGGTACCAGTCTCAATTCACCGATATCGATATCTGAGGATTTTGTGGAGAACAATGCCCTGGATTGAGAGAAATATGTTTCCTATTTTTTAATATAGCATTTCTGCCTTACGTTGTCTTTGCTCAAGTCAGTATTAAGAACCTCCACGTATTGTACACATATATAATTAAAACTTTATGCAAACAAAACATAATGTATAAGCATTCCTCTGTCTTCAGAGTAGTAAGAAAAGTTTTTTGTACATCGGTCAGTTTTCGTGTTATCTGATTACCCCAGCAGACAAAATACAGAGCGTTGTTACATACAGCAGTTGTTCTGCAAGTTATTTGCTAACTAACACAACATGGACGTGATTTGGCAGAGAACAGAGAAGCGCATAGTAAACACTTTTTGTTATAGTCTAAAACACTGAAACAGTCATGCACTGGGTCAAACACGTGATCCATTCTGTAGCTGTATATTGTAGCATCCAAAATCGTGATACCATTTTTTTGTCACAGGTGGAAGTAAAAGTTTCATGTATGTTGTGGGGGTGCTTAGACACCCGAGTAGCAGAAAAGTAGCTTCACCTTGACATCATTCTCACAGTGACGAAGTTGGGGGATTTACTATGTAGATAATAGTTGAATGAACCACACACGTCCTTGTTTCACATTACAGACCGCCTCTCTCTATTCCCTCCTGACTATACTTGATCACAGGTTTGAAAAACCATAATATTATCGCAAAACGGTTCCATAAAAGCACACTTAAATTCTTCCAGCTGAGGCGAGTGCCGATCTTTTGTAATTTATCCTACAAATACCAATAACAATATTGTGTAGGTACTCCGGTAACAGCCACAAACCCATTCATTTGTCGGTTGGTCTCGTCTTCCTACTTAGTAGCTAATGGATGTTTAGCATATTGTAGGAAGAAATTTTGATACCTTCCAAACTATTCAGTTGCGGCTATCAAGCCTCCTCTTGCACTTTAAGATAAAGATCAAAGATGGTGGTACTTCGGATCACATGATTTTCCGCTCATTCCTTCTAAATATGCTTGAACTTGTAATTTAATTGTAAACGCCTAGCTCAGTTGCACTACTGTGTTTGCGTGTGTGTCAGGTTCTCACAGGATTTCGAGTGAGGGGCGTTGGGCGTCAAGCATTGGGCGTCAGTCGTCGGAGATCAGGTGTCAGGCATTAAGCGTCGTGTGTCAGGCAGCAGGCATTAGGCATCAGGGGCGGTGGTGTTCTGTTAATGATAGACTGTAATGCAATACTGCATTCTGACGTGCTGGCACAGCACATTATAATCAATGGTGCAGGAACTTAGGTGTAAATTAGGCAGAGGAGCAAGGCATTCGGTGTCATTCACAAGTAGGCAGAACCCCTAGGGAATTTCAAGTTTATGATCATGTAATAAATGCAGTAGTAGATACGTTGCCGTTTGTAAGGCTTGAGATACAGGTGCAGGCATCTATAACATATGTTTATACTGGAATACCCATACAGTCTGTAGTTTACTAGACGAGTATGGAGGTGGGAGTGCTTTGACATCCTACCCTTCGTGTCAAAGCTACCTTTATGTATAACTGCCCTTTTTGTCAATGCACCCACACCTCTATATTCACTGAGAAAACTACAGACTGCATAGGTGCTGAAATACAAATTTATGTTACAGATAGATGACTGCAACTACATCTCGAATCTTGCCAATTGCAATGTACCTGTTATTATGTTGACCACATGATTGAAACTTTGCGATGTAACCCTAAGCGCTGGATGGGTGGGTGATCCATATATACTAAGAGCCAAAGAAACTGGTACATCTGCCTAATATCGTGTATGGCCCCCAGATGACGTGGCATGGGCTCAACCTATGTTTGAAGTAGTGCTGGAGAGATCTGACATCATGAATCCTGCACAGCTGTAAATAAATCTGTAAGAGTATGAGGTGCTGGAGATCTCTTTTTAACAGCACGCTACAAGACATCCCATCAATGATGTTCGTGTCTGGGGAGTTTGGTGCCCAGCGGCAGTCAGAACAGTGTTCCCGGAGCCACTCTGTAGCAAATCTGGACATGTGGCGTGTCGCATTGTCCTGTTGGAATTGCCCAAGTCCGTTGGACAGCACAAGAGACATGAATGGATGCTGGTGATTAGACAGGACGCTTAAGTACATGTAACCTGTGGGAGTCGTGTCTAGACGTATCAAGAGTCTTAATGACCGCAACTGCACACGCCCTACGCCATTACAGAACTTCCACCAGCTTGAGGTGCCGCCTACTGGCATACAGAGTCCATGGATTCATGAGTTTGTCACGATACCTGTACACATCCATCCGCTCGATACAACTTGAAGCGAGACTCGTCCGACCAGGAAACATGTTTCCACTCATCAACAGTCCAATGTCGGTGCTGATGGGCGGGGCGTAAAGCTCTGTGTTGTGCACTCATCGAGAGTACACGAGTGACCCTTTGGTTCCGAAAGCCCATAGTGATGATGTTTCGTTGAATGGTTCATACGTTAACACTTGTTGATGGCCAAGCATTGAAACCTGCAGCAATTTCCGGAAGGGTTGCACTTCTGTCACGTTGAACAATTCTCTTCAGTCGTCGTTGGTCCCGTTCTTTCAGGATCTTTTGCTGACCGCAGCGATGTTTTACCGGATTCGCGATATTCACGGTACACTCGTGAAATGGTCGTACGGGAAAATCCCTACTTTATCGCTACCTCGGAGATGCTGTGTCCCATTGCTCGTGCGCCGACTGTGACACCACGTTCAAACTCAATTAAATCTTGATAACCTGCCATTGTAGCAGCAGTAACCGAACTAGCAACTGCGCCGCACACTTGGTGTCTTATATAGGCATTGCCGAACGCAGCGCCGTATTCTGCCTGTTTAAACATCTATATATCTGAATGCGCATATTTATACCAGTTTCTTTGGCGCTTCAGTGTACATTAATAGATTGATGTACAGCTGCTCTTTGTGTCACACACGTTGAGAAAACCACAGACTGCAAGGATATTCTGGTATGTGGTATGAATATATGTTACAGATAGATGCCTGCATCTATATCTCGAGCCTTACAAACTGCAATGTGCCTACTACTTCTTTGATCGCATTATCATTAACCTGAACTCCCCTTGGTGATTCTGTCTATGTGTCAGTGACATCGGATACCATTCTTGTCTGCCTGCTTTACATCTATGTTGCTGCACTGTCGGTTACAAGGTATCGTACCAGCAAGCCAGGGTGAGGTGTTGCCTTACTGTATACCTTTAACGGAAGACCACCGTTCCTTACGCCTGATACCCAACATCCGGCGCCCAGTGACCGATGCCTGACAGTTGACAGCACTGTGACAACTTGACACACACGAACACACAGTAGTACAATTGAGCTTGGAGTTTACAATTAGACTGAAGTACAAGTAAGTTTCGAAGGAATGAGCGGAAGATACGTGATCATACGTACCGCCATCTTTGATCTTTTGAGCGTATAAACAGGCTAGATAAACTCTGCTAAGTAGTTTTCTGTGGGAGTGGAAAGTATCACCACATGCCCCTCCGATGTGCTCAACATCCCTCAGCTACTAGGGAGGAAGAACTGATCAATTGACAGTTCGTGGTTTGTCTTTGTTACTGGATAACCTACAAAATCTTTTTACTGATACGTGTAGTAAAGAATTACACCAAAAATGGCACATTCCTTAGCAGGAAGAATTTAAGTGTGCTTACACGCATTGCAGAACATTATGGTAGTTAAAATCTGTGTTCAAATGTACTGTAAGGAGCAGTTGGAGAAGGGGTGGTCTGTAATGTTAAAGAAGGAAATGTGTGGGTCATACAACCATTATCTGCGCAGTAAAATCTCCAAGTTCGTCATTGTGGGACGAAGTGTTGAAGCGAAACTACCTTTGCTCCCTCATGGGTTTCGATGTTCCTCCATAACATATTAAGAAAAGCGACTACAAGAAACTTTTTAATCTTTTACGCTCTTCTTGGCTAAAGAACATGGTATCATTAGACTGGGGGCTACAATTCTCTGAATCAAGGACACTGTTCTCCACAACAACGTCAGACACAGATATCGCTGGATTGGCACTGGTACGCACAAACAATGTTATCCCACAGGACCTAAGATAAAGAGTAAATGAATCACAAAAACTTAAATCATTCCCCATTACAGAAATTACACCTTTATGTGCTATTATTGTGGTGTGTGTACGAGTAAGAAAGCTGTAAGTGGATGAGATCGAAGCCAAGAAACGAAAACTAGAGTATGTGGCGAAGACAACTACCGTAAAGGAAGAACACGAAGAGTGTGAAAAAAGTAATGAGGCTGACAACACTGCGGGAGATCTACCAACGCTGTGTTGTTCTACTTGCGTAGACCGGTGTGTTCATCCCTTCCAGATGGTCAGTCCGGGTTTCAGCTCCGTGCAGCCAACACGTAAATTTTGAGAGCGCCATCAGAAAAGTTGTGTTTTTGTTGTGTGTTACGAAAATGGAACAGCGAAATTTAGAACAATGTATTATGCCATCAGGTTTTGTGTTACACTTGATGAATCTGCAAGTATGACCATTGAAAAGTTGAAACAGGCCTGTGGGGAACATACCTGATCAAGAGCACAACTTTTTCGCTGGCACAAGTCGTTTTTGGAATACGTTGAAGATGAAACTCGCTCAGGGAGTTAAAAAACCAACTAAAACGTCGAACATGTGCGTGTTCTTGTGATAGCAGAGCTACACGACAACATGTCATCCAGTGTCTTACAAATATGTCCTTGAAAGGCTCACGAGAGGGACGAATGAGTGGGCAAGCGGTTACTGCAACATGACAGTGTCCTATGTTACATGGTCACCGCCATTACGAAATTTTTGACCTCAGGAGGCATGCTTGTTTTTGCACAGCCTCCTATTCAGCTGATCTGAGTCCTTACCCGAAATTAAAAAAGTCTCAAAAGGACGTTTCGGTACTTTGGAGAACATGCAAGAGAATGTGACCGACATGTTATAGAACTTGCCTGAAGAAGCCTTTCAGCGCTGCTACGAAGACTGCGAACAACGAATCCGCCGGTGTATAGCTGCCAAATGGAACTACTTTGAAGGATACAATATTTTTGTTTGAAAAAAAAAATAAAACTCTGGTAGGTCAAAAATGTCACATTACCTTTCTCACACCCCATGTACCCTTGTATAAACTGCATCTGGAAAAAGAAAAAGCTATTGCAGATGTGCAAAATCCGGGCACAGCTGGGGAATACAAAATACCAGTGGAGGAGGAGGAGGAGGAGGAGGAGGAGGGTGTGGTTGGTGTTTAACGTCCCGTCGACAACGAGGTCATTAGAGACGGAGCACAAGCTCGGATTAGGGTAGGATGGAGAGTGTCCGTGCCCTTCCGAAGGAACCATCCCGGCATTTGCCTTAAGCGATTTCACGTAAAACCTATATCAGGATAGCGGGACACGGGTTTGAACCGTCGCCCCCCCCCCCCCTCCCCCCAAAAAATTTGAGTCCCGTGTACTAACCACTGCGCTACCCTGCTCTGTAAAGATATCTTAACTTACTGTTAGTAACACTGGTAAGTGGTAATATGTTGGAGTTCTGGCCGAAAAGATGGACTGGAGCATTTACTACATTACTAGATACACGAAAAATCTCTCTACAAAGTTACAAAGGATGATAGAGTGTATGTAAATGTGCTGGACTGGATACTGTGCACGTAGCAACAGAACAGAAATTAAAACCAACGGAATAACAACATTTAGTGGCCACTCGCTTAAAAAAGTTGTAAACGAATGTGCATTATAAGAGCTGGTAACTTACATCCAGTAAGATGTGGAATGTTATAACAACAGTGTTAGGCAGGAAATAAGATGTAAATTTAAAAGTCCCCGAATGTTCTCGACAAATAAGTGGTGGAAGGAACAGAGCTAATTGTCAATTTACAGGAAAAAAATTAGATACGTATTGTAATTCGACCACATACCTTCTTTGTACATGTCAGATTACAGGATGAAGAAAGAATGGCAGGAGTTCAGTGTAGATTTAAATCGTAAGTTAAAAATGAAGCTAGTGTTATTAAAATTACGCCAAGAAAGAAAGAGTTGTTTTCTAAGTGTAAATGCACACACAGGAATTAATAATTTTTGACAATATATTATGCTTTCTTATTCACTGTCGTGGCAATTATCCTAAAAAGTCTCATTTACGACGATCTGCGTTATGTGGAATGTGATTAGTTTGATGACCCTGAAAATTAGCTGAAACCAATTAGTTGGTAGCATGACTTTGAGGTCCTCTATTCCTGGTTTCCTTTTGTATATGTCACACGCTAACTGTCGACTAACTTTAGAACTGTGGAATACCACACAGATTGATATTTTTTCTGTTAGGCTCACCACTGCAATACGGTACCAGGCTCCTGTTGAGCTCTTCCTGATTACCATTGCTAGCTGTTATTCCACCAGTTTTAAACTCTGAAAATGGTTGATATGTTGTTATTGGCAGAACTCTACCTGAAAGTCGTGTGTACTGCTGTAGAATATCATTGTATTTGGACTCTAAATAAATGGTACAATAGAATCTTATATCTGCTAGGAGTGTGGATCGTATACTTTGACCCAGTGCGAGGCTCCTTAAGTGCATGAAACACCATCTAACAGTATTTACTACGTGCTCCACTCTACTCCGTGCCAGTTGCTCCCATGTGGTGTCAATTAATGCATAACTTATAGAACAGTTGCTGTGCGGTGTTTGTAAACATTTCTGCTGTTTGTATACCGGTATACACACCATTGGCTATTTTCTGTCTGCGTACGGCTGTAATAAGCTGCTGTGACTCCGACAGAAGTGGTGTATTAAAATAGGAGGTACGAGTACATTGTTTTCCACAATAGAATCAGTGACACAGTCCGTTCATCGCCATTTGGTGCTCTGCCACAAAAAAAAACAACATATGGCCCACTTGGAGGTGATATTTCGCATATACAGCGACAACTAGGGCTATATTATACGATAAGATAGTTGGGGTTGACTGTTTAACGTGGCCTGCCTCTATTCCAGAGTGAAACTTACAGAATTCTGTGGCATTATTGGTAACCATGTTATAGATCTCATAAAGTATCGAAACATGCGACTAAAGGAAACCTTTTACGTCTTCCTTGGCTAAAGAACATGTTACCAGGCTACAAAGTAGATCAAGTATTTCACCCCTGTGTAAGACTGTTCAGGTATGTACATGACATATCTTTCATCTTAGCTATTACGTTATGAAACATAATTAAGTCACTTCTCAAATGCTGGTAATTCAGCACTGCTGTTGCTGATGTACTCACATCATTTTGTCTATGTTTCCCGTGTATCATGACACTGATATTCGTCTCTGCAAGCCGGTGCTGTCACGCTGTTACACTGCAATGCTGAGGTACAATACTAGTAATATGTACAGACATTTTGTTTGAGCTTTGCTTATTGGAAGTCTTAACATGACTGATGTGGTTGAGGGCTTGATATTAAGTGCATATTCCAATTGAGGAGGCAACATCATGGGTTGGTAGAACCTCTAACGTCGTTTCTGGTGGATACCTACCAGATTTTACCACACTACAATTTCCACATCTACATATACTTATCTCTACCTCATAGAGAGTAGCATCTGCTTCTACATATCTAATAGAGAATGGCATCACTTTAATATGTCCTGTAACATTTGTCCAGCATTTATAGCAATGAAGCGTGGTCATACAAAATTTTGAATTAGGCGTTACGTGTATTTTGATGGTCCATCGTGATTGCATGGTGCAAAAAATCGAGTATATGTAGCGATTTTGTTTATGTTACGATAAACATGGATTTTAATGAGTTATACAGACAATTTAGATGTAGTAATATTTAGTTTGTGCTTGCTAAGTTTGAGACATTCCACAATACATAAGTAGTTTTTCCCATGTATCAACTCTGACACTGCAAAAAAAAACTTTTTTCTTTGGTAATGTCACATCTCTCATTATTACCATCTATGGTCATATGTTTACAAACATTCCAAGCACTTCTGCAGTTTAAGTGATATTTGGTAATAAAATCACCTTATTTCTTGATTCCCTCATAAGACAGTTGTGTTTTGCTTGTTTGTGGTGATGTAACAGGTTACAGGATTTTTATTTTCAAAAGCCATAGTTTCCAGAAATGGGAATGTACAGAGTGAATATACATTCCACGTATTTAGATGCCGCTGAAACATGAACATCGCATTTTTCAAGTTTCAGGCGTATTTTCAGAATATTGTGAGCAATAATATCGGTGAAATTCAGTTTATAAGTCTTTTAGAGAGCCTTTCTGATTGCGAACTGCCGTTATTTACATAGCCTCCAGTACGCCTGACTCATTTGTATTTACAGCAATAATTGGCAATAAGTAGTATATTTTATATCGTTTCTAGTGAATACCCCGAGGCATTATCTTTGTCCCTCCTAAATTGATGCTTGAGAACAATTTAAGTGTGGAAATATTTAATTTGAGGGTGTTCTGAGGCTTACATCAACAGTAGGCCTAATTAGTTACATTCATTCTGTCTATTTGCCTGCTTAGGGCAGTGTTTTTTTTTTTTTTTAGCTAGCATATATTATTCTGCAGCTATAATCCTGGTCAGGTTAGGTTTTACGAAACTGAATTATTATGCTTAACATCTTAAAATGTCAACTGTTCATAGACATGTAAATTTAGCACTGAAGTACTCACTCTAGAACTATGGGTAATAGTTTCGTGATTATCTGCATATGTGGAAACTAACTTGCACTTTCTTTTATACTGCAAACTTTTTTTCTTGGAATATGATATCACATTAATTGATTTGAGTTATACACCGTTTTTCATGTACCAACTTCAATTAGTAATGTAAACATCACACTTTTCACACCACTGATGTAGTTTTCAGACATTAGAAATTTTCGAACACAGTAGATGTGGAAAATAATTAGTTTATGACTTTCATCTCTTTTAAGAGATTAACAATCTGTTGGCTGCAGACAGAAATCGTGGTATGAAGATCGACTTCCCCTCGATTTTACAGTGCAGCCATCTGCTTGGGGCGTTAAGCACTCGTTTTCTACGGTGCAGTCATCTGCTGGAGACAGGAGCAAGCAGGATGCGAAAGAGGACTTCTATTTGTGTTTTCATTATTTGTATGATGATATTCTAGATAAAACAAGTTTTCAACAAATAAGAATTCCTAATTTGATATTTATATTTTATATGCAAATATTAATTTTTAATTATGTAGAGAAATATCCAGGTCACTCATTCCAGTATTCCATGACAAATGATTTATAGCGTTTTCAAATGAAATTTAGTAATGTGACTGGTGAGCCAGCCCTTAAACGAATTTGGAACTCAATAATGCAAACTTAGTTGACAAAATATTCGGCAATTCATATACTTCGTCGTATTTGTCCACTGTGCAGGGGTGTGGGGCATGGGGGTCTCCCACTCCACTCCCTCTTCATGCCCTGTGCATAAGGGCAATTGCAATTACGCTGAAATAAAGATTCCCAGAATGGCCATGGAGATAAAATCGCGGTATGAAGATCTAACTTCCATCGATTTTACAGCGCAGCCATCTGCTGGGGGCGTTATTCACTCGTTTTTTTACGGTACAGTCATCTGCTGGAGACAGGAGCGATCAGGATGGGAAGAAAGACTTCTATTTGCGTTTTCGGGATTTGTGTAATGGTAATTTAGGTAAAACACATTTTCAACAAATACGAATTCCTAATTTGTTATTTATATATTATATGCAAATGTTGATTATTAATTATGTATGCTGATGTTACATATACCCAGTCCCCAAACACTTCCCTCCCCTCCATTCCCCTACCCTACCCTACCCTACCCTACCCTCCATTCCCCTACCCTCTGTTCCCCTCTCCTCGTCTCCTTGGCCTTGGTACTTCTCACTTGGCGAGATGTCATGAGTCCTGGAATGGCCTTGGAGATAAGGAAGTGCTGATGCTGCTGTCAGCAAAATGCAATGTGCACTTAAGACTCACACTGACCTCAGGGCTTTCTGCCCAGAATGCCCACTGCCATCCTACTGGTGCGTATGACATGCAACATCTGAAAGCAAACACCCTGCAACTATCATCAGAAAGGTTCAGGCCAGAGGGCATTCCCTGGCTGATCTTGTCATTCAGGAAGGCACAGTGGATCAACACAAGTATGTGTCAATCTTTTGGGACCATCTCCATTCCTACTTACAGTTTGTATTTCCTCGTCACGATGGCATCTACCAGCAGCACAATGCAATGTGTGACATAGCTTGCGGTGTACATGAGTGGTTCAAAGAGCACCAGGATGGGTTTAATATATTCCCCTTCTCGCCAGACTTGCCGGATTTAAAGTAGTGGAGAATCTGAGGGACGACCTCAATTAGGCTGTTCATACCATGGAAATTCAGCTGAAAATCCTAGCACAGTTGTCTGCTGCACTGGAGTTGGCATGGTTCCATATCTCTGTTGGTGCCTCCAAGATCCTCACTGGCTTTCTTCCCGCACGGTTTGCAGTGATCCATATTGCGAAAAGCGGTTGTTCAGGCTTTTGACCAAGCCTATGTCATCTAAGTTGTTTACTAAGTTGGGGTCTTCTGATGCCCCCATGTTTCTTTCTTAATTTCTCAAAACCGTGTAGAAGATCGTATTCTTTGGTTGTCTATATTTAAATAAATAAGCATTGTTGATGTTTTGGTTTGTCATCCAACCCGATAAACTGAAAAATATACGCAAATCGATTCTGTGTCATGGCAGTAGTAAAA
The DNA here is from genome assembly GCF_021461385.2 of Schistocerca piceifrons. Classification (NCBI taxonomy): domain Eukaryota; kingdom Metazoa; phylum Arthropoda; class Insecta; order Orthoptera; family Acrididae; genus Schistocerca; species Schistocerca piceifrons. Next base: position 319,766,553 of record NC_060143.1, on the reverse strand, counting down.
ACTGCAATACCAGTAGTTTCGTTTGTTGTTCACATTTCAGAAAGTGATTCATTTTGGCAACGAAGAACTTCAGTAATATGTAGCACACTAAAAAAACTCAGCTTGTCAGAGTCTGCGTCGGATCTAATTCTCATTCTGTTCAGAGCAGCATACAGTATTTACAATCTGGTCATCAAAGAACATGGTGTGTATAAAATCACTTCATCTGTTGGCCTGGTAAATCCTTCGGTACTGTTATATTTACTACAGCGGGCGACAGGGGCACTAGACTTGTTCGTTTTTCTCCTGACTTTGCAATAAACTCATCTCCTTCATCGGAATCCCCATCAGAATTTTTACTGGCAGTATCACTTTCCTCTGAATTCCCCTCAGGGTTTATGTTCTGATTCTGATGTATCTTGTTCTGGTATAAAGTCCTCATTATATTCGCTCCAGATTTCTTCTTGATCACTGATATCACAGGACTCCATCTGAGATTGTTGATGGGCATATTTGGAAATTTATACCGTTCATATTGTGAAAAATAAGCTATTAAAATACGTAATGTAGTATACCAAATGGGATCATGCATTAATGAATGCATCATAGATCAGATTATGTAGTATATTTTACAAAGTTGTGGACAGATATAAAAATAAAAAAATTGGTTCTTCTAACTGCAGCAGTATCACCAAAATCCATCTCTCGGGTCGCTGGAAGAGAGTAATAAGTTGGCGACCAGGCCAGGCTTCACACAGGTAGCAATAAGTATCTCCGGCTGCACGACTTGTTCCTAATATACAATAATCTACACATGGCTTCCTCGTGAATCAGTCTGTCTGTGAGAACCGTATCAAAACCCCTATGTAATTCCTCAGACTAGCCCGAACATACAGACAGAAAAACGCGGCGAAGGATTTTTCTACAGCAGGGCACAAAGCGTCCACTCTGCTCTCTTAAACAAAATGATCCTTCACTAAGCAAGAAGCTGTGAAATAGTAAAACTATCTTAATGCATGAAAGACTTACTTTCTGATGTCATTATATGCTTTAACGCGAATCTCACAGTTTGACACTGTAAAAGATTCGTAAAACTTAATTTAAAAATTGTTTTTCATTCTATGAGCATCATTAGTGTATGTCTGAATTCCCCTAAAATAAGCCGATCACTAGATATGTTAAACACACCCTATGTTGAAAATAAAAGAGAAGATTTCCAGTTGGCTGGAGAATGTAATTAAACTCGTGCTGGAGACAATAGTGCTCTGGACACCACAAAGGAGTAAACAGAAAATAAATGTAAAACAGAAAGAAAAAATAATGGAATCCCAGCAAGCAAGAGCAGGTGAAGATGTTATCAGTTTATTTTGTAAATTAAATCAAGAAATGCATTCTTGCATACAATTAGTTCCAGCTGGATTTCGTATCGTAGGAAACCTTGATGTTTGCAGCATTCTCTTAGTAACTACTATGAATTTGCTTCCGGTTGTCCGGTCCATGTGTAGTTCGTCTAGGAACACGGCACCTAAATTGTATCGTGCGCTTGATTTTTAACACTCCTAATCAAGGACGAAATACTTCGCAATACTTAGTATGAGAAAAATGAGGGGCAGAGCTACCAAATACGAATATTATGTAATTAAATATAAGCTACAACCGGCCGCTGTGACCGAGTGGCTCTCGCCGCTTCAGTCCGGAACCGCGCTGCTGTTAGGGTCGCAGGTTGGAATCCTGCCTCGAGTATGGATGTGTGTGATGTCCTTAGGTTAGTTAGGTTTAGTAGTTCTAAGTCTAGGGGACTGATGACCTCAGATGTTAAGTCATATAGTGCTTAGAGCCATGAGAACCTTTTTTTTCTTTTTTTTGTAATCTACAGAACCGTAAAATTAATTGAAATTAAAAATACCAATGGTAGAAATAAAAGTACGTAAGTTATGTTGTATGTTCCGTTATGCAGCGTTTCCAATTTTTACTGTTCTCCTCTAGCTTCATATTTTTGTAGTTATGACGCATACTCTTTTCTAATAACAAAATATCACTGCCTTCGAGAAATGATCTTCCGACTCGCACTTACGTAAACGACCTTAAATTTTAATATTACATTACTGTTTCCCATAAATATATTTTCTGTCGCTGTGTTCTCTTTCTATCTGACCTTGTTGTGTTCGATATTTCAGTTCAAAAGACTTTCTTTGATACAGAGCCGTATTTACATATTAAAACGGCAAAATAAATTTGCATTCATTAACGAAGGGTCCTTAAACAAACTCAGTAATTACTTTCGAAGTCTCAACGTAAGAGTCTGAACTAGGTCATTACGATAAGGGTTACGCCCCAGATTGTTTCCTCTTGCTGCAATACCTCAGATCGGCTTAATTGTGCAGATTTTAATTGTAGATTTACCAGAGCAGATAGCATAGCTACCCGGTTTCAGCAAAACAACTGAAACGGCGCAACTGTACAGTGGCGAAATGCTTAGCACTTCCACTTAAACACGATTTCCTCGTCGTGGAGCTCAGCGGAAAAACAAAAATATCTGTATAACTTCGGTTTACATTCACTGCTCAAGACACGTTGCAGGAAATAACATTAACACCAAACTGAACTGTCCTCGGAAGTACCGACTTCCCAGTTCTACATTAACGATGACCAGTAATTTGAACCTGCAACAAGATCACTTCGTCTAGACTGTTCATCGTATTAAATGGCTCGAACAGAGTGATTCAGAGGTGGAGAAATAATCAGTAAGTCTAGTAAAGATACAGTTTACGAATCACTTGTGCGTCTCATAATTATGTTCAAATGTGTGGTAATTAACACGGGATATTGAACACATGCAGAGAGGGCTGCAAAGTCACAGGTTTCTTTGACTGACGGGATGACGTCATGGAACTGTTTCATGTACTCTTGCTAAGGGGTCAATCAATAAACTATTCTCCCAACCAGTTTCAATAACAAGAGACAAACGATCAGTTATGATAACGGAAAGGATTAATTCTCCGCAACGCTTCACTTTAGATTTTGCATTTATTGTCACACCCTTCAGTGGAAACCACAGAACAAGCAAGTTTAACAATAAGAGAATATTTGCACTCGTAATATTTGCTATATAACTTAAGAATTACTGTACTTAATGAACAATAGGAGTCTAAGATTATTCCTTTCTGACAAACATACATTTAAGACAATAAACGATAAAGATCAAGGTTAATAAAGTCCTATAAACTTGAGTAAGGATCACCTTTTCAGTCTCTAAATGAAGTCAGCAGGTGGCGTAGTGGACAATCATACGTACATTAAATGTTACACTATTAAGGACGGTCACTCATTAAGAATTATAACCACAAATTAAAGAAGATTCATTTAAAGCAATTAACATACATAGCAAATAATTAAGTCACGTGTGAGCAAATGTATCCAAACCAAATATTTCAGTTCTGTAACAATGTTGGATCGTGGAATACGCCGGATTACCGACACAGAAGGCTAAATTGTGCCAAACAGCAATTTCTCCAAACCTAGAACTATCTTAATAGTGTACAATACTCAGGTTATCCAGAACTACTCTAATTCGCCTTTCTTGGTCATAACGGTGGCGATTTTTAATCATTAACCAAAGCTTGCTGGCCGGCGGACAAAAATTACAGATACAAAGGTTGCTTTATTTGTGCTCACAAGAACTGATAACTTCTGCAAATGAGATTCCGTCAGAACTACCGCCGAAGTATCAATACGGGACTTCGGAGCTGAGGAGAGCAATTTAACAACGGTCTCTACCCAATAGGCCCAACATTTCAGACCGACCGAGCAACCGACATCAGTCGTGGCTAGGCGGATTACCAAATAGAAACTCTACCAGTCCCGTAAATATAACTAAATAGAGCACTTAAATGCCAGCCGGACTAAACTCCTTAACAAAAGAATATATACACAATAACAAAAAATTAAATATGCCTACGTACTAACACACAACGGATATTGGCGAACATGAATATAATCTCGCATTTCACACTTCCATAAAATGAATAGGCTACAGTTCACTCTCTCTCTCCGCCAGACAGTGAAAGGTTATTTAGCATTTTACAACGTGCTTATCCAAACAGTAACCTACGCCGTCCATGGGAAAACGACGACTTGCAGAAGGTCAGAAGGTCCACAGCCAATATTTTTTTTTTTTCGTCGTCTTTAGGACGCGCACCTTAAGCAAGTGAGCATGGCGTTCAAATGGACGACCATGCAAGGGGACAGTAAGACACACGCAAGGCAATTTCCGATCACAAACTCAAAGCAGAGAAACGTTGCCACATATTTATTAATAGCTCCCACAAGACCGGGAGATTGGCCACGCCAGACGACGACCGTTGCACTAACTAGATGAAAAATCTTACTTTCAGTGACGACACCACCTTCTGGAGGTTATTGGCAACCGCAGACGGACTTCATAGCTTCCTCAGCCCATGAACGGAAACCAAACGTTGCCCACAGATTTACGACCTCGTGTGTCCTCACGCCCCGGGTTTTTAGGCCCATCTCGACTTAGCATAGAGGTACCCAGCGTCCCGCTGCAGAACCGTCGTCCAGGCCAAACACTCGTCTCAACTGCCTCGTCCGCCCTGGGCACGGCACACAGCGCCCCCTCCCAGCGGGCGCGCTCGAGAAGGCTCCGCAACGCCCTCTAGGAAAGCGCGGAAACTCCAAACATGAGTAAACCAGGGGAAAAACAGGAACTGTGGCAAACGACACGGTTCACAGTTGAAGAACCTCAGTGGACAGACTTTGAAGATAGACGCAAATCACACCTTGAAAGCCTACTTACAAAGTTTCAAGAACCTGTAGGAAACCTGTATAAATCGTGAAGAGGAGACTCGACTAATTACCGTATGCACAGAGGCGTTTAAGGTGTCGTTATTCCAACCATCCATACGCAACAGGGACGGGATGAAGTCCTTACATGTGCTGCTCCGCTAAGTACCCTCTCCCTTGCACTTCTGGTAGCACACTGGACTCGCATTCGGGAGGACGACGGTTCAATCCCGCGTCCGGCCATCCTGATTTAGGTTTTCCGTGATTTCCCTAAATCGGGCCCGCATCTCGTGGTCGTGCGGTAGCGTCCTCGCTTCCCACGCCCGGGTTCCCGGGTTCGATTCCCGGCGGGGTCAGGGATTTTCTCTGCCTCGTGATGACTGGGTGTTGTGTGCTGTCCTTAGGTTAGTTAGGTTTAAGTAGGTCTAAGTTCTAGGGGACTGATGACCTCAGATGTTAAGTCCCATAGTGCTCAGAGCCAGCCCTAAATCGGTCCAGGCAAATGCTGGGATGGTTCCTTTGAAAGGGCACGGCCGACTTCCTTCCCCATCCTCCCTTATCCGATGAGACCGATGACCTCGCTGTTTGGTCTCTTCCCCCAAACAACCCCCCCTTGCACTTCAGAGCGTTTTACAGATTATGTATGTGTACCCAATGTCAGAAAAAAACAGAACGTCTTGAACGACTAGAGACAGGACGTTCATATTCACAGGACATGTTCTGCAGAAATGATTAGCATTTGAAGCATGTCGGCGCTCGGATTCAAGGTCAACATCGATACTGCGGCGCATCGCCACCTATCGGTAAAATGTGCCTGTGGCTCTCGTTGTCGCTATAAACCGAAGGTACTGTATCAGTGTGATTTGAGCAGATGTGCAGGATGACACGCGGACGTATGCACCAACCGTACCATCAAGTCAGTGAGATTGAAAGAGGGTGCATAACTGGCATCAGACTATGTGATGCATACATCCGAGAAATTGCTGCTCGTTTGAGACAAAATGTTTCGGCAGTGCAACAGGTGTGATCAGAATCGTTCACTGAAGGCCATAGAACACCTCATTCGAATGCCATTGCAGGAAAAATCTGCGTCCTCCTCGGCTCTGGCGCAACATTGGAACAGTGTAAAATATCATACACTATCAGGGGTGAATGCCCGTTGCCATTTACTATGGCATGGGTTACGTGCGCGTCGTCCGCTTCTCCTCCTACCTTTGACGAATGTGCAGAAACATGCTAGATGGCAGTTGTGTATGGGAAGGCGGCAGTGGGGACAGGAATGGCATCAGATAGTGTTCTGATTGTTTGAAAATGATGACTAAATTTTGATTCGCTGCAGACATTGATTTTATGTTAGTAGTCTTTTCCCGAAATATACGTTGTTGGGAGGAATATATTGGTTAAATGTTCCAGGAACGTACGTTCTCGGAACTTTAACAATAAACCGCACCGTGATGCCTCTGAAATTGGCTGAGCATCTCTGCGATGCTTTCGCTGTTACTAAATAATCCTGAAACGATACTTGCTGGTCTTATTTGAATCCTCTAAGCTTGCTCTAACAGTCCCATCTGGTACGAACCCCGTACTGACCAGCAGTACTCAAGTATTGGGTACCGAACGAGGTGGCGCAGTGGCTAGACACTGGACTCGCATTCGGAAGGACGACGGTTCAATCCCGCGTCCGGCCATCCTGATTTAGGTTTTCCGTGATTTCCCTAAATCGCTCCAGGCAAATGCCGGGGTGGCTCCTTTCAAAGGGCACGGCCGACTTCCCTCCCCGTCCTTCCCGAGACCGATGACCTCGCTGTTGGTCTCCTTCCCCAAACAACCCCAACCCAAGTATTGGTAAAATTACTGTTTTGTAAGGTACTTCCTTTGTTGATGGACTAAGTTTCCTGCGGATTTTTCCAGTGAATCTCAATTTGGCATCTGCCTTACCAGCTGGTCTGATGCTTCGTACGCTCGTATTTTGTACATTAGGCAGTGGTGCTGAACTGTACAGAAACTCTTCCGAAAATCAAAGAAAACATTGTCAGTATGTGCAGGTGTATCTTGATTTCTGGACCTCGCGGACGAGCAGTGCGAGCTAGATCTCACACAGTCGTTGTATCCGAACTCATGTTGATCCCTAGAGAGGGGTTATACATGCAGAGAAGAAGAGAACGAAGTGCCAATTTTGTAAGAACTTCAGAGGTGTTGTTCCACGTAATTGGACTGGGATTTAGCTTTAAAATTTGCTACAATAAATGAGTCATAAAGTAGATTATTAAGTCTCAAATAAAGCATTGAACGCATGTTTTGCACATGCTACAACAGTCACTGCTGGCAAATACTTGTTTATTCGGTTACCGGTTGCGATCATTTTGATCATCTTTCGATTGAACCAAATACAAAAAAGAGCATATAAATACATAACGGTGGCCTATCAACTAGTAAGCAGTACTGTAATGCGCATAGATTGGAAAGCTATGAAACATACACGCCTTGATGAAGTTGACAGAGAAAGCAATTAAAATATACAGCCATGACCACACCCATAGCAATGGTTGCATAGAGTAAAGACCTGATAAAACAGAGACCCCACATGTCCCGTAATGTCGGGTCGTCATTAGCGTAATGTGCTTACAACCCCGGTGCAAACAGCTGAGGGGGCGTGGCCGGTAGACGTCGTTGGCCGCCTACAGTTTTCAGTGGCGTAATACTATGTTAGAAACGTAATCTTTGACTACTGATAAATCCTGTCCCAACAGAAATATCACACAGAAATACATCAGACGTCCCAGTAAAACTTTCATTGTAAAAAAAGTATTCATTCATCAGACAGAACATTATGACCACCTATCTTATATCCGGCGTGTCTGCCTTTGGCACGGATAACTTCGGCGGCACGTCGTGGCATAGAAGCAATGACCTGGTAGGTCGCTGGAGGGAACTGGCTGCGCATCTACGCACACACACACACACACACACACACACACACACACACACACACACACACAGATCACCTAATTTTCATAAATCCTGGACAGGGGAGCGATGAGCCCTGATCCCACGTTGAATCACATCCCAGATATGTTCGATCGGATTCAGATCTGGCGAGTTGGGGGCCCAGAACATCAATTGGATCTCGCCACTGTGTACCTAGAACCACTGCATCAAACTCCTGGCGTGGCGGTATGGTGCATTATCTTGTTGAAAAATGCCACTCCCGTCGGGAAGCATTATCGTTATGAAGGGGAATACGTGGTCTGCAACCAGTGTACGATACTCCCTGGCCGTCATGGTGCCTTGCACGAGCTCACTGGACCCATGAATATCCACGTGAATGTTCCCCAGACCATAGTGGACCCGCCGCCAGTTTGTCTCCGTCCCGCAGTACAGGTGTCAAGGAGCTGTTCCCTTGGATTCGATCACCCCCCCCCCCCCCCCCCCCCCGATTGGCATAAAATAAATGTCGTGTGACTAGGGCCTCCCTTCGGATAGACCGTTCGCCGGGTGCAAGTCTTTCGATTTGACGCCATTTCGGCGACTTGCGCGTCGATGGGGATGAAGTGATGATGATTAGAACAACACAACACCCCAGTCTCCGAGCTGAGAAAATCTCCAGTTGGAAATCGAACCCGCGCCCTTAGGATTGACATCTGTCGCGCTGACCACTCAGCTACCGGGGGCGGACCCCAGTGAAGATAGTATCGGGATTCATTAGACCATCGAACGCTCTGTTACTGAGCCAACGTCCAGAAGCGATGATCACATTCCTATTTCAGTCCTAGGTGGCGATGTCGTGGCGTTAACATTGACACAAGCATCGGTCGTCGCCTGTAGAGTCCGATCGTTAGAAGTGTTCGGTTCACTCTGTGTTGAGCTACACTTGCACTCAGCTCTGCATTAACATCTGATGTTAGTTCCGCCACAGTTCGCCGCATGTCCTGTTTTACCACTCTGCCCAGCCTATAGTCTCCGACATCTGTAATGAGAAGTGGCCATTCAACCCATCGACACTCACCACAGCACTCCTCGAACACCCGATAAGTTGTGCAGTTTCCGAAATGCTCGTGCCTCCAGGCCATCACAATCTGCCCTCGGTCAAAGATAGAGTTCGCGTCTTTCCCATTCTACACACGGACGGCAGGCTCATAGATACTACGTGCACCGTGACTGGCAGTCATTGTTCGTCAGGTGACTCTGCTATCGCCTGGACGGGTTTATATGGGTAGTAAGTCAGTGGTCATAGTGTTCTGGCTGATCAGTGTATGTATACAGCACTATCGTAGCACGATCAGTACATACAAAGAAACAAACTTGGATCTTACTGAAATGAGTGATCAACAAGAAAAACAACAGAGCTACACCGAGTTAAAGTTCATAAGTCCGACCAAATTAAAGTGTGAAGTACAAAGGTCCCCACTTACTTGACGAATTTAAGTTCTGAAATTGGAACAAAAAGTCAACTCCGGAGTCTTAAGCAGGCGTTAAGGTACAAAAGCGGTAGCAGAATCACAACACTTCAGTAAAGAAGTCCCGACGAGAGAGCCAGAGAAATTGCCTGAGATTGTGCAAATGCTACCACCACTAACTCTGGCACTGTCAAAACGACGAAGAAGTAGTGCAGCAGAGTATACCAAGCGCCCCGGGACGGCACCGTTAAAACGTAGAAGTCCGGTTCCGGTGGCGTGCAGAGTAGAGAAGCAACCGTGTTGCAGCCAGTGATGTCGTGGCGAAGTCTTTCCGGGGGTTGCTCGCTGCGCTGGAAGTGACTTCTGGAGACGGGTCCCGAGCATAAATTACTTCGCGGAGCTTCGTTATGAAATTGTTGACTGCCTTGCCAAGAGGAGTATTACAGAAGGCTAGTTACGCTCAACACCAATCCCTTATACGGATCTCACATTGACAATACGGAAGGCTGCTTATCGCGCTTGGAACTGAGAATGAATGTCTCTCAGCACTCTAAGAGCGGCCAACTGCCGGCCATACAACCTAACATCTCCTCTCGACCATGGTTCGCCGCGGTGCAGCTTCGTTGAGGCTATGTGACTTCTGCCATTCACATGAGGCTAGGACACGGGTATTACCGCGAGCACCTATATCGTTCGATGATGATGATGTTTGGTTTGTGGGACGTTCAACTGCGCAGTCATCAGCGCCCGCAAAAAGTCCCCATTTTAACAGTCCAATTTTTACACAATCCAATCTAACCACTACCACGAATTATGATGATGATGATGAAATGATGAGGACAATACAAATACCCAGTCCCCAGGCAGAGAAAATCCCAAACCTGGCTGGGAATCGAACCCGAGACCCCGTGATCCAGTGGCAGAAAGGCTAGCCATTAGACTATTAGCTGCGGACCCCCTATATCGTTCGAAGATTATCACGTCTGGACACTGCGATAAGAACACAACGGCAGTAGCGGATCTTAACCACATCACATGGGCATGTTCCAAGTAAACGACTGCACAGTTAACTGCATAAGAAATTGTTTGCGAGAGGTTACCCCCTCCTCAACAGTGTTCCTGTTTTACTCGACCGTTTTGATAAATATAGCTCGCTCACAGACTATCTGAAAGCCACAGGCATCGAAATTTATTTATACGTTGCCGAGGTCTTCATTTCCAGGTGGCATCAGCCCGTTTCGCAATCGGGTGAGTAATTATGTGTTTTGATTTAGGTACAGGCATCTATTTGTACATTACATTTTCATTACTTTCCTATTTTGCATTTTATGTCACTGTTCTACTGCCACTATTGTACATACCGTTGGTTCTATTGTCGTTGTCATTTTGGATTGTTCTTTTAAGTACGTCTGTCTGTATGCTTCACTTCACACATTGTTGTATGATGCCGGCCGAGGTGGCCGAGCGGTTCTAGGCTCTACAGTCTGAAACCGCGTGACCGCTACGGTACAGGTTCGAATCCTGCCTCGGGCATGGATGTGTGTGATGTCCTTAGGTTAGTTAGGTTTAAGTAGTTCTAAGTTCTAGGAGACTGATGACCTCAGATGTTAAGTCCCGTAGTGCTCAGAGCCACTTTTTTGTTGTATGATGTTAATTGCAGTTTTATTCGTCAGCTATTGTTGTACGTTTTCTCTTCCACTATAAGGGCATATGCATGTTTGTCATAATGTTGCTATATAGTGCTGGTTGTAATTGTACTCCAATGCCATTGTCATCTCTGCTGCCGGCTGTCTGGTATTTGTCTAACTGCGTTTTTAATTTAATAGTGTGATTATATGCTAAATTCGTAATTTTGTGCTGTTTCGCTTTTTTGTTGTTATATTTCTTTGGCACTTTATAATCTTTGGTTGCTGTACGGTCCATGTAACCCAAAGCCAAAAGAAAGAAATTTAAAAATAATTACCTCGCAGAGTGATACCCCACATATGACTAGCTCCTGCCGGCCGGTGTGGCCGAGTGGTTCTAGGCACTTCAGTCTGGAACCGCGCGACCGATACGGTCGCAGGTTCGAATCCTGCCTCGGGTATGGATGTGTGTGATGTCCTTAGGTTAGTTAGGTTTAAGTAGCTCTAAGTCTAGGGGACTGATGACCTCAGATGTTAAGTCCCATAGTGCTCAGAGCCATTTGAACCATTTGACTAGCTCCTGTCGATTTCCGCTGAGTAGGGAACAGTTCGGTCTGTGCGCGCCGATCGTAGCTGCGGGCGTTTGTGGGAATGCTGACCAGGCCGCTGAAGACGCCCTATGTTGGTCTGACGGTGCGGCTCGTTAGTTTGAGTTGCCGCAGCCTCTTGATTTTTTTTTTCCTTTATTGAGTTTCGATTCCCCCTAAAGGGGGCGGGCTGGCAGCAGCTTATTACGCCGCTCTTCAGACTACAGAATTTGTTTTAAAAAGATAAAGATAGTAAAAAAATAATAACAGTTGGCGATAAAATCGGTGACTTAAAGGTAAAATAGCAGGAAGTTCTGGAGCTTAAAACATAAAACACAGGGTGGATGGTGCTAATAAAATACACAGGAAGCAGAAAAATAATAGACAGACAATTAAAAAACACGGCGACAGTCTGGGTTCTGTTCGCAAGAGATATAAAATGCACACCCAGCGACAGCATGATTTCTGTTCGCAACACTGTGGAAAGACGCACAACACTGAACACTCACTTAAACACTGCACTAAAAAGTTGGCACAAATATGACATACCACACCCGAGAGCAGGTGGAGGGAAACTGGTCAGATGAGGGGAAAAAAGGGGAGAAGGAGAGGAAAAGTGAAGGGGGAGGGGGGGAAAGAGCCAATGGAAGATGATGATCGATAAGAGGGGTGGGGGGTGCTGAGCAGACGTGGCAGGGAGTGTGGAACGCAGAGGAGGGGAGTACAAAAGGACTTGGGGGGGGGGGGGGGGGAGAAAGGAGATAGGGAGAGGGTAGGCGGGGAGAAAACACAAGATGTAAGGGGGGAGGAAAAGGGAGCCCAGGGAAAGGACGGAGGAAAGGAGGGGGGTGAGGATCAGAATTGATAGGAGGGATAAATGGAGGGAGAGAGGGCACCATCCGGGAGGGGGAGTTGATGGAAGCCACCTTGGGAAAGGAGATGTAGGGTGTAGAGATGGAGGGTAGGGGGGAGCCTCTTGACTGTCGGATGTGCCTTTATTTCTACATACGCCACGATAGGTACAGTGGCTGCGCTCCTTTCAAGGATATGCTTTGGATTTCTCGATGACATTGATAGATGTCTCTGTTGTCAAGGTATCATTGTGACTGCGGCAGCCATTGCAGCAAACGAATTAAAGCAGCAGCTGTTTGTATGTTCACCCTGTTTATTCGTTGCAGATATGGCCACTACTGCTGTCTTTCCTTTCATTGAAAGCGAAAACCTGCTCATTTCACACTCATTGTTTACGTAGCAGTATGTAGAACGTAAAGTACTCACTCCTAAATAAATGTGCTGGTTATGTAAAGCGTGTTCTAATTTGAGCGAAAAATTACATTTCACTGCTAATGAAAGTAAACTTCTTCCTTTGCTCTTGACATTAACTGAAATAACTAGAAAAACGCCAGCTGAAATATGCCTGCACCATTACCAGAATATATTTCATCTGCATTTCTGCTTAATTTGAAGACGTTCTTGTTTGGAAAAGAAGTCTTCTACAATAACTAACCTGTAAATTTTCTTTTGTACTACTTTGTAAGTGGGTGACAGTTACACTAAGTCACCTTTTAATTCTCTCATACATGCGTCAGTCTTTTTTTATGTTTTTTGTTCGGACGACAAGTGGTAGTTTGTTTTTACCAGATAATTAATATATTTTGAATATTGACTCGCATTTCCGTATTTCAGGCTTAATTTGTAAATGATTGGTAAGCTGTCAGAAACGTGAAGATGAATAATTAAATTTTTGCAGATGGCAGGATGCAAATCAAAATTACCACAGTGGCAACACCACACCACAGCGATGATATATAATATATAACTCTGTTTTGTCTCATACGCCTTCTGAAGCCTTTAAACCCCAACAACACACTATCTGAAATTTAATATCAATAAATTGTACCTTTTCTAGATATCCTCAATGTGCTTGTGTTTTGGAATAGCATTTATTTATAGGATATACGTAAGTTATAATGTGGCTATAATACAAAACAAACCAAATACGATTTTGACGAATTCCAATGCGGCCTCGCACAGGTGCTTCAGCTAAAGTATATCTTTGAAAGGAGTGCAGCCACAATACCTTTCATAATGGATATGTAAATAAAGCCCTGTGTCCCTCGCTGCGTGGTCCGTGGTACTGCCGTCGGGATATGTGTTGTGCGGGTAGTTCTTGGCTCCTGCATTTCGTGACGCCACAGCAATTATGTTGACTACTTACGAGGAGCACACGGCAAGCGCTATAACACGATTCCCCAGAAACTTCATTCAGTCGAAGAGGAGTCAAAATAAGCGAAAATGTGTCTCGGTTTATCTGTGGACACTCTACCGTTTCTGAGAAAACAACGGTCAAAGTTTTCGAAGTACTTTATGTACAGAATGTTTCAAAAAGAATATACGTATTACAAAGTATTACTTTGACCAACCTAACGACCGCTGCACCTCGGCTCTGCTATTGGAGAAACGAATACATGGTCTAGTTTATATTGATAGCCGCTATATCTCAGTTGTCTTTTGTTTTGTTTGGTAACCGTCATTTGTTTAAAATGGCTACTCCGCAGCAGAAATCATTTTGTGTTCTCAAGTTTGCGAAGTGCAATTCCGTGATTAGAGTGCAAAGACGTTTCAGATTGAGGTACCAAATTGATCCTCTGAATGGGTAGAACATTTGCAGATGATATCGACAATTCCTAGATATAGGACGTGTATGTAAAGGAAAGAGTCCTGACCACCCACATGTTCCTGAACAAAATGTTGCACGAATTCGAACTGCTTTCCGCCGTAGTCCTTCAAAATCAACTCGTCGTTCCAGTGGGGGGTTCCAACTGCCTACAACAACAATTTGGCGTGTTTTGAGACGTCGGTTGGTTATGAAGCAGTACAGGTTACAGCTGTTACAAATTCTAAGTCCTGATGACCAACACAAACATGTGGCATTTTGTAATGAAATTCTTGATGCTATTGGCAATGATAACGCTTTCGCACAACGCGTAGTGTTCCGCAGAGTTTAAGAACCGGATCCGTACTGCTCAAAAAAATGGCTCTGAGCACTTTGGGACTTAACATCTGAGGTCATCAGTCCCCTAGAACTTAGAACTACTTAAACCTAACCAACCTAAGTACATCACACACATCCATGCCCGAGGCAGGATTCGAACCTGCGACAGTAGCAGTCGCGCGGTTCCGGACTGCAGCGCCTAGATCCGTACTGCCATAACATCAGTGACGAAGGACATGCTTCCCGGGTATGGGGGAAATTTGAGATTCGATGTAGTATTGCTCGTACCGCTGGTGGAGCCCATGCTGAACATCAGTAATCTGAACTTGAGGCGTTCATAAATGTGTGTGTAAAGTTTCATATTCGTATGTCGTAAAGTTTTATAAATATATGCATTCGAAATACGTATATTCTTGTTGAAACACGCTGTATATTTTAGTGAGTAAATAGTTCAACGAAAGCAGTGGCACAGTGGCTAGCATCGCGGCTTCCCTGTCGCACTCGGGGTTCGAAACCTGAATATTATTTGTGTTTTTGTTTTTCGTTTACCTATCAATGTGCGTAGGGGATTGTTACAGGAATGTATCGAACGTTATGTCATAGTAACGTTATTAATCTACTAATAGTATGCCTAATGAATGAATTAAAAAATGAAAGAATCAGAAAATTATTTGACACTGTTTTCGATGAAATTTCTGTAGTGTACCTTGATTCATAATCAGTTCCAGATGCCAGTTTATGTAAAATAATCCGCGATGCATGGTTTGCGACGAAATTATTGCCAACGCGTGATCTCGTCAGAAACGTTAACCACGTTTCTTCCCCGAGTGCGATTAGTACGAAGAAATGTCACTGTGGCAAATCTGCCTTCGCACGATGCCTATGGTGTTCGGGGTTTCTATGTTTCGAAGTATTCTACTATCGGTATCATTAAAGGGAATGCAACAAACCTTCCTGAAGAATAAGCATAATAATAACACATAAGAATTAATGTAATAATTGATGTAAGAATTAAATATAAGAATATGAGAATTTAAAAAGATTGCAAACTCTCAAAATATCACATCCACCTATATTATATAACAAATGTGTGACACGTAATTAATGTAATGCCCTTGCATCACCTAACGTGATAAGGAACATTCATGTAATACCCTTCTATAGGCACGAGCAGACAAATGCAAAAAAAAAAAAAAACAGATTTCAAACACGAGACGCATAAACGACAGGCCGCGAAGCTAGTCACTGTGTCACCGCTTCGACTGGACTATTTACTCGCTAAACAGCACATGAAGCACCTCAAAAACGTTGATCGTCATTTCTCAGAAACGGTCGAGTATCACAGATAAGCCGAGAGACGTGTTCGCTTATTTTGATTCCTCTTCCACTGCGTAGGCCGAGCGGTTAAAGGCGCTACAGTCTGGAACCGCACCACCGCTACGGTCGCAGGTTCGAATCCTGCCTCGGGCATGGATGTGTGTGATGTCCTTAGGTTAGTTAGGTTTAAGTAGTTCTAAGTTCTAGGGGACTTATGACCACAGCATAGTGCTCAGAGCCATTTGAACCATTTTTCCACTGCGTAAAGTTTCTGGGAAGTCGGGTTATGTCACTTATGTTTTCTCCTCTTTAGTCTACAGTTGATCATCGTCCGTCGACCTGCACACTTGAAGCCCTCCCTTTGGTACCTCTTTACTGCTTAGTATGGCACCATAGTCTTCACATGCCATAGGTACATGGAAAGTTCTTGATAATCAAGTGCAGTGTGAGGAGCTGAAACGCGTTCCCGGCTGTGTGGCTAGGAAACTAGCACTAACTACCCTGCTCCATAACTAAAATATCGAATTCATCTACTTCAAAACACAGTTAACACATTATGGACAGTAGAGAATTGAAGACGAGTCAACCACAGAGTCAATTAAGCAAGTATATTTTCAGAAAGACCTACAAGCATACCAAAAAATTATCCCACAGATTGAACCGGAAGGAAAGCACTGAAATAGATGGTAAAAGTTCCTGGACATCAGAAAGATACTACTGGGCCAGAAGAAAACATTTTGCAGTCAGAAAATACCACACATAAATAATTAGAGGACACAAAATGCGGGAATGGAAGACTTAATTAAGGGCGAGCGAGAGAGAAATTAATATAGCGTATGACATAGAACGTGGCAGACTAGCTCAGTGACGGAATGAAGACGTCGATATTGCCATCGTGATTTTGGGTGACCCGTCGCAGCTAGTGGACAACAAAAGCCTTAACTGTTTGTTAGATTAATAGACAATCTCTTATCAACTCTCTGGCGCCTGTAGCTCCTAGACACACTGTGTCAGCATGACGCCTAAACGGTACGACTACGTGATTTGCAGATGGACTGTATCAGACACGGAAAAGCGTCTTGACGGCAGAAGACATCAAGTCACAGTGAGACAGAGCTCTTGCTCCGATAAAACGGCCGACTGCGCAGAGAGCTCGGCTGTTCATTGCTAACCTAATTGTGCTCATTTGCGCAGTTTTTGGCAGGTTCCCAAACATTGACTTCTTCTGACATACAGACCGCTTCTCTGGCGCCTCTCTGCAGTAGTTCTCTGCGAAGGACTCTCCAGATATAACACATAGGCTTCCTTACAACAAAAGAGGATCTTGGCGAAAAGTCTAACTTACTTATTACCACTCCGACTAGCAAAAATTATGGACAATGCTCCTACAGTGGAACGTCATTACTGTCTACTTTATCTCTTTCGTTTATCCTCGCAACACAATAAAATCACAAACTATAGTAAAGATTAATTAATATCGCTGATACTTTGAAGAGCTCCTTAATATCTAATTACCCTAATCCTGACATGGCGATAAAGGTTTGCCACCCTGGAGATTATGGGATCGCAACGTGTCGTTATATTCTATCCCATTAAATTTTTGTTGGCGGAGGGAAATGACTAATCAAAAATCTCATGAAAAAGTTGGCTTGTCAGAGTTGTAGGAATCGATGTTTCAATCGCTCAATAAAGGAAAAGAGGGAAAACGTAGCTTCCAATACTTCTACTTCGGAACGGAAAGGTGAATAATTTTCGTACAATAAAGAATAACCGTGTTCAGTCACAATCGTGATTTTATTGTGAGGCACAATGCTTTTCGACACCTGGCGACTCATCTTCAGGTGCTGTGACAGCCTACATCAATTTTCTTTCAATATTTAGTTTAATTCTGGTCCTGATAATACTGTGTTGCTGTATCACAAAGTAAAACCTTGTGAAAATAAGATTACAAAACTAAATAAAGAAATATTACACTGGGCAACCATATGATAAAGTACGACCACATTTAAGATATTCACAAATATTAGTTTTATAAATGATATCTATGTATAATTAATAACATGATAACTTCGTATCATCTTTGAAATAATAACACCTGTGTATTTGTAGAAATGCAGCATATTTATGTTTGAAATCTTTTGACTCGTATTATAAACGTGCTGTAAAATGGAAAGAGTATATATGCACACAAACATGTTTACTTAAACAGTACCTCAAAACCATGCATTACTGTAAAGAGTAACTTATTTTTCGATTCGTCTTAGTCTTGTAAACTTATATTCACAATGTGCTACTTTGCAATATACCAGCGTAATCTTACCAAGACTATAATCAACCTAAATTTGGAAATAAAACGGATACAGACTGTCAAACTATCCAAAGATACATTGTGTATTGAAATTGTGACTGGAAGCGGTTTCTTTTTTATTTTACGAAAGTAATACAATCATGGAAGAAACGATGACATCAATAGATAAAATTAAGAAGCAAATTTTATTTTTTAAGTGATATTGCCAAGAGTGCTATCAGAGAACTGCCACATCGTTTCCACTTGATGCACGTTTTTTACTATATTACATCAGTATCATCATAAGCAACGTTGTCCATTACGCTAATTTTTTATAGAATTGCCACTTAGCGGAACACGGTACATCTTGTTTTTCTTTCGTTGATCCTTTTTTTATGAGACCATTTCTTTTCGTTACTCTAGAAAAATATGTCATCCACTCAATCCCGGAGATAGTGCAACTTTTCTTGGATAGAAATAGCAAGTGGCGGTGCGACCAAGACTGCCTTGTTCAGTCCCAAAAATATAAAAAAAGAGAGAACATTGAACTAAAATCCGATTACAGATTCACACTGCCAGCGAGACGACTAGATGATTGATACCGATCAAAGGCCTATCAACTGAGTAATTAAAAATTTCCTTAATTAAATCATCCAATTTTTGTATAAAAGCAAATTTTCTACCATCAGCGAATCACACCGATGTCATGCCTGAAAGGCGGACCATCGGAGGGAGAGGGCTAAACATTGGTTAATATTCAAAGCCCTGGAGATGGCGGGTTGACTTAAAATTTGGAGACGCTACACTTAAATATGATCAGAGGGCAAGCGGTGGTGTAGGGACACCAATTCGTCGAGCGCTTCAGTGTGTTGGCATTCAAACAGGTCCGGTAACCTAAACAACCGAGGAGCACGTTCAGTGTGGTACACAGGGACTGTTAGCACTTCCCCCCTCCAGTTATGTTGGCTACGAGCGCCTTTTCACCTATCGCGGAACTGCAGTGTGTCCGTGGTGACGACAGTCCTGGAAAACCCAGCTCCAGACGGATACAGTTGCTTGAAGTTGCTAGACGCCTCGCTTTGCGAGTAGTCATCTTAGTTCAAGAATTTCCCTCAGTTTGAAAGCAGCCCAGTGTAAGTACCGAGATTACCGATTAAAAACTTGCAGTAACTACGATGGTTGCTCAAGCGCGGTAAAGTGAAATGCTTCCGTCACGGGGCCTACGGGAACTACGGTCCCCGCAACGAGATTCTGATATCACACTCGTTGCCTTGCTTGACTTACATCGTGAACGCTCGACTACGTCAGGGGCCAGGTGGGAAATGAGAACGTCAATGAAAAGATCCTTTGTTATATGTTATCGAGACCGTGAGCCGATTTAAACTCACAGGCAGTAAGTATTAAAGTGATCTCACACAGTAACCCGTTCCCCGCTGGAGGTGGTCGCTTCATCTCGGTAGACCTGTCTCCTCACGTGCTGCGACCTACTCCACGGGGCCCGTAAACATCATTGGCATCTTGTCACGGTTCGCACGGCTTGCCCTGTCCGAGGTTCGAGTCGTCCTTAGTTTAAGTTAGATTAAACAGTGTGTAAGCTTAGGGACCGATGAGAGTAGCAGTTTCGTCCCATAAGACCTTACCACAAATTTCCAAATGTTTCCATCGTTGGCACCGATGCGTCAGCAGTGCCATAGCTTTCGCACTTCAACTCCTGCTGCTTTTTCTGTGTTTGAGGTGTGATGTCATTTACTAATCTTCGATCTCAGTCCCTGCCGATTCGTTGATTGGTTTGATAACATTATCTTCAAGTGATTAACAACACTCCACCTGCTATAATCGCAAGGGCCTAGTCGCTACAATAGGAAGGGCAGATAAGTGTGAAAACTATCACACAATCAGCGTAATGGATAATGCGTTCAAGTTGATGACACGAATTAAACGTAGAATATAAGAATATAGTACGAAATAATGGAAAAGACACTAAGGATCGGTCAGATGACGAATAGCTTGGTTTCAGGAACGGGAAGGAAACCAGAGAGGCAGTTCTGATGTTGTGACTAATAATAGAAGCAAGATTTAAGAAAAATCAAGACAACGCTTGCAGCATTTGTCTAGCTGGGAAAAGCGTTCGACGACGTAAACTGGTGCAAGATGGAGGTTCTGAGAAAAATAATAGTAAACTATAGGGTAAGGCTGATAATACAGAATATTAGTTCAATAATCAAGATGTAACAATAAGAATGGAACACCAAATATGAAAATGGTGTCACCATCATCGTCATTTTCTTGGCCCTTTGTCCCACTTCAACGTGTGGTCGGTCCTGTTACTATGGATTTGGCAATGTCAGTGTCAGAGCATATTACTCAGTTGACAGGGAAAGACTCTGGAAAGAAATGAAGAAGATAGATATAGAAGATGGATACAATAATGTTATAAAGACAATGTACAGAGGACACAATTGTAGAATTAGAACATCATTGGGGAACTCTGAATACTTCGAAATAAGACAAGGACTTAAGCAAGGAAGTATTCCATCTCCTGCACTTTTAATGTTGTGATGGAGGGAATGAATAGGGCAGTTAAAGATATAGTAAAATAAAAAGACAAAAAGATGATTTTTGCAGATGATATGGTAATATGGGGTGATAAACAGGTAGATTTACAGTTACAGCTTGATGCGTGGAAGGAAATAATGAAAAGGTATGGATTAAAAATAAATAAAGATAAGAGTGAAGTAATGGTATTTGGAAGAGAGAAAGGAATCAACGGAAATATTACCTTGAATGGAGAACCTCTCAAAGTGGTAGAAAGTTTTACTTATTTAGGGAGTGAAATATCTAGGGATAGAAGAATAACGAACGAAATTAATAGGAGGTTACAGAAGGGAGGCAAATTCTACCAAACAATAAAACACCTTATTTGGAATAATGAAGTTTCAGAAAGAGCAAAACTCCTTATGTATAAGAATTATTACATCCCTATTGTCACCTATGGTGGAGAAACATGGACAATGACAGAAAGGGACTGGAGCAGACTGGAAGCAGGGGAAATGAAATTTCTCAGAGCAGTTAAGGGAAAAACAAGAATGGACAGAGTAAGGGATGTAGAGATTAGAAAGGACCTCAAACAAGAAAGTATGAGAGAAGAAATTGAAAGAAAGAGATTAAGATGGTATGGCCATGTCAAGAGGATGCATGGGCAGACACTCCCCAAAATTATGAAAGAACTAAAGATGGATGGGAAAAGACCTAGAGGGCACCCAAGAACACGGTGGAAAATGGGAGTGAGAATATCTGTAGAAAGGAGAGGTGTGACCTGGCAGCAAGTGGAGGAAGAAAAGTGGTGGGAGGACCAAGCCAAATGGAGAGGACTCATCAGCACCCAGATCCGACAGTAGCTGGAGCGGGATTCTGATATAGATAGATAGTGTCAGAGGGTGGCCGGATGCCCCTCCTGCAGCCACCCCGTACCCCCTAGGACGGAATTAGTGTACCTAACTGTTTGCGTCTAGTGTAAGCCATGAAATAGTGCAAACGTTTTCAAATGTCTGCGAGTCGGTGGGACATCGGGACCAGCCGAGTATTTACCTAGTGGGATGTGAAAAACCGCTTAAAAACCACATCCAGGCTGGCTGCTATACGGCCCTCGTCTTTAATCCGCCTCGTGGATTCGATCTGGGGCCGGCGCGTCTAACCGAGTCCAGGTGAAAGGGTCCGGTAGCCCAATTTCACTAGCATTTCTCTTCTTTTTCCTTGTTTCTCTTCTTTCAAATCTCCAATAGTGGTGTGATTGAATGAATGTCGTTGTGTGTCACGTTGCTAGACGGTGGCGTAGTCTGCTGCAGAAAGTCTGCGATAGTCATACAGATTCAGCAGTGATTGTACAGAATAGCCAACTCTCGTAGTGGTCATGTAGGCAAAGAGGTTTGCGCTACTGGTGAGAAATCCATCTGCGTTAGGTTGGTGGCGTAAATGGCATCTTTGGGTTTTCCGGGCCACGCGGAGCGTGGAAGAGGCTGGAGGAGAAAAAGCGGGGCAGTCTGCCGCAGGTACGGGAGCGTCCACAGTCCAGCCGAAGAAGGGTGAGTTAGACTGACCTCGTGGCCCGTTGTTACTTGGCGAGAGGAGAGCTGTTTGTTAGCTTTTGGTCTCGCTTTTCACTTCTGAAAGACTGCTTTACCTTGCCGTAGCAAGGAATACAGAACTTTCGCAGATTTTTCTTTTAGTAAATTTCTATAGCAGACTTGGATCCGCCGGAAGAGCGCCACACAAAGGTGTCGATAAGAAGTGAGCACTCGCTTCTGTATGAATGTCTGTTTGCCTTCAGCTGTGCCTGTACAAGCTTTCGTTTTTCTAAATATTAATAGCTTTGCCTTCTCGTAAATTTTACTTGCTTTATGTATCTTTCGTCCGTGGGGAGCCAATCACGTGATTGAACATTAGAGTTTGTTGGGCTACCGTCATCACTAACTGTCTGGTCTCATGTTTGTTTTAAAGAATGTTAACTGTTCATGATTGTGTGATGTGATATTGTTGCAATTTGGCCACGATACCTAGAAATTGCGTCTCCACAAACCACGTGGGCACGCGGGTGTACTGCGAAACGTGTACCGTTTCACGAGTTATTACGATCAGTGATCACGCAACAGCAGTTGTATGAATGATTCAAACCAATGATTTTAAGTGTAGATTATAACGGTGTATCTATCGATGCTTTTCTTTAATGTTTTAGGAATTAATGTTATCAGGATTTGTGTACATGCCTCACATCTATATCGTAGGAATAAATGATTTTATACATAATCTTCTCTTACATTCCGAGGTTACGTTTTTGCACCTAAGCCACTCACCTCGTAGCTTTCCTGTTAGCACATCCAACGCGTTTCCTTACGCACAGGTCCAGTGATTAGTTTCCCCTTTTATTTTAAAACAAATGCTTTAGATTAAGTCTTATTTTCAGGTGTGTTGCTGGGAGCTGATCTTCTGCACAGTGTTCATGCATGTACTATTTTACTTTAAATGGTTGATTCTCGTGGACAGTGCACTCGAAATACTATTAATTACATCGCATCTCCTATGAGCGATATCACGACGTACGACTTTTTATGAGTTTTTGGTCTGTGATCGAATTAATTTATTTTCCGACTCGGCCAAACCTTTGATTAGTTGTATGGTTAGAGTCGGTGGCGACCCTAATCTTCTCACGCTAGTTTCACAATCAATAAGCATTTCCATTCCCACTCTTGAAGTAATAACCCGTAGAAACAGGTTAGTTACACAGGTAGCAGCGAATTAGCGCACTCGGATAACCTGGCTGGTGAGAATGAAAATGGTGTAAGGTAGGAATATACACTGTGTGATCAGAAGAATCCGAAAATACCCAAAAACACACGTTTTTCCTATTAGGTGTATTGTGCTGCCACCTACTGCCAGGTACTCCATATCAGCGACCTCAGTAGTCTTAGACATCTTGAGGGCAGAATCGGCCGCTGCACGGAACTCACGGAATTCGATCGTGGTAAGGTGATTGAGTGTCACTTGTGTCACACGTCCATACGCGAGATTTCCAGTCTTAAACATCCCTAGGTCCACTGTTTCCGATGTGACAGTGAAGTGGAAACGTGAAGGGACACATACGGCACAAAAGCATACAGGCCGACCTCGTCTATTGACTGACAGAGACCGCCGACAGTTGAAGAGAGTCGTAATGTGTAATAGGCAGACATCTATCCAGACCATCACACAGCAATTCCAAACTGCATCAGGATCCATTGCAAGTACTATGACAGTTAGGCGGGAGGTGAGAAAACTCGTTTTCATGATCGAGCAGCTGCTCATAAGACACACATCATGCCGGTAAATGCCAAACGACGATTTAACAGAGGAACAACGAATCACGGTAGACAATGTGGTGATCCGATGGCAGGGTGTGGGTGTGGCAAATGCCCGGTGAACGTCATCTGGCAGCTTGTGTAGTGCCAACAGTAAAATTCGGAGGCGGTCATGTACAATGACAAGATCCACTGATGTTGTTGCTATGCTTCTCGAATTAGAGGTCGTGTTGAATGGAAATTAACAGTGTAATTAGAGCAGGAAATGGATAGAGAGTAAAGTGAAGAAATATGAAAGTAATCAGAAATATCAGTAATGGGACTATTGAGGAACTTAATATCAAGAGTGGTGACCACGAAGCAGACGAAGTTAAGGAATTTTTCTACCTTGGAAGGAAAACAACATGTGACGGAGCAAAGCATAAAGCACATAAAAAGCATGTAGAGAGGGCATTCCTGGACAAGAGAAAAATGCTAGTGCCAAACTGAGGAAGACATTTCTTAGCAACGTTGTTGTGTTGCAGTGAATTGCAAACGGTTGGAGAATCAGGAAAGATGAGAACCGAAGAATTTGACGTGTGGTCATATACAATGTTGTTAAAAATTAGGGGGATTTATAGGATAAAAAATGAGGAGTTCTACAAAAACCGATGAAGAAAGGAACACGCGGAAAACACTGACAATAAAAAAGGACAGGATGATAGAACATGTTTTAAGAAACCAGGGAACAACTTCCATGGTACTAAAGGGAGCTGTAGAGGGTAAAACTGAAATTGGAATACATCCAAACGATAACTGAGGACATAGGGGGAAGTGCTGCTCTGAAACTGAGAGAATGGCAAATGAAAGAATTTCCTGATGTACTATATCGAACCACTCAAAAGACTGATTGTAAACATAGTGGAAATGATTTAAATTAAATTAACGTGGAATGGCGATTGAGAATCAGACGTCTAATTAATTCGGCCACTGATTCCCTATTAGCTGAAGTAATTGATCTCACCTGCCAGTCTTTCGCTGCGTGTACTGTGCTCCTGTAATGACACAGAACTCAATCTCGTCTAGCAGGGGTTTCTGGAAGTAATTAAATCTTTTTAATGTGAGGCGACAAGGGAATAGTACACACCAGAAGACCGACAGATCTGGTTAAAATTCATGTATGTTGACCTTAATACACGTGAAATGCGTGTTAGTCTGCTACATTCCACTTGCCGTTAATCCTCACACAATTTGAGTAACAAGCTGGTGCAAGTCCAAACAAAGAAATAGGAATCACTGGACATATTAAATAAAGTATGATTAACACGTCCAGCCCGTTTTTAGAGAGAGAGAGGGTGGAGGTGGTGGGGGGGGAGGGGGGGGGGGAGTGCGAACGGATAGTCAGGCTGTAAATGCTTAATAGCCAAGAAATCTGAGTCTGAATAATGAAGCTTAGGGAAGTAATACATCACAGAGTACGGATAGCTTCGTCATACTATCGATTAAGATACTAGTGGGAGCATTGCAAGGAAATCATGACGAACTTACCGCAATGGTTCTAACGAGCAGTTGAACTGCTATACGCTAAAAGGATCTTAATCATTCCAAACTAGTTGCGAGAAAACTAATAAGAATGTAATTACTCTTAAATTATTTGTTCTTTTCTCCTGAAAAAATGTAGGTAATGCATGACATTTGTCTGAATACCAGGGTTCGTTTCATTTTGTGAAAAAAAAATGGTTCAAATGGCTCTGAGCACTATGGGACTTAACATCTGAGGCCATCAGTCCCCTAGAACTTAATACTACTTAAACCTAACCAACCTAAGGACATCACAAACATCCATGCCCGAGGCAGGATTCGAACCTGCGACTGAAGCGCCTAGAACCGCTTGGCCACAGCGGCCGGCGATAAATGTAGGATAAGGTGACCTTTATCAGTCGGTCTTTCTCCTTAAACAACTACAATGGAATCGTTAAGCTACCATACATCATGGAAAAATGTCAGGTATATAGGATAAAAGGAAGTCAAAGAATCAGACAACTATCGAAACAACATCGTCTTTCAGAAACTTTACATTGACCAAGCGCCCATAAAAAGCAACCAAAAGTAAAGGGCCTGCTGACGAGCCATCACATAATGTCTTCTGCTCGCGACTGAAGCGCTGCACTTATCCGGACACGGGAAGCGCGTTGTAAACGCCCGGCTAGGGGCCGAGGCGCGGGATATCCATCACGGCGTACGTTGAGCCCTGAGCTCTCCGCGCTGGAGAGGCTGCGCCAGCTGATGGGCAGTGAAAGGCCGCACCTCCGGCGCTCCGATGGCCCTGCGGCCGCAGACAAAAAGGGGCTTTGCTGCCCCGTCCCCTGCCCGCGCCCCTCACAGCGCGTCAGCTGTCGCCCTGGGCTGCCCCAATGGCCGTTGTCACACCAGGCCCTCTCGGCCGCCGGCTCTGCGGAAGGCCAC